>NC_138768.1:498464872-499852372 GCF_965119305.1 Pelophylax lessonae
CCCCAAAAGGGAACCCCAACAATCTCCACATGAGAATCGTCCAAAACAGATACTTAAGGTACCTCACAGACTTTTTTGGCAACCCTTCTGAAACAAACTCTGAAATTCCCCCAATTTTTAATGATGTACATATATTTTCTTTACACAGAACAGCACAAATTAAAGGCACAAAGAATACTTGTAAAAGGGACCGGTCTTTAACATACCGAACCCGAATAGCCACTGGGTGAGATCCATATGACCCACCCCAACCCTGTATACTGCCGTATATGTAAGTCCAAAATAAATTGTTTTCAGAGTCAATAAAATCACAAAGGAACCTTAAAATTTAGTCTTGCATATATATTTCAGGAAACCGCATAGGTTCTCGCTGTGCTAGAAGGGAGCCACCCCAATATACAAGGATTTAAAGAAAAAATATGTATGTATAATTCTTGAATTACTCACCACATTTGAATTTAAACAAGTGGTGAAAATAACAATATCTAACACCGTATCTGTATTAAACCCACAGAACTGGTGACTGATAACCTTGAAAAAGGCTCTATAGGGGCCGAAACGCGTTGGACATAGGAGACACTCTCTGATCTGGAAATCCAAGCATATTAGCATGGAATGACAGAGAGATACATCCTTAAAGTCACCATAAACCACGTGTCACCAACCTTCTATCTACTACACACTTTCACAAGGGTCTATAACCCTATCACTTTATGTACTCACCTGTACATGCTTTTAAGTATTAAATTCTACTTATTTATTTATTTATTAAATTTACTTAATTATTTATTTACTTTGCTTTTACTTTTTCCAATTACCTATACCTGCCTAAAAAGTCCCATTTTACATTGGCTTTAGGTACCAACAACTCTACATAAACCTGGACCAGTATCGACCTTTCTTGATGACTTCTCTGCCTGGCTACCCTACTTTCTCTCTTCTGAAATCCCCAAAATCATTCTCGGCGACTTCAACATCCCTATTAATACTAACACTCTTGCCACTTCCAAACTTCTCAGTCTAACCTCCTCCTTTGACCTGAAGCAATGGATACATGCTTCTACTCCCTCTGAAGGCAATATCCTTGACCTTGTTTTCTCCCACCTATGAACTCCGGACAACCTTTCAAACAATCCTTTCCCTCTCTCTGATCACTTCCTTATTAGTTTCACTCTCTCCCTCTCCTCCACCTCCTCTCCCTCCAGCTACCTTACAGTTACCCGCAGAAACCTACGCCATCTCAACCCTTCTCTTCTCTACTCTGCTACCGACCACCTCTATGACAAAATCACACCCCTGTCTTGCACCAACCTAGCCACTTCTGTGCCCCCTTTCAATGCACAGTGACCAGCGTGCCCCCTTTTAATGCATAATGACCAGCGTGCCCCCTTCAAAACACTGACCAGAGTGCCCCTTCAATGCAGAGACCAGCATACATGCCCCTTTCAATGCAGTGACCAGCGTACATGCCCCCTTCAATGCAAAGACCAGCGTACATGCCCCCTTCAATGCAGTGACCAGCGTACATGCCCCCTTCAATGTAGTGACCAGCGTACATGCCCCCTTCAATGCAGAGACCAGCGTGCGTGCCCCCTTCAATCCAGTGCACTTACCTGTATCATCAGCAGCAGCGGCGGCGCGGCTTCTCAGTCCCCCGACGCGTCTCCTCGGGTCCTCCCGCTCCCGCCTCCTCCTCGGCCAATGGCATGGGGTTTGCCTTGCGGCCAATCAGGAATCAGCTATTAGACCCGCTCCCTGATTGGCCGGGAGGAGGTTCCGTTTGACAATAGCGAATTTTCATTCGCTATTATCACACAATAAGTGGAGTCGGGACACACTGCTCTGCGCCCCGGGTCCACCCTTTGCATCACCCTATTAGAGCCTCTGGCTCTAATCAGGTGATGCAAAAAAAAAAAAAAAGCCCCATTGAACTCCATGCGTCCGGCGCCCCTGCATGCAGATTAGGGGTCGGGCGCATGAATAGAGGGGGCGGCGCCCCTGCGCCCCCAACACACCGGCCGCCACTGCTCCCTGGACACACTTGCCCCCCTCACTACACACCGAATCAGGCCCAGACCCCTTCAACCTTGGAAAACAAATAACACTAGAAGTCTGAAAAAGCATAGCCATGCTTTTGAGCGCCTATGGTCTCAGAATGATTTCAACCAATATAAATCTGCCCTCCAAAAATACAATTCCAGTCTCCACACTGCCAAGCAGACCTATTTTATCACTCTCATTACCAGCTTGTCATCCCGCCCCCGGCAACTCTTCGCTACCTTTAATTTTCTACTTTGTCCTCCACTACCTCCTCCAACTGACTTACTCACTGCCCAGGAGATTGCCAACCACTTCAAACTGAAGATTGATACAATTCATAAGGAGATCATTGCTGTTCAGATACCTTCCATGCTTTATGTTTCATGCCCACAGGTGCAATCACTACTTCCCTCATTCAACCCCACCACTATAGATGAGGTTGCTAAACTACTTGCTAACGTCCACTTAACCACCTGCCCTCTGGATCCTGTTCCCTCTCAAATGCTACGTTCACCCTCTGGCCCTATTCTACGCTCTCTAACCCACATCTTCAATCTCTCCCTCTTTGTTGGCATCTTCCCCAATTCTCTAAAACATGCACTAGTCAGCCCCATACTTAAAAAGCCCTCACTGGACCCAACCGATCTTAACAACCTATGCCCTATTTCCTTGCTCCCCTTTTTAGCCAAACTCCTTGAACGTCTGGTCTACAAACTGTGTGACCACCTTGCCGAGAATAGCCTCCTTGATCCCCTTCAGTCTGGATTTCGGCCTCAACACTGAAATTGCTCTCCTAAAACTGACAAACGATCTACTAACAGTCAAAACCAATGGACACTATTCTGTACTCCTACTCCTGGAACTTTCTGCTGCCTTTGATACGGTTGACCATCCCCTCCTCCTCAAAAAACTCCATGCCTTTGGTCTCCGTGACTGTACTCTTCACTGGTTATCTTATTACTTACAACCTCACCTTTAGCTTTATTTACAATTCTACTTCCTCCTTTCCCCTCTTCCCTTCTCTGTTGGGGTCTCCCAAGACTCTGTTCTTGGACCCCTCCTATTTTCAGTCTACACCTCCTCTCTGGGTCAGCTGATAGCCTCCCACGGCTTCCAATACCATCTCTGCGCCGACCATACCCAAATCTATTTACCCACCCCTCTGCTCTCTCCTCAGTCTCCTCACGTATCACTAGTTTACTATCATATATCGGTCTGGATGTCACACCACTTCCTCAAACTCAATCCATCCAAAAGCTTATGATTTTTCCTCCACCACGTGCCCCTTCCCCTGATCTCTCTGTCAATATCGATGGCATTACTATCAGCCCATCCCCGCATGCCAAGGTGCTAGGTATTGTCCTGGACTCTGAACTCTCCTTCAAGCCCCACATCTAATCGTTGTCCAAATCTTGCCGCCTCAACCTCCACAACATCTCCAAAATACGCCCCTTTCTAACCAAAGACACAAAAAAGCTCCTAGTTCACTCCCTGGTCATCTTGCCCCTCGACTATTGCAATTACCTTATCATTGGCTTACCTCTACACAGGCTATCCCCCTTCAATCCATCATGAATGCTGCCGCCAGATTCATCCACCTTACCAATCGCTCAGTGTCCTCTGCTCCTCTCTGTCAAGCCTTTCCCTGGCTTCCGCTCACCCAACAAATTAAATTAAAAATACTAACAACATCTTACAAAGCAATCCACAGCTTAGCCCCGAGCTACATCACTAGCCTAGTCTCAAAATACCAACCTAATCGCTCTCTTCATTCCTCTCAAAACCTCCTGCTCTCTAGCTTCCTCGTCACCTCCTCCCATGCTCGTCTCCAGGACTTTACCAGAGCCTCTCCAATCCTATGGAACTCCTTACCATTATCTGTGCGATTATCTCCTACTCTATTAGCTTTTAGGTGATCTCTGAAAACCCTCCTCTTCAGAGAAGCCTATCCTACCCACACCTAACAACTATACCTCCATTTTCTCCTTCAGCCCATCCCCCACAGTTATTGCCTTTTGTTTCACTTGACCCTCCCTTCTAGATTGTAAGCTCTAACGAGCAGGGCCCTCTAATTCCTCCTGTATTGAATTGTATTGTAACTGTATTGTCTTCCCTCACATTGTAAAGCTCTGCGCAAACTGTTGGCGCTACTTAAATCCTGTATAAAAATAATAATAATTTAAGTGACAACTTTGTGTATAAAAAAAAAAAAAAAAACAAATTGTCATTTTTCTGACACTTGTGGCAAAATACAAAATATTCCATTGACTCAACATGCCTCTCAGCAAATAGCTTAGGGTGTCTACTTTCCGAAAAGGGGTAATTTGGGGGGGGCGCGGGGGGGGGGGTTTGTGCTGTCTTGCCATTTCATGGCCTCCAGAAATATGATAGGTAGTGAGGAGTGAAATCAACAATTTACACCCTTAGAAAGCCTAGAGGCAGAGATTGGTTTTTGGGGTCCTGTACATGGCTAGACTGCCAAAAAGTCTCACATATGGAGTATCCCCATACTCAGGAGAAGCAGCAGAATGTATTTTGGAGTGTAGTTACACATATGCCTATGGCATACGTGAGCAATATATCATTTCAATGACAACTTTGTGTAAAAAAAAATATTTTTTTAGTCATTTTTCAAACACCTGTGACAAAAGAATTAAATATTCAATGGGCTCAACATGCCTCTCAGGAAATTCCTTGGGATGTCTACTTTCCAAAAAGGGGTCACTTGGGGGTTGTTTGTACTGCCCTGCCATTTTAGCACTTCAAGAAATGAGATAGGCAGTAAAAGCTGCGTAAATTCCAGTATATACACCATAGTTTGTAGACGCTATAACATTTGTGCAAACCAATAAAAATATGCTTATTGAGTTTTTTTTTTAGTCAAAGACATGTAGCTAAATACATTTTGGCCTAAATGTATGACAAAAATTGAGTTTATTGGATATTTTTTATAAGAAAAAGTAGAAAATGTCATTTTCGCTATTTTTTTGTTTATATAGCAAAAAATAATAACTGCAGAGGTGATCAAATACCACCAAAAGAGGGGGGGGGGGGGAGGACATAAATTTCGTTTGGATACAGCATTGCAGGACAACGCAATTGTCAGTTAAAATCACGCAGTGCCAAATTGCAAAAAATTTTATTATAGGTGGATTTTAAATAATAGCGACAGAATAGCAACCAAAAATCCAGAAGAAACACGATACAAATGTTAGAAATTGAGTTGCAGTTTAGTGAGTTAAAAAAGTATTTGATCCCCTACAAACCAAAACAATTCTGGCTCCCACAGACTGGCTACAGTATGTGCTCATGTGGTACACAGATTAGTCCTGTCAATTTAAGAAGGTGCTTCTAAGGACAGCTCGTTATGTGTTTAAAAGACACCTGTCCACAGAATCTCTTTCTTCCATTCAAACCTTACCATCATAGGCAAGACCAAAGAGCTGTCAAAGGACGTCAGGGGCAAAATTGTAGACCTGCACAAGGCTGGATTGGGCTACAAGACCATCAGCAAGAAGCTTGGAGACAACTGTTGGATCGATTATTTGCAAATGGGAGAAATACAAAATAACCTTCACTCACCCTCGGTCGCTCGCTCAATGCATGATTTCGTTTCATGGGGTAAGGATTATCATGAGAAAAGTGAGGATCTCTGTACACCTTGAACCCCTCCAAGGATGTATATTTATCCACATTCACTTGTATCCTATTTTCAAACTTCATTGTATTTCTTGTAGAACTCATTGAACCTTTAGTGTCTGGATGATAGCGGCTCCCTTCTTTAGGGACCTCCATTTGGGTGATATGGGCCCTGTGGCTGTGACACTCGACTGATTCCTCCATTTAGGCAGAGGCAAAATCTCGCCCTTTTTATCTTCACATGACCATATATTATTTTGATCATCTTAGGTGGTAGGTGATCTCTTAATAATAAAAAACGAATGAAGGCCTTTGTTTATGTTTGTAGCAATACTATAATGTTATGTTCTCTATCGATAGACATTTTTCATACATGTATTTCCCCCGCTATACCTATATGAAGAAAGGACTGACCTGAAACGTATCAGCTAGGGTGGAGACAACATTAATTCATATGTACAATTTCACAAGATTCATGTAATCTGAGCCGTGGATTTATTTCTGCATATATATATTCCTTTTCGTACATCACGGGACACAGAGCCATAAATCATAACATATGGGTTATATAGCAACCTTTAGATGAAGGACACTAGCAACCAATCAGAAAGGATGCCCCCCTATATAACCCCTCACACACAGGAAGTACCTCAGTTTTTTCACCAGTGTCTAAAGGTGATGGTCACTGTGGAGAGTCTCTCCACATTTTCTTTTCAAATGAAGACAGAAGATTATGCTTCATACCCCGATCGAAGATCTCTGAATCTAAGGGGTTAGCTATCAGGTCCATCCTAAATAGTCAATGGACTAAAATGATGCTACCTAAGCCTCGGGAAGCAGATACAAGGTTTTGCATGTAATGCTGTCCTTTTAGTTATATCTTGTTGAGGCAGTTGTGGGATTTTTGCAAAGTTGTTTTTAAATTATTATTTCTTTGCCTATTGTTATCACATTTTTTTCTACCCTGAGCTGATCACCTGAAAGGTATCAGCTGTGACAGACAAGATTCAGCCTAAGCTGCTCTCACCCCATATGTTGTTTTTGCCTTGGAGCATCATCGTCCGCATGTTTGTCTCTGCCTTAATAGCGTGTCTATGGCGTAGGCCTATTCGCGCACGCGCGGAAATCTTCACCTTAAAGTACAGGCGTATGCCGCATGGAAGGCATGTTCAAACGCAATTGGCGTGCACGCGGATGCCACGTACCACCTCGCACATGCGCTATACTGCATAAATGGGCGCATTCTGGAAGGAACTTTTTCTAACACACTAGCCTCTGTCAGAGACTGGAGGGGACACAGAGCAGCAGAGCATAGGTTACGTGAGTCACTGTGGGTGTATGTTATTGGCACAAACAGGATCTTGTATCTTGGGATTATCAGTGCTCTGTGCATCAGGCTGTATAAGCTTGGCACTAGCCTTGAGTACGCTTAAGATAATACCTCAAGTTTTTCTTGCTTTTAAGCAATGTCTGCCTTAAAAGGGCCAGGGGGGCACAGTTGGAAGAGGCAATGTGATGCCAACTTCAGGCCTTGAAGGTCCTAGCCGTGCTTCAACTGTGTCTACTCCTGAAGAGCCAGAGGCGACTAGCCAATCTGAGCCATTATGGTTGTCAAGATTAGTAGCTACTCCAAGTACTTCTGCCGCAACCCATGTCACTAAGGACGATTTGTTATAGGCATTAGCCAGCCTTGAGGGTAGGATTGCTGGCATGATTGCAGCATCTCAAGGAGGGAGGAAACGTGATAGATCCCCCTCACCTGAGCCACCCCCTGAATCCGTTCAGGAGTGGGCAGAGGATGTGGAAGAAGTAGCTGATGGTGACCCTAGGGAAGGTCAAGCTGAGGTTTTCACTTCTGGGGAGTCAGGGTCAGAGGAGTCTCTATCAGCCTCTCAGACCCAGAGATTGTTTATTCAGTCTCTTACTGAAATGGTCCGGTCTGGATACAAATTTTCTCCCTTAGAGACAGCTTAAGTGCCTTTTTCTCTCTAGGCTCATTGCGCCCTACTCATGGTACTCGGACATTTCCCATACATCTGCTCTTGGAGCAAGAAATGTATAAAGATTGGGACCATCCTGATAGGATTTTTGTTCCTCCTAAAAGGTTTTCACTATTCTGTCCTATGGAGGAAAAATTTACCAAGAAATGGAATATACCCACTGTGGATTGGTCTGCGAAATTACCATGTAAAAAATTACTGGCTGGCTTCTCTTTTCAGGGAGAACGCCTTTTTGGTGATTTTCTGGATAAGTATGTCCAAAAGATCTTGGGGAGGGGGGGAGTACATTGCTACCTGTAAAAAGGAAGAGCAGGCGTTCTTTTTTTTAAACCCCCAGCACTCATACTACCAGTGCTTCTAATTCCAGACAGTGGCGATGACCTCAACCTTCTGCATCTGGAACCAAGTCTTCAGGACAGGGTCAAAAAAAGCCCTGGGCCCAGAAATCAGCCAGTTCTTCCACTAAGCCTACTCTGTGAAGGGGCGCCCCCACTAACGTGGGTGGGGGAAAGGCTGCGGCAGTTCTCAAAGGCTTGGATGGATTTGATCCAAGACAACTGGGTTATCTCCACCATTTCACAGGGGTACAAACTGAAATTTGTCCCCGTATTCCCGGTTTATAAGGTCAGGTATACCGACAGATCCCCTAAAAAGAAACTCTCTCTTTCTAGCATTAGACCAGCTGAAGGCTCAAAAAGTGATAATAGAGGTTCTCGAGAACCAAAAGTTCAAGGGTTTTTACTCAAACCTGTTCATAATCCCCAAATCAAATGGGGATGTGAGACCTATTCTGGATCTCAAAGCTTTAAACCAGTTTCTGAACATTCATACTTTCCGTATAGAGGCAATTCGTTCAGTCATAGGAAGAGGAATTTCTAGCATCCATAGACATCAAGGATGCATATCTTCAGGTGCCTATATTCCAGGCTCATCAAAGTTTTCTACGCTTTGCAATAGAGAACCGTCATTTTCAGTTTGTGGCCCTGCCCTTCGGTTAGCCACAGCTCCAAGAGTTTTCACAAAGATCCTAGCTCCAGTATTGGCTGTTATAAGGTCCCGAGGGATATCTATATCAGGATACCTGGACGATCTATTACTAATAGATCGATCAGCTTCGGCTGTAAGCTGAAATGTCCTCCAGAAAATGCAGTTCCTAGAACGTCTGGGTTGGATACTGAACATGGTAAAGTCAGCATTACAGCCGGTCCAGCGTCTCGAATATCTGGGTCTTCATTTGGACACATTACAGGCAAAGATATTCTTACCAACAAGAAAGATCACAGACCTGAAGGATCTGGTTCGGTCCGTAGTAAGGCTGAATTATCCTTCTATACGTCTTTGCATGAAGTTATTGGGGAAGATGGTTTCCGCTTTCGAGGCAATTCCCTATGCTCAATTCCATGCCAGACCCTTAAAGAACAACATTCTACATGGACTGGAAAGGTTTAGTCTTTGGACCGGTCCATGTCTCTGGTACCAAAAGTAAGTCAGAGTCTTTATTTGGTGGTTGTTAACCAGAAATCTGGAGAAGGGGAAATCCTTTCTTACAGTGACCTGGAAATTGGTGACTACAGATGCCAGTCTCTCCGGCTGGGCAGCAGTTCTGGAGGAAGCCACTGTCCAAGGGAAATGGTCCTGGGTAGAGAAAAGTCTCCCCGTCAACGTTTTGGAAATCCGAGCAGTCAGTCAGGCTTTGAAATTCTGGGCATCCAGGCTTTGGGGTCACCCTGTCAGGGTACAATCTGACAATGCCACGGCCGTGGCTTATATCAACCATCAAGGAGTCGGTGAGTCCAGAAAGAGGTGGATTTCATCCTGTCTAGTGCAGAGAAATTTCTGCCACGCCTGACAGCAGTTTTTATTCCGAGAATAGAGAACTGGCAGGCAGAGTTTTTGATTCATCAACAGATGTTTTCCGGGGGAATGGTCCTTGATTTTTCAATCAATTTGCCTATGCTGGGGGGTCCCAGATGTAGATCTGTTGGCATCCAGGTTCAAGTTGAAGAGATTTGTGCCCAGGACCAGGGATCCACTCACAGTCAGAGTGGATGCTTTGGTGACTCCTTGGAAGGAGTATTCCCTGATTTATGCCTTTCCTCCGGTGCAGCTGATACCACAACTGTTGTGCAGGATCCAGCTAGAGGGGAAACCGGTAATTCTGGTAGCTCAGGCATGGCCAAGGAGGGTTTGGTTTGCACAAATCCAGAGGTTGGCAGTAACGAGGCATTGGGCTCTTCCACTGCGTCCGGACCTATCTCAAGGTCTAAAATTCCACCCTGCTATACAGTCTCTAAATTTGACGGCTTGGCTATTGAAGCCCTAATCTTGAAGGAGCAGGATGTATCTGGCCCTGCAGTTCATACGCTGATAAATGCTAGGAAACCAGTCTCTAGAAACATTTCTTACAGGGTCTGGAAATTCTACATTGCCTGGTGTGAAGCCAGGAAATTGAATCCCTGCAAATATATTGTTGGGAGAGTTCTAGCTTTCCTTCAAGCAGGGGTAGATATGAAATTAGCCTTGAGCACTATCAAATGGCAGATTTCAGCCTTATCGGTTTTCTTCCAGGAACCGATCGCTTCCCATTCATTGGTTCAGACCTTTGTCTGGGGAATGTTCCGTTTGCTTCCACCTTTGGAGCCACCATTGTGTCCTTGTTGGAACTTAAATTTGGTGTTGACAGTTTTACAAAAACAGCATTTTGAACCTCTGGGGCAGGTTCCCCTGGTTCTTTTGACCAGAAAACATTTTTTTTTTACTGCAGTAACTTCGGCTAGACTTACTCTTCTATGGGGTCTTTATTGCTTGCTACAAAACTGAGGTACTTTCTGTGAGGGAGGGGTTATAGAGGGGGGGTTGGGCATCCTTTCTAAATGGTTGCCAGTGTCCTTCACCTAAAGGTGGCTATATAACCCATATGTTATGATTTATGGCTCTGTGGGCCGTGATGTACTTCAAGAAATGGATTTTAACAGGTAAGTATGAATTAAAAATCCATGTTTCTTTTCATCAGGGGACACAGAGCCATAAATCATAATATATGGTACATCCCAAAGCAATGCAACTGAGGGGAGGGGGACACCAAAAAAATACCGCCATCTGACCCTTAACAGAAGGAATTCACCACCGCCTGCAGTACACTGCGGTCAAAAGCAGATTCCTCCTGGGTCACAACATCCACTCTATAGAAACGAGTGAACGTATGCACCGACGACCAGGTTGCGGCCTTGAAAATCTGAGCCATAGAGGCTTGATGGCGTTGTGCCCAAGAGGCACCTACTCCTCTGGTAGAATGTGCCCTTACAGGAAAAGGTGGAACTTTTCCTACTAAACCATATGCATGGGTAATAACCTGGCAAATCCAACAGGAAATCGTAGATTTAGATGCTGCCAACCTCCTTCTGGGGCCTTCTGCCAGCACAAACAAGCTCTCAGTCTTACGAATCTGAGCTTTTTCCTGTAAATAAAATTTAAGTGCACGCATTACATCAAGAGAATGCAATAACTTTTCCTCCTCTGAGTGAAGATCTGAAAAAAAAAAGAAGGTAGTATAATGTCCTGATTCAAATGAAAGGCGGACACTACCCTGGGCAATAAAATCTGGGTGAGGACGTCAAATCACCTTATCTTGATAAAATTTCAAGAATGGCTCTTTACAAGAAAGAGCTGCTAGTTCAGATACCCTTCTAGCCGAAGTTATCGCAATCAAAAAAAATAGTTTCTTGGTCAAAAAAAACCAGGGGGACCTGCCCCAGAGGTTCAAAAGCCTGTTTTTGCAAAACTGCCAACACCAAATTCAAGTCCCAAGGACACAACGGTGGCTTCACTGGTGGAAGGAAACGCAATATTCCCCAGACAAAGGTTTGAACCAACAAATGGGAAGCGATCAGTTCCTGGAAAAAGACAGATAAAGCTGAAATCTGCCCCTTAATCGTGCTCAGGGCTAATTTCATATTTATCACTGCTTGCAGGAAGGATAGAATTCTCCCGATAATATATGTGCGGGGATGCCATTTCCTGGCTTCACACCAGGCAATGTAGGATTTCCAGACCCTGTAATAAATATTTCTAGAGACTGGCTTCCTGGCGTTTATCAGTGTATGAACTGCGGGGCCAGACACACCCTGCTCTTCCAAGATTATGGCTTTAGTAGCCAAGCAGTCCAATTTAGAGACTGTACTTGTGCAACAAACACGATATCAGCTGTACCGGAGGAAAGGCATAGATCAGGGAACACTCCTCTCAAGGACTGTGAGTGGATCCCTGGTCGTGGACACAAATCTCTTGAATTTGTTGTTGAACCTGATGCCAACAAATCTACATCTGGGACCCCCCAGCGTAGGCAGATCAATTGATAAATCTCAGGTTATAAAGACCATTCCCCTACCATTTCTCTATTCCTGGAATGAACACTGCTGTCAGGCATGGCACAAACTTCTCTGCCCAGGACAGGATAATATCCACCTCTTTCTGGGCTTATAGACTCCTTGTGCCTCCTTGATGGTTGACATAAGCCACAGCCGTGGCATTGTCGGATTACACCCTAAAAGGGTGACCCCGAAGTCTGGGCGTCCAGAATTTCAAAGCCCAACTGACTGCACGAATTTTCAAAATGTTGATGAGGAGACAACTCTCTACCCAAGACCATTTCCCCTGGACAGTGGCTTCCTCCAGAACCGCTCCCCAGTTGGAGAGACTGGCATCTGTAGTCATCACCTTCCAGGTCACTGGAAGAAAGGATTTTCCCTTCTCCAGATTTCTGGTCAACAACCACCAATTCAGACTCTGTCGTACTCTTGGTGTTAGAGATTTGGACTGGTCCAAGGACTGAACTTTTCAGTTTCACGCAGACAGATCGTTGTTCTGCAAGGGTCTGGCATGGAATTGAGCATAGGGAATTGCTTTGAATGTGCACACCATCTTCCCCAGTAACATCATGCAAAGACGTATAAATGGATATCTCAGTCTTACTATAGACCGAACCTGACCCTTCAGGTCTGAGACCCTTCTTGCTGGCAAGAATATATTTGCCTGCACCGTGTCGACCAGAAGCCCCAGGTATTCCAGATGCTGGACTGGCTGTAATGCTGACTTTTCTAAGTTCAGTACCCAAGAAATTCTTTAAGTATATAAACAGTAAGAAAGCGAGGCAAGAACACATTGGCCCCATAAAAGACGACAAGGGAGATTTGGCCACAGAGGACAGGGAAAAGGCGGTAGTGTTAAATAATTTCTTCTCTTCAGTCTTTACAAAATAATTGGGGGGCTACACTAACCCAGCTTGTAAGGCCAAACTAAACAACACAACTCAGGAAGTACCACCATGGCTAACAGAAGATAGACTTAGAACTAAACTAGAGAAACTTAACATAAATAAATCACCGGGACCGGATGGCTTGCACCCGAGGGTTCTTAAAGAGCTCAGCCAGGTGATTGCCAGACCATTATTCATGATCTTTAAGGATAGTTTACAGATGGGTATGGTGCCAGCTGATTGGAAAAAAGCCAACGTGGTACCAATATTTAATAAAGGGCCAAGATACTGTATATCCCGGGTAACTATAGGCCGGTCAGCCTAACATCAGTAGTCTGCAAGATTTTGGAGGGGATGTTAAGGGACCACATACAAGACTTTAGCAATGAAAATGGTATCAGTAGTAATCAGCATGGATTCATGAAAAATCGTTCTTGCCAAACCAATCTATTAACCTTCTATGATGAAGTGAGCTGCCACCTAGATAAAGGTAAGCCTGTGGATGTGGTGTATCTGGACTTTGCAAAGGCCTTTGACACCGTTCTCTACAAACGCTTACAGTTCAAACTAAGGAAGGTAGATAAGGTGAGTACCTGGATAGAGAACTGGCTCCAGGGGAGAGTGCAAAGGGTGGTGCTTAATGGGGAGTACTCGGATTGGGCGGGTGTGGAAAGTGCCCCCAGGGTTCTGTCCTGGGGCCAATCCTGTTTAATTTATTCATAAATAATCTAGAGGAGGGGATATCTAGTACAATCTCAGTATTTGCGGATGATACTAAACTAAGCATGCCAATATCTTCTATGCAGGATGTGGAAACCTTACAAGCGGACCTGAACACAATAATGGGGTGGGCAGCTACATGGCAGATGAGGTTTAATGTTGAAAAATGTAAAGTAATGCCAGAAACCAGAAAGCAAGCTACTCACTAGGGGGGGAACCTCTGGGTGAATCTAAGAGGGAAAAGGACCTGGGGATACTGGTAGATAACAGGCTTGGCAGTGGCATGCAATGCCAAACCGCTGCAAGCAAAGCCAACAGAATACTGGGATGTATAAAAAAGGAGATTCACTCCAGAAATAAAGAGATTATTCTCCCTCTTTACAAGACTCTGGTCTGGCCACATCTGGAGTATGCTGTCCAGTTCTGGGCACCGGTCCTCAGGAAGGATGTGCTGGAACTGGAAAGTGTCCAGAGAAGGGCAACAAAAATAATTAGGGGAATGGAGGACATCTGCTATGAGGAAAGACTACAAGCACTGAACTTATTCTCTCTGGAGAAGAGACGATTAAGGGGGAATATGATATCAATGTACAAATACTATACTGGCGACCCTAGCATAAGGAACAAACTATTCAGAGAAAGGGAATACAATAAGATATGTGGCCACTCACTAAAACTAGAGGAAAGGCGGTTTAACCTTAAAGTACGTAGGGGGTTCTTCACTGTCAGAGCAGTAAGGATGTGGAATTCTCTTCCGCAAACAGTTGTATCAGCAGGGAGCATCGATAGTTTCAAAAAACTATTAGATGGGCACCTTAAAGACCACAACATACAGGGGTATACAAGGTACGGTTAACAGCAAACACACACACACATCATAGGTTGAACTGGATGGACTGATGTCTTTTTTCAACCTCACTAACTATGTAACCCAGACGTTTCAAAAAATGTACAGTCTGAAGGATATTTTGGCTTAGAGCCCTCAGGACCTTAGAACAGCCAAAACTGGAGCTAGGATCTTTGTGAAAACTCTTGGAGCTGTGGCTAACCCGAAGGAGGGCCACAAACTGAAAATGACGGTTTTCTATTGCAAAGTGTAGAAAACTTTGATGAGCCTGGAATATAGGCACATGAAGATATGCATCCTTGATGTCTATGGATGCTAGAAATTCCTCTCCCTGCAGGGAGGCTATGACTGAACAAATTGATTCTATGCGGAAAGAACGAATGTTCAGAAACTGATTCAGCGTCTTGAGATACAAAATAGGTCTCACATCCCCGTTTGGTTTGGGGATTATGAATAGGTTAGAGCAGGACTTCCCAAACTGTGGGCCGCATCTGAGTGGGTCGCTGACAACGTTAGAGCAGTCAGATCAGCAGTGAGAAAAAAAAAAAATTACCATTTAAAAGCCCACTAGGGGATCCAGACGTATTGCTGGCTATGGAGGGGGGTGGGGTTCCCGGCTGACGTAGTTGGGGGTGGTAACTGACGCACGCACCGTCCGACTCAGTCACCTTCCCGCCCGTTCCCGCTGCCGTCAGCGAAGAGAGGAGCAGCGTCCCGTGAACGTCTGTCGGAGTGTGGAGTGACAGGAGTCGAGCCAGCGAGCCACAGGAGTCGAGCCAGCGAGCCAGCCCACTGCCCAGGACAGCAGGTAAGTGATTGAAGCCGCTGCAGTGGGTAACAATCTGGGCACAGTAAGTAGCAGTGCTGTGCCATGCCTGTACATACTGTGACATGCATATACCTACTGTGCCATTCCTGTACCTACTGTGCCATGCCTGTACATACTGTGCCATGCCTATATCTACTGTGCCATGCCTGTAAATACTGTGCCATGCCTATATCTACTGTGCCATGCCTGTACATACTGTGCCATGCCTATACCTACTGTGCCATGCCTGTACATACTGTGCCATGCCTATACCTACTGTGCCATGCCTGTACCTACTGTACCATGCCTATACCTACTGTGCCATGTCTGTACCTACTGTGCCATGCCTATACCTACTGTGCCATGCCTGTACATACTGTGCCATGCCTGTACCTACTATGCCATGCCTGTACATACTGTGCCATGCCTGTTCCTACTGTGCCATGCCTATACCATCACCTGTGCCATGCCTATATCATCTCCTGTACCATGACCTGTGATATGCCTGTACCATCACCTGTGCCATGCCCTTACCATGGCCTGTGCCATGCCTATACCATCTCCTGTACCATGACTTGTGCCATGCCTATACCATCATCTGTGCCAACCCTGTACCATCACCTGTGCCATGCCTGTACCATCACCTGTGCCATGGCCTGTGCCATGCCCTTACCATGACCTGTGCCATGCCTATACCATCTCCTGTGCCATGCCTATACCATCTCCTGTACCATGACCTGTGACATGCCTGTACCATGACCCTTTGCCATGCCTATACCATCATCTGTGCCATGCCTGTACCATGCCCTTACCATGACCTGTGCCATGCCTATACTATCTCCTGTACCATGACCTGTGACATGCCTGTACCATGACCTGTGACATGCCTGTACCATCACCTGTGCCATGACCTGTTCCATGCCCTTACCATGACCTGTGCCATGCTTATACCATCTCCTGTACCATGACCTGTGACATGCCTGTACCATGACCTGTGACATGCCTGTACCATCACCTGTGCCATGCCTGTACCATCACCTGTGCCATGCCTATACCATCATCTGTGCCATGCCTGTACCATCACCTGTGCCATGGCCTGTGCCATGCCCTTACCATGACCTGTGCCATGCCTATACCATCTCCTGTACCATGACCTGTGCCATGCCTGTACCATGACCTGTGACATGCCTGCACCATGACCTGTGCCATGCCTGTACCATCACCTGTGCCATGCCTATACCATCATCTGTGCCATGCCTGTACCATCACCTGTGCCATGGCCTGTGCAATGCCCTTACCATGACCTGTGCCATGCCTATACCATCTCCTGTACCATGACCTGTTGCATGCCTATACCATCATATGTGCCATGCCTGTACCATCCCCTGTGCCATGCCTGTGCCATCCCCTGTGCCATGCCTGTACCATCCCCTGTGCCATGCCTGTACCATCACCTGTGCCATGCCCTTACCATGACCTGTGCCATGCCTATACCATCTCCTGTGCCATGCCTATACCATCTACTGTACCATGACCTGTCACATGCCTGTACCATGACCTGTGCCATGCCTATACCATCATCTGTGCCATGCCTGTACCATGCCCTTACCATGACCTGTGCCATGCCTATACTATCTCCTGTACCATGACCTGTGACATGTCTGTACCATCACCTGTGCCATGCCCTTACCATGACCTGTGCCATGCTTATACCATCTCCTGTACCATGACCTGTGACATGCCTGTACCATGACCTGTGACATGCCTGTACCATGACCTGTGCCATGCCTGTACCATCACCTGTGCCATGCCTATACCATCATCTGTGCCATGCCTGTACCATCACCTGTGCCATGCCCTTACCATGACCTGTGCCATGCCTATACCATCTCCTGTACCATGACCTGTGCCATGCCTGTACCATCACCTGTGCCATGCCTATACCATGCCTGTACCATCACCTGTTCCATGGCCTGTGCAATGCCCTTACCATGACCTGTGCCATGCCTATACCATCTCCTGTACCATAACCTGTACCATGCCTGTACCATGACCTGTGCCATGCCTGTACCATCACATGTGCCATGCCTGTACCATCACCTGTGCCATACCTGTAGTTCTATATTAATTAAGTGTATTCAATAATAAATTGAAAAGTAGTAAATTGATATTTTTAATTCAACATCCCCCTCCCTTTAAAATATGCAATATTATTATTATTATTTGCATTTATATAGCGCCAAGTGCTTTACAATATTCAATTACAAGCAAGTGGGTCCCGAAAAAAATCTGTATTCATAAGTGGGTCTCGGCCCAAAAAAGTTTGGGAAGCCCTGGGTTAGAGTAAAAACCCTTGAACCTTTCATTTTCTGGAACCTCAGTTATCACCCTCTGAGCTCTCAGCTGGTCCAATGCCTGAAAGGGAGAGCTTTCTTTTAGGGGATCTGTTAGTATACTTGACCTCACAAACCGAGGATACGGAAACACCTGAAATTCCAGCTTGTATCCCTGTGAAATGGTGGAGACAACCCAGTTGTCTTGAATTAACTCCACCCATGCCTCTGAGAACTGCAGGAGCCTTTCCCCCACCCAGGTGAGTGGGGGCGCCCCTACACTGAGAGGGCTTAGAGGAAGACTTAGCTGATCTCTGGGTCCAGGTCTTTTTCTGACCTTGTCCTGAAGGCTTGGGTCTGGATGCAGATGGCTGAGGCCATCCCCACTGCCTGGAACTGGAAGCACTGGTATTATGTGTGCCGGGAATCTTAAAGGAAGGACGCCTGCTCTTCCTCTTTACAGGTAGCAAGACTCTGACCATCTCTTGTATCATGCCGACGTCTCTAGCCATCTCTTGTTTCATGTCTGCAGTCTCTGACCATCTCTTGTATCATGTCTGCAGTCTCTGACTATCTCTTGTATCATGTCCGCAGTCTCTGACCATCTCTTGTATCATGTCTGCAGTCTCTGACCATCTCTTGTATCATGTCTGCAGTCTTGACCATCTCTTGTATCATGTCCGCAGTGTCTGACCATCTACTGTATCATGTCCGCAGTGTTTGACCATCTCTTGTATCATGTCCACAGTCTTTGACCATCTCTTGTACCATGTCCTCGGTCTCTGACCATCTCTTGTATCATGTCTGCAGTCTCTGACTATATCCTGTATCATGTCCGTAGTCTTTGACCATCTCCTGTAGTGTGTCTCCAATCTCTTACTCAAATTTGAACACATTGCTAATAGTATTAGCTATCTGTTTATGCCAAAGGTAGGACCGTGCAGGGGAGGCAGAAAGTGCAAAATGGGGCACTACTGTGATTGGAGAGATGGGGGAGGGGGGCACTTTGATGGGGGGCTGTGAAATGTGTGCAATAAATATTCTTGAAAACATTACATTTTTTTGGGGGGGTGCCAGATATAGGATCCGCCCTGGGTGCCAAACGTTCTACGTACACCACTGCACAGATGGCTGTGGGTTAATGACAGGGAGCTGATTTTTTAAACCTTTGCCCATATTAGCCTTTTAACCTAATTTACTGAAACTGTACAAGCCCTGTGGCAACCAATTAGAATGAATCTTTTGCTAGTGTGATGTCAGATAAGTAAATGCTGATTGGTTACTCTGGGTTGCTGCAATTTGCACTTAACAATTTACATTGTGCACGGTTTCGTGAAGAAGCCCTTGATGTTCATCTTTCCCAGGAAGTCATAGAGGAGCTGACTCACCATTTTCTGGTTACAGCTAATTTGGAAAGATTTGGTGTTAGTACTTTATCTAGGCTACTGGGAAATTAATTTCTCATGTGTGTTGTGGATGTTCTGGGACCTCTGCTATTTCTAAAATGGCTGAAGCAGTTCCATAGGAACCTCCAGAAAGGCTTCTACGTGGGGCATCCTGATTGCCATAATTGGTGCTCTCAATTGCTTTATGGGAAGAGTTACAAGTAAAAGTGGAGATTAGAAAGTTGAGAGATTAACATGCGTGTGGTCACATTTTATAACATTTTATGGTGGGGTATTGGGCAGGGGTGAGGGGGGGGGCATTGGGTGGAGCTTGGGCGGGACTTACTTTGCAATGTGGGAGGGGTTATCAAATTTACCTTTGGGCTGAAGCCCCTGGTCTTTTTCTCACCTAGCAACGCGCCTTCCTAAGCCCCATCTTGATCTAGCGATGTGGATAAGAGCAGCAGCTCTCCTAGGTGTCTCTCTCCTCATTCGCTCACACAGCAGAGGGAGACATAGACTTGGTTAGGCCACTTCCTTCTCATTTGTCCTGTTCGCTCAAGTAAGTCCAGCCTTCCATGCCCCTCGTACCTCCAGTTATCCAGGACTTTATCCACTCAAATAATTTTCCCCATCTCTCTGCAGGTGGCTGGAAAGGAAGTCAAGCTGTGGGCGATCGTTGACTCTGGAGACTGTATTTGCTTCTTGGACATCAACCTCTTCAAGAAACTAAAGGAACAAAGACTTGACGAAAATTTAGCAGATGGCACTGCTCCCAGCTCTGGACCTGTCACTCAGGAGACTATCCCTGTTCTTTCTACCACGGATGCAGGCCATCAGGAACTACTCCGCTTTGATGTCATCAGTTCTCCTGTATTCCCAACCATCCTATGGATACTCTGGCTGTGGGCCCACAACCCGCAAATCGACTGACCAAGGGAGAAATCATCTTCTCATCTTCCGACTGTCGCCAACACTGTGGTGTCCCAAAGCCTGTCATCCTATCAGTGTGTCTCTCTGTTCAACCTACACTGGATCCCGGTCATGCTGTCCCTATGGCCTACCTTGATTTCCTTGATGCTTTTGACAAGAAAGGTGCCAATGCCCTGCCCCCGTATGATCCTACGACTGCCCGATTGAGTTGCTACCTGGAGCAGAAGTACCCGTAGGGCGAATCTTTTCTTTATCTGAGCTGGAGCTGGAGGCCCTTCGATAATATATAGATGAAAACCTAGCCAAAGGATTCATCTGCCGCTTCTCTTCACCTGCTGAAGCCGACATCTTCTTCATCAAGAAGACGGATGGTTCTCTCAGACCATGCATTGATTATAGGGACCTTAATAAAATTACCATCAAGAACAGATACCCACTCCCTCTCGTTCCTGAGTTATTCCAAAGGTTCCGAACAGCTCAAGTTTGCACAAAGTTGGACTTAAGGGGGGCCTACAACCTGGTTCCTATTAGGGAAGGTGACGAGTGGAAGACTGCCTCCCTTTACATACCTTGGTCACTTTGAGTACCTTGTGATGCCCTGCGGGCTATGTAACACCCCTGCGACATTCCAACATTTTGTGAATGACATCTTCAGGGAATACCTTGACCTGTTCTTAATCGTCTATCCGTATGACATACTAGTTTTTTCAGCCTCACTTGAACCATCAAGAGCATGTCAGAAAAGTGTTAAAGACCTTAAGAACCCATGACTTATACACCAAAGCAGAGAAGTGCGAGTTCATGTTTTAGGTCAGAACTCAGGCAAAAATTCGGGCCTGATTCATCCCTGAAATGGAGAACAGGGATGCACCAGACCCCTGCTGTGATCTGCATCCGCATTAGGTGTGAACCCAGCCTCAGGCAGGGCATGTTTGTCTCTACTGTATTTTGTAATGTTGCCCATGCTATCCAGCCACAGCAGGCAGAGGAGGTGGTGGACTGGCTTACTAAATCATCCTCATTCTCCTCATCCTCTAGCACCCAAACTGACATTAGTTTGCAGTCCACCATAGCTGCCAGAGTGGCCTATTCTACCTCTTTGTCCACAGCTACTCCTGGCATAGCCCCACCATCATGCACAGACGAGTCAGCTGAATTATTTAAAAATAGCATCAGCCACTTGCTTCTTGAGGATGCACAGGCATTACTTGATTCTGATGTTGGTTCTGAGGTTGAGGAAAGGAGTAACATGAACCTACAAAGCGTATTGCCAAGTTGGCTCCAGTGATGATGAGGATGGAGGGGATGATGATGATGATGAGGTCACTGACTTGACTTAGGTGCCTGATAGAGCAGAAGAGGAAAAGGAAGGGGGGGGGCAGCCCCAACAAGACAGGATGTCCTGCAGAGGCAGCCATCCTGGAACAGTAGGGAGCAGCTGCCCTATTCAATCAGATTGTAGAGCTCTTATCTGTTGGCCCACTTCCCACAGCTCATCTGTGTGGACCTTTTTTAGCACATGTACAGCCGATCGCACTGTTGTAATTTGCAATCTCTGCCGCAAGCAGATCAAGCGTGGCAAAATGGCAAAAAAAATAAGCCATTTCGGTACCAGATGCTTGCAAAGACATTTAACTTCTCACCACTCAGCCCATTGGCAAGAGCCACACAAAAGGGACACTCCTCACCTTTCATTCCAATATCTCATGATGATGATCTCTCAGCAGCCTCCACTGACTGGGCAGATGGTATAGCAAAGGATGTCACAGGTCCTTGTAACATGTTTGCCAGCAGCACACCACCAGCTGTAGAGTATAGCAGGCAACTTTTTCTGCACCAGCTGCTGCAGTGAAAAAGCCCAGCATCTAAATTCCAGCTTGACCAAAATGCTGGCTTTACAACTGTACAACTCTGGGTGGATTCTGCCCCTTCCGTGAATTTCCAGAATGTGCTGTACCACAATGGCAGGTTCCCAGTCCCTATTTCTTTGCACGTAAGGCCATTCGAGCTCTGTACCATCACGTGGAAGGCAATGTTTTGGCATTGTTGAGCAAGGCAGTCAGCAGCATGGTCCACATCACTGCTCACAGGTGACAGCAAGCATGGCCAGGGACAATATATTTAGTTCACAGCTCATTGGGTAACTCTGCTTGCAACTAGGAAGAATGCAGGACAGGGCTCAGTGTTGTTTTTATTTAAAGTCTGCCAAAGAGACACCAGCATGCATCCCAAAAATCTCTAATTTTGTTCCAAGTGCACTAAAATGTGCCTTATCATACAGACTGGCTCCCCAAGCCTTTGTTTACAAAATAAAGAAACCTTCCAGGGAAAATACATTTTAGCCCCCGTTCACACTAAGGCGACCTGTGAGGCGACCTGGTCGCCTCACAGGTCGCCGTAGGTCGCCTCCCATAGGGAAGCTGCGGACCCGTTCTAATAGGAGCGACACAAGTCGCTCCGACTTAGAAAAAGGGTCCGGAGCTTCTTTGGGGCGACCAGGAGGCGACCGCCATAGACTTCAATGTTATGAAGTCCATGGCGGCCGCTCCGAGGTCGCGGCGCGCTGCTCGCACCGCGACCTCGGAGGTCGCGGTGCGAAGTAGCGTCGCCCCTATGTGAACGGGGGCTAAATGTTGTTTTTTCATTTATGTATACTGTATGTCAGTTTTTCTGCAGGATGTTCTATACACAGTACAGAAGCGCTGCCCAGGCACTATATTTAAAGGATTTTTTCATTTTTATTGATTCACTTTAAGCATCATTAAAATCACTGCTCCTTTAAAAACAATATATTTTTTTTAAATGTTTTATTGATACATGCCCCCAGGGCAGTACCCGGGCCCCCATAAACTTTTTATGGCCAATAACTTGCATATAAGCCTTCAAAATGGGGACTTTTGATTTTTCAAGTTCGGTTCCTGTAGACTTTAATAGGGAATGCAGTTTGGGTCCTAACTTTTTCCATGTTCGGGGAGTTCTGTTGCGAACCGAACCGGGGGTGTTTCGCCCATCACTAATCACTAGTAAGCAGGGGGATGTTACATGTTGTCAGGGTCCGGACTGGCGGCAGATGAAGACACTAGGGGTGGATCCTCTGTGTCAGTGAGGGAATGGCGTGGACCGTATCAGAGGACCGGTTCTAAGTTGCTACTAGTTTTCACCAGAGCCCGCCGCAAGGCGGGATGGACTTGCTGCGGCGGTAACAACCAGGTCGTGTCCTCCGGTAGCGGCTCAACCTCACTGACAGCTGAGACAGGCGTGGTACAGTAGGACAAGGCAAAGGCAAGGTCAGACGTAGCAGAAGGTCAAGGCAGGCAGCAAAGGTTCGAAGTCAGGGGCAACGGCAGAAGGTCAGATACACTAGCAGGGCAATACACAAACGCTTTCTCAGGGAACAAAGGCAACAAGATCCGGCAAGGACAGGAAGGAGGAGTGGGTTTATATAAGAAACAGGAAGCAGGTCACAGGAAACAGGTCACAGGAAACAGGTCACAAGAAACAGGAAACAGGTCACAGGAAACAGGAAGGGAGATTTGGACCAGGCACCAATTACTGGTGCACAGGCCCCTTAAATTTCAAACAACCAGCGCGCGCGCGCCCTATGGTGCAGGGGCGCACGCGCCGGGAACCACGTGAGCGGGGAGCGGAGGAGGGAGCCGGAGCGGGCACAGGTGAGTGGATCTGGAACGAACGCCGCGAGCGCTCCGGTCCAGAAGCAGGGACCCGAGCGCTCAGCGTTACACATGTTTATGTTTTAATAAAATGTTCTATTGTTTTCACTTGATGTCTATGATTGTATTTCTCTGTTAAAATATTGCACTGTGTGGTTGGGTTGCGCTTGCCCTGCTGAGGTGGTACTGTACACCATGGGAGTTAAGGGTTAACACTGCTGGCCAGGTTCAGGGCCGCCATCAGGGGGGTACAGGCAGTACTGGTGTAAGGGGCCCCAGCCTCTAGAGGGGCCCGGCGGGGACTGCTTCCCTTACACTTTAAAAAAAAAAAATTTTCTGAACTTCCGACCGCCGCCCGCACCGGGCCCCCCCCTCCCCCCGCCGGGGGGGGGGGGGAGATTATGGGATAATACTGCTAAATTGTGCATTACTGTGTTTAATGGGGGTGGGGGCGCCGGCGTTCTAATCATCACCAGTAAGATCGTCGCCGCACGCCCCCACCGCTGCCGCCGTCTGACTGAGGAGAGATGAAATCCCTGCATAATACAGGCTTCCGAGTGGCCATATATCCTGGCTGGCAAGTAGCTGATTGGCCAGCACTCAGCATGGGGGTGGAGTTATCACTATGCAGGAGGAAGTGTCCCCAGCCCGCTCGGTACATGCAGCAGAAAGAAGATCAGAGTGGAGGGTAAGTGACTGAACTTTGAATGTGCTGCCTGTCCACCTGTTCTTTTGTTTGCACAGGACTCCTGATGGGACACAGACAGACTCCAGACATGATGGAGTTGCATTGTAAAAACGGCTGGGGATGATTCTGTGTGGGGAAAGGAATTACACTGTGGAGAGCCTCTTCACTTAGTCACTCTCACTTCCACCCAGAATCATCCCCATCTATTTTCACAATGCAACTCCATCATCCCCGCCCAGGGGGGGCACACTGCATTGAAGGGGGCACGCACACATACTGGTCTCTACATTCTCAGGGGGCCTGTACGCCTGTCACTACATTCTCAGGGGACCTGTACGCCTGTCACTACATTCTCTGGGGACCTGTACGCCTGTCACTACATTCTCAGGGGGCCTGTACACCTGTCACTACATTCTCAGGGGACCTGTACGCCTGTCACTACATTCTCAGGGGGCCTGTACACCTGTCACTACATTCTCAGGGGGCCTGTACGCCTGTCACTACATTCTCAGGGGGCCTGTACACCTGTCACTACATTCTCAGGGGGCCTGTACACCTGTCACTACATTCTCTGGGGACCTGTACGCCTGTCACTACATTCTCAGGGGGCCTGTACACCTGTCACTACATTCTCTGGGGACCTGTACGCCTGTCACTACATTCTCTGGGGACCTGTACACCTGTCACTACATTCTCAGGGGACCTGTACACCTGTCACTACATTCTCAGGGGGCCTGTACACCTGTCACTACATTCTCAGGGGGCCTGTACGCCTGTCACTACATTCTCAGGGGGCCTGTACACCTGTCACTACATTCTCAGGGGGCCTGTACACCTGTCACTACATTCTCAGGGGGCCTGTACGCCTGTCACTACATTCTCTGGGGACCTGTACACCTGTCACTACATTCTCAGGGGGCCTGTACACCTGTCACTACATTCTCAGGGGGCCTGTACACCTGTCACTACATTCTCAGGGGGCCTGTACACCTGTCACTACATTCTCTGGGGACCTGTACGCCTGTCACTACATTCTCAGGGGGCCTGTACACCTGTCACTACATTCTCAGGGGACCTGTACACCTGTCACTACATTCTCAAGGGGCCTGTACACCTGTCACTACATTCTCAGGGGACCTGTACACCTGTCACTACATTCTCAAGGGGCCTGTACACCTGTCACTACATTCTCAGGGGACCTGTACACCTGTCACTACATTCTCAGGGGGCCTGTACACCTGTCACTACATTCTCAGGGGGCCTGTACACCTGTCACTACATTCTCTGGGGACCTGTACGCCTGTCACTACATTCTCTGGGGACCTGTACGCCTGTCACTACATTCTCAGGGGACCTGTACGCCTGTCACTACATTCTCTGGGGACCTGTACGCCTGTCACTACATTCTCAGGGGACCTGTACACCTGTCACTACATTCTCAGGGGACCTGTACACCTGTCACTACATTCTCAGGGGGCCTGTACACCTGTCACTACATTCTCAGGGGACCTGTACACCTGTCACTACATTCTCAGGGGGCCTGTACACCTGTCACTACATTCTCAGGGGGCCTGTACACCTGTCACTACATTCTCAGGGGACCTGTACGCCTGTCACTACATTCTCTGGGGACCTGTACGCCTGTCACTACATTCTCAGGGGACCTGTACGCCTGTCACTACATTCTCAGGGGGCCTGTACACCTGTCACTACATTCTCAGGGGGCCTGTACACCTGTCACTACATTCTCAGGGGGCCTGTACACCTGTCACTACATTCTCAGGGGACCTGTACGCCTGTCACTACATTCTAAGGGGACCTGTACGCTGGTCACTACATTCTCAGGGGGCCTGTACGCTGGTCACTACATTCTCAGGGGACCTGTACGCCTGTCACTACATTCTCAGGGGACCTGTACGCTAGTCACTACATTCTCAGGGGACCTGTACGCCTGTCACTACATTCTCAGGGGACCTGTACGCTAGTCACTACATTCTCAGGGGATCTGTACGCCTGTCACTACATTCTCAGGGGACCTGTACGCCTGTCACTACATTCTCTGGGGACCTGTACGCCTGTCACTACATTCTCAGGGGACCTGTACGCCTGTCACTACATTCTCAGGGGACCTGTACGCTAGTCACTACATTCTCAGGGGATCTGTACGCTAGTCACTACATTCTCAGGGGACCTGTACGCCTGTCACTACATTCTCTGGGGACCTGTACGCCTGTCACTACATTCTCAGGGGACCTGTACGCCTGTCACTACATTCTCAGGGGGCCTGTACACCTGTCACTACATTCTCAGGGGACCTGTACGCCTGTCACTACATTCTAAGGGGACCTGTACGCTGGTCACTACATTCTCAGGGGGCCTGTACGCTGGTCACTACATTCTCAGGGGACCTGTACGCCTGTCACTACATTCTCAGGGGACCTGTACGCTAGTCACTACATTCTCAGGGGACCTGTACGCCTGTCACTACATTCTCAGGGGACCTGTACGCTAGTCACTACATTCTCAGGGGATCTGTACGCCTGTCACTACATTCTCAGGGGGCCTGTACGCCTGTCACTACATTCTCAGGGGACCTGTACGCCTGTCACTACATTCTCAGGGGACCTGTATGCTGGTCACTACATTGAAAGGGGGCCTGTATGCTGGTCACTACATTGAAAGGGGGCCTGTATGCTGGTCACTGCATTGAAAGGGGGCATGCCGGTCTCTCTGCATTGAAAGGGGGCACACTATACCTTAATTACTGAAGGCCCCTTTCATACTTTTGCGACTTCAAAGTCACGCAATTTTTTATAGCGTTTTTTTGCCTCAAAGCAATAACTATTAAATTTTTCTGTTTGCGCCCCCCCCCCAAAAATTTTAAGCACCAGCCGCCACTGAATGTAAGCTGCACTGTTATATATGGGCCCTGTGATGTAAGTAGCACTGATGTACGGGCACTGTGATGTAAGTGGAACTGTTATGTATAGGGGGCACAGTGATGTACAGGGCACTGTGGTTTACATTTTGGAAATTTGGTGGGACGGCCAGTGGGCGGGCCATGGGGAAGATTGGTGGTCAAGCACCGGGGGGCCCAGTCCTAAAGCTGTGTAAGGGGCCCCAACATTTCTGATGGCTGCCCTGGCCAGGTTTTACTTCGTTTTTAAGGAAAGTACTGCCCTCTGCTTGGGCAAACACATAAAAAGGGAGGGAGACACCTCTTCGGGGCACAGGAGTTAGTAAGATATCCGGGGGTACAGTTCCAGTTTTCCCCCACCTATGGAACAGAATGTTGCTATGGTGAACTACTTCTTGCACTTAACCACCCCCCTCTGGGAGTCAAGTTGGGGTTTGGAGGATATGGATTTATGCCACTGCTAAAAGGACTTGAGGACTTAACCACTTCTGGACTGGAAGATTTTCCCCCTTAATGACCAGGCCATATTTTGCGATTCAGCACTGCGTTACTTTAGCGGGCAATTGTGCGGTCGTGCGACGCTGTACACAAATTTTGTTCCCACAAATAGAGCTTTCTTTTGGTGGCATTTGATCACCTGTGCGATTTTTATTTTTGCGCTATAAACAAAAAAAGAGCAACAATTCTGAAAAAAACCCAATATTTTTAACTTTCTGCGTTATCGCGTCTACTAACTACGGGAAAGATTTATGTCATTTTTGTTGTTTTTTTTTTTTACTAGTAATGGTGCCGATCTGTGATTTTTAGCGGGACTGCAACATTGCAGCGGACAGATCGGACCCCTAACTGACATTTTTGACACTTTTGGGGGGACCAGTGACATTACTACAGTAATCAGTGCTGAAAATATGTACTGTTACTGTAATAATGACACTGGCAGGGAAGGGGTTAACACTGTGGGTGATCAAGGGGTTAAATGTGAGTCTGAGGGAGTGATTCTAACTGTGGGGAGGCGTGGCTTGTGAAATTATCATAGAGACCTATATAGCAGGATCACAGGAGCTCTACCTCTAAGCCTTCCTTGTGAAGGGGCGCCCCCACTCAATCGGGTGGGGGGGAAGGCTGCTATGGTTCTCAAAGGCCTGGGTAGAAATAATTAAGGACAACTGGGTTATTTCCACCATCTCATAGGGATACAATCTGGAATTTCGGGTGTTCCCGCTTACTCGGTTTGTAAAATCAAACATACCTGCAGATCCTCTAAAAAGAATATCTCACTTTCTGGCTCTGGACCATTTAAGGTCCCAAAGAGTGATTAAAGAGGTGCCGGAGGATGAAAGATTCAGGGGTTTTTACTCAAACCTTTTCGTAGTCCCCAAGCCAAACAGAGACGTGAGACCTATTCTGAATCTCAAAGCTCTAAACCAGTTTTTGAACATTTGTACTTTCCGTATGGAGACAATTCGTTCAGTTATGGCCTCCCTGCAGGGAGAGGAATTTCTAGCATCCATAGACATCGAGGATGCATACCTATATGTGCCTATTTTTCGGGCCCATCAAAGGTTTTTACGCTTTGCAGTAGAAAATCGTCATTTTCAGTTTGTGGCCCTGCCCTTCGGTTGACCACAGCTCCAAGAGTGTTTACAAAGATCCTAGTTTCAGTATTGGCTGCCCTAAGGTCTCAAGGGATATCAGTGATAGGATATCTAGATGATCTATTACTAATAGATCGATCGGCTTCGGCTGTAAGCCGGAATGTTTTCCAGGCAGTTCAGTTCTTAGAACATCTGGGTTTGTCAGGGTGCCAGGAAACCAGACCACATGAAGATGCAAGTAAAATAAAGCAGTTTATTAGAGCAACAACAATAAATGCACAGCAAGAGAGAGGCACAAAATCAGGAACAGCTGGAGTCAAGTCCAAAGCGGGTAGTCACCCAAGCTGGGGTCAAGTCCAAAATGGCTGCCAACAGGAAGGCAAGGTAAGACTTTGACAGTACCCTTCCCTCAATGGCCCCTCCTCCTCAGAACAAAAAACGGTTTCTGAGGAAAGCAAGCATGGAAAGCGTGGAGAAGGGGGGGGGGCAGGAACATCAGTGGAGGGAACCTAGGAGCGCTCCTCAGGATCATAACCCTTACTTTGCACCAGATATTGAACCTGACCTTGGAACAGACAAAAATCCAAGATGCTGCCAGCCTCATTCTCCTCATGATTGCCCACAGGAATGGGACGAGGGCAAGAAAGAGAAGAAGTATAGCGACTGCAAACCAGTGACTTCAAAAGTGACATGTGAAAGACATTGGAGATACGCATGCCAGGAGGAAGATCAAGGGCATAGGCCACAGGGTTCACCTTACGGAGGATGCGAAAAGGCCTAACAAAATGGGGTGCCAGTTTAGGAGTGGGTACCCCGAGGTTGAGATTATGGGTCGACAACCACACCCTCTCCCCGATCTGGTACGAAGGAGCAGATAAACGTCTCTGGGCTGCCTGGGGATTCTGACTCTGTACAGAGGCACTAATGTGTAAAGTGGCAAAACTGGGATCAGTCATCATATTGGGGGACTTCAATTATCCCGACATTGACTGGGAAGAGGGGACTACACACTCACAGAAGGCCCGTCTATTCACGCAAACCTTACAGGATAATTACATGTCTCAGTTGGTGGATTCTCTGACTAGAGAAAACGCAATCCTGGATCTATTGATCACTAATGACCCAGTGTCATGGTCTTACCTTCTTGCTGTTCTCCTTCGTTTGACATGTGCTGGCGGCCATCTTGGTTTCTGGGTTTCTTGTAGCCTTCCACCCTGCGGCTCCTCCTTCCCACTGGGAGGAGCTGGATGCCTAGCTCATATATATAGGAGGTCTGTGGCTTCAGTTCCCTGCTTGGTCCTCCTGTGTTCACATGCTACTAAGACTGCTGCTACTTCTGGTTCCTGTTCCTGGCTTCGTCTGACTACCCTGTTGGTTCCTGATCCTGGCTTCGTCTGACTACCCTGTTGGTTCCTGATCCTGGCTTCGTCTGACTACCCTGCTGGTTCCTGACCCCTGGCTTCGCAAAGACTCTGCATCGGTTTAGCCATCCGTTTGGACTTTTGCTTTATAGCTTGTTTTTCAATAAAGCTGTCTTATTTTCACTTATCTGTTGTTGTACGTCTGGTTCATGGTTCCGTGACATTAGGACCAAGCCATGAATTCTGACGGTACAGGGCCATCCTCGCTACCCACGCTGGTTGCCAGACTTGATCAGCAGGATCACCTGTTGGGTCGGTTCGCCGTGGCGTTGCAAACCCTGCTTGAACGCACGGTACCACAGGTCACGAATTCTGACGGTACAGGGCCATCCTCACTACCCACGCTGGTTGCCAGACTTGATCAGCAGGATCACCTGTTGGGTCAGTTCGCCGTGGCGTTGCAAACCCTGCTTGAACGCACGGTTCATTTCGCTCCCGTTGCCGATGGGTCGGTTGTCGCTCCTGGGTCCGCTCCTACTGCCGCTCCGGTTGTTGCGCCAGAGTCTACCCCGACACCTGTTGTTGCGGGTATGTCCGGTTCTGCCCCCCTTCCACAGCGCTTTGGGGGAGAGCCAACTCAGTGCCGAGGTTTCCTTAACCAGGTGGGCATTTATTTCGAGTTGCTGCCACATGCCTTTCCTACTGAGAGATCAAAGGTGGGCTTCTTGATCTCGCTGCTCTCGGACAAGGCCTTGGCCTGGGCCAGCCCTTTATGGGAGAACAACAATCCGGTGGTTGCCGAGTTTTCCGGTTTTGTTGCTTCTCTTCGGAAGGTATTCGATGTGCCGGCTCGTGCTGCCTCTGCTGCGAAGCTCCTTATGTCCATCAGACAGGGTTCACGATCCGTAGCTGAATACGCCATTGAGTTTCGTACCCTGGCAGCAGAGGTGGGCTGGAATAATGAGGCTCTGGTCGCTGCTTTCTCTCATGGTCTCTCGGATGCCTTGAAGGATGAGGTTGCAGCTAAGGACCTACCAGTGGAGCTCGAGTCTCTTATTTCTTTCCTGATTTTGATTGACACCAGACTCAGGGAGAGACCTTCCTTTAAGGAGAGTCTGCGGAGGCCTCCTAACAGATTGGCGCCTACCTTTGTTGTCCCACCCGTGCCTCCCTCTCCTCCCACGCCTCCTGGGGATGACTTGTCTGGGGGTGAACCCATGCAGCTGGGGTTTGCTCGCCTGTCCGAGGGGGAGAGGGTACTCCGGAGACGCGAGGGCCGATGCATGTACTGTGGTCTCGGTGGGCATTTTCGGTTGGCATGTCCGAATCGTCCAGGGAGACGCTCGCACCTGAGATCCTGTCGGGGGCAGATCTTGGGTGGAGTCTCCTCGTCCCCGGTTTCCCGTGTTGACAAACCACTGATCACTGTTGTCCTTTCCTGGGTCGGGGGCTCGGTGACGACCCAGGCGTTGGTGGACTCTGGTGCTGGTGGTTTGTTCATTGATAGTGTGTTCGCTGCCGCCAATTCCATTCCTCTGCAGGCTCGAGGTTCTCCTCTGGCTCTTGAGGCGATAGACGGCAGACCCCTTCTGCCGCCACACGTGACTCATGAGACCCTTCCAGTGGGGTTAGCCATTGGTGCCCTCCACAGAGAGTCGGTCTGCTTCCAGGTTATTTCGTCTCCACACTACTCGGTGGTCTTGGGGTACCCCTGGCTCCAGAAGCATAATCCGATTTTCGATTGGAGATCGGCCGAGATCCTCTCGTGGTCACCGCAGTGTGGGACTAGTTGCATCCATGGGCCTGTCAAGTTGCTGTGTACTTCCTCGGACTCTCTGTTGCCCCTGAATACGAGGAGTACCGGGATGTATTCGATAAGGTGCGCGCGGTTGCCCTACCTCCGCACCGCCCATACGATTGTGCCATCGAGTTACAATCTGGTGCCGTTCCTCCTCGTGGCAAAGTCTATCCACTGTCGGTACTGGAGAATGAGGCCATGGAGGAGTACGTGAGGGAGGCGCTTTCACGTGGACACATTCGCAAATCCTCGTCCCCGGCAGGGGCTGGATTTTTCTTTGTGAAAAAGAAGGGCGGTGAGTTGAGGCCTTGCATCGATTACAGGGGTCTCAATCGCATCACGATCAAGAACGCTTACCCGATACCCTTGATTTCCGAGCTGTTCGATCGCCTTAAAGGGGCCACGGTCTTTACCAAACTCGACCTGAGGGCGGCATATAACCTCGTAAGGATCAAGGCGGGCGATGAGTGGAAGACCGCGTTTAACACCAGGACCGGTCATTATGAATCCTTGGTTATGCCCTTTGGGCTGTGCAATGCGCCCGCAGTCTTTCAGGAATTCATCAACGATGTTTTCCGTGACCTGTTGCAGCAGTGTGTGGTGGTCTACCTGGATGACATCTTGGTATATTCTGAGTCCATGGAGACCCACATTCTGGATGTCAAACGAGTGTTGCAACGGTTACGAGAGAACAAGCTGTTCGGTAAGCTTGAGAAATGCGAATTTCACCGATCCCAGGTAACCTTCTTAGGTTACATCATTTCCGCTGAGGGGTTCTCCATGGATCCTGAGAAGGTTTCGGCTGTCTTACAGTGGCCCCAGCCCAGTGGTCTTCGCTCCCTGCAGCGCTTTTTGGGCTTCGCCAATTATTATCGGAAGTTCATCAGGGACTTTTCCATGCTAGCCAAGCCTCTCACGGATCTGACCAGGAAGGGCAGTAATTCCCAGGTCTGGCCGCCCGAGGCCATCCGAGCTTTTGAGGCTCTAAAGTCCGCCTTTGTGTCGGCTCCGATTCTGTCGCATCCCAACCCTGGGTTGCCCTTTGTCCTCGAGGTGGACGCGTCTGAGACGGGAGTAGGCGCCCTTCTGTCTCAGCGTAGAACACCAGAGGGTCCTCTGCTTCCTTGTGGGTTTTACTCCCGGAAACTGTCTTCCGCGGAGTGCAACTACCAGATTGGTGACAGGGAGTTATTGGCCATCGTGCAGGCTCTTAAAGAATGGAGGCACTTGCTCGAGGGTTCGGTGGTTCCGGTCCTCATCCTGACGGACCACAAGAATCTGATCTACCTCTCTGAGGCCAAGAGATTGACACCACGTCAGGCCAGATGGGCTCTGTTCTTGTCACGTTTTAATTACGTGGTCTCCTACCTACCCGGTTCCAAGAACATCAGGGCTGATGCCTTATCACGGCAGTACTCCGACCTGTCCAGGGAGGAGTCGATTCCGACTTCGGTCATACCTCCGAATCAGATCCTGGCTGCCATTCGCACCAGCCTGACCTCTCCCCTGGGTGAGCAGATTTTGGCGGCTCAATCTGGTGCTCCCTCTGGGAGACCCAACGGCAGATGTTTTGTGCCTGAGGAGTTGCGCACTCGGTTGTTGCGAACCTACCATAACTCCAAGACCGCGGGGCATCCTGGAAAGAATCAGCTGTCCTGGGCTGTTTCACGTCTGTTCTGGTGGCCTTCCCTACGTTCCGACATCGCCGCATATGTAGCGGCATGCTCCGTTTGTGCCCAGAGTAAGTCCCCTCGGCACCTTCCGTTGGGCCTTCTGCAACCCTTAGCCACCGGGGAGCGCCCATGGTCACACCTGGGGATGGATTTCATTGTGGACCTCCCTGCATCCCGAGGCCATACGGTCATTCTCATGATTGTGGATCGGTTTTCCAAAATGTGTCACTGTGTTCCTCTCAAGAAGTTACCCTCTGCACAGGAGTTGGCCACGATTTTTGCCAGGGAGGTCTTCCGGTTGCACGGTTTGCCCAAGGAGATTGTGTCGGATCGGGGGAGTCAGTTTGTGTCCAGGTTCTGGCGCGCCTTTTGCTCCCAGTTGGGGATTCATCTCTCCTTCTCCTCGGCCTACCACCCTCAGTCCAATGGGGCCGCAGAACGATCCAATCAGGCCTTGGAGCAATTCCTTCGTTGCTATGTCTCCGATCACCAAGACAATTGGGTTGACCTCCTGCCTTGGGCTGAGTTTGCCAGGAACACGGCGGTGAACTTTTCCTCTGGGACGTCTCCCTTCATGGCCAACTATGGGTTCCAACCTGCCGTGTTACCGGAGGTATTCTCTCCCCAGGATATTCCGGCTGTGGAGGATCACCTTTCCGTCCTACGTGCTTCTTGGGTACAGATCCAGAAGTCCCTTGAGGTCTCTGCGCAGCGCCAGAGACTCCAGGCTGATCGCAGACGAGCTCCTGCTCCTTCCTACCAGGCCGGAGACCGTGTATGGTTGTCCACCCGCAACCTCAACCTTCGAGTGCCCACTCCCAAGCTGGCGCCTCGCTTTGTTGGTCCCTTCCGAGTGCTTCGCAGGGTAAACCCGGTGGCCTATGCCCTTGCGCTTCCTCCTGGCATGCGGATCTCCAACGTGTTTCATGTCTCCCTGTTGAAGCCTCTGGTGTGTAATCGTTTCACTTCCTCGGTTCCTCGGCCTCGTCCGGTCCGAGTGGGCAATCGTGAGGAGTATGAGGTGAGCAATATCCTGGACTCACGCCTGGTCCGCGGTCGGGTGCAGTTTTTGGTTCATTGGCGTGGTTATGGTCCAGAGGAGCGTTCCTGGGTTCCCTCCGCAGATGTCCATGCTCCTGCCTTGCTCCGAGCCTTCCACGCACGCTTCCCTCAGAAACCGTTCTTTACTCCGCGGAGGAGGGGCCCTTGAGGGGGAGGTACTGTCATGGTCTTACCTTCTTGCTGTTCTCCTTCGTTTGACATGTGCTGGCGGCCATCTTGGTTTCTGGGTTTCTTGTAGCCTCCCACCCTGCGGCTCCTCCTTCCCACTGGGAGGAGCTGGATGCCTAGCTCATATATATAGGAGGTCTGTGGCTTCAGTTCCCTGCTTGGTCCTCCTGTGTTCACATGCTACTAAGACTGCTGCTACTTCTGGTTCCTGTTCCTGGCTTCGTCTGACTACCCTGTTGGTTCCTGATCCTGGGTTCGTCTGACTACCCTGTTGGTTCCTGATCCTGGCTTCGTCTGACTACCCTGCTGGTTCCTGACCCCTGGCTTCGCAAAGACTCTGCATCGGTTTAGCCATCCGTTTGGACTTTTGCTTTATAGCTTGTTTTTCAATAAAGCTGTCTTATTTTCACTTATCTGTTGTTGTACGTCTGGTTCATGGTTCCGTGACACCCAGACCTAATCTCGGAGGTAGGAGTCCAGGACTACCTGGGCTCTAGCGATCACAGGATGATCACATTTAGTATAAATAACAATATAACAAGGCAAGTGGGGAACATAAGAACCCTAAACTTCAGAAGGGCAGACTTTCCAAAATTTTACTCATTGATGGAAAGGGTAAACTGGGACCAAACCCTGGGATCCCTGACCACAGAGGAAACATGGGAATGCTTTAGGACCACATTAAGCAAATGCATCTTGCAGTGCATTCCTATGGGAAATACATTTAGAAGAGACAAAGCCAAACCTGGCTGGCTAAACCGTAGCGTTAAAAAACTTATTAGGGGAAAAAAATTGGCCTTCAAGAAATATAAATCAGAGGACACAGTATCGGCTTTCATACAATACAAGGAGGCAAATAAGAAAAGTAAACACAAAATCAAGATGGCTAAAATCAACTTTGAGAGACAAATAGTGGAGGATAGTAAAAAAAACCCAAAGAAATTCTTTAAATATATCAACAGCAAAAAGACTAGGGCAGAGCATATTGCACACATAATAAACGATGGGAGGATTGTTACAGAGGACACTGAAAAAGCAACAGTGCTGAATGCTTTTTTCTCGTCAGTCTTTACACAGGAAAAGGAGAGGTACACTGACCATAACTGTATGGTTAGTAGTAATACACAGGACTTGCCACTATGGCTTACAGAGGGTGAAATCAGGGAAAGGCTGGATAAACTTTACACAAACAAATCACCAGGCCCGGATGGCGTAGATCCGAGAGTACTCAAGGAATGCAGTAAGGTTATATCTAGACCACTGTTCCTGATCTTTGCTGACAGTATTAGGACAGGAGATGTACCAGGGGATTGGAGGAAAGCTAACGTGATTCCGATATTCAAAAAGGGGCAGAGGCATATCCCGGGAAATTATAGGCCTGTCAGTTTGACATCAATAGTATGTAAACTTCTGGAGGGGATGATAATATCTGTAAATATCGTACAGTTTGCTAAAGACAACAACATCATCAGCAGTAATCAGCACGGGTTTACAAATGGGCGTTCTTGTTAAACCAATCTCTTAACATTCTACGAGGAGGTGAGCTGTGAGCTAGATAGGGGCAGACCAGTGGATGTGGTGTACCTGGATTTTGCAAAGGCATTTGATACAGTTCCCCACAAGCGCTTAATTTATAAAATAAGGTCTGCAGGTATCGACAGCAGGGTTTGCTCTTGGATACGGAACTGGCTAAAAGGGCGTGTCCAAAGGGTGGTAATAAACAGCGCATACTCAGACTGGTCTGAGGTAGTAAGTGGGGTCCCCCAAGGCTCAGTCCTGGGACCAACCTTGTTCAATTTATTCATAAACAGCATTGAGGTCGGGGTCAGTAGTTCGATATCAGTTTTTGCAGATGACACAAAATTGGCCAAGGCAATAACTTCACAGCATGAAGCAGATATCCTACAGAATGACCTGGACAAAATAACGGAGTGGGCAACGACATGGCAAATGAGGTTTAATGTGGAGAAGTGTAAGGTTTTTCACTTGGGGACTAAAAACATAAAATCACAATACACGTTAGGAGGGGAACCCTTGGGGGAATCAAAAATGGAGAAAGATCTGGGAGTCTTGGTTGATGATAGATTAGGCAATAGCATGCAATGTCAAGCGGCAGCTACCAAAGCCAGCAGAATATTAGCATGCATAAAGAAGGGGATGTATTCCAGAGATAAGACTATAATCCTTCCACTTTATAAAATTCTGGTCCGACCGCATCTGGAGTATTCTGTCCAGTTCTGGTCGCCAGTCCTCAGGAGGGATGTGTTGGAGCTGGAGAGAGTCCAGAGAAGTGCAACTAAACTGATTAGGGGATTGGAGGACCTTAATTATGAAGAGCGTCTGCAATCGCTTGATTTATTCTACCTGGAGAAGAGACGCCTGAGGGGGGACATGATAGCAATTTACAAATATCTCAATGGGGATCTCAGCTTAGAAAAAAAGCTGTTCAGTCGAAGGGATTGCACGAGGACTCGAGGGCATACAATGCGATTAGAGAAGAAGCGTTTTAACCTCAGGCAACGTGGGGGGTTCTTTACTGTGAGGGCTACAAGATTGTGGAATTCTCTACCACAAGAGGTGGTTTCTGCGGGAAGTATGGTGGCTTTCAAAAGACTCTTAGACGTACATCTCAAGGATCAGAACATTCAGGGCTATGTGAGATGATTACAGCCACACACACCTACACAGGTTGAACTGGATGGACTATTGTCTTTATTCAACCTCATCTACTATGTAACTATGTAACTATGTAAAGACTCTTGAATCTGCACCCAAGAGGAACGGAGAACACAAAGATGATCCTCCACAGCCGTGATGTCCTGTGGCGAGAATGACTCAGGCAACATAACGAGTTGGAACCCATAATTGGCCATGAAGACATTCCGGAAGACGAGTTGATGGCAGAGTTCCTGGCAAAGGGTAGCAGATTAACCCAGTTGTCCTGATGGCCAGAGATATAGCAACGGAGACATTGTTCCAGAGCTTGGTTGGAACACTCAGCGAACAACATTGGACTGCGGATGGTAGGCCGAGGAAAAGGAGAGTCGAATACCCAAATGGGAGCAAAAGGAGCGCCAGAACCTGGTGATAAACTGGCTCCCACGGTCCGAGACAATCTCCTTAGGCATCCCGTGTAAGTGGAAAACCTTCCTGGGAAACACTAAGGCAAGCTCTTAAGCGGTAGGCAGCTGCTTAAATGAAACACAGTGGCACATTTTGGAGAACCGGTCGACAGCCATGAGGATAACTGTGTAACCTCGAGACACAGGAAGTTCCACAATAAAATCCATGGCCAGGTGAGACCAGGGACACTTCCCATTGGGAAAAGGATGCAGTAGGCCCAAGGGAAGGAGATTTGCGGAGATTTGTTCTGGGCACAGACCGAACAAGTAACCACATACGCAGCAACTAGGAAGGGGGGGCAAAAGAGTGAAAATACAAGAGTCCAATTGCCCCCCGAAACAATGCCAGAACAGGTCAGAAGCACAGAGGTTAAGAAATGATAAGCTCAGAGTCCTGTCTACAAATGCTCGCAGTTTAGGTAAAAAAATCAATGAACTTGGGTCAATAATGGCATCTGAGAATGTAGATTTAGTGGCTGTTACGGAGACATGGTTTAATGAAAGAAATGACTGGGACATAACCATACCAGGGTACTCTTTATACAGAAGAGACAGAGAAGGCAAGAAAGGAGGAGGAGTGGCCCTGTATGTGAAAGATAGCATTAAATCTAACCTAATACAAGTTGGTGAGGCCAACATAGAGTCAGTTTGGGTTACGTTGCAGTTTGCTAATCATGCAGTAACTCGTGTAGGTGTGATATATAGACCACCTGGTCAAGTTAAAGAACTAGATGATCTACTAGTTGAAGAAATAGATAAAATGACAATGAAAGGAGAAGTTATCATTATGGGAGATTTCAATCTTCCAGATATAAACTGGAAAACCAAAATAGCAAGTTCTACCAGGAGTACAGATATTCTAAATTCCCTACTGGGGTTGTCTCTGCAACAAGTGGTTGAGGAGCCAACCCGGAGGGAGGCCATTTTGTATTTGGTATTCACAAATGGGGATTCGGTATATGATGTCATTGTAGGCGAAACCTTGGGATCTAGTGATCACCAGTCAGTGTGGTTTAATATAAGAACTGTGAAAGAGTCACACCACACAAAAACAAAAGTTTTAGATTTTAGAAAAACAGACTTTTCAAAAATGAAATTAGTCATAAATGAGTCCTTATCAGACTGGAACGGATTACATGGAGTCCAGGAGAAATGGGACTACTTAAAAGGTGCATTATTGAAAGCAACAGAAAATTGCATTGGATTGCAAGATGAAAAACAACATGGGTTTACTTCAGGGAGATCATGTCAAACATATCTTATAGATTTTTTTGACTGGGTGACTAAAATAATAGACGGTGGAGGTGCAGTAGACATTGCATATCTAGATTTTAGTAAGGCTTTTGACACTGTCCCACATAGAAGACTTATCAATAAACTGCAGTCATTGAGCATGGACTCCCATATTGTTGAGTGGATTAGGCAGTGGCTGAGTGACAGACAACAGAGGGTTGTAGTCAATGGAGAACATTCAGAACAAGGTCATGTTACCAGTGGGATACATCAGGGATCTGTACTGGGACCAATTTTGTTTAATATCTTCATAAGTGATATTGCAAAAGGCCTCGATGGTAAGGTTTGTCTTTTTGCTGATGACACAAAGATATGTAACAGGGTTGATGTTCCTGGAGGGAAACGCCAAATGGAAAAGAAATTAGGAAAACTAGAAGAATGGTCAGAACTCTGGCAACTGAAATTTAATGTGGATAAGTGCAAGATAATGCACCTGGGGCGTAAAAACCCAAGGGCAGAATATAGAATATTTGACACAGTCCTGACCTCAGTATCTGAGGAAAGGGATTTAGGAGTAATTATTTCAGAAGACTTAAAGGTGGGAAGACAATGTAATAGAGCAGCACGAAATGCCAGCAGAATGCTTGGATGTATAGGGAGAGGTATAAGCAGTAGAAAGAGAGAAGTGCTTATGCCGCTGTACAGAACACTGGTGAGACCTCACTTGGAGTATTGTGCTCAGTACTGGAGGCCATATCTCCAGAAGGATATAGATACTCTAGAGAGAGTTCAGAGAAGAGCTACTAAACTAGTACATGGATTGCAGGAAAAAACTTACCAGGAAAGGTTAAAGGACCTTAACATGTATAGCTTGGAAGAAAGAAGAGACAGAGGGGATATGATAGAAACTTTTAAATGCATAAAGGGAATCAACTCGGTAAAGGAGGAGAGCATATTTAAAAGAACAAAAACTACCACAAGAGGACGCAGTTTTAAATTAGAGGGGCAAAGGTTTAAAAGTAATATGAGGAAGTATTACTTTACTGAGAGAGTAGTGGATGCATGGAATAACCTTCCTGCAGAAGTGGTAGCTGCAAATACAGTGAAGGAGTTTAAGCATGCATGGGATAGGCATAAGGCTATCTTTCATATAAGATAGGGCCAGGGACTATTCATAGGATTCAGATATATTGGGCAGACTAGATGGGCCAAATGGTTCTTATCTGCCGACACATTCTATGTTTCTATGTTTCTATGTAACACCAGTGCGGAGAGATGGCCACCAGAACTGATGGGAAATAGCCCAGGACATCTGGTACTTACCAGGGTAACCGGCAGTCTTGGAATTGTGGTACGTGCACAACAGTCTGATGCGTAACCCCTCAGGTACAAAACATTCGCCAGCAGGTCTCTCTGTGGGAGCATCAGGTTGGGTAGCCACGATCTGTTCCCCAAGAGGAGAGGTTAAGTTGGTGCGGATGGCAGCCAGGATATGATCTCGTGGTATGACCGGTGTCAGCACCGAGTCCTCCCTGGACAACTCAGAATACTGGCGAGACGAGGCATTAGCTTTACCATTCTTGGAGCCGGGCAAATAGGAGACCACATAGTTAAAACGAGACAAGAATAAGGCCCATCTGGCCTGACGGGGTTTGAGCCTCTAGGCCTCTGTGAGATACATTAGATTCTTATGATCAGTGAGAATGAGAACTGGAACCACAGAACCTTCAAGCGAGTGTCTCCACACCTTGAAAGCCAGGATAATGGCCAAGAGCACTCTGTCTCCAATCTCGTAATTGCATTCAGCTGGAGACAGCTTCTTGGAGTAGAACCCAGAAGGAAGTAAGGGTCAATTAGGTGTCTGACACTGAGACAGGAGGGCGCCTACTCCTGTCTTAGATGCATCCACCTCTAGGACAAAGGGTAAACCAGGATTGCGATGAGACAGAATGAAAGCTGAAGCGAAAGCATACTTGAGGGCCTCAAAAGCTTGGATGGCAGTAGGCGTCCAATTGTGGGGATTGCTTCCCTTCTTGGTCAGATCTGAGATAGGTTTGGCCAAAGAGAAAAAGTTCCTGATAAATTCCCGATAGTAGCTGGCAAACCCAAGGAAATGCTGAATGGAACGGAGACCACTAGGGCAAGGCCATTGTAGAACAGCCAAAACCTTCTGAGGGTCCATGGAGAACCCTTCAGCGGAAATTACGTAGCCCAAGAAGGCAACCTGAGACAGGTGGAACTCACATTTCTCAAGCTTACGAAAAGCCCATTCTCATGTAACCGTTACAGAACCCACCTGACATCCAGGTAGTGTAATGCAATGGAGTCGGAGTAAATCAAGATGTTGTCCAAATAGACTACCACACATTGCTGCAACATATCCCGAAAGACATCGCTGATGAACTCCTGAATGACAGCGGGTGCATTGCACAAGCCAAAGGGCATCACTACATATTCGTAATGACCAGTTCTGGTATTAAACGCAGTCTTCAACTCATCACCCTCCTTCATCCTTACGAGGTTATATGCTGCCCTTAGGTCAAGCTTGGTAAAGACCATTGCTCTCTTGAAGCAGTCGAACAATTCTGTAATCAACGGAATCGGGTATGCATTCGTGATGCGATTGAGGCCCCTATAATCAATGCAAGGTCTCAACTCACCCCCCTTGTTCTTTACACAGAAAAACTGGCACCTGCTGGAGAAGTGGACTTGCGAATGTGCCCCCGGGCAAGGGCATCTGCCACGTACTCCTCCATGGCCTTATTCTCCGCAACTGAGAGAGGATGAACCCTGCCACGAAGGCAAATGGCACCTTGTTGCATGTCTATGGCACAATTGTACAGACAATAAGGGGGAAGAGTACCAGCATGCACCTTGTCAAATACATCTTGATACTCATGGTATTCAGTAGGCAACACTGAATCTGAGGAGGTACAAAGTACCTTAACAGGCCCATGGACACAAATAGTGCCACTTTGTGGAGACCAAGAGAGGATCTTGACCGACTTCCAATGAAAGGTCAGATTGTGTTTCTGAAGCCAAGGGTACCCAAAAACAACAGAGTACATAGTGTGGAGATGATACAGTACAACCTGTAAACAGGTTGACTCCCTGTGAACAGCCTCTATCGCCATGTCAACCGGAACAGTCTTGTGGGTAACCTGTGCCGGTTTCAGGGGTCTGCCATCAATCGCCTCGATGACTATTGGAGAAACACAAGGCTGCAAGGGTATGGGATTTGCAGCAGTAAACATACTGTCAATAAAGTAACTGCCAGCACTGGAGTCTACCAACACCTGAGTAACCACCGAACCTGCTGCCCAGGAGAGGACACCTGTGATGAAAGTTTTAGATTTTAGAAAAACAGACTTTTCAAAAATGAAATTAGTCATAAATGAGTCCTTATCAGACTGGAACGGATTACATGGAGTCCAGGAGAAATGGGACTACTTAAAAGGTGCATTATTGAAAGCAACAGAAAATTGCATTGGATTGCAAGATGAAAAACAACATGGGTTTACTTCAGGGAGATCATGTCAAACATATCTTATAGATTTTTTTGACTGGGTGACTAAAATAATAGACTGTGGAGGTGCAGTAGACATTGCATATCTAGATTTTAGTAAGGCTTTTGACACTGTCCCACATAGAAGACTTATCAATAAACTGCAGTCATTGAGCATGGACTCCCATATTGTTGAGTGGATTAGGCAGTGGCTGAGTGACAGACAACAGAGGGTTGTAGTCAATGGAGAACATTCAGAACAAGGTCATGTTACCAGTGGGGTACATCAGGGATCTGTACTGGGACCAATTTTGTTTAATATCTTCATAAGTGATATTGCAAAAGGCCTCGATGGTAAGGTTTGTCTTTTTGCTGATGACACAAAGATATGTAACAGGGTTGATGTTCCTGGAGGGAAACGCCAAATGGAAAAGAAGTTAGGAAAACTAGAAGAATGGTCAGAACTCTGGCAACTGAAATTTAATGTGGATAAGTGCAAGATAATGCACCTGGGGCGTAAAAACCCAAGGGCAGAATATAGAATATTTGACACAGTCCTGACCTCAGTATCTGAGGAAAGGGATTTAGGAGTAATTATTTCAGAAGACTTAAAGGTGGGAAGACAATGTAATAGAGCAGCACGAAATGCCAGCAGAATGCTTGGATGTATAGGGAGAGGTATAAGCAGTAGGAAGAGAGAAGTGCTTATGCCGCTGTACAGAACACTGGTGAGACCTCACTTGGAGTATTGTGCTCAGTACTGGAGGCCATATCTCCAGAAGGATATAGATACTCTAGAGAGAGTTCAGAGAAGAGCTACTAAACTAGTACATGGATTGCAGGAAAAAACTTACCAGGAAAGGTTAAAGGACCTTAACATGTATAGCTTGGAAGAAAGAAGAGACAGAGGGGATATGATAGAAACTTTTAAATACATAAAGGGAATCAACTCGGTAAAGGAGGAGAGCATATTTAAAAGAAGAAAAACTACCACAAGAGGACGCAGTTTTAAATTAGAGGGGCAAAGGTTTAAAAGTAATATGAGGAAGTATTACTTTACTGAGAGAGTAGTGGATGCATGGAATAACCTTCCTGCAGAAGTGGTAGCTGCAAATACAGTGAAGGAGTTTAAGCATGCATGGGATAGGCATAAGGCTATCCTTCATATAAGATAGGGCCAGGGACTATTCATAGGATTCAGATATATTGGGCAGACTAGATGGGCCAAATGGTTCTTATCTGCCGACACATTCTATGTTTCTATGTTTCTATGTAACACCAGTGCGGAGAGATGGCCACCAGAACTGATGGGAAATAGCCCAGGACATCTGGTACTTACCAGGGTAACCGGCAGTCTTGGAATTGTGGTACGTGCACAACAGTCTGATGCGTAACCCCTCAGGTACAAAACATTCGCCAGCAGGTCTCTCTGTGGGAGCATCAGGTTGGGTAGCCACGATCTGTTCCCCAAGAGGAGAGGTTAAGTTGGTGCGGATGGCAGCCAGGATATGATCTCGTGGTATGACCGGTGTCAGCACCGAGTCCTCCCTGGACAACTCAGAATACTGGCGAGACGAGGCATTAGCTTTACCATTCTTGGAGCCGGGCAAATAGGAGACCACATAGTTAAAACGAGACAAGAATAAGGCCCATCTGGCCTGACGGGGTTTGAGCCTCTAGGCCTCTGTGAGATACATTAGATTCTTATGATCAGTGAGAATGAGAACTGGAACCACAGAACCTTCAAGCGAGTGTCTCCACACCTTGAAAGCCAGGATAATGGCCAAGAGCACTCTGTCTCCAATCTCGTAATTGCATTCAGCTGGAGACAGCTTCTTGGAGTAGAACCCAGAAGGAAGTAAGGGTCAATTAGGTGTCTGACACTGAGACAGGAGGGCGCCTACTCCTGTCTTAGATGCATCCACCTCTAGGACAAAGGGTAAACCAGGATTGCGATGAGACAGAATGAAAGCTGAAGCGAAAGCATACTTGAGGGCCTCAAAAGCTTGGATGGCAGTAGGCGTCCAATTGTGGGGATTGCTTCCCTTCTTGGTCAGATCTGAGATAGGTTTGGCCAAAGAGAAAAAGTTCCTGATAAATTCCCGATAGTAGCTGGCAAACCCAAGGAAATGCTGAATGGAACGGAGACCACTAGGGCAAGGCCATTGTAGAACAGCCAAAACCTTCTGAGGGTCCATGGAGAACCCTTCAGCGGAAATTACGTAGCCCAAGAAGGCAACCTGAGACAGGTGGAACTCACATTTCTCAAGCTTACGAAAAGCCCATTCTCATGTAACCGTTACAGAACCCACCTGACATCCAGGTAGTGTAATGCAATGGAGTCGGAGTAAATCAAGATGTTGTCCAAATAGACTACCACACATTGCTGCAACATATCCCGAAAGACATCGCTGATGAACTCCTGAATGACAGCGGGTGCATTGCACAAGCCAAAGGGCATCACTACATATTCGTAATGACCAGTTCTGGTATTAAACGCAGTCTTCAACTCATCACCCTCCTTCATCCTTACGAGGTTATATGCTGCCCTTAGGTCAAGCTTGGTAAAGACCATTGCTCTCTTGAAGCAGTCGAACAATTCTGTAATCAACGGAATCGGGTATGCATTCGTGATGCGATTGAGGCCCCTATAATCAATGCAAGGTCTCAACTCACCCCCCTTGTTCTTTACACAGAAAAACTGGCACCTGCTGGAGAAGTGGACTTGCGAATGTGCCCCCGGGCAAGGGCATCTGCCACGTACTCCTCCATGGCCTTATTCTCCGCAACTGAGAGAGGATGAACCCTGCCACGAAGGCAAATGGCACCTTGTTGCATGTCTATGGCACAATTGTACAGACAATAAGGGGGAAGAGTACCAGCATGCACCTTGTCAAATACATCTTGATACTCATGGTATTCAGTAGGCAACACTGAATCTGAGGAGGTACAAAGTACCTTAACAGGCCCATGGACACAAATAGTGCCACTTTGTGGAGACCAAGAGAGGATCTTGACCGACTTCCAATGAAAGGTCAGATTGTGTTTCTGAAGCCAAGGGTACCCAAAAACAACAGAGTACATAGTGTGGAGATGATACAGTACAACCTGTAAACAGGTTGACTCCCTGTGAACAGCCTCTATCGCCATGTCAACCGGAACAGTCTTGTGGGTAACCTGTGCCGGTTTCAGGATTCTGCCATCAATCGCCTCGATGACTATTGGAGAAACACAAGGCTGCAAGGGTATGGGATTTGCAGCAGTAAACATACTGTCAATAAAGTAACTGCCAGCACTGGAGTCTACCAACACCTGAGTAACCACCGAACCTGCTGCCCAGGAGAGGACACCTGTGATTAGTGGTTTATCTTTACGGGAAACCGTGGAGGAGGAAATTCTACCTAAGATCTGTACCCAACATTACCTTAGGTGCGAGCGTTTCCCGGACAGGTAGGACAAATATCAGGAAATGCCCACCAAGGCCGTAATACAGGCACCAGCCCTCCCTCCTCCTAAAGGCCCACTCAGCCTCGGAAAGGCGAGTGAACCTCAGCTGCATGGGTTCACACCCAGACGCACCATCCCCAAGAGGCTTGGGAGGTGCGGGAGGAATGGGTGGAGAGGAAAACGTAGGAGCCAATCTGGTAGGAGGGCTCTTTCTGAGCCTGATATCAACCAAAATCAGGAAAGAAATGAGAACCTCGAGCTTGTCAGGAAGATTCTTGGCCACAATCTCATCCTTCAATGCATCTGAGAGACCGTGAGAGAAAACAGCCACCAGAGCCTTATTATTCCAGCCCACCTCTGCTGCCAGGGTACTGTTTTGGATTGGACCAGAACTGTCCGAGATTATATCTGCCCCCGGCCTAATTTTGATATGATGTGTACACACACAGAGAAAAATTGTACACTGACACCAGGTTCAGAGATAAGATTCTTCTGCTTTATTTCTACAGCGTCAGTGGGTTATATATTGTTGTTAGTGTCATGAGCTACTTCGTCATAAGCATAATGTTATCTGCTTTCTTGCAGCTTCTTGATTGGTCATGTCCATTATAAGGTAAACTCCCTCCAAACTATGAATGTTATCTTGTTGGGTGTTGTCCTCAGTGAAGTAGCTATCTTTGTCACACAGATTCCATCTCAATTGGGGGGGGGGGGGGGGGGTATCTACTAACGGCCATTTTGAGTAAGGTGTACAAAAAAACTATTTACATGTATAGAAAAAATAGACATAGGAAAATAGACTTTTTGCCTAATTCATCACAGTGTTCATTACTTTCCTTCACAATATGGTATGCATCATAAGGTAAAAGATATAGGGCAAATCAAATACCCTAGGAGGCAACAAAACTCGGGTAATCGAGTATCACAGGATTATCATTCTCCCATAAGGGATTCACCCAGGCCAAGGCCTTGTCTGAGAGCAATGAGATTAGGAAGCCCACCTTGGACCTGTCAGAGGGAAACACCTGAGTAAACATCTAAAAATAAATGCCCATTTACTTTAGGAAGCCACGACACTGACTCGGTTCACCCACATAGCGCTGCAGGGGGGGGGGGTGAACCAGTCATCCCTCTGGTAACTGCGATTCCAGCTGCAGGAGCAGGAGCGGCAACAGGAGCAGCAGCAGGAGGAATCACTGGCCTAGCAGCACCAGGAGAAAGGTGTGCTGTGCATTCAAGCAACGTCTGCAACACCTGAGTGAAGCGACCCAAAAGGTGATCTTGTTGATCAAGCCTGGAAACCAGCATGGGGAGCGTAGGAGCACCTGCATCGTCAGAAATTATGGCCCTTGTGCACTGTCAGAGTGCCAGGAAACCAGACCACATGAATATGCAGGTAAAATAAAGCAGTTTATTAGAGCAACAACAATAAACGCACAGCAAGAGTGAGTAGCGAAACCAGGAACAGCCAGGGTCAAGTCCAGAGCAGGTAGTTATTCAAGCTGTGATAGAGTCTAGAAGGGGGTAGTCATCCAAGCCGGGGTCGAGTCCAGAGGCGGGTAGTCTGCCGATGCTGGGTTGACGGTCGATGCTGGGTCATCTGCCAATGTGGAATCGAGAGCCAGGAAAGTCTTCACCCAAGCCAGGTCATGCACGGAGGAACACGGAGAACAGAAGACTGTTAGCAGTGATGCACCTTGGAGCACAAACACAAGGGCAAAGGGCTGCAAGCCAACAGGTAATATACAGTATCTCACAAAAGTGAGTAAACCCCTCACATTTGTGTAAATATTTTATTATATCTTTTCATGTGACAACACTGAAGAAATTACACTTTTCTAAAATGTAAAGTAGTGAGTGTACAGCTTTTATAACAGTGTAAATTTGCTGTCCCCTCACAATAACTCAACACACAGCCATTAATGTCTAAACCACTGGTAACAAAAGTGAGTACACCCCTAAGTGAAATGTCGAAATTGGGCCCAAAGTATCAATATTTTGTGTGGTCACCATCATTTTCCAGCACTGCCTTAACCCTCTTGGGCATGGAGTTCACCAGAGCTTCACAGGTTGCCACTGGAGCCCTCTTCCACTCCTTCATGACAACATAACGGAGCTGGTGGATGTTAGAGACCTTGCGCTCCTCCACCTTCTGTTTCGGGATGCTCCACAGATGCTCAATAGGGTTTAGGTCTGGAGAAATGCTTGGCCAGTCCATCATCTTTACCCTCAGCTTCTATAGCAAGGCAGTGGTCGTCTTGGAGGTGTGTTTGGGGTTCTTATAATGTTAGAATACTGCCCTGTGGCCCAGTCTCCGAAGGGAGGGGATCATGCTCTGCTTCAGTATGTCACAGTACATGTTGGCATTCATGGTTCCCTCAATGGACTCTAGCTCCCCATTGACGGCAGCCCCAGACCATGACACTCCAACCACCGTGCTTGACTGTAGGCAAGACACACTTGTCTTTATACTCCTCACCTGGTTGCCGCCACACACGCTTAACACCATCTGAACCAAATACGCTTATCTTCGTCTCATTAGACCACAGGACATGGTTCCAGTAATCCATGTCCTTAGTCTGCTTGTCTTCAGCAAACTATTTGCAGGCTTTCTTGTGCATCATCTTTAGAAGAAGCTTCCTTCTGGGACAACAACCATGACTGCAATTTGATGCAGTGTGCGGCATATGGTCTGAGCACGGACAGGCTGACCTCCTACCCCTTCAACCTCTGCAGCAATGCTGGCAGCACTCATACGTCTATTTCCCAAAGACAACCTCTGGATATGACGCTGAGCACATGCACACAACTTCTTTATTCGACCATGGCGAGGCCTGTTCTGAGTGGAACCTGTCCTGTTAAACTGCTGTATGGTCTTGCCCACCATGCTGCAGCTCAGTTTCAGGGTCTTGACAATCTTCTTATAGGCCATCTTTATATAGAGCAACAATTCTTTTTTTTCAGATCCCTAGAGAGTTCTTTGCCATGAGATGCCATGTTTAACGAGTCACATGACACCGGGGAGGGAAAATGGCTAATTGGGCTCAATGTGGACATTTTCGTTTAGGGGTGTACTCACTTTTGTTGCCAGCTGTTAGACATTAATGGCTGTGTGTTGAGCTATTTTGAGGAGACAGAAAATTTACACTGTTATACAAGCTGTACACTCTTTACTTTACATTGTAGCAAAGTATCATTTCTTCAATGTTGTCACATGAAAAGATATAATACAATTTCTACAAAAATGTGAGGGATGTACAGTACTCACTTTTGGGAGATACCGTATATAGTCAGGTGTGCAACATCATCACTGAGCGTCCAGGCAGCAGGCAAGTGATGATGCAAAGACTTTATAAAAGACAGCAGTCTGCACATGTCCAAGATGGCTGCCAACAGGAAGGCAAGGTAAGACCTTGACAGGGTTGGATTCTTAACTGGCAAAGTCAGCATTACAGCCGGTCCAGCATCTGGAAAATCTGGGTTTCCTTATGGACAATACAGGTAAAGGTATTCTTGTCATCAAGAAAGGTCACAGACCTGAAGGATCTGGTTCGATCCATAAGAAGGAAAAGTATCCTTCTGTACGTCTTTGCATGAGGTTATTGGGGAAGATGGTGTCCTCATTGTGAGCAATTCCCTGTGTTCAATTCAATGCCAGACCCCTGCAGAACAACATTCTGTCAGCATGGTCCAGAAAGATATAGTCCCTAGACTAGTCCATGTCTCCGGTACCAAGAGTACGTCAGAGTCTACCTTGGTGGTTGTTAACCAGAAATTAGGAAAAAGGGAAATCCAATGAAAGTGGTCTTGGGTAGAGAAAAGTCTCCCCATCAATGTCTTGGAATTTCCAAGCAGTTTGGCTGGCTTTAAAATTCCGGAAGCCCAGACTTCGGGATTACCCTGTCAGGGTACAACCATCAAGGAGGCACCAAATTTGGTTAGCCCAGAAAGAGGTAGATATTATCCTATCCTGGGCAGAAAAATCTGTTCCATTCCTATCGGCGGTTTTCATTCCAAGAATAGAAAACTGTCAGGCAGACTTTCTGAGTTGTCAATAGATGTTTCCGGGGGAATGGTCCTTGCACCCTAAAAATCTTTGCATTGATCTGCAAACCCTGGGTGCCAGATGTAGATCTGTTGGCATCCAGGTTCAAAAACAAGTTGAAGAGAGTGATGTCCAGGACCAGGGATCCACTGGCAGTCGAGGTTGATGCTTTGGTGACTCCTTGGGAGGAGTTTTCCCTGATTTATGCCTTTCCTAGAGGGGAAACCAGTAATCCTGGTAGCTCCAGCTTGGCCAAAAAGGTTTTGATATGCACAAATTCAAAAACTGGCAAGGTCTTGGGTTCTTCCACTGCATCTGGACCTGCTCTCTCAAGGTCCGTTATTTCACCCTGCTTTACAGTCTCTAAATTTGACGGCTTGGCTATTGAAGCCTTGATTTTGAAAGAGCGGCGTATATCTGGCACTGCAGTTTCTACCCTGATAAATGCTAGAAAACCAGTTTCTAGAGGCATTTATTACAGAGTCTGGAAATCCTACATTACCTGGTATGAAGCCAGGAAATGTCATCCCCAAAAGTATTTTGGGAGAGTTCTAGCTTTCTTGCAAGTAGGGGTAGATATGAAAGTAGCCTTGAGCACTATAAGGGGTCAAATTTCAGCCTTGTCGTTTTTTTTTTTTTCCAGGGACCGATTGCTTTGCATTCCTTGGTTCAAATCTTCGTTCAAGGGATATTACGTATGTTTTCTCCAGTGAAGCCATCATTGTGTCCTTGGGACCTAAATTTGGTGCTGCCGGTTTTACAAAAACAGCCTTTTGAGCCCATGGGGCATAGCCCCCTAGTTCTTTTGACCAAAAAATTGGTCTTTTTGAATGCGATAACTTCAGCCAGAATAGTATCAGAACTAGCAGCTCTTTCTTGTAAAGTTATGGTCATATGAGGGCGAAGCCTACCCATTCATAATCTGCCATAGAATAGTCAGGAAAGGAAAATTATGGTAAATATTTGAATACAATTTCCTGCTTTATTTCTGTGTTGCTGTTTGAAAGTAACCCTTGTATCCTTTAGGGCTCAATAACACTATCAGCAGTGACCTGTGCTTTTCTGCACCAGATAAACGCAGGTGCTAAGTTACATAGAAAACAATTGTTTTCAAAGTGCCCCATTTTCATCAAGATAGGGTGATTCTATGTCCACAACCAGGTTTTTTGCCCAAGGTGGTGTCTGCGTTTTACTTAAATCAGGACATTGTACTGTCTTCCTATTTTTCCAGACCCTTAAATAGAGGAGGAAAGGTTACTACATTCTCTTGATGTAGTACGTGCTCTTAAGACTTACTTGAAAATGTCGGCTCTGGGGGGGCGTGTCCTGAACTCCTGAGTGAGGACGCACATTTCCTGAGCTCCGGCTATCTCTCCCTGTCCACTACGTTCTGACTGCCAATTTCTGCCCCGGAATGAGCACCAGTCGCAGGAGAGGACCCAGGAAACCTCTCCGCACCTCACCCGGCTATGAGCTACACCGGTACTTTCCCGAGACCCGCTCCTCCTCAGCCCACACGGGACAGCCCCGGACACGTGCGGCCTACTCAGCACCCATGGCGTCTGCACCGGTATCCCCGACCGTGCCTCTACTCTTTGACTTGGGGTCACAACCCCCCACTCCCGCAGCTCCCCCCACAAACTCTATCCCGGCAAACCTGTCTCAAGGGGATGCGGGGACCTCCGGGCCCTGATACAGGCCTTACCCACGAAGCGGGACTTCGAGGCCTTGGCCCTACGCCTAGAGGAGGCCCACGCTAAGGACATACAGGCGGTTCGTTCGGATGCACAACTCCTTACTGACAGGGTGACTGTAGGCGAATCATCTGTCCTTTCTCTGGAGGCGCAGGTTGCTCAGCTGGAGACTGCCCGGACGGCACAGGAGATCCATGTCACCGAGTTGCAGTTATGCCTGGAAGAGATGGACGACCGCAGCTGCAGAAACAACCTGCGGCTGCGTGGGATTCCAGAGGCCACGGACCAGGAGTCGCTGCAGCACACGGTCCGAGCCATCTGTCACCGCCTGGCCCTGGATAGCCCGCCTGCCTCCCTGGAGTTCGATCGGGTGCATAGAGCTCTGGGGCCCCGGTCCCCCGACGTGGATCGGCCACGCGATGTAATCTGCCGGCTCCACCGGTATACACATAAGGACACCCTCATCAGGCAAGCCTGGGAAGCCGGAGAGGTGGATTTTGATGGGGCCAGAATCCAGATACTACCCGATCTCTCACGGGCCACCCTTCAACGCAGAGCTCTGCTGAGACCCTTACTGGAGCGGATCCGGCACCTGGGCTGCACGTATCGGTGGGGCTTCCCTTTCTCCTTGACAGTCCGTCAAGGGTCCTCCTCGTTTCCAAAACACTATCCGGATGACCTCCCGGCCCTCTTCACCTTCCTGGAAATCCCACCGATTGATGTCTCTAACTGGCTGCAGCATCTCCTGGCCCCGGTATGCAGAGTACCTTCCACACTCGGACGGGAACGGAACCTCCCGCCTCGTACTCCCAGAGGCCGTTGCCGCCTGCTACCTGAACCGGCGACGGCGGTGAGAGAGGACTGATGGGCCCTTCTACGGTTCTGCTGAGCCTGACCCTGAGGTGAGAACTTGCTCCTTGTTTGATCTGCTACAAGCCATTGCAGTTTTCAGTGCGGCCATGGATGTTGGTGTCGTTCTGCATGCCCTGCAGCCTCAGGACTCTCGGCCTCCCCCTGCCCCCCACTCCCCGGACTATCGTGACTGACCTCCCGGTGATGTGCCCACTTCCTCCCCTGGGTACCTGCTCCATGTGGACACCGTTTGCGGATGGAGCGGGGTGGACTCCCCTTTCCCTCCACTTGCCACTACCTACGGGCACGATGCCATTGAACTGTGCCCATGCCCGCCCCCCTCCGGATTCATCAGGTGAGGCTAGCGGCCTGCAAAACTTTTTACCGGCCGCCATCAAGCTGCATCTTCTGCTGGGGTAGCTCTCAGAGGGGGTTTCCATGTTCTCTACGTCTCGGGTGCCCTTTTGTTCTACGGTTTAGGTTACGATGTTGTGGATTCTTGAATAACATGTTCTCTCTGATTTTTTCTCATCGGGCACCTCCTCAGAGACGATGTATGCAACGGTGTGCGGGTGGCTGGGTAGGGGAGAGGTCGGTAATGATTGGGATTGTGTAATTGCCTTGTATTGCTTGGTTCATGGGGATGGGGGGACTGCGGGGGGGATGTTTGGGCCGCTCCCTGGATTTTTGCTCGCCCTCCTTTCTTCAATGTTGCTTCATGTAGATCACTCAGGGAAGGCGAACAGTCAGCAGTCCTGTGCCCCTGAGCTCGATATGCCGGCGGTCTCCGCCCACCTTTGGGCGCCGGAGCATACCGTGCCTGCCCGGTATGGGTCTACCCCCCCTGTTCTGGAGCTCGGAGGGCCAGTTCCTTATGATTGGGACCCTGTGCTGCAACAGCAGCCCCCATCCTTACCCTTTCCCGGGATACCTGGGAGGATGGCGGCTACGGCTGTATATGCTCATTTATTCAGGTTATGTTTCTGCATTACGTTTTTGGCAGTCATTTTCTTTTTGTTTTTGCTACCGGGGGGGAGGGATTATTTGTTTCTTCCCCCCCTTTTTGTTGGACAGGGGGAGCTCTGGTCCACAGGCTCACCTCTCCCTGTGCCGTTTCCATCTTCAGGCCTTATCCCCCCACTAGGCCTACACCCCTGTTCGAGATTCCGACCCTCTCAGAGGGGGAATCCCGGGGTGTCTTAAGTTTCGGTTAACTCACAGCACCTTCCATTTACCTTCCCTTGCCCTCCTTTACCCTCTCCCCCTTGCTCTTCTTGCCCTTCCTCCTCTTCTTTCTCTTCCCGTTCTTCTCTATTTCCTGGTCCCTTCTTCCCCTACCTTCCAGTCACCCCTTCCTTTCCTTCTACCTTATACCTCCCTGGGGTCCAGGGGACTTTACCTCTGTCCGGTCTCTGCTCCCAGTCCACTGTCTACGCTCCCCCCCCTCTCCCTCTATGCTTGGTCCCGTCCTCCCTCTCGCTCAGCCTTTCCTCTCTGTTCCTCAGACACTCCTACCCCTTTCATTCCTCATGGATCCCGTGCGGGTGACTTCACTCAACGCCAGAGGGCTTAATGTGCCCGAGAAACGGTGTATCTTGCTGGGTGAACTGCGACGCCTTCATGCGGATGTCGCCTTCATCCAGGAAACCCACTTCAGAGAGGACAATTTTCCACTCCTACAGAACAGGTTCTACCCGTGCGTGTTTTATGCTCCCAACTCTGAATCCAAATCTAGAGGGGTCTCTATACTGATCTTGAGTCGGCTTCCCTGGACCCTGCTCCACCCCAGGGTTGACCCGCGGGGCAGATTTTTGTTTCTGAAGGGTCTCCTGGGAGAGGTTAAGGTCACCCTCACCACGGTCTATGCCTCAAATGTCCATCAGGAGGCCTTCTTCCGCAAATCGTTGACCTCTTTGCTGGATTTTGCGGAGGGCAAACTCCTCTTCGGAGGAGACTGCAATATCCCTCTGGATCCGTCTTTGGATACCTCTACGGGCTTTTCGTCAGTCCCCCGTGGCACGCGGCCCCAGGTCCAAACCCTGTTGCATGACCTTCAACTGGTGGATGTGTGGTGCATACTACACGCAGGCGAGCGGGACTACTCGTATTTCTCCACTCCGCACCAGGTGTATTCCCGCATTGACCTGTTCCTTATCCCCCACCGCCTTCTCCAATCTGTTTAGGGGGGTCCTCATCAGGCATGGAGTGCGCCTTAAAAGGACGAGGGAGGCCAAACTGAACAAATGAATCGCAGAGGTGGCACTCCTGGAGGACCGACATAAACGTGGTCTTGACCCGGAGGACGGCGCAGCATTGCAACGTCTCAGGGATCAGGTCGCGGACTTGCTACGCTACCATGCCAAGGCAGCACTCCAGCGTTGTAGGAAGGTCTCCTACGAGTCTGGGGACAAGTGTGGGAAGGTTATGGCGCAGTCCCTTCAGGAGCAGCAGGCAGCTTCTTATGTTCCGTACCTTGTCAACACCGCTGGCTCCAAGGTCCACCTTCCCAAAGAAATTGCACAATGCTTTGGTGCATTCTACGCTCGTCTCTACGGCTTACCTCAACCACAATCCCACTTGCACTCCCTTTCTTCCTACCTGGATGCTGTCTCTCTGCCGCGCCTCTCATCCCCAAACCGGGAAGAACTGGAATCTCCCTTTACCCAGGAAGAATTGACTACGGTTATTTCCTCTGCAAAAAAGGGCAAGGCCCCTGGCTCGGACGGCTTCACGGTATCTTACTACCAGACGCTACACACCCTCCTAGTCCCTCCCTTACTGCAGCTCTTTAATGCAGTAGGTTATACCTGTGCATTCCGCGAAGAAACGTTGAGTGCCCACATCTCTGTCATCCCCAAAGAGGGGAAAGATCCCTCAGCGTGTGGTAGCTACCGTCTGATCTCGTTGCTCAACGCTGACCTAAAGTTTTTTACAAAACTTTTGGCCCTCCAATCACACCTACCCGGTCTGGTCCACCTGGACCAGGTGGGCTTTGTCCCCACTCGCGAAGCTAGAGACAACATGACCAAGGTCATCAATTTAATTAATCTAGCACGTAGCGGTACCACACCATCCATTTTCTTGAGCACCGACGCCGAAAAGGAATTCGATAGGGTCAGCTGGCCCTATATGTTCGCGGTACTTCAACATTTCGGTCTCGGACAGCAGATGATGGCCTGGATTCGCAGTGTCCACACCAACCCAGGGGCGAGAGTGAAGGCGAACGGGGTCCTTTCGGACCCGATCCATATCTTTAACGGGACCCGTCAGGGTTGCCCCCTCTCGCCTTTGCTCTTTGCGCTTTCCCTTGAGCCCTTCCTGGCTACGGTCCGTTCGAACCCGAATATCTCCGGGATCCATGCGGGGACTTCTATCTACAAGGTCTCGGCTTACGCCGATGACCTTCTCTTCTCACTCTCTCAACCCTTGATTTCCTTACCCTGTCTAATGAAAGAGTTTGAGATATTTGGAGCACTGTCCAACCTGAGAATCAACTTCTCCAAGTCGGAGATAATGGGGATGGCCCTGCCACCAGACCTGCGAGACTTACTGGCCCACGACTTTCCGTTTCGGTGGGCCGCAGAGGGACTACGCTATCTGGGTACTTGGCTCTCTCCCAACCCGGCGGATTTGTACAGATTGAACTTCCCGCCCCTTCTCTCGATGATCCGCACATTACTTGATAAATGGTCACGGGGTCTACACTCGTGGCTTGGCCGTTGCAACATCCCGAAGAGGTCGGTACTACCGAAACTTTTATATTTGTTCCAAACACTCCCGGTCTTTATCCCAGCGTCCTTCTTCAGGAAGGTCGAATCCATTTTCACGCACTTCGTCTGGGCTGGGAGGAGGCCCCGTCTGGCCCGTCGACTTCTCGTCTTACCTAAGAGACATGGCGGTGTGGCTTTGCCTGATCCCCGACGCTACTATCAGGCGGCTATGTTGACGAGATGGATTGACTGGGCCCGGCATGCCGGTCTGAAGCAGTGGGTGATCTTGGAGGTATCCCTATTCTCGCTTTATTTACCAAGGGCACCCCTGATCCTACGGGACCTCCCTTCTGAGGTTAAGCGTCACCCTACAATTGGCCCCACGCTTAGGTCATGTGCATCGGTGGTTGTTGGCAAAGGTCTTTCAGATGGACATTCCCCTCTTTTTCCGGTTCTGGGGAACCCGAAGTTCCCCCGGGTTGTGCTGGAGATAGATTTGCTGATCTTATAGCGGAGGGCTTGTTCCAGGTGTCTCACTTTCTCGAGGGGGGAGAGTGGTTGTCCCTATCTCAACTGACCACGCTGGCAGGGAACTTTCGTTTAACCCGTTGGCAGGCATTGCAACTTCTCCACTTTCTTCGAGGGCTGGGGCCCCCCTCGCTGTTCGTGAGGGACCTGACTCCCCTGGAACAACTACTAGTTACTCAAGGTGTTCTGCCCCATTCTCTCTCTCAGTTGTATGCCCTCCACTCCCTCCCACCCGAGGACTTCGTCCTCCCGGGTGTTTCTAAGTGGGAAGGGGAACTCCAGAGGACGTTTACGGCACCCGAACGGTGCAACATGGTTCTCCCTTAAGTCCTCTATATGTACCCGCATCCAAGAATGCAACTACAAGATTCTTATGCACTGGTACTATTTCCCGGCTTGAATGAGTCATATTTTTCCAGAGTCGACAGATAGGTGTTGGCGCTGTCAGCAGGAAAAGGGCACCCTGTCCCACATTTTCTGGCACTGTTCCTTGCTTCGGAGCTTCTGGTCAGAGGTGCGCAGGATCACTCAACTGATGACGGAACGCGTCATCCCAGATGACCCGGTGTAAGATTCTGGTACCTCTGGTACCCTTAATTTCCATTTTCTTTCAATATGCGTCCCACCTTTCTAATTAGGTGGTACGCATACACCTTTAAGACGGATGACGTCATCGCCGAGCGCCGCTCTGAGCGGCTATTTCAACCGCCGGCGTTCTCTCTCACGTTGTTCGTTCAATGTGCCTGTGCCTGTGCTTATGTGCCTGTGTGTCTACATGCTTACAAGCTTGTCTCGCTGCCGGAACCTCCAGCTATTTGCTTTTACCTGGAACAGACCGGAACCTCGCTACTGATCCCTGTATCTCGCTACCGGATCACTCCCTCACTACTGGACCCCTCTACTACTAAACTTACTAGTGATAAGTACCCCACAGGGGAATCCTCCATAACCTAACTTACACTACCTACCTCTGCACATTAAGGACTGTTAATATCTATGCATACTAATTCTATCATCTGCACTGTTACATAGATTGCTAGCTCTTGAGTCTACTACCATCTATCCTTGCACTGGGTTAGCCTATCCTGTATTCGTCATCTGCTGTCCTTACCACCTGTTACCATACTCGATTACTAACCTATCTGCATTCTACCTAAATACCATCTAATACTCTCCTGAACATTTCTATCAAGTGCTTACCATCTCTGTCACTGTTCACACCTGTCCCTTCAGCACATCACCTTCATACTATCATATACATCCTATCACTCCAGGAACATCTTATTGAGTGTGTGTATATCTGTATGCTGAAGCTGACGGGCCCACAGTGATGAGTCTGGAGAGTTGGATCTGGTTATTCAACACATCTCTACATGACTACTGAGTGGAGATTCTGCAGCTGCAAATCCAGCCTACTACAAAAACGCAGGAGCGTTACAGATTGAACGAACCTAAAAAATGGATTCAGCAGAATTACCCACTCAAGTGACACAATTAACACAACAAGTAAATGCATTAATTCTTGCTCTTACTGAAGTAAAAGAAGAAAATCAAACTCTGACACAGCAGGTAACCCGTCTTTCACGGCTTACTGCTGCTCAGCCCCCTGAACCTAACAAAAACCCTCCTCTAGTGTTTACAGGTGATCGGAAAAAATTTTGTGAATTCAAAAACGCATGCCAATTGTTTTTTTTGTTAAAGCTTCGTACATACCCTACTGATCAAATTAAAGTCTGTACCGTTATTTCATACTTAACGGGTGATCCACGGGCCTGGGCAGACTCTCTCTTTGAGAAAAATGATCAGCTTCTCAACTCCTATTCTTTATTCCTAGCGGAACTCGCTAGTTTATATGAAGACCCCAATAGGCAGAGTACTGCTGATATTCAATTGAGGGCTTTAAAACAAGGTAGGAGACCTGTAGAAGACTTTGTAGCAGAGTTCAAAAGATGGACCCTTGATTCAGGGTGGAATGATACATCTCTGCGAACTCAATTCAGACTCGGGTTGTCAGAAGCTGTTAAAGACGAGCTCGCCCGAGCGGATTTACCTGGCACCTTGGATGCCTTAATAGAACTCAGTATCAACATCGACAGGCGACTGCGAGAAAGAAAGGCTGAGAAAATGGGAATGCCATTGTCTAGTCCTTCTCGGATTTCGGCCGTTGACCCTACTCCCATGGAGGTAGGAACCATACGCCCACCTTTATCAACTACTGAACGAGCCAGAAGAAGATCCAGAAACCTCTGCATGTACTGCGCATCCCCGGATCATTTGATAAGCGTCTGTCCCCTTGTCCGCAAAAAAGAGGGTGAGTGTTCACATGTCTTGCTAGGAGGATTAACGACTTCCTTTTCTAAACCCTATCTCTTTGTTCATCTAACATTACAGTGGGACCAGACTAGGATTACCACCAAGGCTATGATCGACACAGGATCTTGTGGGAACTATATTGATACATGTTTTGTTACCTTAAATAAAATACCTATTATTTCAAAACCTAAACCTGTTTCTGTTAGTTTCATTAACGGTATTCCGCTATCTTCTGGTCCAATCACCAACCAGACACAAGCACTCCTTGTCACTGCTAACGAGTCTCATATGGAGACCACCACTTTTGATATACTACCTTCACCCCATTATCCCATTATTTTGGGACTTCCTTGGTTACACACACATCAACCAATCATAGATTGGAACCGACGGACTTTAACTTTCCCTTCTCACTATTGCGAGATTACATGTAACCTCCCATCTTTTGGAAAGATCCTGTCTGTGGTGTCAGATGAGATTGCACCATTATGCTATCAGGATCTGTCCGAAGTATTCCTTGAGAAAAATGCTCAAGTGTTGCCTCCCCATAGGGATTATGATTGCACTATCGATCTACTCCCTAACAGCAAATTGCCTTTCGGTCATGTTTATCCTCTTTCACAGGATGAACTTTCTCATCTCAAGGAATACTTAGATGAAAATTTGAAAAAAGGGTTCATTAGACCCTCTACTTCTTCCACAGCTGCAGGACTTTTCTTTGTCCGCAATAAGGATTCAAGTCTTAGGCCTATTATCGATTATAGGCAATTAAATACGATTACGATAAAGGATCGCTATCCTTTACCGCTCATCCCTGAACTCATCGAACAAGTGCGTGGGGCTACTTACTTCTCTAAATTGGACCTAAAAGGGGCATACAACCTAATCCGAATCCGTGACGGAGATGAGTGGAAAACAGCATTCAGAACCAGATACGGATTATTCGAATATCTTGTGATGCCATTCGGGTTGTGTAAAGCTCCCGCAGCTTTCCAGAGGTTCATAAACGACATCTTTAGAGACTTACTTGATGTCTGTGTTGTAGTATATCTGGACGATATACTTATCTATTCTCGATCTCTGTCTGAACATATAAAACATGTAAGACTTGTGTTATCCAGATTACTCGCACACAATCTATACGTGAAATTAAAAAAATGCCTATTTCATAAAGAAGAAATATTATTCCTAGGATACATCATATCCAAAACCGGAATTAAGATGGATATGAGCAAGATATCCTGTATTCTGGACTGGCCTATACCAACAACTCGTAAGGCATTACAGCGATTCCTTGGATTTTCAAACTTCTATAGGAAGTTCATCAAGAACTTTTCTGCTATTGTGAGACCTCTCACACAACTGACAAGTATAAAGAAACCATTCAAATGGTCAGAAGAAGCAAATCAAGCTTTCTGCTTGTTAAAATCAAGCTTTACTTCTGCTCCCATACTACGCCATCCAGACCCATCCCTCCAATATATTCTGGAGGTAGATGCGTCAAATATGGCAGTAGGAGCAGTTCTCTCCCAATGACCAACAAATACTTCACCACTCCACCCAGTTGCTTTCTTCTCAAAATCACTAAGCAGCCCAGAGGTGAATTACCCAGTGGGTGAAAAGGAGTTGCTTGCCATAAAACTGGCACTGGAGAATTGGCGACATCTACTTGAAGGTACCCGGTTACCAATACTCATATATACAGATCACAAAAACCTTTAATACCTCCAGACTAACAAAACTCTCTCCCACCGGCAGGTACGATGGTCATTATTCTTCCTAAGATTCAACTTCCTAGTGACCTACACGCCTGCAGACAAAAATAAAAAAGCGGATGCTCTATCACGATTAACCGAAGATAACTGCGCCAAAATCCCTTCTATTCCTATAATACCCTATGAACGTATTATTGGTGTTGTTCGTTCCCTGAAGGAAGAGATTTTGCACAGTATAGGATTGGATTCACCTCCACCACAACTAAGTACTGATGCAGAAGGCTTCCTCTATTACAACGACAAACTCTACATACCCCCTACTATGCGCACCAAGATCTTGGAGTTATCACATGATGTGCCCATGGCAGGACATATGGGTATGACGAAAACCCTTAATTTGCTTACCAGGCAGTTTTGGTGGCCTGATATGAAGACGTCTGTACAAAAATTTGTTTCTTCATGTGACATCTGTGCAAGGTCCAAAATTGACACTACAAAACCATCTGGTCTACTCTGCAGTCTACCAATACCCCAGGTTCCATGGGAAGTTGTGTCCTTAGACTTTATAGTAGAACTACCACCATCTAAAGGATTTAATACCATTCTAGTGTCAGTGGACCACCTGACAAAGATGGCACATTTCATCGCTATCCGTAGACTACCTTCATCTAAACAAACAGCGGAACTACTGATGAAACATGTGTTCAAGTTACATGGAATTCCAAAGACTCTTTTATCCGACCGTGGTTCACAGTTCATCTCCAAATTTTGGCAAGCTCTTTGTCAAATATTACGGATTGAGCGAAAGCTCACTTCACCCTACCACCCTCAGACCAACGGACAGACTGAAAGAGTCAACCAGTGTATAGAACAATATCTGCGTTGCTACACATCATACCTACAGGATGATTGGGTGGACCTTCTCCCTCTGGCGGAATTTGCTTATAACAACGCAACCCACAGTACTACTAAGCAAAGTCCGTTCTACTTGAACTATGGGTTTCATCCCACACTTCTTCCACCACGCATCCTACCATCAAGTAACCCAGTAGCCTCGGACTATCTTACTCAAATAAAAGACTCTCTGGGTTTACTTAATACCACTATCTCACACGCTCATAGTCAACAAAAAAGGTACTACGACCTTCGTAGAAGACCTTCTCCTCAGTATGCTATTGGGGACCTTGTTTGGCTATCGACAAAAAATTTAAGGTTAAAGATCCCTAGCAAAAAGCTTGGACCTTTATTTCTGGGACCCTTCCCAATTAAGAAACTTATTGGAAAAGCTGCAGTACAGCTCACCTTACCGGCAGATCTCAAGATCCATCCCATCTTCCATGTGTCGCTACTGAAACCCCATGTTCCTAACCAAGGAATAAGGCCTACCATCTTGCCTCCACCTCCAGTACAAGTTGAAGGCGGAGAAGAATATGAAATTAAGGAGATTTTGGATTCTCGTATCCACAGAGGAAGACTCCAGTATCTCATAAGATGGAAGAACTATGGACCCCAAGACGACACCTGGTTGGATACCTCTGATGTTCACGCACCTAGGCTTATACGAAGGTTTCACTCGAAATACCCAGAGAAACCAGTGCTATAGGCCTTCCGGAGCCGGCCTTAAGGGGGGGGTACTGTAAGATTCTGGTACCTCTGGTACCCTTAATTTCCATTTTCTTTCAATATGCGTCCCACCTTTCTAATTAGGTGGTACGCATACACCTTTAAGACGGATGACGTCATCGCCGAGCGCCGCTCTGAGCGGCTATTTCAACCGCCGGCGTTCTCTCTCACGTTGTTCATTCAATGTGCCTGTGCCTGTGCTTATGTGCCTGTGTGTCTACATGCTTACAAGCTTGTCTCGCTGCCGGAACCTCCAGCTATTTGCTTTTACCTGGAACAGACCGGAACCTCGCTACTGATCCCTGTATCTCGCTACCGGATCACTCCCTCACTACTGGACCCCTCTACTACTAACCTTACTAGTGATAAGTACCCCACAGGGGAATCCTCCATAACCTAACTTACACTACCTACCTCTGCACATTAAGGACTGTTACTATCTATGCATACTAATTCTATCATCTGCACTGTTACATAGATTGCTAGCTCTTGAGTCTACTACCATCTATCCTTGCACTGGGTTAGCCTATCCTGTATTTGTCATCTGCTGTCCTTACCACCTGTTACCATACTCGATTACTAACCTATCTGCATTCTACCTAAATACCATCTAATACTCTCCTGAACATTTCTATCAAGTGCTTACCATCTCTGTCACTGTTCACACCTGTCCCTTCAGCACATCACCTTCATACTATCATATACATCCTATCACTCCAGGAACATCTTATTGAGTGTGTGTATATCTGTATGCTGAAGCTGATGGGCCCACAGTGATGAGTCTGGAGAGTTGGATCTGGTTATTCAACACATCTCTACATGACTACTGAGTGGAGATTCTGCAGCTGCAAATCCAGCCTACTACAAAAACGCAGGAGCGTTACACCCGGCCTTCTTCTTGTTACATTGTACGGGCATGGTACAAATGCTCTGTGATCAGACACCTCACTGATGCGGCAAAGTCCTGCATCAGCCTCTGCTGGAAAAGCACCTCTCCCCCAACTATTTCACTCTGGCTACGCAAAGTCAATGGATCAATGATTTGGAGGACTTGGTACTCACCGCACAGGGTAGAAGGGAACAGTATACCAAAACATGGGCGTGCTGGAACACGTTTATCCTGTCTGTCGAGGGCCATGCTCTAGACGGTTCCCCTGGATCGCCTACTGTCTGACTGGAAGTGGGGTCACCCGCACGGGATGAACACTCCTTTCCCTCCCACCATCTGCCAGGAATTTATCCTCTGTACGCCAAGCGTCCCCCCCCATTGCTTCGCTCCACTGACCTTCCTTCTTCCTTTCCCCCCCCCGACCCTGCCTGTCCTTCTCCTTCCCCCTGTTCCCCTTCCACAGGTCTCTATCCTCCCTACACATGTTCTCAGCATATGAACTTTATGGTCCAGTTGCCGTGAACTTAACCCTTCCGGTTTTCTTAGAGTTGATATAATTATCAATACCATCTTCATTCCTGAAACGGTTCACACCTCATGACGACTCATACTAGGGTTATTTACTTCACTCATGATGAATATGCTGCTGTTACAATTCTTGCATTGCCCTTTCTTTATTATGGTTCTTGTTTATGCACTTTATTCTGATGTATCTTGTGCTATGTTCTGGACCTGTTTTATACGTACTTTGTATTCAATTTTGTATTCAATAAAGAAATTTGAAAAAAGAAAATGTCGGCTCAGATTCGTAAGACCGATCTTGTGTTCATACTGCCAGAAGGGACCAGGAAAGGGCAGGCAGCATCTAAGTCTATGATTTCCCCTTGGATTCGTCAGGCTATTATCCAGGTGTATGGTTTAAAAGGGAAGGTTCCACCTGTTTCGATAAAGGCTACTCTACCAGAAGAGTAGGTGCCTCTTGGGCAGTTCGTCATCAAGCTTCTAAGGCTCAGATTGGTAAAGCCGTGACTTGGTTGTCAGTGCATACGTTCACTAGATTCTATCGAGTGGATGTTAGGACCCAGGAGCAGTCTGCATTTGGCTGCAGTGTTCTGCAGGCAGCTATGTAGACCTTTTGTGGTCTGATGGCAGTATTGATGGTGTCCCCCTCCCCTCAGGTGCATTGCTATAGGACATCCCATATGTGATGAATATGGCTCTGTGTCCCGTAATATATGATAAAGGATTATAGTTTTTTTTTTACAACTTACCTGTAAAATACATTTCTTGGAGTACATCACGGGAGAAAAGAGGTACCCCCCCCCCTCGTATGGGGTATTTATTGCTTACTACAAAACTGAGGTACTTCCTGTATAGAAGGGGTTATAGAAGGGGACTTCCTGTCTGGATGGTTGCCAGTGTCTATTCACTTGAAGGTGGCCTATAACCCATATGTAATGAATATGGCTCTGTGTCCCGTGATATACTCCACTAACTATTACTGTCACAAGGGTTGTTTACATTCCTTGTGACAGCAGTGAAAGTGATAGGAATTTTATTTTTTTTAAGGGACAGTGTAAATATAAAAAAAAAAATAAAATAAAATAATTAGGAAAGAAAAAAAAAACATTTTTTAAAACACTCCATCCCTCTGTGCTCATGCGCCAAAGCAAACGCATACGTAAGTCGCGCCCGCAAATATAAACAGTGTTCAAACCACACATGTGAGGTATTGCCGTGATGGTTGAAGCAAGAGAAATACTTCTAGCACAATACCTCCTCTGTAACTCTAAACAGGTAACTGTTCAAGAGTTTTAAAATGTCGCCTATGGGGATTTTTAGGTACTGTAGTCTCTGGGTCTCTGCTAAAAAATATATATAATGCTTGGGGGTAAGTAATTTTCTAGCAAAAAAATACATATTTTAATTTAGAAGTAGGCTGTCATGGTGCAACGCTACGGATTTGAGCCCACAGGCGAGCAGGTGATACGGGATCCCCCAGGGCGTGGTATCTAAGGACCAGCTGGTGTTCTTCCAGGAACCCCCTCACTGGAGTTTGGACTTAGCTGCGTGCTGACCCTAGGTCACGACCCCCAGGTTCACCCTGCTCGCGAGGAGAGTTCCCAAAGACACAGTGCAGGCATGGATGGATGGATGGAGCAAAAGGAGAGCCGGATAACGAGCCAAGGTCAGGGCAGGCAACAGACAAACGTAATCAGGAGAACTAGCTGAGTTGGTACACAAGAGATTGGTCCACGAGAAGTTAGGTAGGAATGATAACACAGAAGGGGCTCAGGAACAAATGTTGCTCAAGCAACCATAATTTGGTTTGAGTGGGATTTAAATAGGGAGACACATGGGAGGCTGGACAGGAAGTAGCAGGAAGGAAGGTATATTAACCATCAGGTGAAGCAGGTGACACCCATAGCTGCTAAGTCAGTGCAGCAAGAGCAGAGCACAGGCTTGTGGAACCACAGGTGCCAGCAGACCTACAGTAGCAAAAGGTAAAAAACATATGCAAACAGTATGACATAGATCAGCTTCACAGCTGATCTGTGACATAGGCCTGGTCCTGAAGTAGGTAACGAAAGATAATCAAGCCTTTACTATTACTTTACAGTGGTGCAATGCATGTATGGTGTATCACTACAACAGGGCTTAATAAGGGTACAAAGTGAGATAGAGAAGAAATATTACCAATGTCAAACATGCATTAAAGCTCTTCAAAGTAGGCTATGTTGCCATTGCTAATGAATACAGTACTAGTGTTGAGAGCGTAGGCAAGCCAGACTGTTGGAAAGCAGTGACTTGGCAATGGTGACATAGGTCCTGGTAATGAACAAACTTTTGTGCGTAGGCTCTTTCCCTAGCGTTTGGAGCTTTGACACTGGGTCCAACATCGCAGCATAGGGTAGAGCTTCTTAGTATTAAAGTGAAACATGCAAATTGATATTACTGGGAGTGAGGTGACGGGTAACTGGGTTGGTGGAGTCTGGTACAAGCTCAGCGATGCCGGCTCAGAAATGCTGCACAACTAAAGTAAGAGAAGAGTTATAAAGTGTATTGATAAACTGTTGTCTGTAGTGCACAGCTTGTAACAAGGAACTGATGTTCGTAATGAACAACAAAAAGTGTACAGAAGTTGAGCCACGGATTACAAAGGAGTTCTTTGTTTCCTATGGAGAAGCATTGCTTTTAAGTTGGAGTGCCGCCTTAATGCCAGCCTTGTGTAGCCTCAGCCCGTCTTTAGGGGCACTAGTGAGCGCTTTCTCCTGGTCCTCACTTAGACGCAGTAAGCCACATCCACGTGCATATGCAGGATATCATTGTCATTCTTCACTTTATAAAGTAAGGAGCATCTTTTTTCCTGCTTGCCCCTCACATGTGTATTTTTAGTTAATAAACTCTATCCCAATTTGTCATCTGCATGCACACTTTTGCTAGCTGAAAGATACCAATGTTTTCTACATTGTTTTCATTTACATTGTGGCTACTAGCTAATGTGAAGAGTAAGCTACATTCACAAAGCATGCCTCTGGAGATAACCATCAAAGTTACCAGTGTGCTTATATCAGCTCTCACCAGATCTCTCAAGCCCTCAAGTGGCTGTTGTCATAGCTAATCACGTGTGCAGAACCATGGAACTGCAGATCTAAACAGAGGCTGAGATGGTACCATCCTCTGCAGATAGAAGATTAGCTCCGCTTTAAGTTATGGTCATATGAGGGTGAAGCCTACCCAGTCATATTCTGCCATGGAGAATAGTCAGGAAAGGAAAATTATAGTAAGTATTTGAATACAATTCTCTGCTTTATTTCTGTGTTGCTGTTGAAAGTAACCCTTGCTTCCTTTAGGGCTCATTAACACGATTAGCGATGACCTGTGCTTTTCTGCACTGGATAAATGCAGGTCACCGCTAAGGTACATGGAAAACAATTGTTTTCAAAGTACTCCATTCACAACACAATGCTGGTGTAATAAGTGCAGTAGTGAGCTGTGGAAAAATTCTGCATATCCACATTTTGTCGCAGTGCACTAGATGGTACCACATGTCACCCCCACTGCAGCAAAACGCACTGTACTGTTGTGCAGTGACATGAATGAATTGTCACTTTGTGACACTCCAAATAAAATAAAGGGAAAAAAAATAGAAAGCAGTGTGATGTCCTGAAATGTGCACTGCCCACTGCTGGAACCAGCTCGGTCACTAGCCCTAGTGTGAACATGGCCCTAACTGTAACAGTTGCTTGTGCTCTCAACATTACTGTTAAGCCATCAAGTTGCTAGTGACACTGCTTATCACACATGTGCAACTGCAACCATGGCAAATGAAACAGGAGCTAAGATGGCAGTGTCCTTGGCTGTGTGTTTAATTTGAAATCTTGACATGTTTGGTATCTATTTACTTGACGCAACATCCTCTTTTTTATTGTACCAAAAAATTCTACATTATATTAGGTTTGTTTGCGTTCACTAAAATGTAATTAAAGGATTTCAGCTTTTGTAACATGTTACACCCATATTCAGGGTGTAACATGTAACATGTTAAAGATGCACCGGCCCCTGCTCCCCCTTTCTAAATGCTAGCTGGGGATCTCCTACCCTCTTCTAGCTGTCAAAATCTGTAAAAAACCCGGCCATGCAGGGCTCCACACATTCACATCATCCATTAACCAGTGTTCTGTGAATGGGACTGAGCCTTCGTGGCTGTCGGCTTGTAGTTTCTAATGAACTATCACAGCACTGTTGAGCGCTGTGGTCGTTTATTAAGTCTTCTTGTCACAGTGTAACTGCTTGCCCATATCAGAGGTACGGCCAGACAGAAACAAAGAGTGTCTGCAGGACCATGCCATCATGGGTGCAATGCTTTAGTCCCCATTCACACTAGCGCCACTTGTCAGGCGACTTGGTCGCCTGACAAGTCGCGGTGGGTCGCCTGCCATTGATTAGCACAGGACCCATTCTAATAGGAGCGACACAAGTCGCTCCGACTTAGAAAAAGGGTCCTGTACTACTTTGGGGCGACCTGGAGGCGACCTGCATTGACTTCAATGATATGAAGTCCATGCATGTTGCGCCCAGGTCGCGGTGCACAGCGTGCACCGCGACTTCACAGGTCGATCTGGCAAGTAGCGTCGCCCCTGTTTGAACGGGGTCTTAGAGGGCCACTACAAAAAAATAATTAATACATATTATTTTACTTGCAACACAATAGTTACATAGTTAGTCTGGCTGAAAAAAGACACAAAGTCCATCAAGTTCAACCAATAAAAAGAGGAAAACAAACCGAACCTTTTTTTTACAATCCTATATACATAATCCCACACCCACAGATGATCCAGAGAAGGGTAAAAACAAAAACAGCAAAGCATGATCCAATATGCTCCAGCAGATGCAATAGGATGATCCCGGGATCAACCCTACCTATAAATGTTAGTATCCAGTAATGTTAAGTACATTTAGGAAAGAATCCAGACTTTTTTTTAAAGCAATCTACTGAGCTGGACAGAACCAGCTCTTGAGGGAGTCTATTCCACATTTTCACAGCTCTTACTATAAAGAAGCCTTTCCGTATTAGGAGACGAAATCTCTTTTTTCCTCTAGACATAAAGAGTGCCCCTTTGCCCTCTGTGTTGACCTTAAAGTGAACAACTCAAAACCAAGTTCACTAAATGGATCCCTTGTGTATTTGTACATATTGAGCATAATCCCCCTTAATCTCCTCTTCTCAAGAGAGAATAAATTCAGTTCTTCCAATCTTTCTTCATAATCAAACTCCTCCATGCCTCTTATCAGTTTGGTTCTCTGCACTCTCCAGTTCCCCAACATCCTTTTTGTGAACTGGTACCCAAAATTAAACTGCAACTAAAAATGTGCATTTATTATTTTTTTGTAAAAGTAAACTTATCCTTTAGGTGTTATTTTTTTCTCAAAATTTGTACCTGATTGCGCAAATATCGTGCCACACAGAAAAATGCAAGAAACCACTATTTTATTCTCCAGGGACTTTGCAGAAAATATATAATGTTTGGGGGTTCTACGTAATTTTCTAGCAACAAAAAAAGGGGATTTTACCATGTATGTGAAAAATGTCAAAATCGGCCCTATAGGTCAGTAGATGCATATCTCCCAACTTTTTGAGATGGAAACGAGGGATGTTCTATCAGAATACCGCTACCTATCAGATTCTGCAACCAGAAGTGACGCTTGGACGAGAACAACTTACTGCACATGCATCATGCGTTCCAACATGGCCGCTATGCGTTCCAATAGGTTTCCGAACGTGATGGAACACGAAGCAGAGGCGGACATCTTCTTACACCAAAGCAAGTCTTTTTACATTTTTTTTAGCAGTAAACTCACCTTATATACTGAAATAGACTATTTCACCGCGACCAAGTGAAAGTCTATTTAACTATATAATCAGTTTATCTCTAAGCAGTGTGGGGCGTACTAAGATGGCCGTCACCACCTTCTCCCTGCAAGTTTCTTGCTATATTTATTCATTTATTTATTTCAGGTACTTATATAGCGCTGTCAATTTACGCAGCGCTTTACATATACATTGCACATTCACATCAGTCCCTGCCCTCAAGGAGCGTACAATCTAAGGTCCCTAACTCACATACATACACACACACACAGTAGGGACAATTTTTTTAAACAGGATCCAATTACCTACCATCATGTCTTTGGAGTGTGGGAGGAAACCGGAGTACCCGGAGGAAACCCACGCAGGCACAGGGAGAACATGCAAACTAGGCAGGTAGTGTCATGGTTGGGATTCGAACCAGCGACCCTCTTGCTGCTAGGTGAAAGTGCTAACCACTACACCACTGTGCCGCCCCAGTATACTTACTAGAATACAATAATAATAGAAATAGAAACCTATTGGAACGTATAGCAGCCATGTTGGAATGCATGGTGCATGCACAGTACCTTTTGTTCTAATCCGTACATCACTTCCGGTTGCAGAATCTGCTAGGTAGCGTTATTCTGATAGAACAAGGGACACCTATTAGCAAAAGTATGTAGGCATTGGACACACCTCTTGCCACGCCCCCTTAAAGTAGACTTAAACAAAAAAAATTATTAGTTAACCTTTTGCCGACTCCCCACCGTAGTATTACTGCAGCAGCGCGGCTCGGCTGCACAAAACCATGTAGTACTACGTGATTTTGTGCACGAGGTCTCGGTGGCACGCTCCTGCTGTGTTTAGGCAATCGCCGTCGCCCTCCTGCAATCGTCAGATAAACTGACAGATGTCAATTAGGGGTCGGATCTGTCCGCCGCAAAGTCGCAGTCCCACTAAAAATTGCTGATCGCCACCATTACTAATAAAAGATAAATAAATAAAAAGTCCAAAAATCTATCCCGTAGTTTGTAAACGCTATAACTTTTGCGCAAACCAATTAAAATCCGCTTTTTGGGATTTTTTTACCAAAAAAATATGTAGCCGAATACAAATTAGCCTAAACTGATAAAAAAATTTATTTTTAAATGTTTTTTTATTGGGAATGTTTTATAGCAGAAAGTAAAAAATATGGCGTTTTTTTTTTCAAAATTGTCGCTCTTTTTTTGTTTATTGCGCAAAATATAAAAACTGCAGAGGTGATCAAATACCACCAAAAGAAAGCTCTATTTGTGGGGAAAAAGGGACATTAAATTTATTTGGGTACAGCGTTGCACGACTGCGCAATTTTTAGTTAATGTAACGCAGTGCCGAATTGCAAAAAAAATGGCTTGGTCATTAAGGGGGTGGAACCTTCCGGGGCTGAAATGGTTAAACCCATAAGTGCTTTTTTTTTTTTACCACTACTATTCCTTTTCTACTGGCTTGAAAAATGTACAAATGTAGCAGTTTAGAAATTGAATGTGTTGGTTCACACTATGGCGATCCGACTTCGGGGTCGAACTGTGAAGTCACGTGCACATAATGGAAGTCAATGCAAGTCGCTCCGATGTCGCCCCGAAGTAGTACAGGAACTATTTTCTAAGTCGGAGCGACTTGAGTCTCTCCTATTAGAACGGTTCCCGTAGCACAGACAAGTCGCCTGACAAGTCGCGGTAGTGTGAACCGGGACTTAGCACTTTAAAACATTTTTGGAAAGATAAATAATGCATTTTATATACAACTAGACATTAAGCCCGTTAAATTAACGGGCGCTAGAACATAGAGTCGCATGACGTAGCCAGCTCTGCGCATAGTGTCCCTGTTGCCCTAGCAACATCGGAGACGCGCGCAGAGCTGACCGAGCGGCTCTCGCGTGACATCGCTTGCCCGCCGCCACTTGTAACGGCCGCGGGCGCGCACCCGCCGCGCGCCCGCGCTCACCCGCCGCTTCAACAATTTTGCCCGGCCGCCTGAAGTCTCTGCGCTCCAAGTCCCAACGGCTGTCCGTGGGGCACATGCGCAGTAGCGCAATCCCACGGACACAGGGACTGGACGCAGAGACACTTGTACTTTATTATATAGGACTATATAAATCAAGAGTAAAATGAGGGACAAATGAGGGGGGGGGGGGGTAGAGGGACTTTCATGGATCAGTCCCTTCAAATCAGGGACAGTTGGGAGCTGTGCAGATGAGAGGTGTGGAAACCAATAAGTGATTTTTCTAGCAAGATTGGGATGTCTGATATATTCATGGTATTAGTTACACTACAGTTCCAGGAACCTTTGCTGTAATGAATGCATGGCTTACAGGCAAAACATTATAAACCGGTTGACTGGCAGCAGAATAGAAAAGGCTCGCCTAAGGATAAAATAAAATCATCCTTGGACAGTCCATACTATATGAAAGCGTGAACGTGAGAAGTTTGTTGGAAGCGCCAATCAGCGCGCTCTGCAGTTCAACACCTGATCCAAGATGGCGCCTGGAAGACAAACAGGAACTAAACAAAGTGTCCGCAGTTTTGGAGCTTAACGCCGTCACTTTCCTCGACCAATCAACAGGCCCGATCATCCCCATCTACCGTAGTCAAGGTCACAAGTTCCACCCATCCACTTTTTCTTTTTATATCAATCTGATGCCTGCGCTTTTCCCGTTGCCATAGAGATTTTAGGGCCACACCGCCCCATGCGTCGCTGCTGCCCGCTTTTATTTGTGAACAGTGCTTGGGTACTTCCAACTATATCCGCCTACAGCCGCCCACAGGAGCCTCCCCCATCCAAGATGGCGGCGGGTGGGAATGGTGGCCTTTCGTTCTCCGGTGTGGTGAGCAACAGCGCCCCTAGCAATCGCGGTGCGACGACGTCCTCATCGTACAACTACAGCGGAGGGGCAGCGGTTTCCTCCCCGGGGAACCTAACTGCATCTGCAGCGTCTTCGGCCGGGGCCTCGCCTCCAACAGCTCCGCCTCCTCCTCTACCTGCGGCCGCCGGCCTCCTGCACCGAGAGCCCGTCTATAACTGGCAAGCCACTAAGACCACGGTGCGGGAACGCTTCACTTTCCTCTTTAACAACGAGGTGCTGAGTGACGTGCATTTCCTAGTCGGGAAAGGACTGGGCAGTCAGCGGATACCCGCTCATAGGTACAGAAGCATACATTGCATTACATTGCATGGCTTGTCACACCCACCCTGACTAGGCTGGGGACTGGGGTGACAACTATACACGGGGGGAGGGTGGGGGTGTTACACATGTGGATTACTCAACTAACATCACAAGGAACTTCCATGTGCTCATGTCAAGGGACTTTACTAAGGGCTCATTCACACCTGCTCCTCTGAAGTGCGATCTGCAGGGGATCTCTTTTCAGACGGCAGGTGGGACGTGATAGGTCACTTTCTCATCCCCTGTTAGAGGGCTGATTCACGCCACATGCAGTCCAGTCGTGTTTTTCTTTTAATCATAAACGCATGATTAGTAGGTTTCTAATGGCATAGTTCACAGTCCATTCCAGTGCGCTTCAGAATAAGAAGCAGAACGTGCTAGGTTTCTTCTTTTCTGCATTTAAAGTCGGTGCAAACCCACTTTAAATACTTTTACCTATAGGTAAGCCTATATTAACCACTTAAGCCCCGGAAGATTTTACCCCCTTCCTGACCAGGGCCTATTTTGTGATTCGGCACTGCGTGACTTTAACGGACAATTGCGCGGTCGTGCGACGCTGTACCTAAACGAATTTGACGTCCTTTTTTTTTCCCCACAAACAGAGCTTTCTTTTGGTGGTATTTGATCACCTGTGCATTTTTTTTTTTTTTTTCATGCGCTATAAACAAAAAAAAAGCGACAATTTTTCAAAAATAACAATATTTTTCACATTTTTTTCATATTAAATTCCCCCAAAAAAATGTAACAATCAAAATTTTTTAACATTTTTGGCCAATTTGTTTTATGCTACATATGTTTGGTAAAAAAAAATCGCAAAAAGCATATTTTGATTGGTTTGCGCAAAAGTTATTGCGTTTACTAACTAAGGGAAAGATTTCTGTCATTTTTGTTGTTTTTAACGAGTAATGGCGGTGATCTGCGATTTTTGCGGTATTGCGGCGGACAGATCGGACCCTTGACTGACATTTTTGTCACTTTTGGGGTTACCAGTGACATTACTGCGGTAATCAGTGCAATACATATGCACTGTTACTGTAAAAAAGACACTGGCAGTGAAGGAGTTAACTGTATTGGAGAGGGAGGGGTTAAGTGTGTCCTAGGGGCGTGTTTCTAACTGTGATTGGCTGTGGCTACTGGTGTAAGAACAGTGATCAACAGTCCTACATAGTAGAACCGTCTGATCTCCATTCTTACACAGGGAAGAATGACAGGCGGCTTTGTTTACATTAGCCGCCTGCCTGTCACGGACGATCGCGAGTGCCCGGCGGAAATCGGGTCCGCCAGGCACACGTGCGGGGGGGGTCCTTGACCACGCCTCCGGCGGCGCGCGCTCGCTCCCTCCCTAGAAGCCTCACAGGCTAGCGACGTAGACCTACGTCGCTCTGCCTGTGAGGGGCTGACCGCCGCAGTAAATAGTCGTGCGGCGGTCAGCAAGTGGTTAAGGCTCACCTATAGGCTATAAATATCTTCTAAACATGCACCATTTAGGAGATATTTACAGCGCATGCAGCCGATGACATCATCACCCGTGCCATTCCTTCAGAGCCCTGCGCCATGGATGGCGGCATGTAATTGCGCCTCCGGACAATCAGATGGCTAGGGGACGCGGAGCAGGATGGCCGAACATGTCGCTGAGCGGGCAGCACTGCGGGGTCTTTTTAAGGTATTTCATAATGAGCTAGTATGCAATGCATACTAGCTCATTATGCCTTTGTCTTTACAGGTTTTTTTTTTTCTCATTATTTTTTTTTTTGGAGGGTTTACTTCCTCTTTAACTGTAAGGAAATGCAGTAAACGCCTAAAAAAAAATGCACTGTAATGCAACTAAGCGTAGATGTCCCTATGCCTGTTCATACCACATGCAGTCCAGTGAGGTGTTTTTGTTTTTTTTCTGCATCAATAACGAGTGGATAGTACAGGATATGGCAGGGATCCTCAAACTACGGCCCTCCAGCTGCTGCAGAACTACACATCCCATGAGGCATTGTAAACTCTTGACATTCACATACATGACTAGGCATGATGGGAATTGTAGTCCCTGAACAACTGGAGGGCCATAGTATGAAGACCCCTGGTATATGGTTTTCAATGGCATAGTTCACACCAGTGCGGTCAGTGCCAGTCCCCCAAAAAAAAAAAACATTTTTCTTTCTTTTTTTTTTTTTTTTTTTTTCTGTACTGAAATGCGGTAAAGCACAAGTCCTTATTTATGGTTAAGGAAAAAAGAGGGGGAAAAATGCATTGGACTGCCTCAAAAATGCGCATACCGAAAAGCATCCGGACAGCGTTTCTAGGGTGTGAACTGATCTTTAAGGTGAAGGAAAAAAAATGCATACCAAAATACATCAGAAGAGCGCAAAATTGCGCATGCAGAAAAGCATCTGGACTGGGTTTCTATGGTGTGAGCCGGCCCTTAAAGGAGTTGTAAAGTCCAGAAGTTTTTTTTTTTTTTTTTTTTATCTTAATGCATTAAGACAAAAAGCCTTCTGTGTGTGGCAGCACCCCCCTAACACCAGTGCCCCATCTCTGTCCAACGATGTCTACGAGTCCCTCGGCCATCCTGGGACTCTTGCATCTAAATGGCTGAGATACAGCTGCGGTGCCCCTGCGGCTGTCAGTCAGTCAGTGAGCAAATCAGGAGTGAGTGAGCGGGGCTGAATGGCAGCTTCATGTCTTAATGGACACTCGGCTCGGGTGCTTGCTGTGGGGGCACTCGATGGGGGGGCCAGGAGCAGTAACAAGGGACCTGAGAAGGATCCAGGCTGCTCTGTGGCAAGTATAACATGTTTGTTATTTTTTAGAAACAAGACTTTACTCACTTTTAGGCTGCACTGTGCCACAAATGTGTGCGCTTGAGGTGCTACCTCCCTTCTGCTTGAATTGTGTCCCAGTTGGCAGCAGTACCGCTTCCCGAGCGAAACATCAGATATAATTTTAGCATGCGTATAACTCTACACTTGGGTGCTGCTGCAGCTTAAAGCAAAATATCAGTCTGCCTGGTATGGTGGCCCCATCCCCTCCTCAGGCACCACTGTTATAGCGGATGTGCCCCACAGGCTCTGCCTGTTCAGGTCCCGACAGGGCCCCTCAACACATCTGCTCATGGACAGACACAAGGAAAGTTTCAGACTTTCCTATTTGCAATCTTTGCATGTGTATGCGAAATTCTGTGCATGAGCAGATACCTGGGGGACCTGGCGCATGCGCATATGTGCGGCAGGGCTCTCTCTGTACCTGAGCCCTGTGGTACATTTGTGCAAATGTTCAGATTCCCCTGGTCGCAGTCGTACGTGGGAAACCCTGCGTCTGTGCATATACCTGAGGGACCCAGCGCACCCACAGGACTTTCTTGCTACCTGAAGCCTGCAGCACATTTGTTCGGGGGGCTCGGAAAAAATTCTCCCCTAGGCACAATAAAGCTGTTCAGTGGTGGACTGTCCCTTTGGCATCCTTGTCTCCAGAGCAGGGCACCAGTGGAGCGTGGGGGATGCAGAAGATGCGGTGTAAGGGATCAGGTAAATAAATCCCCTTTCTTGACATAAACAAGCAAATAACCCATTCAGTGTTGATACAGTCCCACTGCAAGGGGTAATTTTATCTTTATTTGCTCAGAATTAGTCTTTACCTGTTTCCTAGAAAGAGTTATGGCTCATTTACAGTGTGCACTGACCTGTTTTTCCACATTGGCAAGTCTTAATTGGGGTACATGGAAACCAATTGTTTCTGTGTGCACTGTTCACACCGCAACACTTGCGTGATGTGCATTGCAGTACTGAGAGAATTCAGCATGTCTGCATTTTTGTACGGTGTTCTGGATGGCACTGCATGTCATGAGACTTCAGCGCAGAATATCCTGTTTGTGCAGAGACAGGCATGAAGTGTCAATATGTGAACACTTCAAATAAGGTTCAAAAAGAGAAAAAAAATGTGCTGAAACTCAGATCATTATGATCCCTGCCAGAGCTGGCGCTACCATTGTGTTCTACTATAAAGTCTAAAGTCAATATAGCCTTGCATTCAAAGAATGCCTTGATTGAGAACTGTTGTTGGCTGTCATCCGAACTGTCAAACATTAAATGGCTGGTGTCCTAGCTGATCACAGCAGCATGGCAACTGCTGATCAGAGCCTAATGCCTCGTACACACACATTATTGGCTGGGAATTTTTTTGGCCAACGTCCGATCGGCTGATTGTTGGCTTGTTAGTATGATGCTTTCGACAACCGACTCCGACTTTTCGGCCGAATAAAATTTGGTGTGCAGGCTATAAAATTTTTGTTGGCCGTCAACACAACGGCCGATTTTCCGTCAGTCAGTACAGATTTCGGCAGACAAAAATCTGATGAGCAAGACTGGGCATGCTCAGAGAAGAAAAAACATACGGAAAGTAAACCAGCACATGACATCACTTCTGAAGTAGAATTTTGTTGGCTGAGAAAATTCGTGTGCAGTCTAGGCACATTTCAACTAACACAACAACATTGGACAAAAGTCGGACGATCGGTCAGCCGATAATCGTTCCGTGTGTACGAGGCATTCGAATGGGGGTCTTCCTTGGCTGTATAGGATAGAAGGGTTGAGTTCCACTTTAACCCCTTCATAATCATATCCACATATGCGGACCCACTGGACTGGGCTTTTTTCCATGCGGCTGCATATTTGTGTTTCTCCCTTTGTGCTCGGAGCTGGTTGCACGATGCAATCCCATCAGACACCAGGGTCTTGCGGAGAGTCCCAGGCCCCGTAATAATGATTAGGACCTGGATCTCCTGATTTTTGGGTCACCTGATTGACTATCGCAGTGATCAGTCACTGTGAAGCCCGCCCCCATGTTTTCTTTCTCTGTTAATGGAGGAGAGAGATACTTAGTATCTTCCTCGCTCCTTGCAGAGAAAAAGTGTGTGTGAAAAAATAAAATAAAAAAATAGCTAGATTAAAGTTTAATCTAGGTCAGTGCCAGGGTTAGTGTTTGGGTCAAAGATTATAGTGTCAGTATTTTTTTTTTTTTTTTTGGTTTTGGTTAGTGTGTTTTTAGGTAGAATAGAAAAAAAAAGCAAAACGGGTGATAGTTGTTTGTACCTGTATTTCAGCCAAAAACAATAACCTACACATGTGGTATCCCTGCGCTCATCAGGAGCAGCAGAAATTAATTTGGGGGGTTCTTTGGTGGAAGGTTAGTATAGTAGCAAGAAATATACAGCTAAATTAAAGCGGAGTTCCAGCCTCCAAATACCTTTTTTTTTTAACTAAAAATACCCCTATAATACTAATCCATCGCCCTTTACAGAACCGCTATTTTCATATTTACATTGTATTTTTTTTTTTGTATTTATCAAAAAAATCAGAAGATATCCATTACCATTTACCAACAAAAGAGAGCCCAATTTGTCCTGGAAAGAAACGGTATAATCCACTTGACTGCACTAAGTTGTGGTGATTATTTTGTTTTTCTAACACGTCAAAATTGTACTTTAGCATTTAAATTTGTTTTACCATTAGGCGCAAAGGGGTTAAGGGGGGTGGTTAGTGGCCTGTAAATACTGTGGCTAAACTACCTAATTTTATCGCCACCTGTCTGAACAAGTTTCTACACTGGGTCAGCTGTGCGTGGCAAACAATTGTCTTTTAGCTTTTGTTTTCTAAGCTTAAGGCCCCTTTCACACATGCTGTCCGTTTGTCCGTTTTTCATCCATCCGTTGACGGATGAAAAACGGACATCAATGCATCTCTATGTAAAAACGGATGACAACTGATGATCATCAGTTAACATCCGTTTTCATCCACTTCCGTCAATGTCCGTTTTTTTGAACGGATGAATGCCCTATTTTTCATCCGTCAAAAAAACGGATCGGACGAAAAACGGATGTCAACTGATGACAACGGATGAAAAACTGATGTCAACTGATGACAACGGATGAAAAACTGATGTCAACGGATGACAACAGATGAAAAACTGATGTCAACTGATGACAACGGATGAAAAACGGATAACAACTGACGAAAAACGGATGAAAAACTGATGACAACTGACGAAAAACGGATGAAAAACTGATGAAAAACGGATGAAAAACTGATACATTTGACGTGACTGAACTGATGAACTGAACGGACTGTATGTGTGAAAGGGGCCTATGGCTCCTTTCACACAGTGTGTCCGTCAAACGGACTCCGCTTTTCTCAGCGGAGGATCAAGCCGCTGAGCAGGAGAATGACAGCTGTTCTCCGCGCTGTGTGCGGAGACACAGCTGTCACAGCCCCATAGATCTCTATGGGGGAATCGGATGGGAACGGACCGTCGCTCCGGTCTCTTCCGATCTGCTGGACAGATGGAAAATAGGGTTTCCATCGTCCAGATTTATCGGATCGGGTGTCAGCGGACGTGTCTCCGCTGACATCCGATGCCCCATAGAGATGCATGGGGGGACCGTTCAGATCCACTAAAAAAACGAACAGGCGGATCTGAACGGTCCGCCTGTGTGAAAGGGGCCTAAAGGTTAAGTTCACCTTTTGGGAACGTGACGTGTTCCACCTGATTTTAGGGTGGAACAGGTAACGTGTTCCCAGTGCTACAGTTGCCGCCTGCTACACCCCATCCCTGTAGCAGAAGTTTTTGAAAGCAGCAAGGCTGTGCAGAGCTTCACCCACATGGCGGAGTCATTCATGCAGAGCTCTGTGTATGAATGAACTACAAGCACCGACATGCTTAGCGGCTGTCAGCTTGTAGTTGTCAAAGATCTACCACAGCGCTGTGGTAGTTTGTCTTCCTGTCAGGCAGTATCGGCTTACCTGTACGGGAAAGCAGATACACTGAAAGTGAAGGACACCTGCATGGCATCAACAATCTCCTAATCGCTGGTGAAATGCTTTAAAGGCTACTAATACAAAAAATAACAAATGCACATTTTTTTACCTAGAAAAAGATGTGCATTTATTTTTTTGTACAAAGGTGAACTTATTCTTTAAAGTGTCACTAAACCCACATTGTAAAAACTACCAATAAATGCTGTTTTGCATGCTGTTCAGAGTCACGCATTCACTATGAAATTTGTTTTCTGTGCTCTGCAAAAAAACCTTGTTAATCCTGCTGCTCTCTTTTTCCATCTACTGTTTGTCCCCAATTCAGGTAGGGATTTTGCAGATGTAGTGGCAACTCTGCACATGTTCAGTTTTCATTGAGTTTTTAAGCTGCGCATTTCCTCCCGATGATATCTGAACAGCCCATGTGACTATAGTCACATGTGGTCGTATACACAGTGGTAAACTGGGATGAGCTAGGGCGTGTTTGAGTTTGTCTGTGCCCGATCCCACCAGGAAGCCGACACTGCACTCCGCTAATCACAGGCAGTGAGACATTTCCGATCCTCAGCTACACAGATTGGGAAATGTCTCACTGCCTATGATTAGTGGAGTGCAGTGTTGGCTCCCCGGCAAGATCAGACACATACGAACTCAAACGCGCCCAAGCTCATCTCTAGTGGTAAATGACAGCCCCCTCCCTTCCTCCCTTCCTGCCCACTAACCAGGTAAACACAACGTGGGTGGGATATTACATGTAGATTAATGGTGCCTTCACTTCCCTCTTATTCTAATGCCTCATACACACGCAGCGTTTCTTGGCCGTGAATTTTCGGCCAACGTCCGATCGGCCGATTTTCGGCTTGTTAGTATGATGCCTCCGACAACTGACTCCGACTTTTCGGCCGAATCTGGTGTGCATGCTATAAAATTTTTGTTGGCCGTCAACAGAACGGCCGATTTTTCGTCAGTCAGTACAAATTTCGGCAGACAAAAATCAGATGAGCAAGACTGGGCAAAACACACGAAAAGTTAACCAGCACATGACATCACTTCTGAAGTTGGTTGTTGTTGGCTGAGAAAATTTGTGTGCAGTCTAGAGCACATTTCAACCAACACTGGACAAAAGACAGCCGATTGGTCGGCCGATAATCGTTGCGTGTGTACAAGGCTTTAGACACAGGCTTTAGGAGCGTGACAAAGCCTGTGACTGGCAGAAACCTGCCCACACCATGTTCTTTCCACAGAAAATTAGAGCTTTGATTTCAAATATATATTTGTATGACAATTTAAAACAATTTGATATTTTTTTCTTCCATTTTTTTTTTTTATTTTGACTAGCAGGGGGCTAGAAGCTCCTCCTGCTTATGTTTACCTGCAGAAGGGCTTGGAAAGAGCTTGTTCATGTGACAGCTGTGTATAGGTTAGGAAACGGGTTTGTGTGTTTAAAAGAAATAAATAGTGCCATGGCATCCACGTACAAAAACAGATGGGACAATGTAAATTAAACAGTGGGGTTGATTTACTAAATTGATTTAATATACTGTTCACCGCAAATGCACTTCTCCAGAGTAAATAAGGTAAAGCTTCACTTTGCAAAGAATACTCAATTGCATGCAAGGCAATTAAAAATACTCAATTTTTGCATGCACATGATTGGATGAAAGAAATCAGCAGAGCTTCCCCTCAGATCTAGAGCAACTGCACTTGTAGTGCAGAGTATATTTGCCTTTAGTACAGGACTCCACAAAATCCAGATAACAATGGCGACTGGATATTGCTTCCTGGTGCCTGGGCTACACTGCAGAAGCAGTCTGGATTCCTCCCACGTGGCCCCCCTTTGGTGCGCGGACTTAGGTCGGGCTGGCTAAAATGGAGACTGTGGTTTCTTAGCCTGCTGGAGCGGGATACATGTTCCTTTCTGCGAACCAGCGCCCTCTAGTGGGCAAGGCTGTGATGAGCGCAGCTTGCTCTCACTGCTGCCCACCTCCGTCATCCTCTTCCCAGTTTGATAGCTGGGGCTGAGGTTGCAGGCTTGATCAGTCGCCCCTTCCTTACAGCTGCTGTGAACGGAGAGTGCCGCCTCAGTGTTGCCGATCGGTGAAGGAAAAAAAATGACTTGTTTGCAAAATCTTATAACAAACCAAAGTTGTTTTTTTTTTTTTTTTTAAATTTTCGGTCTTTTTTCGCTTGGCCTCAGGCGTGAGCAATTCTTGTTGCCCGACGCCCCGCATGTGCAGTACTGGGCAACCGATTTAAAAAACTGGCTTCTAGATTCTATGCAAATTTGTCAAGCCCTGCTTTAGTAAATCAACCTCCCTGTGTGTTTAGTATCACGTTAACTGAACAAGCTGAAGCTAGAAGCTGATTGGTTACCATGCAGTTCTGCTCCATATTCTCCAGCATACCATGTATCTTCAAATGCAGTTCAAAACTTTTATTGCAGAGAGATCGCATCACAAAAGAATAGATGCAACGTTTCAGAGCTGCGCAGAACCCCTTAGTCAGGCATGTGATGATCACATGCCTGACGAAGGTGTCCTGCATGGCTCTGAAACTTTGCACTTGTTTTGTAAAGTGATCTTTCTGCAATCAGTTTTGGCCTGCATTTAAATATACATGGTTTGCTGAGGTCACACCACCTCTGTGCTGCAGTTTTCAGTATCATTCTGAATAGTACACCAATGCAGAAATATAGTAGGTGCTGCTGGACCTGCAGTGAAAAATAAATTGGCTTCAGATCCAGTTTTTGTTGCGCTGTTAAGTCTATTTAAGGCTATGCAAATAGTTGCAAGAGGGCTGTGCTGCAAAAATTCTGGAGTAAAGCCTCGTACACACGCACGATTGTTGGCCGACCGATCGGCTGTCTTTTGTCCAGTGTTGTTGTGTTGGTTGAAATGTGCTCTAGACTGCACACAAATTTTGTCGGCCAACAACAACCAACTTCAGAAGTGATGTCATGTTCTGGTCTACTTTTCGTGTGTTTTTTTCTTCTCTGAGCATGCCCAGTCTTGATCATCACATTTTTGTCTGCCGAAATCTGTACTGACTGACGAACAATCGGCCGTTCTGCTGTCGGCCAATAAAAATTTTATAGCCTGCACACCAGATTTTGTTCGGCCGAAAAGTCGCAGTCGGTTGTCGGAAGCATCATACTAACAAGCTGACAATCGGACGTTGGCCGAAAATTTACGGCCAACCATCAGTGCGTGTGTACGAGGCTTAATACTATGTCAGACACACAGGGGCAGCGTACATTCAGTAGCCTGTCAATAGAAATGACAGGCTGCAATATGTAGTGGCCAGGGGAGGTGGTAAAACGATCCTTGGCCTCCCTTCACAGGCACTGGTTACAGAACTGAATACTATTGCTAAGACAGAGTGACTGTGTACAGTAATTGGTGTTTGCACCGTGTATCGAGCAGCAGGCAGTGTATTTGAAGGATCTCTCTGCACTGATCTCCCACATCCTCTTTTCCATCCCTCCCCCTCCTTTAATGGCTAAGCAAGCAGCTCTCATCCATTGCTTGGTGCTTCCTTGCCTGTGCTTGCAGCGTGGCTCGCTTGATTGGTCATCCCTGAGTGTAAGTTTTCAGTGTGGCTCAGGTCGTAGGAGGCTGTGCAGTTTTCGGTGAGTGGTGCTTGCTGCTCGGTGTTTGTCCACTGTACATTGCTCTCGGTGAGCATTGCTGACAGCACAGCTATCCTGCAGCAAAGTCTGTGTTGTGATGGGAAGAGGCACTGACTTGGCTGAGCCTGTTATATCTGTTTGGACATGTACAGCATTCTAAATGGGAGTAATAATAATTAGATGAATTTTGGGTGTATGTCAGCAGGGCAGTGACAAGAGTTCTAGAATAGTATGTGGTGAGTCCAGTGTATGTCCCATTACACCAAGCTTTCTGTATAACGAAGTTGGGCAAAAGTCACCAGCCTGATCCACTGCAGTGTGCATTAGGGAAGTCAATTAGTTGGAGGGGACCAAAAAGCGTGCACATAGCATTTTTAACAGCACAGTGCTTTGGCGCATTGCAACACAAATGCTTGGAATAGGGTGATCAGATGTCGCCAGCTTCAGGGTCAGTCTTTGTTTTATGAAGCTCTGCCCAGTCGAGGTGCACATCTTCATTGGTCTCACAATTTGATTACAATTATCCTGTCAATGATTCATTTCTGTGATGCATCACCATTCCTGCCCATGGTTTTCATCAACAAATTCAAGCAGTCAGAAGAACTGATGGATAGAAGCATCAAGAAGGATGAAAGGAGTCTGGGGATCGGGAAGGAGTAATCCATGAATAGGAAAGGAAGGATGGAGGAGTCTGGGCATAGGCACTAAAGGATAGAAGAGTCCGGGGATAGAGGTGTTAAAAGAAAGTATGGGCTTCTGTGTGTGTGTGTGTTTGTTTGTTTGTTTGTTTGTTTTAGACCCGGTTCACACTTCTGCGTGTGCCGGGTTCGCATGTCATGTCGGAGCGCACTGCTCCGACATGACATGCGATCAGCTGTGCGGTGCGAGTTTAGCCATACAGTTTGTATGGCTAAATTCGCACCGCACCCGCAGCAAAGACGCACAGGAGGCATTTTTGCTGCCGCATCAGGATCGGATCGCACAGCGGTTCACACTTGTGCGATCCGATCCTGTGCGAACTGCACGATCGCACTGCGATATGCGATCAAACTGGGGGTGTCGTTAAGATTACATTGACACCCCCAGCGGATCGCATATGGCAGTGTGAACTGCCGGGGGTGCGTGTGCGATGCGGGAACAGGCTGCGAATTCGCAGCCTTCCCGCATCGCAATAGTGTGAACCGAGCCTGATTCATTTTTGCTAGGCAGCATTAGTCCAATGCTGCATCTGTCCCCCAGCGCTTCTACACTGAGAACCGAGCGATCCAACACCGCCGATCGCTCAGTTCTCTCTGCTTCCTCCTTGCTTGCTGGAGTGCTGGGCTGTAGAGGGGGTGGAGACGTCAGCAGAGCAGCTTCAGCCAAAGACTGGGTCACAGGAGTGCAAAACAAACTGCCCTCTTGTGATCCATAGAAGTACAGCCAAACAAGCTTTGGCTACACTTCTCCTTTTAAGGTATAAGAATTGAAAGATGGTGGAATCTCCTGCAGCTATTTCCCATTACCTATTCCCGTTCACACAGCGTATGTTTTTAAAAGACTCTGCTAATGCTGCGGTTTAGTGTGCTGTGTATTGGAAGTGACAGTAATCTGCTGATTCTGCACTTCTTGGGGGGGGTTGAGGGGCTAAGCATAGGTGCTGTCAGGTTTAGGGGGTGATCGTGCTAACCCTGCGTTTTGGGAACACTATACTATTGGGAATGCTAGTACGGTTCTGATCAGATCAAAAATACTGATCCGTTCAGACAATATACTAGTAATGGAGGAGTTTAGAGTGTCACTGGCAATCAAAGGGTTAAAATGGATTACTAAATATGTAGCGGGCAAGCTAAAGCTGTCCTGAATTGACGCTAACTGACGTCACCCGTGACACCAATACAGTGATCAAAAAATAGATCTGTACACTATGTGTCATTGTGACAGTGCAATTAATTGGTTAACTGGGTATGATCAGGGGGTAAATCTTAGGGGATTACATTACACGGGCACAGGACGTTCTGCAATTGGCCAGAACTGATCAACAGGTTCAGACCAAAATCATTGGCCTGAACCTGATGATTGATCGGTTCTGACCTGAATCCGAACATCGCGCGCGTGGGGGGGGGGGAAGATGGGTCGTTTGCCCTCCCCGGCCCCACGCGCGACCGGCATTTCGTTTCAGCTATTCGAGCAGCCAAGCCACCTTACCCACCTATTAAAAAAGAAAAAAAGTAAGGTACCGTGTAAAAATATAACAAGGAAAAACAATTGTAAAGCGCCCATGTTGGTTATTTACTCAGAATAACCTCTTTCATATTTTACCCCAAAAAATTGGTATATATGTGCTTTGGGGGGTGTTATGAGTAATTTTCTATCAAAAATAGCTTTAAACTTGTAAAAAAAGTGCCTGTAGAGGCTTGGTCAAAAATAACCTAAGCATTTGTAGGCCCACCTCCCCTCTAGCAATAGCTAATCTTTATGTTCGGGGAAAATGCTGTGACCAAGTGCTATCTCCCCTCTTCTCAAACAGACATTTTGTCACCTCCAGGACCGGGACTTCTCTGGGTTGAGGAAGGCATAGCTAGTACAATGCAGACATGTCATGGCAAGAAAATGGGTAATGGTGCCCCCTCCAGCTGACTGGCTTTGATCTAAAGCCCTATTAATCCTTAGATGTGGTGCATTCACATTTTATTCCCCCCCCCCCCCCCGTCTGTTTTAATGGGTAAGCTTACCTTTTCTGACATGTTACACACTGTAACATGTTAGTGCTGCAGGTGCGGCCCCTGCTGTGACAGCAGACAGAAAAACTATGGATGAGCGGAGCCCCGCACGACCGCGTCGCTCAATCACAGTATTTAGTGATTGGGGAAACTACAACTACTGACAGCCTTTGTGGCTGTCGGGTTGTAGTTCTCAATGAACTACCACAGTGCTGTTGAGCGCTGTGGTAGTTCACTGAAAGTTCTTGTCAGTGTGTAACTGCTCCTATGAGGTACGAGCACACATCTTGCATAAAGAGTCTGCAAGAGCCCTGCATAGAACCCACGATCTGCTGATTGCTGGTGCAATGCTTTGCAGGCTCCCAATAAAAAAAATAAAGTTTTTTTTTTTTGTCCTCCAAAAAGATACATTTATTTTTTGAAAAGGTGAATTCTATCTTTTTAACCTGGTGATCTTGCCAGTGATACCACTTGCATTAGAGTGCTCCCCCTCTGGATGAAGGAGCAAAGGGGGACACAGCAGACAGCAATGTTGTCAGTTTGGGTGTTGAGGGGAGTGTTGTACTAGCAGATTTAAATTCACTAACAAATTGAAGACAAACTCTGACTCACAATTTATAATCAGAGCAAACAGTTTTACATGAATAAATACAATCTACTCATCATATGCACCCCTGCCAGTATTAGTGGTTGTAAAGGCTGAAATTTTTTTTTTACCTTCATGGATGCTATCCATAAAGTTAAAAACTTGTGTGCTTCTCCCCCACAGCCCCCCTAATAATCACTGGAGCCCCCTTTCAATCCAGCGATGTTCACAGAGCCTCAGCAAATCGCAGAACTTTTTTTTTTTTTTTCTCATTGGCTGAGAGCATCTGGAGCCATTGGCTCCCATTACTGTCAGTCACAGCCAGTGAGCCAATGAGAGAACGGGGGGCAGGAGCAAACCACAGCTGTGTCTTATGGACGCATAGAGCAGGGCTTTGGAGTGAGCAAACACCAGTGCCCCCATAGCAGCCGGCTTGCTACTGGGGGAACTGGACATGGGGGAGGAGCCAGGAGAGCCAGCGAAAGACCCAGGAAGAAGAGGATTGGGCTGATCTGAGCAAAACCATTGCACAGAGCAGGTAAGTATGACATGTTTTTTGTTTTGCCGAACCTTTTAATACCACTTTGAATGGTTTGTGTCATCCCTGTAAACTTATACAACTGAAAGAGGGCTTGTTCTTTTGAAAAAACAAACTTACTGGTCAGATCACCAGATGTAAATAAAAGAAAGGCAGAGAGGACTAATATAGCTATTGCATCTGAGCATTGGTAAGCTGCAGTATGTTTGATTTTGGTTTAATACTGCTTTGTAAATCCTTTTCTCGAGCAGCCTGCACTAGAATTCCTTCAGGCAGAATGAACCAAACTCTATCCACTTTCATTCTGCCACCAGGAACAGCAGTAATATTTGACAAATCCAGTACTAGAAGGAATATCCAGATCCTCAGGATCTGCACTGTGAACAGAGGCACAGTGTGATGTATTGCGTTCCTGTTTTTAACTTCAGTTGTTTTACTGGCAAAGTAATACTATATTCTGTATTTCTGTTTAATTTTCCTAAAATAAAGTTTGCTTAAAATGAACGTAATGTTTTACTTTTTAACTGTTGCTTTGCTATTTATCTTTCAGCTACCTATATAGTTATGCCGGTTGCATAGTGCTGGCTCCCAGGTTTTTAAAGTGTGTGTGTGTGTGGTTAAAAAAATATAATAAAAATCCTGTTTTTTTTACATTGTATTTTAATTATTTCTAGTCTTAAAAAATTCACCCCTTTAAGCTGACCATACACTAGTGGTGTTTTTGTTGGACGATATTTAAGAGGCTTAGTTTGATCTTTGAATAATTTGTGGGGTCAAGTTTTCAACCACAGTAACAAGAAAATTTAAAGGAGCAGAATGGAAAAATTTTCTCTGGCAAATTTTTAATGGTGAGATGTGTTGGGTATATTATGGTTTTGGGATATAATAGAAATTGCACGCTTACATCAATAAAGGAGATTTTTCAAGTAAGCCCCTATTGCATTATAAAGAATAACTACACCCCTTGAAATTTTCCACATTTTGTCATGTTACACCCAAAAATGTACGGTAAATGTATTTTATGTTATTGGGATTTTATGTGATAGATCAACACAAAGTGTCACATCATTGTGAAGTGGAAGGAAAATGATAAATGGGTTTTCAATTTTTTTTTTTTTTTTTTTTTTAATATGTGAAATGTGTGGTGTGCATTTGTATTCAGCCCCCCCAAGTCAATACTTTGTACAACCACCTTTTACAGCTGCAATTCTTTTTTGGGTAGGTCTCTACCAGCTTTGCACATCTAGAGTGCAATTTTTGCCCATTCTTCTTTGCAAAATAGCTCAAGCTCTGTCAAATTGGATGGAGAGCGTCTGTGAACAGCAATTTTCAAGTCTTGCCGCAGATTCTCAATTGGAATTAGGTCTGGACTTTGACTGGGCCATTCTAACATATGACTATGCTTTTGATCTAAACCATTCCATTGTAGCTCTGGCTGTATGTTTAGGGTAGTTGTCCTGCTGGAAGGTGAAGGTCTGCCCCAGCCTCAAGTCTTTTAACATATCTACTTCTAAGATTATCCTGTATTTGGCTCCATCCATCTGTCCTGTCCCTGTTGAAGAAAAGCATCCCTACAACATGGTGCTGCAACCACCATATTTAACGGTGGGATAGTTTGTTCAGGCAGATGTGCAATGTTAGTTTTCTGCCGCACATAGCGTTTGTCTTTTAGGCCGAAAAGTTAAATTTTGGTCTCATCTGACTGGAGCCCCCACATGTCTGCTTGCAAACAGGATTTTTTATGACTTTCGTTCAACAATGGCTTTCTTCTTGCCACTCTTCCATAAAGGCCAGATTTGTGGAGTGCACAACTAATAGTTGCCCTGTGGACAGATTCTCCCACCTGAGCTGTGGATCTCTGCAACTCCTCCATAGGTGCCATGGGCCTCTTTGCTGCTTCTCTGAATAATGCTCTCCTTGCCTGGCCTGTCAGTTTAGGTGGACAGCTATGTCTTGGTAGGTTTGCAGTTGTGCCACAATCTTTCCATTTTTGCATGATGGATTGAATCGTGCTCCATGAGATGTTCAAAGCTTGGGATATTTTTTTAATATCCTAACCCTGCTTTAAACTTCTCCACAACTTTTATCCCTGACCTGTCTGGTGTTCCCTGGCCTTTTTATAAAGCGGTTTATTCGCTAAGGTTCTCTAACAAACCTCTGAGGGCTTCACAGAACAGCTGTATTTAGGCTTGTGACGGTATCAGATTTTCATGCTGCGATTATTTGACTAAGGTTTTGCCACGGTAAACGGTATTATCACAGTATTCAATTATTAAATTTCTACCTCACTTGAATTTCATTGCTGAATTTAGGGACTTTGGTTCACTTATGCACATTATTTTATAGTCAGTCAGTACAGACTCTGTGAACCAGGCCTAAAATAAGCCATCAAGCAGTGTCTGGCCTACCTGGTGATGACTGGTCCTGGTGCTCGGCTCCGATCTGATGGCCTGGTCATTAAGGGGGGCAAATCCTTGTGGTCAAGAAGTGGTTAAACCTGAAGGAGGACCGGTGTTGTTTTTTTATAAATTACTTTACTATTGCTTTAGGCCTGGTTCACATGTATGCGGGTTGGCGGTTCACATGTATGTAGGTTGGCAGCCCACATTTGCACAGGCATAGCAGCCCATTGATTTGAACGGGCTGCTATGCCCTCATTTTCCGCAGAAAAAAGGTGCATGCAGCATTTTTTTTAAATTCAGTGGCCTTGAAATCCATCCTGTTTTTGCACCATGCGACTAACCTGCAGTTCCTGCTCTGGCAAGCTTTCTGCGTTTTTTATATACGTGGGCCCAGCATTTAAAAACAGTTTGCGTGTGCAGCAACGGCAGGTAAGTCGCATGGTGCAAAAGAAGGATGGATTTCATGGCTACTGTATTTTTTTAAATTCTGCATGCATCTCTTTTCAGCCGAAAACGCAGGCATAGCAGCTCAAGCCCATTCAAATCAATGGTCTGCTATGCCTGTGCAATTGTGGGCCCCAACCCGCATACATGTGAACCAGGCCTAAAGCAATAGTAAAGTTTTTATCTATAAATGACACCGGTCCACCTGCAGGTTTAACCACTTCTGGACTGCAAGGATTTGCCCCCTTAATGCCCAGGCCATCGGATCAGAGTGCCAGGACCAGTCATCACCAGGTAGGCCAGACACTGCTTGATGGCTATATAATAATGTAATGTGGGCTGCTGTGTGTGTGTGTGTGTGTGTGTGTGTGTGTGTATGTATGTATGTGTGTGTATATATATATATATATATATATATATATATTTTATGCTGCTATGCCCATTATGTATGCATGTGTGTGTATATCTATCTATCTATCTATCTCTCTATATCTATATACAATATCTATCTGCAGAAACTTGCTTGTATTAGCAGTATTTCTGTCTGTCTGAGCCCTGGAAAAAGCATGTGGGTGTGTGCTGAGTGGGAGCCGTCTGATTGGTTAAAGGGAGGAGCTAAGTCTCTCACTCTAGGATCATATTACCAGAGCTGTTTCTATTGAGTGAGTGAACTGTTGAGTGAGTGAATGAGTCATCCGGCTCACTGAAATGTATCAATTCAAAAGTCAGACTTGAGGAGCAGATAAACACGGTATTTTAAAAATGGCACAATAACAATACCGTGGGTATGCAATACCGCGATATATCGAATTACCGAAAACCGGCACATCTCTAATTTATACTGAGATAAAATTACACATAGGTGGACTCTATTTACTAATTGGGTGACTTTTGAAGGCAATTGGATCCACTAGATTATAGTTAGGGGTATCGGAGTAAAGGGGGCTGAATAGAATTGCACAACACTTTTTACATATTCATTTGTTAACATTTTTTTTACATTTTATGATTTTCCTTCCACTTTACAATTATGTGCCACTTTTGTGTTGGTCAATCACATAAAATTTAATTTATGATGTTGGTTATAACATGACAAAATGTGGAAAATGTCAAGGGGTGCGAATACTTTAAGGCACTGTATTTTTTGCATTACATTACTGATATAAAATCTTATATAAATAAAAAGCCACAGAGCTCTCAAAGCTTTATTATTGTATCCGGATTGTAAAGGTTAACCCACTTTAGAAAAAAAAAAAAAAACACTCCAGGCAAACAAAGCTGAACTCTGGGGAAACAAAAATGCAAGGGTTATTGCTCATGTATGTCCAGGGGAACAGTAATGAGAGACTTAAGCTGGCCATATATTATACAATTTTCTTTACATTTACCATCAACCTATCTAATGCGAGGGCCTGCCTGATTGCATACAAATTGAAAGTTTTTAGGTCATATTATATGGGTTTTGGTAAAAGGAAGTTGTATAATGTATGGCCAGCCTTATCTGATTCTCTGCTGCTCCCAGCAACTTGACTGGTCCATGCAGTTTCTGCACCGCCACACTCCCCTGGTCTAGGGTCTTGACATCCTCAAGACGAGAGTAGGGTCCATAGCCCTGCACTCGATGTGAGGGTGTGGAGGGACAGTCCACCATAGGATCGTAAGGGGACACTGCTTGGCCGAGGAGCAGAGAATCCGGTAAGTAAATTTAAGTTTTTCCTCACCCCTAGACAATGCAAACTATTAACCCTTTGTGGTACAGTCACAGCCCCATTGCAAGGGAAATATACATAATGTGTGTGTGTACAGTTGTGCTTATAAGTTTACATACCCTGGCAGAATTTGATTTCTTGGCTATTTTTCTGAGAATATGAAGAACACAAAAAATGTTTTTCACCCATGGTTAGTGTTTGACTGAAGCCATTTATTATCAATCAACTGTGTTTTACTCTTTTTAAATCATGACAACAAACTACCCAAATTACCCGGATCAAAGGTTTACATACCCTGGTGATTTTGGCCTGATAACATGCACACATGTTGACACAAAGGGATTTGAATGGCTATTAAAGGTAACCATCCTCACCTGTGATCTGTTTGCTTGTTTAGTGTGTGTGTATAAAAGGTCAATGAGTTTCTGGACTCCTGACAGACCCTTGCATCTTTCATCCAATGCTGCACTGAGGTTTCTGGATTCTAAGTAATGGGGAAAGCAAAAGAATTGGCAAAGGATCTGGGGGGGAAAAGGCAGTTGAACTGTAAAAAAACAGGAAAGGGATTTAAAAAGTTATCCAAGGAATTGACAATGAACACTGCTGATTGGCAAACTCTATGAAGTGGAAAATGAGGGGTTCTGTTGATACCAAAACATGGTCAAGTAGACCAACTACAATTTCAGCCACAACTGCCTGTTTCAAGATGCACAAAAAGGAGGCACTTGAAGAAAGATGGGCTGCATGGTTGAGTCGCCAGAAGAAAGCCATTACTACGCAAATGCCACAAAGTATCCCACTAACAATATGCCAAACAGCAGAGAGGAGCCTCAAACCTTCTGGCACAAAGTCATCTGGAGTGATGAGACCAAAATTTAGCTTTTTGGCCACAACCATAAACGCTACATTTGTCAATAAGGCCTATGATGAAAGGTACACCATTCCTACTGTGAAACACGGAGGTGGATCGCTGAAGTTTTGGGGATGTGTGAGCTACAAAAGGCACAGGAAATTTGGTCAGAATTGATGGCAAGATGAATGCAGTATGTTATCAAAAAATACTGGAGGAAAATTTGCATTCATCAGCCTGGAAGTTGCCCATGGGACGTACTTGGACATTCCAACATGACCATGATCCTAAAGACAAGGCCAAGTCAACCTGACCTCAATATCATTAAACCACTCTGGGGAGATCTCAAACGTGCAGTTCATACAAGACAGCCCAAGAATTTACAGGAAATGGAGGCTTTTTGCCAGGAAGAATGGGCAACTTTACCATCTGAGAAGATAAAGAGCCTCATCCTCAAATACCCCTGACGATCATTGATGTTAAAGGGGGCAATACACGGTATTAAGAACTGGGGTATATAAACTTTTGATCAGTGTCGTTTGGGTAGTTTCTGTTGTCATGATTTAAAGGGTAAACGCAGTTGATAATAAATGGCTTCAGCCAAACTCTAACCATGAGTGAAAGAAAAGTTTCTTTGTTATCATTCATATTCTCTGAAAAATGGCCAAGAAATCCTAAATTCTGCCAGGGTATGTAAACTTATGAGCACAACTGTGTGTGTGTGTGTATCTCTCACACACACACACACACCCACCCCTCAAAAATTCCACCCCCCTGCTCTCATTTTGCGAGTGGAATGATGAGGGGGAGTAAGAACAGGGCTGTGATGTATGGGGAATGTATAGTGACAGCCCAGTGCCTGCCGCCGCTGCCGTTCACAGCGCAACGTACATTCTTTAGTACAGCTCCTCTCCACCTCCTGAATGTCCCTGCCCCTCACAGGCTCGCAGCGCGAGCTTTACACTAAGTTTACTGGGCGCCTGGGACCTCCCCACTCCACCCCAACCTGATACACGTTCCCGCCCCTCACAGGCTCGCAGCGCGAGCATCAGTGGCGGCCGGTGCCTTGGGGCGCAGCCCCCCTATCCATGCGTCCGGCTCCCTAATCTACATGCAGGGGCTCCGGACGGATGGAGTTCAATGGGCTTCAGAAAAGGGTGGACCCGGGGCGCAGAGCAGTGCACCCTGAGCCCACCCATTATGTGACAATAGTGAATGAATATTCGCTATTGTCACACAGATCCTCCTCCTGACCCGTTTCCTGATTGGCTGAAAGGCGAACGATTGCCATTGGCCAAGGAGGAGGAGGTCTCGGGAGACGCGGAGGACTGAGGAGAAGCCGCCGCTGCATCAGGTAAGTGCACTAGTCACTCTGCATTGATGGGGGCACTCTGTGGTCACTCTGCATTGATGGGGGCACGCTGTGGTCACTCTGCATTGATGGAAGCACTGCTTTATTTGCCTTAATGCCACACCTATACTCAGGGAAAGCACTTTTTTGGTTTTATGTTTACATTGATACTAGGGATGCACCGAAATTTCGGCCACCGAAATTATCGGCCGAAAATGAGCCTATCTCATTTCGGCCGATAATGGGTTAACATTGCCGAAAATAAATATGGCCGCCGTGGGGAAGGAGGAGGGCGCAGCGCTGGGCAGGTTTTAAAAGTCCTGCCTCTGGCCGGCCGTCTGCCTCTCAATGACGTCCCTACTATGATCTGTGCATTATGAATGGACATACCAGGCGGGGGGGCGGGGCGAGCGGCCGCTATAGAGAGAACTAATGTGATCCATCCCTGTCAGCTCAGCACGACTATGTGTGAATGAGAACAGAACTGAGCTGACACCGGGCGAGGGGGGGGGGGGGGGGCGCTATTAGCTGTAACTATGTGAGAGCTTCACTTCCCAGTCAGCGGAGATACATGCCTGTCAGGGAAGTGAAGCTCTCACATAGTTACAGCTAATAGCAGCCGCTCCGCCCGCCCCGTATCAGGTCAGTTCTGTTCTCATTCACACACAGTCGTGCTGAGCTGACAGGGATGGATCACATTAGTTCTCTCTATAGTGGCCGCTCGCCCCGCCCTCCCGCCTGGTATGTTCATTCATAATGCACAGATCGTAGTAGGGACGTCATTGAGAGGCGGTGCCGCCGGCCAGAGGCGGGACTTTTGAATGAAGGACACCCGAGGAGGGGGACGCTGAGGCAGCTTAGCAATGGTATTAGTATTATGAAGCATGAGGGATTAATGTATTGTCACTGCTGGTCACTCATCTATTAGTGACCGACCAATGGCAGGTAATTAACCCCTTTGTGCTGCATTAGTGCAACCAGTATCAGTGTTAATTAACACTGGTTGCACTGATACTGGTTGCACTAATGCAGCACAAAGGGGTTAATTAACTGCCACTGGTCTGTCACTAATAGATGAGTGACCAGCAGTGACAATACATTAACCCCTCATGCTTCATAATACTAATACCATTGGTAATTAAATTAACCTCTTGCCAACCCATCACAGTACATATACTGTGACAGGGTGGCAGCGACAGGTGTACGTCACTACCTGTTTTTGGTGTATGCCCCTGTTCTATCCATTTTAACATTTTTTTGGGTAAAAAGTAATTTTCGGTTTTCGGCCTAGGGCATCCTGCATTTTCGGTTTCGGCCCAAAATTTTCATTTTGGTGCATCCCTAATTGATACTGTTAAAGTTGTTTAATATTTTTTTGTAACTTAATTCTGAATAAAACATTTAACTGTAATTTTTTATGAGATTTTACGAGGGCGTGTTTAGGGGTGGAGCAGGGTAGGGTTTGGGTGGGGCAACAAGTGGCGAGTAACTCTTTAAGGCCTGGCTAGTAGCTCAGGACTTTAAATTTTGAGCCGTGTGTTTGTGTGTAGATAGATAGAGATAGATATAGTATTCTGGTATTTCAACACCTGGGGCTGACTGGTAAAATACAATAGCTGCAGCAGGAGATTTTTCCATCTGTGCTGTGTAGCTTAGATGGATAGAGGAATCTGGAAAAAAAACTGTATGACCAGCTTTATTCTGTTTGGCCTGGCTGGTGACCTGACTTCTCTGTGCTGCAATTAAATAGTACAGTTGGGTTATCTCCTGTCCTAGCCTGTGATTTAACAATAGGAGGACTTTGGCAGCTCACGCTAGGCTTTTTTTCTACCAGTCTGTGCTGCTGTATAGTTCTAAATCAGTCAGCATCTCTAACACTATAGCCTAATCTGAGGGTCTTTTAACTGCTTCAGCTACGGAAGCTTTTACCCCCCTTAATGACCAGGCCTTTTTTTTGCAATAGGGCACTACGATGCTTTAACTGAAAATTGCTGTACCCAAATAAAGTTGTCTTTTATTTTCCCCCCACAAATAGAGCTTGCTTTTGGTGGTATTTGATCACTTCTGCCATTTAATTTTGTTTTTGGTGTGTGTGTTATGTTTTTTTTTTTTTTTATTTTGTGCGCTATAAACAAAAAAGAACCATCATTTTGAAAAAAAATATTTTTTTTACATTCTGCTATAAAACCTACCCAATTTTGTTTTTTTTGTCAGTTTAGGCCAATATGTATTCTGTTACATAGTTTTGGTTAAAAAAAAAAAAAAAATCCTAATAAGTGGATTTTCATTGGTTTGCACAAAAGTTCTAGCGTCCGCAAACTATGGGATACATTTATGGATTTTTTTTTTTTTTTATTTCTTTTGTATTGCTTTTACTAGTAATGGTGGCGATCAGCGTTTTTTTGGGACTGTGACATTGCAGCAGACAAGTCTGACACAAAGTTAAAGCGGAGTTCCGGGCACAGATGTCATTTTTTAATAAACATACCCCCGGGACAGTCAGGGCTAGCACATTCCACAATGGCTAGCCTCTGATCTGTCCCGGTTCGCACTTACCTTTTAGAAGAAATACTTACTTATAAAATATTTTCCACAGCGTTTCCATCTCTTGTGGGCAGCTGAAGCCGGCGCGGTCCTCTTCTGAGTCTTCTTCCGCATCTTCTTGTCCCAGAATGCGCCTGCACCGGCCCCTCTCGTCACTTCCGGTGTGGCGCCGCATTCCTTAACCGCTTCTGGGCATGCCCGGAAGTGACGAGCGGGGCCGGTGCCGTCGCATTGATTCCTGGGAGCGATGACGTTTAGCTCCCAGGAATCATCGCAGCGCAGGAAGTGACAGCGCAGCCGCGGCGCTGAGGGAGGAAGTACCCTGAGGTGAGTATTTACGATCGTCAATTACAAGGTGAGTTTTTTTAAAAAAAAAACCTAACTATCCAATTCCTTTTCAGGTTATGCTGAACTAGCGGAGGGGCACAAAAAAAAAAATATCGATTTTGTGCCCGGAACTCCGCTTTAAACTTTGTGGGGACCAGTAACAACACAGTGATCAATGCTTAAAAAAAAAAAAAAATGCATTGTTGCTGTAAAAAATTACACTGGCAGTTAAGGGGTTAACACCAGGTGCGATCAAGGGGTTAAGTGTGCTCCCAACTAACTTTTTCTAACTGTGGGGGGGGGGGGGGGAGAGGAGTGGATTAATTAGAGGAAAAGAGATCTGTGCTTCAGCTTAGCTGAAACCCAAGATCCCTCTTTCTCTGTGACAGAACAGTGGTCTGCCTTGTTTACATAGGCAGACTGCCGTTCTGTAATTCCACTGAACAATCGGCGGGTCCCGGTGGCCATCGCGGCTGCTGGACCCACGGATTTGGCTCCCACTGTGTCCGATCACATATATGTGATTTTGCTCTGCTGGGCCGCCCTGCCACAGTATATTTGCGTCAGGAAGTCTGTAAGTGGTTAAAGAAGTAATTACTGGTAAAGGTAATACAAGTAAAATGTGAATCTCCAATTATTTAACCAAAATATTACTAGATGTAATGTATTGTGCAAAAGGTAGGCACATTTATTGCCCTCGATGCTGGTATTATATGTTGGGGCAGTAACAGTTTTTGTTTTTTTCCCCATTCATCAGACAAAAAATACAGGAAAGATAAAACCTTTAATGTAGCCTTTCAAGGAACAAATGATTGTGGATGTGGGGTGTCTGTTCTGTTAGGGTGGCTCTTGTCAGTATGGTGATTTAAGCCCTACAAGGTCTAATAGCTTTTAGAGCTTTGTTTTTTGTGACTTTCCAGTAGTTTCTTAAAATGTTACTGAACTAAGGAGGCTGCATTCACTATATCTGGTCTCCACAGTACACAGAACATGGAAATGCAATTATTTTAGTAACTATAAACTGCTAAATACCTTTTCTCATCAGCAGTATATAGCAGTCGTGACTTCGATCAGTATCTGGTTATAACTTTTAGAATAGGAGTTTTAATTCTCCCACAATTGTCCTATGAGAATGCAGGACCCCTGACCCTCTGGACAGTGCTGATTGGCCCTGTGCTAATCACATGCACTTTTCCAAGAGAAAAAAAAAACTCTAGCAATACACACCAAACTGAGCATTTGCAACTTGTCCCCTAGCTCTGTATATATCAGGAAATATATTGGAGACAGTGGAAGAAGGAAAGAATCCGAAGAGACAGGATCAAACAGCTTTTAACATAATGCAGAGGATTGCCCCTTAGGTTTCACAGTGCGTAGAACAAGCATGCTTTACTGCATATACAGGCATATTTTACTGTTGTAGGTTTAATAATACTTTAGGAATGTTTTTAAATGGTAACCAGCCTGTCAATATTGTAAAATGATACTTGAAAATTGACCTTGACTATATAGTCATCTCTGCATGAGGCAAAGTTAATTTGGCTACCGGTTATGGTTTAGGGGCTTTCCAGTATTTAGGGGCTTTTGGCTGCATGTTGTAAATGGGGCCCTATTCGTTTTTTATATTTAGATGCTGGCATAGATGTGCGATGAGGTTCCTGGAGCTAAATCATCACCTTTAACAACTTTAACAAAGGGATCCTATCTGGGGTACTCACTTGCTCAGGTTCCCTGGGTATCTGTAACATCAAGCAATACGTTTTTCAAACTTGCTTTCAAATTTGCTTTTGAACATGTTAGCATTGAGGGAATGTTGTGAGTTAAAGGTGAAGCAGAGTCAGTGTTCTTTTGACCCCACTTCTCCTGTGGGTCACAGGAATGCAGAACTATCTGCACTTCTGTGACCTGTATTCACCTGACAGGGCTATTAAACTCCATTATCAGCTGACATCACCTACCCAGTCCAGACTCTGGGGCGATCCCAACTCTGGATCCACCCAGATGCCTGACTGGCAGCTAGCTCAGCCTCTTTGTGCGCTGCTGAGAGCCTGAGCTAGTCTCTCCCATCGCCTCCACGTCCTGGTGCTCCAGTGAGCGCTGGAGGGGCAGAGCGAAGAGCCGCTGACTCAGTCACCAGCTCTCTTATCACTGAAGTCCGTGAACTGAGTAATCTTTGATTACTCTTTAGAGATGGTGGGGGACCCACCCAGGTGTGCATGAACATCTATTTATATTATTTATTTCAGGTACTTATATAGCGCTGTCAATTACGCAGCGCTTTACATATACATTGTACATTCACATCAGTCCCTGCCCTCAAGGAGCTATATATTCTATTTTATTATATTATTTTATTAAATTTTTTATTTTTTTTTGCACTTCTATTAAATGAGGATTTGGCTTGTTGGCCTACTGGCAAATCGCAGGGGAGCCCTTGTGGGCCAGATCAAGAAGCTTTTGCTTCAGAGAAAATATTGAATGTAGAGATTGTAGTTGTTTTGGTGGGCATTTAACTTTCAGATGGTGGAAGGCAACTGTGTCAATTCCTGGTGGGAACTTCGTTTTGGCTGTAATGGGAGTCAGGAACTTTGACAATTTTGTTGGGACTATGCTTTTCACAGCGGTGGGGGGGGGAGGGAGGCTGTGTCCGAGCAAGGTACAGGTGTAACATGCTCTGGAGTTAAACTTGGCCATTAAACAATGTATGGGATGATCCAAGAGGTCAATGAGGATTTAAGGCATGAGGCCAGGATCTTGCCTTACATTTTGGTATCTACATTAATCGGGTAGAAAGGCCTGCACTTCTGGCAGAGCAGTGGTCCTTTCTCTTCTTCAGCTTGGGTTTACACTACTGCGGTGCAGGAACCAGAAAGGTCGCAACACTTGCGCGACTGCCCTCTGCGAACTGCTGCGGGTGTTAATACAAAGTTAATGACATCTCCTACCCCCCCCCCCCCCCCCGATCGGATCACAGTGCAAACTGTGAATTTGCACAGGAATCGGATTGCATAGGTGTGAACACCCGTGCGATCTGATTCCAGTGCGGGGGGAAAATAAGGTTTCTGCACCTTTTCTATGCAAATCCAATTTGAGTTAAGCCATACAAACTGGCTGAATTTAAATAGCACAGACATCGCATGTAATCTGCACAGCAATGCGGTGCTAATCACATGCAAGGTCTGTGTTTGCAGTAGTGTGAACCCAGGTTTAAGTATACTCAAGATATATGAAAGTTGCACTTATGGTTGAAAAGGGGTGCTAAGGAATTAGCTTGGTAAAAATACTTTGACATAAGTGATTAGAATGATTTGAAGTACTTAAAGCGGTTGTAAACCCTATGAAAAAAAAAAACTAAAAAAAAAAAACCTGCAAGACAAAGGCATAATGAGCTAGTATGCATCGCATACTAGCCCATTATGTTTAACTTACCTTAAAACGAAGCCCCGACACGGACCCCCGGACATCGATGCGGGCGCTGCCATGATCCCTCGTCGTCTCTTCCGGGTTCGGCGGCTCCGGTGTGCTGATTGGCCGGAAGAGACGGCTCCAGCGCGCTGATTGGCCGGAGCCGCGATGACGTCACTCCCGCGCATGCATGAGTGATTTTTCCGGCAAGCTCCCGGCAAGTTAATTGAAGGTCCCCCCGGACCTTCAGAGCGCATGCGCCGCTCGCGCGAGCGGCTGCATGCACTGTAAATATCTCCTAAACCGTGCCGGTTTAGGAGATATTATTTGTACCTACAGGTAAGCCTTATTATAGGCTTACCTGTAGGTAAAGGTGAAAAAAAGCGGGATACAACCGCTTTAACTGTGTAGCCTGTCAGATCCTGGGCTTTTGCCAATGAGGCATACTTTTACTCACCACTTGCAATTTACTTTCAGTTCTGACACCTCCTAGGGAAGTGAGTAATCTCTGGCTGCCTGGTGTGAGTTTCACAATAGGACCTCCTGGGGTTGATAAAATAGTTAGTTAGGTAGTAGTAGTAGTGCTAAAATTTTATGCTGTTTTTTATTTTTGATTAGGGGAATGAGACTGTTTTGTTTATTTAAGTAGGGCCATTGCCCCTGTGTATTGAGAACAGACTGAGGTTAGGACTCATGGGACTTTTGATGGTTTGTTATTTTGTGCTAATCATTTACACTGTAACGTTGATGGGGTTACTGTTTGTATTAGGGCTGGGCGATATGGCTGAAAACTGTATCACGATATCAGTGTTTCATATCGGTCGATATCGATAATTATTGATATTTTTTATTACCCATTTAAAATAAGGACCAGGAGAAAAATGTTACATTTAAACATTTTTATTTTAAACTTAACCTTCCTCTGATCATCCCCTCAGTTCTTAAGACGGAGGACTGAGGAGGAGAAGCGCTGTATATGTGTGTCTGACTCTGACGGACCACCGCCGCGCCTGGATGTGACGTCAGCTGCGGGCGGTGCGTCTGTACAGGGGCTGTGGCGCGCTGTGATAGGTACAGAGAACTCCCCGGCCTGGATGTGATGTCAGCTGCCAGGAGAGGAAACGGGCGGTGCGTCTGTACAGGCCAGGGGCTGTGATAGGATAGTACCTATCCTATCACAGCCCCTGGCCTGTACAGACGTACCGCCCGCTTCCTCTCCCGGCAGCTGACTAACGTCACATCCAGGCCGGGGAGTTCTCTGTACCTATCACAGCGCGCCGCAGCCCCTGTACAGACGCACCGCCCGCAGCTGATGTCACATCCAGGCGCGGCGGTGGTCCGTTACTGGGGAGTTCGGTTCCTGTGCGGCGGACTACGAGCTGGCTGGAGCCCCAGGGTGTGTGTAGTTACGCGTGGGCTGGCTGCACAAGCAGAAAAAGACATAGTACTTTCAAGTTTTAATATCGAACGTTTTATCGTTCAATTTTTTTATTGCTATCGATCACGTGACTATCGCGATACATATCGGTATCGTTTTATCGCCCAGCCCTACAGTCTACCCAGTCCCAGAGGTAGAGAGGCTGATACACTCTTTGAAACAGATAGGATGGAGGTTGACCACTCACCTTACATAGGACAAAACTTCATATACTAGATGACAGCTGCCTGGCGTGGATGGAAACCTCACTCGAGAGAAACCAAGTATGATCCTGAACTTCCTCCTTCTCTTCCTTACTAATTCTTTTACTTTTAATCCTTTGCTACTCTTCTCTTTTTGATGTTGTTATACTGTTGGAATTTCGTTTATATGCTTTCTCAGCGCACCCAAACCGGATGGATGGTGTGGATGTCTTGCCACTAAGAGGGAGACAGTCTCCCATGAGGATGCTGTTAGTCTTCTCCATGGTGTTTTAGGTGCGCTCTAGGTGGCTCCGGCCTGGGGTGTTGTGTTGGGGGATGGGGGGGGGAGGTCAGATGGAGGCTGTTATGGCCCCCCCTCCTCCGATGCATGGCCTGGTACAGAGCCTCTCAAGATTCATTTAGTTCTTCACCAATCTGGATAGTCCAGGATGGAACGTTTAAATCATTGCTGAGACTTCCTCACCATAAGTGTTGGAGTTACTGTTATAGAAGACATCCAGAGTTTTAGGAGGGTGCACACTTGAGTTGTAAATGATGTATGACCGCTTAACTCCTTTTGTTATAGATGTGTACAATTTAACGTTGCCGAGTCCTTAAAAGTAAATTTACATGTTATCTTTTTAACAGCTATACCGGACTCAAAAATGTTTTTGCATAACACGGTTCTAAATAAAGGTTACATAAAAAGAAAAACACACACACACACACACACACACACACACACACACACACACACACACACACACACACACACACACACACACACACACACACACACACACACACTCACACACTCACACACACTCTTAAAATGAAGATTTTTTTTTTAAGGAGGGAAAACATGGTTTTTGTATGGCCAGCATAAGTGACAGCAGGCACAGGTAGCTTTTATCAAGCCACCTGAAAATGACAAGGAAGTCCTGTCATACATAATATATTACAGCTCGGTCTGAAAATTGGCAAACCAGGCTTTACATTTTTTATTTCTTTAAAAAAAAAAAAAAAAATTTGTTTAATATCAGATTCAACCTCCTAATAGTATACAGATTCTTTTTTTTTTTTTTTTTTTTTTTAATGTACATATTAAAATTATACACCACAGTTTAAGGTTATCTGAATAATCTAAGCAATAAATTGGCCAACTGATAGATTATTAAAATAAATCGTTCGTTACAGCCCTAAATAAATCAGATTTAAATTTGTCTAACATTTCAATGAGGCTCAGCCCATCTTTATCATGGCAACAAACTGAGCAAAGTTGTATACAAACTAGGGCTGGGCGATAAAACGATACCGATATGTATCGCGATAGTCACGTGATCGATAGCAATAAAAAAATTGAACGATAAAACGTTCGATATTAGAACTTGAAAGTACTATGTTTTTTTTGCCTTTTTCCGCTAGTGCAGCCAGCCCCCGCGTAACAACACACACCCTGGGGCTCCAGCCAGCTCGTAGTCCGCCGCACAGGAACCGAACTCCCCAGTAACGGACCACCGCCGCGCCTGGATGTGACGTCAGCTGCGGGCGGGGCGTCTGTACAGGGGCTGCGGCGCGCTGTGATAGGTACAGAGAACTCCCCGGCCTGGATGTGACGTCAGTCAGCTGCCGGGAGAGGAAGCGGGCGGTGCGTCTGTACAGGCCAGGGGCTGTGATAGGATAGGTACTATCGGTCGTCGGACAAAAATTCCCTGCCGATTTTCGACGCGTTTGTACGAGGCTTTAGTCCAGTGCAGGAGATCTTGTTTAACTGCAGCTAGCAGCTTAGGGTAATTGGCTGAATATATGGTATCAAATTGGTCTGTAAGCTGAATACCCAGGTATCTCCGGGAGGATTTGGCCCATGTAAAGGGGAATGCGGCTTTAAGGTTAACTTCCAGAGTTGGTTAGTTGAATGGGTAGACTTTCTGACTTGGTAAGATTGATTTTAAAATTTGAGAGCATCCCAAACTACTCCAGCTCCCACATCAGGACCAGCAGAGAGATCAGGTGGTCTGTGAGGTGGAATAGCACAAGTTTATGTTCCATATTGCCTGTATATCTGTGTTCGCTTGTATTTTACACCGAAAGGGTTCAAGGACCAGAGCGAAAAAGGGGGGAGAGTGGACACCCCTGTCTAGTGCCGTTCCTGATCGGGAGCCCGGGAGAGAGAGGCCAATTGACCTTAACCTGTGCACTGGGGTTAGCATATTCGGGCCCAGCCTCAAGGTCTCAAGTACCGTTCATAGGTAGAACTAGTCCACGCGATCGACCGCCTTTTCTGCGTCCTTCGATAAGATTAAGTAAGGTGAAAATTCCTGACCATTGTGGGCCCAGTGTTTTAATTGGATCGCCCTGATTCCATTGTCCCTGGCTTCCTGACCTATAATGAATCCAGTATGGTCGGGGTGTATAATATGGGTCATGAGATGTTTCAATAGGTTCATCAGGATTTTTGCAAAGATTTTGACATCTGTATTAAGTAAGGATATATGGTGGTAACTTTGTGGGATAGTGGGGTCTTTACCTCCTTTCGGGATCACCGAGATGTGCCAGCAGTGCCTACGAAGGAATCACGCTGCCTTTCGCCAAAGAATTAAAGTATTTGCACATGGGATCCAACAGCAAAGGAAGAAATGTTTTATAATGTGCTTTGGTGAACCCATCAGGACCTGGGCTCTTCCCATTGGGTAGGGACTTTACAGTAGGTTCTAACTCCACAGTCGTGATTGGGGACTCCAGGTCTGAGCGTTGCTCATCCGTCAGGGGAGGGAAGCTATTCTCGAATAAGTAATATCGGATCTCAGTCAGCCGAGAAGCCTGGGCATCTGAGGAAACAGACCCATTCAAGTTGTATAGTTCTGCATAATAATCGCGGAACCCCGCAGCTATTTTAGATGTCTGAAAAAGCATCTCTCTCATCGAGGAACGAAGCTAATGCACACACATTTGCGCATGCTTCTTGCGCAAAGCTCTTGCAAGCATATGGCCACATTTATTCCCGTGCTCGTAGTATTTGAGACATGTAGCGTAGTCCATTGCGAGTTTGGCGGTCTAGCAAGTGTAAAAACAATACTCTCTAAGGTTGGTCAGCTTTGCCAGAGATTCAGGTTCTCCGGTTTCTTTTTTTTTTATGCCTATGTTCAGCTTGCTGGAGGGCAGAAATCACTCTCTGAAAGTCTGCTTGTCGTTCCCTCTTAAGCTTAGTGCCAAGGGAAATCAGCTGTCCTCTAACTGCTGCCATATGGTCCTCCCAAACTCTCCCCTCACTAAGAGCTCCCGTAGTGTTTTCTGCGAAGTAATGTGTCGGAACCTCTGAAATTTTTGAGACCACCACGGAGTGGTCTACAAGGTTTTAGTCCAGTCTCCAAGACCAGGTCCTACGGGTACTAGGAGGCAAGGCGAGATCAGCCGTAATCGTTGTGTGGTCTAAGATGGTAATGCTCTCATGCGACAACTGCTGCAGAAGTTCAAGAGTGGGGTGGTCTACACAAAGAAGGTCAATACCTGTATTCTAGAGTAATACGTGTATTTTAGAGCAATAGCTAAAATCTCTCCCTGTAGGGTGAAGTACTCTCCAGGTGTCTATCAGATGTGTCTGCAAGGTTTTGCGGAAGTGTAAGAATTGCGTAAGAGTGGGTAGGACATCTATCAAGGGGTCGGGACTGACGTTAAAATTGCCCCCAAGAATCAGGACTCTTTCTTTAAACTAGGCCAGGCACTCCTAGAACCACATCAATAAAAGGGAGTTGGTTCGTGTTAGGGGCATAAATGGTGGCAAATGTAAACTTTCCCCCGCAATAGTCCCTTTCAAGAAAAGGTAACGACCCTGAGGATTTACCAGATTCCTTGTGAGTTGGAAAGGGCAGGACCTATGAATTGCGATAGCCATGGATTTACTGACCGGGGACGTGTTTAAAAACCACTGACTATAAAGGTGGGTGGGCAGCTTTGGTATCGACTGAGGGGTGAAATGAATCTCCAGCAGAAAGATCACCTGCACCCCCAGCTTCTTCAACTCCCACCATAGCCTGCTACGTTTGTACGGGGAACAGAGGCCACGAACATTGATATTACCTCAAGTAATGCTATGTTGGATTAGGAGGGTAGCCAAATCGCCAATGAGCTAGCATGCCTGGCGTAGGCAACGATGTGGATAGTGGATCCTGGGAGGAAAATGGTTAGAGAGAGGAAAAGGAGAAGGAAAAAATTAAAACCTGAAGAAGTATCAAACTGTGAGCCACATAATGTCAGGATTATCCTGACCAGCGTTGGGTAAATCTGTGGACCAGGCCAAGGGTGCCACTCCACCAGGGAGGACACCCTGGGCCAAAGCCCGTAGTCCCATAAGGGAGCTATACCCATATAGGTAAGGCCTTTTCTGGGAACATGAACTGACACAGAAAGGTACAGGAGGAGGCCCGCCCCACGTACACCGCTCCTCCCATATTAAGTGCCTTCGGGGCAGGGGGAAGATGCGTATTGGGGTACCTTAAGGGTTCCAACCAGGTCCAAGACCAGGGTCCACCTAGCAAGGACGCAAACAGCACCATCTCAAAGTTCAATCAGGCTTAATCCTGTGTGACCATGTTTTGCCCCAGGTGATAGCAGGGGCAGTCGTAGAAGAACCCCAGGTGTCCGCAGCAGAACAGAATCTTGGGTTAAAAAGTTATCTTTAAAGGTTGGGCGTTTTGCTTAGCAATCAAGATCACACGGGAGAAAATAGCAGGACAACCATGACGGTCTATCAGGCCCTTGGAGTGAAGTGGCCGTAAGACGAGCCGAAGGCAGGTCCCTGGTGACCTTTTATGTTTACAGTTAGCTGGCAACCAGAGTTGAGGGAGCTGTAGAGCCGCGAAGTCCGTCGAGCCTCTCCAGTGCGGGAAATCTACCGGATGAAAACCAAGAGTGGACATGAAGTGCAGAAGGTCGTCTTTAGTATGCAGCGTGGCTTGTTTACCATCTTTGGATGCCTGCAAGTAAAAGGGAAAACCCCAGCAGTATGTGAGGCCCGACTCCAGGATGGCAGCCAACAAAGGCCAAAGTGCCCTGCATTAGCGGCTCCATCAAAATTAAAGTAATGGTTTTGTGCACATTTTCTGCGTAATGCTATCTTTAAAGAGGTTGTAAACCCGATTTTTTTTTTTTTTTTTCTTTTTTCACCCTGAAAGAGAAACGCATAATGAGCTAGTATGCATCGCATACTAGCTCATTATGAAATACTTACCTTGGAACGAGCCCCCGCCGTGCCGCCCGCTTACCTCTGACGGGCGACATGTTCAATCTCCCGTCTTCCGGGATCGCGGCATCCGGCCATCTGATTGGCCGAAGCCGCGGTGACGTCACACGGGAGCCGACGGTCACGGCACGGGGCTCTGGAGGAACGGCACCAGCGGCCGTTCCTTCAGAGCGCATGCGCCAGTGAAGTCACTGGCTGCATGTAAGGTAAATTTCTCCTAAACGGTACATGTTTAGGAGATATTTACAGTACCTATAGGTAAGCCTATGATAAGGCTTACCTATAGGTACAACTTGCAGAGGAGGGATTACTTCCTCTTTAAGAGTATACGTTACTTATGTAATTTGCATATAACATCTCTGGGGTTGTCAACGTCCTGTGAGGGAGGTCTAAGGGCTCTATGGGCCCGATCCATTTCGGTAGGGGCCGTGTCGGCTAGCTCCAGGATCTCTCGAAATATGCCCACCAGGGTGGGGATGATGTCTCTTAGGGTTGTAGCTTCTGGAAGGCTGTAAATGCGGATATTACCCCTTTGACTACGGTTTTCAAAGTCATCCAGCTGGCTCAACAATGCTTCTATTTTTTGGTCCTTTTCCACACATCTAGTCTGAAGTCTGGATATTGTGGGAAGGGCATCGTCAAATCTTTGCTCCAGCATTTCCAGTGTCGTCACCAGGTGTGTGGTATCTGCTTTAAGCTGTGCCATGTCCTCTTTAAAGGCCCTTTCCACCCTAGTAATCTGTCCAAGCCTTACCTAGTAGGTAGGAACCATATGTTTCTTAATGTCCCCATCATCCATGATGTCTGCCACGTCAGAGGCCCTGTCCTGTGATGCTGTGGAGGCTGGGGGGGACAGAGGCAGACATTGAACTTGGTGAGGAGACCTGGGACGCTGTGCTCCGTGCAGGCTGTGCTTCGTGTTGTTGGGAGGCCTTTACAGCCGGCGCCATGTTGGAAGCCTCCATCCCCCCCTGCCTTGGGTCTCCGGGAAGAACAACTGCAGACGACCTTGCCATGATCGGGCCTAGGCGGTTGTAATTGTCGTCCGATGTCTCTGGGAAATGATCAGGAACAGTTAGTAGCAGGATCCCTCCTGTATGCTTCAGTTAATGCTGTGGTGGACATGGAGCTGAGCTGAAGCATGTCCTCACTCCTCCATAGCCAGGCCACGCCCCCAGTTTCATTTTCTAAGTGTAAGTGGGGGCAAATCGACGTTTGTTTTTGACCAGTGACAGGAAAATTCGAAGGAACAGAATGGAAAACTTCTTGGTCAAAGGAATTTTCAGATAGTATATGTGGTTTTCGTTTAGACATGACATTCATTTTAAAACCATGTTAAAAGCAAGTGAGATTTTCAAACTACATTTTCTCAGCGAATGTAGAAAGTGACCTGAACCAAACCGGTTATACTTCCCTGCTCTGTGTAATGGTTTTGCACAGAACAGCCCTGATTCTCCTCTTCTGAGGTCCCCCACAAACTCTTCTGGCTCCTCCTGCCTTCAGAGTGCCCCAATAGCAAGCTGCAAAGTATAGTATAGAGTGCCCCTATAGCAAGGTAAAAAAAAAACTTCTGCCTTTTTTTAGAACCACTCACTTCCTGCATAGGACATGTCCCATGAGGCATTGCTCCTCACACATTCACAGGTTCTCAGGCACTTATTGACATGTATGGTGTACTGAGCTGTATGTGTGAAGCACTGTGTATACTGACATGTATGGACGTTGTGCTTTACTGTATTTCCTGATATGTAAGTAAATAATGCATTCTGTATGCATGCCAATTTATCAGCTCATCAACTAATCGATTATGAAAATGTTGACAACTTTTCATAAGCGATTATTCGATTAATTTCCACCCTAGATTTATTTTTAGTCTGTCCTTCAAGTCTTGTGAGTGCCTTGACCTATTCTGATATTTTATTATTATTATTATTATTATTATTATTATTATTATTTTTTTTTTTCCCCAGAATCGGTTTACTGCTGTGTGCTGTTAACCACAAGTTTGATTTCAGGGAGGTCTGTTTCGGACAAACCTCCGACCAAACAGAAATAAAATTAAGCACTATGCAATATCAACTTCCACTAAGAGGGATAAATGCAAATGCCAGGAGCCTAGCTAATAAAATGGATAAGTTGGAAATGTTAGTACATGAGAAGGACATGGACCTTGTGAGAATAACAAACTTGGTTCAACTCCTCACACGACTGGTTGGCCAATATCCAAGGGTATTCTGTGTATCGGAAGGAAAAAAGAGGGGGGGGGGTACGTCTCTGTCAAAAATAATGTAAGGGTGGTGGAGAGAAGTGATATTATGGAAGGGATGAGTACGGAGATAGAGTCCATATGGGTAGAACTCCGTAGGGGAGGTGAAATGGGAAAAGTAATTGTGGGGGTTTGTTATAGGCCACCCAACCAAAGGGAGGAGGTAGAGATGGAATTTGTCACTGTTGGGTAACGTGGCAAAGCTGGGATCAGTCATCATATTAAGGGACATTAACTGGGAAGAGGATCCTGCACACTCACTAAAGGCCCGTCCTCTTTATGGAAACCTTACAGGACAACTACATGTCTCAGTTGGATTCTCCTACTAGAATGAATGCAGTGTTGGATCTATTAATTACTAATGACCCATGCCTAATCTCAGATGTAGGATTCAGGCACAACCTGGATTCTAGCGATCACAGGATGACCCCATTTAGCGTAAATCACAATATAGCAAGGCAAGTGGGGAACATAAGAACCCTACACTTCAGAAGGGCAAACTTTCCCAAACTGTGCTCAATGATAGAGGTAATAAACTGGGACCAAATCCTAGAAACACTGACCGCAGAGGAAAAATGGGAATGATTTAGGAACATGTTAAACAAATGCATCTTGCAGTGCATTCATTCCAATGTTAAATTAAATTTAAAAGAGCCAAACCTGGCTGGCTTAGCCGTAATGTAAAAAAACTTATTAGGGGAAAAAAAATGGCCTTCAAGAAATATAAATCGGAGGGGACGTTATCGGCTTTCCAGCTATACAAGGAATTAAATAAGAAATGTAAATACGAAATCAAAATGGCTAAAATCAACTTCGAGAGACAAATAGCGGAGGATAGTAAAAAGAACCCTAAAATTCTTTAAATATATCAACACCAAAAAAACAAGGTCAGAACATGTTGCACAAAAAATAACGATGATGGGAGGATGGTTAGAGGACACGGAAAAGGCAACTGTGCTTAATGCTTTTTTCTCCTCAGTCTTCACACAAGAAAAGGAGGGGTGCACTGACCCATGACTGTATGGTTAGCAGTACTTTACAGGACTTGCCGCTATGGCTAACAGGATGTGAAACGAGGGAAAGGCTGGATAAAATTAGCACAAAGTAAATCACCAGGCCCAGATGGTGTACATCCGAGAGTACTTCAAGAACTCAGTAAACTTATTTCTAGACCTCTGTTCCTGATCTTTGCTGACAGTATTATGACAGGAAATGTACCAGGTGACTGGAGAAAAGCTAACGTGATACCGGTATACAAAAAAGGGCAGAGGCATATCCTGGGAAATTATAGGCCGGTCAGCCTGACGTCAGTAGTATGTAAACTTCTGGAGGGGATGATAAGGGACTATATCCAAGAGTTCGTTAAAGTCAATAATATCATCAGCAGTAATCAGCACGTGTTTACAAAGAGGCGTTTGTGTCAAACCAATCTGTTAACATTCTACGTGAGTTGTGAGCTAGACAGTGGGAGACCTGTGGATGTGGTGTACCTGGATTTTGCTAAGGCGTTTAATACAGTTCCCCACAAACGGTTGATTTATAAATTAAGGGCGACAGGCATCGACCACAAGGTTTGCTCTTGGATACGGAACTGGTTAAAGGGGTGTGTCCAAAGGGTGGTATTAAACAACGCATACTCAGACAGGCCTGGGGTGGGAAGTGGGGTCCCCCAAGGCTTAGGGCTGCAACTAACGATTAATTCGTCTGTCGACTAATCTATCGATTATTTTTACGATTAGTCGACTAATCTAACGATTATTTTTATTTTATTTTTTTTGCTTAATTTAGTGTTCTTTTGATTAGCTAATTAATCCTGTAATACAGAACCCCTCAGTAAGCCCCCTCCCAGTACAGACCCCCACAGTAAGCCCTCCCACCTAGTACAGACCACTTAGTAAGCCCCCCCCCTCCCAGTGCAGACCCCTCAGTAAGCCCTTCCACCTAGTACAGACCACTTAGTAAGCCCTCCCACCTAGTACAGACCACTTACTAAGCCCCCACTCCCAGTACAGACCCCTCAGTAAGCCCTCTCACCTAGTACAGACCACTTGCTAAGCCCCCCTCCCAGTACAGACCCCTCAGTAAGCCCTCTCACCTAGTACAGACAACTTACTAAGCCCCCCCTCCCAGTACAGACCCCTCAGTAAGCCCTCTCACCTAGTACAGACCACTTACTAAGCCCCCCCCAGTACAGACCCCTCAGTAAGCCCTCCCACCTAGTACAGACCACTTACTAAGCCCCCCTCCCAGTACAGACCCCTCAGTAAGCCCTCCCACCCAGTACAGACTACTTAGTAAGCCCCCCTCCCAGTACAGACCACTTAGTAAGCCCCCCTTCCAGTGCAGACCCCTCAGTAAGCCCTCCCACCCAGTACAGACCCCTTAGTAAGCCCCCCCTCCCAGTACAGACCCCTCAGTAAGCCCTCCCACCCAGTACAGACTACTTAGTAAGCCCCCCTCCCAGTGCAGACCCCTCAGTAAGACCTCCCACCTAGTACAGTATGTACTAGGTGGGAGGGCTTACTGAGGGGTCTGCACTGGGAGGGGGGGCTTACTACGGGGTCTGTACTGGGTGGGAGGGCTTACTGAGGGGTCTGTACTGGAAGGGGGGCTTACTAAGTGGTCTGTACTGTACAGACCACTTAGTAAGCCCCCCTCCCAGTACAGACCCCCCAGTAAGCCCTCCCACCCAGTACAGACCCCTTAGTAAGCCCCCCTTCCAGTGCAGACCCCTCAGTAAGCCCTCCCACCTAGTACAGGGCTTACTGAGGGGGTCTGCACTGGGAGGGGGGCTTACTAAGTGGTCTGTACTGGGTGGGAGGGCTTACTGAGGGGTCTGCACTGGAAGGGGGGCTTACTAAGTGGTCTGTACTGTACAGACCACTTAGTAAGCCCCCCTCCCAGTACACTAGTACAGACCCCTCAGTAAGCCCTCCAACCTAGTACAGACCCCTTAGTAAGCCCCTCTCCCAGTGCAGACCCCTCAGTAAGCCCTCCCACCTAGTACAGACTGTACTAGGTGGGAGGGCTTACTGAGGGGTCTGCACTGGGAGGGGGGCTTACTAAGGGGTCTGTACTGGGTGGGAGGGCTTACTGGGGGGTCTGTACTGGGAGGGGGGCTTACTAAGTTGTCTGTACTGTACAGACCACTTAGTAAGCCCCTCCTCCCAGTACAGACCCCCCAGTAAGCCCTCCCACCTAGTACAGGCCATTACAAGCCGGTTTAGCGCCGCACATGTGACATGTCTAAGTAGCTGGGTGATCGGGGAGGATGACGAATGTGTTGCGGCAGAAGCTGTGGCAGTACAGGGAGTACAGGGGTGCTGGAGACAGTCAGCGCTCACCTCTTGTCTCCGGAGCCCGGCGGGCGAATTTCACCCGGCCGGCAATGCTTCAAGCGGCGGCCGGCCAGGGGGCGTGTGATGTCACGCGTTGACGCGTCAACGCTTTTCACGCTCGTCGACGATTTTTTGTAGTCTACTACGTCGACGCGTCGTGGCAGCCCTACCAAGGCTCAGTCCTGGGGCCAAGCAGAGAGTTGTTTTTTGTTTTGTGAAATTTCAACATAGTTAAAAAAAAAAATAAAAGAGGAATAAGGGTGATGCATTAGCAATCCTGGTGTAAATGGCACCGAATTGTAAGCGAGAGCAGTTGCTGAAAATTATACGTATTTGCAGTCCTCAGTTATTCAGCATGGTAATAAAATCTGCACCTATAATCCTATCCACTGCTGAATGGGAGAGAACCCATGATGTTGCATCCTGTTCTCCTCAATGCCTTGAATGTTTAAAAGAACCGTAATTCTGTATCAAATATTTAAAATGCCATTCTAGATGAGATTAGGCTCTAAACGCTATGGCTTTCATAGTCTGTCTGTGAAGTGACCATTGAACATTGTGTAGTGTAGTGGTGTGTTTTTTTTTTTTTTTTTTTTTAAGGATGGATATCCCAGCCTTTCTACCATCAAAGGAGCACCTCACCTATCCATATCTTATGCAGTCTACACATAGCATGCGGGGTTAGCTGTGACTCCTATAACAGAGCTATTTCTACCTTTTTTTTTTTTTTTTTTTTTTTTTTAAGATTTTCCCAGTGTGATAATACCGCATTCTTCCTTTTTGTTGGAAGCTCAATTATAGCCCAACTCCATCTAAAATGTATTATTATTTTTATTTTTTCCCTCATACCTCCCTCCCACCTACCTATAATACATCCTTCCCTGTGTAAAGTATTTTTTCTTTACCTGGTGAAGTCCAGTCCTCTTCACTTCCATTTAGTCTGCTGGCATCTCACTTCAGGATCCTCTGCATGCTGGCCAATATAAATTGTCCACATAATGCAGGCAGTGATGTGGACACCTGAAAGGAGGACATCTCCAGGAAGTAAGCAGATACGGGAAGGACCTAGTGCTGGATGATCACGTAACTTTGGCTTAAAGTGGTTGTAAACCTCAGACATGTATGAGCAAAGCATTTCCCTCTATAATGTGTAAGTTCCACTCATTTTTGTGTTTATTAAAAATAAGCAGCTACAAAAAGTGTAGCTGCTGACTTTTAATAAACACACTAACCGGTTCCACGGTCCAGCAAAGGCTGCTTTAAGCCTCACTTCTTTCCCTCTGCTCTCCCCGTCATTACAAGTATGGGCACCCGGCTGTAACAGCTTGCGCCTCCCCATTAGTCGGCCAATTTTCTGGGACCTGTGACGTTTTCCAGAAGATTGCAAGGAGAGAGTGGGAGAGGAGAACTTCCGCTCAAGCCGGGAGCAGGTACCTGTCAAAACTAGGTACTTGTCCCCCCCCCCCCCCTCCCAAAAATGACATGCCAAATGTGTCATATTTTGGGGGGGGGGGAGGAGTACTCAAATCGAAACTTCCCCTTTTGGGTGGCGCTCTGCTTTAAGCACTGAGGGTTTAATTTAATAAAGCTAGAGGGCAAAACTTTTTATCCTGAAGTTGTGCTTTGATCAACAGATCACTCTCATGAAGTCCTATAAAGTCTATTCTACACAGAATTTATTATTATACAGGATTTATATAGCGCCAACAGTTTGTGCAGCGCTTTACAATGTGGGGGGAAGACATACAGTTACAGTAAAATTCAATACAGGAGGAATCAGAGGGCCCTGCTCATTAGAGCTTACAATCTAGAAGGGAGGGTCAAGCGAAACAAAAGGCAGTAGCCAAGGGGGACGGGCAGATGGAGAAAATGGAGGTAGAGTTGTTGGGTGTGGGTAGGATAGGCTTCTCTGAAAAGGAGGGTTTTCAGAGATTGCCTAAAAGCTAATAGAGTAGGAGATAATCGGACAGATAAGGGTAAGGAGTTCCACAGGATTGGAGAGACTCTGATAAAGTCCTGGAGGCGAGCATGGGAGGAGTTGACGAGGGAGCTAGAGAGCAGGAGGTTTTGAGAGGAATGAAGAGAGTGATTTAGGTTGGTATTTTGAGACTAGGCTAGTGATGTAGTTGGGGGGCTAAGCTGTGGATGGCTTTGTAAGATGTTAGTATTTTGAATTGAATACGTTGGGTGAGTGGAAGCCAGTGGAGGGCTTGACAGAGAGGAGCGGTGGACACTGAGCGATTGGTAAGGTGGACGAGTCTGGCGGCAGCTTTCATGATGGATTGAAGGAGGGATAGCCTGTGTAGAGGTAAGCCAATGAGAAGGGAATTGCAGTAGTCGAGGCGCGAGATGACCAGGGAGTAAACTAGAAGCTTTGTTGTGTCTTTGGTTAGAAAGGGTCGTATTTTGGAGATGTTGCGAAAGTTAAGGCGGCAAGATTTGGACAGCTATATTGGATGTGGGTCTTCAGAGTCCAGGACAACACCTAGGACCTTGGCATGCGGGGATAGGCGGATAGTAATGCCATCAATATTGACAGAGAGATCAGGGGAAGGGGCACGTTGTGGAGGAAAAATTATTAGCTCGGTTTTGGATGGATTGAGTTTGAGGAAGTGGTGTGACCTCCAGACCGATATATATCAGATAGTAAATTAGTGATACGTCTGGAGACTGAGGGAGAGAGCTGAGGGGTGGATAAATGGATTTGGATATCGTCAGCGTAGAGATGGTATTGGAAGCCGTGGGAGGCGATCAGCAGACCCAGAGAGGAGGTGTAGATTGAAAATAGGAGGGGTCCAAGAACAGAGCCTTGGGGGACTCCCAACAGAGAAGGCAAGAGGAGAGGAGAAAGTAGAATTGTAAGTAACTCTAAAGGTGTGGTTGGATAAGTAGGAAGATAACCAGTGAAGAGTACAGTCACGGAGACCAACGGCATGGAGTTTTTTGAGGAGGATGGGATGGTTAACCTTATCAAAGGCAGCAGAAAGGTCCAGGAGGAGGAGTACAGAATGGATTCCATTGGTTTTGGCCGTTAGTAGATCGTTTGTCAGTTTTAGTAGAGCAGTTTCAGAGTGAGGCCGAAATCCAGACTGAAAGGGATCAAGGAGGCTATTCTCTGCAAGGTGGTCGCACAGTCGGTTGTAGATGAGACGTTCAAGGAGTTTGGCTAAAAAGGGGAGCAAAGAAATAGGGCATAGGTTGTTAAGATTGGTTGGGTGCAGTGAGGGTTTTTAAGTATGGGGCTGACTAGTGCATGTTTAAGAGAGTTGGGGAAGATGCCAGAAGAGAGGGAGAGATTGAAGATGTGGGTTATAGAGCAAAGAATGGGGCCAGAGGGTGAACGTAGCATTTGCAAGGGAACAGGATCCAGAGGGCAGGTGGTTAAGTGGACATTAGCAAGTAGTTTAGCAACCTCGTCTATAGTGGTGGGGTTGAATGAAGGAAGTAGTGATCGCACCTGTGGGCATGGAAGGTATTTGAACAGCAATGATCTCCTTACGAATTGTATCAATCTTTTGTTTGAAGTGGTTGGCAATCTCCTGGGCAGTGAGTGAACCAGTGGGTGGAGGCAGTGGAGGACGGAGTAGAGAATTAAAGGTAGCGAAGAGTTGCCGGGGGCCAGATGACAAGCTGGTAATGAGGGTGATAAAATAGGTCTGCTTGGCAGTGTGGAGACTGGAATTGTATTTTTGGAGGGCAGATTTATATTGGTTGAAATCTTTCTGAGACTTAGTCTTACGCCATAGGCGCTCAAGAGCATGGCTATGCTTTTTCAGACTTCTAGTGTTATCTGTTTGCCAGGGTTGAAGGGGTCGGGGCCTGATTCGGTGTGTAGTGAGGGGGGCCAGTGTGTCCAGGTAGGCTAAGAGTGAAGTGTTGTGTGCAGGACATGGGTGCGGTTTTTGTCATAGAGGTGGTCGGTAGCAGAGTAGAGAAGAGAAAGGGTTGAGATGGCGTAGGTTTATGCGGGTAACTGTAAGGTATCTGGAGGGAGAGGAGGTGGAGGAGAGGGAGAGAGTGAAACTTATAAGGTAGTGATCAGAGAGAAGGAAAGGATTGTTTGAAAGGTTGTGCGGAGTGCATAGGTGGCAGAAAACAGGAGATTGCCTTCAGAGTGAGTAGAAGCCTGTATCCATTGCTTCAGGTCAAAGGAGGAGGTTAGACTGAGAAGTTTGGAAGTGGCAGGAGTGTTGGTATTAAAAGGGATGTTAAAGTCGCAGAGAATGATTGTGGGGATTTCGGAAGAGAGAAAGTAGGGTAGCCAGGCAGAGAAGTCGTCAAAGGTCGAGGGGGGGCGTGGCTTCTGAAATGACCATAGAGACATGTGATCCTATATAGAAGGATCACATGGGCTCTATGATCATTTCAGGGAGAAGAGCAATCAGCTGTGTTCTTCTCTCTCATCGGGGAACGATCGCAGGTGTCGGGCGGCAATCGGAGCGGTCTGCCCGCTGCTCCGGCTTCCCCGCTGACGAGCTGGGGCGTTGCCCCCTAGCCTTCCGGGAGCGAGCGCCGTACGTGTATGGTGATTCGTCTGGGAGCGGCTGCCTGCTGCAGTACATCTGCGGCGGGTGGTCGTAAAGAGGTTAAAAGTGGGGTATGCCTTTAGTAGGTATTGGGGGCTTTAGGCTATAGGGGGGGGGGGGAGGAGAATATGTAGTAGGTATTGGGGGCTTTAGGAAGATTTACCTACACAGGCATTTTAAAGGGAAATGGGTTGCTCCTAGGGCATGGTGGAGTGCAAGAGTAGTCCAGACAAGGGTAAGACTGGCAGGTCAGTCATTGAGACTGTGCGTGTGCACTGAACCTCAATAACTGGTTCTGTTGCTGCCTTAAGCCATGGAAATAAACTAGATTTAAAAAAAACATTTGCCAGTGGTGATCCTTAAAGTGGTTGTAAACCTGACTCGTCCAAAGCACATCCTTCTATACTATGTACTTGTCTCTATCCAATTCAGAGTATGATTTCTCTCTGCTGCTTCATTCCCCCGTTATCTACACTTCTGACAGCGTTTTTTCAAGAGAAGTGATAAGGTAGGAGAGCTCCAGCACACAGGCTGTGATTGACAGCCAGAGCTATGATTGTTCCCGTGTATTGTGGGGGGGAGGTTGTCCCTACCCCCCCTAACCTCCAGTCAGGGCTTAGAGCTCTCCTCACTGAGCTCTGCAGTGTGAGACATCACATTCATGCCCCCCCCCCCCCCTTAATTTTCATAGCAGAGATGCTGTGTAAAATGTGTTTTGTAGAGGATAGATGGCTGCAAAAAAGCAGGTACAACCTTTTGTAGGATTTGTTTCATCTGTGTATCACCTGATGCTAGTCACTTCACTGGGTATATGTAAGGGTTTTCAACCACTTTAGTAAAGAACCCTTGAGCCTAGATCACACCAGTGCGAGCAGTGTGGGGAAAGGAGTTATTACGATATGGAAGCTGCATGGGATAGCAGCAGGTCATACAGTTTTCGAAGTAAAATGTTCCACATTACCTTTTTTTTTTTTCATACTACCATTGGTACACGTTGACCTTAATTAATGCAGTCCACCTGGTCCAGTGCACACCGTTTTGTCTTTGATGAAGCGTCTTCATTGTCTGGCCTTGCTGGACATTGCACAGGCTTGCTTCTGAAAACAACCTGGTCCTTTTTATGCCTGTGTGCTGCTTGCCTATTCATCCTTATGGGGAGCTGTGCTCATAGCGGTCTCCAGCAGTCCTGCAGAGTTTTTTGCTTTTCCAATAGGAAAAAATGAGGCTGCAATGTGCATGCACAGGCTGAACCAAAAGATTGTTTTTCTGAAGTTTATTGGATTTTGGTGATGGGCTTTACATATACTTTAAGAAATGGTCATGGCTTGGTGTACACGTAGCATTATATGAACTGGAGTTATGTTTTTTTATTTTTATTTGATTTTCTTTTTCTTTCAGGTTTGTTTTAGCAGTTGGCAGTGCTGTCTTTGATGCTATGTTTAATGGGGGTATGGCCACAACATCCACAGAAATTGAATTACCAGATGTTGAACCAGCTGCTTTTCTTGCTTTGCTAAAGTAAGTGGTAAATGTCAGTTCTTTTCCATATACAAAAAAGCATTATTTATTATTATTATTAATAATTATAAATTAATAATTAGGTATTGCTTGTGTTTAAAAATGTTATTTAACCATGAATTAAAGCTGAACATAGGATTTAAATCCACTTTGTTTACAACAAATGCCTTTCCAAAGCCAGTTATTACTGACATCACTCTGCTGTAAATAATCATAGCAGACCTTCATGCTGTTTTCAGCAGGCCCACTACCTACAGGCTGCCTGCAGAAAACTAGAGGAAGAGACATGTACAAGACCAGTCATCCTGCACAGCAGAGCTGCAGTGAGTGTTCTCCATTACATAGTTGCATAGTTTGGTAAGGTTGAATAAAGAGACTAGTCCATCCATGTTCAACCTGATTATGTGTTTGTCACTACCGTTTTCCATATCCCTGTGCATTGTGTTTGCTAAAGTATTTTCTACTTTTTTTTTTTTTTATCCATTCCCCCCTCCACCCAACTTTGGAAGGGAATTCCACTTCCTTACTGCGTATCAGTAAAGAACCCCTTATGCAGTTTAAGATCAAACTACTCGTACAACTTCCATTGTGTGGCCATATGCCTTAGATGGGATTTTTTTTCTCCCAATAAACAGACCATTTAACCACTTGCCCATCGCCGCAAGTACATATACTGCGGCAGTCAGCCCCTCACAGGCAAAGTGACGTATGGGTACGTCACTAGCCTGTGAGGCTCTGGGGAGCGAGCGCGCGCCGCCGGAGGTGCGCTCCCGCTCGGTCACGGACCCTCCCGCGCACCCGATGTCCGCCGGGCACTCACGATCGTCCGTGACAGCGGGAGAAAGGCAGGCGGCTGATGTAAAAAAGCCGCCTGTCATTCTCCCCTGTGTAAGAACAGTGATCATACGGTTCTACTATGTAGGACCGTTGATCACTGTTACTACACCTTTAAGCCACAGCCAATCACAATAAGAATCACGCCCCTAGGGACACACACCACCCCCTCCCTCTCAAAAAAAGTTAACCCCTTCACTACCTGTGTCATTTTACAGTAACAGTGTATATGTATAGCACTAATTACTGTAGTAATGTCACTGGTAACCCCAAAAGTGTCAAAAATGTCAGTCAAGGGTCCGATCTGTCCACCGCAATGTCGCAGTCCCGCAAACAAAATCGCAGATCGCCGCCATTACGCGTTCCCTTCAGAGCTCCGTGCCGCAGTCCATGACATCATTGCGGCGTGCCCACTCAGATGGCCGGAGGACAGGAACCCAGAAGGAAGACCGAGTGAAGATGAAAGCGTTTGTCAGAGCTGACAGCTCGGTGATGCAGGGCTTTGTTCTAAGGTAAGCATTTCATAATGTGCCGTATGCTATGCATACTAGCACATTATGCCTTTTACTTGGCAGGGTTTTAAAAAAGAAAATTGGAGACGGTTTACTCTTTAAGCAACTCTTCTCCAGGGAGAAGTATAATTTTTGTAGTCCTTCCTCATGACTGAGGGTTTTCAGCCCACTTGTTAAATTCATTGCCATTCTCTGGACCCTCTCCAGTTCAAGGACATCTTTTCTGAGGATTGTTGGCTAGAACATAGACAGCATATGTAAAGTGGTTGTAAAGGCATAAGGGATTTTTTACCTTCATGCATTTTATGCATGAGGGTAGACCAGTGAGCCAATCGTAACACACGGAGGGGGCAGAGTGAACAGTGGCTCCGTGTGTGAATGGAAACAGAGCTGCAGGTGCTTGGGTTCCCCCAGAGCATGGAGGAGCCAGGAGTGCCAGGGAGGGACCTTTAGAAGAGGGGGAACTGCTGTGTGCAAAACCACTGCACAGTGCAGGTAAGTATAATATGTTTGTTATTTAAACAAAAAAGGCTTTGGTATCACTTTAAGATTTGGCCAAACCCGAGTTTTGTGAAGTGATTGTTTCATATCCTCCTGACTAAATACCTTCTTTAATGTATGCTCATAGTCGGCTGGCCTTGCTCAGCATTGCATGTTATTGCTCAGTTCGTGATCTACTAGGACCCCAAGATCCTTTTCCATTCCTCCATTTCCCTCAGAGGTTCTCCTCCTAGTGAGTAACTTTACAAGCATTTTTTTAGCTTCCAAGTGCATTTTTAACCATTTCTATACAGAGCAGTTACACCCCCTTCCTGCCCAGACCAATTTTCAGCTTTCAGTGCTTTCACACTTTGAATGATAATTACTCAGTCATGCAACGCTGTACCCAATCAAATTTTTTATATTTTTTTTTCACACAACTAGAGCTTTCTTTTGTTAGTATTTAATCACCACTGGGTTTTTTATTTTTTTGTGATATAAGTGAAAAAACAGCGAACATTTTGAAAATAAAACATTTTGTTTTAGTTTCTATTATAAAATTTTGCAAATAAGTATTTTTTTTTTCATAAATTTGGGCCAAAATTTATATTACTACATATCTTTGGTAAAAATAACCCAAATTAGTGGTTTATTATTTAGTCTGTGTGAATGTTAGCCTTCAATTTCTATCATTTCTTGAGGCCCTGAAATGTCAGGACAGTACAAATACCCCCCAAATTAACCCTTTTGGGAACGTAGACAGTCCAGGGTATTTAGTAAGAGGCATGGTGAGTTTTTTGAAGTTGTAATTTTTCCCCACAATTCTTGGGAAAATGAAGAAATATTTTTTTTTTTTTTTTTACACAAAATTGTCATAAGTTATTTCCCACACACAGTATGTGCATACTTGTGATTACACCCCAAAATACATTCTGCTACTCCTCCTGAGTATGGCAATACCACATGCGAGACTTTTTTACACAGCCTGGCCACATACAGAGGCCCAACATGCAAGGAGCACCGTCAGGTGTTCTAAGAGCATAAATTACACTTATAATTTCATTACAACCAAATCATACACTCTCCACACCTTCCAGGATGGCCAACACGTGAGAGATGGTGGCTCCTCCCCACAGGAAACAATCAATTAAGAGCTGTTAAAAGGCCCCACCCTTCCCCTTGTCCCTCAGTTTAGATTGTGTTTCTTCTTACAGCAAAACATTTGTTGTTTTCTCTGACCCGAAAAAGTGTGTGTGGATGGGTCCCACTGAAAGGCCAGGTTCGGTCGGGCCAGTAAAGGCTTCTCCCTACCTGCCGCCTCCTCAGGCTTCTTATAGGTCGCCCCAAAGCCCCAGGCAGTCGTTCCTATTGGGTGGTTCCTCCATGCCTGGGCCCTGACATCTTGCAGGGGTCTCCTCCGCTCTCCAAGAAAAACGAAGAGATTTCCAGTCACAACTTACCAACCAGCCAGCGACCAACCGAATTGACCTGTCTAACAGTATGCGTTAAAAACAGGGGTTTGGTTGCACACATTTGCAAATACATGCGTAAGCTGCAGTCCACGGCAAGGCACCCTGATATCTGCAGTCCCTAACTCTACAATTTAAAGAGTCTCTACAATGAGGGCACATGCATTTAATGGGATAGATGGAGGACAGGTGACTAGAGGGAGCCCACCCCTACTTAAAGGCACCCCTGTTTTTAACGCATACTGTTAGACAGGTCAATTCGGTTGGTCGCTGGTTGGTAAGTTGTGACTGGAAATCTCTTCGTTTTTCTTGATCTGCGTCCGCCCTTCCAGTGCTCCTTACCATTAAGACCAGTTATAGGTGGAGGCAGTGGCTACTTTTTGCGTCTCCTCCGCTCTTCCTGGGCATCGCATCGCCTTAGGATTTTCAAAAAGCCCGCCGCAATCGCGCATCAAGCCTCGCTTTGAAGACCGAAACTTCCATTCGCAGTGCGATAAGTAAGAGGATATCCGGAGGAGACGCTCAAACCGCTTGGCGGTAACATGGCACAGAGTCCTCAGCCCCGAAGAACGGCAAGGCTGCCAAGAAAAAACCCGCTGCTGCTCACCTCATGGAAGAGGGATAGTCGCTCCGGATGGCTACTGCTAAAATCAGAACGGATTCCGGTAAGGCCGTGTCTTTCCTTGTCTGCAGGGGGGAGATTTTGTACCAATGTTGGGCGGAGGCCCTGGTGAACCCTGTTTTTGCCCCATAGCTAATGTAGCCTATGTATTTGAATTTTGCAGGAAGAGTGATCGATGGTAATCTTCTCCTCTTGCGGAAGTCCCGGTGGGGACCCAGGAGGCCTCCATCTTGCCACCCCCTATTACAACTCACACTTACTCCTTAAAGAGATGTGGTAATTGCGGGGCTATATTGGCCAGATCATACACAAAACCTTTTTGTTATACCTGTATTAACAAATTGGCAGGTGAAGAGGCCTCTGTATTAATGAAAGATTTCCTAAAGTCTATGCAGGAGGAAATGCTTATTACCATCCAGAATATCCGTACTTCTAGGCCTCCCCAGCAGGCAACAGTGTCACCCCCTTCCCAAGAGAGTACCTTGTCCAGGGCTGGGCCATTAGTCTTTTTGCCTGCATTACAGGGTTTACCACCTGCCCAAGTTAGGGAGGAAGACCCAGGGGAGGTAGGGAGTCAAGCTAGGTCCCAACCTAGTTCTGGGGAGGAATCGGATCCGGATAGTGAGGAGGAAGATTCCAGGGGAAACAGAAGTCTGTTTGCCTTGGAAGACTTGGAGGGACTCCTTCAAGCTGTCTATAATACAGAAGGAATCCCAGAACCTCCAAAAGAAACCTCAGTACAGGATAGAGTGTACAAAGGTTTAGGCAAAAGTCCATCGAAGACCTTTCCAGTTCACCAATCCCTGAAGGATTTAATCCTCCAAGAGTGGCAATATCCGGAGAAAGGTCTCTCTTAAAGCCAAAAACATGGAAAAGGCAGTTTCCCTTCAAAGAAGAGGTTAAAAAATTCCTAAAAATTCCCGAATTGGACGCATCCTTATCCAAAGCAACCAAGAAGTCTGACCTGTCTTTTGAGAATACAGGTAACATAACGGAGCCTATGGATAGAAACTCCAGGCTAATATTATCCCAGAGGATGCGTTGCTCAAAGAGCGTCACATCCTCAAAAGTAAGGGGTGCTCAGATAGGGTTATAGATGCACTCCATCTGAGCAGAAGCTGGTAACACGGAAAATGTATTTCAAGGTTTGGAAAAAATGTTGTGCCTGGCAGAAACAGAAAAATATGGTATCTGCCTCTATTCCCATAATCTTGGAGTTCTTGCAAGATGGGGTAGATAAGGGTGTGGCGGTGAACACCCTTAGGGTACAGATTGCAGATTTCTCAGTCTTCCTGCATACAAGTCTTGCAAAAGAGCCTTTGATCAAAAGATTTCTGTTAGCCAGGGATAGAGCCACCCCTGTCACTCGAGATAGGTTCCCTCCATGGGACCTAACCAGGGTTCTAGAGGGGTTATCTAGAAGCCCTTTTGAACCTTTAAAAGTGGTCCCTCTTAAGGTTTTGTCTCTTAAACTAGCTTTCCTCCTGGCTGTCACTACAGCTAGGAGAGTAGGGGATCTACAAAGTCTATCAATAAAAGAACCTTTTATGTTCATCTTTCCAGATAGGATTACCCTGAAACCAGATCCCTTATATCTGCCTAAGGCAGTGGCGTAGCGTGGGGGGTGCAGGGGGGGCCAGCCGCACCGGGCGCAACATCTGGGGGGGGCGCATCCGCAGTGTCACTCTGTCTGTCTAACTCTGACATACACAGTTCACACACTGTCTGCGGCTGCCTCTATCTTTAGGCTGAGAGATGTCCAGCGCGGCCGCCCTATGGCTGAAAATGGCAGATCGGGGCGGGGCTGGACTGTGCCTCATCTGTCCATTGGTGTAAGGTGGGGTGGCGTTGCAAGCCAACCCCCGCCTATGCCGCCTCACCTCACTGCTCAGTTAGTTTAACAGCAAGTGAATCAGCCGCCTGGCGCTGTCACAGGGTGGTTTTTTTTTTTAATCACCTGATTAAAGCCAGAGGCTCTAATAGGCTTCATAAAAGGGTGGACCCGGGGGCGCAGAGCAGTGCGCCCCGAGCCCACCCATTGTGTGACAACAGCGAATGTTCACTATTGTCAAACGGATCCTCCTCCTGGCCAATCAGGAAACTGGTCCGAGACCCGCTTCCTGATTGGCCGAAAGGCGAACGCATGCCATTGGCCGAGGAGGAGGCGGGAGGACTCAAGGAGAGTCAGGAGACGCAGGGAACTGAGGAGAAGCCGCCGCTGCAGGTAAATCTCTGTGCATTGAAGGGGGCACGCTGGTCCGTCTGCATTGAAAGGGGGCACGCTGGTCCGTCTGCATTGAAAGGGGGCATGCTGGTCATTCTGCATTGAAAGGGGGCACGCTGTTCATTCTGCATTGAAAGGGGGCATGCTGGTCATTCTGCATTGAAAGGGGGCACACTGTTCATTCTGTATTGAAAGGGGGCACGCTGGTCTCTCTGCAATGAAAGGGGGCACGCTGGTCATTCTGCATTGAAAGGGGGCACACTGGTCTCTCTGTATTGAAAGGGGGAACGCTGGTCATTCAAACTTGTATTTAGATGCATTTTACTTTAATTACATCAGTATTTTCATAACAAACAATACATGTGCTTAGGGGGTAAGGGTTTCTTTAACTAAGCTAGTGGAAGAGACTCGAGTGCTAAAATCCCGCGGATTAGGGGGCGCAAATTACTTGCCTTGCCCCGGGTGCTGACAACCCATGCTACGCCACTGGCCTAAGGTAGCCTCTTACTTCCACAGGAAGCAGGAGATTGTACTACCATCCTTTTTGTGATAATCCTAGGAATGAAAAAGAAATTTTCATTATTTAGATGTGAGGCGATGTCTCCTCACTTATTTAGAAAGGACCAAGGAGTTTAGGAGGTCTAATCGCCTTTTAGTTCTCTACTCTGGACCAAGGAACAGAATGCAGGCTTCAAAACCTTCAGTTTCCAGGTGGATTAAGCAGGCCATTACCATATCTTATAAGGTTGCAGGTGTTCCAGTAAAGCTGAAGGCTCACTCTTTAAAGGCACTGGCTACATCCTGGGCTGAAAGAGCAGGAGCTTCCTGGGAAACAGATTCGCACTGCAGCCACCTGGTCTAGTCGTGACATTTTTGTGAAAACTTACCGTGTGGAAGTGCTGTCTCAGCAAGACCTAGCCTTTGGCAGGAAGGTACTGTAGGCAGTGGTCCCACCCTAAGGTAGGCCGGAAGGGTTATTTTATTAATCTCTCACATGTTGGCCGTCCTGGAAGGTGTGGAGAGAATACCTACCGGTTAGTGTACTGGTAACGGTGTTTCTTCCAATCCTTCCAGGACGCCCGGCCTACTTCCTGCCCTGTTAAAGGGTGATGGCAACTGCTGAGTGCCTAAGGGCTTATAAACCCCTTGTGTATTGGTTGTGGAAGCTACTTTATTACAACTGAGGGACAAGGGGAAGGGTGGGGCCTTTTAACAGCTGTTAATTGATTGTTTCCTGTGGGGAGGAGCCACCATCTCTCACATGTTGGCCGTCCTGGAAGGATTGGAAGAAACACACCGTTACCAGTACACTAACAGGTGTTTGAAGGCCATGGAGCACCAGGACAATGGAAACCCCCACAAAATGACCGCATTTTGGAAAGCAAACACCCCAACACATAATCTAGGAGGCATGGGCTGCAGATAGGTACTCTGATGGGCTGCAGACAGGTACTCGGGTACTCTGATGGGCTGCAGACAGGTACTCGGGTACTCTGATGGGCTGCAGACAGGTACTCGGGTACTCTGATGGGCTGCAGACGGGTACTCGGGTACTCTGATGGGCTGCAGACGGGTACTCGGGTACTCTGATGGGCTGCAGACGGGTACTCGGGTACTCTGATGGCCTGCAGACGGGTATTCGGGTAGTCTGATGGGCTGGAGATTAGGGATGCACCGAAATTTCGGCCACCGATATTTTCGGCCGAAAATGAGACTATTCCATTTCGGCCGATAAGGGGTTAAATATGCCGAAAATGTATGGCCGCTGATCTGTTTAAAAAGCCATTCATTTCCCTGTCATTTGTGCTCTCCGCTACGATCCGATGCCGGGGGCGGGCGCTTCATTGTGATTTACAGTGACGTCCCGGGGGGGAGGGACCCAGAATGCACAGTGTAGGAGGATCTCATCCTCCTCCGTGCCAATCGCTGCATCACTCCACCCACCTCCTCCCTTCCCTGTTGTTCGCTGAGGAGGAAGGTAATGTCGATGTGTGCTGTAAGAAAAAAAAAAAGTTTCTCCCCTTTTCTCCTGCATCCTGTGTCAGAAGTCAGAACGGATTAAATTTATAATCACAGCCTAGTGCTCAACCCCTTCTAACTGCAGCACGCGAGGCAGTCAGTGTCAGTCAGTCAGTGTCAGTCAGTCAGTCAGTGTCAGTCAGTCAGTCAGTGTCAGTCAGTCAGTCAGTGTCAGTCAGTCAGTCAGTGTCAGTCAGTCAGTCAGTGTCAGTCAGTCAGTGTCAGTCAGTGAGTAAGTGTCAGTGAGTCAATGAGAGTCAGTCAGTCAGTGAGTGTCAGTCAGTCAGTGAGTGTCAGTCAGTCAGTGAGTGTCAGTCAGTCAGTTAGTGTCAATCAGTCAGTCAGTTAGTGTCAATCAGTCAGTCAGTTAGTGTCAATCAGTCAGTCAGTTAGTGTCAATCAGTCAGTGAGAGTCAGTCAGTCAGTGATATTGATAGAAAGAACTTATTTAAAATCATTTGGGGAAAAAAAGTCATGTTTCGGTTTCGGTTTTCGGCCAAGGGCATCCTGAATTTTCGGTTTCGGCCCAAAATTTTCATTTCGGTGCATCCCTATTGGAGATGGGTACGCGGGTACTCTGATGGGCTGCAGACGGGTACTTGGTTACTCCTATGACGGGTACTTGGTTACTCCTATGACGGGTACTTGGTTACTCCTATGACGGGTACTTGGTTACTCCTATGACGGGTACTTGGTTACTCCTATGACGGGTACTTGGTTACTCCTATGACGGGTACTTGGTTACTCCTATGACGGGTACTCGGTTACTCCTATGACGGGTACTCGGTTACTCCTATGACGGGTACTCGGTTACTCCTATGACGGGTACTCGGTTACTCCTATGACGGGTACTCGGTTACTCCTATGACGGGTACTCGGTTACTCCTATGACGGGTACTCGGTTACTCCTATGACGGGTACTCGGTTACTCCTATGACGGGTACTCGGTTACTCCTATGACGGGTACTCGGTTACTCCTATGACGGGTACTCGGTTACTCCTATGAGGGGTACTCGGTTACTCCTATGAGGGGTACTCGGTTACTCCTATGACGGGTACTCTGTTACTCCTATGACGGGTACTCTGTTACTCCTATGACGGTTACTCGGTTACTCTGATGTCGGGTACTCGGGACAGGAGCGGCGTGCATGAGGAAAGAGCATGTCACATGGTAAAGAGCCATTTTTTAATGGCTCTTTACAACGATCAGGGATGGGCTGTGTCCCGACGGAAACGCTGCATCCCCTATCGCCGAACTGCATGCCCCCGTGGGGGTGGGAGAGCAGCTGAAACGGGCAGACGTCATATGACAGCCGCCGGGATCGAGGAGATGTTCCTGCTGGCGTATCCAGGTATGTATAGTATCATTACAGAAGGCTCCTTCACAAAGGCAAATTTTAAGGCTGTGCAGATCTGAAAGAAATACACAAAGGCCACCAAGAATCAAGTAAGAATACACATGTTTCTTGTACTTAGAAAATATTTGCTTAGATTGGATTTCAGCTTTAACATTGGTCAACAATTTTATAAGCTGGTCTTAAATGTTTTGATAGGAAATATGATTTGGCCCCAATACTTACTATTCATCAAGGTTGACTGAAGATGCTGAAAATGAACCCAGAAGATTTTTTATTTTTTTAACTGAGCCTCTATAGCAGGGGTCTCCAAACTTTCTAAACAAAGTACCAGATTATTGTCCTGCAGACTGTAGCAGGGCCGCACTGTGCCCAGTGGGAGTTGAAACTGTCCCGACGTCAGTGGGAAAAATAATCCCCCATTGTTTGAGTGAAAGTAATTGTGCCCCATTATTGGTGCAAGTGGGACAAATTGTGCCCAATTGTTGGTGTCATTGATAGGAATCAATGATGTCATTGAGCTCCATTGTTGGAGTTTAGAAATAAATAAATAAATCTATTGGTTGAGCCAGATGGACTTGTCTTTTTTCAACCTGACTAACTCTGTATGTGTGTGTGTATGTATGTGTGTGTATGTGTGTATATATGTGTATATATGTATATATATATATATATATATATATATATATATATATATATATATATATATATATATATATATATAATATAATATAGATGGATGGATAATGCGCTGTCATAAAAGTTAATATCATAAAGGAAAAATAGGTATATAGTACATAAATCCTAAAATCATGTGCACCAAACCAAAATAAACCTCAGATTTTGTGTACCAACATGATACAACCAAAGTGCAAACATAGATACAAAAAGCTACAATGGAAAAAAAAGTTCCAAATAAATGCCAAACTATATCTGTAATCCAACACAGTCCAGATAATGTAGTTTTAAAGATTTCAATGGTGCTTAGGTCCTTATCCTTCAAAGTGCTGCATGCATCACCACTGTGCTCTAATATTGAAATTGCTGCTTACCAGACCCAGTAGGGTCAATAGGCATGTAAGCTGTTCTCAGCTAGGGAATCGATTCTGTAATACTGCGAACAGACTCCTTCTGCGGGATCACAGATGGATGTATGGAATAAAGGAGGGCAAATAGGTTAGACCAAAAAAATTATAATGGTCAAATTCGCATGTGTCACAGCATAAAGGACTGGCATCCAGTGGAGAATTGCCACTCAGTAGCGGATTGGGTTGTAATACCGAAGGGTAAAGCAACAAATTGCAGTCATGTGCGCGGTACACAGAAGTCGCATGACCTTCACTAGTCTTTCCAATACACAGCCCCCTCTCTAAAAGGATGTACAGCGCTTCGTAGGGCCCAAAATTCCTTATTCAGGTCTCGCTCTCCTATATAATGAAGTGTGTTATTGGGAGGAATTGTGCCCCATTGTTGGTGTGTGTGGGAGGAAATGTGCCCCCTTCATTGATTTCATTTAAGGTAATTATGCCCCACTCTTGGTATCAGTGGATAAAATGGGGCTCCAAGGGCTGGATAAAAGCAAGCAAAGGGCCACATCTGGCCCCCAGACCGCCGTTTGGAGACCACTATAGTGTACATGTGATTCAGAGCGACAGTCTCATTTTAAAGCACAACTCCAGTTACAAAAAAAAAGAAAACCTGCTATGATTAGAAAGAGTGTATATGCTTCATGTTATTATTAGCACTCCCACATTTGTGATGCAACACATAGGAAATGGTAAGGCCTGCAATGGACACTGTGTGACCCAGAACAAGAAGTTTCCTGAATCTAGAGACAAGCTAAGTGAAATAATACATGAACATAAGGGAACTAATCTGCCATGAAGCTGAAAACTGCAGCTACAACATGTGAGCCCATTATTACAAGGTATGACAAACCACACAGGGTATGCAAGTACAATAAGACTTTGTTAAAACAATAAAAACATTTGAAAGTGTATAATGCCCTTGGGAAGGCATGGACAGAGTTGCAACAACCAAGGACCTTGACGTGTTTTTTGCTGGCATTGCTTGCTCATGAAGACCTCAAGTCTGAGAGACTTTTAGGGTCCTTGTGAGTGAGCCTACCTGGTGTAGGGCAGGTTGGGGTCCTTTGGTGATTGTTATTCTTCTGTCTGTCTTAAGAATTAAACCTACAACTGAGCAGTGAGCACCCATTTTTTTGCTTTGGAAGGTTTATATATCAGAATCTAGAAAAGGTTTGCCTGTGCAGTGAAATATGGAGAAGCTGAATACTCCCTTGTGGCAGACGTTTTCTAAGAAATTCATTAAGGCGTAGGTATAGGTTTATTTTAAAGGATACTAAACAAATGTATGCAAATCGAGGATTTTAAAAGGTTCATGGACAAATCTCTAAGGGCCACAATGCGATTTTTGCAGTGCTTTTAATATATATTCATGAATGTATTCATTTTGAATTTCACCCTCCAAGCATTTAGACAACACGGCTCCATTGCAGCACATCACAAAGCACCCTAGCACACTATTGCATTGTCAAATAATGCTCCATGGTTTTTCATTCATGCATGCTGGTGGCCCATTAAACCCTTACATATATCCAGTTCAGTGACTGGCCTCTGTGATGCACAGAAATGAAAGAAATCCTCCTACATACAATTTTGTATCTGCAGTCTTCTCTACATTCATTCAAAGTGCTGAATTTAGAAAGCTTGTCTTAGACTTTAGAAAAAAGCTGAACTGACACTCTGCAGAACACAGTGAGGAGAGCTCTGAGATGATTGGAGGGAAGGGACACAGCCCCTTCACACAGCTCACATGAACAGAGCTGAGGCTGTCAATCAGCTCAAGCTCCAGAGGTTTTTCTTCTGGGAATTTCCCCTAAAATAGGGGAAAAAACGTTTCCATGAAAGGGAATTTAAAAAGACATGCGGCCATTCACTGAATTGGAAGAGAAGTGGTTTAACCTCAAACTGCGTAAAGGGTTCTTTACTGTCAGAGCGGTAAGGATGTGGACTTCTCTTCCACAAGCAGTAGTATCAGCAGGGAGCGTCAATTGTTTGAAAATATTAGATGGGCACCTCAACGACCACAACATACAGGGATATACAGTGTATTATTGACCTAAACACTCACACACCACAGGTTGAACTGGGTGGACTGGTCCTTTTTTTTAAAAAACAAAACAAAAAAAAACAAAACCTTACCAGCTATGCAACTCAAGGAAATGGGAGAAGATAGCCACACATTGGAAGAGGATACCAAAATTGCTTCTTTATTCAAAATAACAAGTAAGACTGCACATGATTCCAGGGACATTACTGCTAATGATTAAGCACTATGTTGTATGAAACTCCTTAGCATCCCTGGAATCATGTGCTGTTACTTGTCGTCATTTGGAATAAAGAAGCCATTTTTAGTATCCCCTTGCAGTGTGCGGCTGTCTATTTTTTTCTGTGGTGGCAAGCCAGGCCAGCACCTGTCGCGAGTGACTAGTGACAGGATGAGCTTCTTTTTTTCACCCGGAGCAGTGTTTCCTCTATATTGTATTCATGGCCAATACTCTTCTTCCTTATATATATATATATATATATATATATATATATATATATATATATATATATATATATATATATATATATATATATATATATATATATATAAAATACATTTTTATTTTATTGTTTTTTTGCTCTTTGGGACGTATTTTATTGTGCCCAGTTTCTTTTACCCAAGTGACTGAAGACATACTGTTAGTGCCTTTTTAAAGTAATACATTTATTTTAATGGAAACCTGTGTTCAGACCAATCTGTAGGCTGCTATTCCTGACCACCTACTGAAAATGCTGGGTGCTATTCTATCATGCCTACCTTCAATATTTTGAGTTGATAACCTGGAATACATCTGCAGTCATTAATATGAGAATTCCTGATCTGCGTTCTTGAACTGGCTCAAAGGATTGAAGCTAAATCACAATGGCTGTCAGGCAAATGGCATTTTCAGAAGGTCTACAGTAGCAGCTTAGATGTTTAAAGTGGAAGTCCAGACTCTACCTAACTATGCCTAATCCTGCTCTCACCCCCATTCTTACTACTTGCCTTATTACCCTGTGAAAGGAAAATGTGTATACAATTCTGAGAGCGTCACAGACAACGGCAGGCTTCAGGGGGGAGGAGGGACCGCCGACAGCAGATGCCCCATAGCAAGCCTATGGGTGACGTTACAGCACAGGCATTTTAGCTGTTGGCGATCTCTCCCTTGAACCCAGCCACTGGGGAAATCACGTGACTAGACTGGAGCACCCTCGGAATAGGTAATTATACACCTCTTCCTTTCATAGGACAGTTAGGATAGGAGTTAGAATGGGGTTGGGTGCAGGTTTAGCCCATGTTCACATTGGTCCAATTTTGACATGTCAAATCGCATGTGAAATCAAAGCCAATTGCTGGCAATGGCACCATCCGAATCAATGCGACACCGACTTTATGGCTCTGCACCGATTCACAGAAGTAGTTTTCTGTACTACCTTTGCCGATTTGGCAGGGGGGGGGTTTCTATAGACATTTGCAGGAACCCGCACAGATGTCTGTGATATCGCCCCCCCAAGTGGGACTGAAATGCAGGCTTGAAATTGTGAGTTCAGCTGAGATCACATGATTTTAAAATGGCCTCAATATGAACCTGGGCTTAAGCATAGCTAGGGATATCCTGGACTTCCACTTTAGGTGCCCTAAAGTGCAATCCAGGTCTTGCTATTTTAAATGCTCATTTATAAAGGATCATGGGTTGTTTCTTGGCTATGTATTTTCTATCATTCTTGCATCCAAACTAACTTGAATACGTATTGTTTGAGGTTCCTTTACTCTGATGAGGTTCACATTGGGCCAGAGACGGTCATGACTACCCTGTATACAGCAAAGAAGTATGCAGTGCCAGCACTGGAAGCACATTGTGTGGAGTTTCTGAAAAAGAATCTTCGGGCTGATAATGCCTTCATGTTGCTCACTCAGGTATGTGGCTGTGAGGTTCAAAAGAAACTATAACTACTTAAATTACCCTGTCACGAAGGAGACATGAAGGTTTTTGCATAGCGGTTTTGGTTGCCTAGCTGAAGTGCACATCACTTTCCAACAGTACTTTTTGTCAATGGTCTGTACTTTTTCAAGGTCGGGGACTGAAAAATCTTAAAGCCCATCTGAGTATAAATGTGCCTAGAGATAGGCTTTAAGCTGGAAGATTGGCAAAACCGCCAGGCAGCTAGCATGTTCTGGAGAGCTCCGCAGTGGGAGCCCCCATATTTCTCTTATGACACTCTTAAATCTGTCACCTCCTTTCTAAACCTGTATATAAATATTTCCCTCAAGTAATATACATTTATTGCAACTGAGATATTGAGTAGTAGCAAGGTTGAAGGTTTTGTTTGATGCACAGTATGCCACATGTATGCCCAACTGGAACAACAGTTGTGCTCACCTTTGTAGCAGATGTTAGCATGTTTGCAGTTTTAGAAGCTTGCATTAAACAATCTGCAACACTGCGGTAAATTGGCTATATTGCCTGTAGTCTTCTGCTCACAAGTAGCCAATTATTGGGGTAAGTATGAAGGAATGACTCAGGATTACCAGGCAGGGTATTGTAGAGGAAGTTGCAGTAGATGGTAACTACCCTAATTTTTAAAGTAAGGTATACATGGAATGACTTTATGCAGAACAGAGATGTGAACAGGGAAGTTGGGAGTGTAGATAATACTAATAGGAGGCTGAGCGGCTGCATGTGCATTGTGGGGAAAAATGGGTTAAGATGAGGGGTGAGGAAAAAGGGAGCTTTCGGTTGTGTGACTGTAAAGGGCAACGGGATGTGAAGTGTGGAGAAAGTGAGGGGGGAGAAGTGCAGAGTCGCTGGTAGAGACAGACTGTATTGGATGCTATAGTGATGAGATTTAATGTTGGGAGGTAAAAGATGAGTCATGAGCTATACAGGTGAAGAGGAAACATGATAATGGAGTGCAGTAAAACTGGAGGTAAAGCTCTGATTAAAGGGACCAAAAAGAGCAAAGTGAAGGTGTCGGAAATGTGCAAAGCTGGAGTGTGAGTTCCTGTCAAATAGATGCTTGCAGGTAGGGGAAGGGAGAGTGAGGAGGCAATGCAAGCGGGAGTGCTCAGAAATTGGGGGATGAGAAGGGAGCCGCAGATTGTAAGGAGTCTATAGAAAAGTATTGGTTCTTTTATTGGGACAGTTTTTTTTAATTCATGAAACGGGACACCCTGGAACTGAAGCTAACTAGAAAGATCTGATATGACCATGTGGAAGCGTCACACCTCTTCTGATTGCCTGCAGCTTCAAAGAGCCTTTTTACAGATCTTGTTTTTAAACATTATGGTTAGTGAGCTGTGGGCATGCAGCGGTTTCATTTTTTTAAGCAGTAAGTTCTCATGGGCCAGCCGACAGGAAGCTGTGCCCAGTTAGAACCACTGGTTTAGAGAACTAGGCTTCCTCTATGATGATCAACCCAAGAAAAACAGTGGGAGCTTAGAGGGCTAAATGTGTAGCTTAGGTCTTGATGTAAGAGGGAGTGATTTGGTTTTCATTGGTGTATAACCTATATTTATAGTAGTAGGCTTTGCTAAGCAGCTAGAGTGATTCTTCAGAGATGCAAATCTGTACACGTAGATCTACAAGTTTAGGAAAATCAGTCTGTACATGAATAGAAAACATTTAAAGGATCTGGTAACTGATATAATTATTAGGAAAAGGAAGACTTAAATATAGTTGTCCCAATAAAAATTTGTATCAAAAGTGTATACATACATCAAACCCTCCAAATGTGATATCTCCAAGTATCCTGCAGGAGGCATGTGCACACACTAGGTCTTATAGACAGATGCCAGGATAGCTTGGGAAATCACAGCCGTCCCGCTAGCAAAATGGGGCGCTCACAGCATACTTGGATCGCCCGCCCAGCATCTAGAATCGGGCGTGCGGGGAGAACTAATTAGCCAGAAATGCGGGTGTATTTGCATTCCAGCAGCGGTCATGTCGCTTGCGGTCCCGCCGCAACCTCATGGTAATTGTCAACTAAGTTGGCCTGTTGGCATTGATTGATATTTATAAACTGTCGTTATGCCAGACGGACCTTGTGGCTGGCATCAACTTTTTGACCGCCTTGGACTCCCAGAAGCAGCTTCTGTGGCCTACGTATACGATTGTATTCAACTTGGGGAAGAGATTACCTGCATATCGGTTGTGGAAATTAATGGAGTTTGGAGCATAGAAGTTCGCTTGGCACGCTGAAAACTTTGACGCGCTGAAAAGCTCACTAGTGGGTATTACCGCTATTAATCCCTTGTACTGAAAAGTACAATGTACAGCTCTTTTGTATAAAGTTATCCTCAACAGAGAGAAACAGGCAATGAGCTGTCACGGTCGATGTCCGTAGAAGCACTCCTGCCCAAGGCAGCACTCTTGTTTATTTTATAGTCAATAGAACAAAAGGGGTTTACAGGGGAGGTGGCACCAACACAACCAATCAGACATTTATACTTTCAAAAGTACAATAGGAAAGGGGAGTGTATGCTTATGGACAAACCTGACCGTGTGCAAGAGTCCCCAACTGTCAAGTGAAAGCGAAACAATGCACTATTGCTAAAATGGCTGCCAAACATTATACAATGGAACAAGCGTGCACTCCCGTCATAACCTGTTAGGGAATCCTATATAATATAGTTAATAAAAAACATATTTGATAGTCAGAAATCGCATATCGGTATCGGCCGATATTGGCTGATATTTTCACACATTTAAAATTTTGCAAAATAAACACAAATTTCGACTAACATATTAAGTTTTTGATCTTTATTTAATAACATTTTTAACATTCTTCACACCTTAAAGTGGAAGTCGTCACTTCCTGGCTTGCAATGATTCCTGGGAGCTGAACGTCATCGCTCCCAGGAATCAATGCGCCTGCACCGGCCCCGACGTCAGTTCATGTGCAGGCGCGTCATACCTTGCTAAACAGCTTCTGGGCATGCCCAGAAGCTGTGCAGGGATGACGCTGCAGCCCCGGAAGTGACGGCGGGGCCGGTGCAGTGCATCGCGGGACCGAAGAGGACGCAGAAGAGGATTGCGCTGGCTTCAGCTGCCCACACCTGAGATGGCAGCGCTGGACAATACATTTTCAAGGTAAGTATTTCTTCTAAAAGGTAAGTGCAACCTGGGACAGTTCAGAGGCTATCCATTGTGGAATGCACTAGCCCTGACTGTCCCGGGGGTAGTTACGTATTTTTTTTTGTTTTTGTTTTAGGTGGAACTCCGCTTTAACTGCATGAAAACTGATAGGAAAAGTGCACTTGCAGGGACATCAGTTTCACAATATCTGATTGTGCATTAATGGATAAATAAATTGCTGTAGTACTGCACTCACTCACTGCTATAAATCACTACTGCAGTGCAGTCAGTGCAAAGCTGCTAGAAAAAAAAGCTAGATAAGACAACAGCTACACAGTGGAGTGGACTACATCTGCAGTAAGGCACTCACTGCAACAGTCAGTGCAAAACTGCTAGAAAAAAAGCTAGGCAACAGCTAGACATTGGATTGAACCCTTTGCAGTAGGGCACTCACTGAAACTACTGCAGTCAGTGCAAAACTGCTAGAAAAAAAGCTAGGCAACAGTTACACAGTGGATTGGATTGGAGTCACTCAGTGGACTATCTCTGCAGTAGGGCACTCACTGCAACTGCAGTAGTCAGTGCAAAACTGCTAGAAAAAAAAAGCTATGCAACAGCTAGACATTGGATTGGATTGGACTCTTTGCAGTAGGGAATTCACTGCAACTACAACAGTCAGTTGCTAGAAAAAAAGCTAGACAGTGGATTGGAGTGGACACTACTCTTTTCAATACTCCCAGTTAATTAGCGCAATATTATAATGCAGAAAGCAGAACATTTCAGCATGTCCATGGTCACCTGTTAAAGGTCTTCTGTTTTGTTCATACAATGCTGCCACTTCATGAACCTGCTCAGGAGGAGTGGAGGACAGAGGAGCAGAAAGAGGCATCTTCTAGCATGGGAAGCAAGTCTTTTGTAGCATGCCTCATTTTCTTTCCACTACTGAAGAGGATCACTTCTTCTGCCAATTACTGCTTCTTTCAAATAGAGATGAAGTTCATCATCCAGGCCATAGTTGCAGATTCAGAAGAAATTGAATCCTCCGCATGAGGCCCTTAATAAAACACTGAAAATGTCCTGATATATTTGACAATGAAGAAGATTCTCTTCTGTTCGTTGATGTATTTTTGGACATTTTTCTGTTTTTGCTGCATGCTGCTCTTCATAAAAATAGTGTTTCAGACTTGTATTTTTGGAAGGAACCTCCTGTTGAATATCTTCTGTCAGCCATTGTTTTGCCTTAGCCAATACATCATCAGAAGAGAAAGCATTGTTCTTGTATTAAGGATTCAAAAGACTTGCAAGCACAACATTTTTAATCTCTTCATGCTTCTCAAAACATATATCAATTAAAGCTCTTTGGCTTGACAGACCATCATTTGAAAGTTGGAGAGTGTTGTGTGCCATGACACTAAAGGTATGCCACATCACCAAGCCTCATTCGTTTCCGCATGTTTGCTCCACTGTCTCGAAGTTGCACAAGCATCACATAGTTACATAGTAACATACATAGTTACATAGTTAGTGAGGTTGAAAAAAGACATCAGTCCATCCAGTTCAACCTATGATGTGTGTGTGTCTACTGTTAACCACACATTGTATACCCCTGTATGTTGTGGTCTTTAAGGTGCCCATCTAATAGTTTTTTGAAACTATCAATGCTCCCTGCTGATACAACTGTTTGCGGAAGAGAATTCCACATCCTTACTGCTCTTACAGTGAAGAACCGCCTGCGTATTTTAAGGTTACCACCTTTCCTCTAGTTTTAGTGAGTGGCCACGCGTCTTATTGTATTTCCTTTCTCTGAATAGGTTTTTCCATATGCTAGGGTTTCCAGTACAATATTTGTACATTGATATCATATCCCCCCTCAATCGTCTCTTCTCCAGAGAGAATAAGTTCAGTGCTTGTAGTCTTTCCTCATAGCTGATGTCCTCCATTCCCCTAATTATTTTTGTTGCCCTTCGCTGGACTTTCTCCAGTTCCAGCACATCCTTCCTGAGGACCGGTGCCCAGAACTGGACAGCATACTCCAGCTGTGGCCGGACCAGAGTCTTGTATAGTGGGAGAATAATCTCTTTATTTCTGGAGGGAATCCCCTTTTTTATACATCCCAGTATTCTGTTGGCTTTGCTTGCAGCGGCTTGGCATTGCATGCCACTGCCAAGCCTGTTGTCTACCAGTACCCCCAGGTCCTTTTCCATCCTAGACTCACCCAGAGGTCCCCCCCCCCTAGTGAGTAGCTTGCTTTCTGGTTTCTGGCACCCAGGTGCATTACTTTACATTTTTCAACATTGAACCTCATCTGCCATGTAGTTGCCCACCCCATAATTTTGTTCAGGTCCGCTTGTAAGGTTTCCACATCCTGCCCAGAAGATATTGGCATGCTTTGTTTAGTATCATCCGCAAATACTGAGATTTTGCTCGATATCCCCTCCTCTAGATCATTTATGAATAAATTAAACAGGATTGGCCCCAGGACAGAACCCTGGGGGACCCCGCTTTCCACACTCGCCCAATCTGAGTACTCCCCATTAATCACCACCTTTTGCAACCTCCCCTGGAGCCAGTTCTCTATCCAGGGTACTCCCCTTATGGTCAATACCTACCTTCCTTAGTTTGAACAGTAAGCGCTTGTGGGGAACGGTGTCAAAAGCCTTTGCGAAGTCCAGGTACACCACACCCACAGGCTTACCTTTATCTAGGTGGCAGCTCACTTCATCGTAGAAGGTTAATAGATTGGTTTGGCAAGAACGATTTTTCATGAATCCATGCTGATTTACTACTACCGTTTTCATTACTAGAGTCTTGTATGTGGTCCCTTGACATCCCCTCCAAAATCTTGCAGACTACTGATGTTAGGCTGACCGGCCTATAGTTACCCGGGATATATCTCGGCCCCTTTTTAAATATTGGTACCACGTTGCCTTTTTTCCAATCAGCTGGCACCATACCCGTCTGTAAACTATCCTTAAAGATCAAGAATAATGGTCTGGCAATCACCTGGCAGAGCTCTTTAAGAACCCTCGGGTGCAAGCCATCCAGTCCCGGTGATTTATTTATGTTAAGTTTCTCTAGTTTAGTTCTAAGTCTATCTTCTGTTAGCCATGGCGGTATTTCCTGAGGTGTGTTGTTTAGTTTGGCCTTACAAGCTGGGTTAGTGTAGCCCCCCACTTCTTTTGTGAAGACTGAAGAGAAGAATTTATTTAACACTACCGCCTTTTCCCTGTCCTCTGTGGCCAAAACTCCCTTATCGTCTTTTATGGGGCCAATGCTTTCTTACTGTTTATATACTTAAAGAATTTCTTGGGGTTCATTTTACTCTCTTCCGCTATATGTCTCTCGTGTTCTATTTTAGCCGCCATGATTTCGTCTTTACATTTCTTATTACACTCTTTGTAATGCTTGAATGCTGCCAATGACCCCTCAGTCTTGTATTTTTTGAAGGCCTTTCCTTTAGCATTAATATGCATTTTTATGTTGGAGTTTAGCCACCCAGGGTTTAGTTTTGCTCTTTTAAATTTATTTCCCTTTGGAATGCACTGGTCAATCCCTTTAAGTATGCTTTTGAAGCACTCCCATTTTTCCTCCGTATTCTTTGTTCCCAGGGTTCTATCCCATTTGATGTTTTCTAGCAGAGAGCGCAGTTTTGGGAAATTGGCTCTTTTGAAATTCAGTGTCCTTATATTGCCCTTGTGTTTCCTATTACTGTAATTAATACTGAAACTAATTGACCTATGGTCACTGTTTCCTAAGCTGTCCCGTATTTCTATATCCATGAGCAGGTCTGTATTGTTGGTAATCAGTAGGTCAAGTACCGCATTGTTTCTTGTCGGTGCATTCACCATCTGACCCATGAAATTGTCCTGCAAAACATTTAGGAACTGCCGAGCCTTGGCTGAATGCGTGGTTCCTTCTGCCCAGTCTATATCTGGATAATTAAAGTCCCCCATTATGACATTTCCCATCCTTGCTGCCAATCCTATTTTTAAAAGGAGGTCTGCCTCTCCCTCCTCCCTCAGGTTGGGGTGCCTATAGCATACGCCCAATATTACTTTCCCCACAGTGCCTTCCCTTTGAAGTTCTACCCATAGGGACTCTGCCTCGTCCATAGCTCCATTATTTAATATCATCCCTCATATTTACCTGTATATAGTTCTTAATATACAGACATAACCCTCCCCCTTTTTTTTACCTTCTCTATCTCTGCGATAAGGGAATACCCCTGAATGGTCACCATCCAGTCATGAGAGCTGTCAAACCAAGTCTCTGTTATCCCCACAAAATCTAAGTCCTCCTCAAACATCAGCAGCTCCAACTCTCCCATCTTGTTAGCCAGGCTTCTGGCATTGGTATACAAGCCTCGTAATCGGTTTATCGGTGATCGGATACAAATATTCTCATTTGATGTTTTTAGGCTTCTCTTGTGATTTCTCCCCATACCCCTCCTGGGTTTAGGAGCTCCAAACACCCTACCGCTAATGTCCCCATTTCTGCCTTTGGTTCCTGCTTTCCACTGGTTAATTCTACATCTGTACCCTCCCCCCATCACCTAGTTTAAAAGCCCCTCTAACTTTTCGGCCATCTTCTCACCCAGTACGGCTGCACCCTCCCCATTTAGGCGTCCCTACCATAGAGCTGGTGGCCGACTGAGAAGTCGGCCCAGTTCTCCAGGAACCCGAAACCCTCCTTACTACACCAGCTCCTCAGCCACTTGTTAACTTCCCTAATCTCCTGCTGCCTCTCTGGTGTGGCTCGAGGTACAGGTAGTATTTCTGAAAATACTACCTTGGAGATCCTACTCCTCAGCTTAGCGCCTAAGTCCCTGAAATCGTTTAGGACTCTCCATCTTCCTCTGCCTATGTCATTGGTACCCACGTGTACCATGACAGCTGTCTTCCCCAGCCCCACCCAGTAATCTGTCCACCCGATCCGCGATGTGCCGAACCTGAGCGCCCGGTAAACAGACTGTTTCGGCGCACACGGTCTTTGTGACAGATTGCACTGTCCTTCTAATAATTGAGTCCCCTACCACCAGCACCTGTCTTTCCTTTCCCTTTCTCCCAGCCTCACTGGAGGAGTTCTTCCCCTGGCAGCTAGGGGCATCGCTCGCTCGGTCTTTGTTGATTCCCCATTCTTCAAGCATGCCTAGAAACATTTCTCTACTGTACTCAGTGTGGAATCCTTGCATCACTTTTGTATTCAACACCAATTGCCTTGTTGTCCATCCGCTGTCAATGAAGTGGCTTGTAAGAATCATTAGTGACTCGGACTCTGTTTGTGACCAGCAGTTTGTCATGAATGAGAGTAAGTAACCAGCATTCTCTGGTTGCAGCATAGCCTTTACTTTGTCAACGACCTTTTGGTGAAGCTTTGCCAGCATTTTGGTTTGATAATACTGCTCACTCTTCAGTGTGTAGCTTGGCTCAAGTATGGACATCAACCGCTGAAATCCTGAGTCAGACACCATTGTAAATGGCTGGTTATCAGTGACAATCGTGTGATTACTCTGTCCAGCAGTTGGGATCTTCCATCTGAATCTAGACAGTGACGTGTTTTTTTTTTTTTTTTTTCACAAACCTTTCTGGTATTGTTGCCTGGGATAGTGGAGGAGGTATTGAATCAAAATTACATTGATATTCATTTAGTTTTTTCTGTGCTGCATGAAATAATTCAATATGATGAACTCTTAGGGCTCTTTCACACGGGCGATCCGATCAGATCCGCCTGTCATTTTTTTTTTAGGCGGATCCGATCGGATCCTCCATGCAGCTCTATGGGGCAGCGGATGTCAGCGGAGACACCTCCGCTGACACCCGCTGCCATCCGCATCCGATCCTGTGCGTGAAATCTGGACGGATGGAAACCCTATTTTTCCATCCGTTCAATAATCTGATCGGATCTGATGAGAGTGGACAAGCGGTCCACTCTCATCCGATCCCCCATAGAGGGCAGCGGTGGCTGAGACACCTCCCTCTCCGCTCTGCAAGCGGAGACGGAGCTGTCATCTGCCGGCTCGGCGGGGATCGCGGATCGATCCCCGCTGAGCAACACGGATCCGCCTACGGAGGCGGACCGTGTGAAAGAGCCCTTAAATGGGCTAAAAGATTTGACGTATTTTTGTTTTTTGCAGTTACTGATCCCATGCTTATGATGTTTGTACATGTTTTGCACACTGCTGCCTTTCCTGGAAAAGGTTGAGACGAGAAATAGTCCCAGACCACACTTTTACTTTTTCTCTCCTCATCCATCTCCATTTCAAATTCAAAGACACAAAAAAATGTAAAAAATGGCTTTCTGAAGTTGCTGCTGCTGGCACCCTATTGTGGGTTGGTGGCTGATGCCTGGCAGTGTAGGTTTCTTGCTGGCACCCTGTTGTGGGTTGCTTGCTGGCACCCTTTTGTGGGTTGGTGGCTGAGGCCTGGCAGTGTGCGAGGTTGCTTGCTGGCACCCTGTTGTGGGTGGCTTGCTTGCCGAACACTGTGGTGGCTGGCTGGGTTGGTGTCACCCTGTTATGGGTGGCTGGCTTGCAGGAACACTGTGGTGGGTGGCTGGGTTGGTGTCACCCTATTACGGGTGGCTGGCTGGCTTGCGGGACCCGGAAGTGGACGGATTCAATGTTACTGCTGTTATTTACATGCAATCTTATGCTATACTTTTGTGAGTAGATTTTATCTATTTTTTATTTAATAAATGCTCTACGGGCTTCACTATTTTTTGCTCCTTCCCTTCCTTTTGAGCACTTGATCGAGAGGGGACCTTTGCATAGAGGCTGGTGGTCTTTTTGATAAAGGCTCTGCTGACCCATCCATCCCTACTGGCCATTTGGTTGACTAACCACTGCATGTTTGAGGCTCTAATATATCCTAAATCTGGTGAGTGGATCCCCAAAAGGGTCTCTTTGAAAGCACCTTGGTACCTGTGTGGCGCACTTGAAGCACCTTAATTCTAAGTGGACTATATATTTTTTGGACTGCACATGATTCAGCGCTTTGGCACTTATGCACTATATATGAATTTAATTGCACTTTTACATACTTATTGATTTATTATTCACATTTATTGTTACTATGATTGAATGATTTTTGACTTATTAGATATTGTCACTAATGCAATTATTTATATTTTATCACTTTATATACACCTGGTAGCACTTTTTTAATACATCTTAGGAACACTGTGTTGGCTGGCTGGCTTGCAGGAACACTGTGTTGACTGGCTGGCTTGCAGGAACACTGTGTTGACTGGCTGGCTTGCAGGAACACTGTGGTGGCTGGTTGGGTTGGTGTCACCCTGTTATGGGTGGCTGGCTGGCAGGAACACTGTGGTGGCTGGCTGGCTTGGGGTCACTCACTCACCCTGGCCTGTTCTGTTGTAGGTCGGATGGCTGGCGGCTGGCAGGAACACTGTGGTGGGTGGCTGAGGCCAGGGCCGGTGGGTGGCTGGCACCGTGACCAGGCCGGACTGCAGCTGGCTGTACACGAGGCTGTCTGAAGCGTGGGAGGCGGACTTAAGGCAGAGAACGTGTGCAGCGCGCGGTGAAATGGCATCACGTATGGGCCGCACAGGCGTGGGAGGCAGTATTAGAAGGCAGAACATGTGCGCGCAACATACGATATGACGTCACAAAGATATTGGCAATATCGGTAAATGCAAAGGCCCATTCCGATATATGGGGGAAAGTGCATATCGGCCGATCTCCAGCTGTGACTATTCACAGCACAGCCAGGGCGGTCTGCGTGCACCCCCTACCCCGAAAAGCTGGATCCCGTATTCTATATGTGATCCAGCGCAGGAGATCTGCTCTGCTGCTGTGATCTTACGTGAGGTGGCTGGAAAGCAATTAATCCTGACCAAATCCCCCAAATCCATTTGCAGCGATGCAGCCCCAAACTTGCAAGGAACCTCCACCATGCTTCACTCTGTGTATAGTAATATGAACTTTTTTCTTTTTAGCAGTGTTTGTTCTCTACTGCGTTATTTTGTCTGCACAGTAAAGTATTCAGTAGCAGTCACAGTAGTCTTTAGATTGTTTGTTTAAAAAGAGGGTATGCTATGTTTAGAAATGTACAAACTTTGACTAGCTAATAATTATGAGAAATAATAGCATTGTTAGGAGGTTATAGTTGTTAATTTCCTTTAGCTATAGGAAACATTGTTCCTTGTTAACTGTGTGTGTGCAGGGGCGGACTGACCATTCGGGCATCGCCCGAGTGCCCAGGGTCAGTAGGGTGCCCCGTTCCCTGCATCTGGAGTCTGCACTTATTCACCAGGGGCTTGCTACTCTGGGCACCTGACACTTCACAGCATGGCATTTAAATTCCCCCCTGAGCAGCCAACACCAGCGATGTCCCTTCCGAGCATACAGTGAGTGTTTGAAAGGGGGAAATCTCCAGCCTCTGCCCTCTTCATAAAAGGCACATAGGATTGTCATAGTGAGGGATCTGGGACAAGTGCACTGTCTAGAGCTTTCTGACAGATGGATGAGCCAATGAAGCCAGCACTGAGTGTGCTTCCTTCCTTCTTACTCACTTTCTCCACTTCCCCCTCTCCCTAACCTGCCCACTTGGTGGCTGTGCTGGAAGAATCATACCGGGCTGTGCGGAGAGGTGAGGGGACTATGAAGGAGTACTTAGGAGGGGAAGGGGTTATTCACCTGTCAGTGTGTGTGTTTGTACATGTCTACAGCCTGTGTGTGTGCTACACTGAGGCTCTGGACAACACTGGCTGCATGCTGAGAGACTATTTACCCACTGCATACACAGCATGTCACAGTACACAGGGATCCTGATGGATAGATGGTCTCTGACCTGGAAACCAGTCCCTCTTCTTCACCCACTACTATGTATGTCATTGTCCAGGTCCCTGATTAACCACTTGCTTACTAGGCACTTAAACCCCCTTCCTGCCCAGGCCAATTCTCAGCTTTCAGCTTTTTTCAAACAAATAGAGCTTTCTTTTAGTGGTATTTAATCACTACTGGGGTTTTTATTTTTTGCTAAACAAACAATAAAAGACTGAAATCTTTGAAGAAAAAAAAATGTTCGTTAGTTTGTTATAAAAGTTTGCAAACACATAATTTTTTTCCTTCACTGATGTTCGCTGATGGGGCGGTGCTGATGGGCACTGATAGGTGGCACTAATAGGCAGTGATGGCACTGATAGGCACTGGTAGGTGGCACTGGTGGGCACTGCTTAGCAACAGTGGTTCTTGAGTGTACAGGACCAATGTCCCATTTACTTTAGATGGTAATCGGCTTTTTTTTTCTCTCCTCCTGCTGTCAGCATGAGGGGAAAAAAGCCGATCACTGGCTCGGTTTACATCACGGGATCAGTTATGGGCTAACAGCTGATCACATGGTAAGGGGGGATCGCCCCCTTACTCCAATCTATGATCAGCCGAGACTTATGGACTCACTAATCACAGAGCGAGCCTGGCATGCCCCCCAGGGGACGCGCAGGCATCACAAGCATGGGAGGACGTACATGGATGCCCTCCCGGCAATTTATGCCCGCACTGTAGCCATCTTTCGGCTATGGCACAGGCGACATTAAGTTAATAGGGACAGCCCGTCTTAAAAAAACAAACCCCTCTGTCATTTTATTGTCTTCTATCCTACTAAGTGTATATATTATAGTTTTAATCCATGTTTAGTAAGGATAGTCCTTGTTCTGTAGAGACAGTCCTATATAGAGACGGTCCCGGTTATATAGAGACAGTCCAGGTTATATAGAGACGGTCTAGGTTATAAAAGAGACGGTCCTTGTTCCATAGAGATGGTCCTTGTTGTTGTACTATAGAGACATATAAAGATTGGTATGTAAAGACAGTCCTTGTTCTGTATAGACAGTCATTGTGCTGGGGTTTATATGTGTCCGTGGGACTCTTGCTTGTGGCACAACAATCAAGGCACATTTACAGGTACAGGTGAGCCTGGGCTTTTTTTTTTTTAACTATGTCCCATAAGCCCCTTCCATTCGCAATCTGGTGCCACATTACTTCTCTCCTTTCTTCTTGGCACCAGGGGCCCCTGGTGCATGGTGGACACTTGCAGTTCTCCCCACCCCAACAGGGGGACTGTGTGTGGCTAAAGCAGGTGATCAGTGCAGCGGGTGGGAAAAACTGCAACCAAACTTTTGTGGCTCTCACTGCAGCAACTGAACGTTAACATCTCCTGCTGTAGCTGCTGCAATGAAAGCCACAAAAGGTTAGTTCCAGTTATTTCCCTTTCTGTGGGTGTGGCTCGAGTGTGGGCGGAGACACAGAGGGCCCCATGATCTCCTATTTCCCGGCGGTCCCGTTGTTTGCTTATAGCAGCCTTTCACAACCTTTTTATCCCAAGGGAATACTTGAAAAAATGTTCAGGTCTCAGATACCTCCTGCTAGGAATAATCCATTGATGGCCATTGGGAAAATACCCCTTCTGTTGGTGGTTGTCCGTGGAAGGAATGTTTCTTCTGTTGAATTCCACTTATATAGTCATGGTTGTGGTTCTGCCAAGTAGTGTTGGACCTGAATCTTTGCAGGTATCAATAAATGGGAGGTCAGTTAGCCACAGCTCAAGAAACCCCTAGCTGTCTCTGGAGGAACCCTAGGGTTTCACTGAACCCTGTTTGAGAATGACCGACTTATAAGCTCCTTTTTCAGTTTTAGGTAACATGGAGGACAATTTACTTTAATTTTACCTCTTCAAAGAATTGTCAGTCTTTATAAAATGTAATAAATACTAAAAGTGGAAAATATTCAGCACTAATTACATTCAGCAGCGCTCAATATGTGCATGCATATTGTTAATCGTACAGTCCTCCTAAAACAAATGAGTTTATATCCATAAAGTCTTTGTTTTAGAAGGTAACCAGCATCATTGAAGGGAGGTGTTGGAGATCAAGAGCGGAGCACTCACCCGAATTTTCCCCCATTAGGGGACTCCTTCTTTGTAGAACAGGGGTCTAAATATACGATACTACAGAACCCACTCAGCCCAGCACCAATTCTATATTGACATCGGTTCTGGTACCTTTGCTGGTCTGCTTTGCGCTCATTATCCTGGCTGGTTACCTTCTAAGGTCCAGAAAAAGCCGTAAAGCGGACGTCCGCTCTAGGGACAAGAAGATCGGAATCTTGGAAGAACAAGGGATACCTGGTTGCAGTGGTTATCCGGTGGTAGCAGTGGTGTTCCTGGCTTTCAAGGGTGCAAGCAACCTATGCTTACAGGCGTATGATCATTGTATTTCTGGTGAGTGCCTATTCCTAAGGGGAGCACTTATGGTGTGGTGAAGGTGAACGCCAGATCTGAGTGTTGAGCACTGGGAGTACCGATGCCATAGTGAAAACCTGTTTTCTCTTACGTCCTCCGACAGTCGCCGCCTCTTCATATTCGTCACATATGGGGTATTAGACTTTGCTCCGAAGGAGTAGCTAGGCAACAGAATATGTTAACAATAAAGCTTTAACATATCCCACCCTCAAGGGGTGGTCCCCTCAGTCAATACCCTCCTACTTCCTGCAACCATATCTCAGTTTTAATGTCTAGCTTGTCAGGAGTGGCTGGCTCTCTCTGTGCTGGGACTTTTTTGTCCCAGACTCTTTCTTCTTTTTGATATTTTATTTGAGTTTTCTCTCTACCTTTACTTAGCTGTTATTTTTGTCAGCATTAGTTAGTTCTTCGGACGAAGAGGATCATGCGGACTGGGTCTCGGGCTGATCCCCCTGGTCGCAGGTCGTGGGTCAGTGGCTTCCCAGTCTGCCATCGAGCGTTCAGCCAGGTAACGCTCCTGGCACAGTGAACGACCCATCCCTGTTCGGTGCAGGGATGATTGGTGAGGTGGCTACCTCACCGGACGCTGTGCGGTTTCTGAACCGCCATTGTGTGCGTCTTGAATTGCGACTCTCCCTGCCTCATGTGCAGCGGCTTGTTCGCCTGTGCGGGTTCCCCACGCCATGTGAGGTAAGTGTATCTATGTGGGGACCTGTCTGTCTGGGGGGGGTCTCAGTCTGGGACTGTGTAACCTGCCTTTAATCACACTGCTTGTCTCCCTATCTCTCGGCTGCATGCTGTGGGCTGCAAGGGGGGGGGGGAGCTGTATGACACTGAGTATGTCAGGCTGGGCAGTGTGAGGAGCTGTGTGCTGTGGGGCATGTTTTTAATGGCATGTTGGGGCATATACAGCGATCGCTGCGGCGATCTAACATGTATCCATATAATGGGATAATATTGTGTGTGATTTTATGCACTGTGGAGCGGCGATTTCGGCGCCAAACGACGCCATTTTACCGGCGCCCGCTCCGGCCGCATGGTTTACATGCACGGCGGCCATTTTCTTGTAGCCTCCATAGGCTTACATAGAGCGCCCTGGCAGCATCACTTCCTCTCTCCTGGAAGCACCGATCGAGGCAGCAGCAGCAGCGGAGTCTCCTCAGGTTTTATCCTTCTATTCCTGTGTTCCATTGCCTGTATTCAGTCTGTATATTCCCTGTGGGGGTCTCATTGTGCCTGAGTGTGGTGCGGTGGGCTGCGCTTGCCGCGCTTGCTGTAAGGGGGCAGTTAACCCTTGGTTGTCTGGCACACAGGGGCAATGGATTCTCAGGAGGGCAAGTTTCCCACAGTATTGGTGGAAAGCCAGGGGACCGCTGTTTCCCCCCCAGGGGGGGATTTAGCCACTATTGTGGCTGGCCTTGCTGCACAGGTGCAAATGCTGGTGGCTGCTCAATCTACTAAACGGCCCAGAGTTGCTCTGTCCTCTGATTCTGAGGGTGAAGGTGATGGGGCTGTTCTGGCGGGGACCCCCCTATCGGGGTCCCGCTCCTCTCTTGATCTAGTGGGGTCTGAGGTAGAGGCTGAAGTTGAGGGGGTTGATAATTCTCCCCCTGGCTCGCCTGAAGAGCTTGCAATCATGGATGAGTTGATTGCTTCCATTAAGCAGACGCTACGTTTGCAGGACGAGGTGTGTCCCCCAGCTGCCTTGGCGGCTTATGGGACGCAGAGAAAACGCAGGACGCCGCAGGTTTTTCCCTGCAATGCTGATTTTCAGCGCGCTGTTAAGGACCAATGGCGCGATTTGCGCAAGCCTTTTGCGGTACCTAGTAAATTTAAGCTGCGTTACCCTTTCTCGCCTGCCACTGATGAACGGTGGTGTGTGCCTCCGCCAGTGGATCATGCTATTGCGGTTTTGAACAAAGCCACTGCGATCCCTGCAGAGGGATCCCCTGTTTTCCGTGATGCCACGGATAGGAGACTGGAGTCTCTTGCCCGTCATACTTATTCTGTTACGGGTTCTATGCTTAAGGCTCTGTTTGCTTCTCTCATGGCGGCCCAGGCGATCGCAAGTTGGACGCAGATGCTTAGGCGCGTCCTAGTGGCCGATTCGGCCTCGGCGGCGACCCTGGATATGGTGGATCAGATCCACCAGGGTGTCATGTATCTGTGTGATGCGGACCTGGACCTGATTCCGTTGGCCGCGCGTGTGCACAGCGTGGCGGTGTTGTCTCGCCGCCTGGTTTGGTTGAAATGTTGGTCGTTGGACCAATCTTCACGTAAAACCTTAGCCAATCTGCCTTATGATGGGTCTCGCCTTTTTGGGGAGTCCCTGGATGTGTTGATTAAGGGGATCACCGGGGGTAAGAGCACTCTCTTGCCCCATTTCCCCAAGGCTAAGGGGGCTTCTGGGAAGAAGCATGCTAATTTTCGGCCCCCTCAGGGGTCCTTTCGTGCCTTTCGGCCGCACTACAAGGGCAAACCGTTCAAAGGCCAAGGCTCTCAGAAGAAGCCCTGGTCTGGGAAACAGAAGTCCGGCCAATCCGGACCTGCAGCCCATAACAGTTCGGCCTGAAGGGGCGCCCTCACCCAGTTTTGGGGTGGGGGGACGCTTGCTCGGTTTTCTTCAGCCCTGGTTGGCCCGTGTGCGGGACAGATGGGTTCTGGAAATCGTTCGATCTGGTTACAAGATCGAGTTTCTCTCTCGGCCGGAGAGCAGATTTTTTCCCTCAAATCTTCAACTGTCTCCAGAGCGCCTGCGGGATCTGCACCTGGCGGTGCGGGACCTGAGGGCTCAGGGAGTGGTGGTTCCGGTGCCTCATCGGGACAGATTTCGGGGGTTTTATTCCAATCTGTTCACCGTGCCCAGGAAGGAGGGCAAGGTTCGTCCGATTCTGGACTTGAAAGCTCTGAACCGCTCTGTGCGGGTTCGCAAGTTCCGCATGGAATCCCTGCGCTCGGTGGTGGCTGCCCTGGTTCCGGGGGAATTCATGGCCTCCATCGATTTGAAGGATGCGTACCTTCACATCCCCATATTCGAGGGTCATCAGAAGTACCTTCGATTTGCCATTGCGGAGGATCACTACCAGTTTGTGGCGTTGCCCTTTGGGCTCGCCTCGGCTCCGCGGGTCTTCACCAAGGTGCTTGCACCGGTTCTGGCATTATTGAGAACCCAGGGCATTTCTGTCCTGGGGTATCTGGACGACATTCTGGTTCGGTCTGCGACCGGACAGGGTCTGGAGAAGGACCTGTCTGTCACAATGCAAACTCTGCAGGAGTTCGGTTGGACGATAAATGTTCCAAAGTCGACACTGAGTCCGTCGGTTCGTCTCCCCTATCTGGGAATGATACTGGACTCGGTGCAGGCGAAGGTCTTCCTGCCGGAAGACAAACTCAGGACTCTTCAGGAGGAAGTCAGGTCCCTCAGGGACGTTCCACACTCGTCTCTGCGGACGGGTATGAGATGTCTGGGATTGATGGTCTCGGCCTTCGAGGCGATTCCTTTCGCGCAGTTTCACACGCGGGGTCTCCAAGCGGAGATCCTGTCCAGGTGGGACGGGCGACCTCAATCTCTGGATCTTCAGATCTCGTTGAGTCATCGCACCAGGGAAAACCTTCTGTGGTGGCTCCAGTCTCCGTTGGTGTCCGGGGGCAAGTCGTTTCGTCCGATCTCGTGGACGATAATCACCACGGATGCCAGCCTGTCGGGCTGGGGTGGTGTTCTGGGCGTTCTGTCCGCCCAGGGGACCTGGTCGGAGGGGGAGTCTTCCCTTCCGATCAACATTCTGGAATTGCGTGCGATAAGGCTCTGTCTTCATCGCTGGACGGACCGGCTGCAGGGCTGCCCGGTTCGGGTGCAGACGGACAATGCCACGGCGGTGGCCTACATCAACCACCAAGGGGGCACCAGGAGTGCCCGAGCGGCTCGAGAAGTGGCCGACATTCTGTCTTGGGCCGAGACTCATGTCCCGGCGATAACGGCGGTTCACATTCCGGGAGTGGAGAACTGGCAGGCGGACTATCTGAGTCGCCAGACCCTGGATCAGGGGGAATGGTCTCTCCACCCGGCTGTCTTCCAGATGTTGTGCGCGAAGTGGGGTCTTCCAGATGTGGACCTGTTCGCGTCTCGCCTCAACTACAAGGTGAGGAGGTTCGTGGCAAGGACGCGCGACCCTCGGGCAGACGCGTCGGACGCGTTAGTGGCCCCGTGGCATCGGTACAGGCTGATGTACGCGTTTCCACCGATTCAGTTGCTGTCCAGGTTCCTTCGCAGGTTGCACTCGGAACGCAGCACGGTGATTCTTGTGGCACCGGACTGGCCTCGCCGGTCCTGGTACGCAGACCTCGTGAATCTGGCGGTCGACGCTCCTTGGCGTCTGCCTCTTCGAGACGATCTACTGTCTCAAGGACCGATTTACCATCCTGCTTTACAGTCGCTGGCTTTGACGGCCTGGCTGTTGAGACCGAGGTCCTGAAGGAGAAGGGTCTCTCTCCAGAGGTCGTTCATACTTTGATCAACGCGAGGAAGTCTTCCTCGGGGAAGGTTTATTACCGTACTTGGAAGGCCTATTTTGCCTGGTGTGAGTCCAGGGGGTTTTCACCCCGCACGTACTCGGTTTCCCGTGTGCTGTCTTTCCTTCAGACGGGTGTCGATCAGCGTTTGGCGCTGGCTACGATTAAGGGTCAGGTGTCGGCGCTGGCCGTTCTGTTTCAACGTCCCGTGGCTTCCAACTCCTTGGTTGGCACTTTTATTCAGGGTGTGCGGCATCTGGTTCCTCCTAGGAGGGATCCTTTGCCCCCTTGGGACTTGAATCTCGTTCTATCTGTGTTACAACGTGCTCCTTTTGAACAGATCAGGGAGATCTCGTTGTCTATGTTGTCCAAAAAGGTCGCCTTTTTGGTGGCGATCACTTCGGCTCGCAGAGTGTCGGAACTGGCGGCTTTGTCCTGCAAGTCTCCGTACCTGGTTGTTCATTTGGATAAGGTGGTCTTGCGACCTAATCCTTCTTTTCTACCGAAACGAGTTTCGGAATTCCATCTTAACGAGGATATTGTTTTGCCTTCGTTGTGCAAGAAGCCTAAACATCCGAAGGAGGTGAGATTGCACTCTCTGGATGTTGTTCGGGCGATAAGGGTTTACCTTAAATCGACTGAGTCTTTTCGTAAGACTGACTCCTTGTTTGTTCTTCCAGAGGGTCCTCGGAAGGGCATGGCGGCTTCCGCCTCTACCATTGCCAAATGGATCAGGCAGACCATTGAACAGGCCTATGCCTTGCAGGGGAAGGTTCCCCCTGTGCCTGTGAAGGCGCACTCTACTAGATCACTGAGTACGTCTTGGGCCTGCCGTCATGGGGCTTCTGTAGCCCAGGTGTGTAAGGCGGCGACTTGGTCGACCGTACACACTTTCACAAAATTCTACAAAGTAGATGTTCAGGCATCGGCGGATGCTTCCTTTGGCCGCAAGGTTCTTAGTGCGGCTGTTCCATAGGGTCCCTTGTTGGGGACTCCTGGCTGTTGGGATAGTTTTTTGTATCCCCTGGTTTTTTTGTCTTTTCCTGGGTTGTTGCTCCTGTTGAGCACTTGTTTTTGCTGTTGCCCAGCTGGTTTCCTTCCTTTGGTAAGGTTCCTTTCTTTAATGCGGAGACTGCGTTGCCTTTCGGCGCGGATGCGTTTCCCACCCCTCATGTTTGCACTGCTTTGGGACGTCCCCATATGTGACGAATATGAAGAGGCGGCGACTGTCGGAGGACGTAAGAGAAAACGGAATTTTTGTAAAATCTTACCTGTAAAATTCCTTTCTCTGAGTCCTCCGACAGTCGCCGCCCCCGCCCCTCTTTTGGGGTTTGAATGTATACTCTACTGCTATTCCACTAAAACTGAGATATGGTTGCAGGAAGTAGGAGGGTATTGACTGAGGGGACCACCCCTTGAGGGTGGGATATGTTAAAGCTTTATTGTTAACATATTCTGTTGCCTAGCTACTCCTTCGGAGCAAAGTCTAATACCCCATATGTGACGAATATGAAGAGGCGGCGACTGTCGGAGGACTCAGAGAAAGGAATTTTACAGGTAAGATTTTACAAAAATTCAGTTTTTTCCAAAACAAAGACTTTATGGATATAAAACTCATTTGTTTTATGAGGACTGTACGATTAACAATATGCATGCACATATTGAGTGCTGCTGAATGTAATTAGTGCTGAATATTTTCCACTTTTAGTATTTATTACATTTTATAAAGATCGTTTTATTATTACAGTAGCTGCTATCAGTGAAACTTATGACATTTTAATGATTTTATCTGGGCGAGTGTTTGAAGCTTCCTTTCAACCACTTTTTTCCAAAGAATTGTCAGTATTGCACATTCATACCATTCTATTTATCCTGCATATAATAATTTGATTTTTTTTTTTCCTCCACACAATTCAGGCTCGCCTTTTTGATGAACCTCAGCTTGCAAGTCTCTGCTTGGAAAACATTGATAAAAACACTTCTGATGCCCTAAATGCAGAAGGATTTACGGACATTGATTTAGGTAACTTTATAGGTGTGCTTCAAAATGTAAACAAGCTCTTAACATAAACCTGCCTGGGGAGAAATATGTCAACTGTTATTGCTGATCTCCTGTAATTGGCATTTGCTTGGTTATCTGTGGCTTCTGCACTTTGAAAAATCTGTCTTAATTATGTAGCTAGTAAAGTTGGAACTCCTGATCTGATCACTAAAGCAAGAGTTTTAGCATAACAGCCAGGCCACTAGCAGTGTCAAAATGTAAACTAAGGTAGTCCACCTATTTCGCTTAACACAAGAATAATTTTGTGGTTTTCTTCACTAAAAACTGCTAAACCACAGCAGCTGGAGGAGTTAATGAAACAAGGGAATTTGGAACATGCTGTTATCTACCATCAACTGGCACTTGCATTTTTGTTATGGCTTAAAGCAGAACTCCAAGTTTGAGTGACGTTTTTAAATAGCTTGTTTGGAGCAAGCTGGTCCAAACATTCTATTTACTTCACTATCCGATGCAGCGGCTTTTTGTGCCGTGTAACTAACTGTGTGTGGCATACAGTATACAGCACTGTGTTGTAGCAGTGAGCACAGAACCTTCCCATCACACTTGGAACACAATCATTTTGAGGTGAGTACTGTTTAGCCGTTTGCTTTGTATGCTGTGAGGTGGGGATGTGGATGTCATCTGCCCGCCTCTTCTCCTCCAGCCCATCAGAAGATGATTTCTATTCATTCATAGAATGCACAGTTCCTTGTGAGAGGCTGAGCAGCACTCAGCCTGGCTCTATTTTGTTCTGAAAGTATGATGGGAAGTTCCTGTCCTACTATCAGAACATATTGCTGTATACTGTATGTAGTGGAGTCTAAAATCATTATACAGGATTTATTTAGCAATATGAGTGCAGACAGTACACTTACAATATTATTCAATACCGGGGGGAATCAGTAGACCCTGCTTGTTAGAGCTTACAATCTAAAAGGGAGGGTCAAGTGATACAAAAGGTAATAACTCTGGGGATGAGCTGAGGAAATACATGCAGTTTATTCAACGCACTCAATCGCTGTAACAGTTTGTGAAGTAAATGGTTTGTTTCACCAACATGATCCATGCAAACTATTTAATCTTCACTAAAACCTGGAATTAGGCTTTAAGAATAAAGAAGGTTTAGAACGTCTAATGAAGTTTTTATTGCTGTCCTTCCACTACTGACTTTACATAGATAGTGAGAGAAAATCCCCTATGGGAACTGACAAATTGCAAGTCTTCCCTCTCTTTCTAATTGTTACATAGTTACATAGTTAGTTAGTGAGGTTGAAAAAAGACATCAGTCCATCCAGTTCAACCTATGATGTGTGTGTGTGTTTGCTTTTAACCGTACATTGTATACCCCTGTATGTTGTGGTCTTTAAGGTGTCCATCTAATAGTTTTTTGAAACTATCAATGCTCCCTGCTGATACGACTGCTTGTGGAAGAGAATTCCACATCCTTATCGCTCTTACAGTGAAGAACCCCTTACGCACTTTAAGGTTAAACCGCCTTTCCTCAAGTTTTAGTTAGTGGCCACGTGTCTTATTGTATCTCCTCTCTGAATAGTTTGTTCCTTATGCTAGGGTCGCCAGTACAGTATTTGTACATTGATATCATATCCCCCCTCAATCGTCTCTTCTCCAGAGAGAATAGGTTCAGTGCTTGTAGTCTTTCCTCATAGCTGATGTCCTCCATTCCCCTAATTATTTTTGTTGCCCTTCTCTGGACTTTCTCCAGTTCCAGCACATCCTTCCTGAGGACCGGTGCCCAGAACTGGACAGCAAACTCCAGATGTGGCCGGACCAGAGTCTTGTAGAGCGGGAGAATAATCTCTTTATTTCTGGAGTGAATCCCCTTTTTTATACAACCCAGTATTCTGTTGGCTTTGCTTGCGGCGGCTTGGCATTGCATGCCACTGCCAAGCCTGTTGTCTACCAGTACCCCCAGGTCCCTTTCCATCCTAGACTCACCCAGAGGTTCCCCCCCTAGTGAGTAGCTTGCTTTCTGGTTTCTGGCCCCCAAGTGCATTACTTTACATTTTTCAACATTAAATCTCATCTGCCATGTAGTTGCCCACCCCGTTATTTTGTTCAGGTCTGCTTGCAAGGTTTCCACATCCTGCATAGAAGATATTGGCATGCCTAATTTAGTATCATCTGCAAATACTGAGATTGTACTAGATATCCCCTCCTCTAGATCATTTATGAATAAATTAAACAGGATTGGTCCCAGGACAGAACCCTGGGGGACCCCACTTTCCACACCCGCCAAATCCGAGTACTCCCCGTTAATCACCACCCTCTGTACTCTCCCCTGGAGCCAGTTCTCTATCCAGGTACTCACCTTATGGTCCATACCTACCTTCCTTAGTTTGTACAGTAAGCGTTTGTGGGGAACGGTGTCAAAGGCCTTTGCAAAGTCCAGATACACCACATCCACAGGCTTACCTTTATCTAGGTGGCAGCTCACTTCATCGTAGAAGGTTAATAGATTGGTTTGGGGGGGGGGGGGTGACATGGTAGCTTGGGCTTGCTGGTTCCTGAGGCCTCCATGTGTCGGTCCCTAGCTGCACGCCGTGGGCAATGTGAACTTTTCACAATAGACCTGTAAGAGGCAGCCATTTTCCCTGTAGCTTCCTATTGATATGTATGGGCATCCATCTTTGTGTAGCCCTTGTGCTATGCTGAGCAGTGTGACCTTCTTCAGGCACATCACTTCCTGTCCATTTGTTTCCTGCTACTGGCCGAGGTCACTTCCTGTCTTTCTCTCCATGCTGCTGGAAGAATCAGGAGGACGGTGTGTCTGAGATGGAACAGTACTTGGTCCCTGCGAGCATATTCCTGCACTTTCTCCTGTCAGTTTAGTTTCCCTGCAGACCGATGCGATCAGTGGTGGATACCGCGATTGGCACTCTTAAAGCTACAGTACTCCGTTTTTTGCAAATTGCAATATGGAGTCCCAAACTGGAATTTCACCCTCAGACCCACTCTGTGCGACTCCCGGACAGTCCGGATCGCAGTCGCTGGCTGCGATTTCAGCAGCCTTGGAAAGCCTGGCGACTAAAGTTGATTTAGTCATGAAAAAGGTTGATAACCGAAAACAGCCACTGCCTTCTCCATCTGTGGAGGTGTCCTCTGATTCAGAGGCTGCTGGGGTCGCCCCCCCCGGACGCCCTGCTTCCTGAGGGGTCACCGTCCTCGCAGTCAGATGGTAAGGAGGACCTGTCTTCAGCTGCAGCGCTGGAACATGCATTAGTGGAAGCTCTGATTATTTCTTTAAAATAAAATTGGCTGATGAGCCCACACCGGGTGGCTTTTGGCTCTCAGAAGTCTCCAAAAGCTGACAGGGTTTTCCCTTGTCCCGGCACTTTTCATGATATTGTGAATAACCAATGGTGGCCAGTTAAGCACGTGTTAGTTGTGCCAAAACGCTTTAAACGCCAGTACCCTTTTGCTGAAAAGGTCTCCAACCATTGGACGGTGCCGCCTCAGGTGGACCATCCTGTTTCCAGATTAAACAAATCTACCCTTGTGCCTGTGGAGGATTCCACGTTTTTTATGGATCCAGTGGAAAGGCGGGCGGAATCCCTTTCCCGCCATCTTTACATGCTGGGGGGTTCCATTTTGAAGCCAGTTTTTGTGTCTGTGTTAGTCTCCCAGACGGTGACAAAATGTATTAGGGCTTTGCGAGAGTCTTTGGACCCCGAGACTGTTCCTCTGGAACTGCTGGACCAGGTGATCCAGGCTCTGGTGTTCCTGTGTGATGCTTCTATGGATGCGGCTCCCCTGGTGGCCAGGGTTTTGGCTGTGGGCATTGTTGTAAGACGCGTGGTTTTGGTTTAGGAGCTGGTTGGCTGACCAAGCTTTTATGAAAGCCCTGGCTAATCTCCCCTTTCTGGCAGAACGATTGTTTGGCGACTCATTGGATGAGTTGGTAAAGGGCCTGACTGGTGGGAAGAGTACTCTTTGTCCTCAATCCTCCAAGGGTTAGACATCCTGTACTAAGCGGGGTCCCTCCTTTTCTGCTCATAAACGCTTTTTTTGCCTACGGGGCGCAAGAAAATGGAAAGCCATTTAGAATTTCTGGAGGAACTAAGAAGCCTTGGGACAAGCCCAAGGCCGGTCAGTCCGGTGCTGCAGAAAAGTCCTCTTCAGCATGAAGGGGCGCCCTCACCCGTCTCAGGGGTGGGGGGGGGCGTCTGCGCTTCTTTCAGAAACCCTGGACTTCCTTCATTCAGGACGATTGGGTTTGCTAACTGATTTGATCCGGGTACAAGATCTTTCAGTTGAATCTGCACCTGTCTCCGGAGCGTTTGAAGGATCTGCAGGAAGCTGTGCGAGATCTCCTGGCTCAAGGGGAGATTGTGCCGGTTCCTCCACAGGAACGCTCTCAAGGTTTCTATTGAAATCTGTTCACGGTGCCCAGAAAGGAGGGCAAAGTACGTCCAATCCTGGACCTCAAGGCTTTGAACCACTTTGTGCGGGTGCAGAAGTTCCAAATGGAGTCCTTTCGGTCGGTGGTGGCATCTTTTGAATCAGGGGGTTTTATGGCGTCCATTGATCTCAAAGATGCGTATCTCCACGTCCCCATATTCAAGGGACACCAGCGATTCCTCCGCTTTGCGGGGGCAAAGGAGCACTTTCAGTTTGTGGCTTTATCCTTTGGTCTCACCTCGGCTCCCAGAGTTTTTACCAAGGTCTTAGCCCCCGTGCTGGCCTTATGTCAACAGGGTATCTCCATTGTGGGATATCTGGACGATCTCCTGTTGCAAGCAGTCTCCCATTTAGATCTGCTGGATGTTTCCATCACATTTCAGACCCTTCAGGAATTTGGGTGGAGGATCAAATTTCCACAAATCTGCCCTGACACCGTCCATGCGGGTCACTTATCTGGGGCTGATCTTCAACTCTGCTTTGGCGAGGGTCTTCCTTCTCTTGGACAAGCTTCAGAAGTTGCACAGAGTGGTGCGATTGCTGCTGGAGACCAATCTGTCCTCATTGCGGGCTTGCGTAAGGGTCTTGGGTCTGATGGTCTCGACCTTCGAAGCGGTCCCGTTTGCTCAGTCTCACACGAGACAGTTGCAGAAAGAGATTCTTGCAAAATGGAACAGAGATCCTTGGACCTGAAGATGCGGTTGAGCTATCTCACAAAACCGGTTCTCTTGGTGGCTTCAGTCACCTGTCCTGTGCCAAGGCAAGTTCTTCCTGCTGGTGTTTTGGACAGTGGTTACCACGGACGCCAGCCTGTCAGGCCTGGGGTGCAGTGCTGGGGAAGCTCTATGCCCAGGGAACTTGGACAACGGAACTACCGGAGGATCAAGGGGAATGGTCCCCCCATCCGGAGGTGTTTCATATCCTGTGTGCCCGGTGGGGGACTCCGGAGGTGGATCTGTTTGCATCTTGCCGCAACAGGAAAGTTCAGAGGTTTGTGGCCAGGTCTTGGGTTTCTCTGGCCGACGCCACAGACGCTCTGGTGGCACCTTGGAGTCAGTATCGCCTGATCTATGCCTTCCCTCCGCTTGTTCTCTTGCCGAGGTTTCTTCGCTAAGTGGCGATGGAAGGCATTCCAGTCATTCTGGTGGCATCCGATTGGCCTTGGCGGTCCTGGTACACAGAACTGGTAAAAGTGGTCGTGGATCCTCCATGGCGTCTTCCTCTGCAGAAAGATCTACTATCTCAAGGACCAATCTTCCATCCTGCTTTACGGTCGCTGGCTTTAACGGCTTGGCTGTTAAAAGCAAGGTGTTGAGGGATAGAGGTCTCTCTGATTTGGTGATTCCTACCCTTTTGACGGCCAGGAAGTCGACATCTAGAAAGATCTATCTCCGTACGTGGAAATCGTACATTGCATGGTGTGAATCTCTGCAGCTGCGCCCTCGCTTGTTCTCTATATTTGCCTTTTTACAAAAAGGGGTTGAGCAGTGCTTGGCGTCAGGCACCATCAAGGGCCAGTTGTCGGCTTTGGCTATTTACTTCCAACGTCCGTTAGCTACTCATGGTTTGATTCGCACTTTTATTCAGAGGGTGCGTCATCTGGCTCCTCCACGGAGATCCCAGTTACCGCCGCGGGATCTTAATTTTGGTTTTGTCTGTTCTTCAGAAAGCCTCCTTTTGAGGATATTGGGGAGATTTCTCTGCTTTCTTTGACGCAGAAGGTTGCCTTCCTAGTGGCTATCACTTCTGCCCGCAGAGTCTGAGTTGGCGGCACTGTCCTGTCCGCCTTATTTGGTTGTTCACAGGGATAAAGTGGTCCTCCGACCTGATCTGTCCTTTTTTCCTAAGGTGGTGTCGGGTTTTCATCTGAATGAAGACATTGTGTGGCCTTCCTTATGTCCGAAAGCCTAAACATCACAAAGAACTTGCCTTGCACTCTCTGGAAGTGGTTCGGGCAATAAGGGTTTATCTGGCGGTTACGGAGTCCTTGAAGTTGGACTCTTTGTCCTTTCGGACGGTCCTCACGAAGATTTGGCTGCGTCCCCTGCGACCATTTCAAGATGGATCAGGCAGACGGTTGTTGCTTATTCAGTCAAGGGTCAGGTTCCTCCTTTTTCCTGTAAAGGCGCATTCTACTAGAACGCTGCTTGCCTCTTGGGCTTTTCGCCATCAGGCCTCTATTGTACAAGTTTTTAAGGCAGCGACACCTTTACCAAATTTTACAAGGTGGATTTGTTGGCATCTTTGGATGCCTCTTTTGGCCTGCAAGGTTTTGCAGGCTGCTGTTTCATAAGAGAATGTTTTTTTGTTATTTTCTTAGGGGTCTTTTTTATCTGGGTGAGCTCCTGTTTTTGGTTGAGCTCCATGTTGCCCAGTTGGCTAGGTTTAGTCTCTTGGAGTTGACGTTACTGTCTGGTTGCATTTTTCCCACCCCTCATGCCTAAACTGCTTTGGGACGTTCCACTCAGCTCATGGAGATGAGTCTGCGTCTGTCGATGGACTATAGAGAAAATAAGATTTTTGGAAGATCTTACCGTAAGATCTTTTTCTCTGATGTCCATTGACCGACTCGGCACCCGTCCCTCTGTATAGGGATGGTTCTTTTGTCTTCACTGCTTGCAACTAAACTGATGTGCTGGGCTGTGGCAGTGGGGGTTATGCCTGGAGGGACAGCCCTGTGGGCGTGTATATGTTAAATGTTTTGTATGAACGTACTGCCTAGACTACTTCTGCAGGTGGCAGCATAACCCACTCAGTTCATGGAGATGAGGCTGTGTCTGTCGATGGACATCAGAGAAAAAGATTTTACGGTAAGATCTTAAAAAAAAAAAAAAAAAAAAAAAGTATTTTTCTGGATAGTTTAATTGTTTGTATCGGAGGCTCTTCATCACCAAATATCTACAGTATTTTTCCAGGGCCTAAAGACTATTTTTTTCCTTTGCTAAAAAGTATTTAAAGTACAGTGTTGTTTAAAGGTCCATAGTATGAAATATAAAGGGCATTAAGTGTAGCTGTCCAATTTATGTAACCCCACCTCTATATACTTCTTTGCATTTTGAGCTACCTATGCAGACATCTGCATACCATGGCCACTTTCCAGGCTAGCACCATTTGAGAGTCCTAGGACTCACTCTGGTACACCTAGCCTACTTATCTCCTGGTTGCATTTTTTACTGGTACAGTGCCTTTCAAAAGTATTCACCCCCTTAGCATTTTTTTGTTGCCTCACAACCTGGAATTAACATGGATTGTTTGAGGATTTGCATAATTTAATTTACAGAACATGCCGACAACTGTGTAGATGATTTATTTATTTATTTATTTATTTTTTATTGTGAAGCAAACAACAAATAGGTCAAAATAACAGAAAAAGTCAATGTGCATAACTATTCACCCCCTAAAGTCAATACTTTGTAGAGACACCTTTTGAGGCAATCACAGCTCCAAGTCGCTTTGGATAAGTCTCTGAGCTTGCCACCACTGTGATTTTTGCCCATTCCTCCTTCCAAAACCACTCCAGCGCCTTCAAGTTGGATGGTTTGCGCTTGTGAACAGCAATCTTTAAGTCTGACCACAGATTTTCTATTGGATTGAGGTCTGAGCTTTGACTAGGCCATTCCAACACATTTACATGTTTCCCCTTAAACTACTCAAGTGTTTTAGCAGTGTGTTTGGGGTCATTGTCCTGCTGGAAGGTGAACCTCGTTCCTAGCTTCAAATCACGCACAGAGTGGTACAGGCTTTGCTCAAGAGTATCCCTGTATATATAGCACCATTCATCTTTCCCTTAACACTGACCAGTTTCCCAGTTCTGGCTCCTGAAAAACTTCCCCCACAGCATGATGCTGCCACCACCATGTTTCACTGTGGGGATGGTGTTCTTTTGTGATGTGATGTGTTGGGTTTGCACCAGACATAGCGTTTTCTTTGATCGTCAAAGTTCAATTTTAGTCTCATCAAACCAGAGCACCTTCACCCATACATTTTGGGAGTCTCCCACATGCGTTTTCGCAAACTCAAAACGTGACATTTTGTTTTTTGCTGAAAGTAATGGCTTTCTTTTGGCCATTCTGCCATAAAGCCCAACTCGAAGGAGCGTACGACTTATTGTCGTCCTATGTACAGATACTCCAGTCTCTGCTGTGGAACTCTGCTGCTCCTCCAGGGTTATCTTAGGTTTCTGATTAATGCCCTCCTTGCCCAGTCCGTGAGTTTTGGTGGGCAGCCGTAGCCGTCTCTTGGCAGGTTTGCTGTTGTGCCATGTTCTTTCCATTTGCTTATGACCGATTTGATGGTGCTCCTGGGGATCATCAAAGATTTGGATATTTTTTTATAACCTAACCCTGAGTTGTACTTCTCGACAACATTGTCCCTTAGGCTCCATTCACACCTGGGCGTTTTTTGAGCGTTTTTCAGCTCCAAAAACGCTCAAAAAAAAAACGTTCCAAAACGCCCAACAAATAAAACCCCATTAATTTAAATGGCCCCTGTTCACATCTGAGCGTTTTAACGCCTGAAGCAAAACACCTGTAGCTGAAAAAAGTACATGAGCTTCTTTTTGGGCTGATTACCAGCGTTTTTGATAGATGTCAATGCCTGCCTCCAAAAAACGCCTGAAATCGTGGAAAAAATTGCGATAAACGCGCGAAAACGCTATGCTTAAGTGTGAATGCAGCCTTACTTATTTGGAGAGTTCCTTGGTCTTCATGGCAGTGTTTGGTTAGTGGTTCCTCTTGCTTAGGTGTTGCAGCCTCTGGGGCCTTTCAAAAAAGGTGTGTATATGTAATGACAGATCATGTGACACTTAGATTGCACACAGGTGGACATCATTTCACTAATAAGCTGACTTCTGAAGGTAATTGGTTGCACCAGAGCTTTTTATGGGCTTCATAAGAAAGGGGGTGAATACATACGCACATGCCAATTTTTTTTTCCCCTCATATTATTTTTCTCCACAACAGCTAGGTTCTTTCTTTTAGGAAACCCTTAGTTTTTTTTTTTTAGAATTTACTATTGTATGCTTCGTTCAGAAGTAACCACCTCCTTATTCATAAAAATACCTGTTTCAACTACTACCTTTTTTAAAGTCCAATTTCAGGCACAATAAAATATACCCTTGCAGTGCTCCCCCCTCACTGTAAGGGTTAAAGTGTTACTAAACTCAGGACCCTGTATTGACTATATCTGGTCTCCCACAGTACACCGAACATGGACATGCAATAGTTTTAGTAAATATAAACTGCTAAATACCTTTTTTTTCATCAGCAGTATATAGCAGTCTTGTGACCTGTATCAGTATGTGCTTTAAGCTTGTTGAAGGAGTTTTCATTCTTCCCTTACTCTTCTCTGTCTGGACCGTGCTGATCACATGCACTCTCCCAAGAAAAGAAAACACTCTAGCAATACACACCAAAATGAGCATGTGCAGCTGGACTCCTAAGGCTCTGTTCTGTAAAGAGATGGATTGAAGTCAGTTTAGGAAGGGGAGGATCAGAGAAGACAGGATCACACCGCCTTTTATATACATTGCAGAGGTTTAACACCTTAGGTTCCACAGTGAATATAACAAGCATGCTTTACACACAGATTTTACTATTATGGGTTTAGCAACACTTTAAATCTTAGAGGAATAAAGAAGAATAATTGCCTTATCCTTCACTCCAGCAGGACAGTGCAACTTGTCCCGTGAAGCCTTTTCTCTAAGTTTCTCCTGGCCTCAGTTACACTCCTGCATCCTCTGGGTACAAGGCAGGGTTTATCGTCCTGCTTCGCACATGATGTACATAAAGCCATTGGATTTAGGCTGGGTTCACACTGGGCGGCTTCAAAGTCGCCAGACTCTGAAGCCGCCACATGAAGCGCGACTTCAGCGGGGCTTAAACGACTTCTCTAATAGAAGTCAATGCAAGTCGCCCCCAAAGTAGTGCAGGAATCTTTTTTTCTTAGAGCGACTTGAGTTGCTCCGATTAGAACGGTTCCATTGCACTGAATGGAGTGCGACTTGTCAGGTCACCTGACAAGTTGCCCCAGTGTGAACTGGGAATTACAGATTTTTTTTTTTTCAAAATCTCTTTAAGACAAAGGCATAATGAGCCACACACCGCTGAGACAGCTGACATCTTCCCCGGTTTTTCTTCTGGGTTTACGGCACAGGCTCTGAAGGTCCAGCACAGTAAGCCAGACCTTCAAGAGCGCATGCGCCGATGACATCGGCTGCATGCACTCTGAATATCTCCTAAATTGTGCAAGTTTAGGAGATATTCACAGTACCTAAAAGTAAGCCTTTAATATAGGCTTACCTGTAGGTACAATTAAAAATTAAAACAATTAAAAACTTCCTCTTTAAAACTAGTCATGTTACACTGACATGTTATTACTCAGCCCAGAATTCATGCTGTGGAATGGGTTCTGGTGGAGATACCATGGCCCGGTCTGGCTTAGCAAGGGCTTATACCATGACAGGTACAGTATATGGCATTGAAAGAATCCAGACCTATGGGAGTGTACTTTTAGTACTGCTGATTGCCACACTTCTCTAGAATAGCTTTGGTATATGGCTCACATGATACTTTAGACATGGAGACTTCCATCTGTGTTCTCCTGTAATGGTGTTTTGGTTCGCTACTCTGGAGGTAAATATAAGGACCCACCAATCTACAGTAGGAGGGTCAGACAATTCAAGTTACAGGCTGCAAGACCCATTTTGTATTTTGTCAGACTGCTTATGTACGATGCTTTTGAGACCCAGCTGAGGAATAAACTTGTACCTATACACTTTTATACTTATGCAAAATCCAAAATCAGAGTTGGAAAAGATCCCCCCTTACTAAAAATGACTTGTAAACTCAATCAGGTGTAGCGAATCACCTTCCCAATGGCACACTGCAATTGAACTTTAAACTGTGATCAGCTGTGGTCATTATGATTAGCTCAGCATTTAAAGAGCTTTCCGGGATCTTTTTAGTCTCTGGTAGTGCAACTGAAGCAATGAATCAACTATGGGTGGCAAAGCCCTGTGATTGGGATCTCCAGAATAAAGTTGTGGACAGGCTTTATCAATGCCTAGAAGCACAGTTAAGTCTATTAATAAGAAGTGGAACGTATTTGGTACAACACAGACCCTCCCGGGATCAGGACATCCAAACTGGATAAAAGAGCCAGGAGAAAGCTGGAGAGACTACTAAGAGGCCTACAGCAGTTGCAGGAATTTGACAGAGTGGTCATTGTGTGCATGTGACAACAATATCACAAAATCTCAACAAACATGGCTTTTATGGGAGGGTTGCAAGGAAAAAGCCACTCCAAGAAAGGCCACATGCAGTCACGAATGCGATTTATGCCAAAGCACACCTTATAGATGGAAAAAGGTCAGATGAGACTAAAATTAAATTGTTTTGCCTCCACACCAAACGATATGTTTGGCGGAAATCGAATACAGCTCACCATCCAAATAACACCATTTCTACAGTAAGACATGGGAGGTGGTAATATCTTGTTATGAGGGTGTTTCTCTGCAGCAGGGACTGGAGCATTGTCAGGATAGAAGTAAAACTGGATCGAGCAAAATACCATCACATTCTTGAGGAAAGTCTGCTGCTCTCTGCCCGAAAGTTTCAATAGGAAGGTTTACCTTCCCACATGACCATGACCCAAAGCACACAAAAAAATGACCACAGTGCTTGAAGGTGAAAAACCTGAATGTCCTTGTATGGCATAGTCAGAGCCCAGTCTTAAACCTCATTAAAAATGTGTGGAATGACTTGAAGACTGTAGTCCACAAACAGTCACCATCAAATTAACTAACTTGAGCAGGTCTGAAAAGCAGAGTGAGCAAATATTGCAAAGTCTAGATGTTAAATGTTTGTAGAGCCATATCCCAACAGACCAAAGGCTGTATTTAAAGCAAAATAATGAAGGGGATAATTCTGATTTTGAAATATTTTTTTCTGATATGTTGGTGTTCTATCTTTCACTTCAATATAAAGTTGCAAATACAGTAGTAAAACAGAGTAAATAAAGCTGGATAAAACAAACGGTCCATCTTCATTTCAAGCTGGAAAACCACAATATGTAATTATTTTAAGGGGGGGGGGATTATTTTCTATACCCCCTGTATTACAGCAGGCCCAGATCTTCTTTCTTTACCCTATACCAGGGAACAAGGCAGGGTTCTCGTCAAGTTTATGCACTCCCACCCTGGAGCCTATGGCAGTACTTTTCCAATGATTTGGATTAGTGGCAGTCAAGCTGCATCCATCGTCTCACCTTGAGGCCCGGATCACACTGGTGCAACATACGCTCTGACTTTTGAGAGCACATGTCGTGTATACAGTAAATCGAGGGTATCCAATGAGAGCTGTCTTAAAGCAGAGCTCCAGTCACCTGTGGTAAAAATAAAAACAAAACAATAAGTGTAGCTGCTGACTTTTAAAAACAGACACTCCCCTGCCCCAGGATCCAGCGGTGAGCTCACCCCAGGCGGTCTTGCCCATTGTCTTCAGTTCCCCATGCCGGCACCTTCACTATGGAAACCCGAATGTAATGCTGGTAGCTTCACAGCCGGGTGCTCACTGCACATGCGCGAGTCACGCTGCGCACCGTGAGTGGTGGATGCAGCCTTCTGGGACCTATTAGTGTCCCAGAAGACTGCAGGGGGAGGGAGGAAGGAGAACTTCTCCGATCCTCAAAAGTGCCAATTGAGCAAGAGTCCTTAAAGCGGAATTTCCCCCTTTGGGTGTATTTCCGCTTTAACTGGTCTGACTTTGGAAAAGTGCACTATTTTGGTCTGACTTGGGTCCGATTTTAGCCCATTGAATATTCTTGAAATCCTATTCAAGTCTGATCAGCATCTTAACTGATACAACTTGTGCACAGAGACAATGTTAGCACTGCAAAATGTATTGGGGGGGGGGGGGGGCAACCCTGAATCCCTGAATCCCATACCAGACCCAAGTTGCACTCATCTCAAGTCGGATGCTGTTCCCTAAAGTCTGACCGATTTGTTGCAGGGAAAAGTCTGATCAGAAGTCGTGGGACTTTCTTGTTGGAGCAGTGTGAACCCAGCATTTAAGCTTTCTTCAAACTTATTGTAAGCCTAGAACAATTTTGTTGGCTCCAGTTTTCTACAAGTGAGCATCAATCAGTGCTTGTCCTTGAGTACCATTAAGGGTCAAATCTGTGTTTTTATTATGTTGAACTCCCTTCAGCATCTAATTCCTTTTACTCATGTCCTACCCATCAAGCTACTTTTGGCCAGATTTACAGCCTTAAATCGGTTTACTAAATGCTTAATTGGCAGCAAGCATGGCTAATTCTCGATCAGCTTTGCAAATCTAATTTTAATACATTTACAAATTTAACATTCCACTGTGCAAAACTATTCTGTCAGGTTGCATGAGAATTGTGAGTAAACAGCCTTTTTATCGATGGGCCACAAAATTTCCTATAGGCGTGAGATTTGGATTTTGCTTTTGCCCTTTTCAGGAAAGCTATCGTGAGCTTTAGGTAATGGTGATTTTTATTTTTCTGTTTCCACTACTATCTTCTGAATATAGAATTCCCAGCCTCCGTTAAAGCAGACTCTGAGCAAAGATGTTAAGTGATTATAGAAAAGTTATTTCCCAATGACCTGTCTAATAGGTTTGATGCGTTTTAAAGACTGAACTGTCTGTAAAGAAAATTAGGCATTGCGTTTTGCAGGTTTAAACCAATACCAACAAGAAAAGTAGGTTATAGGCGCAGAGGCTTGGTCATAATACAGAATATGCAAAAAGTGTAGTTATAAGGTATACAGTGCATTGCGAAAGTATTCGGGCCCCTTGAACTTTTTGACCTTTTGCCACATTTCAGGCTTCAAAAATAAAGTAAATAATAATAAAAATAAAAATTGTAATTTTTTTTGAATAATCAACAAGTGGGACACAATCATGAAGTGGAACGAAATTTATTGGATATTTCAAACTTTGTTAACAAATAAACTAAAAAAATTGGGCGTGCAAAATTATTCAGCCCCTTTACTTTCAGTGCAGCAAACTCTCTCCAGAAGTTCAGTGAGGATCTCGGAATGATCCAATGTTGACCTAAATGACTAATGATGATAAATAGAATCCACCTGTGTGTAATCAAGTCTCCGTATAAATGCACCTGCACTGTGATAGTCTCAGAGGTCCATTTAAAGCGCAGAGAGCATCATGAAGAACAAGGAACACACCAGGCAGGTCCGAGATACTGTTGTGGAGAAGTTTAAAGCCGGATTTGGATACAAAAAGATTTCCCAAGCTTTAAACATCCCAAGGAGCACTGTGCAAGCGATAATATTGAAATGGAAAGAGTATCAGACCACTGCAAATCTACGAAGACCTGGCCGTCCCGCTAAACTTTCAGCTCGTATAAGGAGAAGACTGATCAGAGACACAGCCAAGAGGCCCATGATCACTCTGGATGAACTGCAGAGATCTACAGCTGAGGTGGGAGACTCTGTCCATAGGACAACAATCAGTCGTATACCGCACAAATCTGGCCTTTATGGAAGTGTGGCAAGAAGAAAGCCATTTCTTAAAGATATCCATAAAAAGTTTAAAGTTTGCCACAAGCCACCTGGGAGACACACCAAACATGTGGAAGAAGGTGCTCTGGTCAGATGAAACCAAAATCAAACTTTTTGGCAACATTGCAAAACGTTATGTTTGGCGTAAAAGCAACACAGCTCATCACCCTGAACACACCATCCCCACTGTCAAACATGGTGGTGGCAGCATCATGGTTTGGGCCTGCTTTTCTTCAGCAGGGACAGGGACTATGGTTAAAATTGATGGGGAGATGGAGCCAAATACAGGACCATTCTGGAAGAAAACCTGATGGAGTCTGCTAAAGACCCGAGACTGGGACGGAGATTTGTCTTCCAACAAGACAATGATCCAAAACATAAAGCAAAATCTACAATGGAATGGTTCACAAATAAATATATCCAGGTGTTAGAATGGCCAAATCAAAGTCCAGACCTGAATCCAATTGAGAATCTGTGGAAAGAACTGAAAACTGCTGTTCACAAACGCTGTTTTGCAAGGAGGAATGGGCAAAAATTTCAGTCTCTCGATGTGCAAAACTGATAGACGTACCCCAAGCGACTTACAGCTGTAATCGCAGCAAAAGGTGGCGCTACAAAGTATTAACTTAAGGGGGCTGAATAATTTTGCACGCCCAATTTTTCAGTTTTTTTATTTAACAAAGTTGGAAATATCCAATAAATTTCGTTCCACTTCATGATTGTGTCCCACTTGTTTCTTCAAAAAAAAAAAAAAAAAAAAAATAGTTTTATATCTTTGTTGCCTGAAATGTGGCAAAAGGTCAAAGTTCAAGGGGGCCGAATACTTTCGCAATGCACTGTAGGTCAATGATGAGTCCAAAAATGTTAAATGCCCTAGGGCAGACTTCTTGGTGGAGTTTAGCAGACTCAGGATATACACAGACAAAAGCAGAGAAACGTCTCTAAGTGCAGTAAGACAGTGTATTCTAATAAACCCCATAACAGGGCTACCTACAATAGATGGGTAAAAAAACAGGCACCTCAATAAGTGTAGGTCCAGAACGCCAGTTGGAGCCGGCCACGAAAGCTGCTGGTACCACCAGGTGGAATGTGACGGGGGGGGGTCCCCATGTGGAGTAGAGAGCTGGCCAAAGTCCTTCCTGAAGCAGGTGGAGTGCTTTGTGGGCGGCCAGGAGCGGGATGACGCGGGCAAGGCTTGGGACCAGAATGCAATGTGTTTGGAGCATGCGCTGTACCACACAGGGGCATGCGCGCTCCCTTCTCAGGAAAATGACAACACCTAATAATGTGGTAAATACACACACACCAGCTGGCAGGAAGATTCCTGCCAGCTCATGGAGAGAACTGAGCAAGGAAAGTACATAAGAATTAAAAACACTGGTAAATCTTTACAGTGTTACACATGTAAATACACAAATGATAAAGATTAGATAGATGTATGTGAACAATAGTACAAAAATACAAAGAAATTATTACTTGAAAGACATTTCATGGGGTAAGAAAATAAAAACGTAAAACTGTACTTTCTATAAATGTAGGGTGGCAGCGGGGCATTGGGTTAGACCAGAGAGGGGAAGGGGAAGGTTATATGGGTTGTTCTGGGGCTAGGATGAAAACCTAAAAGGGAAATGTAGGTAGTGGCAAATTGTATACCTGATACAATTTTCTTTTTTTTTTTTTGGGGTGGAAAAATTTGGTCTGAGAGTGTGGCTCATTGAAGCTATGCCCAAGGGTCTCCCCAAAGCAGAGCAATTCCAGTGGTTCTGCCAATGGGAGACCTACTTGCATATTCATCCTCGACACCCTCTCATCTGGGGCCTCAATGAGGAATTGGAGGTCAGTACCATTCTATAACCAAATCAAGCACTCAATCTCTTAAATAATTGTGAAAAAGGGTTTCTCCTTCACAATTATTCAAGAGATTGATTGGTTTGGTGGTAGCAGCAGCTCTTAGCGCCTTTTTTTAATTTGTAATTGGTCACCATAACAGTGCACTAGTGCCCCCTGTAGCCTATCCTATGGAAGTACCATCCTATTACCTAGTTCTTTTTCACTGTTTCCCCTCCTATTTTTTCCCCTCTGCTCTGTTGTTTATCACACTTGTACCCCGGGATTGCTTGCACGTGGAGACACCATCACGTCTCCCCACGTGTATGGAATCTACATAGGACACGGTCATGGGTGTTACCTTAGCTTTAATATGTATTTACCTCTTTTGAATCAATAATTAAAAAAATGGTCCAATTTATCTATGGGGTGTTTTCATGATTATAGTATTTGTGTGATGCAATGAGATGTTTAAAAAAAAAAGTTTTATCCAGTATTTGTCTCAGGCATATAATTTGCCACTACCTAAGTTTCCCTTTTAGGTTTTCATTCTAGCCCCAGAACACACCCATATATTTCTGTATATATTTACATATAACCTTTCCCTTACCCTCTCCGGTTTAATCCCCCCCCCTTTTTTTTTTTTTATAAAGGCAATGTTTTTTTTATTTTTTTTACCCAGTGAAATGGCTATCAAGTAATGATTTCTTTGTATTTTTGTTCACATATGTCTTTCTAATATATGCTTTATCATTTATTATGTATTTATATGTGACATTGTAAAGATTTACCAGTATTTTTAATTCTTATGTACATGCCTTGCTCAGTTCTCTCCACGAGCTGGCAGGAAACTTCTGGCTGGTGTGTGTATATTTACTATATCATTAGGTGTTGTAATTTGCTTGAGAATCTAGGGCGCACGCCCGTGTGGTACAGCCAGGGCTGCAGTTAAAATTATCACGGGGGTTCCGTACAGCCTACTTGGCAGGGCCCCCTGAATATGTCAAGACAATATTTTTACTAAATATACACTAAAATCATTATTGGCAGGCACAAACCTAACCGAGAACCTGTGGAAATTAGCCCTTTTTACATTTTTTATAAGTTAAAAAACATTTACAATTTTCTTTTACAATTTTTTTATTACAATGTTCCATTGTGTGTGTGTGTGTTGTGTTTTTTTTTTTTTTTTTTTTTAAGGACAGGAAATACTGCAGCGCTGCAGGAGGGAGGGGGGACACACAGAGGGGGGATCAGAAGCAAACAGAACAGGGAGGGGGATCTTTGTCGGAGAAGCAATTACAGGAATGAGGCCCTGTGTCTTTTGTCTCTCCTTGCAGCAGCTAAAAGCTGGCAGGAGGTTGAGAAACTGGCTTTCAGCTGCTGCAGAGAGCTGCACAGGGCTTCCTTCTGTAATTGCACCTCAGCCCAACTGCACAGATTCCCAATGCTGTTGGGGCCCCCCTGTGTGCCCGGGCCCGCTCCAGTAGGACTGGTGGTCCCCCTTCCTATCAGCGGCCCTGGGTACAGCGCTTGTTTCGAAAACGCGTTGCATTCTGGTCCCAAGCTACCCACATCATCCTGCTCCTGGCCCTCCACAGCACTGCGTTCCACTCCGCACTCCACCTGCATCAGAAAGGACTTCGGCCGGCTTTCTCCTCCACATGGGGACTCTGATCACATTCCACCTGGCGGTGCCAGCAGCTCCGGCGCCTGCTCTAACTGGCATTCTGGACCTACACTAATTGATGTGCCTGTTTTTTAACGATCTATTGTAAGTAGCCCTGTTGGGGGGTTTATTAAAATACACTGTCTTGCATAGTTACATAGTTTGTGAGGTTGAAAAAAGACATCAGTCCATCCAGTTCAACCCATGATGTTTGTGTGTGTTTACTGTTAACCGTACATTGTATACCCCTTTATGTTGTGGTCTTTAAGGTGCCCATCAAGGTGCCCATCTAATAGTTTTTTGAAACTATCGATGCTCCCTGTTGATACGACTGCTTGTGAAGAGAATTCCACATCCTTACTGCTCTGACAGTAAAGAACTCTTTACGTATTTTAAGGTTAAACCGCTTTTCCTCTAGTTTTAGTGAGTGGCCACGTGTCTTATTGTATTCCCTTTCTCTGAATAGTTTGTTCCTTATGCTAGGGTCGCCAGTACAGTATTTGTACATTGATATCAAATCCCCCCTCAAACATCTCTTCTCCAGAGAGAATAGGTTCAGTGCTTGTAGTCTTTCCTCATAGCTGATGCCCTCCATTCCCCTAATTATTTTTGTTGCCCTTCTCTGGACTCTCCAGCTCCAGCACATCCCTTCACTTAGAGGTGCTTCTCTGCTTTTGTTTTGTCTGTGTTAAACAAATCCTAGCTTGATAAGCTGACACACGAGTCCCCTGTAACGTCTAACCCACTTCACCCATGGATTATTCACTGAGGTTATTCAACAGCAACAAAGTTGGACTTTGGACATAAATCATTTACCAGGGGACTGATTCTTTTTGCAAAAACAAGTGCTTGTCATGTGTGAGCCGCTCACCAAGCAGCTGGACACTGTTCTCCTTACAAGCATTCGCTTGCAAGGGTTTCTCTACATCGACGCACTACTTATGATTATGTGGCACACTGGCTCCTCCCTCTCTCCTTCCCTTAGCAGGGTTTAGCTGTAAAGCAGACCGCCAGGCAAAGAAAATATGCTATGTTCAAGTGCACCTTATTGTCGCTTACAAAATCTGCAAGGTATAAAGGCGTATCCACTTATGGCCTGTTACAGCCGTCTCTCTCCCACCCCACTCTGACCTATACTGACCATCTTTTATTCCCCCTTACCTTTTTGTAGCCAGCAATGCTCATCCAACTCTGTTTCCAGTCCTGGTTCTGGTTCAAGTTACCGTGTTGAGAGAACCATGGCAATGAGAATGGTGTGTCCAACTTCTTGGTAAGATGTTTACTGAGAAGACCACAAAAGAAACTCTGATGCACTAAAGAGATTTTTTTGGTTCTTACCAATGTGGTCCTGAAATTAGAGGATAAGCCTGTTGCTTATACAAGTGGAGTTTTCAGTCTTCAGTATTTTAAAGCTCCTTGGGCCACAGACTTTTTTCCATTGCACACTTTTTTCCCCAACTCTGTTCAAGGAGAAGGTTATGGAGAAGTGGCCTGTTCCTGCTGTGGATTCAGCAGTGTCCCTTCTTAATAAGACACTTACAATTCCAGTAGAAGACATTCCTGTTTTAAAGGACCTAACCGATTAGCATTTCGAAGCCTTCTCTAAAGAACTATCTGGTGGACCATGGCCTTCATCCCATCTTTGCTTTCACTTTGCTTTGTTAAATCATGGATGACTAGTCCAAATGCCTTAACAGATCTCACCACTGTTGCGATTGATTATAGAGGGCGTGGAGCAAATGGTTGTAGATTTGGTTATGAAGATCTGCTGGAAGCTTCCTGACATGGATCTCATGTCAGTACATATCTGTAGGTCACTTTGGTTAAAATGCTTGGCTGCGGAATGCTTGTAAGATGGTGTAATCTGCTTTGCCTTCGAGGGACAATATCTCTTCATATCAACTCTTGACACTAAGCAAAGTTGTTACTGATGGCAAGAACACTCCTCTTTCTAAGCAGTAAAGTAAACTTCAGAAATTTCTCCTCTCTCTGACTAAAACTTTGCCCTGTCAGGGGTGTTACCAAGATGGCATACTGAGCTGATATGAGCCTGGAACTCCACTGGCAATTTATAAATCCCCCCCCCTTTTTTTTGTGTTATGCTTTAGTGGTTAGTGACTTCTTCCTGACACTTCGCTAATCCTGTGAGATGTCTAAAGGGGGTAAAGAGACTTTGATTCCCTGTGGATTGCATGAACTGGCCAGCCCAGAGGTGAGTGTGGAATGAGCTCACAGAAAAAGCAATATTGTCTCTCAGAGTAATCCACTTCCTACAGCAGAAACTGAGCATAGGGATGTGATGCCAGTTATCACTACCTGCCAGGTGGCCTTGACCTGCATGATTCAATATGTGCAGCTGGATGTTGATCTGGTCTATTAAGATCTAGCCAAAATTAGATCCTGACTAAACTACAAGAAAACAGACTATTCCATGTGGAAGACTGATGAGCATACTATGTTCATCCTGTGCTTGCAGACTAAAGTCAGGAAACTAGAATATCGGGCTAAAGTTGCTGAAAATTGATTGAGATGAGGAACAGACCCGGCATCCTGGGCCTAGCGAAAGGAGCTGTAAGGAAGAACTTAAGGGTGTTCATGGAGTTTCAGCAGACCCTTCTCCTGAGTGCTTAGCTCACTCCCTTTTTATGGAGAGGACACATCATATGCTACCCCTGCCTGGTCCTCCAGGCTCTCTGCCACTTACCCTGTATCAATGCCTGCTGAATTTGAGTCTGCTATGAAATGTGGAGGGTAGCTAGGGTTACTGGTTACCTGAACTACCAAAGAGGGAAATTTTTATTTATTTTTTTTTCTTGCATTACTCCATAAAGACAGATACCATGAATGTAGCAGAATAATACAAATTGTTCTAAACTGATCAAGAAATTTGATTTTTTTTTTTTTTTTTTTTTTTTTTTATTATTGGGAATGCTTTATAGCAGAAAAAATGTTTTTACGAATTGTCGGTCTTTTTTGTTTTATAGCGCAAAAAATAAAAACCGCAGAGGTGATCAAATACCATCAAAAGAAAGCTCTATTTGTGGGAAAATAAAATGCATCAATTTTATTTGGGTACAGTGTTGCACAACCGCACAATTGTCAGTTAAAGCCACGCAGTGCCGTATTGTAAAAAAAATGGCCTTGCCAATAAGGGGGTAAAACCTTTCCGGGCTGACGTGGTTAATGCCGTTGACTATTATGGGACTAATCATGTTCTATTTTTGGGAGAAATAAATATGGTACCATGCTCATGACTGGGCAGACTCCAACCGGTTTCCCAACCCTCCTCAAATCTATCACAATGGGCCACTACCTTCGCCTTGGACGGACATTTGGAGACACTTTTTTTTTTTTTTTTTTTTTTTTTTTTTTAACCTTTGCACAAGAAATATACAGGTACATCTTCTAAAACTAGAATCTCAAAAAGTTAATTTATTTCAGTAATTCAATTCAAAAATTTAAACTTTTTATATATTTCATATAGATGAGTTACACACAGAGTGATATATTTCAAGCATTTTTCTTTTAATTTTGATGATTATGGCTTACAGCTAATGAAAACCCAAAATTCAGTATCTCAGAAAATTAGAATATTACAGAAGACCAATAAAAAAAAAAAATTTGATTTTTAATACTGAAATGTTGGCTTACTGAAAAGTATGTCCATGTACGGTAAAGTATGCACTCAATACTTGGTCTGGGCTACTTTTGTATGAATTACTGCATCAGTGCGTTTGTGGTGTTGAGGCGATCAGCCTGTGGTACAGCTGAGGTGTTATGGAAGCCCATGTTTCTTTGATAGTGGCCTTCAGCTCATCTGCATTGTTTGGTCTGGTGTCTCTCATCTTCTCTTGACCATACCCAACAGATTCTTTATGGGGTTTAGGTCAGGCGATTTTGCTGGCCAATCAAGCATTGTGATCCCATGATCATTAAACCAGGTATTGGTACTTTTGGCAGTGTGAGCAGGGTCCAAGTCCTGCTGGACAATGAAATCTGCATCTCCTTAAAACTGGCCAGCAGAGGGAAGCATGAAGTGTTCTAGAATTTCTTGGTAGAGGGATGCACTGGCTTTGGACTTGATAACACAGCGGACTAGAGCTGCACGATTCTGGATAAAATGAGAATCACAATTTTTTTGTTTTTACTCAAAATAAAGTTCACATTTCTCTCATGATTTTTGGCGTAACAATATCCTTTACATTATAAAAAAAATTGGGCTAACTTTACGGTTTATTTTTTTAAATGAATTGAAGTGTTCTTTTTCCCAAGAGAATGCGGTTGAAAGACTGCTGCGCAAATACAGTGTAACATAAAATATTACAATGACCGGCATTTTATTCCCTAGGGTCTCGTCTATAAAAATAAAAAAATCTAATCATAAAATGCTTGGGGGTTCTAAGGAATTTTCTAGCAAATACTGATTTTAAATTTAAGCCACAAATGTCAGAAAAAGGCTTAGTCTTTAAGTGGTTAAACTGACCTCATTTACAGACCGAAGTTCATCACTTTGATCTAAAGCAGTGTTTTTCAACCAAGGCACCCTTTACAATCTGGCAGAATCTCGAGGCACACCAACCAAAAATGTTGAAAAAATTGATTTGTTACTTACATCAATGGGATACTTGAGCCTGGGACGATCCACACAACCACTCTATTCTTGCAGAAATGGATGAGACAAACAGGGAGCTCCTGGTCCACAGCCCTAAGTCGCTCTGTGCTTGTTCTTGATGTAGGTTAGGCTTGAAAAGCTCAGTTCACACAAGTACGTAGTAGAGAAGGGCAGCAGAATTGTATTGGCGGTACTTGAAACGGAGTACTCCCTATTCAATGATATCCAAAGCCATTTTATTTGTAATGTGCAATCTTCCCTGATCTCTGCCAGTTGCTCTTGTGCCGTTAGAGGCAAGTCTTTTTTGAGCTTTCCAGTGCACATCAAAAGGGTTATGGACCCAGTCAAACTCTGAAAAAGCTTCTGATGGAAAATAGTGACTAAATCTTTAGTCGACAATTTTTAGGTGCTGAGAAATAAGATCAGAAAGTGTGCTGCCGTTTGAATGTGCATTGTACAGGGGAAACATCTCAAGACTGCCCTGTTCTACAAAGGAGCACCAGAGTGTCAGCTTGGATCTGAAGCCATGTAATTTGTCAGACGAGGTGAGAGAGATTTTATTCTTTACCTTGCATTTTAGCATTTAGTTTATTTAAATGTCTAAAAATATCGGCCAGGTGTGCAAGTTTTGCTCACCATTGCATGGCTTCCATCAATTCTGCATATGTAGAATTCTGTCCTATTAGAAATGTTCTGATTTCTTCTCCTAACTCATATACTTGGTCCAAGACTTTTCCCTGTGAAAGCCAGCGGACTGCGGTGTGTATCAACTAGCTGTGATCTGCTCCCATTTCTGCACACAGAATTGAAAAGAGAAGTGTCTTTAAGGGCTGCAACTTGATATAATTGACAATGTTCACGGCTCCATCCAGTACATACGACCGTTCTTTTGGCAGGGTCTTTGCAACTAGTGCGTCCCTGTGAAGAAAGCAGTGAGTGTTTCACACACTTGGGTTCTGAACTCTGACTCTGCTGATGGATCCCATGTAATAGATAAGGAGGACAGGTCCTCTTTATGGAGAGATCTGGGGTCAAAAAGACCCCAAATCGTTTTACTTTAACCACTTTACAACCGGAGGATTTTGCTGTCTTACGTCCAGGCCACTTTTTGCGATTCGGCACTGTGCGGCTTTAACTGACAATTGCGCGGTCGTGTGACTTCGTACCCAAACAAAATTTATGTCTTTTTTTCCCACAAACAGAGCTTTCTTTTGGTGGTATTTGATCACCTGTGCGATTTTTACTTTTTGCGCAAAAAAAGAGCGTAAATTTTGAAAAAATAACAATATTTTTCACATTTTTTTTTATATGAAATTCCCCCCCCCCCCCAAAAAATGTAAAAATCAAAATTTTTTTTAACATTTTTGGCCAATTTGTTTTCTGCTGTCTATGTTTGGTAAAAAAAAAAAAAAAATCACAATAAGCGTATTTTGATTGGTTTGCGCAAAAGTTATTGCGTTTACTAACTAAGGGAAAGATTTCTGTCATTTTTGGTGTTTTGGCGGACAGATTGGACCCTTGACTGACATTTTTTACACTTTTGGGGGTACCAGTGACATTACTACAGTAATCAGTGCTATAAATATGCACTGTTACTGTAAAAATGACACTGGAAGGGAAGGGGTTAATTTTATTGGAGAGGGAGGGGTTAATGTATGCCTGGTGCTTACTAACGTGTGTGGGGGGAGGTGACTGAGTGACACAGGGACAGATCGCATGTTCAGCTATGCTGACCCCTGCAATCTGTCACTGTCTGTCACTTAGGAGATCCGCACGCTTTGTTTACACAAGCGGGCTGATCTCCAAACTCGATTCCCCGACGATCGGGAAAGAACAGCGGCGATCGCCGCTGCTCCTCCCCTGGCCCGACTCCCACTGTGAATGAATACAGTGGGAGCGAGCCTCCAGCGGCGTGCGAGCGAAGCCCACAAGGGGAGGAGTCGATAAGCCACTGTGCCGCAGTAGAGGCACAGTGACTGGTCGTAAAGTGGTTAAAAAAAAAAAAAAGTTTTTTTTTTTTCTTTTTATGTAATATAACTATACATAAGATATGTGGTTTTTAAATACTGTATTATTGATAATGGAAATTGCACTTTTTTTTAATGTTGTATTCCGCTTGCACATTTGCTGCAGTTTGGCCACAGCGCAGGTGTAGCGCAGGATACCCGCGGTTTTTATGTGCATTACCTGTGGTTTTTCATAAACTTCTACTATGCTCTACATTTTTGGTGCACTTTCTGAAAGCACACCAAAAATGAGGGACATAATAGAAGTCTATAGGAAACGCACATCAAAACCATGGGTATCCTGCACTACACCTGCGCTGCGGCCAAACTGAAGCAGATGTGCAAGCGGATACAACATAAAAAAAGTGCAGTTTCCATTATCAATAATACAGTATTTAAAACCCATGTATCTTTATGTATATTAAAAAAAAAAAAATACAGGTAAATGACATGTTATATAGAATTCATGTACCTCACGAAGCTCAGAGGAGCCACTAAAGAGCCTTCTTCCCATTATTCCTCCTCTCCTCACAGGCTCAAATGCTCTGCTATATATCCCTCGGTAAAAAGCGCACCAGCCAGCATCTCCCGGGACCTGCGGCTCTCACATCCCAGCAAGCCCTTTGTACGCCCGATCCGCCTATAGCAACTGATGACGTCATTGGTTGGCAAGACGCGGTCGGAGGCCCACACAGCCTCCCGAGCGCATGTGGCAGTGGGAAATTAACTTAGACCGGCCCCTCTGTCACTACTAATTGGCAAACAATGTTTTATGATAAGATGGCTGCAAGTTGGGGTAATTTTGCTGCGGCACACCTGGGGATTCTTCACAGCACACCAGGGTGCTAAAGGAACCAAATGAAGCAATATTTCTCTCTCTCTATGCTGAGCAATGTTGTGATAAACTTTGCAGGCTTTTTTTTTTTATTCCCCTTCCTCTGACTGCTGTGAGCAGGGAACTGCTCTGCACTGGTAAGTGAATTGTGGAAATGCTGGATTAAGTTTGTGAGGGGGGTTGATTTAAGATCGCGTTTATTTGACGATTAATTGTGCAGCTCTACAGTGGACCAACACCAGCAGATGAAAAAGTGTATATAATCCACACTGTGGATAATAAACATATGTAATAATTGTGCAAAATGTGACTTGACCTGCTTTCACCACTTAGACTACTACCAAGGTAGTGTCTGATGTTAAAACTATGTAAGAATGGGTTTCCGCACGGCTCTATGTGCAATATAATAGTAAACAGCGGCTCCCGATGTCAGTGTGACGAAACACGTAGGGAGGAACCTAGCATCATCGCGTCACTTCTGGTTTTAAGTCCGTGGAGCACATTGCGTCCTGGACTTCCTGGTTTGACTCGAGCTGATTGTTTGTTTTTAAAGAAATGTAATTTACTCATACGGGATTACACTATGGAGTCTGTCTTTACCAATTTCCATGCACTACTGAGAATGCTGGGGATTGGAAGGAGAGTACGCCAGAGGGTTGGTCCTGGATATCAATACACAGCCCAGGTGGAGCTGTAAAGGCTGGATGGATACCCCTTTTGCAAGGGGAGAGCCGTCTGGTGAGTGTAACATCAGGAGGGGGGCACGAGTGAAGACACCGGGCACATTGCATGCTATTGTACAACCCCTGATTGTAAAACCCAACCTCACAAAGCATCGCTCTTTCTAGTAGTACCACCAATAAGGATTAGCAAGGATGGCTTGAATGCCAGATTAAGTAATGGATAACTGCATATTAACTATGGACTATTCACTTAAAGCACAGACACTTTGTTTTGGCCTATGGTTTCTGTATAACAATACAGACTGATCAATGGTTTCAGTGAAATTGGATGGTCATTTCACTTGGGCACTTTCACCTGGCACTTGCACTTATAAAGTATTGTATCTTTGCACATAATTTGTCACTGTTTTTTTATCTTGTGAATGATTCAAATTAGACAGGTTTACTAATAATATATTGCACATAGAGCAGTGCAAAAACCCATTCTTATAGTTTTTACAGCACCAGCAGATGACATGGTTCCACAAATCATCACTGACTGGAAACTTCACACTGGACCTGATCACACTTGGATTCTGTGCCTCTCCACTCTTTCTCCAGACTCTGGGACCTTAATTTTCAAATAAAATGCAACATTTTTCAGTCAGTGATGATTTGGGGAGCCATGTCATCTGCTGGTGTTGGTCCACTGTGTTTTATCAAGTCCAAAGTCAGCACAGCCCTCTACCAGGAAATTCTAAAGCACTTCATGCTTTATGGAAATGCTGATTTCATTTTCCAGCAATACTTGGCACCTGCCCACACTGCCAAAAGTACCAATACCTGGTTTAATGATCATGGTATCACTGTGCTCGATTTGTCAGCTAGCTCACCTGACCTAAACCCCATAGAGAATCTGTGGGGTATTGTCAAGAGGAGGAGCAGGAGACACCAGACCCAACAATGCAGATGAGCTGAAAGCCTCTATCAAAGAAACCTCAGCTTCATAACACAACAGCAGTGCCACAGGCTGATCGCCTCCATGCCGCCTCACATTGATGCAAAAGGAGCCCTGACCAACTATTGAGTGCATACTATACTGTACATGAACATACTTTTCAGTAAGCAAACATTTCTGTATTTTTTTTAAATCGATCTTATGTAATATTTTCATTTTCTGGGATACTGAATTTTGGGTTTAAACTAGCTGTAAGCCATAATCCTCAAAATTAAAAGAAAGAAATGCTGGAAATATACTGTATATCGCTCTATGTAACGCCATTATTTACAATATAAGAGTTTCACTTTTTGAATTGAATTGCTGAAATTAAATTTTTGATCTAATTTTGAGATGCATCCCTATATGAAGTTCAGCCACCCGTGGCTGTTGCGCATAGACTTTTTTTTTAGGTCTCCTGTGATGTTCTTCAGTCAAACATGGTTGTTTCAGGGACACATTGGGTGAAATATTTAATAATGTACTTAACCACTTAAGGACCAGGCCTATTCCTGACATTTTGCGTTTACAGGTTAAAATCAGTATTTTTTGCTAGAAAAATGACTTGGAATCCCCAAACATTCTATATTTAGCAGAGAACCTAGATGATAAAATGGAGATTGTTGCAATCATTTATGTTACACTGTATTTGTGTAGTGGCAATTTTTTTTGGACAAAAAACACTTTTTTTTAATAAAAAAAAAATGTCAAAGACAATGCTACGCCAAGTAGATACATACAGAACAACATGTCATGCTTTAAAATTGTGCACACTCGCGGAATGGCTACACACAACAGTACTTAATCCCTATAAGCGATGCTTTAAAAATTTTTACAGGTTACCAGTTTAGAGTTAGAGGCTGTCTATTGCTAGAATTATTGCTCTTGCTCAATCGCGGCGATACCTCAATTGTGTGGTTTGAACACTGTTTACATATGTTGGCGCGACGCGACTTGCGTATGTGTTCGCTTCTGCGCGTAAGCTCTTAGGGCGCATTATTTTTTTTTTTACTTTTATTCCTCACACAAGGAAGGTAAACATCACTTGTAATAAAAATGAGCATGACAGGGCCTCTTTATTGCGAGATCTCGGGTCAAAAAGACCTTAGATCTAACATTTTACACTTAAAAGCAAAAAAAAAAAAAAAAAGTTTTACCTTTTTAACCACTTGCCGACTGCCTAACGCCGATCTACGACGGCAGTCAGCCCTTCACAGGCAAAGTGACGTAGGGCTACGTCACTAGCTTGTGAGGGTCTAGGGAGCGAGCGCGCGCCCCCGGAGGCGCGCTCCTGCGTGGTCACGGACCCCCCCCCCCCGCGCGTGTGACCAGCGGACCCGATGTCCGCCGGTCACTCGGCGATCGGCGGGGGAGAGGGAGAATGTCAGGCAGCTTGTGTAAACAAGCTGCCTGTCATTCTCCTCGCTGTAAAGACACTGATAAAACGGATCTAGTATGTAGATCCGTTGATCAGTGTCCTTACAGCTCAACCCACAGCCAATCACAGTAGAAAGCACGCCCCTAGGGATACATACAGCCCCTCCCTTCCAAATAAAGTTAACCCCTTCACAACCAGTGTATTTTTACAGTAACAGTGCATATGTATAGCACTGATTACTGTAGAAATGTCACCGGTAACCCCAAAAGTGTCACAAATGTCAGTCAAGGGTCCGATCTGTCCGCCCCAATGTCGCAGTACCGCAAAAAAAATCGCAGATCGCCGCCATTACGCGTTAAAAAAAAAAACAACAAAAATGACAATCTTTCCCTTTGTTAGTAAACGCGATAACTTTTGCGCAAACCAATCAAAATACGCTTTTTGCGATTTTTTTTTTTTTTTTTTTTTTTTTCCAAACATATGTAGCATAAAACAAATTGGCCGAAAATTAAAAAAAATTTTGATTTTTACTTTTTTTTTGGGGGAATTTCATATAAAAAAATGTGAAAAATATTGTTATTTTTGCAAAATTGACGCTCTTTTTTTGTTTATAGCGCGTGATCAAATACCACCAAAAGAAAGCTCTGTTTGTGGGAAAAAAAGGACGTCAAATTCGTTTAGGTACAGCGTCGCACGACCGCGCAATTGTCCGTTAAAGTCACGCAGTGCCGAATCGCAAAATACCCCCTGGTCAGGAAGGGGGTAAAATCTTCCGGGGCTTAAGTGGTTAAGAGATGAAAAATAAACATGCTACCTTTAGGACCAGAATGGGGAAGTGATGTCGAATGTCGCTCCGTTCCTCCAAGGCTATAGAGCCGAGTGGGGACTATCTTGCCTTCACCTGGCTTCCTGTCCAGCCACTGAGCGGATCAGCTCGGCCCCGGGCTAACCAAACGGGCCGGTAAGCCCGGAGACAACTGGGAAGCGGTGAGGGGGACCTCCCGCTGCCTCTAAAAGTGATCTTGTGGCAAATCCGTCACCTGGATTACTTCTATGTGAGAGGATAACCAAGTGTATATAAAGGAAAAAAAAAAAATCCAGGGTTATGGCAGCTAGCTGCTGCCATACCCATGGTATTTAACCTCAAACTAATGGTGTGTGTGTGTGTGTGTGTGTGTATATATATATATATATATATATATATATATATATATATATATATATATATATATATATATATATATATATATATATATATATATATATATATATATATATATATATATATAGTGGGCGCTCCGGAAGTGGTTAATGTTTTTAAAATTAAATTAACATGTTATGTTATACTTGCTTTCTCTGTGCAATGGTTTTGCACAGAGCAGCCCCGATCCTTCTCTTCTGTGGTTCCCTACCAGGCCTAATGCCCCCACTGAAAGCCACTTTCCATGGGGGCACCCATGCGGCTCGCTCCCGAGCCACCGCGCCCTGCAGCACAGAAGGTTTTTAACTTTAATGCATAGAATGCATTAAGGGAAAAAGAAGCGTTCCAAGGCTTTAGAACCACTTTAATATTTCTGTGTTTATTTTATTTTTTTTCCCTCTCATTAACATTTTCTGTGTCATGGGGTTTGGGTTGCTTAATTTCTTTGCTAGAATAACATGTCAGTCATTCACATTTTTTGTGATTTTAAACTATCGTGATTTAGGTTGGATTCATGCTTTATGCACATTGGATGAACATGGATATAGTGGTCTGTTAATGACAGAGGATTATCCCTCCTCCTAAAATGACTACTTTTATAAAACTGAAATCCCATTTCTATCCCATGCAAGAGAGGGAAGAAAAAAAGATTTGTCAAAATGTATAGGACAGGATTTAGTTGCATTTGCAGTGAACAAAAACAAGATATTCCTGAGACCAATCAAACCTATAAAAAAGAGAAAAAGAAATGCCTCGCTCTCTGAAACATCAGCATGTTCTGTATACCACCGACTATCGACAAAAAGCTTTAAGCCAACTCTTAAATTCCAGTACCTTCTGTATCCTAAGTGTTGATCCTACTACAACATATAAAAATGTAGTAGAAGAAGCAGTAGATTTTGTAATTCTCGATCCGGATTTCTCCCAGATAGTCATTCAGCTAGGGAACATCCTATTATCCCTATTTTTTTTAGAAGTTTGTAAACAACACATGGGACATTGACTGTAAATAGCACATGTGCGCTGCTTTGTTTCTACTGTATACTTGTGCTTTCCCCATGATCTAGGTCTTAGGGCATAGAAACCTCACATTAACCTGCTATTTACTGAATATTCAGCTAAATTTATTTCAGTTTTGAGGACATTACTTTTTAGCTGAACCTCAACTACTTTTATTTGACTTTGTTTGGCATCACAAGAGACAAGGCGCTTTGATGGGGGGGGGGTTACATTTGCCTCCGCTTTTGCCAACCTAAACATGGGTTGGTGGGAGGAGCACCACATCAATGGAGATGCTAACCCGTTTATAGACCACATCATCATTATTTTCACTATATTGATGATCTAAAATTTGTTCATAAGCGCGTAACCCAGAATGAATTCCTAGAGTATCTAAGCAAAAATGAACATAATCTGAGATTTTCAGGAGAGGAATCAATAAACGAAATTTAGATGTAACCTTAGAGGGTTTCAAAATGGATCAACAAATCCACATGAAAGCATTTAGGAAACCTTGCTCAAAAAATTCTTCAGGTCATCAGCTGTCATCTGACAAGTCTTAAAAGCAATACCCAGGAAAGTTGACTCACATTAGACGGCACTCTTCCACACTACACAATTGACAAAGGAGCAGAACAAACAGAGGAGGTTTCTAGAGAGACCACAGTCAAGCTGAGGTTACTAGAACACACTACCTGGCCAGATCTACCACCTTAAAAAGTTTGCTCAAAGATCCCCTGCAGATTGGGAGATCACGTTAAGAAAACTACATAGCAAAGGATGGCAAGCTCTACAGTTATCAGATTTTATGCACAAATTGAGGCTTTAGGTCGGTGACTGAAATTGAGTCCTTTATGTGCCCTAGATTGCCAATTCCAACACTTCCTCTCCCATATGTAATAAAGCTTTATCTAATTGTTCGAAACAGACCCTGTACTTTGTGTGTGTATTAGGCAGAACTAGGCCTGGAATTCACCCCTGTTTAACTTCAGAAACCTACCATGCTTTCTCACGTCTCCTGGATCAGCTCTAGGGCTCAGGAGATTTGTTACAAAATTGTTTTCTTGCTGGTTTAAAACCCCATTAGATTGACAGCCATCTTCCCCACGGTGAGCCCTAGATGTTGGTGGGTTTGCACACAGGAAAGGCTCTGGTGGTCCTGTTCTAAGATGCAGAAGTTCTTGAGGGCAAATCACAGTGGATCCAAAAACCACCCTTGGACCTATGCCATTGCCACAAAGAGTTTGATACCCAGATTTTGGAAGCAGGAACGCTGTCCCACACTTCAAGATTGAAAGAGGGAGGTAGATAAGATAATGGAAGCTTAGGAATGGGTTTTCACAATTTGGGGCGAAACCAGAGAAATTTCAAGATGACATCTGATTGGGCTGAATGTATTACTCGTTTGAAATAAGCAATAACAAGTAAAACTGCCTCACCTTGCCTTACTGTTACATCCCTGGACCACATGTTAGTCAAGTGCGAAATCTATTCCTTTTTCGGTCCATTAATTATACCTCAAGCAACCAGAACTGCTTGGAGTAGTGGACCACCATAATACCGTATTCACTTGTATGGCACATATGTACTGATTTGTGTACAAACTCAGTTGTTTGCCCTACTTAACTACTTATAAATACTGTGATTGCTTGTTTCACTGTCTCCCTCTTGATGCTTCCTTATGTTTTCCCTTTCTGTGTATCAAGGATGCACATTCAAGGCACTACACACTGGATGGGAGCACTTAAGACATTGTTACATTCTTAACTGTATGTTGCATCCCACCCAATCCGTTGTCCTTGCTATTACTCACCATGTTCGTTTCTGATGCACAACCATTTACGAATAGAAAATCGCTCGTTATGAGTGACCACCAACTTTCTTTCGTTATGTTTCTTTACCATCCCTTCTTTCATGTATATTTCCTTGTCTACTATTTAACACTTGGCTATGAACATTTTCATTTATTTTTAACATTGTGCTGAACGTTATCTGCTCTTGCTATCTTTTTTGTTTATTCATCACACCTCCTAAATTTCCTCTCTTCCTTTTCTCTCGCAGTCCTTCTTCTCCAGTTCCCTGTGTTAGGGATGACGTAAAAAATAGCAGATTTTCCCCATCTACACATTCTGCTTGTGCTGAGCCTTCCCCGCTGGCAGAATACATTGGTCAGTGTTGCACCAACCAGCTAGTCCATACAGGAATCAAAATTCAGCCAGTCCCTTCTGAACTGGCTAAGTTTTGGTCTATGTATGGCTGGCTAAGTGTTCTTGTATTCTCTTTTTTGCTATCCAGTTTTCTCTTACGTCCTTTGACAGTCGCCGCCCGATGGGATTAGCCTTCACTAATGTGTAATGGCACCCTCTGCAGGAGCAAGGCTAGGCAGATTATTAATTATTAGGTTAATACAAAAAACTTTTATACCTCGGCACGCCACTAGGGGGCCATTATCCTGAACCTGATCTTGTATTACCTCAGTTTTATGCTGCCTAGCTTAGGAGCAGGTTAGGTCTTCCTGGCCGGGACCTAGGGTCTCGGTTTTGTTTTTTTTTCTCAAATTATGTGTTTTTCTGTGCACAAAAGATTTTTATATCTCTCACTATCACTAGTTAGTCAGGGATTCTTTTCCTGGGGGACTACAACGCCCAGGCCTCGCCAAGACCGTGCCCCTCGGAATGGGAACGAGCCTGCGGAGCTGCTTCTTTGCTGAGGGTGTCTCCACCCGGATCGCCCGCGTGTTGCCAGCATCCCTCCTTGGCTGACGGCACCCCCACTTAGGGTGGGAGGTCTCCCATATCAGAGCGGTGCCCGCTTCCTGGACTGGTGAGTACTGATACCCCCTTGTCCCTGGGGACTTTTGGGGGGATTGTAGACCCACTCTTAGGGGATAGCAGGGCCGGTGGTCTCTGTAGGATCCCCCTTCTGGCTAGCTTTGGGTTATTTCCCTCCCTCCCTGTCCCTGCTGAGGGCACTGTATGGGGTACTTGTAGTACTTTGGGGGGGGGGTGCTTCATAGCTCAGGTCTCCCTGAGGTCCCCTGTGGTAGCCAGAATGTGTGTATGCGCTTCCTTTGGTGCCGTTTAGAGCGGCCACCATGTTTACTGTGGGCAGATCACTGGGCTCTGTGTAAGGGCAGCAGCCATGTTATGATACTGCAAAAATCCCGATCGGGTGCCATCTTAGATGTGGGCACATGTCTATTAACCACTTAAGCCCCGGAGGATTTGGCTGCTAAAAGACCAGGGGGTATTTTGCGATTCGGCACTGCGTGACTTTAACGGACAATTGCGCGGTCGTGCGACGCTGTACCTAAACGAATTTGACGTCCTTTTTTTCCCACAAACAGAGCTTTGTTTTGGTGGTATTTGATCACCTGTGCGATTTTTTTTTTTTTTGATCACGCGCTATAAACAAAAAAAGAGCGTCAATTTTGCAAAAATAACAATATTTTTCACATTTTTTTTATATGAAATTCCCAAAAAAAAAGTAAAAATCAAAATTTTTTAACATTTTCGGCCAATTTGTTTTATGCTACATATGTTTGGTAAAAAAAAAATCGCAAAAAGCGTATTTTGATTGGTTTGCGTAAAATTTATCGCGTTTACTAACAAAGGGAAAGATTTTTGTCTTTTTTTTTTTTAACGCGTAATGGCGGCGATCTGCGATTTTTTTTTTTTTTGCGGTACTGCGACATTGCGGCGGACAGATTGGACCCCTGACTGACATTTTTGACACTTTTGGGGTTACCAGTGACATTTCTACAGTAATCAGTGCTATATATATGTACTGTTACTGTAAAATTACACTGGCAGTGAAGGGGTTAACTTTATTTGATAGGGAGGGGCTGTGTGTGTCCCTAGGGGCGTGATTCTAACTGTGATTGGCTGTGGCTTGAGGTGTAGGGACACTGATCAACGGTCCTATATAGTAGAACCGTATGATCAGTGTCTCTACACAGGGAGAACTGACAGGCAGCTTGTTTACACAAGCTGCCTGCCTTTCTCCCTCTCCCCCGACGATCGCAGAGTGACCAGCGGACATCGGCGCGGGGGGGTACGTGACCGCGCTCGCTCCCCAGACCCTCCCAGGCTAGTGACGTTTATATACGTCACTTTGCCTGTGAGGGGCTGACCGCCGCAGTATATTTACTTGCGGCGGTCGGCAAGTGGTTAAGGGCAAGCGGCCATTTTCCCTGTGTCCTTTTTATATTGAGTTTCCATAGGCACCTTTTTCTGGGTTTGAGGGCTGGGCCTCTAGTGGCGTGAGGTCACTTCTTCCTTCACATATCTCCTCAGAGAACAGCGCTGGTGGCAAGTACTGACAGGCTGGGGGATTTTTGCACATCCTTCTACCATTTTTCTGCAAAAACGATTTTTTTTTTCTTGTGGTTAGTGTGTTTTCTGAAGGGGCTCTTTCAGTTAGTGCAGATTGTGGGGGGGGGGGGTCCGCGGGAACCGCCGATTTAAAGGGCCAGCATCCCTTTTAATTTCTATGGCAAATATGGACTCCCAGGACAACAAATTCCCTGCAGACCTGGTGGGGGCTTAGGGTTCCCCTGAAACCTCTTCCATGGCCTCTATATCTGCTGCTCTTGCGACTTTGGCGTCCAAGGTGGATCTGCTGATGTCGGAATGCTGCTCCAAAAAACGGCCTGTGCTCTCCCAGTCCTCTGACTCTGAGCCAGATTTGGTTGCCACGGACGATGGCCCCCCTGAGGGGTCCCGGTCCTCCGCTTCTGAGGGGGAGGAGGAATCTTCCTCCTCGGTAGCGCGGGAACGCGCTGCGATGGAGGCTCTCATTAGCGCCATAAAAGAAACTCTCAATCTTGACGATGAGCCATCTCAGTCAAGTAAGCGGTCCGCTTTCGGGTTCCGAAGACCCCAGAGGTCAGGTTTTTCCCTGCCGGAGGAATTTCACGAGATTGTGAATGACCAGTGTCGGCGCATTAAGCATATGTTGGTGGTGGCTAAACGTTTTTCCCTCCGCTATCCATTTTTGGAGGCTGGGGATAAACGTTGGACGGTGCCCCCTAAAGTGGATCACACTGTGTCCAGGCTGAATAAGTCTGAGTTGATGCCAGTAGAGGATTCCCCGCTGTTCAGGGATCCAGCAGATAGGCGTGTGGAGGCGCCCCATTTATCTGGTGGCAGGTTCCCTGTTAAAACCTATTTTACCTCGGTGGTGGCCTCTCAGGCTCTTGCGGCATGGTCCAAGGTGCTTCGCAGCACTCTGGTGGCTGAGTCTGCCTCTCTGGCTGCCCTTGCCATGGTGGATCAGATCACCCAGACTGGGATGTACTTGTATAATGCAGCCTTGGACGAGGCTCCGGTAGTCGCCCGGTTGACCGAGGTCAGAGTCGCGATCCACCGCATTACCTGGTTAAAAAAGCTGGTCGGCTGACCACGCGTCCAAAAAGACGGTGTCTGAGGTCCCCTATGTGGGGAGTCGTCTTTTTGGGGATACTCTGGATTAGTTGATTAAGGGGCTCATGGGTGGTAAGAGTATTCTGTTGCCCAAGGTCGCTAAGGGTAAGTCCTCCTGCACGCGACGGGGGCCTTCCTTCAAACTCGGCGTAGTTGCCTTTGGGGCGCGGGATAAGGGTAAACCCTTCCGGTGGCCATAAATAGCCGTGGCAGGTATGCCTAAGGCCGGTCAGTCTGGATCGGCGGCCCAGTCCGCCTCTTACTGAAGGGACGCCCTCACCCGTTGTCGGGGTGGGGGGGGGGACGTCTGCGTTGCTTTCAGGAAGCCTGGTTGTCCAGCTTTCGGGACAGGTGAGTTCACGAGTTGGTTCGTTCGGGTTACAAGATCGAGTTTCGATCTTGCCCCGCAGACGGGTTCTTCCTGTCCTATCTCCAGCTGACTCCCGGTTGTTTCAGGAATCTCATGGGGGCGGTGCACGATCTACTGGCCCATGGAGTCATTGTGCCCCTTCCTTTCACGGGACAGGTTTCACGTTTTTTACTCCAACCCGTTCACTGTGCCCAGAAAGGAGGGCAAGGTGCGTCCGATTCTGGACCTAAAGTTTCTGAACAGTTTTGTACAGGTACAGAAGTTCAGGATGGAATCCATCTGGTCGGTGGTGACATCCTTGATGTCGGGGACTTCCTGGCCTCCATTGACTTGAAGGATGCGTCTCGGCACATCCCTCTTTACGAGGGTCATCAGAGGTATCTCAGCTTCGCGGTGGCTGGTGGGCACTACCAGTTTTGTGGCGTTACCTTTTTGGTCTCGCTTCGGCCCCTGGGGTTTTCACCAAGGTGTTGGCTACTGTTCTAGCTTTGCTGCGTTTAACGGGCATTGCAGTCCTCGGTTACCTTTTTTGTTTAGGTCAAGTTCAGGTGTGACTCTGGACGAGCGATCTGGCTGTGGCAGTTTAAATGCTCCAGGAGTTCGGGTGGACCATCAATTTTCAGAAGTCGGCACGGACTCCTTCAACTCGTCTTCAGTACCTGGGGATGGTCCTGGACTCTGCTCAGGTTCAAGTCTTTCTTCCGGAGGACAAACTTGGGATCCTGCGGGACGAGATCAGGACCCTCAGGGGCAACGATCTCTCCTCTTTGCGGGCCTGCATGCAGTCTCTGGGTCTGATAGTTTCGGCTTTTGGAGCTGTCCCGTTTTGCTCAATTTCACACCAGGATTCTGCAAGCGGAGATCCTGGCCAGATGGGACAGAACTCCTCTTTCCTTGGACAGGAGGTTTTCTCTGAGTCATCCAATACGGTCGGATCTCTTGTGGTGGCTCTGGTCGCCATCCTCGATGCAGGGCCAGACCTTCCGGCCTCTGCGGTGGACGATACTCGCCTCGGATGCCAGCCTGTTCGGCTGGGGAGGAGTTCTGGGTGTGCTTTGTGCCCAGGGGACGTGGTCGGCGGTGGAGACTTCATTGCCGATAAACGTCTTGGAGCCCTGAGCGATCAAGCTTTGTCTGTTACGTTGGTCGTCTTAGCTTCAAGGGTGTCCGGTCCGTGTACAGACGGGCAACGCCATGGCTGTGGCTTATGTCGATCACCAAGGGGGCATCTAGAGTGCCCGGGTGGCAAGGGAAGTGGCCGAGATCCTGTTTTGGTGAGTCGCCAGACTTTGGACCAGGGAGGATGGTCCCTGCATCTGGAGGTGTTTCCCCTCCTGTGTGCCCAGTGGGGGACTCCGGACGTGGATCGGTTTGTGTCCCGTCTCAACTAAAAGGTGGATAGGTTTGTGGCCAGAACTTGCGATCCTCTGGCAGACGCCACGGATGCGTTGGTGCCTTGGCATCTGTATCGGCAGCTGTATGCCTTTCCTCCGATTCAACTGTTGTCCAGGTTCCTCCGCAGGTTGTCGTCAGAACGGATGTCAGTCATTCTGGTGGCCCCAGAATGGCCACGGCGGTCCTGGTACGCAGATGTCATTCTGATGGTGGTCGAGCCTCCCTCGCGGCTTCCGCTGCGAGACGGAAAATCAGCCCTTGAGACAGATGATCATCTGGCTTTGCAGTCTATGGCCTTAACGACGTGGCTGTTAAAAGCCAGGTCTTGAGTGATAGAGGTCTTCCACAGGCGGTCATCCCTACCTTGTTAAAGTTACGTAGTCACAGACCAGCTGGTGGCAGCATTAATTGTGGCGGCAATGTGTCCGTATTGGATTGCCAATGAGTATTCTGCTATTCCATAGGTTTTCTGGAATTCTTTTGGGCCTGGGGAAGGGGGGTAATACTCTGATATTAAAAAAAGTAGAGGACACAGCGGGATCTTTCTTGGCTTTGGAGGAGGAAATGAAGCATAGGGAGGCAGCGTGTATAAAAGGCCCAGACTAAGTAGCCTACCAAGCTTGGCAATAGTTCATGGGGGGAAACATGCCAAGAAATGTACCTTTTCATACCGCTCAAAGGGTTTTTTGAATATAGCAATAAGAATGGGAAATTGCTGGCATGGTTGGTCAAAGGACATGCATTGAGATAAAACGCCTTCTGTGTGTAGCAGCCCCCCCAGCACCCCTAATACTTGCCTGTGCCCCCTCTCTGTCCAGCGATGTCCACGAATCCCTTGGCCATCCTGTAACTCTCCTTCCTGATTGAATGAGATACAGCTTCGGCGCCATAGGCTCCCTTGGCTTCGAGTCAGTGAGTCAATCGAGATAGGGGGGGGCGGAACTGAATGGCAGCGCCGTGTCTGAATGGACACACGGAGCTGCAGCTTGGCTCAGGTTCCCCCCATAGCAAGCTGCTTGCTGTGGATGCACTTAATAGGATAGAGGGGCCAGGAGGGACCCGAGAAGAGGAAGATTCGAGCTGCACTGTGCAAAGCCAACTACGCAGAGCAGGTAATTATAACATGTTTGTTTATTTTTTTTTTTTAAAAAGAGACTTTACAATTAGTGTTGAGCGAACACGGACTGTATTATTCGTGTTCGTACCGAATAATTGGATTTTTTGTACCCGAACACGGACACGGACACTTTACTGTATGTTCGGGTAAAAATCCGTGTTCGGTCGTTTTATTTCCGGGTTTTGCATGCTTTGGCGCTCTTTTCATGGCGGGCTTTCAACAGCCAATCAACAATCGTTTAACTGGTGTGCCTTAAGCCATCCCAGCCATGCCTGCAAATGTCTCAGTAGCTGTGATTGGCCGTCTGAAGCATGTGACCAAGTCTTTATAAGTTCGAGGCAGCCGCAGCGGCGTCATTATGCTGCTTAGATTCAGGGACAGAGCACACATCAACGTGCTGGCTGCTGATTAGGGAAAGATAGGCAGGAAAAAACCATTTGTGTCCGGATAGAATTGAGGGACAGGTCGGAGTGTTTAGGCAGGGCGAGTTGTAGGCATTTTAGGGATAGAGTCTGCTGAATTATAGGGTCAGTGTCTTCTACAAACTACAATCGATATTGCTGTGTGGGGGGTGGGGTCTGCACTCAATCCTGATCTACGATCTCTTCTCAATCCTGTTAGGGACAGAGTCTGCTGAATTTTAGGGAAACTGTGTTCTACAAACTACAATCGATATTGCTGTGTGGTGTGGGATTGGAGATAGGCAGGTGTCAGTGATCCACATCCATTTTTCTGTGTGTGAGCTGCAGTGAACACAATCTTTTTGGGCTGCAGTGAACACAATCTTTTTGGGCTGCAGTGAACACAATCTTTTTGGGCTGCAGTGAACACAATCTTTTTGGGCTGCAGTGAACACAATCTTTTTGGGCTGCAGTGAACACAATCTTTTTGGGGTGCAGTGAACAAAATCTTTTTGGGGTGCAGTGAACACAATCCTTTTTGGTGTGCAGTGAACACAATCTTTGTGGGGTGCAGTGAACAAAATCCTTTGTGGGGTGCAGTGAACACAATCTTTTTGGGGTGCAGTGAACAAAATCCTTTTTGGGGTGCAGTGAACAACATCCTTTTTGGGGTGCAGTGAACACAATCTTTTTGGGGTGCAGTGAACAAAATCCTTTGTGGGGTGCAGTGAACACAATCTTTTTGGGGTGCAGTGAACACAATCTTTTTGGGGTGCAGTGAACAAAATCCTTTTTGGGGTGCAGTGAACAAAATCCTTTTTGGGGTGCAGTGAACAAAATCATTTTTGGGGTGCAGTGAACACAATCTTTTTGGGGTGCAGTGAACACAATCTTTGTGGGGTGCAGTGAACACAATCTTTTTGGGGTGGAGTGAACAACATCCTTTTTGGGGTGCAGTGAACACAATCTTTTTGGGGTGCAGTGAACACAATCTTTTTGGGGTGCAGTGAACACAATCTTTTTGGGGTGCAGTGAACACAATCTTTGTGGGGTACAGTGAACAGAATCTTTGTGGGGTGCAGTGAACACAATCTTTGGGGGGTACAGTGAACACAATCTTTGTGAGGTGCAGTGAACACAATCATTGTGGGGTGCAGTGAACTCAATCTTTGTGGGGTACAGTGAACACAATCTCATACTTCTGAAGGTTTGAGGGTGCTGCCTGTTCCATACTCCCCCTACTCCTCATCTAGCCTTTTAGGGGTACAAACAATAGTAATTGGGGCCTAGTGTGGTTGTGTACGTGTGATATACATACACTTTTTTGGGATCATATTTTCTATTCCGCTATTTAATCAAAAACCTTTGGGGATCAGTTAAATTGGGGGATAGTCTGTGTTGGTACGTGTGAGAGAGATCCACCTTTCCAAGTTGTTGGGGTTCATCTCATACTTCTGAAGGTTTGAGGGTGCTGCCTGTTCCATACTCCCCCTACTCCTAGCCTTTTAGGGGTACAAACAATAGTAATTGGGGCCTAGTGTGGTTGTGTACGTGTGATATACATACACTTTTTTGGGATCATATTTTCTATTCCGCTATTTAATCAAAAACCTTTGGGGATCAGTTAAATTGGGGGATAGTCTGTGTTGGTACGTGTGAGAGAGATCCACCTTTCCAAGTTGTTGGGGTTCATCTCATACTTCTGAAGGTTTGAGGGTGCTGCCTGTTCCATACTCCCCCTACTCCTCATCTAGCCTTTTAGGGGTACAAACAATAGTAATTGGGGCCCAGTGTGGTTGTGTACGTGTGATATACATACACTTTTTTGGGATCATATTTTCTATTCCGCTATTTAATCAAAAACCTTTGGGGATCAGTTAAATTGGGGGATAGTCTGTGTCGGTACGTGTGAGAGAGATCCACCTTTCCAAGTTGTTGGGGTTCATCTCATACTTCTGAAGGTTTGAGGGTGCTGCCTGTTCCATACCCCCCCTACTCCTCATCTAGCCTTTTAGGGGTACAAACAATAGTAATTGGGGCCTAGTGTGGTTGTGTACGTGCGAGATACATACACTTTTTTTGATCATATTTCCTATTCCGCTATTCAATAAAAACCTTTGAGGATCAATTGAATTGCGGGATAGTCTGTGTCGGTACGTGTGAGAGAGATCCACCTTTCCAAGTTGTTGGGGTTCATCTCATACTTCTGAAGGTTTGAGGGTGCTGCCTGTTCCATACTCCCCCTACTCCTCATCTAGCCTTTTAGGGGTACAAACAATAGTAATTGGGGCCTAGTGTGGTTGTGTACGTGTGATATACATACACTTTTTTTGGATCATATTTTCTATTCCGCTATTTAATCAAAAACCTTTGGGGATCAGTTAAATTGGGGGATAGTCTGTGTTGGTACGTGTGAGAGAGATCCACCTTTCCAAGTTGTTGGGGTTCATCTCATACTTCTGAAGGTTTGAGGGTGCTGCCTGTTCCATACTCCCCCTACTCCTCATCTAGCCTTTTAGGGGTACAAACAATAGTAATTGGGGCCCAGTGTGGTTGTGTACGTGTGATATACATACACTTTTTTGGGATCATATTTTCTATTCCGCTATTTAATCAAAAACCTTTGGGGATCAGTTAAATTGGGGGATAGTCTGTGTCGGTACCTGTGAGAGAGATCCACCTTTCCAAGTTGTTGGGGTTCATCTCATACTTCTGAAGGTTTGAGGGTGCTGCCTGTTCCATACCCCCCCTACTCCTCATCTAGCCTTTTAGGGGTACAAACAATAGTAATTGGGGCCTAGTGTGGTTGTGTACGTGTGATATACATACACTTTTTTTGGATCATATTTTCTATTCCGCTATTTAATCAAAAACCTTTGGGGATCAGTTAAATTGGGGGATAGTCTGTGTCGGTACGTGTGAGAGAGATCCACCTTTCCAAGTTGTTGGGGTTCATCTCATACTTCTGAAGGTTTGAGGGTGCTGCCTGTTCCATACCCCCCCTACTCCTCATCTAGCCTTTTAGGGGTACAAACAATAGTAATTGGGGCCTAGTGTGGTTGTGTACGTGCGAGATACATACACTTTTTTTGATCATATTTCCTATTCCGCTATTCAATAAAAACCTTTGAGGATCAATTGAATTGCGGGATAGTCTGTGTCGGTACGTGTGAGAGAGATCCACCTTTCCAAGTTGTTGGGGTTCATCTCATACTTCTGAAGGTTTGAGGGTGCTGCCTGTTCCATACTCCCCCTACTCCTCATCTAGCCTTTTAGGGGTACAAACAATAGTAATTGGGGCCCAGTGTGGTTGTGTACGTGTGATATACATACACTTTTTTTGGATCATATTTTCTATTCCGCTATTTAATTTAACTGGGCCTCCATGCGAGACCTGTGTGCCTTGTTGCGCTGTTTTGAGTACTCCACCAACATGGCCAGTGGCAATGACGCCGTTCTCAGCTTAACTATCCCACTTCTATGCCTCCTTGAAAAAACAATTCGGGCGATGATGGAAGAGGATGTGGCACAGGATGAGGAGGAGGAGGAGGATGAAGAGGTAACATTTCCAAGGCTTTCAGGGCAGTCATTCGCAAGGGGCTCCGAGGGTGGGTTCCTGCACACGCAAACGCCAGGGACGCAATTGTCCAGCAGGGGCACAGTTCTGGAGGATGAGGAGGAGCTGGAGGAGGAGATGGAACCATGTTCACAGCAGGGTGGCACCCAGGCCAGCTCATGGCCATCACTGGTGCGTGGCTGGGGGGATACAGAGGACACGGACGATACACCTCCCACAGAGGACAGCCTTTCGTTGCCTCTGGGCAGCCTGGCACACATGAGCGATTACATGCTGCAGTGTCTCCACAACGACCGCCGAGTTGCCCACATTCTAACTTGTGCTGATTACTGGGTGGCCACGCTGCTGGATCCCCGTTACAAGGACAACGTACCGTCCTTAATTCACTCACTGGAGCGCGATCGCAAGATGCGCGAGTACAAGCGCACGCTGGTAGACGCCATGCTGCTGGCATTCCCATCTGACAGCGGGGCCACAGTGGAAGCACAAGGCGGAGGAGGAGGAGGAGGTCGCCAACGCAACCAGGGCACCGCCAGCACCTCAGAAGGCAGGGTTAGCATGGCCGAAATGTGGAAAAGCTTTGTCAGCACGCCACAACAAACAGCAGCACCAGCAGCTCAGATGGAACGTCTTAGCAGGAGGCAGCATTTTACCAACATGGTGGAGCAGTATGTGTGCACACGCCTACATGTAGTGAATGACGGGTCTGCCCCCTTCAACTTCTGGGTCTCCAAATTGGGCACATGGCTTGAGCTTGCCCTTTACGCCTTGGAGGTGCTGGCGTGCCCTGCAGCCAGTGTATTATCTGAACGGGTATTTAGCACGGCTGGGGGCGTTATAACAGACAAGCGCAGCCGCCTGTCCAGAGACAATGTGGACAAGCTCACGTTCATTAAAATGAACCAGGCATGGATCCCACGGGACTTTTCCGTACCTTATGCAGAATAGCAATGGATACCGACCTTACCCACCCATTGTTCCATTTTTGCTCTTTCTCACTCTTTTGGGGTGTACCCTCATTTAAAATTTTTGAAAAGAAGCAGTGTTGGCTACCTCGTCCTCCTCCTCAGGGCCAGATTAATGTAGGGGCTATTGGAGCTGCAGCTCCAGGCCCCTACCTTTTATATAGGCCCCGGGTTGGCCATATTCACTGTTACCGCTCTTCTGTCACTTGTAAACACAGAAGTCTGGCTTCTATGCTCGCTTCCCCAGGCAGCACCCTCAGAACCTCCCCACACAGCGTGAAGGCCGGACAAGGAGGGACAGTTGGCGATGCATGGATGTGTTTATGGGCTTCAGAGACAGCATCCCATGTTGAATTAGGCATGCATGGCTGCACCCTTCCTCCTCTGGGTGCATGGCAAGGCACGGCCCTTAAGGCCCTTCAAAATCCTCAGCACCAAGCCCATGATGCTGTTAATCCGGCCCTGGTCCTCCTCCACCGCCGCTTCCACCTACACCGCCCATAGGTGTGCGCAGCCTATTGCATTAAGGTGTGCACCCCAAAGTTGAAATACACATGCATGTGTTTGCCAGCAGGGAGAGTAATGTATCGGGGCCATGTACCTGTAGGCAAGGAGAAATAGAGCAGAGCAGGTCCCAGGGAGATCTTTCCCATCTCCTCACTGGCAATGCTATGTGCCCTAGGTGATTAGGGTGTGCCCAGGCACACCCAGCACACCCTGTGCGCACGCCTATGTCACCGCCACATCCACCACCACCTCAACCTCCCTCCTACTCCATATGGGCCTCGTCCTTCAGAGATGAAGAAGAACATTGTTTTATTTTTCTGTTTTTTTTTTTTGTTGTTTTAAGTTATTTCCCTATCCACATTTGTTTGCAGAGCACTTGCCATGCTCTTAATTACGTTTTGCTGCCATTTGCAGCACTCTAGCCCTTTCCTTTGGTGTTTTAGAGCCATTTTAGTGCCTTAAAGTTCGGGTCCCCATTGACTTCAATGGGGTTCGGTGTCCGGGAAAAGTTCGGTAAAAGTCCGGGACACGGACCCGGACTTTTTTTTAAAGTTCGGCCGAACCCGTCGAACACGGACATCTAGGTGTTCGCTCAACCCTATTTACAATCACTTTAATCCCCTGATGTAACAACTAGAGAGAAAAGCCTCTTCTGGTCAAACTTCCCTCTCAGTCTGATGGGACGTATTAAATCTTATTAAAATTTTACTTCTACCCAAATTCAACAATGTATTTAGAAATTGTCCTGTCTGGCTGTCGATCTATTCTTTAGAGAACTGAACCAATGCATAAGTGCATTTATTTGTAAAGGGGCTTCATCAAGACAAGCTAGACCTACTTTTCACTTGCCTGTCCACAGGGGTGAATTTAGCTCACCTGACTTCCACATGTCTTTTTGGGCTGCAGTTTTAGTTGCAGGTGGTGGTTTGTACAGGTAATGGATAATATAGCAGTCTGTTTGGAAGCTGCCTGTCTGGGATCTGTTACAGAGCTAGGTGAAGTCTTTAGGGCTCTTTCACATGGGCGATCCGATCAGATCCGCCTGTCAGTTTTTTAGGCAGATCTGATCGGATCCTCCATGCAGCTCTATGGGGCAGCGGATGTCAGCGGAGACACCTCCGCTGACACCCGCTGCCATCCGCATCCGATCCTGTCCGTGAAATCTGGACGGATGGAAACCCTATTTTTCCATCCGTTCAGTAATCGGATCGGATCTGATGAGAGCGGACAAGCGGTCCGCTCTCATCCGATCCCCCATAGAGGGCAGCGGGGGCTGAGACACCTCCCTCTCCGATCTGCAAGCGGAGACGGAGTTGTCATCCGCCGGCTCAGCGGGGATCGTGGATCGATTCCCGCTGAGCAACACTGATCCGCCTGCGGAGGCGGACCGTGTGAAAGAGGCCTTAGGGGCCACAGGGCATTCCCTTGACTAACCAAAACTACTCTGGGCCATGGCTAGATGATTTCCCTACATCTGTCTCTACATGTCCCTACCACCATCCCCAGCTTTAGCCTTACTAGGTATACATGAGGACACAGGCTGCCTCATAATCTTCCCCAATGCCTGCAGTGCCCTTTCTCTGAATTCGGTCAGTGTTGTGTTACCGCTGTATAAACTGACTTTTATATAAATAGGAGTTATCCAAAGCAATTCTGTAGTATCTGGTTGCCATGGATAGAACAGTAGGATTACAGACCATATTTCTCCTTTTGATTAGGTATTCCTCTTTTTTTTCTCCCTCCCCCTCCTCCTCTTTGCGCTTCTGTCCCTTTTTTGCTCTTCCAGTTTCCCTCTTTTCTGACCTTTGACCTCCTTTCCCCACCTTTGGCACTTCTGGTTATGTTTTTAAAAATGCCTACACCTTCTGGAGCAATATTCCTAGCACAGTTTCTATGTTGATCTGTGATTGAGGCTATACAACTGTAAACTGTTTTACTAGCTATGTATAATAAAGAAATCCTTTACTTAAAAAAAGTAAATAAACTTTAGTTTTTCTATTCCTCAACATCCAACTCTGGTGCCTGCCTGGAAAGTCCTTAGACAAGCCGTCCTTTGCATTAAGTTGTGCCTACACTTTCCAAAGTGGAGGAATGTTTAAACTTTGTGGAGGCTTGGATAACTTTAATCTCTGATGCTTGGGTTCAGGTGGTGGTATTCCATAGCTACAAATTGGAATTTTGCTCCTTGGTTTCTCAGCTCCAACTTGTGTCAAGAGGAAAGGATCATTGCTGCTCTATATCATTTATTCACCTAGGCTTGTCGGGAATAGGGGCGATCCTTTCATCTTACATTTGCTAACCCACTGGATTGGTATCAGAACAAGAGTGCACTCCATGTTCTGGGACACAGGAATATGCTTTCACCTCTACTTGGAGCAGCGCCATAAGCAATCAAACAGTTCAACCTATGTATGATAAAAAAACACATAAACTGCGCTCAGATATAAGTAATAATAAAGTCCAGCTGCTAGCACATAGTCGGGTCCATAAATATTGGGACATCGACACAATTCTAATCTTTTTGGCTCTATACACCACCACAATAGATTTGAAATGCAACAAACAAGATGTGCTTTAACTGCAGACTATCAGCTTTAATTTGAGGGTATTTACATCCAAATCAAGAGAACGGTGTAGGAATTGCAACAGTTTGTATATGTGCCTCCCACTTTTTAAGGGACCAAAAGTAATGGGACAATTGGCTGCTCAGCTGTTCCATGGCCAGGTGTGTGTTATTCCCTCATTATCACATTTACAAGGAGCAGATAAAAGGTCCAGAGTTCATTTCAAGTGTGCTATTTGCATTTGAAGTCTGTTGCTGTCAACTCTCAATATGAGATTCAAAGAGCTGTCACTTTCAGTGAAGCAAGCCATCATTGGGCTGAAAAAAAAACCCATCAGAGAGAGAGCAAAAACATTAGGTGTGGCCAAATCAACTGTTTGGAACATCCTTAAAAAGAAAGAACGCACCAGTGAGCTCAACAACACAAAAAGACCCAGAAGACCACGGAAAACAACTGTGGTGGATGACCATAGCAAACACACACACACACACACACACACACATCATAGGTTGAACTGGATGGACTGATGTCTTTTTTCCAACCTCCCTATGTAACTATGTAACCGAATAATTCTTTCCCTGATGAAGAAAACACCCTTCACAACAGTTGGCCAGATCAAGAACACTCTCCAGGAGGTAGGTGTATGTGTGTCAAAGTCAACAATCAAGAGAAGACTTTACTAGAGTGAATACAGAGGGTTCACCACAAGATGTAAACCATTGGTGAGCCTCAAAAACAGGAAGGCCAGATTAGAATTTGCCAAACATCTAAAAAAGCCTTCTCAGTTCTGGAACAACATCTCATGGACAGACGAGACCAAGATCAACTTGTACCAGAGTGATGGGAAGAGAAGAGTATGGAGAAGGAAAGGAACTGCTCATGATCCAAAGCATACCACCTCATCAGTGAAGCATGGTGGTGGTAGTGTCATGGCGTGGGCATGTATGGCTGCCAATGGAACAGATTCTCTTGTATTTATTGATGTGACTGCTGACAAAAGCAGCAGGATGAATTCTGAAGTGTTTCAGGCAATATTATCTGCTTATATTCAGCCAAATGCTTCAGAACTCATTGGACGGCGCTTCACAGTGCAGATGGACAATGACCCGAAGCATACTGCGAAAGCAACCAAAGAGTTTATTAAGGGAAAGAAGTGGAATGTTATGCAATGGCCAAGTCAATTACCTGACCTGAATCCAATTAAACATGTATTTTACTTGCTGAAGACAAAACTGAAGGGAAAATGCCCCCAAAACAAGCAGGAACTGAAGACAGTTGCAGTGGAGGCCTGGCAGAGCATCACCAGGGATGAAACCCAGCGTTTGGTGATGTCTATGAGTTCCAGACTTCAGGCTGTAATTGACCGCAAAGGATTTGCAACCAAGTATTAAAAAGTGAAAGTTTGATTGTTAATCTGTCCCATTACTTTTGGTCCCTTAAAAAGTGGGTTGCACATATTTGAACTGTTGTAATTCCTACACCATTCACCTGATTTGGATGTAAATACCCTCAAATTAAAGCTGAAAGTCTGCAGTTAAAGCACATCTTGTTTGTTTTATTTCAAATCCATTGTGGTGGTGTATAGAGCCAATAAGATTAGAATTGTGTCAATGTTTCAATATTTATGGACCTGACTATGCAGGAATAATGGCATAAAACAGTAATAGTCATAAAAAGTACAGCGTTGGAAAAAAAGTCCAATGGTTCAGAAGGAGTCAAATGATATGCAAAGGAGCAAATGTGGAGGAAAATTGAGGAAAGATCCAGCCATAAGCACCACCATCACCAAACACACTGCCTTTTACCTCAAAACGTGGACCCCTTATTACGGAGGGTGAAACGAGCTAGATAATTTAATCTCTGGCTCTGAAACCACCACAAGCACCCATCAAATCCTCAAACCGGGAAGATAGTCAGATTCAAGTATCTTCCAAACGCGTAGGGAGGAGACCAGACGTGTGGCGTCATTGCGCACCCGGACGTAGCAGCTATCTTTATGGTTGGAAACTAACGGATTCCAAGTCTTTTTATTGTGATTTACCATCTGCTCAAATTTTCGCACACCTTGGGAGAAACTTGAATCTGACTACATCTTTAAGGACTCGAGGGGCGCTTGTGGTTTCCGAGGCAGAGATTAAATTATCTAGCTCATTTGACCCTCCCTAATAGGGGGTCCACGTTTTGGTGTAAGAGGCAGTGTGTTTGGTGATGGTGGTTGTTCTGGCTAGATCTTTCCTCGATTTCCATCCACATTTGCTTCTTTGCACATCATTTGACTCCTTCTGAACCATTGGACTTTTTTTTTTTTTTTTTTTTTTTTATTAGCGCTGTACGTTTTTGACAATTCAACCTATGTATCAATGCACAGTTTACAGATCTCCATCAAGCTTTCTTGGGTCTTCTGGACCAAGGTGTCATTGCTCCAATTCCTGTGACAGATTAGTTTCAATGATTTTAGTCCACCCTTTAAAATGGTATCCCTTGTAGCCATCATCTTTGCAAGACCAGTGTTTGAACTAGTGGTTTTATCTTGTAAGGAGCCATTTTCAGTTTTACAGTGGAACAAGGTGGTACTGAAGCCTAGGTCTCCCTTCTGGGCCTAATGTAGTTTCTGGCTTTCAAGCAGGACATTGCTTTTTTGTCCCTCTGTCTGGCTTCAGTTCATCAAAGATAAAGTTGTCTGTTGTTTGGATGTGGATTGGCCTGTAAAAGTCTATTTGGAAGCCACTACTTTCAGAAAGACTTGATTCTATTTTGTCATGCAAGATTGTCCCCGAAAGGTGACATTCCATTTCATTCCACTATTTCTTGGTAGCTCACAGATCATCATCAAAGCGTCTAGTCTCAAGCATTGTTTGGTTCTCCCCTTTTCTGTCGAGGCACTCTACTAAAATCTGTGAGTTCCCCTTTTGGATTTTGGCATCAAGCCGCTGTTTCCTAGATTTGCAAGGCTGACACCTGGTCTGTTCACCTGTTCTGAAGTTCTAGTAGTTAGATGTTTGGACCTTATTTGATGCCAGCTTTAGGTTTAAGATTTTTTTTGGGACTCTTGGACCTACAGACAGTTTCCGTTTTTGTTCTTTATTGGGCCTGCTGGCATTTGTTTGTTGTGTTTTCCACCCCTCGGTTGGGCTGCTTTTGATTATCCTGAAGGTGGGACTTTCTGTGTCCCATCAATGGACAAGAAATGAAATTGGACCCTTGTGGTTACCATAAAATCCTTTTCTCTATTCATTGACGGATGCGGTTCTCTCCGATTCATATCAGTAGGGTTATACTGCTCCCTACAGTAGTAGGACACTAGGCAGAAAAAAGTTCTGGCTACACCTATGGGCAGTCCCGGAGGGTACACCCTCTGTCTTCCTGCATAGGATGTCAGTTTTAATCTGCCTAGTCAGGAGTAAGGACCTAGTTCCTTGCTAGGATCTTTGGTTTTGCCATTTTATTGTAGCCTTGGCTGCAGTTATAGCGGCAGCCATCTGGGGGGGTGGTTTTCGGCCATTTTCCAGTGGATTTTCTGCTGTAAAGGTCGGTGGTAGTCCCTGGAGGCATTCTTTTGCTGGAAGGAACCCCTCCCCCTCATTCAGGGCTGCTTCCTGGCTCACTATTTTCTCTGAGCCACAGTTGGGACCCTCCTAATCCGATTGCAATCTGGGGACAGTGAGTTACTGAGGGTAGTCTCTCTCTCTTTGGGGGGGTTAGTTAGTGCATGCCTGACCTTCGGGGGGGGGGGGGGGCGATGTAGCACTGTGGGGCCGCTTTCTTTAAAAAAAAAAAAACATAAATTGTCAATTTTTTTTGGCAAATTTTTCTGGCAGGTTCCTCAGGTTCCCCTGCAGGCCATGTATCACCACCTGACCCCCTCAGAGGCCGCCGGGCCTTTCCGGATCTCCACTGTCCATCAATGCATTTTCGGTGGTTCGGGAAGCTATTTGGCCTGGGTGGAGGTGCGCTGCAACATTTCCCCACCTACCCCTACCCCTGTCCCTGCCTCCTCTGATGTCTCGGATTCTGAGTCTGACTCTGCCGCCGCAGATGTGGGCCTCCCTGCTGGGTCTGGTACCTCGCGCCCTGTCTCCTCGGGTGATGAGAACGACTTTTCACCTCACCTGCCATGCATTATACAGGCGCTGGTTGATGCACTGGTTGTTTCGGTGCGTGACACCCTGCGATTTGGAAGACGCAGTGGCCGCTGCGCCTGGGGCACAGGTAGTGTCAGGCCCTTGCATGCCACCCAGAGCAGCTTGTTTTGCTAGCAGGCTTATGTAGGATGGGACCGTCTGAAACGTTCCCCTGGGGTGTCTAAGCGCCTGCTAGACGTTACCCTTTTGTGGAGTCTCTGGTACTGTGGACTGTTCCTCCTATGGTGGACGTGCGGTCTCTAGGGTGCATTGGCCTACCGTTGTTCCGGTGGAGGAATCCCCGTTCTTTAAGGACTTGGGGGGGATAGCATGGCGCGTGCGGTGGCTCGCAATCTGTACTACCTGGCGGGTCTGCACTGGGCTTCCCTCCTGCCCTGGGGGAGCTGTTGGACCAGCTGGCGCAGGTGCTGTGATTTGTTTTCAATGCCGCGTTGGACTCCTTTTTTCTTGGGTGTTTAGCCGGCGTATACTTGACTAAGTGTTGGTCTGCGGATCAAACTTCTAAGAAGGCCTTAATGGATCTCCCCTTTCAAGGGGATCGTCTGTTTAAAGCTGCCCTGGGGGACATTATACAAGGGTCTCACGGGGGTAAGAGTGCTTTCTTCCACAGGCTAACAAGGGTTGGGGCCTTTGGCGCGGACGAGGTCCCTCCCTTTCGGCTCACCACAGTTTCTTCGTCCCTTGGGGACAGTCGATGTGGCAAAAGACTTCCGAACGACCCTAGTCTGGACAAGAAATCGTTTTTTTTTCCAGGCCTGTGGACGAGACCTACTTGGCCTGAAGGTGCATCCTCACCCATCTATGGGGTGGGGGGTCGTCCTTGCTGGTTCTTGGACCTACGGCTGGCTGAATCCCAGGCAGCTGGGTTTAGGGGGTCATGCGGTCCAGTTGCAAGATCGGGTTTTGATCCGTTTTTTTCCAGTGAGTTTCTCTTCCAATGTCTCTGGCTCGCTTGCAGGCGCTCTTTGGGGCAGCTCTGGCTCTGGTTCAAAAAGCTGGACCTTCTGGCCCTTTGATTGTTCCGTGCAGATCAGACATTTGAGGCGGTATCGGTTCGCACAATGGTGGCTTCCCTGCATCAGGGGGATTCCTGGCCTCTGTAGACCTCAAGATGCCTACCTTCACATCCCATTGTGTTCAGGACACCAATGGGTTCTCTGCTTTTACCGTGGGGAAGGATCTCTATCGGTTTGTGGCATTTTCCTTGTTCTCACTTCTGCTACTCGGGTCTTCAGAATGGTGTTGGCTCCGATCCTGGCACTGTTGCGACAGCAGGGCATATTAGTCCCGGGTTCCTGGTCGATCTGCTTCTCCGTGTGGAGTCCCCTACGGTGCTGACAAACGGATCTGGAAGTCACCACGAGAACTCTGGAAGCGTTCAGGTGGGTTCTGAACCTTCAGAAGTCATCCCTTGTCCCTTCCATGAGACTGGACTATCTGGGCCTGACTTTGGACTCACCCTCAGTCAGGGTGTTTTCTCCCTCCGGGGAAAAAAACTCTTGGAACTTCAGACTGCGGTTCAACTGTTACTGTCCCGCACATGGTCGTCCCTTTGGACCTTCATGCAAGTTCTCGGACTGATGGTGCCGTCTTTAGAGACGGTCCCTTTCGCTCAATCCCTCTCGGGGATCCCCCAGAAGGCGATCCTTCTTGAATGTGACTAGATTCCAAACTCTCTGGACTTTCGGTTCCGGCTGGGCTGGCTGACCAGGGAGTCTTGATCTGGAATCTCTCATTCCCTTTTTTCCTGACAATTATCACAATGGATACAAGCCTGTCCGGGTGGGGAGGAGTCTTCGGCAGGTTCTCTGCTTTGGGAGTATGGTCCCTGGAAGATCCAGGTTATCGATCACTGTCTTGGGTCTGAGAGCGATCCGGCTTTGCCTGGTTCACTGGATTGGGCAGCTGCCTGTTGCACGTTCAATAGACTATGCCATGATCGTGGCTTATGTCATCCCCCAAGGGAGCACCAAGGGTGTCCTTGCGGCCTTGGACGTGTCAATTCTTTGTTGGGCAGTGCGCCTTGTTCCAGCTCTTCCGCTGTTCCCTTTCCAGGTGTGGAGACCTTGGCGGGTGGGTTGCCTCAGTCAACAGGCCTTGGATGCAGGGAAATGGTCCCTTCATCCAGGGGTGTTTCAGCAGTTGTGCCTTCATTGGGGGCACTCCAGACGTGGACCTGTTGGTGTCGCATCTACAGGATAGTTCTACGGTTTGTGGCCCATGGGTGCAATGGTGGCACCATGGGTTCTGTCATTGGCAAGAACATACGCGAAGTTCAACTTGAATGATGCCGTGGAGTTTAGCATGGTCACCTGCGCACGGCTGCCGCCGGCATGGTCGTGTGTGCATGCTCACGGGTGGGCCAAGGTCCGTATCATCTGTGGTCTGCCTTTTCTCCCAAGTTGCTGCCAAAATTTTTTCGCAGGATCGAGGAGGAAGGGATTCTGGTCTTTCCCGTGGCTCCAGACTGGCCTCGCCGAGCTTGGTACGCCGGTCTGGTCAGGCTAGCTGCAGACGCTCCTTGGATAATTCCTCTCAGGGAGGAGTTATTGTCTCCAGGGCCCATCTCCCATCCAACTTTACGGTCCCTAGCTTTGCCGACTTGGCTGTTGAATGCCAGGTGCTGAAGGAAGGGGGTTTGGTTGCTTCAGTGATTCCCACCCTGCTTGAAGCGTGGGAAGCGACTTCTAGGGTGATTTTTGTTCATCATTCGAGACATATCGTAGGCCCCCCCCCCTCGCTCTTATTCGGTGGCCCGGATCTTGGCTTCCTTCAACGGGGAGTTGATCAAAAGTTGGCATTGAGTACTGTCAAGGGTCAGGTTTTCGGCTTATTTCTTCCACAGGCCGTTGGCCGCCTTTGCCCTGGTATGTGACTTCTTCCAGGGGGGGGGACATTTGGTACTTCCGGTGCGACCTCCATCACCAACTGGGGACCTTTTATTTGGTGCAGTCGGTTCTTTAAGAACCTCTGTTTGTGAGTATTCGGGGGTATCCCCTGCCTACCGTATTACAGAAGGTGGCCTTCTTGGTTGCTGTCACTCTGCGCGCAGGTGTCGGCACTGGCGACATTGTCCTGTCGTTCTCCCTATATGTTGATCATGGGGCCAAGTGGTACTTCACGGGGACGTTGTATTCCCATCTTGTGTCCTGAGCCCTCCCATCCTAAGGAATGTGCATTGCTTACTCTGTTTAGAGTGCGGGCACTCAAGGTGTACTTGGTGACTACTGAATCTTTCCGTAAGTCAGGCTCGCTCTCTGTACTTACGGATGGCCCGTGAACGGGTCTGCCTGTGTCTGCTGCGTCTATTCCCGGATGGATCGGACAGACAGTGGTGCAGGTTTATTAAATTAAGGGTCAGGTCCTAGCTTTTTCCCTGTTTTGGCGTGTTGTACTCGGGCGCATAGTGCTTCCTGGGCTTTTCGCCTTGTAGGCATCTTTGCTCCAGGTTGCAAGACGGCTACCTAGTAGTCTGTTTACACCTTTGCCAAATTTTATAAGGTGGATGTGCTGGCATCTGCAGATGCCTCTTTTGACCGCAAAGTTTTTTTTTGCTGGCTGCTGTCTGAAGGGTTTTTGGTTTTCCTTGAGGGTGTTTGCTGTTTGTTTCAGGTGGGTCTCATCTTTTGTTCTGCTTAGTCCTATGTTGCCTGGTTGGCTATGTTTAGCCTTGGGGACTTGTTCTTTTCTGCTGTTCCCACCCCTCATTTTATGGCACTGCTTTGGAACGTCCCTACTGATATGAATCAGAGAGATCTGCGTCTGTCAATGAACGATAGAGAAAACTGGATTTTTTGACTCATCGTCAAATCCTTTTCTTTTAAGTTCATTGACGGATGCAGTACCCCCCCCCCCCCCCTCTATTTTGAGTTGGGTTTGTGTTCCTTTTGACACTGCTTTGATACAAAACTGACATCCTACGCAGGTAGAGAGAGGGTGTACCCTCAGGGACTGCCCATAGGCGTAGCCAGAACTTTTTTTCTGCCTAGTGTCCTACACCTGTAGGGGGCAGTATAACCCCACTGATATGAATCGGAGAGAACTGCGTCCATCAATGAACTTAAGAGAAAAGGATTTTACGGTAAGTCAAAAATCCAGTTTTTGGCGTCCCATTGAGGGACAGAGGGCTCACTCATTTGTGTTTTATATCATACTGTTCCTTCCTTCTCTGCTACAAACTTGAGGCATGCTTGTAGTAGGAGAGGCTATCCTGGCCTGGCCTACACTTTGTTTGCTAGTGTTTAATCCCCTGTAGATGGGAGTAGAACCCGAAGGCTCAAAGCCTTCCTCTCTCCCCCAAAGGACCAAGGCTATATGCATATGGGCAGATTTGTCTGTGCAGCATAAGGACACTGCATATTTCTGGTGTTCCAGATTTTTTAGAACTTGGTATAGTGGCTCAGACATAAATGGGTAGAGGCAGTTGTATGCGTATGCTCCCCTATTTTTGTAATTTAGTGTGCACAGACAACTCACTGAATGCACCTTATTTGTGTTTGGTGCTTTACATGTGTGTGCGCTTCTTTACACAAATACCTACTTACAACCACTTTCACCCATCCATGTGTGCGAGTGGTTGCAGGTACCTCCCTAGGACATCCAGCACACCAGAAATAAGCAGAGTCTTTGTTCTTCATGTGCAAATGCACCAATGTGCATGTAGCCTTAAATGTATTAGGCATATCCTATTTTCATTAAAGTCAATTCTTTCCCTCTTTACCACTGTAGCTTGCTGTTGATGTATACCTTTTTATAGTCCTTAGAAAGATTGAGGGTGAGCGCCACAGCAATTATTCTAGTATATGCAGGAAAAGCGGTTTTGTGTTCTTCATATAGCTGGAAAGAAACTGCTACCTATCGATCCCAAAACAGTCTTGGCCATTGCACTGAATAATGCGTTAAATGGTAGAAAAGAGTTAGGGTGCTTTGGGACTAAACATGAGACTTTAGCCTCGTACTCACGATCAGATTGTCGGACGAATTTTCATCTGTTTTTTTGTTAAATGCCAGTCTCCTATCGAAAGTAAAGAGGTTACTTTCATGTGAAAATTCGACCGAATTCAACTTCAACTTCAGAAGTGATGTCATGTTTTGAATTGTTTTGTATGTTTTCTTACCTTTCTGAGCATGTGTAGTTTTGCTCTTACAATTTTTTTCAAACCGTAGTAATGAAATGAAAATTGGACGGCGTTTTTACGTACAATAAAAATTGTATAGCCTGCACATCCGAAAATCGGCAGAGCGTTCGTCGGATGAAATATGACTTCAATTTTCTTATTGTGTGTACAGGCCTTTTAGGGGGGCTCTGTCTATAAAAAAAAATTGTTGGCATTTGCTTGGCCTTTACGAAGTCTTGCTGTATTTAAGCTAGTATGTTGTTGTTCAACGATCATCAGCTCCATTCAGTGGCCATAATATATAGTACATATTTTCCTGAACAACCTCAATTGGGCAAATGTAAATGCCACATTATGGCCACTAGAAGGAGCTAACAATCACAGGAAATCAACAATTTAAAGTGGTTGTAAACCCTTACATATACCTAGTGAAGTGAATAGCCTCAGATGATACAGAGATGAAATCAATCCTCCTACGTAAGTTTTACTTGTATATCTGCAGTCTTCCCCACTCTACACTCTTTTGAAAGTGCAGATTGTGTTAAAAATCTTACTCCTTTAGCAGCACATGGTGGGTGGGGATACTAGACTTACACGGTGTGAGCGCTGATTGGAGGAAGGGACACACCCCCACCCCCCTCCACATAGGCAGAGGAATGAAGGAACATGCAGAGCTGTAGTCTAAATAGACAAGCTCCCTGCTAATCTCCCTCCCAGCTCCCTCCCAGTCACAAATTTTCAGCTGCTGCTAGCTTATATGTTGGGAGAACTTGTCAGAAGTGTCTCCTGCTAAGAGGAATGGAGCACCAGAGAGAAACGACACTTAGAGCTCTGGAGAGAGACACTACAGATATGTATTTAGTTAAACTTTCATGAATGGGGTTTACAACCACTTTAAGCAAGCTACAGCCATGATTTCCAGGGTCGAGACAAATGCTTTTGACATTTGTCCAATGATTTTTGATTTAAATATAAACCCCCTGTCAAGTGTTTGTATACCCAAAACTTTTTTCAGTTTTGGATAGAGTAGAAGAGAGTTAAAACCCGAGACAGTGTATACATGTCACAGCATATATGCGAAATTGAATGCCACTCAGCCACATGCAGTGCACATGGCTGTGGCACGCTGGTTCAGAGTTTAAGGAGTTAAAGTTCACCTTTAAAAAAAACTAAAAAAAAACTGAATGAATGACCTGGTTGTTTGGTCAGAGCCCCGCTCAGCTGCACTCTTTTCAAATAGTGACAGCGGGTGCAGGGAGAAGATCCCTGGCCTGCGGTCACAGGTTGGGGGGTTGTAAATCGAGGATAATCTGCAGGAGTGGGGAACATGTTTCATGTTCCTCCCTAAAAATGGGTTAAACATGCAACATGTTTCCAAAGGTAAACTTATCCTTTAAACAGGCAGTGTGGAGGTGATATAATGCTTCCTCCTCACCTGTCAAAGAGCGATCCAGTATGGATCTGTAGACTTGGTATGTCTGAATTTGGTGCATTAAACTGCAGTCAAAGCAGGCCTTTTCATGTCAAATGCTGTGTTGTTTTTTGTTTTGTTTTTTTTCATTCAAACACAGCTACTAGTATGCCTTTCAACATAAAACTGACAAAGTTGGATGTGGTATGTCATTCTTTTTCAACTTCTAAAGCCAGTAGGACTAATGCATTCTGAAACTTATTTATACTTTTCCATTCAGTGCTCTGTTTCAGCCTGAGTATGGCGCACTCAATCTTCAGATAGCTATTGTGTTTGTAATCTATGTGCAATTCTTTCTGCAGTTAGCTTTATTTTTCTATAAATGCCCTAAAATGTACCCCCCCCTCCTTTTGCTTGTCTTGCAGATACCCTAGTTGCGGTGTTGGAGCGGGATACACTGGGGATCCGTGAAATCAGACTCTTTAATGCAGTAGTTCGCTGGTCTGAGGCAGAATGCCAGCGGCAGCAGCAACCTATAACATCCGAGAACAAACGCAAAGCTCTTGGCAAAGCATTGTCACTTATCCGTTTCCCACTTATGACAATTGAAGAATTTGCTGCAGGTATTCTTGTCTGTGTTTTTGACCAGTAAATTAAATAACTCACCCTTTTCTAACCACGTACATCCTTTATATTGCTTGTACTTTAAGCTGTAAGTGGCTAGGAGAGTCCCCCACTGCTCCTTAATCGAGGCTGGCAGAATGCGCTTCTAACAGGAGATGCTATTCAATCTTTCTAGAGGGTGAATTGGTACCCAACAGCGGTCGTTGATGCAATGGATATTTAATTCCACTTCTGTTAACTTCAGTGATCTCATGATTGTCGAGAGACTTGAAAACTCGTGAATGGGCAGGGCTGTTTCAAAACTCACTTTTTACCTGGTTTAATTTTAGGCGACTTGCAGTAGTTTAATACAATGCAATGTAAAACGTAACTGGAGGCAAAAGAACTTTACAGTTCCTATAAAAAGTATTCACTCCCTTGGAGGTATTTTACATTTTGTCGTAGAACATTTCATCAAAAAATTAAGTTGATCATATAATTAGCTTACTGAAGATCACCTGTGTACAGTCAAAGGTTTTCAACTCTGTATATACCTCTAAATTAGGAATGCACCGACACCAGTCTTTTAAGACTGAGTACGAATACCAATACTTAACCTCAAGTACTCGCCGATACCAATACCTAATATTATTATTTTTTTTTTTTTTTTTTAACACTGTACCTTTTCTAATTTTTTTTTCTTTGGTCGCATCCTTACTGGGCTCTCCGATCGCATGAGAGCGCCCCGTAGAGATGGCGGAAGGGGGGTGGGACCCCCTCCCGCTACCTGTAAAAGTAATCCAGAGGCTTGTTAGCTGCCTTGATTATTTTTATCTAATGTATAATTGCTGCAGCTAAAAAATATCTTGGTCATTGCGGCAGCAATGGCCGGGAGATCACCTTTCCCGCCTGGGGACGTCCATAAACGTGCGGCGAATGGGAAGTAGTTAAATGCAGGACACCTTGTGTGAGTGATACTGAACAAAGGATAACAGAACGTGAAGGGAAGAAAAATTGTGAATGAAATTAAGGATTCTGAACAATATTGAGGGGGGAGTGGCTTGGAGAGGTTGAGATGTGAGGACGTCTGACTGAGGAGCTCCCGCTTGTCCCTCTCCTAGACCAGCCCGGCACGAGGAGCCATGCAAACAAGTAACTCGGCTAGGACCCGACCGGTTACCTGCTCGGCCAGTGATCGGCTAACAGCTGCGGACCGGCGCAAAGGAGGTCAGGCGATATCCAGCAGTACTTCCCGCAGCAGCTGTCCGGGACTTCCGAAATCAAGATGGCGTCTACACGTGGAGGCACACAACCTAAACAGAGTGTGCAAGGTACTCAGCCCACAGACAGAAGTGAGAAGCCGATAGATGGAAGTACGGCAGATTCGGTGGAGACAACAGTAAGAGAAGCCGGAGCAGACAGTGGAAAGCGGCAGGGGATGGAGAATCCTGAAATCAAAGAATTATTAAAAGCGCTTCCTACAAAAATAGAGATAGAGGCGCTGATTATTCGGATTGAGGAAACACACCGGCGGGACATCCAGGAGCTTCGTTCGGATATGACCCAGCTCTCTAATAAAGTTACTGCCAAAGAAGCAGAGATCACAACGGTAAAGGATCAAGTTACAGACATAAGGAAAACCACAGAGACACTCTCTGAGGCAACGATTAATATGCAATTACATATTGAGGACTTAAAGGATAGGAGCCGCAGAGGGAACCTGAAGCTGAGGGGCGTACCGGAGGTGGAAGGGGAGAACCTACAGGAGAAGGTGAGACATTTTTCTAAAAGTATTAGCCCCCTCCTCACATCCAGCGGCTCCTATGGAAATAGACAGGGTCCATAGAGTAACAGGGTTCAGACACGCAGACCCTAATAGACCCCGGGACATTGTATGCAAAATGCACTACTATACATAAAAGGAGGAGATCCTCCGTAAAGCCTGGGATATAGGCACGGTTGAAATTGCAGGGGCTAAAATTTAAAATACTCCCGGACCTGTCTAAAACCACATTGTATCGAAGATCATTACTACGGCCAGTGTTAGAAAGAACGTGAAGGGAAGGCAATGTCTGATCTCAGATGCCTTCACTTTACCTTCTGTTATCCTCTGTTCAGTGTCAGTCACATTGTAAGAGAAGGAGACATACAGTGACCAAAGCATCACTTTTTTGTTTTTTTGCTGTCTGTGGTGCCTGTGCTGCTACTCCTGCAGTGACACTTATCCCAAAATGCTCCACGGGTTCTAATCTCCAGCACCTCCCCTTTATGGTCAGCTGACTGTTCATGCAAAGCCTATTCCTATTGTCCTATTTTCTACTATTCGTGTCTAGTTATGAATGAACCACTGTCTAGTGCTAGTCATCTTGTGTAATCTTTAAGTTGGGCTGCCCTGGCTCAAATTGTTAACAAAAAAATGTAAGAACTCCACTTACTGTGCATATTTGACCCTTTCTTAGTGTGTAGCAGATTTTTCTTCCTAGTTTACCATAGAAGTTGATGAGCTCGTTGTGGAATTCGCTTTTAGCATGGTCCCACTTCTCATGCAGTCTGTCCTTTTTGGTCTCTTCCTTGGAGTTAGGAAGTTTGACATTTTTTGTGCAAGGTACTAAGCTGTTCTCTCTGGACCAAGAAGTCCTAAACATTGTTTGCCAGACTGGGATGGGAATAATCCCTCCCCCCCACTAATCCTGGGATAACTTTACGAACAGATGTATTCTCATGCTTACTTTTCGAGTCTGGTGCTCCTGAACAGGCAGTTTCTGAGTTGTTGGAAGATCCAATCATTTTTTTTTATCTGTCCTCTGCTGAACATTATTTGGAGGCTGCAAGATCTTCATCTTCATCAACAGACCTACTCCCTATGCTGGGCAAGGTTGAGTGTGTTGTTGTCTTTCCTACAGTCTGGAATTTGTTTTCGGATCCCCTCTTTTGAAGATAGTCCCCATTTTTAACAGTGGGTGTTCTATTCTGGAATGTCTTGTACTCCAATGGAGGGTCAGTAGGCAGGACAAAGTTACCCTGCTGCTGAGTTTTTTATTTATTTATTTATTTTTTTAAGTTCCTTAAACAGGCCAAGCTGTCCAGACAGAGTAGCAGCTAAAGGGTTCAGACAAACTATGTAACACTGACAGCGTTGTTTTACAATGGTCATCTTTTAATAATTTGTGAAACCTTAATCCCAAAAAGAAAAAAAACGATTTACTAGAACAAAGTGTTAGCTGAAGTTCAGATTTAATTTGTTTTGTCAAGTCCATCTGAACGTTTTTGCAGCCCCTTCATATGCCTGAATAATTCTTTCCAGCAGTCCATTGTGAGCACTTGAGTTAGTGTCTAATGGCATTTTTGTTTTTTGCGTTAAAGTGTAGGCTGCAATGTATCAAGGTAACCGGGGCAAAGACAGGTGTACTGTATATATTCTATTGGACTGCCTCTGTCACTAATTAATTATTGATAAAAAAAACAATAAAAACCAACAGGTTTAGCCCACATGGAAGAAAAATTTATTTAAAATATATTTGAAAAAAAACATTTTTAATTTTATTTTTCCCAAATATATTGGAAATGCATTTGAAATGCAATTTTGGCCAAATTCAATATATTTCAAAAATTTTACCCCTAAATATATTGGAAGTATATTTTTCTTCCATATGGGAGGTGTAAGTGTAGGTCAAGTGTAGGCTGAGCTTCTTGCATTTTATGTTGAGGACAGACTTGGGACAGAATTCGTCTAACATTGTTAACCTCTTGGCGCCTTCCAGCCCTTTAAGAGGTTTAGGATGCTGGGAAGGGCAGGGTTTAACATCATGTGACTGCCCTGATTGGCTGTGACGGCAGTCACATGATCCAAAGTTTTCCGTTAGCTGCCAGTAACTGTTTTGGGGGCACGCGCTCTTGGTACAGCAGTCAGCCATGAGGCCTTCTCCTGAGAAACATGTAAGATGGTAAGATATAAAAAAAAGGGTTTTTAGGCACTCTGTGTGTGTATAGGAACAACCTAGTTTTCTCAAATTTGGTTGCAAAAGTGGAAATCCACTTTAAAATCTTTATAAAAACGTAATTCTTGCTTTTTAGTGAACAGTTCATCCTGCTTAGTCAAGCCTCAGTCTTGTCTGACTTAGTGTATGACTGTTTATATCAGCAGTTATTAGACTGAAGAGAAATACAGGTCTGCATCTAGATTCCACAGGTCTACGTATGAAATGGAACGGTTGAGATATGAAACTGTGGGAATGTTAAAATTTAAAATCCACATTTGCTTCAGGATAATGTGTGGAGATGGACGGGATGTTGAGGCATGGCATATTGGAAACAGAGGTTGTAACTTGCTACATCAATAGGTGAATGAAAGCTGTACACAGATGCATCTGCTGTGTCCCTTGGGGGGAAAAAAAAAGTATTGGATTATTTTTTTTTCTCTTCGCTCCCTTTTCTTCCTCTACTTGGAGCATGTGAGTTTCTTTCACTATGCTTTTGCAGCTTATTTTTTCTGATGCTTTTGCTGCCATTTTGTGTCTGGCAGTACTTTGTTCATCAGGAACTGAATTTTCTCAGGTCCACACCAGTCTTTTTCTGAGTGACAGATCTCCTCTTTACGTATACAAGGAGATTCACCTTCTGCAGATCCAGGGAGTGTGATGGCTGTGTTGGGTTAATTAGCCAATTGTGTTTTCCGATCTTGAGGCTCTCTACAGGAGGATTCTTATTGTAAATGCTAGCCTTTTAAGTCGGGGAGGTATGCAGAAGGAATCCTGGCTGGTGGATTTCCATGCGACCTTTTATTTACTGTTTTGGATACAACGGCTGAGGGGCCACCCAGTGCGTGCAGCCTGACAACATCGCAGTAGTGGAATATATAAACCAAGACTACAGAAGAAGTATGTTCTAGAGTGGAGAACTGGCAGGTGTCCTTGAGTTAAGAGAAGTGCGGGTAAGAATAAAACCTTATGTGGAGGCAGCATTAACCACTTAAGGAACGGAAGGTTTTACCCCCTTAATGACCAGGCCATTTTTTTTGCAGTTTGGCACTGCATGACTTTAACTGGTAATGGCACAGTCATGCAATGCTGTACCCAAACAACATTTGCCCCCCCCCCACCCACAAATGGAGCTTTCTTTTTGGGGTATTTGATCACCTCTGCAGTTTTTATTTGTTGCAATATGAACGAAAAAAGTCCAAAAAATTTGCGAAAAAAATTAAATTTCTTTCGTTCATTGATGGACGCAGCTCCATATATTCTTGACCCTTTGGGTTTATGCTGCCCCCTACCCTACAGGAGTAGGACACTAGGCGGAAAAAAGTATGACTACCCCTATAGGGCAATCCCAGGGGGTATACTCCCACTTCCCGCTCTAGGTCTTCAGTTTTTTTTCTGCCTAGTCAGAAGTAAGGACCTAGTTCCTTGCTGGGATCTTCTTTTCCTTTGAGAACTACAATCAACTGCTGGACTGAGCGACAGACTGGATATTCTAGATTAGTATGGTCTCCCCAGTCCGGCCAGCAAGCGTGACCCAACCTAGCGACATTGCCTCACTGGACAGGGGCTGGCCAGTGAGTAAACTCCTCACGAAGACTCATAGCCCTGGTCATGACCTGAGTTGCAGCGTGCCTCTGGTCCGCAGCACCCCCATTCCAAGATGGTGCGGTGGTCTGCCTGGAGTTGTACGTGCCCTATCCCAAGGTGTGGTGAGTAGTGTCGTCCCCCCTCCCTTCTGGAGTGCTGGGCCTGATGAGCTCCACCTTCGAGGTGGTTCCGTTCACTCAGTTCCATACCAGATCTTTGCAAAAGGAGATTCTTGCCAAATGGAACAAGAATCCACAGTCTCTAGAAAATCTGATCCTGTTGAGCCGGGGTACGAGGGGGTCCCTGATCTGGTGGCTCCGCTCTCCGGCGATTCGACAGGGAAAAATCTTTTCTCCCCCTGTACTGGACGGTGGTCACTATGGATGCTAGTCTGTCCGGGTGGGAAGGTGTCTTGGGCACGGTTTGTGCTTAGGGGGTTTGTTACATAGTTACATAGTAGGTGAGGTTGAATATAGTAGGTGAGGTTGAATAAAGACAATAGTCCATCCAGTTCAACCTGTGTAGGTGTGTGTGGCTGTAATCATCTCACATACCCCTGAATGTTCTGATCCTTGAGATGTAAGTCTAAGAGTCTTTTGAAAGCCACCATACTACCCGCAGAAACCACCTCTTGTGGTAGAGAATTCCACAATCTTGTAGCCCAAACAGTAAAGAACCCCCCACGTTGCCTGAGGTTAAAACGCTTCTCCTCTAATCGCATTGTATGCCCTCGAGTCCTCATGCAATCCCTTCGAATGAACAGCTTTTTTTCTAAGCTGGGATCCCCATTAAGATATTTATAAATTGCTATCATGTCCCCCCTCAGACGTCTCTTCTCCAGGGAGAATAAATCGAGCGATTGTAGACGCTCTTCATAGTCAAGGTCCTCCAATCCCCTAATTAGTTTAGTTGCCCTTCTCTGGACTCTCTCCAGCTCCAACACATCCCTCCTGAGGACTGGCGACCAGAACTGGACAGAATACTCCAGATGCGGTCGGACCAGAGTTTTATAAAGTGGAAGGATTATAGTCTTATCTCTGGAATACATCCCTTTCTTTATGCATGCTAATATTCTGCTGGCTTTGGCAGCTGCCGCTTGACATTGCACGCTGTTGCCTAATCTTTCATCAACCAAGACTCCCAGATCCTTCTCCATTTTTGATTCCCCCAAGGGTTCCCCTCCTAACGTGTATTGTGTTTTTATGTTTTTAGTCCCCAAGTGCAAAACCTTACACTTCTCCACGTTAAACCTCATTTGCCAGGAGTCCAGCCTACTGATCAATATTCTGGAAATTCGGACGATTAGGCTTTGCCTGACCCAATGAATGGATCGTATGCAGGGGCACCCGGTAAGGATTAAATCGGACAATGCCACGGCCGTACGACATATGTCAATCATCAAGGGGGCACCAAAAAGTGCAGTAGTATTCTGGGAAGTAGCTGGCATTCTAAGGTGGTCGCCAAGATCCCTTGGAGACTCCCTCTCAAAGAAGTTTTTCGCTCAAGGGCTGATCGTCCATCCTGCTTTACAGTCACTGGCTTTAATGACTTGGCAATTGAAAGCCAGGTGCTGAAGGATAGAGGGGTGTCTGAATCAGTGATTCCTACGCTGTTAAAAGCTAGAAAGTCTACTTCCAGGAAGATTTATCGAGTCTGGAAGGGGACATTGGGTGGTGTGAGTCTCGGTGAGGGGGTCGTTCCCCCCCCCCCCTTCCTTTTCAGTGTCTCGTGTCTTGGATTTTCTTCAAAGAGGTGTAGATCAGCGTTTGGCCTTGGGTACCATCAAAGGCCAGATTTCGGCCCTGGCGATTCCTTGGTTCACGCCTTTGTTCAGGGGATCCGCCACCTGGCTCCCCGAGTGAGGTCTCCGTTACCTCTGTGGGACCTCAGTTTGGTGCTGTCGGTTCTTCAGAAACCGCCTTTTGAAAATGTGAGCTTCCTCTGCTTACTTTGTCGCAGAAGGTAGCCGCCTTGGTTGCTATTACTTCTGCGCATAGGTGTCATAGTTGGCTGCGTTGTCGTGTAGTTCACATTACCTGGTGGTTCACAAAGACAATGTGGTGCTTTCGTCCCTGACAGTCATTCCTTCCTAAGGTCGTCCCTGGTTCTATTTAAATTAAGACATTGTTACCTTCCTTGTGTCCTAAGCACTCTAACGAGATTGCCTTGCATTCTTTGGATGTGGTTCCGGCGATCAGGGTGTACCTGGCAGCGACAGTCATTCCAGAAATCGGATTCCCTATTTGTCCTTTCAGATGGACCCCGTAAAGGGCTGGCCGCGTCTGTTACCACCATTTCCAGAGGGATCAGGGAGACGGTGGTGCAGGCCTACTCCGTTAAGGGTCAGGATCCTCCTTTCTCTGTTAAGACTCCTTCTACAAGGGCGCTTAGTGCCCCTTGGACCTTCCGTCATTGGGCATCAGTGGTACAGATTTGCAAGGCGGCCACCTTGTCATCCTTGCACAAAAATCTTATAAGGTGGATGTGTTGACATCTATGGATGCTGCCTTTGGCGGCAAGATTTTTACAGGCCACTGTTGGAGAGGATTAGTCCTCTTTGAGGGTGTATTTCTTGGCAGGTGAGCGCCAGTTGTTCCTGGTTGAGCTCCTGTTTTACCTGGTTGGCTACGTTCAACCTTTTGGGAAGTGGTTTTTATTTCGGTGTTCTTCCCACCCCTCATGTTGACACTGCTTTGGGACGTCCCAAGAGTCAAGAAGATATGGAGCGGTGTCCGCCAAAGAACGAAAGCGAACAGGATTTTTTTTTTTTAACCGTAAAATCCTTTTCTCTGATCATGGACGGACACTGCCCTCTATTGCGTTGAGTTGTGTTCTTCTGATACTGCTTGTTACAAAACTGAAGACCTAGAGCAGGAAATGGGAATATACCCCCTGGGACTGCCCTTTAGGCGTGGTCAAACTTTTTCCCGCCTAGTGTCCTACATCTGTAGGAGGAAGCATAAACCCAAGGGTCAAGAAGATATGGCGCTGTGTGCATCAATGAACAAAAGAGAAAAGGATTTTACGTTTAAGACAAATCCAGTTTTTCTACTTTTTTCTTATAAAAGTTTATCCAATAAACTTAATTTTTGTCATGCATTTAGGCCAGAGTTTATTTAGCTACATGCTTGATAAAAAAGAATCTCAATAAGCGTATATTTATTGGTTTGCGCAAAAGTTATAGCGTCTATAAACCTATGGTGTATATACTGGAATTTACGCAGCTTTTACTTTCTGACTGCCTATCTCATCAAAATTTTTTTTTTTTACGCAAAGTTGTCATTGAAATGATATATTGCTCATGCATGCCATGGGTAAATGTGGAATTTACACTCCAAAATACATTCTGCTGCTTCTCCGGAGTATGGGGATACCCCATGTGTGAGACTTGTCAGTCTAGCAGTCTAGCCATGTACAGGACCCCGAAAACCAATCACTGCCTTTAGGCAGTGCCTTTCTAAGAGCATAAACTGTTGATTTCACTCCTCACTACCTATCACAGTTTCAGGGGCCATGGAATGCCAAAACAGCACAACCCATGACCCCCCCCATGACCCCTTTTCGGAAAGTAGACACCCTAATCTATTTGCTGAGGCATATTGAGTATTTTGCAGATCTCGCTTTTTGTCACAAAGTTTTGAAGACTGAAAAAAGAAATGTATACATTTTCCAAAACAAATGAGCTGCAAAATACTCAACATGCCTCAAAAAATACCTTGGGGTAATTTGGGGGGGGGGTTGTGCTATCCTGGCATTTCATGGCAGTGATTGGTTTTTGGGGTCCAGTACGTGGCTAGACTGCTAACAAGTCTCACACATGTGGTATCCCTGTACTCAGGCAAGAGAGGCAGCAGAATGTATTTTGGGGTGTGGTTTCACATATACCCATGGCATGTTTGAGCAATACATTTTTCATGTAAATAGTGTCGGATAAGGCTTAGTTTTCAAGTGGTTATGATGTGGGTGATGTGTGGCAAAGGCTTCTAATATTGGGCATAAAATGCCAGGACAGTTCAAATACCCCCTAAATGACCCCTTTTTGGAAAGTAGACACCCCAAGCTATGAAGAGGCATGTGGAGTCCATGGAATATTTTATATTTTGCCACAAGTTTCGGGTAAATGACAATTTTTATTTATTTTATGTTACTTAAGGTTGTCAATAAATGATATAATGCTCACACTTGCCATGGGTATATGTGGAATTACACCCCAAAATACATTCTTCTGCTTTTCCGGAGTACAGGGATATCACGTGTGACTTTTTGGGAGCCTATCCATGTACGGGGCCCCCGAAAACCAATGACCGCCTTCAGGTTTTCTAAGGGCGTAAATTGCTCATTTTACTTCTTCACTACCTATCGGTTTCGGAGGCCCTGAAATGTCAAGATAGCACAACCCCTTTTGTTTTTCTTTTGTCTTTTTTTGTTTTTGTTTTGTTTTTTTTACACAAATTTTTTTACACACGGCCGCTCCGCTGCTTTCCGTGTGTCCGCAAATCATCCTATTTTTTTGCGGATGATTTGCGGACATCAATGTAAGTGAATGGCACTGCGGATGTCAGCGGAATACCATCCGCTGACATCCGATTTTCCTCCTTTCAGTTCTGTTCCGTTTTTTGGAACGGAACAGAACCCAATTTTTCCATCCGTGTAAAAAACGGAAAGGAGGGAAAATCGGATGTCAGCGGTGTCATCCGCTGACATCCGCAGTGCCATATACTTACATTAGGTCCGCATATCATCCGCAAACGGATGGGATGATATGCGGGCACACGGAGCGGATGACAGAAATGTCATCCGCTCCGTGGAAAAAAAAAAAAAAAGTCCCGCAGCGGACCTTTCACACGGAGCGGCCGTGTGAAAGGAGCCTAAATGTTTTTTTGTTTTTTTTTTTTTTACTTTGAACCCCCAGATATTATATATTTTTCTTAAAGCAGAGGCCCTACATAATATAATGGTGTATGTTGCAACTTTTTTTTGTCACACCGTATTTGCGCAGAGATTTTCCAAACGCAATTTTTTGGGAAAAAACACTTTCTTAAAATTAAAAGCACAAATACACTATATATTGCCCAATTGTTTAGTAAAGTATAAAAGATGTTCTTATGCCAAGTACATAGATGCCAAACATGACATGCTTAAAAATTGTGGAGTGGTGACAAACTACAAACATTTTTAAAAGCCTTTACAGAGGAGGTCTACTGCAAGAATTACTGCCCTCGATCTGACGTTCGCAGCGATACCTCCCATGCATGGTGCAATTGACTGTTTTACATACCGTCTAACCGAGTGGTCAGGCATCTGTGTGGATCCCGACATTATTGGCTCTGTGCTTGTCCACTGTCAGCTGAATCTGGGTCACAGGAGTGCAGAACTAAGTGCACTCCTGTGACCCACAGGAGAAGTATGGCCAAAAGAGTTTGTCATAACTCTCCTTTTAATGCATCAATCCAGGTGAATGCTCCCCTAAGAAGTGTTTCATCAGATCTGCCGAAAGTAGTGAACAGACACAGCTCTTCTGGATTCTTGAACCATTAGGTTATACTGCCCTTAAGAGCTTGACTATGCCTATGGGCAGTCCCTGGTAGTATACTTCCCCTCTCTGCTAATAGGTCTTCAGTTTTTTTTTTTTCTGCCTAGTCATGAGTATGGACCTATACAAAATAGGGAAAGGTTCCCCTGGGTTTGGGACTTTATAGGCACAAAAAATTAATAAGGAAGAGTTTAAATATTCACAAAAAGTTTATTCAATGTTACAAAAATCCAAAGTTAAAAACAGCAAGCAGCAATCAATAACAAGTGATACAACCGTGTCTGTTCCAGAACCTGTTTCCAACATGTTTCGAAAAAAACTTTCTTCTTCAGGGGTGGTTCTTTTGCAGTGCTCTAACAACAAAACAGCATGGTCATAGAATCATACAAATAAATAATAACTTGTGCATTCATATATTGATAGTGATACATAATATAAACACATTCACAGTCTTCATATAAATATGTATTTTTAACAATAATGTAGTTTGTTGGAGCACTTACATGTTGAACTTGTGTTGGATTTATGATGCTTGCAAAATCAAGTTAAAATCAAGTCGGTTGACCGTGATATAAACTGGCAGTATTTTTCTCCTTTTAGGAATCAAGGACACATCCTATAATAGGATGGATGTAATATTGGATATGGTCAGGTGGATGTCCTTTTTGTGTGGCCAACTAAAGTCCTAGTGTATGGACGCCAGAATTTTATGCACATTGCCAAATTGCTGAATGGGGAAAAAAAAGGGGGAAAAAATAGATGTGTGAGCTGAGAGGCTTTTATCGCTGATTTGGAAATGAAAGGCTTTTGTATTGTGGGTGCCTCTGGGTGGGCTATCCCACAGAATCTAGTATGTAATCAAGTTTGAAAAAAGCAAGCTTACCTCTCAGCAAAAAACATCATAGTCCCAACAGGTATCATGGTCTCCGAACAGCAGAGTATTGCTGTGGGGAGCCTAAGAGCAGTTTAAATAGTACCTTAATTTGTGAAGTCTCCCTTCCAGCTGGCGTCCGAATGAGGGCTTCCTGGATCACGGACGCCGGAACAGCCCCCATGCACTGCGCTTGTCCATGTGGCATGACGCAGGTGTGGGCGGGATCGGCGTCTGCGTTCCACCGGCACGGGCTACGAAACCGGAAGTGCAGAGACAGCCGGATTCGATTGGTTAAACTGCCTCACGCAGTGGAAGCAGTATGTGATGGAAAATAACCAATTAGACACGCCACAATGTTGCGGCGTGTCTCCCCGTGCCGGGATGGCCACACTAGGGGACACCACCATGACAATGTATATCCAATTAGGTCATATTAGAGGGGATGGAAAATGTGAAGCCTGCTTTTTTCAAACTTGATTACATACTAGATTCTGTGGGATAGCCCAACCAGAGGCACCCACAATACAAAAGCCTTTCATTTCCAAATCAGCGATAAAAGCCTCTCAGCTCACACGTCTATTTTTTCCCCCTTTTTTTCCATTCAGCAATTTGGCAATGTGAATAAAATTCTGGCGTCCATACACTAGGACTTCAGTTGGCCACACAAAAAGGACATCCACCTGACCATATCCAATATTACATCCATTCTAATATAGGATGTGTCCTTGATTCCTAAAAGGAGAAAAATACTGCCAGTTTATATCACGGTCAACCGACTTGATTTTAACTTGATTTTGCAAGCATCATAAATCCAACACAAGTTCAACCATGTAAGTGCTCCAACAAACTACATTATTGTTAAAAATACATATTTATATGTGAATGTGTTTATATTATGTATCACTATCAATATATGAATGCACAAGTTATTATTTATTTGTATGATTCTATGACCATGCTGTTGTTTTGTTGTTAGAGCACTGCAAAAGAACCACCCCTGAAGAAGAAAATTTTTTTTTTCGAAACATGTTGGGTTGCAGGTTCTGGAACAGACACGGTTGTATCACTTGTTATTGATTGCTGCTTGCTGATTTTAACTTTGGATTTTTGTAACATTGAATAAACTTTTTGTGAATATTTAAACTCTTCCTTATTAATTTTTTGTGCCTATAAAGTCCCAAACCCAGGGGAACCTTTCCCTATTTTGTATATTCCCAAGGGATGTGGCACTTAATGTAGGAACACTGGTCATGAGCAAAACCCCAATGTGTATGGACCTAGTTCCCTGATGGGATCTTTGGTCCTGGCAATTTTTTTCCTTTTTTAAATGGCTTTTTTTTCTCCTAGTTTTTTTTTCCTGCGATATCTACAATCAACTGACTGAGCGATTGGCTGGATAATCTAGATCCAGTGGTCACCCCAGTCTGGCCAGCAAGCGTGCACAGACCGCAGTCCACGCTAGGTCGGCTGCGACATAGCCCCACTGGACGGGGGCTGGCCTGCGAGTTAATTGCCTCACAAGGTCGCATGCGACCAGGTTTTGGCTTGAGTCTCAGCGCTCCTCCAGGCTGACAGCCCCCCATTTCGATGGCGAAGACCTGCTGCTTTAGGGTGTGATTTGTCCTGGTTCCAGCCTCTAAACGATTTCAGTGTGTTTATTCAAACCTGTTCACGGTCCCTAAGAGAAAGGGCAAGGTACGTCCGATTCTGGACCTCCAGGGCCCTGAACTGTTTTGTGGTTAAGAAGTTCGAAATGGAGTCCATGCGCACGGTGGTGGCATCCCTATATCAGGGGGATATTCTTGCTTCTATCGACATCAAAGTTTCCTACTTGCACATTCCAGCGATTCCTCCGTTTTGCTGTAGGAGAGGAGCTTTATCAGTTTGTGGCATTACCCCTTGGTCTTGTCTCCGCTCCTCGGGTCTTTGCGAAAGTGTTGGTTCTGGTGTTGCTACGTCCTTGATTGACAACGTGGAGATCACTATTCAGACCCTGAAGGGGGGAGTTCAGTTGACTTCTGAATTATCAGAAGTCTGCTCTCATTCCATCCAGGAAATTGAAATATCTGGGTCTGACTCTGGATTCAGCTCTAGGCTCAGTGTTCCTTCCTCTGGACAAATCCTGAAGTTGCATGCTGCAATTCATCTCCTGCTGTCCACCAGATGGTCATCCCTCTGGACTTGCATGGGGGTGCTGGGCCTGATGGTATCTACCTTCAATGCGGTTCCGTTTGCACAGTTCCATACGAGTTCCCTGCAAAGGGAGACCTTGGTCAAATGCGACAAGTGTTCGAAGTCTCTGGACAATCCAATCTGGGTGAGCCGGGAAACCAAAGGGTCTCTGGTCTGGTGGCTTCGCTCTCCTCCGGCTCTTCGACAGGCCGAATCTTTTCTTCCCTTATATTGGGCAGTGGTCACCATGGATGCCAGTCTGTCTGGGTGGGGAGGTGTCCTGGGTCTGAGCTATGCTTAGGGTGTTTGGACACTAGACGTGTCCAGACTACCGATAAATGTCTTGAAAATCCAGGCGATCAGGCTGTGCCTGGATCACTGGACGGATCGACTCCGGGGGCTTACAGTGCGGATTCAGTCAGACTATGCTACCGCGGTGGCTTATGTCAATCACTGGGGCGGAACAAAAAGTGTATTGGCAGCCCTGGAAGTAGCCGGCATTCTCCAGTGGGCAGAATGCTTTGTTCCGGCCCTCTCCACCGTTGACATTATAGGAGTGGAAAACTGAGCAGAAATTGGCCTTGAGTACTATCAAGGGCCAGGTGTCGGCCTTAGGTGGCCGCCTTTCAGCGACCCCCCCCCCCCCCCCGCCCACGCACTCCCTGGTGCGTACCTTTTTTTATTCAAGGGTTTTGACATCTGACTCCACCGTGCGGTCTCCTATACCACCCTGGAATCTGAACTTGGTGCTTTCAATTCTCCACAAGCCTCCCCTTGAAAATTTTTGGGAGATTCCCCCTGCTTACGCTGTCCCAGGAGGTGGCTTTTTTGGTGGCTATCACCTCTGCACGCAGGGTGTCGGAACTGTAAATAAAGTAAAAAACGGCAATGTATGCGATAATTTTAAACCTGTATATCACCGTTTGGGTGTCTGTCAACATAGCCTGAAGACCAACAGCAAAAAAGTATTCATGTGAAAGCACAGGAATTAAAGATGGCTATAATGTTGACAAATTGACAGTTTGGTGAATTATAAATATATGCGTTTTATTTAAATTACATTAATGAATTATAAAAAGTAATCTACAAAGTGGCAAATAATTCACAACAATGCATGTGCTTGTTACAATTTGATCCAAAATGGACATAGACAAAGGGCACAACAAAAACAAAGAAAAATTAACCATGACATCCGGACGCTAAAAAATTCCACATAGGGAAACTCTAACCGGCAAATGGCCTTATTAAACAAAATTGTACAGGTGTGGACCGCTGGGAAGCTCGAGCTGGGGGAGGGGAAGGAAAGCTGCGGGAGATGGAATAAAGGAGAGGGTTAAGCCAAATCCGACCAAAAAGAACAATGTTTTTTCCTGAAAAAACTTTGTATAAAGATGGCCTTGATTCTGTACATGTACTGAAATGACTATGGTATTGAGTATTGCCACAATTTCCTAACAGCTTGGTGCCATCCAGTGTCAGGATCAGGGGAAGTCTAATAAAGTTCTGAATGCATTTGGTGATCAGCTCAAAGTTCAGGATAAATGCAGTCTATGCAATGTGTGGATTTGTTTAGTTCCGATGGTACTGGGCATTATGGTACCATGTGAAGAAATATCAGTCATCCCTGTGTGGTTCAGTAACTGGATGGATATAGCAAGTCAGGGCTTGACAAATTTTCCTGAAATCTAGGAGCCAGCTAAAAAAGTTAGGAGCCAGTTTTTTTTTTTTTTTTAAAACAACCAACCAAGCTTTATTTCCAAAAAAATAACATACTAAATTTACACATAAAGACGACTAGAACCCCACTCTCCTCTATAGCGCAATCGGATGGAAACCGACTGCCATCTGATCCGATCCACGGGATGGATATAAATAGAACCACCATCCGTCTGTTTTTGGCAGACAGGATCAGATGGCGGCAGATTACTGCTCCATAGAGGAGACTGAAGGGTCCAATCAGGTCTGCCTGTAAAACTGACAGGCGGACCTGATCAGACAGCCCGTGTGACAGGGGCCTTCGGCTGTGGCATGGCGATGAGGAAAAAAAATATATATAATATTCTATAATTTTTATTTTTTTTTATAATTGAAAAAAAAAATGCTTTAATAATAATTTAAAAAAAAACATTTTTTTTTTTTAATTTAAAAAAATAAATTAATAATAATAATAATAATAATAATAATAACCACACTCCCTGTCCACTTACCTTTTAAGCAAAGGTAAGTGGACAGGGAGATGAAGCCTGCAAAAACTTCCCTCAGCTCCTCTTGGGGAAGGAGATGGATAGGCAGGGGAAACGGTCATTAGTTACTGCTTGTCAAACTCCCGGCCACCACAAGAGGGCGCCAGATCCCCAATCTCTCACTGAAGAAGGCCGAAACGCAGCTGCCTCAATTTTCAGACGGCACGGAAGTCCGTGCACTCGGTGAGTGGTTGGGGCGGGGGGGCGCAAAAGGGACAGGACACCTCTTGCAGTGCACCCCAGGCGCCAGGTCGCTACTTCTAGTTGCCAATTCTAGTCGCCAATGCGACCTGGCGCCCGGGGTTTGTCGAGCCCTGTAGCAAGTTAATGTGTTTTGTACTGCTACGTTTAGCCAGTACAGGACAGTCGCCTTGGAACAAGGGATTTTACCCTTCCTGGTGAAGTTCATCCTTAGTGAAATAAAGATGCTATCCAGAGCCAGCATTTGTTTGAGGACATAAGGCACTATCCACAGAGGCCAATCCACATTGCTTTAACACGGGCCGTAGCAGTGTGGTCAGGTAAGCGAACAGCTGGCTGCACTCTGCCTTCGAATTCCCTGCTCACTGCTCGCCTCACCTCTGGGGATACTAGAGGTGGCATCTCGGAAGATGTCTGCGCATTTCGCAAGAGGGGTGCGTTGCTTCGTCGGAGGGTGTTTGAACTGGCCGCGTTATCTTGTCAAACTCCTTACTTGGTAGTCCACAAAGATAAGGTCGTTCTTCGCCCATGTCTGTTGTTCCTTCCTAAAGTAGTCTGATGTCCAATTGAATGAAGACATTGTGTTGCCTTCCCTGTGTCCCTGGCCCATACATCCTAAGGAATTTGCGTTGCATGCCCTGGATGTGGTTTCAGGGATTCGGTGTATCTGGCAGAGTCTTTTCAGAGGTCAGACTCGCTGTTTGTGCTCACGGAGGGGCCAAGAAAAGGCCTGTCCGCTTCTTCTGTGACCATTTTAAGATGGATTAGACAGATGGTGACTCAGGCCTATTAGATCAGGGGTCAGGTTCCTCCTTTTCCTGTCATGGCGCACTCTACTCGGGCACTTTAGTGCTTCTGGGCCCTTCCCTCGGGCATCAGTGGCGCAGGTTTCCAAGGCGGCCATTTGGTCGTCAGTGCACACTTTCACTAAATTCTACAAAGTGGATGTGTGGGCATCTGCGGATGCTTCCTTTGGCGGCAAAGTTTTGCAGGCTGCTGTTTAGAGCATCCGTTTCTTCTATGGGGATGTATTGTTAAGGTTGGGCTCCAGTTGTTTTTTGTTGAGCTCCTGTTACCTGGTTGGCTATTGTTTAGCCTTGGGATATTTTTGTTGTCACACCCCTCAGGTTTGGCACTGCTTTGGGACATCCCATTGGGTCAAGAATCCAGGAGAGCTGTCCGTCAATGACCGAAAATCCATTTCTCTGCTTTCATTGACGGACTCCGCACCCACCCCTCTATGGAGTTGTAATATTTCTGGCACTGCTTGTTACAAAACTGAGGACCTATAGCAGAGAGGGAGAGTATACCACCAGGGACTGCCCATAGGCGTAGTCAAGCTCACTTTTCTGCCTAGTGTCCTTCTCCCTTAGGGGGCAGTATAACACAAGGGTTTAGGAATCCTGGAGAGCTGTGTCCATCAATGAACGCAAAGAGATTGATTTTACGGTAAGTCAAAAATCCCATTTTTATTACATAGTTACATAGTAGGTGAGGTTGAATAAAGACAATAGTCCATCTAGTTCAACCTGTGTAGGTATGTGTGGCTGTAATCATCTCCCATACCCCTGAATGTTCTGATCCTTGAGATGTAAGTCTAAGAGTCTTTTGAAAGCCACCATACTACCCGCAGAAACCACCTCTTGTGGTAGAGAATTCCACAATCTTGTTGCCCTAACAGTAAAGAACCCCCCGCGTTGCCTGAGGTTAAAACGCTTCTCCTCTAATCGCATTGTATGCCCTCGAGTCCTCATGCAATCCCTTCGAATGAACAGCTTTTTTTCTAAGCTGGGATCCCCATTAAGATATTTATAAATTGCTATCATGTCCCCCCTCAGACGTCTCTTCTCCAGGGAGAATAAATCGAGCGATTGTAGACGCTCTTCATAGTCAAGGTCCTCCAATCCCCTAATTAGTTTAGTTGCCCTTCTCTGGACTCTCTCCAGCTCCAACACATCCCTCCTGAGGACTGGCGACCAGAACTGGACGGAATACTCCAGATGCGGTCGGACCAGAGTTTTATAAAGTGGAAGGATTATAGTCTTATCTCTGGAATGCATCCCTTTCTTTATGCATGCTAATATTCTGTTGGCTTTGGAAGCTGCCGCTTGACATTGCATGCTGTTTCCTAATCTATCATCAACCAAGACTCCCAGATCCTTCTCCATTTTTGATTCCCCCAAGGGCTCCCCTCCTAACGTGTATTGTGTTTTTATGTTTTTAGTCCCCAAGTGCAAAACCTTACACTTCTCCACGTTAAACCTCATTTGCCATGTCGTTGCCCACTCTGTTATTTTGTCCAGGTCATTCTGTAGGATATCTGCTTCATGTTGTGAAGTTATTGCCCTGCCCAATTTTGTGTCATCTGCAAAAACTGATATCGAACTACTGATCCCGACCTCAATGTTGTTTATGAATAAATTGAACAAGGTTGGTCCCAAGACTGAGCCTTGGGGGACCCCGCTTACCACCTCAGACCAGTCTGAGTATGCGCTGTTTATTACTACCCTTTGGACACGCCTTTTTAGCCAGTTCCGTATCCAAGAGCAAACCCTGCTATCGATACCTGCAGACCTTATTTTATAAATTAAGCGCTTGTGGGGAACTGTATCAAACGCCTTAGCGAAATCCAAGTACACCACATCCACTGGTCTCCCCCTATCTAGCTCACAGCTCACCTCCTCGTAGAATGTTAGGAGATTGGTTTGACAAGAACGCCCATTTGTAAACCCGTGCTGATTACTGCTGATGATGTTGTTGTCCTTAGCAAACTCTACGATATAGTCCCTTATCATCCCCTCCAGAAGTTTACATACTACTGATGTCAAACTGACAGGCCTATAATTTCCCAGGATATGCCTCTGGCCCTTTTTGAATATTGGAATCACGCTAGCTTTCTTCCAATCCCCTGGTACATCTCCTGTCCTAATACTGTCAGCAAAGATCCGGAACAGTGGTCTCGATATAACTTTACTGAGTTCTTTGAGTACTCTCGGATGTATGCCATCCGGTCCTGGTGATTTGTTTGTGTTAAGTTTATCCAGCCTTTCCCTGATTTCCCCCTCTGTTAGCCATGGTGCAAGTCCTGTTTATTACTACTAACCATACAGTCATGGTCAGTGTACCCCTCCTTTTCCTGTGTAAAGACTGACGAGAAAAAAGCATTTAGCACGGTTGCTTTTTCAGTGTCCTCTGTAACCATCCTCCCATCATTGTTAATTATGTGTGCAATATGCTCTGCCTTAGTTTTTTTGCTGTTGATATATTTAAAGAATTTCTTTGGGTTTTTTTTACTATCCTCTGCTATTTGTCTCTCAAAGTTGATTTTAGCCATCTTGATTTCTTGTTTACTTTTCTTATTTGCCTCCTTGTATTGCTCGAAAGCCGATACTGTGCCCTCTGATTTATACTTCTTGAAGGCCAATTTTTTCCCCCTAATAAGTTTTTTGACTCTACAGTTTAGCCAGCCAGGTTTGGCTTTGTCTCTTCTAAATTTATTTCCCATAGGAATGCACTGCAAGATGCCTTTGCCTAATATGTTCCTAAAGCATTCCCATTTTTCCTCTGTGGTCAGGGATCCCAGGGTTTGGTCCCAGTTTACCCTTTCCATCATTGAGTACAATTTTGGAGTTTGCCCTTCTGAAGTTTAGGGTCCTTATGTTCCCCACTTGTCTTGTTATATTGTTATTTACACTAAATGTGATCATCCTGTGATCGCTAGAGCCCAGGTTGTCCTGGACTCCTACCTCCGAGATTATGTCTGGGTCATTAGTGAGCAATAGATCCAGGACTGCATTTTCTCTGGTAGGGGAATCCACCAACTGTGACATGTAATTATCCAGTAAGGTTTCCGTGAATAGGCGGGCCGGGCCTTCTGTGAGTGTGCAGTCCCCTCTTCCCAGTCAATGTCGGGGTAATTGAAGTCCCCCAATACGATGACTGATCCCAATTTTGCCACTTTACCCATTAGTGCTAAAAATTCCAGCTCTACCTCCTCCCCTTGGTTAGGTGGCCTATAGCAAACCCCCACAATTACTTTCCCCTTTTCTCCTTCCCTATGGAGTTCAACCCACACAGATTCTAAATCCATGCTCATCCCATCCGTAATGTCACTCCTTTCTGTCACCTTTATATTGTTCTTGACATAGAGACATACCCCTCCCCCTCTTTTTCCTACCCTGTCCTTCCGGTACACCGAATACCCTTGGATATTGGCCAGCCAGTCATGTGAGGGGTCGAACCAAGTCTCTGTTATTCCCACAAGGTCTATGTCCTCCTCATGTACTAACATTTCCAACTCATCCATTTTATTAGCTAGGCTCCTGGCATTAGCATATACCCCTCTTAGTTTTAAGGAAGTTAAGCGCAATTGGCGGTTATGTTTATTCCTGTTTGGTCTGAGGTTCTCCCGCACAGACCTGCCAATTGACATTGTGGACCTACTGTCGCTGCTGACACTACAGCTGCCTTCAGTCATCTGCTCCCTCCTGACTGACTCTACTTCTGAGCCCTCCCCCCCGTCTCCTAGTTTAAAAGCCCCTCCAACTTGGTGGCCATCTTTCTCCCCAAAAGAGCTATGATCTGTTAAATTTGCAAGGTGAGGAGATTTAAATCCACTGTAAGGGACCCATTCTCATGAACATTAGATGCTCTCGTCCCTTTTTAGATGCACTAGTCCCTTATCTACATGTTCCCTTTATTGAAACGTCTCCCGTCACTTCTATGGTGGGTCAAATCAGAAAGATTCTCCACCACCTTGATTGCTCTGGACTTTTTCTTAGTGTCGTCGTCCGCCCGCCCCCCCCCCACACACCTACATTGCACAAGAACCATGGGTTTAAAAAAGGTGGAGAGGAGCAGTGGTGTATTTAGGTTTTGTGCTGCCCTAGGCCTGACTAAACTTGGATACCCCCTAATTTAACTATGACCCACCCCTTCCTGTTTATGACCCGCCCTGTCATCTGTAAACCACAGACCACAACCACAAACCATCGGTGCCCATCAGTGCAGTATATCAGTGTGGCCTCATAAGTGGCCATCAGTACAGTCCCATCGGTGCCCATTAGTGCTGCCTTATCAGTGCATCCCCATCAGTGAAGCTTATCAGTGCAGTCTCATTCGTGCCCATCAGTGCAGTTTCAGTACCCACCATTGCCACCTCATCAGTGGCCATCAGAGCAGCATATAAGTGCCCATCAGTGCAGCCTATTAGCGCCAATCAATGTAGCATATCAGGGCAGCCCTATCAGGGCAGCCTCATCAGTGGCCATCAGTGCAGCGCAGCCTTATCTGTGCCCATTAGTACAGCCTTATGTCACTGGATTAGTAAGATTACTTCTATTTTATAGGATATTTGGACTTTGTGTTTGCTGCCACTGATTGTAATCATAGGATTATTTTACTTATTTATATGACTAGGAAGTCCATACTCATTATACAAATATGTGAAATAATCAGTGGCAACAAACACCATTCCAAATATCTTATAAGATTGGAGTAATCTTACTTATCCTGTGACCATGTTGTGATAGCGCATATGAGGTGAGCAGGTCCAAAATATTGACATCATATACAATTAAAAGTCTTAATTGTATATGATGCAATTCAGTATGCTCGCTCAAGGACAAGGATGTTTAAAGAAATTAAATTATATTATTGACATGCCTGCAATACCTGGGGGCGGAGGAGGGTAGGCGGAGCATTGGGCTGTAGTGCAACACATTTTTAGCATCGGCGGCCGTCGAGCCAGTTGTATTAAGTGTGGTCAGTGGCCTGCGGTCTGTCTGAATGTCCTCACTGAACGATTTTATCATACCAGGAGGTAGCAGTGTGACCGCTTTATGGGGGTATTCTGCACTTGTGAATGACCCCTTAGTTGCATTTGACAGCGGCATCCTTGGCGCGCGTTCACGCGTAAAGTTGGGGTAAAACCTTGTGGTCGAATCAGTTTTACCCCCCCCCCAAATCCCTACCACCCCCCCTTTAGTTGCTGAGGCAACCAAAGGTGTACACATGCCACAGCAGGAATTAAGCCCCCTTTTGCTTTTGGTGTGTGCTACTGCCTGCCAATCATGACTCAATCGAGGAAATGGGGCCACGCTGCAAATGCCCATAACTGCATGCTTCTGCAAGCAAGTGGTGAGAAAGCAACACAATGCTGCCTGCTTTAAGGTTGCAGGATACTTGCAGGGTGGCCCCATTCACTTGAATGGGTCATGCTTGGCAGGTGCTACACCCACCGACCATGACGGGGCGTATTACTTCTGCTGTGGCTGAGATATGTATACCCCCCTGGCCACTACAGCTAAAGGTGGTGTGGGGGTTGATAAAACACATCTTAACTATGCGGTTTTACCATCCCCCAAACTGCAAATATAAAAGGAACTTTCTGTTCTGAGCCCCCTAAAAAGCAGCTTTTACACATGTGCTGCTGTTTACCTGCACCGTGAGTGCAGCGCAGTGCATCTGCTGCTTTCTTTAGCTAGCTGCGCTTTCATAGACTACTTCTATTTTATCCTGCAGGTGTGGTGCACCTTCTGAAAGCGCACTAGAACTCCTGCATTCAGTTTTTGTGTGCTTTCATAAAGTGCACCAAACCCGCAGGATATAGAAGAAGTCTATGGCTAAGAGCAGCAAAGCTGCAGGTACACTGCGCTGCACCTGCAGTGTAGGTAAACCGCAGCACATCAATGTGAAAGCAGACCTATACTATTATGCCCAGTATACTGCTTGACACTAATCTGAAGTTCTCCTCTTTCCTGCTGCTGACACCATTCTGAAGTATCACTCCACATGGCCCAGGAGTCAGCACTTCGGGAGGAGGCATTGGCTTATGTGGCTCTTGCTCCCTACTATAGCTCCAACTTTACACGTAGTCCCTCTGCATTGCAGTCTGATGCTCTGGAATAGCAGGTCAGCAAGGCCAGACCCCACGATCTACCAGTCACTTGTCAGCAATCTACTGTAACCCCTGTTTTAGGTTGTATAAGCTTCTCTGCCTCAATCCCTAGAATCTTTTTGGTTTCTCAGGCATTGAGCTTCCTTCAGAGATCTTGTTTCCCCTGCTTCTCTCTCCTTGATCTGTACATTTTCTTACGGGATCATTTTGTAGTGCTTCCTCGGTTAAAGTAGATCTTGTTAAACTCAGTTACTCTTTGAAAAGAGATTTAACATGATAATGTTAGATTTCATTAAAATGCCTGATGATCCTGCTATTACAGTCCTTGTTCAGGCACTTCCTGTTAAAGGTTAGCGGTCTACCAGTAGTAGTTTTGCATTATCACCCGGTCACCTATGCTCTGGGTGGACACTACAAGGCACTGTTCTGAAGTACATCTCATGGCGTGGTTAGCCACGTTCACTATCAGGAAGCCAGTACAGAACAGTGGCAACATTGAAATGAGTGCATGTAGACCGGAAATGTCTAAAGCCTCGTACACACGCGTCAAATTGGCAGGGGATTTTTTTTTTATAAAATTTTTGTCTGCCGTCAAAACACGGCCGATTTTCGTGCAGTCAGTACAGATTTCGACAGGGAAAAATCTAATTAGCAAGTCTGGGCATGCTCAGTGAAGAAAGAACACAAAGAAAGCTAACCAAAACATGACCACTTCTGAAGTAGATTTTTGTTGGGCGAGAAAATTTGTGTGCAGTCTAGGCACATTCCAACCAACAAAACACAACTCTGGACAAAAGACGGACGATCGGTTGGCCGATAATCGTTGCGTGTGTACGGGGCTTAAGTGAGACTGTAGAGGATCAACAGTTAGATAAGCAGTGCTTTTGCAAATTAAATGCTGTACACTGCAGTGCTCATAAAACGCCCAGGACTCTTTTCAAATTGGCAGCGAATTTGCGCTGCTGCTGCACCACATATATGCAAACCTGCTCCGTAGGAAGCAGGTTTGGTTGTTGTGCGACTGTGAGTGTTGTGCGACTGACCAGGCTGTGCGACTGTGAGTGTTGTGCGACTGACCAGGCTGTGCGACTGTGAGTGTTGTGCGACTGACCGGGCTGTGCGACTGTGAGTGTTGTGCGTCTGACCGGGCTGTGCGATTGTGAGTGTAGCGGAGTACCAGAGGGTGAGAAAGCAGAGTTAGGAAGCTAGGAAACAGCCACACAGGATAGACTAAAATTACTGACTCCCCATTAGATTAGATTAGTAGGTACAATGCCCGGCGGGTGTGGAGATGCGATTTTGGTGTGCATCTTGTGATATGTATGCGTTCCTCGATCATGCGATCGAGGGCGAATACAAATGCGCAAGATGTAAGCGCGTTGCTTCCCTGGAAGCTCAGGTCCTGAATCTAGGGAAGCAGCTGGCAACACTGAGCCGAATGTCCATACCGGAGGAGAGCCGGGATCGTACCCGTCAGGCGCAGGCAGGGGCCTGCACAGAGGTGGGCGGAGTATTGGAGGTGCAGGCATCGGAGCAGAGTAGAGGGGTGACAGGAGGGGTAGCAGGGGACAAGGCAAGGAGGCCGGTCCTGGGCTGGAGCACCCCAATAAATAGGCCCCGTTGTGTGATGTTGGGGAAACCAGTCAGAGACCAGCATTGCTGGAGCAGAGCAACGCCCCTAGCTGCCAGGGGAAGAACTCCTCCAGTGAGGCCGGGAGAAAGGAAAAGGAAAGACAGGTGCTGGTGGTAGGGGACTCAATCATTACAAGGACAGACAGTGCAATCTGTCACAAAGACCGTGAACGCCGAACAGTCTGCTGTTTACCGGGCGCTCGGGTTCGGCACATCGCGGATCGGGTGGACAGATTACTGGGTGGGGCTGGGGAAGACCCAGCTGTCATGGTACACGTGGGTACCAATAACATAGGCAGAGGAAGATGGAGAGTCCTAAACTATTTCAGGGACTTGGGAGCTAAGTTGAGGAGTAGGACCTCCAAGGTAGTAGTTTCAGAAATACTACATGTACCTCAAGCCACACCAGAGTGGCAGCGGGAGATTACGGAAGTTAACAAGTGGCTGAGGAGCTGGTGTAGTAAGGAGGGTTTCAGGTTCTTGGAGAACTGGGCCGACTTCTCAGTCGGCCACCGGCTCTTTGGTAGGGACGGATTGCACCTAAATGGGGAGGGTGCAGCCATACTGGGTGAGAAGATGGCCATAAAGTTAGAGGGGCTTTTAAACTAGGTGATGGGGGGAGGGTACAGATGTAGAATTAGCCAGTGGAAAGCAATATTCAGAGGGCACAAATGGGTACATTAGCGGTAGGGTGTTCAGAGCTCCTAAACCCAGGGTGGGTATGGGGAAAAATCTCAAGAGCAGCCTAAAAACATCAAATGAGGATATATGTAACCAGTCAAAATTAAGAGGTTTATATACCAATGCCAGAAGCCTGGCCAACAAGATGGGAGAGCTGGAGCTGCTGCTGATTGAGGAGGTCTTAGATTTTGTGGGGATAACAGAGACTTGGTTTGACAGCTCTCATGACTGGATGGCGACCATTCAGGGGTATTCCCTTATCGCAGAGATAGATAAGGTGAAAAAGGGGGAGGGTTATGTCTGTATATTAAGAACAGTGTACAGGTAAATATGAGGGATGATATTAATAATGGAGCTATGGACGAGGTAGAATCCCTATGGGTAGCACTTCAAAGGGAAGGCACTGTGGGGGAAGGTAATATTGGGCGTATGCTATAGGACCCCCAACCAGAGGGAGGAGGGGGAGGCGAACCTCCTTTTACAGATAGGATGGGAAATGTCATTATAATGGGGGACTTTAATTATCCAGAAATAGACTGGGCAGAAGGAACCGCGCATTCAGCCAAGGCTCGGCATTTCCTGAATGTTTTTTGCAGGACAATTTTATACTTGACCTACTGGTTACCGACAATACAGACCTGATCAAGGATCTAGAAATATGGGGCAACTTAGGAGACAGTGACCATAGGTCAATTAGTTTCAGTATTAATCATAGTAATAGGAAACACAAGGGTAATATAAGAACACTGAATTTCAAAAGAGCCAATTTCCCCAAACTGCGCTCTCTGCTAGAAAATATCAAATGGGATAGAACCCTGGCAACAAAGAACACAGAGGAAAAATGGGAGTGCTTCAAGAGCATACTAAACAAAGGGATTGGCCAGTGCATTCCAAAGGGAAACAAATTTAAAAGAGCAAAACTAAACCCTGGGTGGCTAAACTCCAACATAAAAATGCATATTAATACTAAAGAAAAGGCCTTCAAAAAATACAAGACTGAGGGGTCATTGGCAGCATACAAGCATTACAAAGAGTGTAATAAGACATGTAAAGACGAAATCAAGGCGGCTAAAATAGAACACGAGAGACATATAGCGGAAGAGAGTAAAAAGAACCCCAAAAAATTCTTTATATATAAACGGTAAGAAAGCGAGGCCAGAACACATTGGCCCCATAAAAGACGACAAAGGGAATATGGCTACAGAGGACAGAGAGAAGCCGGAAGTGTTAAATAATTTCTTCTCTTCAGTCTTCACAGAAGAATCGGGGGGCTACACTAACCCAACTGGTAAGGCTAATCTAAATAATACACCTCAGGAAGTACCGCCATGGCTAACAGAGGATAGACTTCGAACTAAACTAGAGAAACTTAACATAAATAAATCACCGGGACCGGATGGCTTGCACTCGAGGGTTCTTAAAGAGCTCAGCCAGGTGATTGCCAGACCATTATTCTTGATCGTTAAGGATTGTTTACAGACGAGTATGGTGCCAGCTGATTGGAAAAAAGCCAACGTGGTACCAATATTTAAAAAAGGGGAGAGATATATCCTGAGTAACTATAGGCCGGTCAGCCTTACATCAGTAGTCTGCAAGATTTTGGAGGAGATGTTAAGGGACCACATACAAGACTTTAGTAATGAAAATGGTATTATTAGTAGTAATCAGCATGGATTCTTGAAAAATCGTTCTTGCCAAACCAATCTATTAACCTTCTATGATGAAGTGAGCTGCCACCTAGATAAAGTAAGCCTGTGGATGTGGTGTATCTGGACTTTGCAAAGGCCTTTTGACACCGTTCCCCACAAACGCTTACTGTTCAAACTAAGGAAGGTAGGTATGGACCATAAGGTGAGTACCTGGATAGAGAACTGGTTCCAGGGGAGAGTGCAAAGGATGGTGATTAATGGGGAGTACTCGGATTGGGCGGGTGTGGAAAGTGGGGTCTCCAAAGGGTTCTGTCCTGGGACCAATCCTGTTTAATTTATTCATAAATGATCTAGAGGAGGGGATATCTAGTATAATCTAAGTATTTGCGGATGATACTAAATTAAGCATGCCAATATCTTCTATGCAGGATGTGGAAACCTTACAAGCGGACCTGAACAAAATAATGGGGTGGGCAACTACATGGCAGATGAGGTTTAATGTTAAAAAATGAAAAGTAATGCACTTGGGTGCCAGAAACCAGAAAGCGAGCTATTCACTAGGGGGGAAACCTCTGGGTGAGTCTAGGATGAAAAAGGACCTGGGGGTGCTGGTAGCCAACAGGCTTGGCAGTGGCATGCAATGCCAAGCCGCTGCAAGCAAAGCCAACAGAATACTGTGATGCATAAAAAAGAGGATTCACTCCAGAAATAGAGATTATTCTCCCACTCTACAAGACTCTGGTCCGGCCACATCTGGAGTATGCTGTCCAGTTCTGGGCACCGGTCCTCAGGAAGGATGTGCTGGAACTGGAGAGAGTCCAGAGAAGGGCAACAAAAATAATTTGGGGAATGGAGGACATCAGCTATGAGGAAAGACTACAAGCACTGAACTTATTCTCTCTGTAGAAGAGACGATTGAGGGGGGATATGATATCAATGTAAAAATCCTGTAATGGCGACCCTAGCATAAGGAACAAACTAAAACCAAAACAAGGTGTGATCTTTTCAATATTCATAAAGAATTGATAACACTAGCATACAAAGATGTCAATATAACAATAATCAGACAGAGATAGGTATGAAAGTGGAACAGCATGCACCAACAGTCCAAAAGCAGCCAAGAGATGGACATGAACAAAAAACCACTAATGTCCCTCAAATCAGCAGTAGATATATGGGAAAAAAGTTCTCTTGTACACCCATGTGCCTCCACCATCCACAAGTGCCGCCAGCCATCAGACTGGACACTCACCACAAGGATGATCAATCTGCACCTGTAGAACAAAGTGTATGCTCCTCCACCTCAAATGGTAACAAAAAAAGTAAAAAGTAAAAAGCCGTAGTCCGCCGCTGCGCATGAAGAACCCGACCACTACCTGAGCTGGTTAGACACTGCAGCGTTGCGTCTGGCATTGTCAAGGTGACCACGTACTCACGCCCGAACGTGTTTCGTCATCACGGACTTCTACGGAGGGCGTGAGTACGCGGCCCGATCACCAATCTTGTAGTCCCCAGGGCACAGACGCAGCCGCTCGCACTCTGCAATTAAGCCAGTGCGAGACCGCCAGTACTTCCGCCCTTACTCCTGGGTACATCATAGCATCACACCACTATTCAGCCAGTATTTCCGGGCAAATTAACCCTTAAACCATATCGGACATAGAGATATATTGGTAATGCATATCATATAGAAATAAACGGAATTTATTATTATCAAGGCAACTAAGTGTATATACATGGGAAATATACCAAATATTGTCAGCCCAACAACAACACATAGTACATTCAATATGTCTCTCGATAATGGAATATACATATTGGCAATAAAATCTCCCTCAATATATATGCAATACATATGCATAAAACCACTATTTGCCCCATAAATTCTCAAAATCAATGTAAAGCAACGCACATCATTAATAATCAAATCAAAACCATAATGCATGTTATACAATAAAAAAAAACATAATAAAATTGTATAAAATATATAATCACAGGAAGAAAAGCAAAATGGCAGATATTTAGTATAAAACCAGTCATAAAATTACATAATAAAAAACGCCTTGAAGGAGCACTTCAAGGACCTGAAAAATTATACACATAATCCTAATTCAAGGCCCTAAAATGGTAAAAACACAAGACTCTCATATAAAACTAGACAATTTGAAGTGTAATAAATAATTGATAACAAATCGCAAGACTCTCATACTAAATGATTGGAACAAGTATTAAATATAAAACACAGACAGACCATACTAGTAATTGCTGATAAAACAATTAATATCTAAATCCATGTATAACCCTTTGGGGTGTAAGGAATCAGTCAAAAAAATCCAATAGGTCTCACGTTTGGACAATTCCCTCACCCGGTTAGACCCTCGCCAAACTGGATCCCCCCTCTCTATGCCCCAAATTTTGAGGAGGGTAGGCTCCCTATTGTTATGTTGATGGAAATGAAGGGAAACATTGTGGTCTTTGAAACCTTTTCTAATATTGGCAATGTGTTCCGATATCCAGACAGCTAAAGTTCTTTTGGTCCTGCCAATATAAATTAAACCACAGTGACATTGCAGTCCATATACAACATGCGTGGTGTTGCAGGATATAAAATCCTTAATGTCGAAAGTCTGCCCATTTGCAGAAGATGCAAAGGCTCTAAAGTTCCTCAGATGGGTGCGTACTTGTCTACAAGACCTACATTTGCGGCAGGCAAAAAATCCTATTGTATTATCCCAGAACATTCTGGGTTTGACTGGTGGATCAAGGACTTTCTGCACCACCTGATCCCCAAAAGTGGGTCACCTCCTGTAAATGAAGGAGGGAGCAGGAGGTAAAACACTCCCCAAGGTCCTATCCATACATAAGACCGGCCATTGTCTCTTAATCACTGCTTCCACTTCTTTATGCTGGGCATTAAACTGTGTGATAAAACCCCACTCATTTCTGTTAATGGACTCTCTATTACGCTCACTCAATGTTCTTGAGAGAGCGTGCTAATTTCAGCAATTGTGCCATCCAAAACCCGAGTATCATAGCCTTTTCCAACAAATCGCTGTTTGATGATCTGGGCTTGGGCCTGAAATGTTACGTCAGAAGTACAATTCCTTCTGACTCTCAATAGTTGGCCTCTAGGAATATTTGCCAACCATTGCTGGTGATGCCCACTATGGATGGGGAAATATCCATTGCGGTCAGTAGGCTTGAAGTACACCATAGTCTCCAACCTATGATTAGCAATGGATATCTCCACATCCAAATAATGTACTTTATGTTTACTCAATTAAAATCCATTTTGATGTTGTTACAATTGGAATTGAGAGTATTCGCAAAATCAAACAAAGAATCTTCCGACCCTGCCCAAATGAAAAACAAATCATCGATGTACCTTTTGTACATGATGAGTTACCCATATTAAGCAAAGTAAATGAACCAATCCTCCCACTCCCCCATAAAGAGATTGGCAAGGCTAGGGGCAAATTTAGCGCCCATAGCCATGCCACGTCTCTGCTGGTAAAAGGTGCCATTATACCAAAAATAATTGTGCGATAAACAATAGTCCAACACACATCTGAGAAATCTCTTCTGGGGATCTGGGAGGTCAGGTCTACTGCTAAACGCCCAGTTGAAGGCCAGGAGAGCATCGTCATGCTGAATGACAGTGTATAGTGAGGCGACATCCTCCGTTACTAAAAACACATGGTCACTCACAGGTAAAGTCACATTCTTCAAAGACCATAAAAAGTTTAGTATCCCGAAGTTATAACCTCAGATTCACAACACTTGTCTGAAGAAAGTGATCTAAATACTCTCCTAATCTGGAAGAAATCGCCTGTATGCCGTTTACTATTGGCCTTGCAGGGGGGTTTACCTTATCCTTATGGATCTTCGGTAGAGAATAGATAGTTGGGATGCGATTAAAGCTAGGCATAAGGTATCTCTTCTCTTTTTTCGAGAGAATATGCTTATCGTATCCCATATCTATCAAAACATTCAATTCTCTCCGATAGTCCATTGTGGGATCTTTATCTAGTACCATATAAGTGCTAGAATCAGCCAACCGATTGGACAATTGGGTGTGGTAAAACTCCTTTTTCAAGAGAACCACTCCACCCCCTTGTCAGCCGGCCTTATCACAATATCCTTGCGTTTCTCAAAAGCTTCCAGGCTTTCCTGTATATGTCTTGGATTTACAGGTTTTTTGGGCTCGATATTATTTAGATCTCTAATAACAAGCTTCTTAAAAACCTCCACGCATTGGTTGGAGGATTGCTGTGGATTGAATAGAGTTGTTTTTTAATCCACTATCCACACCAATCTTAGTTCTAGCAGTCACGGGTATGTTTCTACTAGTGATCCTGCCTGGATTGAGGAAATATTTCTTTAGGTTGATCTTGCGTATATATCTGTGCAGATCTATGTACAGATTGAATTTATTCACCGGTTTGTGCTTAGCACATTTAAGGCCTGCATTTAGTATATTGATTTCCTTATCAGTCAGAGCTACATCTGCTAGATTATAAATCCCCCCTTAATCTATCCCCCCCTTCTTTTTTTGTTGTGGTTTTCGCCCTGCCCTACATCCCCTTGAGGGCTTTCTGCCCTGGGGTATTGCTGATTTTGTGGTTGGCCCCAAAAGAGGGTCGTAGGAGTTCTGCTGATAAGGGGGCCCCCATCCCGTGGGTCTCCACCCTCCACGGTCTGCCACCTCTCCCTCCCCTCCATAAAAAAGGGCGTGGTGGATTTGGAGTTTGGAACAAACTATTCAGAGAAAGGGAATACAATAAGACACGTGGCCACTCCCTAAAACTAGAGGAAAGGTGGTTTAACCTTAAAATATGTAGGGGGTTTTTCACTGTAAGAGCAGTAAGGATGTGGAATTCTCTTCCACAAGCAGTCGCATCAGCAGGGAGCATCGATGGTTTCAAAAAACTATTAGATGGGCACCTTAAAGACCACAACATACAGGGATATACAATGTATGGTTAACAGCAAACACACACACATCATGGGTTGAACTGGATGGACGGATGTCTTTTTTTCAACCTCACAAACTATGTACAGTGCCTTGCGAAAGTATTCGGCCCCCTTGAACTTTGCAACCTTTTGCCACATTTCAGGCTTCAAACATAAAGATATAAAACTGCAATTTTTTTGTGAAGAATCAACAAGAAGTGGGACACAATCATGAAGTGGAACGGAATTTATTGGATATTTCAAACTTTGTTAACAAATAAAAAACTGAAAAATTGGGCGTGCAAAATTATTCAGCCCCTTTACTTTCAGTGCAGCAAACTCTCTCCAGAAGTTCAGTGAGGATCTCTGAATGATCCAATGATGACCTAAATGACTAATGATGATAAATAGAATCCATCTGTGTGTAATCAAGTCTCCGTATAAATGCACCTGCACTGTGATAGTCTCAGAGGTCAGTTTAAAGCGCAGAGAGCATCATGAAGAACAAGGAACACACCAGGCAGGTCCGAGATACTGTTGTGGAGAAGTTTAAAGCCGGATTTGGATACAAAAAGATTTCCCAAGCATTAAACATCCTAAGGAGCACTGTGCAAGTGATAATATTGAAATGGAAGGAGTATCAGACCACTGCAAATCTACAAAGACCTGGCCGTCCCTCTAAACTTTCAGCTCCTACAAGGAGAAGACTGATCAGAGATGCAGCCAAGAGGCCCATGATCACTCTGGATGAACTGCAGAGATCTACAGCTGAGGTGGGAGACTCGCAAGGTTGCATATTACCAGGTCTCGGCCTGAGTCGCCTGGTCTCCCTCCTTGGTCCCTGTATCCCCCGTGGTGCCGCCATTTTGTTGTAGCCTGTGTATTTCAATGCACAGCTGCCATGTTTGTGTAGTACGGCAGCCATTTTGCTGTGGTTTGCCATGGAAAATAGTGGCATCCATGACATTGGAGCCCTGTGGGCGGTCATTTCGGTGGTGGAGCCCCTCCTCATCCCCTGGTTCTGACTCCAGGATCATTTTACTTCCTGATCACCGCATGTATAGTGCATTATCCTGGTGGCTACAGGCGCTCGTTTCTTTTGGGTGGGGGAGTCTGGTGCGGTCCTCTCCCTCTCTGCTGAGGATCATTTGGTGCTTTGTGCCTGGCGACCAGGTGGTGCTGCCAGCGCGGTGGGGGTTGTCTTAGCAGTGTTTTACACCTTTTGTGGGGTCCCCCTGGTGACTCATGGAGCACATTTCCCCACGTGATCCCCCTCCCAGAGGCTGCAGGTCCCTCCGGGTCCCAACCATCCATCCATGCACTGCCGGTGGTCCTGGAGTCCCTTGTGTCCCGGGTGGAGGTAGTTTTGGGCTGTGGGCTAGCAAAAAGTGCCCCTCTGCCTTCCCCTGTCTCATCAAATCCTAAATCTGATTCGGCCGCCCGGGATGTGGGTCATCCTGCTGGGTCTGCATGATTCCTCCACGTCTGCAACCGCACACGAATAGGCGCTATGGTTGTATCGTGATGCAATGGTTGTATCTGTGCATGAGACCCTAAAGATGGAGAACGCAGCTAAAGCTGCGACGGTGGTGCGTGTATCTTTTGACACTTGGAAGCCATCCAGAGCGGCAAAGGGGTTTCCTTTCCTTGCCTATTTTGACAGAATTGTTGCTAAAGAGTGGAGATGACAAAGCGTCCCTGTGGGGTTCCTAAGCGCTTTACTAGGCGTTACCCCTATAAGGAGTCCCTTCTTAAGAAGTGGACTGTGCCACCGGTGGTGGACCCTCTGTTTTCCAGAAAAAACAAGGCAGTTAGGATTCCGATTAAAGAGTCCCCGGCCTTTAAGGATCCAGTTGACCTCTTATCCACAGGAGCAAGCTAGGCATAACATTTGTTAAAACACTTTGCATAGACACACCTATAGGGGGCTGTTCCTCTGGTCCAATACCCACCTGCTAGCAGCATTCCCAAATCCATTTGTCTTTTGCCTAGTCAGAGTAGGCAGGCTTACCTTAGCTGGGGCTACAGTCTCAGCCTTTTCTTCTATTTTCTTAATTTTTATTTCTGCTAAGTGTTTTTTTATTTACACTGATAGCTTTTTATTTGATCCTGCGCTTAGTCAGATTTCGGAAGACTACAGCGTTTGCGGAGCTGGGAATCGGACTGGTTGTACGTTGTACTAGAGCCTTACGGAATCCCAGCCTGCCATTGAGCATTGGCCTCTAGCGGTGTGACATAATTTCCTTTCTCCAGGCAGTCGGATCGAGCTGCAAGCATGGTATTGTACAACTACACTTCTGGTTGGCTTTTTCTGCTGTTTTTCAGGGGATATTACCTTTGCTGTCAGTTATATTCCTCACTGTTTGGTAACTCAGGCTAGTCCTCATTGCAGTGGGATTCGCCGCTATCGCGGATTTAAAGGGCCAGCGCCAAAAAATTTTTATGGAGTCCCAGGTCAGCAAATTCCCCCCAGTTCTGGTGGAGGGTTCAGGTACGCCTGAATCCTCTGCGATGGGCTCCCTTACTGCTGCACTTGCGACTTTAGCGTCTAAAGTGGATCTGTTGATGTCTGAGCGGGCTTCTAAGAAAAGGCCCAGGCTTTTTCATTCTTTTGATTCAGAGCTAGATATGGTTGCCATGGACAGTGTACCCCCTGAGGGGTCTCAGTCCTCTGTCGGAAGGGGAGGAGGAGGGGGACGACTCCCACCCCCCCCCCCCGGGACGGCCAGAGAACGTGCGGCTATGTCTGCGCTTATTAGTTCTGTTAAGGATACACTATGTTTAGAGGATGAGCCCCACCTGCCGGGTAAGCGGTCTTCTTTTGGGACCCGCAGGACCCAGAAAGCGGCACAGGTGTTTCCCGAGTTTCACGAAACGGTGAACGAACAATGGCGGAATTTGAAGCGCAATTTTGTGGTACCAAAGCGGTTTCAGTACTGTTATCCCTTTGCGTCTCCAGCGGATTTGCGCTGGACTGTGGCCCCTAAGGTGGATCACACGGTGTCCAGGTTGAACAAGGCCACTCTAATGCCCGCGGAGGATTCTCCGGTGTTTAGGGACCCTAATGATAGGCGGGTGGAATCTTACTCGCCACTCCTATATGGTGGCGGGTTCTTTGATGAAACCTGTTTTCGCCTCTGTAATGGTCTCTCAGGTTGTGGTAGAGTGGGCCAAGGGGCTCAGACGCACCCTTGTGGCTGATTCCGCCCCTCCTGCTACTTTGGAGATGGTGGACCAAATTATTCAGGCTGTTTTATACCTGTGTGACGCTGCCTTGGATAAGGCCCCTTTAATCTCACGACTGTCTGCTGTCGCAGTGAGCATCCGTCATATGGTATGGCTAAAGAGCTGGTCAGCTGACCAGACTTCTAGGAAGACGGTGTCTGACATCCCTTATGCAGGGAATCGCCTTTTTGGGGACTCCTGGAAAGTTGGTTAAGGGGGTCACTTGGGGCAAAAGCACTCTGCTGCCTCAAGCACCCAAGGGTAGGTTTTTCCGCGGTAAGCGGGGCCCTTCTTTTAAACCTAATCAGGGGTCCTTTCGTGCCTTCAAGGCACAAGACAAGGGCAAATCCTTCAAGGGCGCTGGTAGCCAGAAGAATAATTGGGCGGGCAAGTCAAGAGCTGCCCACGCTGGCACGGCGGCCCAGTCCGCCTCGACCTGAAGGGGCGCCCTCACCCGTTTCAGGGGTGGGGGGACGTCTGCGCGGTGTTCCCGAACCTTGGATGTCCCGGATTCAGGACAGGTGGGTTCAGGAACTCATTCGGTCAGGGTACAAGATCGAATTCTGATCGCGTCCAGCGGACAGGTTCTTTCCCTCAAATATTCATTTGATCCCAGATCTTTTACAAGATCTTAAACGGGCGGTTCAGGATCTCATCGCCCAGGGGGTGATCGTCCCGGTGCCTCATCGGGACAGATTTTGGGGGTTTTACTCAAATATGTTCACAGTGCCCAGAAAGGAGGGCAAGGTGCGTCCGATTCTGGACTTTAAATCTCTAAACCGATTCGTGCGGGTTCAAAAATTCAGTTTGGGATCCCTTCGTTCGGTGGTAGCCTCCCTTAGCCCGGGAGATTTCCTGGCTTCAATCAACCTCAAGGATGCGTATCTACACATCCCCATATTCGAGGGTCATCAGAGGTACCGCAATCACGGAGGAGCGCTATCAGTTTGTGGCATTACCCTTTGGTCTCGCTTCGGCTCCAAGGGTGTTTATCAAAGTGTTGGCTCCGGTTCTGGCCCTGTTGCGGGCGCAGGTGATTGTGATCCTGGGATATCTGGACAATCTCCTGTTAAGATCGAGTTCCAGTCCAACTCTGTTGAGCGATCTGTCAACCACGGTTCAGACGCTCCAGGAGTTCGGGGGGACCATCAACTTTCAGAAGTCGACTTTGTCCCCTTCTGTTCATCTCCCTTACTTGGGGATGGTCCTGGACTCCGCCCGTGCAAAAGTTTTTCTGCCGGAAGACAAACTCCGGACTCTACAGAACGAGGTCAGATCCCTCAGGGACAACGATTCCTCATCGCTCAGGACCTGCATGCGGTCCCTGGGTTTGATGGTATCAGCCTTCGAGGCGATACCATTTGCACAGTTCCGCACACGATCTCTCCGAGCGGAGATCCTGGCCAGGTGGGACAGGCATCCTCATTCCTTGGAATGGAGGATATCTTTGAGTCACCAAGTCAGAGAGGATCTTCTGTGGTGGCTCCAGTCTCCGGCTCTGACGGAGGGGAAATCCTTCCGCCCGTTGTCCTTCTGCCCGTTGTTGTGGACAGTGATCACCACGGACGCCAGCCTGTCGGGCTGGGGTGGCGTTCTGGCCACTCTGTCTGCCCAGGGCACTTGGTCGGAGGAGGAGTCCTCCCTACGGATTAAATATCTTGGAACTGCGAGCGATCAGACTATGCTTGCTCCGTTGGGTGGATCATCTTCGGGGCCGCCCTGTGCATGTGCAGCCGAACAACGCAACTGCGGTGGCTTACATCCAATCACCAAGGGGCCACAAGGAGTGCCTGGGCGGCCCAGGAAGTGACCAAAATTCTGTCTTGGGCTGAGACGCAGGTCCCGGCGATTTCGGCAGTTCACATTCCAGGTGTGGAGAACTGGCAGGCCGATTATCTGAGCCGCCAGACCCTGGACCAGGGGGGAATGGTCCTTACACCCGGAGGTGTTTTAGATGCTGTGTGCGCGTTGGAGATCCCCGGATGTGGATCTGTTCGCGTCTCGTCTAAACAACAAGGTGGGAAGGTTGTGGCAAGAAAGCGTGATCCTCTGGCAGACGCCTGGGATGCGCTGGTGGTGCCTTGGAATCGGTATCGACTGATTTATGCCTTCCCCCCCGATTCAGTTGTTGTCCAGGTTCCTTCGAAGGTTGGTCTTGGAACCGAAGTTGGTGATTCTGGTGGCCCCGGACTGGCCGCGCCGGTCTTGGTACGCGGACATCATGCAACTGGTCGTCGAGCCTCCCTGGCTGCTCCCGTTACAAGATGATCTGCTGTCTCAGAGGCCGATCTTCCATCCTGCTTTTCAGTCGCTGGCTTAAACGGCGTGGCTGTTGAAAGCCAGGTCCTGAGAGATCGGGGTCTCTCGTTGGCGGTCATACCTACCCTAATCAAGGCTAGGAAGGCCTCGCCCGGTAAGATTTATTACCGTACTTGGGAGGCTTATTTTGCCTGGTGTGAATCGCGGGGTTTCCATCCTCGCTCGTTTTCGGTGGCGAGGGTGTTAGCCTTCTTGCAATCTGGTGTGGACCAGCGTCTTGCGCTGACCACTATTAAGGGTCAGTTGTCTACGCTGGCAATCCTTTTCCAGCGCCCTTTGGCATCAAACTCTTTGATACGCACCTTTTATTCAAGGGGTGCGTCATCTGGCTCCCCTTAGGAGAGCGCCTTTACCTCCTTGGGACCTGAATTTGGTCCTGTCCGTTTTGCAACGTCCTCCATTTGAGAACATCAGGGAGATTCCTCTGCCTGTGCTGTCATGGAAGGTTGCCTTTCTGGTGGCGATCACATCTGCTCGCAGAGTGTCGGAGTTGGTGGCCCTGTCCTGCCACTTCCCTTACCTGGTTGTTCATAGGGATAAGGTGGTCTTGCGACCTCACCAATCTTTCCTTCCTAAGGTGGTATCTGATTTTTATCTTAACGAGGACATTGTCTTGCCTTCACTGTGTGCGAGTCCTAAACATCCTAAGGAGTTTGCCTTGCATTCCTTGGATGTGGTCCGGGCGATCAGGGTGTACCTGTCGTCTACTGAATCCTTCAGAAAGTTGGATTCTCTTTTTGTCCTTCCCGAGGGCCCTCGGAAGGGTATGGCTGCATCTGCGGGAACCATTTCGAAATGGATCAGACAGACGATAGTACAGGCCTATTCAATTAGGGAACGGGTGCCGCCCTTCCCTGTCAAGGGGCACTCTACCAGAGCGGTGAGTGCGTCCTGGGCCTTCCGGCATCAAGCATTGGTGGCCCAGGTGTGCAAGGCAGCGACCTGGTCGTCCGTGCACACTTTTTCCAAATTTTACAAACTTGATGTTTTGGCGTCGGCAGATGCCTCCTTTGCCCGCAAAGTTCTGTGTGTGGCAGTGCCTTGAGGGGGACATGGCGTTAGCCTGTCCCCGCCTGTTGGGGTTTGTTTCCCCTTTGTTGATTGCTTTCCTGGGTTTGTTCGCTTCTGTTGAGCTCTTCTGTTACCCAGCGTTTTTACCTTTCTGGTTCAGATAAGGTTCCTTTCTCTGACCTGGGTGCTGCGTTGCCTTTGTGACGGTTGCGCTTCCCACCCCTCATGTCTACACTGCTTTGGGACATCCCATAAGTGAAGTCTGTATGAGTGGGCGGCAACTGTCAGAGGACGTAAGAGAAAACTGAATTTTTGTAAGAACTTACCGTAATATTCCTTTCTCTGAGTCCTCTGACAGTCGCCGGCCCCGCCCCTCTTTTTTGGGGTTCTTGGACTATTTCCTGCTTGCTACCAAACTGATTTGGGAATGCTGCTATCAGGGGGGTATTGGACCAGAGGGACAGCCCCCTATAGGTGTGTCTATGCAAAGTGTTTTGTGTTTTAACAAATCTTATGCCTAGCTTGCTCCTGTGGATAAGAGGTCAATACCCATAAGTGAAGACTGTATGAGTGGGCGGCGACTGTCGGAGGACTCGGAGAAAGGAATTTTACGGTAAGTTCTTACAAAAATTCAGTTTTTTGGCTTGCCTTAAAATCCATTTCTCTGATTTTCAATGACTGACACAGCACCCACTGCTCTGTGGAGTTGTTGTTCTCCTGACACTGCGTATAACAAAACTGAGTGGCCACAGCAGAGAGAGGGAGTATACCCCCTGGGAATGCCCATGGGTGTAGCCAGAATTCTTTTGTGCCTAGTGTCCTACTCCTGTAGGGGGCAGTGTAACCCAATGGTTATGAATACCAAGAGCTGTGTCTGGCAATGAACGTCAGAGAAACAGGTTTTACAAAGGTAGCCATGGACATTGCGAGGCATGTCCCTTGACCTGCCATGTTTTTTTTTTTTAAGATAAAATAAGGGAAGCATAAGCAGATGGCTCCTGATGCAAATTCTCTCATTAATATAATGATTCAAAGTATAATGAACACATTAAGGTAAACGCTGCCCCAAAAAGAAATATGTCGTGTATGAGGCATTGTCTGATATGTGAATATTTTTATAATGTAATTTTATTATGTATAGTCATTCAAGTTCATGTGAAAATGTCTGTTTTTACTGCCTAATTTAATTTATCAAAAGAATTGTAATTTTGTACAGTAGGTTGTTGGTTTTTTTTTTTTTGTTTTTTGTTGTGCACACTTCCAGGTGGTGTAGAAGAGAGTTTAAGGGATAAAGCAGTTTTTATACCTCATGACGTGCAAGTACCTGCTGAACTTTACATGAACCATGAGCTCTTTGGTCTAAGCAAATGGCAGGCATTGTGCGGTCAGTCTGAAAGGATGTGTATGGCACATGGTGCTGACAGAGGGGGGTGACAATGCTCATAGCCATGCCTAAATTGCCCGTATACAGCTGTAGTATAAGTGGATGCAAGGATACCATAAGTGCAAGATTTCACTGCAGCAGGAAGAGTATTGCCACCCTAATTAGTCTAACCCACAGTTCTGATGGAAGAATCAACACTGATGTTAGAGGGAGGATTTGGGAGGAACAGAAAGAGAGGCAGTCTTATTGCTATGGGCAGCATACATCCCATGTGTGGTTTTATACTTCTTGTGGTAGATGTTTTATAGAGTTGCCAAATAATCTCAATAATCTTTTAAAAGAGGCGCTCGGGATTTAAAAACAAACAGTTTTCTCTTACGTCCTCCGACAGTCGCCGCCCCTTCATATTCGTCACAATAGGGTTATTGACCTTTGCTCCGTAGGAGTAGCTAGGCAACAGAATATGTTAATATCAAAGCTTTTAGCATACCCCACCCCCAGGGGGTGGTCCCCTCAGTCAATACCCTCCTGCTTCCTGCATTCCTACCTCAGTTTCATTTGTCTAGCTCAGGAGTTAGCAGGCTTCCCTGTGCTGGGATTTCAGTCTCAGCCTCTATTCTCTTTTTTTGATTTTATTTCAAGTATTTTCTCTTCTTTACTTAGCTGTTATTTTTCAGCATTAGTTTAGTTCTTCGGATGAAGATGATCATGCGGAGCTGGGTCTCGGGCTGGCCTCCCTGGGTACCCGGGGTTCAGGGCCAGTGGCTTCCCAGCCTGCCATCGAGCGTTCAGCTCAGGTTTCCCTGGCATTTGTGAACGACCCATCCCTGTTCGCTGCAGGGATGCTGCGGTGAGGTGGCTACCTCACCGGACGCCATTTGCGGTTTCGCACCGCAGTTCCACGGCGTCCTGGCTGCGACTCTCCCTGTCCCTAGTACAGCGGTTTGATCGCTTGTGCGGGTTCCCCACGCCATCCGGATGGTAAGTGTATTCTGTGTGGGGACCTGTCTGTTTTGGGTGTCAGTCTGGGACTGTGGGACCCTGCATGTCTGTGAAAAATCTTTGAGCTCCCTGTCAGTACTAGCTGCCTTTCTGTGGGCTGAAGAGGGGGGGGGGGGCTCTCCTGCTCTGCTCTGTGTAACAGGCTGAGAGTTCTGTGAGACATGCTGTATGCTATGTGGGACGTGCTTGTGCAGTGTTTTTGGAGCATACTGTGCGGCGACCGCTGCTGCGGTCCGCCATTTCTGTACAGCTAGCTATGGTGGCCGGTCCTGTGTGGTCAGAGCGGCGTTTTTTGGCGCCAAGCGATCCGGCCTCATGTCAGCACTGTTTTTCTGTATATGCCTATGGAGCCTCAGCCAGCGGCCATGTTTGTGAAGCCTTTACATAGGCTTCATAAGGGCGGTCAGTCTTGCATCACTTCCTTTTCCTCTGGGACAGCGATCGGTGCAGCAGCCTGTGTGATCCCTCCAGGTTTTACCTTTCCATATTCCTGTATTCCTTGCCTTGTATTCCTATCCCTGTGGGTGTCAGTGTGTTTTGTGAGTGCGGTGGGCTACGATCGCCGCGACCTTAAAGGGGCAGTACTCCTTTTTTTTCCTAAGTTGTCTGGCATGGATTCTCAGGAAAGCAAGTTTCCCCCCTCCTTAGTAGGGGGCCAGGGGGCTGCTGCTTCACCCGAGGGGGCTGATCTGGCCGCTATTGTGGCTAACCTTGCTGCTCAGGTGCAGATGCTGGTGGCTGATCGATCCACAAAAAGGCCCAGAGTGTCCATTTCCTCTGATTCAGAGGGCGATGGGGATGCTATGGCTGGAGTGCCCTTCTCAGGGTCTCGTTCATCTCTAGACCTTGCGGGGTCTGAAGGGGAGGCTGAGGTGGAAGGGGTTGATAATAATTCTCCCCCTGGCTCGTCTGAAGAGCTTGCACTCATGGATGAGTTGGTTGCTTCTATCAAGCAAATGCTGCATTTGGAGGATGAACCATGTCCTCCTGCTTTGATGTCCTCTTATGGGACGCAGAGAAAGCGCAAAACGTCGCAGGTTTTTCCTTGCTCTACGGAATTTCAGCGCGCTGTTGACGAGCAATGGCGCAACAGAAAGAAGCCTTTTGCTGTGCCGAGTAGGTTCAAGCTGCGTTATCCTTTTACACCAGCTACTGATGAGCGTTGGTGTGTGCCGCCTCAGGTGGATCACGCGGTGGCGATTTTGAATAAATCCACTGCGATTCCTGCTGAGGATACCCCGGTGTTCCGGGACCCTACGGACAGGAGATTGGAGTCTCTGGCCCGTCACTCTTATACGGTTGCGGGCTCTATGCTGAAGCCTATTTTTGCTTCCATTATGGCAGCCCAGGCTATTGCCGATTGGACGCATGTGCTCAGGCGCACCTTGGTGACTGACTCTGCCTCGCCGTCAACATTGGCTATGGTGGATCAGATTCATCAGGGTGTCATGTACTTGTGTGATGCGGACTTGGATATGGTCCCTTTGGCTGCGCGTCTGCAGAGTGTGGCGGTGTTGTACAGTCGCCTGATCTGGCTGAAATGTTGGTCTGTTGACCAATCTTCTCGCAAGACTTTGGCTAATTTGCCTTACGCGGGCTCTCGCCTTTTTGGCGAATCTTTGGATACTCTGATAAAGGGTGTTTCTGGGGGTAAGAGTACTCTTTTGCCCCAGACTCACAAGTCTAAGTTTGTTCGCGGTAAGAAGAATGCTTCGTTTAGACCTTCTCAGGGGTCCTTTCGTGCCTTTCGGTCGCACTATAAGGGTAAGCCCTTCAAGGGACAAGGCTCCCAGAAAAAGCCGTGGGCAGGTAAGCAGAAGTCCGGCCAGTCCGAGTCCGCTGCCCATAACAATACGGCCTGAAGGGGCGCCCTCACCCAGTTCTGGGGTGGGGGGACGTTTGCTCGGTTTTCTTCAACCCTGGCTGGCCCGCGTTCGGGACAGGTGGGTTCAGAAAATCGTTCGATCTGGATACAAGATCGAGTTTCTCTCTCGGCCGGTGGGCAGATTTTTTCCCTCAAATCTTCAGCTGTCTCCGGAGCGCTTGCGGGATCTGCACCTGGCGGTGCGGGACCTGCGGGCTCAGGGAGTGGTGATTCCGGTGCCTCATCGGGACAGATTTCGTGAGTTCTATTCAAATCTGTTCACTGTGCCCAGAAAGGAGGGCAAGGTACGTCCGATTCTGGACTTGAAAGCTCTGAACCGCTTTGTGCGGGTTCGCAAGTTCCGCATGGAATCCCTGCGCTCGGTGGTGGCTGCCCTGGTTCCGGGGGAATTCATGGCCTCCATCGACTTGAAGGATGTGTACCTTCACATTCCCATTTTCGAGGGTCACCAGCAGTACCTTCGATTCGCCGTTGCGGAGGATCACTACCAATTTGTGGCGTTGCCCTTTGGTCTCGCCTCGGCTCCGCGAGTTTTCACCAAGGTGCTTGCGCCGGGTCTGGCTTTGTTGAGAGCCCAGGGCATCTCGATCCTGGGGTATCTGGACGACATTCTGGTTCGGTCTGCGACTAGTCAGGGCCTGGTGAACGACCTGTCCGTCACGATGCAGACTCTGCAGGAGTTTGGTTGGACGATAAATTTTCCAAAGTCAACGCTGTGTCCGTCGGTTCGTCTTCCTTACCTGGGAATGATCCTGGACTCTGTTCAGGCGAAGGTCTTCCTGCCGGAAGACAAGCTCCGGAAGCTTCAGGACGAAGTCGGGTCCCTCAGGGACGTTCAGTACTCGTCCCTCCGGACTTGCATGAGGTGTCTGGGGCTGATGGTCTCGGCTTTCGAGGCGATACCCTTTGCCCAATTTCACACGCGGGGTCTCCTAAGGGAGATTCTGGCCAGGTGGGACGGACGACCGCAATCTCTGGATCTCCAGATTTCATTGAGTCATTGCGCCAGAAGGGACCTTCTGTGGTGGCTCCAGTCCCCGGCGGTGTCGGGGGGCAAGTCCTTTCGCCCTTGCTCGTGGACAGTGATCACCACGGATGCCAGCCTGTCGGGCTGGGGTGGTGTTCTGCGCATTCTGTCTGCCCAGGGAACTTGGTCGGAGGAGGAGTCCTCCCTTCCGATCAACATTCTGGAATTGCGAGCAATAAATCTCTGCCTTCGGCGTTGGTCGGACAGGCTGCAGGGCCGTCCGGTTCGGGTGCAGACGGACAATGCCACAGCGTTGGCCTACATCAACCACCAAGGGGGCACCAGGAGTGCTCGAGTGGCTCGGGAAGTAGCCGACATTCTGTCTTGGGCCGAGACGCACGTCCCGGCGATATCTGCTGTTCACATTCCGGGGGTGGAGAACTGGCAGGCGGATTATCTGAGCCGCCAGACCCTGGACCAGGGAGAATGGTCCCTTCACCCAGATGTCTTTCTGATGTTGTGCGAGAAGTGGGGGTCCCCAGATGTGGACCTGTTCGCGTCTCGTCTGAACAAGGTGGAAAGAACGCGCGATCCTCGGGTAGACGCCTCAGACGCGTTGGTGGCGCCCTGGCATCAGTATCGTCTGATGTATGCCTTTCCACCGATTCAGCTGCTGTCCAGGTTCCTTCGCAGGTTGGCCTCGGAACCGAAAACGGTGATTCTGGTGGCACCAGACTGGCCTCGCCGGTCTTGGTATGCAGACCTCGTGAATCTGGCGGTCGACGCTCCGTGGCGTCTGCCTCTTCGAGACAATCTCCTGTCTCAAGGGCCGATATTCCATCCTGCTTTACAGTCGCTGGCTTTGACGGCCTGGCTGTTGAAACCCAGATCCTGAAGGATAGGGGTCTCTCCCCTGAGGTCATTCTCACTTTGATCAAGGCTAGAAAGTCCTCTTGGGGGAAGGTTTACTACCGTACTTGGAAGGCCTATTTTGCTTGGTGTGAGTCCAGGGGGTATTCCCCTCGCTCATACTCGGTATCAAGGGTGTTGGCTTTTCTTCAAACGGGCGTGGACCAGCGTTTGGCGTTGGCCACGATTAAGGGTCAGATTTCTGCTCTGGCCGTTCTCTTTCAACGCCCTGTGGCGTCTAATTCTTTGGTTGGCACCTTTGTTCAAGGGGTGCGGCATCTGGTCCCTCCTAGGAGGGAGCCTTTGCCTCCATGGGACTTGAATCTTGTTCTGTCCGTGTTGCAACATGCTCCCTTTGAAAAAATCAGGGAGATCTCGTTGTCTATGTTGTCCAAGAAGGTCGCCTTTTTGGTGGCAATCACCTCGGCTCGTAGGGTGTCGGAGCTGGCTGCTTTGTCCTGCAGATCTCCGTATTTGGTGATTCACTTGGATAAGGTGGTCTTGCGTCCTAACCCGTCTTTCCTTCCGAAAAGGATTTCGGAATTTCACCTCAATGAGGACATTGTCTTGCCTTCGCTTTGCGCAAAGCCTAAACATCCAAAGGAAGTGGCTTTGCATTCCTTGGATGTTGTTCGGGCGATCAGGGTTTACCTGTCATCGACTGAATCCTTTCGCAAGACGGATTCTCTTTGTCCTTCCAGAGGGGCCTCGGAAGGGCATGGCGGTGTCGGCTTCTACCATCGCCAAATGGATCAGGCAGGTCATTGAAGAGGCCTATGCTTTGAGGGGGAAAGTTCCCCCCATGCCTGTGAGGGCGCACTCTACAAGATCTCGGAGTACGTCTTGGGCCTGTCATCATCGGGCTTCTGTGGCCCAGGTGTGTAAGGCAGCGACTTGGTCGTCCGTTCACACCTTCTCAAAATTCTACAAGGTGGATGTTCAGGCATCGGCAGATGCTTCCTTTGGCCGTAAAGTTCTTAGTGCGACAGTGCCTTAGGGTCCTTGGCTGTTAGGGTATTTTTTAACCCTAGGTTACTTGTTCTTTCCTGGGTTGTTGCTCCTGTTGAGCAAGTTTTTTTCATGTTGCCCAGTTGGTTTCCTTCCTTTGGTAAGGTTCCTTTCTCTGATGTGGGTATTGCGTTGCCTTAGGCGCGGCTGCTTTTTTTCCCACCCCTCATGTCTACACTGCTTTGGGACGTCCCTATTGTGACGAATATGAAGGGGCGGCGACTGTCGGAGGACGTAAGAGAAAACGGAATTTTTGTAAAATCTTACCTGTAAAATTCCTTTCTCTGAGTCCTCCGACAGTCGCCGCCCCCGCCCCACTTTTGGGGTTTGTTTATGTACTCTACTGCTATGCTACTGAAACTGAGGTAGGAATGCAGGAGGGTATTGACTGAGGGGACCACCCCCTGGGGGTGGGGTATGCTAAAAGCTTTGATATTAACATATTCTGTTGCCTAGCTACTCCTAGGAAGCAAAGGTCAATAACCCTATTGTGACGAATATGAAGGGGCGGCGACTGTCGGAGGACTCAGAGAAAGGAATTTTACAGGTAAGATTTTACAAAAATTCCGTTATACTTAGGTGGATGCAGCATCAGTCTGGTGCTTCATCTGTCCCCAGCCGGTTCTGCAGTGAGAAATTGGCAATTAAACACCACTGATCGCTCAGTTCTCCCCCCTCCACTCTGAGGAGAGAGTGACGGGACTGTCAGTCGGCTCTGGGCTATGGAGGGGGGGCAGGAGGGGCAGGAGGGGCTGGCTCAGGCCAGGCATCTGGATTCAAACCATACTTTCTCTATCGTTCATTGACAGATGCAGCCTCCATCTTCATTAGCTGATTGAGTTATGCTACCCCCTGCAGGAGTAGTCTAGGCAGGAAAAATTGTACATGTACACACCTACGGGGCTGTCCCCACATGCATAACCCACACACCCTCTGCTCAGCAAACCAGTTTGTTTCTGCCTAGAGAAGGAGTAGGACCTAGGTTTCCTGCTGGGAATCCAGTCTGTTTTTTTTTTTTATTCTTTTCAGAATATTTTTTTTTTTTTTCTCTTTGCTCACTTTGCTAGCTAGTGTTCAGGGTGATCTTCCTGGTGATCTACAAGCAATGCCGGCTGGAGCTTCGCACTGGATAATCTAGATCCTTATGGTCCCCCCCCCAGCCTGGCCTACGAGAGCAGGTTATAGTCCCACATTAGGCCTCGCCATGACAGTGCCCCTTTCCCAATGGGAACGAGCCTGCGAGTGGATGCCTCGCTGGGACGCAACGCCCTGAGTCGCAGCGTACCCCTCAGCTGGCAGCACCCCAACTTTGGGTGGGAGGAGGTATTCCACGGAGCAAAGACCATCCAGTCCATGGTTTGGTGAGTAAATGTGACCTTCCTTGCCCATGGTAGCCTTGGGGGGGGGGCGATGTGTACCCTTTCCTGGGGATAATTGGATTTGTACCTCCTAAAAGATCCCCCTGGCCTGTCAGGTACCCGGCCTCTGTGCCCTGTCCCCCTCTCCCACCCCCACGGGGGGGGGGGGTAGCAATAATACCTTGTTCTTGCTGGGTCTTGTTTATAGGTCCTTGAGGGTCCCTGGCCGCATGGCACACTGTGGGTGCCGCCATCTTAAGTGTGGGCAACGTGTATAATTTTCCCATTGACTTGTATGGTGCAGCCATTTTTCCTGAGCTTCCTATTCAAATGCATTGGCACCCAATTTGTGTAGTTCTGTTGTACTGCACTAGCAGCGTGACCTTTTACATCCAGGCCGAGGTCACTTCCTGTGATTCTGCTTCCTGCCGCAGGCCGTTCAGGAGGTTCTCTCTGGAGGTGGTACAGTACTGGGGGTCTCTGCAGGCATATCCCTACACACTCTGCTGTTAGTGTATATTTAAGGGGGACTCTGCAGACCACTGCGATTGGCGCTTCTTAAAGTAACAGTACTCCATATTCAAAGTTGTAGAAAATTGGAGTGCCAGGCTGTAATTTCTCCCTCAGACCTACTCTGTGTGACTCCCGGACAGTCCGGATCACAGTCGATTTTCAGCAGCTCTGCAAAGCCTTGCGAAAAAAGTTGATTTTGTCATTAAAAATGTTAGTCTTAAACGGCCGGTGCCTTCTCCATCCTTTTTTGGAGTCCTCTGATTCAGAGGCTGAAGTGGTCACCACGGATGCCCCTCTACCTGAAGAGTCACTGTCCTGGCAGTCAGATGGTGAAGAGGACCTGTCATCTTCAGCGCCAGCATTGGAACGCGCTTTTTTGCAAGCCCTGATTGTTTCAGTGAGGGAAACCTTAAAATTAGCTGATGAGCCCATGCCGGCAGGGACACGGGTGGCCTTTGGCTCCCACAAGACTCAAAAGTCTGTCAAGGTTTTTCCCTGTCCCGAGACTTTTTATGATATTGTGAATGACCAATGGGGGCGAGTTAAGCACGTGCTAGTTGTGCCGAAACGCTTTAAACGCCGGTATCATTTTGCTGATACGGTCTCCAACTGCTAGACGGTGCCACCTAAGGTGGACCACCCTGTTTCTAGGTTGAACAAATTTACCATTGCGCCTGTGGAAGAGTCCGTTTTTTTCTGATCCGGTGTACAGGTGGGTGGAATCCCTTTCCCGCCATCTTAACATGTTGGCGGGTGCCACCTTGAAGCCGGGCTTTGTGTCTGTGTTGGTATCACAGACAGTTACGGATGGGATTAGGGTCCTGAAAGGGAGCTTGGACCCTGACGTAGTTCCCCCAGAACTGATGGAACTTCTGGACCAGATGGCCCAGGCCCTGGCATTCCTGTGTGATGCATCCCTGGATGCATCTCTCCTGGTGGCCAGCGTTTCGGCCATGGGGATTGCCCTAAGGCGCATGGTTTGGCTGAAGAGCTGGTCGGCTGACCAAGCTTTCAAGAAAGCTCGGACGGATCTCCCTTTTCTGGGAGAGCTTTTGTTTGGCGACTCACTGGATGAGGTGATCAAGGGTCTGACTGGCGGGAAGAGTACTCTTCTTCCTCAATCCTTCAAAGGTAAAACAGCCCGTACTTCTTTACTGCTCATAGACAGATGTGTCTGCCGCGCAAGAGAAAGATAAGCCGTTCAGAGCTTCTGGAGGGGCTAGGAAAGCCCTGGGGAAAGCCTAAGACCAGTCAGTTCGGTGCTGCGGACAAGTCCTCTTCAGCATGAAGGGGTGCCCTCACCCGTGTCTGGGATGGGGGGACGTCTGCGCTTCTTTCAGGAACCCTGGACCTCCTTAGTTAAAGACAAATGGGTTCGCAAACTGATTTGTTCAGGGTAAAAAACTGAATTTTTGGTCCCGGCCGGGAAACAGGTTTTTCCAGTCGACTCTTCACCTGTCTCCAGAGCGTTTGAAAGATCTTCGGAAAGCTGTGCAGGACCTCCTGGCTCAAGGAGTGATCGTGCCGGTTCCTCCGCAGGAGCGCTCTCAAGGTTTCTATTCAAACCTGTTCACAGTGCCCAGAAAGGAGGGCAAGGTGTGTCCAAACCTGGATCTCAAGGCTCTGTACCGCTTTGTGCGGGTGCAGAAGTTTCGAATGGAGTCCATTTGGTCGGTGGTGGCGTCCTTGAATCAGGGGAATTTCTTGGCCTTCCATCGATATCAAGGATGCGTATCTCCAAGTCCCCATATTCGAGGGACATCAGCGATTTCCTCCGCTTCGCGGTGGCAGAGGAGCACTTTCAATTTGTGGGGTTACCCTTTGGTCTCTACCTTTTTCCAAAGTCCTGGCCCCTATGCTGGCCTTGTTACGTCAGAGAGGAATGTCAATTTTGGGATATCTGGACGATCTCCTTTTGCAAGCAGACTCTCCTTCGGATCTCTTGGACAATATTTCTATTACGGTTCAGACCCTTCAAGAATTTGGGTGGACGATCAATTTAGAGAAATCTGCTCTGACGCCATCCATACGGGTCACCTATATGGGGCTGACTCTCGACTCCGCTCTAGCGAGGCTCTTTCTACCCTTGGAAAAGCTAAAGAAGTTGCAAAGGGCGATCAGGGTGCTGATGGAAACTGATCAGTCCTCCCTGCAGGCCTGCATGAGGGCCCTGGGTCTGATGGTGTCAACCTTCAAAGCAGTCCCATTTGCTCAGTTTCATTCCAGGTCTCTGCAGAAAGATTCTGGCAAAATGGAATAGGGACCCTCGGTCTTTGGACCAAAAGATTAGTTTCTCACGAAGTCGACCCTATCCTGGTGGATAGTCTCCTGCTCTGTGTCAGGGCAAGTCCTTCCTGCCACTGTTCTGGACGGTGGTCACCACGGATGCCAGCCTGTCTGGCTGCTGTGGAGTGCTGGGGAAGCTCTGTGTCCAGCGGACTTGGCCGTCAGAGTCTTCCTTGCCGATCAACAACCTGGAGTCCAGAGCGATGAAGTTCTGCCTGTTCTCTGTATGAACCGGTTACATGGTTCTCCGGTTTGGATACAGTCGGACAATGCCACGGCTGTGGCCTACGTCAATCATCAAGGGGGCACCAAGAGTGCCCTGGCGGCCAAGGAGGTGGCCGAGATTCTGGTATGGGCGGAAGCCAATGTTCCAGCTCTTTCCGCTGTCCACATCCCGGGTGTGGAGAATTGGCAAGAGGATTACCTGAGTCGTCAGGTGTTGGATCAAGGGGAATGGTCCCTTCATCCGGAGGTGTTTCATCTCCTGTGTGCTCGGTGGGGGACTCAGGAGGTTGATCGCGTTGCGTCTCGCCTCAACAGAAAAGTCTGGAGATCCTCTGGCCGACGCCACAGACGCTCTGGTGGCTCCTTGGAGCCTCTCCCCCCCCCCCCATCCCCCCCGCTCATACTCCTGCCGAGGTTCCTTCGCTGTGTGGTGGTGGAAGGCATTCCGGTCGAAATGGCACCAGTTTGGCCTCGGCGGTCTTGGTACTCAGACCTGGAAAGACTGGTCGTAGATCCTCCATGGAGACTTCCTCTGTGGGAAGATCTGCTGTCTCAGGGACCACTCTTCCATCCTGCTTTACCGTCGCTGGCTTTAATGGCTTGGCTGTTGAAAGAAAGGTGTTAAGGGATAGAGGCCTTTCTGACTCAGTCTACTAGAGAGCTGAGTGCCTCTTGGGCTTTTCGCCACCAGGCCTCTGTTGTACAAGTTTGTAAGGCAGCGATTTGGTCGTCTGTGCACACCTTTACAAAATTCTACAAGGTGAATTTATTGGCTTCGTCGGATGCCTCTTTTGGCCGCAAGGTTTTGCAGGCTGCTGTTTTGTAAGGGAATGTTTTTTGTTTCTCTTAGGGGTCTTTGACCTGGGTGAGCTCCTGTTTGGTTGAGGTTCATGTTACCCAGTGGTCTTAGTTTATCCTTGAAGTTTACGTTACTTTCTGGTTGCGTTCTTCCCTCCCCTCATGCCTATACTGCTTTGGGACGTCCCATTCAGCTAATGAAGATGGAGGCTGCGTCTGTCAATGGACGATAGAGAAAATAGATTTTACGGTAAGATCTTAGAAAAATATTTTCTCTGAAGTCCATTGACACCCGCCCCTCTGATGTGGAGATGTTTTTCCTTCCCTGCTAAACTAAACTGGTTTGCTGAGCAGAGGGTGTGTGTGTTATGCATGTGGGGATGGCCCCGTAGGCGTAGACTTTTTCCTGCCTAGACTATTCCTGCAGGGGGCAGCATAACCCATTCAGCTAATGAATTTGGAGGCTGCATCTATCAATGGACTTCAGAGAAAAGGATTTTATGGTAAGATCTTAAAAAATCTTATTTTTGGAGTCTTTCCGAGCCCACTTTCTACTGAAAATGGGTCACAGGAGTACAGAATGGACTGTGCTTCTATGACCCATAGAAGTCTAGCCAAAAAAGCTTTGGCCATACTGCTCCTTTTAAGATAATCATGCACTTTAAAATTATAATACTATAGTCTCTGTTCCATTTCTTTTGTCTTTTGTGGGGACCTGCCTTAATAATCTATGCATGCTTGTTGATGAAGCTCAAAAAAATGTACAGCACATTGCATAGTCTGATTTTGTTATTGCATGGCCTGCTTTAAATACAATTCTCTTTGCTGTTTCCTAGGTCCAGCACAGTCCGGTATACTTACTGATAGGGAAGTCGTGAGCTTGTTCCTGCATTTTACAGTGAACCCCAAACCTCGAGTGGAATTTATTGACAGGCCAAGATGTTGCTTGCGAGGGAAAGAATGTAATATTAACCGTTTCCAGCAAGTAGAAAGCCGCTGGGGTTACAGTGGCACTAGCGACCGAATAAGGTGTGTGCATTATATACCTTAATTTTGTTTCTCTGGGGAAAAAAAATTTCCATGGTTCTGTCTGCATTATTTCTTTGCAATATAAGGCAAAGCAACAGGTTTGCTTTAATCAACCCTTCCCAGAAGGATGTATTTGTCTTTCCTTTGCTTTTCTAACACTCCTTAAACCCGGACTGCTCCTGGCATTCAAAAGGAAAGAAAAAGTTGCAAAGTAAACCTATGGCTTGAGAAGGATTAAACTAAACCTACCTTTTGCTGGGGAGAGATTAAAGTGGAGTTCCACCCATTTTCGTAACTTTACATGTATGTAATCCCCTTTAAAACGACTTTTACCAATGGAAACTTTTTGTTTTTTTGCTAGTAAATACCTTATTTTCTTTATTCCTCCTCTCCTCACTTCCGTGTCCGATCGGCGATGACGTCATTCGGCGATTCGCAGTGTGTGCTCGGATGTATTCCATGCCAGAAATCTCACAGTATTACCCAGGAGCTGAGCTGTACTGTGTGTATTGAGGCCGTGACCTGCCCCGCCTCCGCCCCGCCTCCTCTCAGTGAGTTGTACTTTATGTATTGTATTCAGGCCGTTCTGTGCCCCGCCTCCGCCCCACCGCCTCTCAGTGAGCTCAGTGAGGATATAATGCTTTCAGTCCTCGCTCACTGAGAGGAGGCGGGGCAGAGAACGGCCTGAATACAATACATAAAGTACAACTCACTGAGAGGGGGGCGGAGGCGGGGCAGGTAACGGCCTCAATACACACAGTACAGCTCAGCTCCTGGGTAGTACAGCGCGATTTCTGGCATGGAATAACATCCCAGCACACACTGCGAATCGCCGAATGACGTCATCCCGATTAGACCCTGAAGTGAGGAGAGGAGGAATAAACAAGAAAATAAGGTATTTACTAGCAAAAAAAAAGAAAAAAAAAGTTTCCATTGGTAAAAGTCGTTTTAAAGGGGATTACATACATCTATGTAATCCAACGTATTAAAAATGGGTGGAACTCAGCTTTAAAGTAAACGGTTTTTCCCAGCACTGGCAAAGCAACATGTTTAATTTACAGTAGTTGTAAAGTCAGAGGGTTTTATCTTAATACATCTATGCATTAAGAGAAAAAGCATTCTGTGTGCAGCAGCTCCCTCAGCCCCCTTAATACTTACCTGAGCCCCATCTAGATCCAGAGATGGTCTAGGAGTGTCTCGGCTGCCTGGAACTCCCCTCCTCATTGACTGAGACAGCATCACGGCACTATTGGCTCCCACTTTACAATCAATTTAAGACTTATAGGTAAAAGGACAACCTGTTATTCTTTACAACCAATAAAGACCCAGTAAAAGAGCTTACATTAACCACTCCCCCGTCCACTGTAAGTTATTTTATATCTGTAAATACGAATGTGTTAAACGCATAAAAAAATCTGGTAAAGTCCATAAGAAAAAACATGAGAAGTGCTCTTGTGCAAAAAGATCATTTATACTGGTGTATCAACAAAAATCCATATTTCAGTGTGAATAGCGAAATATTCACACCCAAAAGTGCACATCCAACTGTTAAGTCGCTTACCAACTACTCTGACCCCGATATGGGGGTCTTGCTGCACTTTATCCCATTATCCCCATGGTATGAATGGAAATCAGGAGCAGGACTCTAGGATGGGTTACCATACGACCAGGATGTTCAACAGTGAGCTCAGCAAAAGGGAGACACAGAGGAGGAACTCAGTGTAGTAATTAAAAGTCCAGGCTTTTTAAAACAATCACATGCAGACACCCCAGGAGGTGTGATTAAGTCACCGCGGTAGCAAGGGAGGAGCAATAGCACAACACGTTTTTCATTATTGTGTACAATGTTTGTGGACATTTTGTGAGTGCAGCTGTCGCTGAGAAATAACTTTCTACTATTTTAGTGACACTTTTTTGCGTAATTAATTTTTTGATTTAATATATATAGTATATATTTATACATCCACGGACAGGAGTGGTGATATCACGATCATGGCTGCAGCTGGTATTATTTTAGAGCAGGTGATGGGCTTTATAGCTGTTCAGATCGCTTTTATAGACGGGAGAAGGGGTCCCAATGCCTTTACTGATTAATCTCCCAATCTCAAACAGCACAGCTATGTATCTATGCCCTGGATCTGTCAAGATGGTTTTCACCGTACACTGAGGTGTGTTCTACTCAGCAATATGGACACCCCTCTGGTCTACACAGAGTACGTTGCATATATTGCCTTTTGCATTAAAGGTTTCTGTAGGGCCACCACCTTTACCATTGGTCAGATGCATCTCCTGGAGGGATACAATGTGAGGCCTGCTTGAGTGAACACACCCATGACATTCCAGTAAAATAATGTAAGGTATCCACCATTTAACATTGTGTACTAAATGAATGTGCTGGGAATAATGTTATGTTATTAGTTATAGCCTAAAAACAGTGAGACGTTTCATATGGAAATCAGAGCTTCCTCTAAAGGCCTTAATGAGAAATGCTTGTTCTCAAACAGTACAGAGCATTGCCATAGTGTAAAATTATGCTGTTCGACAACATGCCAATTCAGCTACCCTGCTGTTTCGGTAATCTGAACCAACTATAACTTCATATGCAGCCTATACCCTTAACAGTTACGCAGGAAGACGAGGGATAATGCCTGTGTTACAACCTGTCACCACTCTAGCCCATCAGCACAGGTACCCTGAATTATAGAGAGGTCCTGTTGATTTTGTTGATTTAAGGCAGGATTTTAGACTGTTTGACATTGTGTCTCTCCCTTTTCATACCCCTGGCTGTAGAGGGACACAGAAATTATGTAGACTTTTCTTCAGTAGTGACCCTTACAATTCCTATGCAGCCTCCTATAACAGAATCAGAATTCAGCCCATTTTCATACCTGAAAAACTGCCAGATTTAGTATGTAAAGGAAGATGCTTTTCTTCTGAAGAAAAAAGCTTTTGCAGAACCAAATGCAGAGGTGGCTTTCTGTGCTAAACTAAAGGGTACCATGTTGGTCCTCCTGATATCAGTGAGGTGCTTTCCTGCCTTACCTTAGAGCAGCCAGGGTCAGACCACCTTAAGGTCTCATGCACAACCATACTAAAACTACCCATACCACCTAGTTATATAGCTAGTCTGGTTTAAATGAAAAAAAGGCACAGTTCTATACAGTTCAACCAATAGGAAAAACACGTACACCCTCCATATACACAATCCTGTGCTCACAGTTGATAGAGGAAGACAAATAAAACCTTTCCTGGTAATTGGCTCTTAGTCAGTGTTATACAATAATTGCCCTCACACCTCCCAAATGCTTTGTTCAGCAAAATCCGGTTGAGGAAGTGGTTTAGGAAAAAATCGTCCCTTATGTACCTAACCATTTCTTACCTGAAAGTAGAACTATAGGCAAAACTTTTTTTTCATAATGGATAAAGCCTGAATGGGTTATAACCCATGTATGGTTTATTTTTGCCATCTTTGTCCCATTGGGGAGACTTTTTTTTCCACTTCCTTTCCCATAGCCAAACAGGAAGTGAGTGGAAAACCCTGCAAGTTAATGGAATTTCTTAGGGACCCCCAGGTTACTAGGTGTCCCCATAGAAAGATTTCCCCTCTATTACTTTTCTGGGGATAACCTAAAATGTGGCCTTTTTTTTTTGCTTTGTGATAATGGTAAACAAGACAAATAGAGAGGGGGAACAGATGGCAAAAAAAAAAAAACCTGACCAATATTCTAATCCTTCTCCCCTCTATCCAAAACCAAAAAAAAGTTTTGCCTTTAGTTCCACTTTAACAAAACCTTTAACAGTCTGTTGCAGATGTTCCTGTTTGTAAGGACCCAGTGGGCAAATGGGTGGAAGCCTTCTTTAACCTCTTGCTTTCCCTCACTGGTCCTGCTATGCTACCTGCTGTTGGATCCACGCAAGTCTGCCAGACACTAGCTGTGCAGACTAAATCCACTGCCTGGAACCCTGTATCTGTCTCAAACTACTACCACCTAGCTCATTTTCCTTTCGCCCTATGCTACTGCATAGACCACATGGCAGATACGCTTAGCCAACCATCTAGGATGAGTGTCCTTTCTGTTACATGCAGAGGATCTTTTGGTTGAAATACTGGTTGTTGGAACTCCTGTGCAAGATGGTGCCTGAGAGGATGCCCTTTGACGGGGAAACTACCGTACCTGGTCATGGAGCCTGACTTTCTCCTGTAGTGTTCGTAGTAGATGTCCCAATGACTTAATAGACTTAATGCTTTAATATACCTTTCTTTCGGTTCTTCCTACCTCAGTAGTCATCAGGAGTATCTTTGAGGAACTTTTTAAGGGATTTCCAGCAGCTTCCAAATGGCCCTAAAAGTTGTGATAATTATATCTTCTCAAGTGATTTGAGCCCTTCCAAAGGCACTTGGAAGAAACCTGTCTATTTAGAGCTGCTCAATAGTTTGGCCTTAGAAGTGATCCTCCTCTGCCAGAGACCATGTGACCAATGTTTTGAGAATTTTATGTTGACTGTTTTTGGCCACTAATAAAAACCCAGTTTAATAAGCTATCTTTTGACTTGGAAATAATTGAAATAATAGAAAAAATTTAATAAATTGTATTCACCTTTGTCCGCCTTAAACAATCATACTTGAGTGGCTGTATATATGTATGTGTGTGTGTGTGTGTATATATATATATATATATATATATATATATATATATATATTACACACACAGTGCCTTGCGAAAGTATTCGGCCCCCTTGGTCTTTTCAACCTTTTTCCACATTTCAGGCTTCAAACATAAAGATATAAAACTGTAATTTTTTGTGAAGAATCAACAAGTGGAACACAATCATGAAGTGGAATGAAATTTATTGGATATTTCAAACTTTTTTAACAAATAAAAAACTGAAAAATTGGGCGTGCAAAATTATTCAGCCCCTTTAAGTTAATACTTTGTAGCGCCACCTTTTGCTGCGATTACAGCTGTAAGTCGCTTGGGGTATGTCTCTATCAGTTTTGCACATTGAGAGACTGAAATTTTTGCCCATTCCTCGTTGCAAAACAGCTCGAGCTCAGTGAGGTTGGATGGAGAGCGTTTGTGAACAGCAGTTTTCAGTTTACAGATTCTCGATTGGATTCAGGTCTGGACTTTGACTTGGCCATTCTAACACCTGGATATGTTTATTTGTGAACCATTCCATTCTAGATTTTGCTTTGTTTTGGATCATTGTCTTGTTGGAAGACAAATCTCCATCCTAGTCTCAGGTCTTTTGCAGACTCCATCAAGTTTTCTTCCAGAATGGTCCTGTTTTTGGCTCCATCCATCTTCCCATCAATTTTAACCATCTTCCCTGTCCCTGCTGAAGAAAATCAGGCCCAAACTATGATGCTGCCACCACCATGTTTGACAGTGGGGATGGTGTGTTCAGGGTGATGAGCTGTGTTGCTTTTATGCCAAACATAACATTTTGCATTGTTGCCAAAAAGTTTGATTTTGGTTTCATCTGACCAGAGCACCTTCTTCCACGTGTTTGGTGTGTCTCCCAGGTGGCTTGTGGCAAACTTTAAACGACACTTTTTATGGATATCTTTAAGAAATGGCTTTCTTCTTGCTACTCTTCCATAAAGGCCAGATTTGTGCAGTATACGACTGATTGTTGTCCTATAGACAGAGTCTCCCACCTCAGCTGTAGATCTCTGCAGTTCATCCAGAGTGATCATGGGCCTCTTGGCTGCTTTTCTGATCAGTTTTCTCCTTGTATAAGCTGAAAGTTTAGAGGGACGGCCAGGTCTTCATAGATTTGCAGTGGTCTGATACTCCTTCCATTTCAATATTATCGCTTGCACAGTGCTCCTTGGGATGTTTAAAGCTTGGGAAATCTTTTTGTATCCAAATCCGGCTTTAAACTTCAACAACAACAGTATCTCGGACCTGCATGGTGTGTTCCTTGTTCTTCATGATGCTCAGGTGGATTCTATTTATCATCATTAGTCATTTAGGTCAACATTGGATCATTCAGAGATCCTCACTGAACTTCTGGAGAGAGTTAGCTGCACTGAAAGTAAAGGGGCTGAATAATTTTGCACGCCCAATTTTTCAGTTTTTTATTTATTAACAAAGTTTTAAATATCCAATAAATTTCGTTCCACTTCATGATTGTGTCCCACTTGTTGATTCTTCACAAAAAATTACAGTTTTATATCTTTATGCTTGAAGCCGGAAATGTGGCAAAAGTTCAAGGGGGCCGAATACTTTTGCAATGCAATGTGTGTTTGTGTGTGTGTGTGATATATATATATATATATATATATATATAAAAAGTGCTAACAATTTTTAATACGCATGCACCGAGTAGCTTTCTCTATGTGCCTGAATGAGATGGTAGTTCCGGTTAGATGCAAAATTTCAGGAAATAGTACACCTAGTCATTTTCATGCACACAAAACCAATATAATACAAAGAGGGCCTTTCCAAGCCCTGTAACTGTGTCCCTGGCATCTGCAGCCATAATCCTGGTATAACCATTTCCTGTCCACGACATATATGTGTGTGTGTGTGTGTGTGTGTGTATATCTATATATTTATATATTATGTTAGACAGGAAGTGGTTAAAAGCGCCATTAAGGTAAAAAATATTAATGCACATATTTTTGCAGAAAGGGTCCCCCCCCCCTTTTACAAGAGCCTGCAAAGCATTGCACCTGCGACCAGTGGATCGCAAGTGCAATGTCAGCCTCCTGCAAACTCTTCCTCAATCTTTCTGACTGTATCTCCGTAAGGGCTTTCAAATAGAAAGCTGGAGGAAGAGCGAATGGACTACGAGCACACTGATTATACTTAGCAACAGGTAAGTATTACACTTTGTTTTTTTTTTTTGTTTTTTTTTTTTTTTTTTTTTTTTTTTTTTTTACGTCTTTGGCTTTTATTATTCCTTTAAGGAAAGCTGTTGCCCGAGTAAGGCATTTTCAGTTGTTGCACATTGAACATAGAATGATTACTGCCAAATATTGCAGATACTGAGGATTTGCTAAAATGTAGTAGTAGTTCTGTCTTTTCTAGTCTTTCTTGATTTATTCAGTAAAATTTTTAATATTTGTTAAAATGTGTCTAGTTCTCTGGTATTCAGTTTTCTGTACGGTAACTTTTTTTTTTTTTTTTTATTTCTTCGAAATTTTAGGTTTTCAGTTAATCGAAGGATATTTGTTGTTGGTTTTGCACTGTATGGCTCAATACATGGTCCCACTGATTATCAAGTAAATATACAGGTATGTTGATTTCAATCTGGTGGCATGCAGAGAAATCAGTTTTACCAAATTAATATATACTACTTATATTAATCATATTAAACATCGATAGGGAAAATGTATTTTCTCTTTCATTCATCGACAAACACAGAGCTCCATAAATCCATAACTACTAGGTTATATTGTCTCCTCCAGGTGTAGGACTAGGCAGAACAAAAAAACACTTGGCTACGCCAATGGGCCGTCCTCAGCTTGGTATATAACCCCCCCTCTCTGCTCTAGGTAATCAGTTTTAATCTTTCTAGTCAGATGTAAAGACCTAGGCTCCTGGGTGGGATCTCTCGTCCTAGCATTTTTTTTTTCTCTCCTTCCTTACTTTTTTTTTTTTCTCGGGAGATCTACATTTAACTGCCGTGCTGGGTGACGGGCTTGATAATCTAGATTCAGTGGTCCCCCCAGCCCAGCCAGCGAGCGTGTGCAGACCGCAGCTATGTGCTAGGTCGGCCATGACATGGCCTCACGGACAGAGGCTGTCCTGCGAGTTAAACATCTCACAGGGTCGCATATGACCGGGCTTGAGTCGGAGTTGCAGCAGTCCCTTGGCCGACAGTTCCCTTACTTTGGTGGCGATGAGTTCTGTCTGGAGCGTTACCTGCACCATGGAAGGGTAATTACAGTCCCCCCCTCTCCCTCTACGCGGGTAACCTCCAGGAATGGTCGGATCTGCCTGCAGGTTCCCTCCTTCCATCCTTAAATCCCTCAGTGAGCTCTGCTTCCCCCACTCCCTTTCCCCCCTGTCTGGTCCTGGAGTCTGATGGAGCTCCCAGGGCAGAGAATGCAGCGGAGACCCCTGGGGTCTCCTCCGCTATCCTTGCTCTGTAAGGGTCCTGGGATAGTGTGTGTCCTGCCCTGGTAGTTTGGAGGGGTCCCAGTGTAGGAGACCCCTAGGTGCATGCCCTACTGTTTGCAGTGTGGGTATAGTGCAGGGTGGTCCCAGTGCAGAGTGGTGTGGGGTGCAGAGTGCACAGCGAAATCTCCCCTAATGTGTGTCCCACCTTTGGGGGGGGGGGTTTCCTGCAGAGGGTGTATCGTCGCAGAGGGAGCAGAGAAGATCCTGGCAGCATGCTTCGTCCATGTCTGTCATTCCTGCCTAAGGTAGTCTATATTTTCCATTTGCATGAAGATATATTGTGTTTCCTTCCCTGTGTTCCAGGCCGAAACATCCTGAGGAATTTGCGCTACATGCGGAATGTGGCTCGGGTGTATTTGGCAGCCACAGAGTCTTTTTGGAGGTCAGACTCGCTGTTTGTGATTGCGGATGGGCCATTTCCAGATGGAGCAAACCGACAGTGACTCAGGCCTATTATATCAAGGGTCAGATTCCTCCTTTCCCTGTAAAGGCTCACTCTACTTGGGCGCTTAGTGCTTCTTGGGCCTTCTGTCATCAGGCATCAGTGGCACAGGTTTGAAAAGCGGCCACTTGGTCGCCGGTGCACACTTTTACTAAATTCTACAAAGTGGATGTGTTGGCATCTGCGACTACTTCTTCCTTTGGCTACAAAGTTTTGCAGGCTGCTGTTAAGAGGGTATGTTCCCTCTTTGGGGGTGTATTCAGTCTCGGCTTCAGTTTTTTTTTTTTTTTTTTCTTTTTGAGCACCTGTTTGTCTATTGTGTTTAGCCTTGGGATTTTTGGTGTCCCACCTCACATGTTCAGTACTGCTTGGTGGCGTCCCAATAGTTCTGAGTAATGGAGAGCTGTGTCCATCAATGAACGAAAGCGAAAAAAGTATTTTTGTACTTTGCGTGAAATCTATTTCTCTGAGTTCATTGTCGCACACAGCACCAACCCCTCTATGGAGTCTTTTTTTTTTTTTTTTTTACTTCTGACACTGCTTGTTACTAAACTGAAGGCCTGTAACAGAGAGGGGGATGTATGCCACTTAGGACTGCCCATAGGCGTAGCCAAGTCTTTTTTTTCTGCCTAGTGTCCTTCTCCTGAAGGGGGCAATATAAGCCCATGGTTCTGAATAATGGAGAGCTGTGTCCATCAATGAACTCAGAGAAATGTATTTTACGGTAAGTGCAAAATCCTATTTAGTGAAAAAATGCAGATTTTAACCTGTAGCTGTAGAATATATAAGATATAAAGTATAACCTCAGAGCAGCTTAATAACAGACCTTTTTTGGTGTAAAAGTCTGTCCAGTCCATTCAAAACTGTTTTGGCGATTAATGTTTAACTATACAATAGAGATCGACCGATTATCGGCAACACCGATATATCGGCCGATATGCACTTTCCCCGATATATCGGAATCGGCCCCTGAGGTTACCGATATTGATGATATTTATTTAGGGGAAAGTGCATGTACCGGGGTGATGCCTGCAGCTAGAGGCATCACCCCGGTACCGGTGTCCATAGCTGACAGTCGGCTGACTTGTAATGACAACCAATGTGGCACAGAAGCCGCTCGGCTATCATTACAAGGAGTGGGAGGGGACGTCTCCCCTCCCCCTCCCACCGCCTTCCACGGCTCATCCAGGTCTCCTGTCCCACCGGGAGACCCAGGCATCCTAACTCCACCGCCGCCGCCGAAGAGAAGACCCAATGTAGCATGAAGATGTGTACCCGTGAAAGCTGGTATCCCTGCCGCAATTGCGCATTCGCCGATCTCCATGTAAAAAACCCAGAAGTGGTGTCATGACATCACTTCCGGGTACTCGGCGCTGAATTAAAAACTTGACGTTTTTAATGCTTTACAGTGCCGAGGAGGGGTTTGGGGTCTTTTAGAAGAAAAAATAAACATTTTTTACATGTCTGAAAATATCGGCCGATACCGATATCCGATGACCAATATATCGGTCGATCACTACTATATAGATGTTACTTGTATCTTCCAGGGACTCCGGTGGCGAGATCTTTCTGGAGCTCAGGTCTGCACACATACTGCTGCAATAGAAGTCTTATAGCCCCTGTTGGGATTTTTTATTTTATATAATGAAGAGTGCAGCAGGTGAAATGACAAAACCCCAAGATGGTGAAGAATACCGCACAGTCCAAGGTGGACAGCAGGGAACAGACAGGAACTGTGGCAGGGTGATCTCACCACTGGAGTCTCCAAGAAGTAGAACAGCCCAATGTGTGACTGAGCCCACTGGATTTCGTCTATGAATGAAAAATAATTGAGTAGACTGCCCTATTAAGCCTACTAGAAATGTAGGTACATAGAGAATTGGAATTAATATATAGAAATAGCATTTGGTATAACATTTGTTGACTTTCCACAGTGCCACCATGGCTAGAGTGAATATAAAATTTTGTTTATGAATTTGTAAACATGGCTAGTACCTCTGTATGTCTCAAGGTCTGGAAAAATGTAAAGGAAAAAAGATAATGTACAGATATTCATTAAAATGACTGTCACTTTGGGTGTGACCAGCATCCAACATGTAAGCAGCATGCACTGAGCTCTTGATTCAAGCTGGCAATCCAATGCTGCGATCCTGCACGTTCTATACAACTCTTCTGGCAGCTACTTACGTCGGGAGACTCAATGGACCAGTGGTCTCTCATCCTGGTCCGAATCGGGCAAGTGGTCAGAGGAGAGCTAGATAAATTCACCTTGAAACCCGGACAAAATGGCGGAGACTCCTTAGCAGTGCACAGCAGCAGGGTGCAGCTGAATGTTCAGAGACTGGAATGTCTATAAACCGCCCTTTAGATCCAAATCTTTCCTGCTTGCTTCTCCTCTGCTATAGATGGGGGAATGGAACTGGAAGTGGTGATGATGCAGGGGATAGTACTGAGCCTACCCTTAGAAACTAATGAAAGCTATGCATCTGTCAGGCCTTCCTAACAAAACAATTTGACACTTAGTCGATCTATCGCTGGTTAAACGTAATATGCAAATGCTGAGGCATCATATGGCTAATGTTGAACAGAGTATTAGTGACAAAGATAGTCTTCATCCTCTTTCTGCTAACTTTTGGGTCCTTCAGAGAGACTTTTCAGTTCCTGTTGCTAAACTGTGTGATCTTGAGGGGCGTGGCATGATGGCCGAGCGAGTGGTTCGCTAGTCCCAGAGCGCTGTGAGTCTTCTCCCATCCTGCCGTCCATCCTGCACCCATCCACCATCAGGTAACACCACCTGCCTCTTTGGGACTCTGTGCTCCTCCTGAACCGGTAGCATGGTTAAAATAGGGCCAAATAAAGTGCACACAGCGGCCGGTAAGCTGGATAAAATCTTCAGGAAAGGTGTCGCCAGCGATCTCCCTCCCTTGGCAGCTGCATCCACCTCGCTCCAGCCACTGGACACAGACAGATTTGTTCCACTTCTCTGCTCCTGGCTTTCCCTGCAATGCTCAGCTGCATGTGGATTCTGCTGTGCATGCTACACACTTACGTTAGCCTGATCTCCTGCTGAACCAACTTTAGCTCAAATGATGTCAGCCATTCAGGACTGCCAAGGCTACATTGACTGCACGGATGGAGACCATTCACATTGACTTTTCCCTACTAAAACAGGATACTCAAAACTTGCGGGACCGCACTGGGGCCATGGAGGAATGCATCAGTATTTTGGAAGACACCATGGCTCCCATTGCTACCACTGTGTATCCAGTAAGCTCCAGGCCAAAGTGAATAAAATGAAAACTGGTCCTGCCTCAACAATTTGTTTGGGATTTTCTGACAAATCAAAGGGGGCCAAACCATAGCAATTCTTACTCACCTGGCTGAAAGGGACTCTGGGCCAGGACGTCATCCCTGTTTCCTTTCCCATTGAACGTGCACAACGCACCCCTCCTCGACCTCCTCTGGCGGTATTGCCCATATCAACTTTCAGGACAAGGTGGCTATACTGCGGGCTGCAAGACTAAGGGGTGAACTTTGCTTTAATAGTCAAGTGATTCATATCTTTCCGGACTTCTCAGCCCAAGTCTAACGTCAGTAAATTTCCTTCACTACTGTTAAAGCCAGACTACGGGAACAAGATGTCCAAAACTCCATGTTGTATGCAGCGAAACTCTGTCATCTCCGCAGGCAAGTTTATTTTTTCACCACACCTGCAGAAGCCACCTACTGCATATATGAGACCTTTGGCTACACGCAGCGTTCCCGCAGGCGCTGAATGATGTTTACAGTTTGCTTTGCCATTATCAACACCTGCACTGTGTGGTATCTACATTGACACCAGCTCCTTTTATCTGAGATGTTATACAGACCTTCATTGGTTTTACGTTCATTCTGTCGGTTCACCTTAGTGCTATGAGGAATGATGTTCTTCTTGGCCATTCTTTCACCCCCTCCTCATCCTGACATTACCCACGTTGTCTTCTGAGCATTGACGCACACGAGGACGGCTTTTGCATCTGACATTTGATCTCTTCAGGATTGTTGCAACATTATTTTGCAACTTATAAGGAGGGTAGGCTCTGATGTTCTGCTCCCCACTCCTACTACCGCCATCTACAGATGATGCCAGCATCACAGGTTTTGTTCACTCACCCTTTTTGTTTTGGGGCTCTCTGTATTTGGGATGGAAGAGCAAGGTGGATGGGTTGGGGTATTGCTGTGCTTCTGTTTTTTTTTTTTTTTTTTTTTTGCTTTGTTTTCTGTTACTGTTGGTTTTTGAATGTCTGTGCCTCCCTTACATCTTTTACCTGCCTCTGCCAGACACTTTTGTTGAGAAATGTTGGGTACCCTACATGGTATCCTACAAATGCTGATCATTTTATTCTTCACAGTTATGGCTAGTAATCTAATGATTGTCTCGTGGAATGTGTGGGGTCTTAACTCACCCTGGAAACTGTCCCTGGTCTTTTCCTTTCTTAAAAAATACAAACCACATATAACATGCCTGCAGGAGACCCATTTAGTATCCTATAAACTACTTGCGCTCCAAAAAGGCATGGATTGCATGCTATTTTAATGCTACCTATACCGCCTACTTCTGAGGAGTCTCAATACTGCTAGTCAAGTCTCTTCCGGCTGAAATTGTTCGTGTTGAAACAGACCCGGAGGGCCATTTTGTCATCCTGTATAAAACTGTGATTTGCAGCGCTGCTTAAATTGGTTTATAAATATATCAATACAGAGGACGATGTGTTACACATCGAAACGCGTCTAGTGATTGGTCGAGCGTATCACGTGACCTCCGGCCGGTGTAGTGGATGCTGCGGGAGCAGCCAGCCGCCGAGCCGCTCTCTTCATTCATTCACCTTTTTTTGCATGATATTATACTATGTTTGTGAGTATATTCCCATTGTTTTTCCAATAAACACCCCCTTTTTAAACGATCTTCACCATGAATGACTCTCTTTTCATGAGGACATCGGGGAGGAATCAATACTCACAGAAATAATTATACATCAAGCGGAGAAGCAGGGCAAAACTATCCTTACATGCCTGAAAACTACCATCTAGCGGTGAGTAGATAACCAAAGGGGGAGACCCCGAACAAAGCACAAATCAAGCACTTTAGCACCTGTATGAGTTCAAGTGAAAAGATTCATCACGGCAACACGATGATATAATGGACATTGAGCCATATATTTATTTTCACCAATACTACAGCACTTTATGAGTTTTATGTATTGTATTATTTATTTAATTTATATGAAGTATTTCATTATTCTATTATTTTATATGAATTTTTGATATATTTATAAACCAATTTAAACAGCGCTGCAAATCACAGTTTTACACATTTCAAAAGAGCACCCAGCACTTTTACACTGCAGCTAGCAGCTTTTTACACACAATTCACTAGTATATTGTTGCACTCAAGCACTTTTTCCATAAGCGCAGGGTCCTCTCAGTCTCACATTTTGTCATCCTGTCCATACAGATTGGGCGATCCATCTTCAATTTAGTCAACCTCCTACATACCCCCTCCCTTTTCTGCTGAAATTTAGACAATTACGGTACCTCATTCACCCTTGATTTCCCCAGGGGACAGTTGTGCACCCTATTAAGAGCCGTTTTGGGGATGAGGGGAAAACCTTTCAGACTCTTTTTAGATTGGATCCAAGTTTGACCTCACAGATGTATGGAGATGGAAGCGTCAAGATGCTAGAGATAGTTCACTTGCCACTCAGACTCCTTTCGTGCAATGTCTCGCATTGTTCTGACTTTTGCCACTTCTATTACCCTTGCTCTTATTTCTACTGCCACTATACTGCCTCGTAGCATATCTGACCATGCACCACTCTGGTTAGAGATTATTATCCTACCCTCCCATTGTCCACCCTTGTGGCGTCTAAATTCTCAATGGTTAGAGAATTAAACAATTTACAATGCCAGCGCCCGGGGCATGGCAGAGTTTTGGAAATCAAACCTTAACACTGTTAATCCTGATACTGAGTGGGAGGCCTTGAAAGCCTCGCTTCGTGGTACTTTTGTCTGTCACAGGCTTGCTCAGAAAAAAATATCCAGTTGTGTACCAAAGAACATGAATCTACCATGCTGAAAGCTGAGGCGGGATACACTGCCAACCCCACCTCTCAAATGCATGCCATTTAGTTGTATTCCCGCAGAAGGTATGATTTTCACCTATTGGACCTCACACAGAAAAATGTATGCTTCCCAAAAATATTTAAACATGGCAATAAGGCAGGACATTTATTAGCCTACTTGGCGCGTCCAGACCATTCCCCTACTTCTATCTCCCACATTCGTACATCTCCAGATACTATTGTTGATGCTCCCCATGAAATTATGGATGCTTTAATGTCCTTTTACACGCAGTTATACTCTTCAACTGTACAATATGATGATGTCCTATTGTCTCAATACTTAGCCGATATATCTCTCCCCACACTAACTAAGAAACGTAGTGATACGCTGGATGCCCCACCTACCAACTAGGATATAGTCTAGCTATTACATGAATGCCATCACATAAAGACTCTGGGACCTGATGGGTACCCCACTGAGTGGTATAACATCTGTTGAGCTCCTATATTTTGCATACCTTCATCGTGGCCGTGGATGTGGGCTTCCTTTCTCCATCCATGCAGGAGGCTTTGGTTGTCCTTACCCCAAGCCACGACAGGACCCACTAAATTGCGACTCTTACAGACCTTTTTCATTATTTTAATGTGGATACAAGGTTAATAGCTAATTGTCTAAATTTAAATGGCTTCTTCTTTGGTGCAATGACCAGGGGAATTTAATCCCTGGCCACTCCACAAGAATGAATGCAATATCCTTATGGCCACTAGGGGTGTTGAATTTAACCGTAGCATCGATGCATCGTGATTCAGCCACCCGCGATTCTGCGTCGATGCTGCGACCGGCTTTAATCGATGTCCTAATGACATCATGAAGCGCCGCCCCTCCCTCTCCACACAGCGATGGCTCTTTAAAATTCGTAGCCGTGCCCTCTTTTCCCGCCTCCTGCTGATGTCATCCCCAGCCGCCCGGCGTTGCTGCAAGAGGAGACACGAGGAGCGAGTGTCCCTGACTGTTGGATAGAGATGGACTACGGTGTGTTCATGTTTACACATGCCTGATCCCTCCAGTAAGCCGACACTGCACTCCGCTAATCACATGCAGTGAGACACTTCCCGATCAGCAGCTGCATAGAGTGGTAAATGTCTCCCTGCCTGTGATTACCGGAGTGCAGTGTCGGCTTCCTGGCGGGATCGGGCACGTGAGGACTGTCATCTCTACTCTCAGGCATTGTCTGCTGCAGGAGACTTGGAGTGTTGGAGCGAACATCCCCCCCGCTCCCACATGCGCGCTGGTCCTCCTCCTCCAGCGAGTGTCTGTCCTGACCGTCCTCCAGTGAGTGTCCTCCGTCCTCCAACGAGTGTCCATGTCCACTGTCCTCCATCCTCCTCACACAGGCCTCTGTGGGCAGAGGGAGACCCCCGAGTGAGCGTTCCGGACCCCAACTCCCAGTCCTCCTTGGCTCAGGCGTCTGCAATCTGCAGTGACTCTGTCATCATCACTCATCACTGATCAGGTACTAGTCTTAAGTCTTCAAATACTATTACAAATGTTGACATGACCCTGCCAGGGGGAGCGGCAGAGCCAGGTGAGGGGGCGGACAGGGGGAGCACACTGAGGGAGAGGGGGAGCCGGACTATCCGGCATGGTCACAGCACCGGAGATTCTCCAACCCGGATATCCCTGAGGAGACCCCCATCCATTGCCATGTATATGATATATATCATTGGTGTATGGAGTGGTGTATGGAGGTCTCCTCAGGGATATCCAGGATGTGATCTATACATGGCGGGGTATGGGTGTCTCCTCAGGGATGTGATATATACATGGCGGTGTATGGGGGTTTCCTCAGGGATATCCAGGATGTGATATATACATGGCAGTGTATGGGGGTCTCCTCAGGGCTGTGATGTATACATGGCGGTGTATGGGGGTCTCCTCAGGGATGTGATATATACATGGTGGTGAGGAGACCCCCATACACCGCCATGTATATATCCCATCCCGGATATCCCTGAGGAGACCTCCATACACCGCCATGTATTTATCACATCCCTGAGGAGACCTCCATACACCGCCATGTATTCATCACATCCCTGAGGAGACCTCCTATATGTTTGCAGTGCACTATGGACTGGGCATGGGCATTGGGCAGTAATCGTGATGCATCGCGGAATCGAATCGTATTGAATTGTTGCCCTAATAATCGTAATAGAATCGTAAGGTAAGTGAAGATGCGCAGCCCTAATGGCCACTCCTCTACCTGTGTCATTGTGTCACTGGACACTTGTAAGGCATTTGATAGTGTGGAATGGCCTTACTTGTTCACAGTATTGCAGCTCTATGGACTTGGCCTTCGGATGATCGCCTAGATATGACTCCTATACACTGATCTGGTTGCTAGGGTTTGAGTTAATTATACTGTCTCTCCAAAATTCTCAATTTTCAGAGGAACACGGCAAGGCTGTCCCCTAACTCCACTCCTCTTCGCATTGGCCATTGAACCATTAGCTGTCAGCATATGCTATTCATCGTTCGTTCAGAGCCTTTCTATTGGTACTATAGATGAGCGAATCTCCTATGCGGCTAATATCCTCATATATTTGGTGACCCTTCTACATCTCGGTATTCCCTGCTGCAAGAGAAGGAGGACTTTGGAAGGTTCTCAGGCATCTGGATCAACTGGTCTAAGTTCAGTCTTTTTTCATTAGATTCAGGGGCGGAACAAGTGATACATCCGAGTTCTCAACTACAAGTGGTTCATGCCCTCCTTTATTTGGCAGTGGTCACCACAGATGCCAGCCTGTCTGGCTGGGGAGGCGTCTTCTGCAAAATTTCTTCTCAGGGGGTCTGGGCACTGGAAGAGTTCAGACTGCCGATCAATGTCTTGGTACTCCAAGCGATCAGACTGTGCCTGGAACATTGGATGGATCGTCTTCAAGGATGTTTCGTGTGCGCCTAAAATCGGACAATGCCATGGCCGTGGCTTATGTAAGTCACCAGGGGGCGGCACAAGAAGCGTCTCTGGAGGTAGCCGGCATGCTAAGGTGGGCAGGACGGTGTGTTCCAGCCCTCTCCGCCATACACATTCCCGGGTTGGAAAACTGGCAGGCGTTTTTACCTCAGCCGGCAGGCGTTGGACCAAGGGAAGTGGTCCCTTCATCCAGAGGGGTTTAATCAGTTTTGTCTCAGGTGGGGCACCCCCGAGGTGGATCTGTTGGTGTTCCGGCTCAACGGAAAGGTGCAGAGGTTTGTGGCTCGGTTACGGGACCCTCTGGCGGACTTCACTGATGCGCTGGTGGCCCAGTGGGGTCGGTATCATCTGATTTACATTTTCCCTCCTCTCAAGCTTCTGCCAAGACTTCTACGCAGGATCGAGGCAGAAAGGATTCCGGTCATCTTAGTGGCATCGGACTGGACTCGCCGGACTTGGTACGCCGATTTTGGTGCGGCTGGTCGCCGATGTTCCTTGGAAGCTTCCTCTCAGGGAGGATCTGCTGTCCCAAGGACCAATCTTCTATCCTGCTTTACAGTCTCTGGCTTTGACTGCTTGACTGTTGGAACGCCTGGTGCTGATGGATAGAGGTGAGTCAGTGATTCCAACGCTGTTAAAAGCTAGGAAATCTACTTCTAGGAAGATCTACCATTGTACATGTAAGACTTACATTGCGTGGTGTGAGTCTCTTGGGGTTCTTCCTCGCTCTTTTTCGGTGGCTCTGATCTTCTCCTTGAGCAGAAACTCACCTTGGATACTATCAAGGGTCAGGTGTCAGCCTTAGCAGTCTTCTTTCAATGGCCCTTGGCCACATACTTCATGGTGCATACTTTTCTTAAGGGAGTTAGGCACTTGACCCCTCCAGTGCGGTTTTTGTTGCCGCCTTGGGACCTCACTTTGGTGCTCTGTCCTCCAAAAGCCTCCCTTTGAGAATTTTTGGGAGATTTCCCTGCTTACGCTGTCCCAGAAGATGGCTTTTTTTTTTTTTTTGCGGTTTTCACCTCGCACCTGCGCACAGGTTGTCGGAATTGGCGGCGTTACCCTGTCCACCTTACTTGGTGGTTCAGTGATAAGATGGTTCTTCGCCCCTGTCTGTAGTTCCTTCCTCACGTTCTCTACTTTTTCATTTGAATAAAGACATTGTGTTGCCTTCCCTGTGTCCCAGGCCAAAAACATCCAAAGGAAATTGCTTTGCATGCCTTGGATGTGGTCTGGGTGTTTAGGGTGTACCTGGCAGCTACAGAGTCTTTTAGAAAATCAGACTCGCTATTGGTGCTTACGGGTGGTCCTCGGAAAGGGTTGTCCGCTTCCTCTGCCACCATTTCCAGAGGGATCAGACAGACGGTGATGCAGGCCTATTTGATCAAGGGTCAGGTTCCTCTTTTCCCTTTCAAGGCGCACTCGGGCACTTAGTGCCTCCAGGGCCTTGCGTCATCAGGTCAGTGACGTAGGTTTGCAAGGCAGTCACCTGGTCATCTGTGCACACTTTCACAAAGTTCTATAAAGTGGATGTATTGGCATCTGCGGAAGCTTTCTTTGGCCAAAAGGTTTTGCAGGCCACTGTAAGAGGACCTCCTTTGAGGGTGTATTGTTTCTTTCAGGTGAGCTCCAGTTGTTTTGGTTAAGCTCCTGTTTGCCTGGTTGGCTATAGTTAGCCTTGGGAACTTTTTTTAGCTGTTCCCACCCCTCATGTTTAACACTGCTTTGGTTAAGAAGATCAGGAGCTGTGTCCGTCAATGAACACTGCTTTGGGACGCCCCAATGGTTAAGAAGATCAGGAGCTGTGTCCGTCAATGAACGAAAGAGAGAATCTTATTTTTGACTTGCCGTAAAATCCATTTGTCTGATGTTCATTGACAGACACAGCACCCATCCCTCTGTGGAGTTGTAATTCTTCTGACACTGCTTGTAACAAAACTACAGTACCTATAGCAGAGAGAGCAAGTATATCCCCTGGGACTGCCTATAGGCGTAGCCAGACTTTTTTTTTTTTAATGCCTAGTGTACTACTCCTGTAGGGGGCAGTCTAACCCAATGGTTAAGAAGATCAGGAGCTGTGTCCGTTAATGAACATCAGAGAAAAGGATTTTACATTAAGTCAAAAATCCCATTTTCCTTCCAAAACTTTTATATGTAATGTCTAATGCTCCTTGCAGAATCCCCAAATCCATTTTCAAACAAATTGAATCCCTCTGCATGGGTTTCCTTTGGAATTGCCAAGCTCCCAAAATGGCCCTAGAAATTCTGAAGCAACGGTCTCACCTGGCTGGAAAGGCCTTTCCAAATTTCTATCTATATTACTTGGCCTCTCGGTTGTGATGCATGATTGGCTACACCCCTCTCCACATAATGCCTGTATTGCCTAAGCCACTATAGTCTCCTCTTTGAAAACTTTACATTATATCATATACCAGAGACCGATGCCTACCTTGGCGTGGCAATGCTACACACTATGTTGTCTCTTTTTTTGGACAGTGTCTCCTAACAATCCAATTTGGTATAACCCCATACTGAATGAACGTCTCATGATCCCTAATTCACAATATTCGTTTGTTAGAGGCGTTAAATATCTGTCACTTCTATACTGAGCAGGGCCTTAAAGCTTTTGTCCAGCTAAGAGAGGACTTTGATCTTCCCTCTGCTTTTGTTTTTTTTATTTTCAGCTTCGGCATCCCCGAGGAACCACAATTTGGCTCACTCCGTTACGGATGGCCCCATTGGAGAAACTACTTAGAAACCCAGAAACCACCAAATTCATTTCTGAATACTACTTTCCTCTAATGGCTGATTCTAATCTTAGATTTGTGGCTGCACAGGCCCGTTGGTCCGAGTTGAGTGTTCAGCTCACTGATGAAGACAAATCACAGATACTTATAAAAGTTTTGTTTATAGCATGGGTATCCAACCTTTTGGCTTCTCTGGGGCACATTAAGTGTGGAGAAATTTTCTCGGGCGGCATCTAAAATATATACTATAGTAAAGTTATATAAGTAATAAAACACATCTTTCCTGCGCCTCCGCGCCCCCTCCCCCGCACTAATTTAACACAACTAGAGGATGATCAAATTGAATGGAATCAGTATGCAGAGGTTTACTTCTGAGAGATATTTAAGGAACACTCCAACCACCATGACCACTTCAGTGATTTTGAAGTGGTCATGGTGGTAGGAGTCAGAAGCATTGCATATGCTGGGATATTTAGTTATGTGCTGGGGGCTAGTTGCACCCCTAGCACATATGACTTGGGCAGCCAGAAAATGTCATGTCCTTATATATACATGTATGAACATGACATATGACAAAACACAACTAGTTATTAAAAAATATTGCAACAATTTACACACGCTAATGCACATACCTTTTCTACTACTTTTGCAGACTGCTGGTGCGGTTACTGCTGGTCATGCGGGTACTGCTGGTCATGACGTTGGGTACTGCTGGAGGAAGCAGCGGCTTCCGTAGAGAGCAGAGCCGCTACTTCCTGTGTGGCTCCTGTCATAGGCGGAGTGCATTTCCTGTCACTCCGCCTGTGACAGAGGCGGTGTAATGTTAGAAAACCATACCCCGTGAGAAATCCATACCCTCGTCACTTCCTGTCAGGAACAGCTGAGCAGCATAGCAGTATGCATGCTCAGAGCCCCGGATACGTCATTGAACAGCCGAGGGCCTGACAAGTGCGCATGCTCCGAAGGTATGGTTTTCGAACGGTAGTGTGTGTAATGTTATACTTGCGGCGGTTACATTAAAACAGCTGTGCTGCAATATGAGTCATCTCCGCTCCTATCCCTGTCACTTCCCTGTTCTTGGCTAGTAAATATAAAAGCGGCGGCGGGTGTATGAAATCTAAATTACGGAGATGTCGGCTCCATGATCCGCTTTTATATTTATTAGCCGACATCAGGGAAGTGTCAGGGAAAATCTATACCCTCTGTAGGAGCACCGGAAGTGACGAGGGTATGGTTTTCTCACGGGTATGGTTTTTTCACAGAACACCGGAACTGTACAGGAAGCAGCGGCTCTCACTGACTGCAGACATACGAAGTCTCCCGCGGCAGCAGGGAAGATCGCATGGCACTTGCGGGTGTCCGTGAGCCGCGGGTTGTACATGCCTGGTTTAAAGCTTCTAGGGATAGAATTAACCACATAACGACCAGATGTACTGCGGCAGGCTAGCTCTCCCAGGCAAAGACATGTACGGTGCTCGCCCCGCTGACCGAGAAGGACGGACGGCTGATGTAAACACAGCCGTCTGTCCTCCTTGAGATGATCAGAGACCATGCGATCCTGCTATATAGGATCGCATGTTTCTATAATCATCTCACAAGCCCAACCCACAGGAGAGGCAGAAGGAGCTTAGGGAACTTAACAAGTGGCTGAGGAACTGGTGTAGGAAGGAGGGGTTTGGGTTCCTGGAGAACTGGGCTGACTTCTCAGTCGGCTATCGGCTCTTTAGTAAGGATGGGCTGCACCTTAATGGGGACGGTACAGCTCTTTTGGGGAGAAAGATGGCCACCAAGTTGGAGGGGCTTTTAAACTAGGAGACGGGGGGGGGAGGGCTCAGAAGTAGAGTCAGTTAGGAGGGAGCAAAGGACTGAAGGCAGTTGTAGGGTCAGCAGCGACAGTAGGTCCACAACGTCAATTGGTAGGTCTGTGCGGGAGAACCTCAGACCAAACAGGAATAAACATAACCAATCACGTTTAACTTCCGTAAAACTAAGAGGGGTATATGCTAATGCCAGGAGCCTAGCTAATAAAATGGATGAGTTGGAAATGTTAGTTCATGAGGAAGACATAGACCTTGTGGGAATAGCGGAGACTTGGTTCGACCCCTCACATGACTGGCTGGCAAATATCCAAGGGTATTCGGTGTACCGGAAGGACAGGGTAGGAAAAAGAGGGGGAGGGGTATGTCTCTACGTCAAGAACAATGTAAGGGTGATAGAGAGGAGTGACATTACGGAAGGGATGAGTATGGAGTTAGAATCCGTGTGGGTAGAACTCCTTAGGGAAGGAGTAAAGGGAAAAGTAATTGTGGGGGTTTGCTATAGGCCACGTAAACAAGGGGAGGAGATAGAGCTGGAATTTTTAGCACTTTTGGGTAAAATGGCAAAGCTAGGATCAGTCATCATATTGGGGGACTTCAATTATCCCGACATTGACTGGGGAGAGGGGATTACACACTCTCACATAAGGCCCGTCTATTCACAGAAACCTTACAGGATAATTACATGTCACAGTTGGTGGATTCTCCTACTAGAGAAAACGCAGTCCTGGATCTATTGATCACTAATGACTCAGACATAATCTCGGAGGTAGGAGTCCAGGACAACCTGGGCTCTAGCGATCACAGGATGATCACATTTAGTGTAAATAACAATAGAACAAGGCAAGTGGGGAACATAAGAACCCTTAACTTCAGAAGGGCAGACTTTCCAAAATTGTACTCATTGATGGAAAGGGTAAACTGGGAGCGAACCCTAGGATCCCTGACCACAGAAGAAAAATGGGAATGCTTTAGGAACATAGTAAGCAAATGCATCTTGCAGTGCATTCCTATGGGAAATAAATTTAGAAGAGACAAGGCCAAACCTGGCTGGCTAAACCATAGCGTTAAAAATCTTATTAGGGGAAAAAAATTGGCCTTCAGGAAATATAAATCAGAAGGCACAGTATTGGCTTTCGACCAATACAAGGAGGCAAATGAGAAGTGTAAACACGAAATCAAGATGGCTAAAATAGACTTTGAGAGACAAATAGCGGAGGATAGTAAAAAAACCCCAAAGAAATTCTTTAAGTATATCAACAGCAAAAAAACTAGGGCAGAGCATATTGCACACATAATTAGCGATGATGGGGGGATGGTTACAGAGGACACTGAAAAAGCAACGGTGCTGAATGCTTTTTTCTCGTCAGTATTTACACAGGAAATGGAGGGGTACACTGACCATGACTGTTTGGTTAGTAGTAATACACAGGACTTGCCACTATGGCTAACAGAGGGTGAAATCAGGGAAAGGCTGGATAAACTTAACACAAACAAATCACCAGGCCCGGATGGCGTACATCCGAGAGTACTCACGGAACTCAGTAAGGTTATATCCAGACCACTGTTCCTGATCTTTGCGGACAGTATTAAGACAGGAGATGTACCAGGAGATTGGAGGAAAGCTAACGTCATTCCGATATTCAAAAAGGGTCAGAGGCATGTCCCGGGAAATTATAAGCCTGTCAGTTTGACATCGATAGTATGTAAACTTCTGGAGGGGATGATAAGGGACTATATCGTAGAGTTTGCTAAAGACAACAGCATCATCAGTAATAACCAGCACGGGTTTACAAATGGGCGTTCTTGTCAAACCAATCTATTAGCATTCTACGAGGAGGTGAGCTGTGAGCTAGATAGGGGCAGACCAGTGGATGTGGTGTACCTGGATTTCGCTAAGGCGTTTGATACAGTTCCCCATAAGCGCTTAATTTATAAAATAAGGTCTGCAGGTATCGACAGCAGGGTTTGCTTTTGGATACGGAACTGGCTAAAAGGGCGTGTCCAAAGGGTGGTAATAAACAGCGCATACTCAGACTGGTCTGAGGTAGTAAGCGGGGTCCCCCAAGGCTCAGTCCTGGGACCAACCTTGTTCAATTTATTCATAAACAGCATTAAGGTCGGGGTCAGTAGTTCAATAGCAGTTTTTGCAGATGACACAAAATTGGGCAGGGCAATAACTATCCAGACTATCGAGGTTGAGCAGCCCTCCCCACCCCCCACATACACCTGTACTCAATCAGTGTCCACCATCAAATGGATATAGGAGGAATCCCCTGTAGTGCATTTGCACATTTTTCCCAGCAAGGAGTGTTGTCTCCAAGGGTTAGAAGGGCTGGATTCATCTCTTTTTCATGGATAGTGTAGGACCCACTGATAATGGGGTACTTTGACGCAGTAGTGGGCTTGAGCACGATATGGCCATATGGTGGGACCAAACCCCCATTTTTATTTATGGACTCTCTTCAGATTTGGTAGTAATTTCTTTTGCATTTGCGCGCTATTCTTTTTTAATATAAATAACTGCACAGCATGAAGCAGATATCCTACAGGATGACCTGGACAAAATAACGGAGTGGGCAACGACTTGGCAAATGTGGTTTAACGTAGAGAAGTGTAAGGTTTTGCACTTGGGAACTAGAAACATAAAAGCACAATACACGTTAGGAGGGGAACCCTTGGGGGAATCAAAAATGGAGGAGGATCTGGGAGTCTTGGTTGATGATAGACTAGGCAACAGCATGCAATGTCAAGCGGCAGCTGCCAAAGCTAGCAGAAAATTAGCATGCATAAAGAAAGGGATGTATTCCAGAGATAAGACTATACTCCTTCCACTTTATAAAACTCTGGTCCGACCGCATCTGGAGTATTCTGTCCAGTTCTAGTCGCCAGTCCTCAGAAGGGATGTGTTGGAGCTGGAGAGAGTCCAGAGAAGGGCAACTAAACTAATTAGGGGATTGGAGGACCTTGATTATGAAGAGCGTCTGCAATCGCTTGATTTATTCTCCCTGGAGAAGAGACGCCTGAGGGGGGACATGATAGCAATTTTTAAATATCTCAATGGGGATCTCAGCTTAGAAAAAAAGCTGTTCAGTCGAAGGGATTGCATGAGGACTCGGGGGCATACAATGCGATTAGAGGAGAAGCGTTTTAACCTCAGGCAATGTGGGGGGTTCTTTACTGTTAGGGCTACAAGATTGTGGAGTTCTCTACCACAAGAGGTGGTTTCTGCGGGTAGTATGGTGGCTTTCAAAAGACTCTTGGACGTGCATCTCAAGGATCAGAACATTCAGGGATATGTGAGATGATTACAGCCACACACCTACACAGGTTGAACTGGATGGACTATTGTCTTTATTCAACCTCACCTACTATGTAACTATGTAATATGTAACCCCCCCACAGTTAGAATCACTCCCCTAGGCTTACATTTAACCCATTGATCACCCATAGTATTAACCCCTTCCCTGCCAATGGCATTATTACAGCAACAGTGCATATTTTTAGCACTGATTACTGTAGTATTGTCACTGGTACCCCCAAAAGTGTCAAAAATGTCAGTTACGGGTCCGATCTGTCTGCCGCAAAAATCGCAGGTTCGCTGCCATTACAAGTAAAAACCAAAAAAAAAAAAAAATTCAATAAAAATGACTTAAATCTTTCCCGTAGTTAGTGAACGCAATAACATTTGCGCGAACTAATCAAAATACGCTTATTGCGATTTTTTTTTTTTTTTTTTTTTTTTAATTTTTTTTTTTCCCAAAAATATGTAGCAGGAAACAAATTGGCCTAGAATGTTAAAAAATTTAGATTTTTACATTTTTTTATTTTTTTTTTGCAATGTTATGTAGCAGAATGTGAAAAATATATATTTTTTTTTAATTGTCGCTATTTTTTTGTTTAAAGCGCAAAAAATAAAAATCGCACAGGTGATCAAATACCACTAAAAGAAATCTCTATTTGTGGGGAAAAAAAGGACGTCAATTTTTTATTGGGTACAACGTCGCACAACCGCACAATTGTCCGTTAAAGTCACGCAGTGCCGAATCGCAAAATAGGGCCTGGTCATTAAGCAGCAAAATCTTCCGGACTTAAAGTGGTTATACAAATAAAAAAATTACGTCAGTCACCTTACCCCTTCTCAATTGTGTAGGATGGGATTATGCACCACCTCTGAATGCTTTAGGCTTCATTCACACCTATCGTTTTCAGGCTTTTTTCTTTTTTTTTTTTTTGGGAGGGGGCTTTTTTCAGGCATTTTTTGCAGGTGTTTGGAGGAAGGCATTGACATCTAACAAAAAAACGCTTATAATCTGCCAAAAAAGAAGCTCATGTACTTTTTTGAGCTTCGGGTGTTTTGCTTCAGGCGACAAAACGGTCAGATGTGAACAGGGGCCATTGAAATTAATGGGATTTTGCATGTTGGGTTTTTTGAGACTTCAGAGATTAGCGTTTTTACGAGCTGAAATATGCTCAGGTCTGAACAGGGCCTTAGAGGTTGTGGCATTGCAGCTGACTTCATACATTGCTTTTGGTCCTGCCCTATTGTTTCTTCATTCTGGTCAGAAGTTGATTTATTTTTATCCACGGTCCTGGGTGTATCTAACATCTTACATCCTAAAAACTGTTTTATTGAGTATTTTGGGTGAACTGTCAGTTTCTACAGGTATTAAAAGTTTGTTACACGTACTGTACTTTTTTGCCAAAAGGACTATTCTCCTGAGCTGGAAGGGGGCTTCCCGACCCTCTATAAACACTTGGCTTCAATTGGTCAATGATAGCTTACCTCTGTATAAGCTTACTTTTGAGCTCCGACAACAACCCTATCTTTTTGAAAAATTGTGGCATTGATTGGTGTCCAGCCCTCTTACTTTAGTGTCCTTGGGCCCAGGAGACTTGTCTACACTGCTGACATATTCTTTGGCACATATGTCAGTTTTTCAGGCGGATCTGAACGGATGCCCTATGCATCTCCATGGGGCATCGGATGTCAGCGGAGACATGTCCGCTGACATCCCATCCTGTCCGTCAAAATCCGGACGTATGGAAACCCTATTTTCCATCCGTCTGGCGGATTGGATTGGATGAGAACGGACAGGCAGTCCGTTCTCATCCGATTCCCCCATAGAGAAGAGTGGGGACCTGACAGCTCTGTCTCCGCACACAACGCGGAGACAGAACTGCCGTCCGCCTGCTTAGCGGGGGATCGGCGGATCTATCCCTACTGAGAAAAACTGAGTCTGCCGACGGAGCGGCAAGTGTGAAAGGGGCCTTAATGTATACTGTTGCTTATCTGCTGACTGAACGGTAAATCTTTAAAGTTGTATCTTTCTCCTTTGTATGTACATTCCTTGTGTGACTTGGGAGGCACAGTCTGGTTAATGTTTTTGTGAAACTCTTAACAAACCTATCTTTAAAAGAAAAAAACTCTGATCTTGAGGATCAACAGTGTAGTGTAGCAACTGTCTCCGATTTATGGGATTTCCATAAGGTTGTGAAATATTCTTTGATACCTGGATGTAGTCTGCAGTAGGAGAAGGAATGTTGTCACCTTTGTTTGCCATTAAAAAGGAAGATGAGACCTCGATCCCCTGGAGTTACTCTGACCTCTTGCCAAATTCCTAAATATAGGGGTAAAGCCAGCCATAGATGGTGCAAATTTCTTTCCTGCAAATACAGGTTGACTGTGTTCCTGGGGAATCCCTCCAGCGGAGCTATTGTGCTCCTAGTGAGAGGGTGTGGGGAGCGATCCCTGCCGTTAAAGCATGCAGTGATTATTGCTAGCAGCTATAGCCGCTGGAAATAATTGTATAAAAAAATGACGTGCCAGTTGTACAATCAGCCTTTCCATACATGGTCCCTGCTGAACTGCCTGAGATTCGAACTGTCTATGGCCAGCTTAAGAAGGCCAGTTTGTGTTGGGCCTACAACCAGGCTGAGCAGAGATTCAACAATGTAATCTCTTTTTTGATTTCTTGCCTCTGCGCAGAAAAAAGGGCGGACCTTATTTAATGTAAAAAAAAAACTACTTTGACAAGTTATTACTTAGTATATTAAATCTTGCTAAGCTGTGGGTTGCTTATGATAGCAAAAATCAATACTCACTGATCCGCAAGAGGCAAGTTATAGGCTAGATGCTCAACCACACAGAATACATCCTGCTTCACCAAGAAGCTGCTGGGGTCTATTGTAGAACTGGTCTTCTGCTGTTCAACACCCTCATTTATCTGTTTAATACTTTCAATATTGAAGACCTTATTGGTTTCCCTCTATCTCACCTTGGTTCTGGCTGCTGCAGAACCCCATGTATACTTCACTGTATTTTGTGGGAGACTCTCAGCCTTTATTTCTCTAACGTCCATCAACAGACGCAGCCTCATCTCCATGAGCTGAGTGGTTTTATGCTGCTCCCATCAGGAGTAGTCTAGGCAGTAAAATTTGAATACACACGCCTAGGGGACTGACCCTCGAGGCATAAATCCCCACTGCACAATCCAGCACATCAGTTTGTTTCTGGCTAGAGAAGGAGTAGGACCTAGGTTTCCTGCTGGGACTCCGGTCTCAGTTTTTTATTCTTTTCAGAATATTTTTTTTTATTTATCTTTACTCACTTGCTAGCTAGTGTTCAGGGAAGAATTTTCCTGGCGATCTACAAGCAACGATGCCGGCTGGAGCTTTGCAATGGATAATCTAGATCCTTATGGTCCCCCCAATCTGGCCTATGAGCGAGAGCAGGTTATAGTTCTGACCTAGGCCTAGCCACGACAGTGCCCCCTGGTCCGAAGAGGGATGAGCCTGCGAGCAGATGCCTCGACTGGACGCATCGACCTAGAACGCCCTGAGTCGCAGCACCCCCACTTCGGGTGGGAGGCAGTCTGCCCGGAGCGGAGCCCACCTGGTCCATGGTATGGGATTCGTGCCTCCCAAGAGATCCCCCTGGTATGCCCGATACCCGGTCTGTGTGTTCTTCCCTGTCCCTGCGGGTACTGTGTGTCTGGTGTGCTCTGGCTCTATATGGGGGGGGGGGGGGGGGTGGTGAAATGGTACTTTGGGCTTGCTGGTCCCTGTTGTTTGTTCCTGAGGCCTTCATGTGTCAGTTTCTAGCTGCATGGTGCGTTGTGGGCAGCCATTTTCCCTGCAACTTCCTATTGTTGCCTATGGGCGTCCATCTTTGTGTAGCCCTGGTGCTATACTCGGCATTCTCTCCCTATCAAACGACATCACTTCCTGTGTGGTCATTTCCTGCTGCTGTGCAGAGGTCATTTCCTGCTTTTCTCTCCATGCTGTGGTAGATTCAGGAGGAAGCGTGTCTGAGGTGGTAATGTATTGGGGGTCTCTGCGGACATATATTTTTGCACTTTCTGCTGTCAGTTTGGTTTAAAGGGGTTCCCTGAAAGAGGTTGTAAACTCGTTAAAAAATTTTTTTTTTCTTTTACAACCTGCAAGAGAAAGACATAATGAGCTAGTATGCATCGCATACTAGCTCATTATGAAATACTTACCTTAGAACGAGCCCCCGCCGTGCCGCTCTCTTACCTGTATGACGAGCGACATGTTCAGTCGCCCGTCTTCCGGGATCGCGGCATCCGGCCATCGGATTGGCCGGAGCCGCGGTGACGTCACTCCTGCGCACGCGCGCAGGAGCCGACGGTCACGGCACGGGGCTCTGAAGGAACGGCACGATCAGCCGTTCCTTCAGAGCGCATGCGCCAGTGACGTCACTGGCTGCATTAAAGGTAAATATCTCCTAAACCGTACATGTTTAGGAGATATTTACAGTACCTATAGGTAAGCCTTATCATAGGCTTACCTATAGGTACAACTTCCTGAGGAGGGTTTACTTCCTCTTGAAGACTGCTGTGGTCGGTAGATACCGCGATTTTCGCTCTTAAAGTGACAATACAACGTTTTTTTGCGATTTGCACTATGGAGTCCCAAACTGGAAAATCACCCTCAGACCCACTCTGTGCGACTCCTGGACAGTGCGGATCACAGCCACTGGCCTCGATTTCAGCTGCCCTGGAAAGCCCAGGGCCGCTGATAAGGCAGTACAGCCACACCCACTTAATTTTAGGGATTATAGTGATTTCCTGGGCCCCCTTAGGTCAACAGAGGGGCCCAGGAGGTGAGAGCAGAGGAGGGACTTTTTTTTGCCATTTTCGGGCGCATGCACATTATCCCGTGCCGCATGCTGCTCTTCACTTGTGCAGCTACACAGATCAAATTTCCGGCTGTCCACTGTGTGCGTCTTCCCCCTGGCGGATGGATTCAAATGTGGAGCCGCTTCCCTGCCTCAGAAGGTGTCAGCGCTGCAGCCCGTCGAGCCCGAGGGAGAGATTGATCATCACTGAGGAGGCTCAGAGCGCAGTGGGAGTACTTCAGACACAGGCAAGCAGTCCCCTGCACATGACAGGTCAGATAGGTTACTCAGGAAAGTGCAGTCGTCGGACTCCCTGCTGTGTGCTTAGGATGATAATCATCAGCATTCTGTTGCATTCTCACAGCACAGCAGTCTCTCTGTGTCACATATCTGTTGGGTGCTGACTGTGTTATGGCTGTACTGTGTTATAGTCTGAAACACACAGTAGATCGATAGAGAACCTGCTGTGCTGTGAGCAACATAATGATGATGATGATCATCATCATTAGCACACAGTTAGATGCTACTTTACACTTGTGTTTAGGGTGGGGGGTTAGTAAAAACACACAGCTGAGCTACATTTTTGCCACCCCTCAAAACACTCCCCTTTTAAGAACCTTTCACCCCAGCTTTCCAATTAGGTTTGCCTGTTCGTTTTTTCTGGGGACCTGATTGAAAGCTCCATTTAGGTCTAGCGAGTCCCAATGTAAATGGGACTTGTGCCTGTTTACACCCACTTACCCCCCGTGCCAATTCAGGTCCAAAAAAAAATTAAAAAGGCCTGCCTCCTAAATGTGACAGATCAGAGTTGGCCTGATGTAAGTGGACACAAGTCCATTTACATCTTGCTACCCATAAAGCCACCACAAGTCTGTGGTATATGTGGGCACTCTCTGAACGGGCATGGACATCAAAACACTGACATCTGTCCCATTCAGCTCCAGTTATGATTGCTGGGGCGCTGTGACAGATTCCAGGCAGGAAAGCTATGGTGGGTGCAGACTATGGTCTGAACACACCTGAGCTCATCCCATCTAACTAGCGGTTGTGAAAAAAGTTCTAAAATAAGACATCAGGCTCTGTTTGCGTTATAATATGTGTAATTTTAAAATAGTAATGGTCATTAAAGGATAAGTTCACCATTTGGAACATGTTACATGGTTCACCTGTTTTTAGGGTGGAATATGTAACATGCTCCTGCCACCAGCTCCCCCCCCCCAAAAAAAAATCTCAGAAATCTGGCAACGTTTTCCCTTGTCCCGACACCTTTCACAATATTGTGAATGACCAAAGGTGGCGCGTTAAGCACATGTTAGTGGTGCCAAAATGCTTTAAACGCCGGTATCCTTATGCTGAAAAGGTCTCCAACCGTTGGCTGTTGCCACCTAAAGTGGACCATCCTGTTTCCAAATTGAACAAATATACCCTTGTGCCTGTGGAGGATTCCCCATGTTTTACGGATCCAGTGGACAGGCGGGTGAAATCCCTTTCCCGCCATCTTCATGTGCTGGTGGGTTCCATTTTGAAACCGGTTTTTGTGTCGGTATTGGTTTCACAGACGGTGATCGAATGGATTATGGGGTTGCGGGGACTTTGTACCCTGAGACTGTTCCTGCGGAACAGCTGTAACTGTTGGACCAGGTGATCCAGGCTCTGGTGTTCCTGTGTGATGCGGCTATGCATGCGGCTCCCCTGGTGGCCAGGGTCTCGGCTGTGGACATTGTTTTAAGACGCATGATTTGGTTGAAGAACTGGTCGGCTAACCAAGCTTCTAAAAAGGCCTTAGGCCTTAGCTGATCTCCCCTTTCTGGGAGACAGGTTATTTTGTGATTCATTGGATGAGTTGATCAAGGGACTGACTGGCGGAAAGAGTTCTCTTCTTCCTCAATCTTCCAAGGGTAAGACAATCCCGTCCTAAGCGGGGTCCTTCCTTTTCTGCTCACACATGTTTTTTTCATGCCTCCAGGGCGCAAGAAAAAGGTAAGCCGTTCAGGACTCTGGAGGTGCTAAAAAGCCCTCTGGTCAGTCCGGTGCGGCAGACAAGTCCTCTTCAGCATAAAGGGGCGCCCTCACCCGGCTCAGGGGTGGGGGGACGTCTGCGCTTCTTTCAGGAATCCTGGACTTCCTTCATTCAGGACGATTGGGTTCACAGACTGGTTTGTTCCGGGTATAGGATCGAATTCCGGTTCCGGCCAGGGAACAGGATCTTTGTCAAATCTTCACCTGTCTCCAGAGCGTTTGAAGGATCTGCAGGAGGCTGTGCGAGATCTCCTGGCTCAAAGGGTGATTGTGCCAGTTCCCCAACAGGAACACTCTTGAGGTTTCTATTCAACCTGTTCACTGTGCCCAGAAAGGAAGGCAAAGTGTGTCCAATCCTGGACCTCAAGGCTTTCAAATGCTTTGTGTGGGTGCAGAGGTTTTGAATGGAGTCCATTCAGTCAGTGGTGGCATCTTTGAATCAGGGGGATTTTATGGCTTCCATCGATCTCAAAGATGCGTATCTCCATGTCCACATATTCGAGGGACACCAGCGATTCCTCTGCTTTGCGGTGGCAGAGGAGCACTTTAAATTTGTGCCGTTACCCTTTGGTCTCGCCTTGGCTCCCAGGATTTTACCAAGGTCCTAGCCCTTGTGCTGGCCTTGTTGCGTCAACGAGGTATCTCCATTGTGGGATATCTGGACGATCTCCTGTTGCGAGCAGTTTCCCATTCGGATCTGCTGGACAACGTCTCCATCATGATTCAGATTGTGGAGGTGGATCTGTTCACGTCTTGCCTCAACAGGAAAATTCAGAGGTTTGTGGCCAGGTCTCAGGATCCTCTGGCCGACTCCACAGATGCTCTGGTGGCTCCTTGGGGTCGGTATCGCCTGTTATATGCCTTCCCTCTGCTCGTTCTCCTGCCAAGGTTTCTTCGCCGGGTGGCGATGGTAGGCATTCCGGTGGTTCCAGACTGGCCTCGGCAGTCTTGGTACGCAGAACTGGTAAAAATGGTCGTGGATCCTCCATGGCGTCTTCTGCGGGAAGATTTTCTATCACAAGGACCGATCTTCATCCTGCTTTACGCTCGCTGGCTTTAACGGCTTCTCCAACCTTATGTCTTTTCTTCCTAAGGTGGTGTCGGATTTTCACCTGAATGAAGACATTGTGTTGCCTTCCTTATATCCTAAGCCTAAACATCACAAAGAAGTTGCCTTGCACTCTCTGGATGTGGTTCAGGCGATAAGAGTTTATCTGACGGTTACTGGGTCCTTCAGGAAGTTGGACTCTTGTCCTTCCGGACGGTCCTCGCAAAGGTTTGGCTGCGTTCTCTGCGACCATTTCGAGATGGATCAGGCAGACGGTGGTTCAGGCTTATTCAATCAAGGGTCAGGTTCCTCCTTTTCCCTGTGAAGGCGCATTCTACTAGAGCGCTGAGTGCCTCTTGGGCTTTTCGCCAGCAGGCCTCTGTTGTACAAGTTTGTAAGGCAGCGACTTGGTTGTCTGTGCAAACCTTTACCAAATTTTACAAGGTGGATTTGTTGGCATCTTCGGATGCTTCTTTTGGCCACAAGGTCATGCAGGCTGCTTTTTCATAAGGGAATGTTTGTTTGTGGTTCTCTTCGGGGTCTTTTTTCTGGGTGGGCTCCTGTTTGGTTTGGCTAAGTTTAGCCTTTTGGAGTTGACGTTACTATCTGGTTGCATTTTTCCCACCCCTCATACCTACACTGCTTTGGGACATCCCACTCAGCTCATGGAAATGAGGCTGCATCTGTCGACAGACGATAGAGAAAATACGATTTTTGTATGATCTTACAGTAAAATCTTTTTCTCTACGGCAGACGCAGCACCCACCTCTCTGTTTGGGGTTGGTTCTTTTGTCTTCACTGATTTTAAACTAAACTGATGTGCTGGATTGTGCAGTGGGGGTTTATGCCTAGAGAGTCAGCCCCCTGGGCGTGTGTATTCAAATTTTACTGCCTAGACTACTCCTGATGGGAGGAGCATAAACCCACTCAGCTCATGGTGATGAGGCTGCGTCTGTCGACGGACATCAGAGAAAAAGATTTTACGGTAAGATCTTAAAAAAAATCATATTTCTCTTACGTCCTCCGACAGTCGCCGCCTCCTCCTCTAAGTCCTCACTGTTGGGTATTGTCTTCCTATCCAAAGGAATAGCTAGGCATATAGACTTAGTCCAAAGACAAAAGGCATTAGCATATACACACCCATGGGGGCTGCCCCATCCGGTCAATACCCCCCCTGCATCACCACTCCCAACTCAGTTTTAATTTGCCTAGCGTCAGGAATAGTCAGGCTTCCCTTGTGCTGGGGCTTCAGTCTCAGCCTTCCTAATCTTTTATTTGATTTTCTTTGAAAATGTCGTTTTTTTCTCTTACTTTACTAGCTGTTTATTTTGTCAGCTTCTAGTGTTAGTCTTCTCTTCGGATGAAGATGGATCATGCGGTGCTCGGATTCGGACTGGCCGCCCTGGTTCTCCAGAGCACAAGGGTCAGATGGACCCCCAGCCCGCCATCGAGCGTTCAGCTATGGTTCGCCCTGGCATTATGAACGACCCATCCCTGTTCGCTGCAGGGATGCAGCCGTGAGGTGGCTACCTCACAGGACTCGTCTGTGGTGCTGCAGCGTCATGTCCCTGGCTCACGGCACTCCCTGTCAGATGAGGACAGAGGTTTTCCGTGCATAGAGGCTCCCCACGCCATCTGGTACAGGTAAGTACTTTTCTGTGTGGGGCTTCTGTTTGGGGTGACAGTCTGTGTTGCTGTATGTTCCCCGTGTCTGTGCCTGTGTGACTCCCTGTGCGATCCCTGCGGGGTTCATTTGTGCAGACCTGTATGTTGCCTTGGGGGGTCCCTGTCCCTGTGTCACCTTGGGTGCATGTTGGGGGTGCAGACGTTTGTGTTTGTGCGGCGACCGCAGCGGTGAATTTTCGCGCGGTCCGCCATCTTTACTGTGGGCACACATGTATAGCTCCTCTGGGGTGATCATGCTTGTCATTTTGGCGCCATCCGCCGCCATTTTGTGGGCGGTGGAACGATCGGTTCGGCCGCATGTCGGCGGCCATTTTGGCGTAGCCTCCAATGCATCCCTATGGGGCAGCCATTTTCCCTGGGGTCTGGCTTATAGTCCAGCCCTCTCCAGCAGCACTTCCTTTTCCATCAGCAGCAAGGACACTGGTAGCAACGCTCTGCGGGCTCTGCAGGTTATCTCTCTCAATCTCCCTCTGTATATTGCTTCTGGCTCAGTTTCTTTTCTCCTTTTGGGGGTCTTTCATAGCTGTGACAGTAGCGGTGGGCTGCGCACTCCGCAGCGCTATTTAAGGGGACAGTACACTGTTTTTTGCACTGTAGTTTGTTTTTTGATAACTTGAGCCATGGATTCTCAGGAAAGCAAGTTTCCTCCAGCTTTAGTGGGGGGCCCCAGTTCTCCTGTGGCCCCGCTGCGACCTGATCTGGCTGCTGTAGTTGCGACTTTGGTGGCAAATATGGAAATGCTGATGTCTGAACGGGCTGCGAGAAAGAGGCCCAGGTTGTCTCTCTCTTCTGATTCAGATGGGGATATGGCTGCTGCGAGCGTGCCCTTTTCAGGGTCCCGCTCATCCTTAGATCCCCCGGGGTCTGAGGGGGAGGCTGAAATGGAGGGTGTTGATACATTTTCCCCAGGGTCACCTGAAGAACGGGCGACCATGGATGAGTTAATTGTTTCTGTTAAGGAAACCTTGCATTTAGAGGATGAGCCCTGTCCTGCACAGGACCCGCAAGTCTGCGCAGGTTTTTCCCTGCCCAGCTGAATTTCATTACACTGTTAAAACGTCCATTCCTGGTACCTAGTCGGTTCAAATTGCTTTATCCTTTTGCGCCGACTACGGAATCGCGATGGTGTGTGCCTCCACAGGTAGATCACACTGTGGCCGTGCTGAACAAGGCTACCTTGGTTCCTACTGAGGATACCCCGGTTTTCCGGGATCCAACGGACCAGCGGTTGGAGTCTCTAGCCCGCCATTCCTATACGGTGGCGGGTTCGTTGCTCAAACCCGTTTTCGCGTCCGTTCTGGTGGCTCAGGCGGTGGCTGATTGGACTAAGATGCTTAGAAGCAATCTCGTGTCTGATGACGTGCCGCCTGCCCGACTGGAAATGGTGGATCAGATCCACCAAGGAGCCATGTATTTGTGTGATGCAGCCTTAAATGAGGCCCCCCTTGGTGGCTCGCCTCTCGAGTGTCGCGGTACTTAACCGGCGACTGATATGGCTGAAGAGCTGGTCGGCCGGCCAGTCCTCACGGAAAACAGTTGCTGATTTTCCCTATGCTGGCTCTCGCCTTTTTGGCGAGGCGTTGGATACCCTGGTAAAAGGCGTCACGGGGGGCAAGAGCACTATGCTGCCCCAGAACCCAAAGAATAAGTCTTTCTGAGGCAAGCGGGGTTCTGCGCCTAGATCCAATCAGGGGTCCTTTCGTGCCTTTCGGAACCAATCCAAGGGCAAGCCCTTCAAGGCCCAGGGCAACCAGAAGAAACCTTGGGCGGGTAAGCAAAAGGCCGGCTCGGCGGGACAATCTGCCTCTGCCTGAAGGGGCGCCCTCACCTATTTCAGGGGTGGGGGGACGTTTGCGCGGTTTCCTCCAGCCTTGGCTGCTCCGGATTTCGGACAGGTGGGTCCAGGAAATCGTTCGATCAGGTTACAAGATCGAATTCCTTTCCAGGCCGGCGGACAGATTCTTTCCCTCCAATCTCCATCTGCTTCCGGGGCGTCTGCAGGACTTGCATCAAACGGTGCAGGACCTGCTTGCTCAGGGGGTGATTGTCCCAGTGCCTCATCGGGACAGGTTTCAAATCTTCAAATCTGTTCACTGTGCCCAGGAAGGGGGGCAAAGTGCGTCCTATTCTGGACCTGAAAGCGCTGAACCGCTTAGTGCGTATTCGGAAGTTTTGAATGGAGTCTCTCCGTTCGGTAGTGGCCTCCTTGAGTCCAGGAGAATTCCTGGCTTCAGTAGATCTGAAGGATGCGTACCTGCACATCCCCATTTTCGAGGGTCATCAGCGGTACCTTCGGTTCGCTATCGCAGAGGACCACTACCAGTTTGTGGCGTTACTGTTCGGTCTCGCTTCGGCACCCAGGGTGTTTACCAAGAAGTTGGCACCGGTCCTGGGCCTGCATCGGGCCCAGGGCATTGCGGTCCTGGGGTACCTGGACGATCTGCTTCTGAGATCGCGTGCCAGTCAGGACCTTGTGCGCGATCTGCCCATCACGGTACAGACGCTCCAGGAGTTCGGATGGACCATCAACGTTCAAAAATCAGAGTTGTCTCAGTCGCTTCGCCTTCCCTATCTGGGAATGGTTCTGGACTCTGCTCAGGCAAAGGTATTCTTGCCGGAGGACAAGCTCCAGACTTTGCGGGACGAACTCAGGTCCCTCAGGGACAATCCGTCCTCGTCACTCAGGACCTGCATGCGGGGCCTGGGGTTGATGGTGTCGGCCTTCGAGGCGATTCCCTTTGCCCAGTTCCACACGCGGGCTCTCTAGACGGAGATCCTGGCCAGGTGGGACAGACTTCCTCAGTCCTTGGATCTGGATGTCTCCTTGAGTCGCCAGACCAGATTGGCTCTTCTGTGGTGGATTCAGTCCCCGGCGGTGGCGGAAGGCAAGTCCTTCCGCCCGTTGGTGTGGACAGTGGTTACCACGGACGCCAGCCTGTCGGGCTGGGGTGGAGTCCTGGGCAACCTGTCTGCCCAGGGCACTTGGACGGAGGAGGAATCCTCCCTCCCGATAAATGTGCTGGAACTACGAGCGATAAAACTCTCTTCCAGTGGTCGGCCCGTCTCCAGGGCCTGCCTGTTCGCGTACAGACGGACAATGCTACCGCGGTGGCTTACATCAACCACCAGGGGGGCACCAGGAGTGCTCGAGCGGCCCAGGAGGTGACCGATATTCTGTCTTGGGCCGAGACTCATGTCCCGGCGATCTCGGCAGTTCACATTCCGGGTTTGGAAAATTGGCAGGCCGACTATCTGAGCCGCCAGACCCTGGACCAGGGGGAATGGTCCCTACACCCGGAGGTCTTTCAGATGCTGTGTGCGAGGTGGGGATCCCCAGACGTGGATCTGTTTGCATCCCGGCTAAATCGAAAGGTGGGAAGGTTCGTGGCAAGAACGCGCGATCCGTTGGCGGACGCCTCTGATGCGTTGGTGGCCCCTTGGCATCAGTATCGTCTGATGTACGCCTTTCCTCCGATTCAGTTACTATCCAGGTTCCTCCGCAGATTGGTCTCGGAACCACACATGGTGATTCTGGTGGTGCCGGACTGGCCTCGCTGGTCCTGGTACGCCGACGTTGTTCACCTGGCAGTGGCGCCTCCGTGGCGTCTGCCTCTGCGGGAAGATCTCCTGTCTCAAGGTCCGATCTTCCATCCTGCTTCACAGTCGCTGGCTTTAACGGCCTGGCTGTTGAGACCCAGGTCTTGAAGGACAAGGGTCTATGCCCTGAGGTTATCCCTACCCTGATCAAGGCTAGGAAATCCTCCTCTGGTAAGATCTATTACCGTACCTGGAAAGCCTATTTCACCTGGTGTGAGTCCAGGGGGTTCTCCCCTCGTTCTTACTTGGTATCGAGAATTTTGGCTTTCCTCCAGTCTGGAGTGGATCAGCGCCTGGCGCTGGCCACGATAAAGGGCCAGGTGTCTGCACTGGCTGTTCTTTTCCAACGCCCTGTGGCGTCTCATTCCTTGGTGCGGACCTTCATTCAAGGTGTGCGACATCTGGCTCCTCCCAGGAAGGAGCCTTTACCTCCATGGGACTTGAACTTGGTTCTGTCCGCGTTGCAGCGTGCTCCCTTTGAAAACATCAGGGAGATATCGTTGCCTCTGCTGTCGAAAAAGGTTGCTTTTCTAGTGGCGATCACTTCGGCTCGCAGGGTGTCGGAGCTGGCGGCGTTGTCTTGCCGCTCCCCTTACTTGATCATTCACAAGGATAAGGTGGTTTTGAGACCACCCCCATCCTTCCTTCCCAAGGTGATCTCTGAATTTCACCTTAATGAGGACATTGTCCTGCCTTCGCTTTGTACGAAGCCAAAACATCAAAAGGAGATTGCGTTGCATTCCTTGGACGTTGTCAGGGCGATCAGGGTTTACCTGTCGTCTACGGAATCCTTTCGAAAGACGGATTCCCTCTTTGTCCTGCCTGAGGGATCCGCAGCAACTATTGCCAAATGGATCAGACAGACCATTGAGCAGGCTTACGCCTTCAAGGAACGGGTTCCGCCCTTCCCTGTTAAGGCGCACTCTACCAGGTCTTTGAGTGCATCCTGGGCCTATTGGCATCGGGCCTCGGTGGCCCAGGTGTGCAAGGCGGCGACTTGGTCGTCGGTGCACACTTTTTCCAAGTTCTACAAAGTAGACGTTCTGGCATCAGCTGATGCTTCTTTTGGCCGCAAAGTTCTCAGTGCGGCAGTGCCATGTTGGACCCTTGAATTTTTCTCTGGGTCCCTGGCTGTTGGCATTTGCTTTCCTGGGCTGTTGCTCCTGTTGAGCATTGTTGTTTTCTGTTGCCCAGTTGGTTCTCTTACAGTGCATGTAAGATTCCTTTCTCTGATGTGGGTACTGCGTTGCCTTTTCTACGGTTGCGTCTCCCACCCCTCATGTCTATACTGCTTTGGGACATCCCAACAGTGATGACTTAGAGGAGGCGGCGACTGTCGGAGGACGTAAGAGAAAACGGAATTTTTGTAAAATCTTACCTGTAAAATTCCTTTCTCTGAGTCCTCCAACAGTCGCCGCCCCCGCCCCTCTTTTGGGGTTCTTGTTACCTACTGCTATGCTGCCAAACTGAGTTGGGAGTGGTGATGCAGGGGGGGTATTGACCGGATGGGACAGCCCCCATGGGTGTGTATATGCTAATGCCTTTTTTCTTTGGACTAAGTCTATATGCCTAGCTATTCCTACGCATAGGAAGACAATACCCAACAGTGAGGACTTAGAGGAGGCGGCGACTGTCGGAGGACTCAGAGAAAGGAATTTTACAGGTAAGATTTTACAAAAATTCTGTTTTTTTAACTCCCCTCATGATGGGTAGCAGGGTGCATTGCATAGTCTTGGTTCGAAGGTGGTGTTGGACTTCTGCTTCTTTCTGCTAGTTTACAAGCCTATTTGTTAATGTACAAATGACACCAACATGAGAGGTTGAACTATGCCCCTCCTTCTTTGCATTTAGCTTTAGTATAAAGCCCACTAGACGTTGGGGTGGGGGGGGGGGGGGAGTTGGCAACTACTGTTTTTGTAGAGTTAAAGTTCTGTTTTGGTAATCCTTTTTTTTTTTTTTTCCCCTGTGGGGCAGAGAAGGAGAGTGGGAGGAGTCAAACGATTAATATCTCTTTGGCTTAGCCTACTTTGTAACAAGACACATCACATAATACCCTATATTTAATACACCTTGGGATTCTCAGTAAGCTGTTTATTTTTCCATACACTGTCATGGCCTCCACACCTTAAGGCATAACCTGGAGGTAACGAGGTAAAAGTTCTTAGAATTAAATGACTTCTCATTTGATCACATTTAATCAGTAAAACCTCAATTCTTTTTCTGGGGGAGCCATCGAATGGGCTCAAAAGATATGTTTCTGAAACAACCCTCAGTAGCACACCTTTCATGCCACCTATTCCTCCTACACAAGAGGTATTTCTATACAGGAATTTAAGACTTTAAAGATACAGATTTCTGTGGTTCATATTGATCCACATGGATGTTATCGTATTTGAGTATCTTGGATTTTCTGTTACTGTAGGAAATGTGTATATTCAATTTGTATTATAAATTATTCCATTAATTTGGCCACGTTCAAATATCTGTATGAGCAAGATTGTTGAGGCTTCCAGAGGTCCAATAATTCTTGCAGGGGATTTTATTACAGTTCTTGATCGCTCCATTGACAGATTTGATGGCCCTTGCAGGCCTGGTCACTTAGTACTTAGCTGAAGTGCAGAGTTGGAAATAGCCAGATACGAGCGCGTATTCTTTTTTTTCTGATGCATACCCTACGTTGTCTAGATTTGTCATGCTTTCACCACCCTGGAACTCTGACATCTAGTAGTTGCCATGAGGCATGTCCGATCACTCTCTCCTGGAACTTACTCAAAACCACAGTATTTGTACTAAAGGGGTGGGGGTCCTCCTGTAGTTTTCTGTAGGCAGGCCTGTAATGGATGGACCTTCTGGGTTCAATCCACAGTTCTGCTCTCTGCACAGGCAGTAACAGTCATGTCAGTGTTTTTCAGTTTAAAAAATGCACTTACATTGGCATTTGTGCACAAAGTGGATTTATATCCTATATGGCTATTGAGGAATACATTTAAATGAATGTTTTTGTGCCTGGCATTTAGCTTTTTAAGTTTGTAACATACAATGTGCGTTTCTATTATGTGTGAAAAATGAAAGAAAAAAAGGCTGTCCGCAAAGGGTTAAACGTTCGGGACAGTTTAGGATTAAGAATCAGGTTGTGTAGGGCATGGCTTATTATTTTCTGCAGGAACCCCACAGCAAACACTACCAATCTGCATTTATTTGTACTGATATCTAATGTACCAGTTTACTTTATTTTGGCTTACATTAGTTATGAAGCTTTTATGCAAATGCATTAAACTAAAATGTTACTTGCATTACATTTTTTTTGCTCTCTTTTGGGTCTCTTAGATCATTCACACTGACAGCAACACTGTGCTAGGACAGAATGACACAGGCTTTAGTTGTGATGGCTCCTCCAGTACATTCAGAGTGATGTTTAAAGAACCTGTTGAAATACTTCCAAATGTCAACTACACTGCATGTGCCACACTAAAGGTATGTTTCCTTTTGACTTTCCTAAAAACATGGAAATCCCTTTTCCAAACTCAATATACTAGTTAAGATTGTTGATTTTTCTGTGCCTGTTCTCATCCTGTGTTTTGTCTATTTACCTAAGCATCTTGCAGATTTTTAGTGCTTAGCTTTTTTTGAAAAAAGTAACCGATTTCTTCTGCAGTTTTAAGGGGAACTAAATCTCCACTAAAAATAAAAATGAACCCCAGGAACTTGTTAGCCATAATGTATAGCCTGTATGCACCTTATGCCAGACTTAGCTGGATAGAGATCCCCTCTAGAGCTCCCATCAGTCACAGGTGCTGCCATTTTTTTCCTGGTCTCTGAATCTTTAGCAGCTTAGTTGGCCAGATGCCGATGACATCACTCCCATCAAAGCCTATAATAGCGACAAATGCATCAGCTGTTAGATGGTGTAAAACAAAAAAGGCATGTCTAAATCTTTAAGTGGAACGTTACCCATAGCAACTCGATAAATAGCAGGGAAAATGCATTCCGTATTATGCTACTAAAATTGTGTGCTGTAAATTGCCTCCAGCATTGTTACGGTTTCTTCTTACTGGAGGCTGCCATTTTGCTGAATTCCAGAGCCCAGAAGCAGCAGTACATTTTTAGGCTGTCAGCAAATGGGCCTCTGCAAATTCGGCACAATGTGTAATGTTTCACATAGCTAAACCCGCAAAATGGGCCAGAATGAAAAGGCCTAGCAGGACTTAATTTCTCTTTCGTTCATCGACGGACACATTGCTCCATAAATCATAACTACTGGGTTATATTGCCTCCTCCAGGAGTAGGACTTGGCGGAACAAAAAACACCTGGCTATGCCCATGGGCCATCCTCAGCTTGGTATATAAACCCCTCTCTGCTCTAGGTAATCTGTTTTAATCTGTCTAGTCAGAAGTAAGGACCTAGGCTCCCGGCTGGGATTTCTGGTCCTAGCAGTTTTTTTCTCCTTCCTTACTACTTTGTTTTTTTTTCTCTCTGGAGATTGACAATCAACTGCCGTACTGGGCGGCGGGATGGATAATCTAGATCCAGTGGTTCCCCCAGCCCATCCAGCGAGCACGTGCGGACCGCAGCTACACGCTAGGTCGGCTGCGACATAGCCTCCCAGACAGAGGCTGGCCCGCGAGTTAAACGTCTCACAGGGTTGCAAATGACCAGGCTTGGGTCTGACGCATCGGTCCCTTGGCCGACAGCTCCCCATCCTCAGGAGCGAGGATTCTGTCTGGAGCGTTACCCGCACCATGGAAGGATAAGTACAGTCCCCCCTCTCCCCTTTTGGTTGTTTTTTTGGGGTGGACGCAGGTAACCTCCAGGGAACGGTTAGACCTGTAGGTTCCCTCCTCCCATCCTTAAAAATCGCTCTATGAGCTTGGCTTCCCCCGATTTCTTTCCCCCCTGTCTGGACCTGGAATCTGGAGGTTATCCACCTGGCGGCCATGTTTGTGTAGCCCAGTGATGTCACAGGGGCCATGTTCCCTTAGTCCGGGAGGCACCGAAGTTCCTCCTCTTCCGCAGTTTCCTCGTCCTGTGCCCGGGACATATGAACATGGATGGCGTTCATGGTGAAGTTGGGTCCTAATTTTTGGCACTCCTCCAATCGGTAGAGTGAGTCCCTGTTATATCTCTCTCTCTCTGTGCTGATAGGTACCCTGAGCCTTGAGGGGATCCTTTAGTGGTGCCAAAAGACAGTTTTTGTACTGCAAGGTCTTCCTTTCCTTTATGGAGCCTCAGGGTTACATCTCCCCCACTGACCCCCCTCATGGAGGTGGCAGGTCTCTCAAAACCCCAGCTTCCCATGGTTGCAATGACGGTAGTCCTACAGTCGTTAGTGTCCCGGGTAGAAGTGGCGTGTGGGCAAAGGCCCAGAAGGAAGCATCCCCCGCCTTTCCCTGCTCAGTCTGTCTCATCTGATTCTTAGCCTGAGGCCACCGTGGATCACACCACCAGATCTATCCGATAGAATGATTCCTCCATGGTCGCTGCAGCAAATTAAAAGGGGTGGTAGATGCACATATCACTGCAGTGCGTGAGACTTTAAAAATGGAGGATGCGGCTGATGTAGCCACGGACATGGCTGTGTAGTTTGGTACGCATAAATCACCTCATACTCCACACTCCAGAGGTGTTTCTTTATGTGCCTTATTTTGACATGTTTTCCTATAAGGAATGGAAACAACCAAAATTACCCTTTGTGGTCCCCAAACGTTTTGCTGTATGTTACCCTTTTGAGGAGTCGCTTTTAAAAAATTGGACCCTCCTGTTTCCAGGTTGAACAAAGCTACCATGATCCCAGTTGATTAATGCCCATCTTTTAAGGACTCGGCTGACCGGAAAGCGGAGGCTGTGGCCTTGTGTGTGTTTACTTTGGCTGGTTCGACATTGCGGGCAATCTTTGCCTCAGCCCTGGTGTCTCAGATCCTAACTTAATGGGCCAAGCTTTTGCGACAGGGCCTGGAGGGTGACCAGTTCTCCGCTGCTTATGTTGATTTAGGGGACCATTTGGCCCATGGGCTGCAGTTTATTTGTGATGCATACTTGTATACAGCTCCTGTACTGTCCAAACTTTGTTTCAGCAGTGGTGATTAGGTGCGTGCTGTGGCTTAAAGAGGTTGTACACCGAGAATTTTTTTTTTCTCTTCTTTAAATCCTGAAAGAGAAACCCATAATGAGCTAGTATGCATCGCATACTAGCTCATTATGAAATACTTACCTTAGAACGAGCCCCCGCCGTGCCGTCCGCTTACCTGTATGACGGGCGACATGTATAGTCGCCCGTCTTCCGGGATCGCGGCATCCGGCCATCTGATTGGCCGGAGCCGCGGTGACGTCACTCCCGCGCACGCGCGCGGGAGCCGACGGTCACGGCACGGGGCTCTGAAGGAACGGCACGATCTGCCGTTCCTTCAGAGCGCATGCGCCAGTGACGTCACTGGCTGCATTAAAGGTAAATATCTCCTAAACGGTACATGTTTAGGAGATATTTACAGTACCTATAGGTAAGCCTTAATATAGGCTTACCTATAGGTACAACTTCCTGAGGAGGGTTTACTTCCTCTTTAAGAATTGGACCAAGCCTCTAAAAATAGCTCTCTTTGATCTGCCCTTTCGAAGTGATCGCCTGTTTGGGGCTACCCTGAATGACCTCATTAAGGGTATCATGGGGGGGCGGAAGAGTACCTTCCTGCCATAGTCTAGGAAAGGGAAGGACCCTCGTCGCAGATGGGGTTCCTCCTTCTCAGCGCAGAGAATATTCTTTCATGCGTCTGGGACGGAGAATAAGTGAAATAGATCTTTCAAATCTTCCCCGGGAGGTTCCAAGAATCCTTGGACTGGTAAGCCTAGAGCTAGCTTCTCTGGACCCGCAGACAAAACCCCTTCAGCATGAAGGTCTATTGGGGTAGGGGGACATCTTCGCTGGTTTCCAGCCTCGTGGACCTCCTTCATGAGCTTTAAAGGGGGACAAAGCTTGTCCTTTTTCAGGTTTTTTTTAGGTCCTGAGTCTCCTTGTGCGGATTTAATTCCTGCAAAGGTTCAGGTGATGTCCGAACTACCTAAGGTCCCCCCTGTACCTGTCCAGGGAATTGATTTACCTAGGTCTGATTTTAATTCTTACCAGGGTGGTCCTTCCTCTGGACAAACTTCAGGAACCACAGGCCATGATTCACTGGCTACTGTCACACAGTTCTCTATCCCATATTGCATACAGGTTCTGAGTCTTAGTAGTTTTGGTTCTCCAGACACCTCCATTTGATATTAGGGAGATTCCCTTTCCTTTTTTATCCCAGAAGGTGACATTCTTGGTGGCTATTACCTCGGCCGCAGGGTATCGGAATTGGCAGCATTATCCTGTCGCAGTCCCTATTTAGTGGTCCATAGAGATAAAGTGGTTCTTTGTCCCTGTCCATCATTCCTGCCCAATTTGTCTGACTCCTATTTGAATGAGGACATTATGTAGCCACCATATCAGAGACCACCTTGCACCCCGACTCAACATGATCAGATCGTCCAATGACAGCGGATCTTTGTTCCATTTGGCCAGAATCTCTCTTTGCAAAGGTCTGGAACTGAGCAAACAAAACCGCCTCGAAGGTGGAGACCATCAGACTCAGCACTTGTAATTACTGAATGACGACCGACAGTTGGACAACAGGAGCCAAATCGCATCCTGCAACTTCAGAAGTTTCATCTGTGGAAGAAACACCCGAGCCAACCCTGAATCTAGCGTCAGACCCAAGTAGTCCAGCTTGGTGGACGGAGTCAAAGCAAATTTTTGAAATTTCAGTGTCCGCACAGTAATGTCCAAGTCGACTTCTAGAGCCGAAAAAAAGACTCGCAGGCAGAAGCAGGTTGTCCAGGTAACCTAGTACCGTGATCCCCTTCTGCCAAAGAAAGGCCAACACTGGGGCCAAGACCTTTGTGAATACCGGAGCTGAAGCAAGACCAAAGTGTAACACCACTAATTGATAATGCTCCTCGTTCACTGCAAAACAAAGAAAACGCTGGTGCCCGACATATATTGCAATATGAAGGTAAGAGTCCTTGAGATGGATAGAAGCCATAAAATCCCCCTGATCAAGGAAAGCCACTACCGTGCGTATGGACTCCATCCAAAATTTCAGAACCCGCACAAAGTGGTTCAGAGCTTTGAGGTCTAGGATTGGGCGAACCTTGCCTTCCTTCCTGGGAATGGTAAACCGATTAGAATAAAAACCTTGTAAACATTCCAACTCTGGAACCAGTAGAATCTCTCTGTGCGAACAGGTTCTGCACTGCCCCGTAGAGGTCCTGCACTAACCCGTAGAGGCCCTGCAGCTGATTGTAAGACAGGGGTAAGTTGGAAGTTAAGAACCCGAAACTCGATATTGTAGCTGAACCGAACCCCACCCCATATGCGCCCCTTCAGGCTGGAGAAGGTTTGTCTGCGGAACCAGCAGCGCCCGCTTTTCATTTACCCTTCCATGGTCTCTTGGAGCCTCCCTCGAAGTTACGGGTGGATCTTGAGCCCTTTTCCTGCGATCCAGACAGACAAAATGACCGCTTATGAGCCGAGAAAAAAAGGTATTATAATAGGGTTCCTTGCCCTTAGCTATCTGCGGAAGTAAAAGTACTCTTACCTCCAGTAAGGCCCTTGATGTTCTCTTCCATAGGGGCACCAAACAAAGGGTCGCCTACAAAAGGTAGATCAGTCAGCACCTTTTTAGAAGTCTGGTCAGCCAACCAGTACTTCATCCAAATCATGCGGCGAAGAATCACCACTGTCACGGATATTCTGCCAACCAAGGGGGCCACATCCAAGACTCATCACATATGTACTTTAGCCTCAGGAGGGTGTTGAACCCCTATCAGATCCTGGCGTAAAATTTTTGCCCATTCCGTTAAGGTCTGAGATACCCGGAGAGGTTTCATTAGCTGTCTCTCCTGTGGGGGACCCCCAATGTGAACCTGTTGGCCTCCTGTTTCAACAGGAAGGTGCAGAGGTTCATGTCGAGGTCTTGGGATCTTTTGGCTGATGCCCTTATGGCCCCTTGGTCATTGTCTGATTTAAGCTTTTTCTTCAATACAACTTCTCTCAAGGCTGGTACGCAGAATCGAGTTAGAAGGGATTCCAGTTATTATGGTGGCACCAGACTGGCCTCGCCTTGGTCTTGGTACGCAAGCCTGGTAAGGCTGGTAGCAGGCGTTCCTTGGAAACTTCCTCTAAGGGAAGATCTTCTGTCTCAGGAACCAATCTTCCATCCTGCTTTAGTCGCTGGCTTTAACGGCTTGATTATTGAAAGCCAGGTGCTGAAGAACAGAGGGCTGTCCGAGTCGGTGATTCCTGCTCTGTTAAAAGCTAGTAAATCTATTTCCAGGAAGGTTTATCATTGAGTTTGGAAGGCGTACACTACTTGGTTTGAGTCTCGGGGGGGGGGGGGGGGTGTTCCTTCTCCCCGTTCCTTCTCCCCGTTCCTTTTCGGTGTCTTGCCTGTTGGAGTTTCTGCAACTAGGTGTAGATCAACATTTGGCTCTGGGCAACATCAAGGGTCAGATTTCCGCTTTGGCCATATTTTTCCAAAGGCTGTTGGCGGTGAAGTCCTTGGTTCACACTTATGTGCAAGGAGTTTGCCACCTGGCTCCTTCTGTGCGATCCCTGGTACCTCATTGGAAAGCCTCTTTTTTGAAAATATTTGTAAACTTCCTTTGCTCACTCTGTCGCAGAAGGTGGCCTTTTTGGTTGCAATTACTTCTGCGCGTAGGGTGTCGGTGTTGGCTGCGTTGTCCTATCGGTCCCCTTACCTGGTGGTTCACAGGGACAAAGTGGTACGACCCTGTCAGGCGTTCCTTCCTAAGGTTATCTGGGTTTCATTTGAATAAAGACATTGTGTTGCCATTCTTAGGTCCGAAGCCAAAACATCCTAAAGAAATTTTCTCTACATTCCTTGGATGTAGTCAGGGCTATTTGGGTGTACCTGGCGGCGACTAAGTAGATTCAGAAATCTGAGTCTTTGTTGTTACGGATGGATCTCGTAAGGGACAAGCCCCTTCTGCTGTGACCATTTCCAGTTGGATCAGGCAGACAGTGGTGCAGGGCTATTTTATTAAGAGTCAGGTTCCTCCTTTCCCTGTCAAGACACATTCTACGAGGGCGCTTAGTGCCTCCTGGGGCTTCCGTCATCAGGCGTCGGTGGTTCAGGTGTGCAAGGCGGCTATGTGATCGCCTGTACACACATTCACATTGTTTTATAAGGGGGATGTACTTGCATCTTTGGATGCTGCTTTTGGACGCAAAGTTTAGCAGCCTGCAGTTGCAGAGGCTCTTGAGGGTGTCATTTTTTTCATGGTGTCGAGCTCCATTTGTTCCTGGTTGAGCTTCTGTTTTTACCTGGTTGGCTATGTTTAGCATTGTTGGGAATTATATTGTGACAATTTGGCTCAGAGAAGATGGGGGGATTTTTTATTCGTAAAGGTACCACGTCCCAGTAATAGTATCAAACAGACAAGAAGGAATATGGGGCAAAAATCTGGATTTTCAAGGTACCGTCAATGACCAATAATTGTATATTATAATTGTATACAATTATTATTGGTCATTGATGGTACCTTGAAAATCCAGATTTTTGCCCCATATTCCTTCTGGTCTGTTTTTTGATATTGTTGGGAATTCGATGTATTGCTGTGTTTTCCCACCCCTCATGTTGACACTGCTTTGGAACATACCAAGGGTCTAGAAGACATGGGGCTGTGTCGGTCAGTGAACGAAAAGGGAAAACTGGATTTTTGTCTTACCGTTAAAATCCTTTTCTCTGAGGTTAATTGAAGGACACAGGACCCGCCCCCTCTGTTGGGTTGAGTTATGTATTCTTCTGACGCTACTTGTTATAAACTGAAGTCCTATAGCAGGAAGTGATGGCAGACCCCCTGGAACTGCCTCGGGCGTAGCCCAAATTGTTTCTGTCTAGTCCTACTCCAGAAGAGAGAGCAGCATAAGCCCAAGGGTCTAGAAGACATGGAGCGGTGTCCGTCAGTGGACCTCCGAGAAAAAGATTTTATGGTAAGACAAAAATTCAGTTTTTTTGCTACATACTGTAAAATCCATTTCTCTGAGTTCAACGGACACAGCACCCACTCCTCTATGGAGTTCTGATACTTCTAATACTGCTTGCTACTAAACTGATTACCTAGAGCACAGAGGGGGGTTGTATACCAAGCAGGAAAAAGAGGGACCCCAAGAAGGGGTACTCGGGGGGGGGGGGGGGGGGGGAGAAGTAGTTGTGAAGGAGAAACCAACAACAATGTAAATTGCAAAACACTATTCTTTGTTGAAAAATGAAGATACACATTAGAACAGGATAGATTCCCAGAGAACTATTAAAAACAACACAGACAACGTTGATACAGTCAAGGCATTCATACGAGCCCCATTCACTTCAAATTGCGTGTCACCGATGCACTGCCTCCAGTCCTGTAATATAGGTGAATAGAATGTAATAAATCTGACCATCACAAGGTGGGGGAAGAGCCACATGATTATTTGATCAAATCCTCAGATATTACAGGCCAGGAATAGACACAGGTGGTCAAGTTCAGGTTGAATGGAGGCTATGAAATTACTCCAAACCAGTTCCGGTAACAAGAGACTGTAGCTGCAAAGTCACATTGGATCATATATGACCGCTGGGTGCTTCTCAGTGAAGATATTTAAGCTGTGGCTGCTGATGATGCAGAGTTCTGAATCACCTCACATAGGTGACTAATCAACTCACTCAGACCCACAGAACGAGATCTATATATGGCACCCCAATGCAAAGTCCCACTTATGCTGGGTATTGAAACACTTCTGGCAACGAATGCAGTGATACTGAGTACCCCTTCTTGGGCTACTCTTGGGGTCCCTCTTTTTCCTACAGTGTATGCCCCATTTGTGGAGGTACCCCGTCCTACATAGGAGGAAGCAATGATTTTTACATTATTGGATGGTTAAGGCCATGGTGTGTTTTCTCTATTGTTCATTGACTCATTGACTGATGCGGTTCCTGATGCATATCTGTAGATTATACTGCCCCCTACAGGAGTAGGACATTAGGCAGAAAAAAAGTTCTGGCTACGCCTATGAGCAGTCCTGGAGGGTACACCCTCTCTCTTCCTGCATAGGATGTCAGTTTTAGTCTGCCTAGTCAGGACTTACTAGGGTAAGGGCCCTCGTCGCAGACGGGGCCCTTCCTTTTTGGCTCACAAACAGTTTCTTCGTCTCTCGGGGACAGTCAATGGGGTGAAGTCCTTCCAAGACTTCCTTCGATGAGATCTTTTTTTTTCCAGGCCTACGGACAAGGCCTACTCAGCCTGAAGGTGCGTCCTCACCTGCATATGGCGTGGGGGGGACGTCTTTGCCGGTTCTCAGACCTGCGGCTGGGTTCAGGAGGTCATGCGGTCCAGTTGCATGATCGAGTTTTCGATCCGTTTCCCCGGTAAGGTTTTTCCTTCCAATGTACGGCTGTCCCTGGATCCCTTGCTGGCGCTCTACGGGGCAGTACAGGATCTCGTTCAACAAGTCTGGAGTCTGGATCTAATGGCCTGGATGGTTCCGTGCGAATCAAAAATTCAAGATGGTTTTGGTTTGCACAATGGTGGCTTCCCTACATCAGGGGGATTCCTGGCCTCCATAGACATAGATGCCTACCTTCACATCCCATTATGTGCAGGACACCAACAGGTTCTCTGTTTTTGTCGGAGAGGATCACTGTCGGTTGGTGGCGTTACCTTTTGGTCTCGCCTCTGCTCCTCGGTCTTCACAAAGGTGTTGGCTCCGGTCCTGGCGCTGTTGCAACAGCGGGGTGTATTGGTCCTGGGTTCCTGGCCCATCTGCTTCTCTGTGTGGAGTCCCCTACGGTGCTGACAACTAATTTAGAAGTCACCATGTGAACTCTGGAGGAGTTCGGGTGGGTTCTGAGCCTTCAGAAGTCGTCCCTTCTATGAGACTGGACTATCTGGGCCTGACTTTGGACTCGTCCTCAGGCAGGGTGTTTCTCCCTCCGCAAAAACTCTTGAAACTTCAGACTGCGGTTCAGCTGTTGCTGTCCAGCACATTGTTGTCCCTTGGAACCTGCATGCAAGTTCTGGGACTGATGGTGTCGTCTCTTGAGGCGGTCCCTTTTGCTTAATCCTTCTCGAGGATCCTCTAGAAGCAATCTTCTCACCAGGAACTAGAAGGTTGTCCCTTCGAACCTGCATGCAAGTTCTGGGACTTATCGTGTCCTCTTTCGAGGCGGTCCCTTTCGCTCAATCCTTCTCGAGGATCCTCCAGAAGACAATCTTCTCACATGGAACTAGAATTCAAACTCTCTGGACATTCGGATCCAGCTGAGCCAGGTGACCAGGGAGTACCTGATCTGGTGGCTTCGGTCCCCAATGCCCAAGCAGGAAATCCTTCCTCCCCTTATACTGGACAACTGTCACCACGGATGCAAGCCTGTCCGGGTGGGGAGGAGTCCTCGGCAGGTTCTCTGCTCAGGGAGTATGGTCCCTGAAGGAATCCAGGTTATCGATCAATGTCCTGGAGCGAAGAGTGATCCGGCTTTGCCTAGTTCACTGGACCGGGCACCTGCCACTGTCCAGTGCGCATTCAATCGGACTATGCCACGACCGTGGCTTATGTCATTCACCAAGGGGGCACCAAGGGTGTCCTTGTGGCCTCGGAAGTGACAGGCATTCTTCGTTGGGCAGAGCGCCTTGTTCCAGGTCTCTCCGCTGTTCACATTCCAGGTGTGGAAAATTGGCAGGCGGATTACCTCAGTCGACAGGCCTTGGATGCAGGGGATTGGCCCCTACATCCGGGGGTGTTCCAGCAGTTGTACCTTTGTTGGGGCACTCCAGACGTGGAGCTGTTGGTGTTGCATCAACAGGATAGTGCAGAGGTTTGTGGTCCACTCCCGGGACCCTCTGGCAGATGCACTGGTGGCACCATGGGGTCAGTATCAGCTGCTGTCTGCCTTCCCTCCTCTCAAGTTGCTAATAGACTTCTTCGCAGGATCAAGTTGGAATGGATTCCGGTCATTCTTATGGCTCCGGACTGGCCTCGCCAAGCTTGGTATGCCGACCTGGTCAGGCTAGTTGCAGACGCTCCTTGGAGACTTCCTCTCAGGGAGGATCTTTTGTCTCCAGGGCCAATCTTCCATCCTGCTTTACGGTCACTGGCTTCGTCGGCTTGGCTGTTGAAAGCCAGGTGCTGAAGGGCAGAGGATTATCTGCTTCAGTGATTCACACTCTGCTTAAAGCGAGGAAAATGACTTCTAGGATGATTTGTCATCGTACGAGAAAGTTGTATATTGCGTGGTGTGAGTCTCTTTGGGCTCCCCCTTGCTCTTAATTGGTGGCCTGGATTTTGGCTTTTCTTCAATGGGGAGTTGATCAAAAGTTGGCCTTGAGTACTATCAAGGGTCAGGTTTTGGCTTTGGCAATTTTCTTTCAAAGGCCATTGGCTGACCGTTCCCTGGTGCGTAACTTCTTCCAGGGGGTGCGAAACTTGGTGCAACGGGGACCTTGATTTGGTGCAGTCGGTTTTTCAAAAACCTCCTTTTGCAAGTATTCGGGTGTTTCCTATGCCTACCTTATCACAGAAGGTGGCCGCCTTGGTGGTCTCTTCTGTGCGCAGGGTGGCGGCTCTGGCGACATTGTCCTGTCGTTCTCCCTATATGTTGGTTCATGGAGACAAGTGGTACTTCGTCCGGATCCGTCCTTCCTTCCAAAGGTGGTTTCTAGTGTTCACTTAAACAGAGAACATGGAAGACTGGGAAGGAAGGATTTTCCAGGCACACAATGTAATTAAAATCAATATTTATTTAAATTCCATAAAAAAGAAAAAACAAATGATGAAAACATGTCCAGTATAAAACCGATTAGGGCCCAAGATGGCTCACCAATCGTATGTATAACATACAGCAGTTCTAATGAATTTGATTCTACACAAATACAATGCTGTTCACCATATCCTGAATAAGAGAAAGAAGCTATAAATACATCAAGGAGATCCTGTCAGTGGTTGGTCCAATTGTAGGCACCGTCCAGCACAGGGTCAGATAATGGTGACAAAGAGTAATAATTCAATTGCTCAACATATTTCGCCTCATACAGAGGCTTCGTCTGGAGCTTAATTGTGAATAAATGTTGTAGATGAATTCTGTATGAAACAAAAATTGCCATTAGACATCATGTATTACATATAATCGAATATGACATGTGGTGTTCTATAAAATTGAGGACTGCATGTATGTTCATGATGACTCATCCAATCACTGGTTGGGAGGGCATATGTGAATAGGCAGGAATCCCCGTGGGTACACGCGATCCCAACATACCAGCGATGAAGAGGAAAAGGTCACGACTGCAAAGTGAACAAAAGTAGATGTTAGATATGACCCTAAAGAGGTTCAATGTTAGTTAGAATTTATCACCATCATGTCACAAAGTAGAAAAAATGCAAAAATACATATATAGAAACTCAAAACAAAACAATGATAATACGTCGATAATGACATACAAATATACCGTATTTAAGCATAGATTATAAAACATACATAATGAAAAATTATGCCATATGGAAGGGGAATGTATATATTTTGAAAGACAAAGCTACTGGGATGGTTACTTAAAAAGCAAACTGATATCCCATGCATCCCAACGTTTGTTGGTCAAAAAGAAAAAAAGGCGAGGGAAAGATGTCTCCCGACTGTAGCTATTAGAGATTAAGATACACCACTAAGCTGGGCGCTACTAACTCAGTGTTAAAAGAAGTTTTCACAATTCTAGCATAGATTGATTTGGACAAGAAATACAACCGAATAGTGCATAAAGTCTTCACAGATCTATCATACTTGTAAGGTTTTAAAAGCCAAACCTACAAAAAAGGTTTGTAGGACTGCATTTCGTTAATCCCTGGCCTTTGTGTTGCATTTAAACGCTCAATCCAGAGGGTTTCCCTCTGGAGAATGCGTTTATCCCAATTTCCCCCAAGGGGATCTTGGGGGATAATTTCTAAAACTAAAAACCTAGCCTTCCTGGGATTAAATTTATGATGGAGATCTATATGCCTACTCACTGGTGTAATCATTTTACCCCCCGCTGATACATATACATGGTCTTTAATTCGCTGGCGCAGTTCCCTAATTGTTTTGCCCACGTAGAAAGTGCCGCAGGCGCAATACATTAAATATATTACGCTGCGGGTATTACAATCTGCTCTAAATCTTGGTCTGAACATTTCACCATCAGGAAGTAAATACTGTGTGGATTCCTCCACCCATGGGCAAAACGCACATTCTTTACATCTGTTTGTGCCCTTAGGGGAATTCAATCTGGTTTGTGGCATCTGATAATGGCTTGACGTTAGGTGGTCTCTTAGAGAAGTTGTGCGTTTGAACACAATTTGGGGGTATTCGCTTATGTATTTTTTAATGATAGAATCATTATAGAGTAGGTGCCATTGTTTTTGTAGAATAGATCGTAGGACGTTTGCATGTACTGAATATTTTGTAATAAATTTGACTGTTGGGTAAGGGCTGTTTTTTTCTTAAATAAGAGATCGTTTCTGTTTTGCGCTGCGGCCCGATTGAATGCCTCCCTAAATATACGCTTACTATAGCCTCTATGTTTAAGACGATCACGAAGTAAATTTGCTTGCTTTTTAAAGTCCGCATCAGACGTGCAATTTCGTCTGAGGCGGACGTATTGGGCATACGGGATGCTTCGGATTAGTGCCGGAGGATGTGCGCTGGAAGCATACAGGATAACATTTCCTGCAGTTTCCTTACGGTAGAGATCCGTGCTTAGATGTCCATTCCCTAGTTTGCATACCGTGAGGTCCAAGAAGTTGACCTGTGATGGGTTTATAGTACTGGTCAATTTAAGATTGAATGTATTGACATTAAATGCTAAGATGAATTCATCTAATAGATGTCTAGGACCTGTCCATACTACAAAGATATCATTTATGAATCGTAACCAGACGGCCACATAGGTGAAGAACTCGGATAAAACATCATCAGACGTAATTTGTCGTTCCCACCCCCCCAGGTACAGATTAGCGTAGGCCGGTGCGCAACAAGTGCCCATGGCCACGCCCTGTACCTGGAGGTAGTGGGAACCGTTAAAGACAAAACCGTTATGTTTAAGGATATAAGAAAGCAGTTGTAACAAAAATTCACAAAAGGGCCATGTTCGATGGTCCTGCTCATACAAAAAGGTACGTATCGTCTCGATGCCCTGCTCGTGAGGGATGCTGGAGTAGAGAGCCTCCACATCCAAAGGGCACTTAAACGAGGATATTGAATTACCATCTTTGTGTCCTAAGCCCAAACATCCTATAGAATGTGCATTGCGTACTCTGGATATGGTTCGGGCAATCAAGGTGTACTTGGTGACTACTGAGTATTTTCTGACATCTGACATCCTATGCAGGAAGAGAGAGGGTATACCCTCTGGGACTGCCCATAGGCGTAGCCATAACTTTTTTTCTGCCTAGTGTCCTACTCCATTAGAAGGCAGTATAACCTATTGATATGCATCAGGAACTGCGTCCATCAATGAACTTAAGAGAAAAGGATTTTACGGTAAGTCAAAAATCCAGTTTTTATATTGTCGAGTTGTATACCAAGCGGAGGACAGCCCATGGGCGTAGCCAGGTGTTTTTGTTCTGCCTAGTCCTACTCCTGGAGGAGGCAATATAACTCAGTAGTTAGGATTCATGGAGCGCTGTGTCCGTCAAACTCATAGAAATGGATTTTACAGTAAGTATAAAAGTAACGTTTTTTTCTTTATCTCCTGGCTGTACTGGGGTGGAAGCCAGAGTAGGGTAGTGTCTCCTTAATACTCTTTTACTGTCAGCATGAGCCACATATGCATTTTCGTCTTTCGTTTCTGTTTCAGGTTGGGCTACTTTGCTCTTGTTCAACCACTTAAGGACCAGTCCTATTTCTGACTCTTGTTGTTTACAAGTTAAAATCAGTATTTTTTGCTAGAAAATTACTTGGAACCCCCAAACATTATATATATATATATATATATATATATATATAATTTTTTTTAGCAGATACCCTAGAGATTAAAATGGAGATTGTTGCAATACTTTGTCGCACCGTATTTGCGCAGCGGTCTTACGCCATTTTTTTTTTTTGGGGAAAAAATGCACTTTCTTTTTTAACTAAAAAATAAAAAAACAGTAAAATTAGCCCAATTGTACTCTATAATGTGAAAAATAATGTTACGCTGACTAAATGGATACCCAACATGTCATGCTTCAAAATTGCGCACGCTTGTGGAATGAGGCCAAACATTGGCACTTAAAAATCTCCATAGGCGGAGCTTTAAAAATTTCTACAGGTTACCAGTTTAGAGTTACAGAGAAGGTCCAGTGTTAGAGTTATTGCTCTCGCTGTAACGATTGCAGCGATACCTCACGTGTGGTTTGAACACCATTTACATATGTGGGTATGAATTGCGTATGCAGGGCGTTTTTAATTGTTTTTTTTTTTTTTTTACTTATTTATTTTACCTTTTATGGACCGTGTCCCTTTAAATTATTTTTCTTTGATCACTTTTATTCCTGTAAACATCCTTTGTTATAGAAAATAAGCAGGACAGGTTCTCCTTGATGTGAGATCTGAGGTCAAAAAGACCTCAGATCTCACATCTACACTTTAAAAGCAAAAAAAAAAAAGTTTTTTTTTTTTTTGGATGCAAAAAAAAGGGCCTTCTAAGCCCGTTGGGAGGAAGCGCCATATGATGTCATTCCAGTCCTCCAAGGTCAGAGTCAAGTGGGAGCCATCTTGCTCTTACTTGACTTCCTGCCTGTGACATTGACTGACCGAATCCTTTTCCCTCTTTACTGACGGCTCCAGTAAGCTGGTAAAACAACGGAAAGGCCCATAAAAGTGATCCTGCCGCGAATCTGCCCCTGGGACCACTTTTATGTGAAAGAGGAACACCTGCCCTGTAAGAAAATACCGGGGTTTTGGCAGCTATCTGCTGCTATAACCCCGGTATTTAATGTCAAAGTCCTAACGTAAAACTGCGGCAGGCGGTCCGGAAGTGGTTAATGTGCCTGAAAACACAATAAATTAAAACAATTTTCCAAAAAAAAAATCTCACACAACCCTTTTGAGGGAAGATGTCTAGTTGGAGACAAACTTGACCAATTCATCAAAGATGTCACAGGAGGAAAGGTTTCTCTCAAACAGTGGAAGATGTGCAAACTCCCTTTCTGCCTCCTCAAAACACAGCACCTAACTGCTCTACTCAGACTATAACTTCAAAACCTAAGTTCAGCCCTTCCTTTTTTCAGAAGGCTTGGGCCACAAATCCCAGCAAGCATTCCCAAAGCCTTTTTCCCAATGAGGGTGCGCCCTCACCACTAAGAGTCTGATATCTGTTTTCCTCTGTCTGCCTTTCAAAGGGATAGAAAACTAGTTCAAAACTCTACCCCCCCCCCCCCCCCCGCTGTTTCTTTCAAATCAACAGAAAACTCCAAGGACAGCCAGATTTGCAGAATGCCCTAAACCATCTCTTGCCCCAGGGAGTAGTTGTGCAAGTACCTACGCAAGTCGGGTGCAAACGATTATATTCAAACTGGTTTATGGTTAAAAACAAAAAAGCCCAACGTGTGTACTCCTTTTCTAGATGTAAAGTCTCCCAACAAATACCTTTACATTACAAAATTTTTTTGGGGTGGTAATTGCCTTTCTGTGACAAGAAAGGAGGAAAAATGGGATTGCTTTAGGAATATATTGAACAAATGCATCTCTCAATTCATTCCTATGGGAAATAAATTTAAAAGAGCCAAACCTGGCTGGCTTAGCCGTAATGTAAAGAAACTTATTAGAAAAAAAACAATGGCCTTCAAGAAATATAAATCGGAGGGGACGTTATTGGCTTTCAAGCAATACAAGGAATTAAATAAGAAATGTAAATACAAAATCAAAATGGCTAAAATCAACTTTGAGAGACAAATAGCGGAGGATAGTAAAAAGAACCCTAAGAAATTCTTTAAATATATCAACAGCAAAAAAACAAGGTCAGAGCATGTTGCACACATAATTAACGATGATGGAAGGATGGTTACAGAGGACACTGAAAAGGGAACTGTGCTTAATGCTTTCTTCTCCTCAGTCTTTACACAGGAAAAGGAGGGGTACACTGACCATGACTGTATGGTTAGCAGTACATCACAGAACTTGCCGCTATGGCTAACAGAGGGTTAAATCAGGGAAAGGCTGGATAAAATTAACACAAGTAAATCACCAGGCCCGGATGGTGTACATCCGAGAGTACTTAAAGAACTCAGGTTATATCTAGTCCACTGTTCCTGATCTTTACTGACAGTATTATGACAGGAACTGTACCAGGTGACTGGAGAAAAGCTAAGGTGATACCAATGTTAAGTTCATGTTAAGTTTGAGCCAGGAAATAATCGACGCCAATCAGGTTTGCATTCGTCTCCATATGTTTTCTCAGAATATACGCCATACAGCCGTACAACGGTTCACACCATCCTTCAATGGATGTGTGACCCAGATTACATTTTGGGTACAGGTTTTATAGTACATAAACGGGCACAAGCCCAAGTTACAGATTACACAAAGTTTCACAAGATTTCCTAATACAGTCTAATTACACATACGGTCATCTTGACATTAGAATGACGTTGAGTGAAAAGTTAGTCTGAGAATTAAAAATGATTGATTGGGGGCTTTTTACATTTTACGGTAATAAGGGGCTTGTTTTCATAAACATCTCTTTCCGGGAATCTTATCATATCTTTGGCAGAACATTTCATACCATCTGGAACGCAAATGGGACACAGCTAATAAATACCAACTAGAGTTCTAAACATTTAGAAGAATATATTCTTTAGTATATTAAAGGGGACTCTTTGACTATACAACGATATATAATGATAAGCTCTTCATATCTTGACAGTCCCTCCTGTGGTTAGAATTCTTTGGTATTCATCTAACTTGAATTTCAAACTTCTTCTGTGTCATTACGTTGAACTCCAGGTATGCGGGCAACCATTTAACGAGCAGTTTTCACTCGAGACCTTGTGGGCTCAAAAGAACCAGTATTAGTACAATCATCACAAGTATTTGAAGTCATTTTTAGGCAGCATTTGCATAACATTGGTACACATTTGATTATGAGGAGTATCAACACTATAATTCCAACAATATATAGGATACCATGCAATATACCTGCGAACCACCCTCCATTACCAGTAAACCAGTTGACAGGTTTTAGCCAAGAGAATCAACTTTCCCAGCTACCTCCAATCCACGCGATTTCGGTATGTTCCTTACAAAAATAAAGCTTTAATTGCTGCGCCCTTTATACATGCATCTTCAGCTTTCGTATCATTTCCTACAGGGAGTGCAGAATTATTAGGCAAATGAGTATTTTGACCACATCATCCTCTTTATGCATGTTGTTCGGCTCTTTGGTAGGGACGGATTGCACCTAAATGGGGAGGGTGCAGCCGTACTGGGTGCGAGGATGGCCAAAAAGTTAGAGGGGCTTTTAAACTAGGTGACGGGGGGAGGGTACAGATGTAGAATTAGCCAGTGGAAAGCATGTTTCAGAGGGCAGAAATGGGGGCATTAGCGGTAGGGTGTTCGGAGCTCCTATACCCAGGGTGGGTATGGGGAAAAATCAAGAGAGCAGCCTAATAACAAATGAGGATATATGTAACCGATCAAATTTAAGAGGTTTGTATACCAATGCCAGAAGCCTGGCCAACAAGATGGGAGAGCTGGAGCTGCTGATGTTTGAGGAGGACTTAGATTTTGTGGGGATAACTGAGACTTGGTTTGACAGCTCTCATGATTGGATGGCGACCATTCAGGGGTATTCCCTTTACCGCAGGGATAGAGAAGGTAAAAAAGGGGGAGGGGTATGTCTGTATATTAATAACAGTATACAGGTAAATATGAGGGATGATATTAATAATGGAGCTATGGATGAGGCAGAATCCCTATGGGTAGAGATTCAAAGGGAAGGCACGGTGGGGAAGGTAATATTGGGCGTATGCTATAGGCCCCCCAACCAGAGGGAGGAGGGTGAGGCGGACCTCATGTTGCAGATAGGATTGGCAGCAAGGATGGGAAATGTCATTATAATGGGGGACTTTAATTATCCAGATATAGACTGGGCAGAAGGAACCGCACACTCAGCCAAGGCTAGGCAGTTCCTAAATGTTTTGCAGGACAATTTCATGGGTCAGATGGTGAATGCACCGACAAGAAACAATGCGGTACTTGACCTACTGATTACCAACAATACAGACCTGCTCACGGATATAGAAATACGGGACAACTTAGGAAACAGTGACCATAGGTCAATAAGTTTCAGTATTAATTACAGTTATAGGAAACACAAGGGTAATATAAGGACACTGAATTTCAAAAGAGCCAATTTCCCTAAACTGCGCTCTCTGCTAGAAAATATCAAATGGGATAGAACCCTGGGAACAAAGAACACGGAGGAAAAATGGGAGTGCTTCAAGAGCATACTTAACAGGGGGATTGGCCAGTGCATTCCAAAGGGAAATAAATTTAAAAGAGCAAAACTAAACCCTGGGTGGCTAAACTCCAACATAAAAATGTATATTAGTGCTAAAGAAAAGGCCTTCAAAAAATACAAGACTGAGGGGTCATTGGCAGCATTTAAGCATTACAAAGAGTGTAATAAGAAATGTAAAAACGAAATCAGGGCGGCTAAAATAGAACACGAGAGACATATAGCGGAGGAGAGTAAAAAGAACCCCAAGAAGTTCTTTAAGTATATAAACAGTAGGAAAGCCAGGCCAGAACACATTGGCCCCATAAAAGATGATAAAGGAAATATGGCCACTGAGGACAGAGAAAAGGCGGAAGTGTTAAATAATTTCTTCTCTTCAGTCTTCACAAAAGAATCGGGGGGCTACACTAACCCAGCTTGTAAGGCCGAACTAAATAATACACCCCAGGAAGTGCCGCCATGGCTAACAGAAGATAGACTTAGAGCTAAACTAGAGAAACTTAACATAAATAAATCCCCGGGACCGGATGGCTTACACCCGAGGGTTCTTAATGAGCTCAGCCAGGTGATTGCCAGACCATTATTCTTGATCTTTAAGGATAGTTTACAGACGGGTATGGTGCCAGCTGATTGGAAAAAAGCCAACGTGGTACCAATATTTAAAAAGGGGCTGAGGTGTATCCCGGGTAACTATAGGCCGGTCAGCCTAACTTCAGTAGTATGCAAAATTTTGGAGGGGATGTTAAGGGACCACATACAAGACTTTAGTAATGAAAATGATATTGGTAGTAATCAGCATGGATTCATGAAAAATCGTTCGTGCCAAACCAATCTATTAACCTTCTACGATGAAGTGAGCTGCCACCTAGATAAAGGAAAGCCGGTGGATGTGGTGTATCTGGACTTTGCAAAGGCCTTTGACACCGTTCCCCACAAACGCTTACTGTACAAACTAAGGAAGGTAGGTATGGACCATAAGGTGAGTACCTGGATAGAGAACTGGCTCCAGGGGAGAGTACAGAGGGTGGTGATTAATGGGGAGTACTCGGATTGGGCGGGGGTGGAAAGTGGGGTCCCCCAGGGTTCTGTCCTGGGACCAATCCTGTTTAATTTATTCATAAATGATTTAGAGGAGGGGATATCTAGTACAATCTCAGTATTTGCAGATGATACTAAGCTGGGCTTGCCAATATCTTCTATGCAGGATGTGGAAACCTTGCAAGCGGACCTGAACAAAATAATGGGGTGGGCAACTACATGGCAGATGAGATTTAATGTTGAAAAATGTAAAGTAATGCACTTGGGGGCCAGAAACCAGAAAGCAAGCTACTCACTAGGGGGGAACCTCTGGGTGAGTCTAGGATGGAAAAAGACTTGGGGGTACTGGTAGACAACAAGCTTGGCAGTGGCATGCAATGCCAAGCCGCTGCAGGCAAAGCCAACAGAATACTGGGATGTATAAAAAATGGGATTCACTCCAGAAATAGATTATTCTCCCACTCTACAAGACTCTGGTCCGGCCACATTCGGAGTATGCTGTCCAGTTCTGGGCACCGGTCCTCAGGAAGGATGTGCTGGAACTGGAGAAAGTCCAGAGAAGGGCAACAAAAATAATTAGGGGAATGGAGGACATCAGCTATGAGGAAAGACTACAAGCACTGAACTTATTCTCTCTGGAGAAGAGACGATTGAGGGAGGATATGATATCAATGTACAAATACTGTACTGGTGACCCTAGCATAAGGAACAAACTATTCAGAGAAAGGAGATACAATAAGACACGTGGCCACTCACTAAAACTAGAGGAAAGGCGGTTTAACCTTAAAGTGCGTAAGGGGTTCTTCACTGTAAGAGCGGTAAGGATGTGGAATTCTCTTCCACAAGCAGTCGTATCAGCAGGGAGCATTGATAGTTTCAAAAAACTATTAGATGGACACCTTAAAGACCACAACATACAGGGGTATACAATGTACGGTTAAAAGCGGACACACACACACACATCATAGGTTGAACTTGATGGACTGATGTCTTTTTTCAACCTCACTAACTATGTAACTATGTCTTACTCCAAGCTGTATAGGCTCGAAAGCCTACTACCAGTTAAGCATATTAGGTGATGTGCATCTCTGTAATGAGAAGGGGTGTGGTCTAATGACATCAACACCCTATATCAGGTGTGCATAATTATTAGGCAACTTCCTTTCCTTGGGCAAAATGGGTCAAAAGAAGGACTTGACAGGCTCAGAAAAGTCAAAAATAGTGAGATATCTTGCAGAGGGATGCAGCACTCTTAAAATTGCAAAGCTTCTGAAGCGTGATCATCGAACAATCAAGCATTTCATTCAAAATAGTCAACAGGGTCGCAAGAAGCGTGTGGAAAAACCAAAGCGCAAAATAACAGCCCATGAACTGAGAAAAGTCAAGCGTGCAGCTGCCAAGATGCCACTTGCCACCAGTTTGGCCATATTTCAGAGCTTCAACATCACTGGAGTGCCTAAAAGCACAAGGTGTGCAATACTCAGACATGGCCAAGGTAAGAAAGGCTGAAAGACGACCACCACTGAACAAGACACACAAGCTGAAACGTCAAGACTGGGCCAAGAAATATCTCAAGACTGATGAAATGAGAGTGAGTCTTGATGGGCCAGATGGATGGGCCCGTGGCTGGATTGGTAAAGGGCAGAGAGCTCCAGTCCGACTCAGACGCCAGCAAGGTGGAGGTGGAGTACTGGTTTGGGCTGGTATCATCAAAGATGAGCTTATGGGGCCTTTTCGGGTTGAGGATGGAGTCAAGCTCAACTCCCAGTCCTACTGCCAGTTTCTGGAAGACACCTTCTTCAAGCAGTGGTACAGGAAGAAGTCTGCATCCTTCAAGAAAAACATGATTTTCATGCAGGACAATGCTCCATCACACGCATCCAAGTACTCCACAGCGTGGCTGGCAAGAAAGGGTATAAAAGAAGAAAAGCTAATGACATGGCCTCCTTGTTCACCTGATCTGAACCCCATTGAGAACCTGTGGTCCATCATCAAATGTGAGATTTACAAGGAGGGAAAACAGTACACCTCTCTGAACAGTGTCTGGGAGGCTGTGGTTGCTGCTGCACGCAATGTTGATGGTGAACAGATCAAAACACTGACAGAATCCATGGATGGCAGGCTTTTGAGTGTCCTTGCAAAGAAAGGTGGCTATATTGGTCACTGATTTGTTTTTGTTTTGTTTTTGAATGTCAGAAATGTATATTTGTGAATGTTGAGATGTTATATTGTTTTCACTGGTAAAAATAAATAATTGAAATGGGTATACTGTATCTTTGATTTTTGTTAAGTTGCCTAATAATTATGCACAGTAATAGTCACCTGCACACACAGATATCCCCCTAAAATAGCTAAAACTAAAAACAAACTAAAAACTACTTCCAAAAATAGTCAGCTTTGATATTAATGAGTTTTTTGGGTTCATTGAGAACATGGTGGTTGTTCAATAATAAAATGAATCCTCAAAAATACTAATTTGCCTAATAATTCTGCACTCCCTGTATGTAATTGCAGCATGAGGTTCCCACTACGGTACACATTCCTCCCTGACTAGCAGTAAGGTAATCCAACACCAGCCGTGGTGGTGCAAAACCTCCTTTTTAATCATTTTTAATTCAGTGGCCATTAATATGAAATTTCTGTCATACAGAGCAGTTATGTTAAACCATTAAATCAGCTAAATCTATAATAAAATTGAAGGCTTTTTTAATACAACATCTATTGTAATATATATAAAATATTCGTCTTCTCTCTTTATCATGGGACTCAATATTAATATCATCATCATTTCTTTCTGGGCCTTCATTCTGGGTTGGAATAGGTGTTAGTATTTCAAGATTAGTCTCTTCTTCAGTGTCATCTTCCACTTGTCTGAGGGTAGCCTGTACTGGAATATCCTGTTCAGTGAGGGCTCTTTTGAAGAAATGGGCAGGAATTTTATGCAATTGTCTCATTACTCATTGTTACTCATGTACCATGTAGCAGGCACATTAATAACTTCAAATTATTCTGGCGTGAATGTTGGCGATGTGTGAAATCATGCAATTCCTGATATCGATCTGTACTCCACATAAAATCTTTACCATCAAACCAATACCTGACATCCGCATTATCCATGCACTGAGAGTCTCCAATCACTCGATCAGTATTCTTGAAACCTTTCTCAAGTAGTTCTGGCGGATAAATGCGGGTAAAGTTAATACATACTGCTGGTATTATCATTGGGGCCTTGGTAAATAGTAGCAGTGAAATTGCCTTGTAAACCATTTTAACACTGATATTGCTAAAGTGAGCACCGTCTTCTATCTCCGCTAGGGTACTGGGTATACCTAGTAAGGGTAAAGTCTTTTGCGAGATAGGTGAATGTGTGCATATCCAACACTTAGTGATTTCCAACTTCTTGGCAGCTTGCAACTGCATAGCCATAAAGGAGTTATAGAAGGGTTCTCCCAGTTTAGCATGTAAGTCTCTCTTCAGCCTTTGCTCAACTCCAGACTCTGTGGTAATGTGTAACTTTTTAGTCATTACAGTAGCATTGAGGAAAAAGGTATCATGCGTCTCACCTTTTTTATCATGTGAGTCCTTTCATACATCATGACCGTGATCCACACCAAGGCTCCTCCACTTAGGATAATTCCTCAGAGATGCATATCGGCTCTCGGCATTATAAGATGCATTCTTCTGTATTCGTAGTCTTCTGGCTCGAGCCTGAGTCAATGATGGAGATGACCTAGGAGGTAAAGGTACAGAAAAGTCTTTGCCAGCAGAACACTGGCTTGTGTGTTTGTTCAAAGCTACTGCTTTCTTACAATAGGAACCATGCACCCAATACTTGTAGTGCTTTAGCTTTACAGCTGTGGGAGACACAAAAATAATCTGGAACGGTCCTTTCCACTTAGGGGACAGAGTAGTCCTGGGGGTGTGATTCTTGATGTACACCCACTCTCCAGAATTTAGTCCATGAGTCTTTTCACTTGGGTCCACTGGTTATCCTGCTTTGGAAAAAGTATCAGAAAACAGGTTTGTGTTAGTCTTAAAGTCACTGTTTCTGATGTTACAGAAGCTTTAGGAAGTCTTTTAGGAGGGCGCCCAAACAGTATATCTTCTCCTTTGGGGTAGTCCTGATAGTTGCTAGGGCTATAGGCAATGCTTCTACCCATGTGCTCTTGCTGTTAGCCCTTATCTTAGCCAGGTACCTTTTTAAGGTTTGATTAGTACGTTCCACCATCCCACTAGCCTGTGGTCTATATGTGGTGTGTAACTGTTGTTTCAGACCTAAGATATCTACTACCTCTGCTATTAGTTTGTTATCAAAGTGTGTACCTCTGTCTGAAGAGATCACAGCTCCCATACCAAACCTAGGAATCAATTCTCTAGTAAGACACTTAACTACTTAACAATGTTCGCAAACTAAAAGATACTTAAATCGGCTACAAGGGGGCATATCTGAGAAGTCAATCTGCACAATTTGAAACTGCTCCTCAGTATGCGGAATGTTTCATAGGGGTAGGCACTGGTTTACCCATGTTATGCATTTGACATACAGCACATTCATTAACTTGTTTAACAGCATATGTGTAAAACCCTGGTGCCCACCACTGTTCACAACCCGACACATCCCTCCTGTTGAGACATGGCAAGGCCCATGGCTCAAGGCAAACAATGAAGGAAAAAGAGTCAGTGGAGCAATCAGCTTGTCATTTGACCTCCACAGACCATCTTGTCCACAAACAGTTATTTTTGTAGACCAAGTGGATCAGTGGGGTGAACTTTCCTGTAGGGCCTTGACAACCCCATGGTCCACTTAAAGATTTGTGACCAAAAATGTAGGGACTACATGTGGCTGATAAGAGTGAATAGCTTCTTTTGCATATTTATCAGCCAAAACATTTCCAACTGATAAACTGTCATTAAACCCAGTATGTGCTTTAAATTTACTTACTGTTACTATAACCACTTAAGCCCCGGAAGATTTTACCCCCCTTCCTGACCAGGGGGTTTTTTGCGATTTTTTTTTTTTTTTACTGCGTGACTTTGACGGACAATTGCGCGGTCGTGCGACGCTGTACCTAAACGAATTTCACATCCTTTTTTTCCCCACAAACAGAGCTTTCTTTTGGTGGTATTTGATCACCTGTGCGATTTTTTTGATCATGCGCTATAAACAAAAAAAAGCGTAATTTTTGCAAAAATAATATTTTTCACTTTTTTTTATATGAAATTCCCCCAAAAAAAATGTAAAAATCAATTTTTTAACATTTTCGGCCAAATTGTTTTACGCTACATATGTTTGGTAAAAAAAAAATTGCAAAAAGCGTATTTTGATTGGTTTGCGCAAAAGTTATTGCGTTTACTAACAAAGGGTAAGATTTTTGTCATTTTTGGTGTTTTTTTTTTTAACGAGTAATGGCGATCTGCAATTTTTTTTTTTTTGCGGTACTGCGACATTGCGGCGGACAGATCGGACCCTTGACTGACATTTTTGACACTTTTGGGGGTACCAGTGACATTACTGCAGTAATCAGTGCTATATATATATATATGCACTGTTACTGCAAAAATGACACTGGCAGGGAAGGGGTTAACTGTATTGGACAGGGAGGGGTTAAGTGTGTCCTAGGGGCGTGATTCTAACTAGGGGGACAGGTCTCCTAGTGTAAAAACAAAGATCAGCGGTTCTACATAGTAGAACCGTCTGATCTTCATTTTTACGCAGGGGAGAATGACAGGCGGCTTGTTTACATAAGCCGCTCTGTCTTTCTCCCGCTGTACCAGCGATCGTAGTGTGACCGGCGGACATCGGGTCCGCCGGTCACACGCCCACACTCCTTTGTGAACGAGCCGAGGCGGGCACGCGCCTCGGCGGGCGCGCGCTCGCCCCCTATTGGCTCTAAACGGAGTGACAGGCGAGCGACGTAGACCTACGTCAGTCTGCCTGGCCGGGGCTGACTGCCGCAATAACTATACTGTGAGCAGTCGGCAACCGGTTAAGAGGCGATTGGACTGCAAACAGTCTGACAATTAACTCTTTGTGTTGAATGGGTGTTCCTGTTGCTATCAGGTAACCCCTTTCCTGCTATAATTGTGCAAAGCTATGCAATATACCCACAGCATAAGCAGAATCACTGTAGATATTTACCGTATCTCATTCTGCTAGCTCCAATGCAACACAGAGAGCTGTAAGTTCCGCAGCCTGCGCTAACTTAGAATTTAGCAGAATTTCAGTATGCAGTAGTCGGCTCTCACCGTTTACTACCGCACAAGCGGCTAATGTTAACCCATCAGGTCGTCTGAGGGATGAGCCATCTACCAACAAGTCTGCACACACAGGCAGACCAGCAATGGATTCATCCTGAAGATCAGATCTGGGTTTTGTTACTTCATCAATAGAGGTAGCACAATCATGTATTGGGTATTCAGAATCATCAATTTCCTCACTATCCGCTTCCGGTAGAAAAGTAGCCGGATTCAGAGTCTGGCAGCGCTGAATTTTGAGATTGGAGGCTGATAAAATCAAATGATAATGTGTTATCCTTTGTACTGAGAAGTGTTTAGCATAGGCACTATTTAACATAGCCTCCAAATCATGGGGGCACATCAAATACAAAGCGTTGCCCAATACAATGTCTACAGTTTTTCCAATCAGTAGGGCAGCCGCCCCTACTGCTTTTAGACATCCAGGTAGAACTCTGGAAACGCTGTCCAATGGGTAACTGTAGTATCCCACTGGGCGATGTCTGGCACAGAAGTGTTGCGTTAACACCCTATTCGCATTTGTCCATTTATTTCTTTGCAAAATAAATAGAAATCTTTGCTATAGTCTGACAAACCAAGACTGGGCACTGTTGGCAAAAATTGCTTGATTTGTTTAAATGCTTCCATAACTGAAGGGGTTAACTCTTCTGAAGTGAATTTATAATTGCTTTTTGTTTGTCCCTTTAATAATTCCTGTAGGGGTCCTACACTGCCCCTCTTTGGATCTCCAGTTCTCCCTTTTGGCCTGACGGGGGATAAGGGGGTTCCGTCACCTGTACTGTAGAAACTGACACTCCCCTGGGTTTATGTACCTTTTCCTTTACCTCAGGGACTTGCATATTCATTATTTTTAGTTTTTTTCCTTTTTCTCTTTTTTTTTATTTTCTTTTTTTTATAACACTTCACAAGCTATCTGTGCTATGTCAACCAACTCAGGGACAGGTTTAATTCTCCAGCCCGCTATGCGGAGCTCCATTTTCTTTTCTAATCTCAGACAACAATCCACTTACAAAAATATTTATCACTTTATGTTGTTTCATGTCATCTTCACTTTGTCACCCAATCACTGTGCTTCTATATAGCATCTTTCAATCTATTCCAATAATTCAACATATCCTCACCTTCCTTCTAAACAACATCCAATAACATTCGCATATCCTGTCCTTTATCAAACATACTTGTTACTCATTCCTTTAGAATTTAATTGTATCAATCTTTGTTTCATTCGTATTTTGGCCATCTGCCTGTATCCTCAATATCCCTTATTCATGCGTACTTATTTATTTACTGCAAATGTGTTCCATACATACACATATTTTTTTTTTCTTTCTGGTACTGCACAATCAATCAAAATCCACATATCAATATATGTAGCTTACTGAGTTTTCTCCATTCACATCAACCTTTTGTACCATTTCTTTAAGACAATGTTTGGGAGATTTTCTACAATTGCCCTAATTTCTTGGGGTTTCTAAGGGACATACACTTTCCCTATCCTTGCTGTATACTAACCTCCATCACCTATTTTTAAGGGCATTTCTACACCAGGTCAGTTACTTAGACTGAAAAACAAGAAACTGAGATGGCTTTGTCTCTTCGTCCACTAGGACTCTAAAAAAAATTCAATACTTCACTGTAAAAGTGGGTAGCATCAGATGATATGGCCATAAGTAGAGATGGCACATCAGATACCACTTGTATGCTAAAATCAGATAGAAACTATAAAACTAAAACATTTTTATTTTTTTGGCTCCGTGCCAAACTTACAAAAAAAAACTTCTTTTTTTTTTTTCGTGTCATTTTTACAAAAACCTGACCAGAGGTTCCCCTCCTTGAATAGAGGACACCCCTAAAATACCATTCAAAAACTATAATAAGATAAAAAGTTAATCTGATTTAAAACTTTTGGCTCAGTACCAACAGGGTCCAATGGTCACACTAATTGCGGTAATAAATAAATAAATAAATTCCATAACTATAACGGGAACGAAGATATTTATTGTTGAACCCTCTCTTGGCAAGTAGCCAATTTTCAAAATTTTGCAGCAGAGCTCCCTTTCATACAGGGACTTATGAGCAAAATGTAAATTCTCATTATCTATAATTCTATATTTAAAAAATAATCTCAAAGTGTCCTGCCAACTACGGCGAACTACGTTTTCCCTGATAAAACTGTTTCTATTACTCTTAAACCATCTATTTGTTAAAGCAGCTTTTTCTGAACACATTTTATAGGGGGGGGGGTTTCACCTATTTTTTTTTTTTCCCTTCCCGTGCTGCTAGACCTTTAATTCCCCCACAATCAGACATTTTAAAATAGCAAGGTAAACAAGGCGTCAATTTTTAGGCGTACTCAAAATAGCCCTCTGGTGGCCACCATTTAGAGGGATCCTCTTCATACGCTTTTTTAGTAATTTTGCACCATTTTACATGATGTTTGAGGGCGTCTGGATCACCACTCACCATCATCTTAATGATGGGTGCACCTGAATGCAATTTAGCAACATTTAAGCCTGTTTTCTTTGCTATTTTTAATACATTTTTGCTTTAGTTTTTTTAAGCCCTAAATCATTCATAATGGGCAAAACATTCTTATCACTTAAATTTCCCATTAATATGTATTATTTCTCGTTACCACTTTAAGAAATGACAATATTTGGAGATTCCGGGATCAAGAACTCTGTTTCTTTATCACAACGGCTGTGCACCAATCAGCCACCAGGTACTTATTACGACATGTCTTTAATCTGTTCTATACTCGTTTGAACGTCTTCTAAACGAGTGAATATAGGCTAGTCTTTCTCTGACTCCCTAATCCAAAGAACACTCAGCAGGTCATAGACACTGGGGTTTAAGGCAATACCTGCCCTAATACCTCCACATTTGTCTTTCAACACCACACACACACACAATCCAGAAAATAGTAGTATCTCTGCTTAAATCGTCCCTTATATATATATATATATTGTCATTTCTTGTAATAAGGAGAATTAAAGAAATATTTATTTTTTTGAAAATATTTTTCGTACACAGTATTTCCTATGGGTACCATTTAATAATCTCAGTAACCATACACAGACAGAATACAATTAAATTCAAAGGATACGTGTTACCTTTCGTAGCTGCACTTCCCCCAACCGGCACACCACCACATATCAGATAAAGACAGTTTCATCATGAGAAATAAAAATGTTTTCTCACCTGAGGCCTCTGTGCTGTCCCTCCTGTTGTGGGGTGCTCACCAGCAGCGGAGATGCAGTCAGACACGATTTTCGGGGTCACCAAATGTTAAGTTCATGTTAAGTTTGAGCTATGAAATAACCGCCAATCAGGTTTGCATTCGTCTCCATATGTTTACTCAGAATATACGCCATACAGCCGTACAAGGGTTCACACCATCCTTCAATGGATGTGTGACCCAGATTACATTTTGGTTACAGGTTTTATAGTACATAAACGGGCACAAGCCCAAGTTGCAGATTACACAAAGTTTCACAATATTACACAAGATTTCATAATACAGTCTAATTACACATACGGTCATCTTGACATTATAATGACGTCGAGTGAAAAGTTAGTCTGACAATTAAAAATGATTGATTGGGGTTTTTTTACATTTTACGGTAATAAGGGGCTTGTTTTCATAAACATCTCTTTCCGGGAATCTTATCATATCTTTGGCAGAACATTTCATACCATCTGGAACGCAACTGGGACACAGCTATTAAATACCAACTAGAGTTCTAAACATTTAGAAGAATATATTCTTTAGTATATTAAAGGGGACTCTTTGACTATACAACGATATATAATGATAGGCTCTAAATATCTTGACACCAATATTCAAAAAAAGGCAGAGGCATATCCCGGGTAATTATAGGCCAGTCAGCCTGATGTCAATAGTATGTAAACTTCTTGAGGGGATGATTAGGGACTATATCCAACAGGTTGCTAAAATCAATAATATCAGCAGTCATCAGCACAGGTTTACAAAGGGTAGTTCGTGTCAAACAAATCTGTTAACATTCTACGAGGAGGTTAGCTGTGAACTAGACAGTGGGAAACCTATGGATGTGGTGTATCTGGATTTTGCTAAGGTGTTTGATACAGTTCCACACAAACGGTTGATTTATAAATTAAGGTCCACAGGCATCGACCACAAGGTTTTGCTCTTGGATACAAAACTGGTTAAAGGGGCGTGTCCTAACGGTTGTAGTAAATAATGCATACATGGACTTGTCCGAGGTGGTAAGTGGGGTCCCCCAAGGCTCAGTTCTGGGTCCAATTTTGTTCAATTAATAAATAGCGTTGAGGACGGGGTCAGTAGCTTGATCTCAGCTTTTGCAGATGACACAAAATTGAGCAGGGCAATAACTTTACATCGGGAAGCAGAAATCTTGCAGAAGGACCTGAATAAAATAACAGAGTGGGCAACTACATGGCAAATGAGGTTTAATGTGGATAAGTGGAAGGTATTGCACTTAGGGACTAATAACGTAAAAGCAAAATACATGCTTGGGGGAACCTCTGGGGGTATCAAAAATGGACAAAGATCTGGGGTCTTAATAGAAGATAGACTTCGCAATAGTATGCAATGTCAAGCTGCAGCTGCCAAAGCTGGCAGAATATTAGCATCTATATGGAAGGGGATGTATTCCAGAGACAAAACTATAATCCTTCCACCCATCCAGGGAGCACCAGGAGTCGTGCAGCCTTGAAGGTATAGTGATCTCTGCATTCCACATCCATCATTAGTGGAAAACTGGCAGACTGACTACCTCAGCTGCCCCCAACTGGTTCAAGGGGGATGGGCCCTTCAACCAGACTTCTTCAATCTGATATATTTGAAATGAGGGACTTCGGATGTCAACCATTCCAGCCTCCATAATCAACAACAAACTTCCTCTGTTGCCAGGACCACGGATCCTCTAGCCCTACCCTTGAATGCCTTAATAATTCCCCTGGTCTTAGTTCAGGCTAATCTATGCCTTCCCACCAGTGCAAATTCTGCCTTATGTGCTCAAAAGATTAGAGCAAGAGAAGTAGAAACAGTGTTTCCAATTGCTCTGAACTGGCCCAGAAGAACCCAGTACACAGACCTACTCCTGACTTCTAGCAGATAATCCCTGGCCTCTTTCCAATAGGCAGAATATGCTATCTCAAAGCCATCTATTTTATCGTGCTTTAAAGTCTGACTTTTCTGAAATGGCTTTTGAAGCTCAGGTTTTAAAATGCAGAACGGTTTTGGCGTTCGTTATTCTTACCTTGCTAAAAGCAAGAAAAGCCACTTCCAGGAAAATCTACCATCCTACCTGGGAACCTTTTCGCCCGGCATGAACACAGGCACCTTAATCCCAGACACTTCTCTGTGCCGTCTATTCTGGCCTTCCTACAATCAGATATTTATTAGAACCTTGCCTAAAGCACTCTGAAAAGATGGGTCTTGGCCTTGTCTATTCTCTTTCAAAGAACTCTGGCTTTACTCTCCCTTGTACAAACTTTTTTCTTTAAGGTTTACTCTGCAATAAGCTCTTTTTGCAGCACTCTGTGCTTCCTTGGGATCTCGACTTGGCTCTCTCTGCCCTGCAGAAACGACCCTTTGAACCCATCAAGGATATTCCATAGAAGATCTCTCCTGCAAAGGCAGCCAAACATGTCTGAGTAAGCAACCCTTTCCTGTAAGCTCTGTTCCTCATACTTATACACATAGGGTTGTTTTTCTCAACACTGTTTAGCTTTGGTGTCTAGTAAGGTTACTTTGCATTTATAAGCAAGGAAGCTCAAACCTCTGCAGTGTATTAATGTACTTTTACAACAAAAAATGCTGTATATACGAAACTTAAAATTATAGGAATACAATGCAATACAAGACTGACAGATAGACCAATAACAAGCAAAATGTTGCCTACAGTAGAAATATGCTTAAAAGCTGCTGAACTCAGGTTAACGTGGGTTCACGATTTTAGGCAACGAGAACCCAGGATTTGCTCAAACACTCCAACGAAGCATGATATCTAGGTTACCATCCAAGGAAGAATTTTACAATCGAGTCTGAATAAAAAAAATCTCTCTAGCTTGTATAACAGTGTAAATTTGCTGTCCCCTCAAAATAACTCAACTTACAGCCGTTAAGGTCTAAATGGCTGGCAACAAAAGTGAGTAGACCCCTAGGTGAAAATGTCCAAATAGGGCTCAGTTAGCCATTTTCCCTCCCCGGTGTCATGTGACTCGTTGGGGTTACAAGGTCTCAGGGTGTGAATGGGGAGCAGGTGTGTTAAATTGTGGTGTTATCGCTCTCACTCTCTCATACTGGTCACTGGAAGCTCAACATGGCATCTCATGGCAAAGAACTCTGAGCATCTGAAAAAAAGAATTGTTGCTCTTTATGAAGATGGCCTAGGCTATAAGAAGATTGCCAAGGCTCTGAAACTGAGCTGCAGCACGGTGTTAAAGACCATACAGTGGTATAACAGGACAGGTTGCATTCAGAACAGGCCTCGCCATGGTCGACCAAAGCAGTTGAGTGCATGTGCTCAGTGTCCTCCAGAGGTTGTCTTTGGTAAGTATACATAAAAGTGCTGCCAGCATTGTGCAGAGGTTGAAGGGGTGGGTGGTCAGCCTGTCGGTGCTCAGACCATACACTGCATCAAATTGCTCTGGCTGTCATCCCAGAAGGAAGCCTCTTCTAAAGATGATGCACAAGAAAGCTCACAAACAGTTTGCTGAAGATAAGCAGAGTAAGGACATTAATTACTGGAACCATGTCCTGTGGTCTGATGAGACCAAGATAAACTTATTTAGTTCAGATGTTGTCAAGCATGTGTGGTGGCAACCAGGTGAGGAGTACACAGACAACCTACCGTCAAGCATGGTGGTGGGAGAGTCATGGTCTGGGGTTTCATGAGTGCTGCTGGCACTGGAGGAGCTACATTACATTGAGGGAACCATGGATGTCAACATGTACTGTGACATACTGAAGCAGAGCATGGGAGACATAACGACCCCAAACATACCTCCAAGATGACCACTGCCTTGCTAAAGAAGCTGAGGGTAAAGTTGATGGACTGGCCAAGCATGTCTCCAGACCTAAACCCTATTGAGCATCTGTGGGGCATCCTCAAATGGAAGGTAGAGGAGCACAAGGTCTCGAACATCCACCAATACCGTGATGTCGTCATGGAGGAGTGGAAGAGGACTCCAGTGGCAACTTTTGAAGCTCTGGTGAACTCCATGCCCAAGAGGGTAAGGCAGTGCTAGAAAATAATTGTGGCCACACAAAATATTGGCACTTTGGGCCCAATTTTGACATTGTTACTTAGGGGTGTACTTCTTTTTGTTGCCAGCGGTTTAGATATTAATGGCTGTGTTGAGTTATTTTAAGGGGACCGCAAATTTAAGTTATGCAAGCTGTGCACTCATTACTTTACTTTACATTATAGCAAAGTGTCATTTCTCTTACGTCCTCTGACAGTCGCCGCCCCTCATATAGTCTTCACCAATGGGTATTGACCTCTTATCCACAGGAGTAAGCTAGGCAGAAGATTTGTTAGAAACACAAAACTTTACATAGACGCACCTACAGGGGGCTGTCCCTCTGGTCCAATACCCCCGGGTAGCCTCATTCCCAATTCAGTTCGTCTTTTGCCTAGATAGGAGTAGGCAGGCTTCCCTGTGCTGGGGCTACAGTCTCAGCCTTTTCTCTATTTTTCCTTTAATTTTATTTCTGCTAAGTGTTTTTTCTTTACACCGATAGCTTTTTATTTGTTCCTGCGCTTAGTTAGTCAGACTTCGGAAGACTACAGCGTTTGCGGAGCTGGGAGTCAGACTGGTTGTACTAGAGCCTTATGGAATCCCAGCCCGCCATTGAGCATTTAGCAGGCTATGCGTACACCCTGGCCTCTCAAACGGCCTGTCCCTGTCCTCAGGGACAAAAGCCCGCGAAGTGGCCACTTCGCTAGGATACTCCGCATGGGGCAAACCTGTTTTGGCTGACGGCACCCCCACCACCCGGGGTGGGAGGCTTTCCGTCGCAGAGTGGCACCCACAAAATCGCATGGATCGGTGAGTACCATGCTACCCCCTCTATCTGTGACTTTGTATGCTGGGGGTGTATGTGTGGGGCCTTCTCTCCTGGGGATGGCAGTCTGTGTAGAGCCTGTGTGATCCCCCTCATGTCTATCCACGTGGTCCCTGTGTCTCCCTCACGGTCCCTGCTGGGGCGCTATCTGCGGTCATACCGCGCTGTGGGGGGTGTGCGGGGGTCCCTGAGCCCCCTTGGGAGTGTGTGTGTGTCACTTTGGGGGACAGACATGGTTATTGGGGGCCGCCGCGCTGTAAAATTCGCGGGGGGCGCCATTTTAGATGTGGGCAGTCGGCTCTGGCTTCAGTTAAGGGCAGCCGGCAGCCATTTTCTAGTGTAATTCGCGCCCTTCGGCCGCCATCTTGCACGTGGCACTGTTGTGTGCAGGGCTCGGCAGCCATTTTCCCGAAACCTCCCCATTACTTTCTATTGGCAGCCATTTTTGGTTAGATCAGGCCGGTGTTGGGCCTCTAGCGGCGCAACATCACTTTCTTTCTTCAGTCGGATCGTGCTGGGAGCTGGTATAGTACAGCTACACTTCTGGGGGGCTTTTCTATGCTGTTTTTTCTGGGTTATGCTTGCTGGCAGCTATATTACTCTGTATTTAGCGGCACATGCTGGTCCTCTTTGCGGCAGGATCCGCCGCTGACGCTGATTTAAAGGGCCAGCGCCAAAAAATGTTTAAGTAGGTTTTTGGAGTCCCAGGGCAGCATGTTCCCCCCAGCGCTGGTGGAGGGTTCAGGTACGCCTGAATCCTCTGCCATGGGCTCCCTTACTCTGCACTTGCGACCTTGGCGTCTAAGTGGATCTGTTGATGTCTGTGCCGACCGCTAGTACGCGGCCCAGTCTGTCTCAGTCTTCTGATTCTGAACTAGATGTGGTTGCCTCTGACTGTGTGCTCCCTAAAGGGTCTCATTCCTCTCATTCAGAAGGGGAGGTGGAGTAAGGGGGATGGTTTCCCCGCTGGGTCGGCCAAAGAAAGAGCTCCTCTGTCTGCACTTATTAGGTTGCATGACACTTAGAGGATGAGCCCCATCCGCCGGGTAAGCGGTCATCTTTTGGGACCCGCAGAACTCAGAAAGCGGTTCAGGTATTTCCCTGTCCCGCTGAGTTTCACGAAACTGTGAACGAACAATGGCGCAATTTAAAGCGCTCCTTTGTGGTACCTGAGCGGTTTCCGTACCGTTGTCCCTTTGCGTCTCCAATGGATTCGCACTGGATTGTGGCCCCTATGGTTTACCACACGGTATCCAGATTACAAAAAGACACTCTGACGCCCATGGAGGCTTATCCGTTTCTTGGAGACCCGGCGGATAGGCGGCTGAAATCTCTTGCCCGCCACTCCTATGTGGTCGCAGGTTCCTTGCTGAAGCCTGTGTTCGCCTCAGTAATGGTCTCTCAGGCTGTGGTGGAGTGGACTAAGGTGCTCAGACGCACCCTTGTGGCTGATTCTGCCCCTCCTGCTACTTTGGAGGTGGTGGGCCAAATTGTTCAGGCCGTTTTTATGCCTGCGTGAGGCGGCCTTGGATGAGGCCCCTATAGCCTTCCGCTTATCTGCTGTCGCAGTGAGCATCCGTCGCCTTGTGTGGCTGTAGAGCTGGTCGGCGACCAGACCTCTAGAAAGACAGTGTCTGACATCCATTATGCGGGGAATCGTCTTTTTGGGGACTCCCTGGATGAGTTGAAGGGGGTCACTGGGGGTAAAAGCACTCTGCTGCCCCATGTGTCCAAGGGTACGTTTTTCTGCGGTAAGTGGGGCCCTTCCTTTAATCCTAACCAGGGGTCCTTTCGAGCCTTTAAGGCACATGACAAGGGCGATTCCTTCAAGGCCTCTGGTGGCCAGAAGAAACCTTGGGCGGGCATATCTATAGCCGCCCACTCTGGCACGGCAGCCCCGTCCGCCGTTCAGGACAGACGGGTCTGGGAACTCATTCGGTCGGGGTACGAGATCGAATTTCGATCGCGCCTAGCAGACAGATTCTTTCCCTCAAATCTTCATTGACCCCAGATTGTTTTTTTTTTTTTTTTTTACGATCTTTAACGAACGGTTCCAGATCTCCTCGCCCAGGGGGTGATCGTCCCGGTGTCTCATCAGGACAGGTTTTCGGGGGATTTGACTCAAATCTGTTCACGGTGCCCTGAAAGGAGGGCAAGGTGCGTCCGATTCTGGACCTAAAGTTGCTTAACCGCTTTGTGTGGGTTCAAAAGTTCCATATGGAATCCCTCTGATCGGTGGTGGCCTCTCTGAGCCTGGGAGATTCCTGGCTTTAATCGGCTTCAAGGATGCGTTTCTACACATCCTTATATTCGAAGGGTCATCAGAGGTACCTCCGATTCGGCTATTAGTTCGTGGCGTTGCCTTTTGGTTTCTCTTCGGCTCCAAGGGTGTTTACCAAAGCTTTGGCTCCTCTTCTGGCCCTGTTGCGGGCGCAGGGGATTGCTATCCTTGGATATCTGGACGATCTCCAGTTAAGGTCGAGTTCCGGTTTAACTCTGTTGCGCGATCTGTCAACCACGGTTCAGACGCTCCAGGAGTTCGGGTGGGCCGTCAACTTTCAGAAGTCGGCATGGTTCCCTTCTGTTTCTCCCTTGTCTGGGACTGATCCAGGTCTCCGTCCATGCGAGAGTTTTACTGCCGGAGGACATGCTCCGGGCTCTGCTGAACGAGGTTAGGTCCCTCAGGGACAACGAATCCTCATCTCTCAGGACCTGCATGTGGTCCCTAGGATTGATGGTGACAGCCTTCGAGGCGATGCCGTTTGCACGGTTCCGCACGCGATCTCTGCTAGAGGAGATCATAGCCAGGTGGGACAGGCATCCTCAGTCCTTGGACACGAGGATATCTTTGAGTCGCTGGGTCAGATCGGACCTTCTGTGGTGACTCCAGTTTCCAACTCTGGGAATCCTTCCGGCCGTTGTTATGGAAGGTGCTCACCACGGACGCCAGCCTGTCGGGCTGGGGTGGCGTTCTGGGCATATTTGTCTGCCCGGGGCACTTGGTTGGAGGAGGAATCCTCCCTACTGATACATGTCTTGGAACTGAGAACGATCAGACTCTGTTTGCTCCGTTGGTGGGATTGTCTTCAGGGCCACCCTGTGCGGGTGCAGGCGGACAACACCACTGCGGTGGCGTACATCTATCACCAAAGGGGCGCCAGGAGTGCCCAGATGGCCAAGGAAGTGCCCGGGATTTTGCCTTGGGCCGAGACGTGGGTCTCGGTGTTTTCGGCAGTTCACATTCTGGGTATGGAACACTGGCAGGCCGACTATCGGAGTCGCCAGACCAGGGGGAATGATCCCTACACCTGGAGGTGTTTTCAGATGCTGTGTGTGCGATGGTGCGCCTCCTCTAAACAACAAGGTGGGAAGGCTCGTGGCAAGAACACGCGATCCTCTGGCAGCCGCCTCGGACATGCTGGTGGTGCCTTGGAATCAGTATCACCTGATTTATGCCTTCCCCCCGATCCAGTTGTCACGGTTCCTTCGTAGGTTGGTCTTGGAACCGAGGTTGGTGTTCCTGGTGGCCAGGACTGGCCGCGCCGGTCTTGATACGCGGACGTCATGCAAATGGTCGTCGAGCCTCCCTGGCGGCTCCCCTTACGAGACGATCTGTTGTCTCAGGGGCTGTTCTTCCATCCTCCTTTACAGTCGCTGGCCTTGACGGCGTGACTGTTTTGAAGCCAGATCTTGAGAGATCGGGGTCTCTTGTCGGAAGTCACTCCTCCCTTGCTTAGAGCTAGGAAGGCCTCGTCCGGTAAGATTTATTATCGTACCTGGAAGGCTTGCTTCGCCTGGTGCAGGGTTTCCGTCCTCACTACTATCCGGTGGTGAGGGTGTTGGCCTTCCTGTAATCCGGTGTGGACCTACGTCTTGCACTGACCTCTGTTGAGGGTCAGTTGTCTGCGCTGGCCATTCTTTTCCAGTGCCCATTGGCGTCAAATTCCTTGCTCCGCACCTTTATTCATGGGGTGCGTTATCTGCCCCCCCTCGGAGGGTGCCCTTAACCCCTTGGCACTGGAATTTGGTTCTGTCTGTTTTGCAACGTCCTCCCTTTGAGAACATCCGGGAGATTCCTCTGCTGCACTGTCACGGAAAGTCGCCTTTCTGGTGGCAATCACATCTGCTCGCAGAGTGTTGGAGTTGGTGGTCCTATCTTGCCACTCCCCCTACCTGGTGGTTCATAGGGATGAGGAGGTGGTCTTGCGACCTCATCAATCCTTCCTTCCGAAGGTGGTGTCTAAAATCCATCTCCATGGGGACATTGTGTTTGCTTTCGCTGTGTGCGAATCCTACGGAGTTTGCCTCGCATTCCTTGGATGTTGTCAGGGCGATCAGGGTTACCTGTCGTCTGCTGAATCCTTCAGAAAGTCGGATTCTCCTTCCTGAGGACCTCGCAAGGGTATGGCTGCGTCTGTGGCAACCATTCCTGTCTGTTTCAGACAGACGATTGTACAGGCTTATTCGCCTAGGGGTCGGGTTCCGCCCTTTCCTGTCACGGCGCACTCTTCTGAGCGGAGGGTGCGTTTTGGGCCTTTCGCCATCAGGCGTAGGTGTCCCGGTTGTGCAATGCGGCAACCTGGTCGTCCCTGCACACCTTTACAGAGTTTACTAACTTGATTTTTTCGGCATCGGCAGATGCCTCCTTTGGCCACAAAGTTCTGAGTGCGGCAGTGCTTGTGGGGAGACATGGCGTTTTTAGCCTTTCCCCTCCTGTGAGTGTTTTTTCCCCCTTGGTTATTTTACCTTCCTGGGTTTGTCCGCTTCTGTTGAGCTTTCCTGTTACCCGGTGGGTTACCTTTCTGGTTCAGATATGGTTCTTTTATCTGACCTTGGGTGCTTTGTTACCTTGAGACGGTTGCGTTTCCCACCCCTCATGTCTACACTGCTTTGGGACATCCCATTGGTGAAGACTATATGAAGGGCGGCGATTGTCAGAGGACGTAAGAGAACTGAATTTTTGTAAAATCTTACCGTAAAATTCCTTTCTGAGTCCTCTGACAGTCGCCGCCCCCGCCCCTCTTTTGGGGTTCATGGACTGTCTACTGCTTGCTACCAAACTGAATTGGGAATGAGGCTAGCCAGGGGTATTGGACCAGAGGGACAGCCCCCTGTAGGTGTGTCTATGTAAAGTTTTGTGTTTTTAACAAATCTTCTGCCTAGCTTACTCCTGTGGATAAGAGGTCAATAGCCATTGGTGAAGACTATATGAGGGGCAGCGACTGTCAGAGGACTCAGAGAAAGGAATTTTACAGTAAGATTTTACAAAAATTCTGTTTTCTTCTACATTCTAGCAAAGTGTCATTTCTTCAGTGTTATCACATGAAAAGATTTAATAAAATATTTACAAAAATGTGAGGGGGATGTACTCACGTGTGTATATATGTGTGTGTGTATATATATATATATATATCTATATATATATATATAGATATATATATATAATATAATATGATATCCACAAACCGGTCAGGACTGTAACTTCTTCAGGTGCAGAGCAGGCAGTGGAGATTACCCAGACTCCAGTATATAGAAAAACAAAATATATCTAATCTGCAGCACCTTGTATATTAAGAGAGTAAATAACTCATAAAGGAGACATCAAAACAAAAAGAACGACGTTTCGGATCTATTAGGATCCTTCATCAGGTATAGCTTGCTCAATAATCTTCTATGATGAAGTGAGTTGCCATCTAGATAAAAGAAGGCCTGTGGATGTGGTGTATCTGGACTTTGCAAAGGCATTTTCCCCACAAACGCTTACTGTACAAACTAAGGTACGTAGGTATGGACCATAGGGTGAGTACCTGGATAGAGAACTGGCTCCAGAGGAGAGTCTAGAGGATGGTGATAAATGGGGAGTACTCAGATTGGTTGGGTGTGGAAAGTGGATCTGTCCTGGGACCAATCCTGTTTAATTTATTCATAAATGATCTTGAGGAGGGGATATCGAGCACAATCTCGGTATTTGCGGATGATACTAAACTAAGTAGTGGCAATAACTTCTATGCAGGATGTGGAAACCTTACAAGCAGACCTGAACAAAATAGGGTGGGCAACTACATTGTAGATGAGGTTTAATGTTGAAAAGTAAGTAAGTAAAAGTTGTAAGGTAATGCACTTAGAAACACGAACACAAGCTACTCACTAGGAGGGGGGGGACCTCTGGGGGAATCTAAGATGAAAAAGGACCTGGGGGTCCTAGTGGACAATAGGCTTGGCAGTGGCATGCAATGCCAAGCAGCTGCAAAAAAAGCACTTCTGTGCGCAAGTTGTCTGAAACTGGTGGCGTTGTCCTGGTGGTTCACGGGGATAAAGTGGTAATTCGTCTGGATCTGTCCTTCCTTCCGAAGGTGGTTTCCAGTTTTCACTTAAATGAGGACATCATGTTACCCTCTTTGTATCCCAAGCTTAAAAATGCTAAGGAAATTGCATTACCTACTTTGAATGGGGTTCGGGCACTCAGGGTGTACTTGGCGGCTACTGAGTCTTTGAAAGTCAGATTCGCTCTTTGTACTCAGATGGCCCAAAGAAAGGCCTGCCTGCGTCTGCTGTGACTATTTCCAAGTGGATCAGACAGACAGTTCAGGCTTATTCAATTAAGGGGTCAGGTTCCACCTTTCCCTGTTAAGGCGCATTCTGCTTGGGCGCTTAGTGCTTCCTGGGCTTTTCGCCATCGGGCATCTGCTTCAGGTTTGCAAGGCGGCTACCTGGTCGTCTGTTCATACTTTTACAAAGTTTTACAAGGTGGATGTGCTGGGATCTGCTGCTGCTTCTTTTGGCCGCAAAGTTTTGAAGGCTGCCATTTTAAGCGTGTTTTAGCCCCCATTGAGGGTTTTTAATGTTTTTTCAGGTGGGTCTCATCTTGTTTTTCTGATGAGTCCTATGATGCCTGGTTGGCTATGGTTTAGCCTTGGGGAATTTTTCTGCTGTTCCCACCCCTCATTTTTATGGCACTGCTTTTGGACGTCTCTACTGATATGAAGATCATAGACTGCGTCCGTCAATAACCGATAGAGAAAATCGGATTTTTGTCTTACTGTAAAATCCTTTCCTCTGAGTTTGACGGACGCAGTACCCGCCTCTCTATTTGAGTTGGGTTGGTGTTATTTTCTGACACTGCTTTAATACAAAACTGACATCCTATAGCAGGGAGAGAGGATTTACCCCCTGGGACTGCCTATAGGCGTAGCAAACTTTTTTCTGTCTAGTGCCCTACTCCTGTAGGGGGCTTTATAACCCTACTGATATGAAGATCAGAGTCAATGAACTCAGAGAAAAGGGTTTTTTACGGTAAGACAAAAATCCAATTTTTTAACTCGAGTATTTTGCTAGCTGTGGCTTGGCATAGTACCCCCCAGATCTCTTTTGACCAATCTCAAGGGAGCCCCTGCTAATGGTATTTTGCATATATATTTTTGGCACCCAGGTGCCTAAAGTTAATTTTCTCTGTATTGAAACTCATCTGCTGTGTAGCTGCCCAACACCCTATTTTGTCAAGGTTTTCCTGTAATGATGCTATAACCTGAAGTTATTTTCCCTGCAAAATTTGTCATCAGAAAACACTGAAATTGAGCTCTTGATTCCAACCTCTATCCATATTAAATACATTGAACAGCATTAGCTCTACCACACCACTCAGAACTTTAGACTATTCAGAGAATGAGTCCTATTTGCTCTCTGGACCTATTCATGTAACCAGTTTTCTATCCAAGTACATTAAATTTCATCAACTCAACAGACCTTATTTTATAGATTAAATGTTTGAGGTACTGTATTAAATGCCTTCGCAAAATCTAGATAAACTAGGTCCTCTGGACTTCCACCATTCTATTCCATTCTATTTCTCTCCTCATAGAATAACAGGTTGCTCTGACAAGAATGACCTTTCTGAAATCATGCGGTTTGTCACTTTTTGATACTTTTTATATCAGCCTCTTATAATTCCCTCAAATACCCCACATACTCTGGATGATAGACTGACTGGTCGATGGTTTCCTGGTATTTATGTTGATCCTTTTTTTTTTTTTTTCAACTGTTACCACTTTTGCTATTCGCCACTTAGTTGGTACCATTTCAGTCAGTAAGGTATTTTAAAAAATTAGAAATCATGGCTTGGCTATAGCTGTGCTTATTTCCCTAAGGACTCGTTCCACTAGAGCCGTGGGAATATCTTGGGATGTTCACCCAATGGCTTCTGCCTCTCAGCTATGTAGAGCTGCCACCTAGTCTTTAGTTTACTATTATCTATTGCATGTAGGTGGTGTCCCTAGCTTCCTTTGGCCAAATGTTCTTGCAAGCAACTGTGTGGTCAGTTGTCATGCTGCCTGGTATTCACGGTTTCATGGTTTCCTCAAATAAGTACATGAACAAAGTCTTCTGGCACCCAAGGCAAAATGTGGCTCTACAAAAACAAAAAAACAAACAAAATATAAACCTAATTTAAAAAAAAAAAGGTTGCAGGAGTAAATAACGAATTGGGGTTAATAAGGGGCTAAAATGTTTGAAAACTTACTATAATAAGACAAACCTGTTTGATACACATCTACTGCCACTTTGACAGATCTGCTGTCAGCTTTCCTGATACAGAGAAGGCCAGCACTGTCACTAGTGCTCTGCTAAATTACTCCTAGGAGAGTATCTATATTCTAATTAAATCTGCAGAAATGAGCTGTGAGTTGCACAGCAGCCCAGTCCTACACAGTGTAGAAGACATCTTGGCAATGGAAAGGCAGAAGAGTTCATATAAGAACTGCTCCCCATTTTAGCTGTTTATCTTTGAACAAAGTGGGTGCTTGTATTATTTTCTGTGGGTGGCACAGTATGTGATTAAAAAAAAATGCTTAAAGGCACGGTCACTCCAATTGTGTTCTTTCAACATGTTATTGTGGGGAAATAGTCTCATACGATATCGTTACTATACTACATTGAGGTAGGGACAATGCAAGTCCCAAAAAGTTGGATTGATGTATTAAAGATTTTTTCACAATAAAACCATTAAAGGGGCCATTGGAATGACTTTGTGCAACTTTATGGGAAAGGCAGGAGATGCTTCTGCTCTGTGCCCCCTCCATCGGCACAGTGCCCATAGCGGGAGTCTTGTATATTTCTGTCCTAGTCAGATCCTAGTCAGACCCTACCTGAAGTTTTACCTTTTTACTACTAACTATTCTTGAGTCTGACTTTCCATGCAGAAGGGATAAATGTCCTGTAGGAAAGTAAAAGACTATTTCTCTCTTATTGTCTAACCTCCTAGTGACTAGACAAATACGCAGTTGTCTACTGGGTCCCCAAAAGAACTACTACTGAAAAGGATTTTACAAAGTAGAAAAATCTGGACTTTCTAGTTTTGGCTAGATTAGGGAAAGTTTAGGAACTTGGATACGTTTGCTTTTTCTTTGTTGGTGAATGTTTTCCTTGCTTCCTTTTTCAGTTTAAAACCATGACAAGCTCTTAAAACCCCACTCCAGGGTTAGTGTAAGCCCCTGCCCACCCCTTTCTTTCTTCCACCCTCCTCTCTATGATGGCTAAAAAAGAAAAAAAAATCCCTATCCTAATGCCGGTTTTTATTTGCCTTAACCTGCAGTCACGTGATGCTGCAGCCCCAAGTCTTCTCTGCCATTTACTTCCATGTTGGGGTCCTTGTTTAGGTGTCCATGTCATGGTCTGTAGGGCACTTCCTACTGGATGGCTGTCAGGAGAAAAAGGAGAACTGATTAGCAATCCATTGCAACAAAACCAGTGGCGGTAAGAGACCCGGATGAGTGCGAGTATTGCTGGCTTCATAAGGTAAGTGGGCAAAGCATACTGTCAGCATAGGTTGGAAGGGAAGGGGTGGTAAACATTTAGTTTTATCCCAAAGTGGAGCTTTAAAGGAAATTCCCAGAGTGGGGATGCAAAAAGCTACCTGCGCTGTTGCTGTCTCCAGATTTATTAGACGCAATGGTGTGAAAATAGTGGGAATTCTCCCAGCTGGAACCCATATAGGAATTAAAATTTGACAGTGTTTAAGATTTTCTACTCTATCCAGACTGAAGTTGGAGATTTCTGTGTAGTTTTGAAATTTTTCTGTTTTGTGCTGTGTATATAGTTACTGCAATTGAAAACTTCTTAATTCTATTTTAGGGACCAGATTCGCACTATGGTACAAAGGGACTACGAAAAGTTATTCATGAATCTCCTACGACTGGCACCAAAACTTGCTTCACATTTTGCTACGCAGCAGGCAATAACAATGGGACGTCAGTTGAGGATGGACAAATCCCTGAAATTATCTTCTATACATAGGATGAATAAAAACTCTTGTACAGAGGATTTCAGCATGGTCTCCTTTTGTTTGGCTACCCAAGAAGTCCTACATCTGCCCAAGGAAGAGTACTTTTAGAGTGAGCTGGCATTACAGGTTTTCCTTGGGGGGTCTGTGACCCTGTCGTGCTTCTATGCATCCCTTTGAACGTTTGGTTAGCCTTCAAGTTTTGGCCAACTTCATTTCAGCTTGAAATTTGTACATTGCCAGAAACTAAGCATAAAGCTGCTGAGGCACAAGAAAAAAATAGATCTTTATGTAAATGATAATGCTACAGCTTTGAATACAAATGGTGTTTCAGTCTCTAAGCATTAAAGGGGGGAAATTGTCAAGCTCATGTCACTGGCTCCACTTGGAAATCTTGTATTAGATGAAACCTACTCAAAAGACTTTATTTTTCTGTGTGTGAGAGATTGTGGCACACCATTTGGTTCGGATTGGTAACCTTGAAAAGCCCTCTCAAACTGTGCAATCCTTTAATGACTTTGACTATGTGTTGCTACACCTTCCCACCTACTTTACGGCCATCTCTATTTTGTTGCTTGTTATTGAGTGTCTGTGTTTTTTTGTTTATTTTGTCTAGTAATAATGATAAAGAGAATATATACCATCTACAACCTCATTTATAGTGGCTCAGTTGTATACTTTGCATACAGCAGTTAACCAGCCTGTGTTTTTTTGGTTTTTGTCCATCATTATTAATACGTATATGCATCTTCATAAATAATTTACTGCTATTGATGCATTTATTTTTTTCTTTATTGCTCAGCTTTCATTTGACATACTAAAGAGTGTGTGTGTATGTATATCACAGCTATTTGTTCTGTGACACTGCATGTACATTCATTCTGTGCAAGGGGGTAGAAATAAATTATGTTGGGCTCTCCAGGTTGAATGGGTTTTTATTCATACAGAATGGAGTGCATCCTGAAAATACAGCATTTTAGCCACTAGATGGTGCAGATTATCATAGGAAATACTTATTTATTAAGATTGTCAATTCAATCTAGTTGCCATTCTCCGTGAATGAATTCAACCAAAACACTTGTTTTTTGCCCCCATTCACATAGAACAAATTTACATGCAGTTTCACAGAACGAATAGCTCTGAAAATGTTTTATAAATACACCCCTTAGTATGCAATGGCAAGAAGCTCTCATTAATTCATTTTCTCTTTCGTTCATTGACAGACACAGCTTCATATCTTCATTGTCTGCTGGGTTTTGCTGCTTTTCCTAGGAGTAGGACACTAGGGGGAAAAAAGGGATAACAAAAGTTAACAAGGCATTGACTACGCCCATGGGCAGTCCCAGGGGGTATACTCCTATTTCCTGCTCTAGGGTCTGTTTTTTTTCTGCCTAGTCACGAGTAAGGACTTGGCTCCTTGCTGGAATCTCTGGTCCTAGCCCTTTTTTTTTTTTTTTTTTTTTTTTTTAAAGCTAAATTTAAATGAAACTTTTTTTCCCTTTTTTTTTTTTTTTTCTTTTTGTTTTTTTCCCTTCTACAATTAAGTCGTTCCTGTGAGAACTACTATCAACTGCCGGACTAGGTGACACACTGAATAATATAGATCCTTACGGTTCCCCCAGTCTGGCTAGCGAGCGCATGCAGACTGTAACTCCTCGCTCAGTCAGCCCCTTTATAGTCCCCCCTGGACGGGTGCTGGGTGGCGAGTGGATTAGCTCGCAAGGACGCACACGACCGTGTCACGGTCTGATTTGCAGTATACCCCTGGCCAGCAGCTTTGGGTGGAAGAAGGCCCATTCTGAGGTGGTCGGTACCCTGCTGTGACCTCCCAACCCGCCTCTGAGGCGGGCTGGCAGTGTGGTATATGTATGGGGAGCTGGGAGCGCAATGCAGCTGCTCCAGCTACAGGTTTTTTGCCATGGTGGGGGGTCCCTGGTAAGCCCCCCTTGCTGGTTTACTTATTTGCAAATAGCCCTGGGGTCTAAGGTTCAATGCTTCTTGCCACGTGGCACCGCCATTTTATTGTAGTACATACTGAGGTATTCGACAGCCATGTTTGTGATTCTCCCATTTTCTTGTAGCCACGGGAGCGGTGTGGGGCGGGGGCCTCTAGTGGTGACTCCGCCGTTTCCTTTCAGAACGGCATGGTGCAGGCTGACTGACACTGCTGGTTCCTTCTTGTTGCCGTGTGGTGGGTTTCCGGGGGTGTATGCGTCCCTCCTTCCTGCTGTAGCGGAGCTGGGACCTGTAGTGCCACTATTAAAGTGGTGGGTCAGTTTGCAGCAGTTTCTTGTGCCAAAATTTTTTTTTGCGGTTAGTGGTTCCAGGTTGCTCAATGGAACATTAAGAGAAAGTGTCCCCATCGGACCCTGAGGCTGCGGGACCCTCAGAATCGACGTTCGCCCTGGCAGCCATGACAGTGGTCTTGCAGTCGCTGGTTCCAAAAGTGGATTTGGCTCTGCAGAAAAGACAGGGAAAGAAGCGCCCTCACCTGCCCCCCTGTGTCCTCAGAATCTGAGGCTGACATGGCCGCCGCAGACGCCAGCAACCCCCAGGGTCTGTGTCCACAAAATTGGAGGGCTCTGATAGTGAGGATGAGACCTCTTCCACCTCTTCTGCGTAAAAAAAGGTGCTTGTGGAAGCACTGATAGTATTTGTGCGGGAAACTTAAAAGATGGTCACAGCCGGCGCGGCGTCTGCTGTGCCGGTGCAGTTCGGTACCAGGAGATCATCCAAGGCGGTTAAGGTGTTTCATTTTCCCGCCTATTTTGATAAAATTGTCCCTAGTCAGTGGAGCTCACCGACACGCGTGGTTTGGATACCTAAGCATTTTGCTCGGAGGTACCCCTTTGAGGAGTCCCTGTTGAAAAAAAAATTGATGGTTCCGCCAGTGGTAGATTCGCATGTTTCCAGGCTGAACAAGGCCACCTTGCTACCAGTGGAGGACGTTCCGTCCTTTAAAGACCCTGAAGGCAGGAAGACTGAGGCCCTGGTCTGCCATCTTTTCACTGTGACTGATTCAATATTGAGGTCGGTGTTCGCCATGACCCTAGTCTCTCAGACTTTTAACGGAATGGCCTAGAATCCTGCGCCAGGATTTGGAAGGGGGGTCAACATCCCCCTGAGCTGGCAAAATGAACGGACCAGTTGATACAGAGGTTGCAGGATATCTGTGATGTATCCCTGGATGCAGCTCCTTTTGCCTGCATCTGTGACTGCGGCGACCCCCCCCACCGCTTGATTTGGTTAAAATGTTGGTCTGCGTACCAAGCCTCTAAAAAACTAGTGCTAACTGATCTGCCTTTTGTGGGGGATCGTCTGTTCAGAGCTTCGATGGAAGAGATCATTAAAGGTCTCACTGGTGGAAAAAGCACGCTGCTTCCACAGAGCACAAAGGGCAGAGAACCTAGGTGCAAACGTGGTCCGGTGTTCTCAGCCCATAGCTCCACAGGACAAAGGTTCCAAACCCTCCCGAGCGTTCTCGGAGGGGGGGGGTCCAAGAGACCCTGGGTTGGTAAGTCAAAAGCGGGTCCCTCTGGCCCCGCAGAGAAGTCCTCGGCCTGAAGGGACGCCCTCACCCAATGAAGGGATGGACGGACATCTTCGCTTTTTTCCGGATCCTTGGACCTCCTGCATTCAAGACAAATGGGTTCACAAATTGGTCGGATTAGGTTACAAGTTCTTGCTTCTGCCAAGGTTCTTTTCTTCCAACCTGCATCTGTCCCTGGATCGGTTGCAGGGCCTCATAGGAGAGGTGCAAGATTTGCTCTCGCATGGGGTCATTGTACCAGTTCTGGAATTCAAACACTTTCAGGGGTTTTTTCAAACCTTTTCACTGTCCCCAGGAAGATGGAGATTCAAGATGGAGTCCATTCGCACAGTAGTGGCTTCCCTTCATCAAGGGGATTTTTTGGCCTCCATCGATATCGAGGACGCCTATCCCTATATATGGCAGGCAATGTTTCCTTCGCTTTGCTGTGGGAGAAGAACATTATCAATTTGTGGCGTTACCATTTGGTCTCGCTTCAGCTCCTCGGGTATTCACGAAGGTGTTGGCCCAAGTGCTCGCCTTACTCGGAGGGAAATTGTGGTACTGGGGTACCTGGACAACCTTCTTCTGCGGACGGGGTCACGTTCAGTCTTAAAGAACAATCTGAACATCACTGTGCGAACCCTACAAGAGTTCAGCTGGAAGCTGACATTTCAGAAGTCAGCACAGACTCTGTCCAACAGGTTGGATTATCTAGGGCCGACTCTAGGTTCAGTCTCGGCTCAAATGTTTCTTCCGAAGGAGAAGCTGCAAAATTGTCAGCATGCGATTCAGCTTCTATTGTCCAACCGTTGGTCATCTCTCAGTACTTCCATGCAAGTGCTGGGGTTGATTGTTTCCAATTTAGAGGCGGTTCCGTTTGCTTAGTTTCCCACCAGACCTTTGCAGAGGGAGATCCTGGCAAAATGGGACAAGAATCCTGGATCCCTGGACAATCTGATCAGGTTGACCCGTGGTACGAGGGGTGCCTTACTGTGGTGGCTCCACTCCCCGGTGCTTCGGGGGAATACCTTCCTCCCCTTGCAAGTTTGTCCGGGTGGGGAGGTATCCTGGGCATGGACTCGGCCCAGGGGGTTTGGACTCGGGAGGAGTCCGTTCTGCCGATCAACATCCTGGAAATCCGGGCGATCAGATTTTCTGTCCTAGTGGACGGTCCATCTACAAGGGTGTCCGGTAAGGATTTATTCGGAAAACGCCACGGCAGTGGCATAGGTCAATTATCAAGGGGGCACGAAGAGTGCCCTTGCGGCCATAAAAGTGGCTGGCATGCTGAGGTGTGCAGAATGACATGTTCAAGCCCTCTCTGCTGTGCACAGTCAGGCGGACTACCTCAGCTCGCAGGCTCTGAATCCGGGCTAATGGTCCCGTCATCTGGAGCTGTTTCAGCAATTGTGCTTCCAGTGGGGGACTCCTGATGTGGACCTACTGGCTTCTCACCTCAACAGGAAGGTTCAGGGGTTCGTAGCAAGATCTCGAGACCCTTTGGCAGACGCTGCAGATGCTCTGGTGGCCCCCTGGGGTCAGTATCATCTAATTTATGCCTTCCCTCCGTTACAGCTCATGCCAAGACTCCTGCGCAGTATCGAGGCAGAAGGGATCCCAATGATCCTGGTGGCTCCAGACTGGCCTCTTCGATCTTGGTTTGTGCAGTTGGTAAAGAAGATCTGTTGCCTCAAGGACTGATCTTCCATCCTGCTTTACAGTCGCTGGCTTTAACAGCCTGGCTATTGAAAGCTAGGTACTGAAGGATAGAGGATTGTCGGATTCAGTGATTCCTACTGTTAAAAGCAAGAAAATGTACTTCCCTGAAGATTTATCATCGGGTTTGGAAGGCGTATATTGATTGTGAGGCTCGGGGTATCTCCCCCTGTGTCTTTTCAATATCACGTCTGCTGGAATTTCTACAAGGGGGTATTGAAAAGCACTTAGCTCTGGACACCATTAAGGGCCAGATATCTGCGTTGGCAATTTTTTCCAACGCCCGTTGGCCTCAAATTCCTTGGTTCACACTTTTGTGCAAGGAGTTCGGTCTTTCTGTGAGGTCCCCAGTGCCTCTGTCGGATCTTAATTTGGTGTTATCTTTTCTTCAAAAGGCACCTTTTGAGAATATTCCTGAGATTCCCTTATTGACTCTCACAGAAGGTGGCCTATTTGGTGGCCATTACTTTGGCATGCAGGATTTCTGAATTGGCTGCGTTGTCCTGTCGGTCGCCCTTTTTGGTGGTTCACAGGGACAAGGTGGTTCTTCGTCCCGGTCAGTCATTCCTTCCAAGGATCATCTCAGGCTTCCATTTGATGGAGAGTCACCAATTATTCGGAACCCAGGATGTGGGTTGCCATCATCCCCTAATAAACTAGTACAAAGAGCAAGAGAAAATCCCCCTTGGGTTGGGGACTATGTAGGCTACCACACATCTTATAGTATAAAAATATAATTTTATTCAATACATTAAGCACTAGCCGACCGCTCACATTGCTGCTACTGCAGCAGAGCGGCTCGGCTGGGTCCAGCGATGTAGACCTACGTCGCTGGATTCCTCCCTCTCTCGGTGGCACGCGCGTTCCTCCGGAGTCTCGCTCCCGCTGTATTCAGACACAGCGGGAGTCGGGCCAGGGGAGGAGAGGCGCTCTTCCCCGATCGTCGGAGAAAGAGTGAGGAATTCCGCCCGCTTGTGTAAACAAAGCGGGCGGATCTCCTCTGTGACAGGCAGGGATAGATCACAGGATTCAGCATAGCTGAACCTGCGATCTGTGTCACACAACCCCCTCCCCCCACACACGTCAGTAAGCATGAGGCACACATTTAACCCCTTGATCACCAACAGTGTTAACCCCTTCCCGGCCAGTGTCATTATTACAGTAACAGTGCATATTTTTCGCACTGATTACTGTAGTAATGTCAATGGTCCCCCCAAAAGTGTCAAATGTCAGTTAGGGGTCCGATCTGTCTGCCGCAACGTCGCAGTCATGCAAAAAAATCGCAGGTCGCCGCCATTGCTAGTTAAAAATAAACAATAAAAATGACATAAATATTTCGCGTAGTTAGTAAACACGCTAACTTTTGTGCAAACCAATCAAAATACGCTTATTGTGATTTTTTTTTTTTTTTTTACCAAAAATATGTAGCAGAATACAAATTAGCTTAAAAGGTTAAATTGACTTGCAACGCTGTACCCAAATGAAATCGATGTCCTTGTTTCCCCACAAACAGAGCTTTCTTTTGGTGGCATTTGATCACCTGTGCGATTTTTTTACTTTTTGCGCTATAAACAAAAAAAAAGCGACGATTTTGAAAAATTTTTCAATTTTTTTTATATGAAATTCCCCCCCCCCCCCCCCCCCCAAAAAAAAAGTTTAAATTCAAAATTTTTTTACATTTTAGGCCAATTTGTTTTCTGCCACATATTTTTGGTAAAAAAAATCGCAATAAGCGTATTTTGATTGGTTTGCGCAAAAGTTATTGCTTTTACAAACTACGGGAAAGATTTGTCATTTTATTGTTTTTTTTTTTTTTTTTTAACTAGTAATGGCAGCGATCTGCGATTTTTTTTTTTTTTTTTTTTTTTTTTTTTTTTTTTGCGGGACTGCGACATTGCGGCGGACAAATTACATATAGTAGGTGAGGTTGAATAAAGACAATAGTCCATCCAGTTCAACCTGTGTAGGTGTGTGTGACTGTAATCATCTAACATAGCCCTTAATCTCCTGATCCTTGAGATGTAAGTCTAAGAGTCTTTTGAAAGTCACCATACTACCCGCAGAAACCACCTCTTGTGGTAGACAATTCCACAATCTTGTAGCCCTAACAGTAAAGAACCCCCCACGTTGCCTGAGGTTAAAACGCTTCTCCTCTAATCGCATTGTATGTCCTCGAGTCCTCATGCAATTCCTTCGAATGAACAGCTTTTCTTCTAAGCTGAGATCCCCATTAAGATATTTATAAATTGCTATCATGTCCCCTCTCAGACGTCTTTTCTCCAGGGAAAATAAATCGAGAGATTGCAGCCGCTCTTCATAGGTAAGGTCCTCCAACCCCCTAGTCAGTTTAGTTGCCCTTCTCTGGACTTTCTCCAGCTCCAACACATCCCTCCTGAGGACTGGCGACCATTGACTGACATTTTTGGGGGTACCAGTGACATTACTACAGTAATCAGTGCTATACATATGCACTGTTACTGTAAAAATGACACTGGCACGGAAGGGGTTGACTTTATTGGTGATCAGTGGGTTAAATGTATCCCTAGGGGCGTGATTCTAACTGTGGGGGGCGCGGCTTGTGATGTAACCACAGAGACATACGATCCTACATAGCAGGATCGTACAGTCTCTGCAGTTACATCAGGGAGAATGACAGACGGCTGTGTTTACATCAGCCGTCTGCCTTTCTCCCTCTCCAGTGGGAGATCGCGAGTGGCCGGCGGACATCAGAGCCGCCAGTCACTCGCGTGGGGATGTCGGGGAACGAATGGGGGCAGGAGCGCGCCTCCGGCGTCGGGCACTCGCCCCATAGAGGCTCGTGGGCGAGTGACGTACCGATACGTCACTTTGCCCAGCAGCGGCTGCCTGGTAAAAAATACGCTCATTGAGAATTTTTTTGTCAAAGACATGTAGCTAAATACATTTTGGCCTAAATATATGACAAAAAATTTATATATTGGATATTTTTTATCCAATCATTATCAAATCAAAGTAGAAAATGTAATTTTTTCGCAAAATTTTCGCTTTTTTTTATTAATATTGCAAAAAATGAAAAGCACAGAGGTGATCAAATACCACCAAAAGAAAGCTCTGTTTGTGGGGAAAAAAAAGGACGTAAATTTTGTTTGGGTACAGGGTTGCATGACCGCGCAATTGTCAGTTAAAGTCACGCAGTGCCAAGTTGAAAAAAGTGGCCTGGACGTTAAGCAGGAAAATCCTCCGGGGCTAAAGTGGTTAAAAGGATCAATGGATCATAGTATACAACAAGGTGCAAAACAAGACAAACATAGATAAATACAACGTATAAAACCTAGAATATTTGATAAAGTCAAAATAACGACTAGTATACGGTGTGGATCACGAAGTGTGAATAGGCATGGGGAAATCCTCCAAACCCAATGCATTTCAGGTAGTAATACCTTTCTTCAGGGGTATATGGATGGAGTATTATGATTTCCTAAATCGTATTAATAAAAACTAAATTTGTCACTTTAATTAAAAAAATGTATTGTCATAGTAATTTGCATATAATCAAAATGGCTTATGTTTGCGTACCAGCTGAATGTTCAAGGGGGCAAGATGGCCGTATATAGTGGAAAGCCATAAACGGCAGATGGAGAGAATGTGCTGATGTGACAATGCCAGCGGGTGGCACAGGTGGATGGTATCCCCTGAGGGTGTAACAAGGATACAAATGAAATTGGTCAGAAAGTTGTCGCCTGACGAGTAGAGCAAGGGTATAGATCAGAGATGTATAGTGTGAAGAGTAGTATGCTTAGGTGACTGTGTGGACAGAAATTGGAATTGAAAGAAATTCATTCTATACCTGTATCTGTGTCTTTTAAAGTATATGTAATAATCTGTTGCGTGGATCCGCTAAATAGCATAACCGCATTGGTCCATACTTCGAGAAAGTGGCCTATGTGTAAATCCTTGGAGCGTCGAAGGAAGTGGAGCTGTCAGCAAAAGATGGTGGCTTAGTCTCTCCATGTAAATATCAGTAATATAAGGTATAAAGTGGCAAAGTAAGTAAAAGAGAACACTTGCAGGATATGGCACACTGTAATGCCAAAACTGGGCTTATCTGTGGGTCACCGGCAGCATCTGGGGCTTTCCACTGTATACGACCATCTTGCCGCCTTGAACATGCAGCCAGTACGCAAACATAAGCCCTTTTGTTTATACAGTGCATTGCGAAAGTATTCGGCCCCCTTAAACTTTTTGACCTTTTGCCCGAGGGTTCTGAAAGAGCTCAGCCAGGTGATTGCCAGACCATTATTCTTGATCTTTAAGGATAGTTTACAGACGGGTATGGTGCCAGCTGATTGGAAAAAAGCCAACGTGGTACCAATATTTAAAAAGGGGCCAAGATGTATCCCGGGTAACTATAGGCCGGTCAGCCTAACATCTGTAGTCTGCAAGATTTTGGAGGGGATGTTAAGGGACCACATACAAGACTTTAGTAATGAAAACTGTATTATTAGTAGTAATCAGCATGGATTCATGAAAAATCGTTCTTGCCAAACCAATCTATTAACCTTCCTCGATGAAGTGAGCTGCCACCTAGATAAAGGTAAGCCGGTGTATCTGGACTTTGCAAAGGCCTTTGACACCGTTCCCCACAAACGCTTACTGTACAAACTAAGGAAGGTTGGTATGGACCATAGGGTGAGTACCTGGATAGAGAACTGGCTCCAGGGGAGAGTCCAGAGGGTGGTGATTAATGGGGAGTACTCGGATTGGGCGGGTGTGGAAAGTGGGGTCCCCCAGGGTTCTGTCCTGGGACCAATCCTGTTTAATTTATTCATAAATGATCTAGAGGAGGGGATATCTAGTACAATCTCAGTATTTGCGGATTATACTAAACTAAGCATGCCAATATCTTCTATGCAGGATGTGGAAACCTTACAAGCGGACCTGAACAAAATAACGGGGTGGGCAACTACATGGCAGATGAGGTTTAATGTTGAAAAATGTAAAGTAATGCACTTGGGGGCCAGAAATCAGAAAGCAAGCTACTCACTAGGGGGGGAACCTCTGGGTGAGTCTAGGATGGAAAGGGACCTGGGGGTACTGGTAGACAACAGGCTTGGCAGTGGCATGCAATGCCAAGCCGCTGCAAGCAAAGCCAACAGAATACTGGGATGTATAAAAAAGGGGATTCACTCCAGAAATAGAGATTATTCTCACACTCTACAAGACTCTGGTCCGGCCACATTTGGAGTATGCTGTCCAGTTCTGGGCACCGGTCCTCAGGAAGGATGTGCTGGAATTGGAAAGAGTCCAGAGAAGGGCAACAAAAATAATTAGGGGAATGGAGGACACAGCTATGAGGAAAGACTACAAGCACTGAACTTATTCTCTCTGGAGAAGAGACGATTGAGGGGGGATATGATATCAATGTACAAATACTGTACTGGCGACCCTAGCATAAGGAACAAACTATTCAGAGAGAGGAGATACAATAAGACACGTGGCCATTCACTAAAACTAGAGGAAAGGCGGTTTATGCGTAAGGGGTTCTTCACTGTAAGAGCGGTAAGGATATGTGGAATTCTCTTCCACAAGCAAAACTATTAGATGGGCACCTTGGAGACCACAACATACAGCGGTACACAATGTACGGTTAAAAGCAAACACACACACATCATAGGTTGAACTGGATGGACTGATGTCTTTTTTCAACCTCACTAACTATGTAACTATGTAACATTTCAGGCTTCAAACATAAAGATATAAAACTGTAATTTTTTGTGAAGAATCAACAAGTGGGACACAATTAATGAAGTGGAACGAAATTTATTAGATATTTCAAACTTTGTTAACAAATAAAAAACTGAAAAATTGGGGGTGCAAAATTATTCAGCCCCCTTAAGTTAATACTTTGTAGCGCCACCTTTTGCTGGGATTACAGCTGTAAGTCGCTTGGGGTATGTCTCTATCCGTTTTGCACATTGAGAGACTGAAATTTTTACCCATTCCTCCTTGCAAAACAGCTCGAGCTCAGTGAGGTTGGATGGAGAGCATTTGTGAACAGCAGTTTTCAGTTCTTTCCACAGATTCTCGATTGGATTCAGGTCTGGACTTTGACTTGGCCATTCTAACACCTGGCTATGTTTGTGAACCATTCCATTGTAGATTTTGCTTTGTTTTTGATCATTGTCTTGTTGGAAGACAAATCTCCGTCCCAGTCTCAGGTCTTTTGCAGACTCCATCAGATTTCCTTCCAGAATGGTCCTGTATTTGGCTCCATCCATCTTCCCATCAATTTTAACCATCTTCCCTTTCCCTGCCTAAGAAAAGCAGGCCCAAACCATGATGCTGCCACCACCATGTTTGACAGTGGGGATGGTGTGTTCAGGGTGATGAGCTGTGGTTTTTTTACGCCAAACATAACGTTTTGCATTGTTGCCAAAAATTTAGATTTTGGTTTCATCTGACCAGAGCACCTTCTTCCACATGTTTGTGTCTCCCAGGTGGCTTGTGGCAAACTTTAAACGACACTTTTTATGGATATCTTTAAGAAATGGCTTTCTTCTTGCCACTCTTCCATAAAGGCCAGATTTGTGCAGTATACGACTGATTGTTGTCCTATGGACATAGTCTTCCACCTCAGCTGTAGATCTCTGCAGTTCATCCAGAGTGATCATTGGCCTCTTGGCTGCATCTCTGATCAGTCTTCTCCTTGGATAAGCTGAAAGTTTAGAGGGACGGCCAGGTCTTCGTAGATTTGCAGTGGTCTGATACTCCCATTTCAATATTATCGCTTGCACAGTGCTCCTTGGGATGTTTAAAGCTTGGGAAATCTTTTTGTATCCAAATCCGGCTTTAAACTTCTCCACAACAGTATCTCGGACCTGCCTGGTGTGTTCCTTGTTCTTCATGATGCTCTCTGCGCTTTAAATGGACCTCTGAGACTATCACAGTGCAGGTGCATTTATACTTGATTACACACAGGTGGATTCTATTTATCACCATTAGTCATTTAGGTCAACATTGGATCATTCAGAGATCCTCACTGAACTTCTGAAGAGAGTTTGCTGTACTGAAAGTAAAGGGGCTGAATAATTTTGCACGCCCAATTTATCAGTTTATTTGTTAACAAAGTTTGAAATATCCAATAAATTTCGTTCCACTTCATGGTTGTGTCCCACTTGTTGTTGATTCTTCACAAAAAATTACAGTTTTATATCTTTATGTTTGAAGCCTGAAATGTGGCAAAAGGTCAAAGTTCAAGGGGGCCGAATACTTTCGCAATGCACTGTATGTTGATATGCAAATGACAATGACAAATATTTTTTTCAATTGAAGTGATAAAATTTATTTTTTATTAATTCAATTTAGGAAATCCTAATACTCCATCCATTTACCCCTGAAGAAAGGTATTCCTACCTCAAACTTGTCGGGTTTGGAGGATTTCCACATGCCTATTCACATTTCATGATCCACACCGTATACTAGTCGTTATTTTGTTTTTATCAAATATTCTAGGTTTCATACCTTGTATTTATCTACATGCTTTTCTTGTTTTGCGCCTTGTTGTATACTATGATCCATTTATCCTTTTAATGTATTGAATAAATTATAATTTTATATAATTGGATGTGAAATAGTCCCAACCCAAGGGGGATTCTCTTGCTCTTTGTCGATTTGAATGATTGTGTTGTCTTCGCTGTGTCCTAAGCCTAGACATCCAAAAGAGATTGCCTTACATTCCTTGGATGTGCTTCGTGCGGCGACTGACGGTTCGTAAATCGGATTCCTTATTTGTTCTTACGGATGGACCCCGTAAGGGGCAGGCTGCATCTGCTGCGACTATTTCCAGATGGATCAGGTAGACGGTGGTGCAGGCCTCTTCCATTAAAGGTCAGGTCCCTCCTTTCCCTGTTAAGTTGCATTCTACAAGGGCACTAAGTGCTTCATGTCATCAGGCATCGGTGCTCCAGGTGTGCAAGGGGGCCACCTGATCGATGGGCATAGGTCAACCAAATTTTGCATATGTTCACCAAATTTTGCATATGTTCACCAAATTTTACAAGGTGGATGTCCTGGCATCTGCGGATGCTGCTTTTGGCTGCAAAGTTTTACAGGCCGCTGTTGCTGCCTCTTGAGGGTGTGTGGTATTTTTTTTTTCTTCCGGTTGGTGAGCCCCAGTTGTTCCTGGTTGGGCTTCTGTTGGCTATTTTTTCTTTTAGCCGTTTTTTTGTTAAATGTGCTCTCCCCTCATGATGACACTGCTTTAGGACATCCCAAAGGTCAATAAAGATATAAAGCGGTGTCCGTCAACGAAAGAGAATACTGGATTTTTGTCTTATCGTAAAATCCTTTTCTCTGATGTTCATTGACGGACACAGCACCCTCCCCTCTGTGGAGTTGGGTTATGGATACTTCTGACACTGCTTGTTACAAAACCCTAGAGCAGGAAGTAGGAGTATACCATCTGGGACTGCCCATGGGGGTTTGGACTCGGGAGCCTTTTTAACTTTTTTTTAACCCATTTTTCTGTTAAGTGTCCTACTCCTGGGAAGAGCAGCATAACCCAATAGTCAATGAAGATATGAAGCTGTGTCTGTCAATGAACATCGGAGAAAAGGATTTTACGGTAAGACAAAAATCCTTTTTTTTTTTTTGTTTTGTTTTTTTTTTTTTTTTTTTTTTTTACTGCCAGTATATTTTTGTCTCTGGTTTTCATAACCAAACAGTACTCTAAATTTTTAATTCTGCATACTCCTAAAAAAACCTCAGTGCTTTAGTTTTACACACATTTTAAAATTACACACATGGAGACTGGTCATCAAACCATTACTGTGTATACAAATGTATTTAAACCAGATGAATAACAAATGGTTTCTGGTCTTTTTTTAGTTATTTTCTAATTTTTTTAAGTAACTTTTTATTGCTTTTTATTTTTCTTTTTTTTTTTCTTGCTTGTTTTTTGACATACATTATGAATCTAAAAATCTACATGAAACCTTATCAAGTATTCTTTTAAAATAGGATGGATATTCCTTTCTGCAGAATGTTGTGTTAACCCTATCGCTGCCATACTGCTATAACGAATATGGTCGGGCACTCTAAGGTTAACAAGCTCACTAGCACAATACTGGCTGTGATTTTTCTTTTCAGCTTAATTTACGAATGTAGAAGTGACAATTCTAATAGTGCCAACCACTTTTACACCATTTATAAGCCCTTAACCTCAGCAGGCTATGTCAAAACAGAAAGTGGAAGGGGACTAATGAACTGTATTAATCGAATCTTGAACTAAATCACTACAGGACTAGTGGCACTAGCCTGAAGATCTGTGAATAAGGTACTTTGTCCATGGTGCATTGGGAGAAGGCAGAAAAGTAATTCAGAGTCCTGATTAGCCACCTGAGTTTGCTGTCGCATAGGGCCATGTCCCCCCCTGTGACTGTAATCATTTTCTATTAAAGTAAAATTCTATTTAAAAAAATGTAATTAAAAAAAATTAACTATTTAGAATTTTAGGTGTCTTTGTTGTTGACCATTCACAAGCACACACAATTCTGGGGGATTATACAGTGCCTTGCAAAAGTATTCACCCCTCTTGGCATTTTTCGTGTTTTGTTGCCTCACAACCTGAAATTTAACATTGATTGAGGATTTGCATCATATAATTTACAGAACATGCCCACAAATTTGAGGATTTTTTTTTTTTTTTTTATTGTGAAGCAAACCACAATTTGCATTTGTCGTGTGACGCTGTACTCAAACGAAATTGACATCTTTTTTTCCCCACAAATCGACCTTCATTTTGGTTGTATTTGATCACCTGTGCGATTTTTTTTTTTTTTTTTTTTTTTAATCTTTTGCGCGATAAACAAAAAAGAGCGACAATTTTGAAAAAATTACAATAGTTTTCACATTCTTTTATATGAAATTCTCAAAAAAAAATGTAAAAATCAGAATTTTTTTAACATTTTAGGCCAATTTGTTTTTTGCTACTTATTTTTGGTAAAAAAAAATCACAATAAGCATATTTTGATTTGTTTGCGCAAAAGTTATTGCATTTACTAACTACGCTAAAGATTTATGTAATTTGTACTGGTTTTTTTTACTAGTAATGGCGGCGATCTGCGATTTTTTTATTTTTTTTTTTTTGCCGAACTGTGACATTGCGGCGGACAGATTGGACCCCTAACTGACATTTTGACACTTTTGGGGGTGCCAGTGACATTACTACAGTAATCAGTGCTAAAAATATGCACTGTTACTGTAAAAATGACACTGGCAGGGAAGGGGTTAACAGTATGTGTGATCAAGGGGTTAAGTGTCCCTAGGGGCGTGATTCTAACTGTCAGGGGGCGTGGCTTGTGAAGTAATCACAGAGACATGCGAATCCTATATAGCAGGATCACATAGCCTCTGTGTATACATCAGCTATCTGTCCTTCTCTCTCAGCTGCAGGAGATCACGAGCCGCCGGTCACGCGCACTGGCTCCTGAGCGAGCGACGTAGTATAATGTCGCTTTGCCCAGGAGCGGCTGCCTGCCGCAGTAAAACTGCGGTGGGCAGTCGTTATGTGGTTAAACATGAATTGAGATGTACTAAAAGGCCTGTAATTCTATAGGTCCTCTGCTCTGTTAAGCATATATATATAGTTTGGGGGTATGTCTGTGAGCTGTCAAATCCACCATGCATTTTACCCTGCACATAAAAAGTAAAGAAATTGGTCTGGCAGAAAAATGTTTATAGAAATATTCACAACCTTATACATGTGACATATTAAATTGGGATGTATTGTAATGGTACTTTTTCATAACCATTGACTTAAAACTGTGAACATTAACCTACTGAATAACCAGTAAATCTGCCATATAAAACAAAATGACTTTTATGGAAAAGTTGAACCATAACTGCGTTACACTCAAGGCCAAATAATAATTACATGGTGTATTTTAGATCTCCTTGGAGTTCAGTTTTAAAGAAATATTCCCCAGTATTTACAGTGGCATTGCTGATCATCATGTAACTTTATATAATGTTGCCCACTGTTTAACATTTACATAAAAGCGGCATTCTTTGTTGCTTTTATGTATACATAAATGTGTGAAATCCCGAAACCACTTATATGGAACCACTTCACTAGTGGTTCTACTCTATTTTGACATTACTCCCATAGGGACATAAAGCTGGAAAAATTGAGATCAAGCCTTGCTGGAGGATGTTCCAGCAGATTATAAATTGGCGAGGTGTCTGCTATTTTTGCTGTGTTTCGCGCACTCATAAAGAGGTCTTCAGTTAGGCTTCTTAAAGACAGCTGTGCCTTGAAGTTACGGGTAACCTTGAAGAATACTTGTCATTTTGTATTTTCCAATGTTAATTCCTGTTGAGTAGAACATTTTTCAGACCTGTTTGTATTTGATGTTAGAAGACCTTTACATTTTGTGGTGACTTTCATCAAATATAAGCATATCCCTATAAAGAAAAAAGGTAAGACTGTACATTATTTTCACTAAACATCTTTAATTTTTTTACAGATTATCACAGGATTTAAGATAAAGCTCAGAATAATTTCAGCACAATGTACTAATTATCAAGGAGCACATAATACATATATCTATGACAAAGCTCCAAGTTGAGCGGAAAAGTAGTTTGAGCTTTAGCTTGTATTGTGTGCGTGTTTGTGCAGTCCCTTTTTTTGTGAATGTTAAAAAGTTTAGAACTAGACCCAAGTTCCACTACATTTTCTTTGAACAAGGGGAACTTAGAGGTGGAATACCTCATTCCATTTGCTGCCATAGGCCAGTAATACACATTCTACTCCCAACACAAAATTTGAGATTTATTGTTTTTGATCGCAAGGAAAATGAATCTGGCATCGTTTTTTCCTCTCCAGTGACCTTATGTGTGAATAAATTGTGTATTGTATATGTAAAAGAGTTGTGTCTCTACTGGTGTAAGAATTTTTTTATGTTTTATTCATATTTATGTCTTCTCTTGGTCTTGTAAAAGGTAGGGATTTGATAATAAAAAAAAAAAAAAAACTACTAGAAAATATTTTGGTTTTATATATATATATATATATATATATATATATATATATATATATATATATATATAAGGACATTCTGAAAAACAGCTGAAATGTAAGCATGTGCTGTTAGGTGAGGGGGAAGAGGAGGCATTTTTTTGGGTGAGGTTTTCTTTTTTTTTTTTTTTTTTTATTAGGATGTTTTGGAAAGGTGATGTTAAGCCCAGATTTCTATAAATGCCCCTCACCTATACTAAGGTGGTTCCACGTTTATTTTTAGCCAGGAACTGTTTATGTAATTGGGCAGTTCTATCTTGCAGTTCTCCCTCTAATTTTTTTTTTTTTTTTTTTTTTAAGGCAAAGAAAGGTCTCTCTATAGCCGCACATCTGTGCTGTTCCTTGAATGAGTGTGCCTCCGAGTCCAGGCTGAGGTTGCCACTCACACTCACTGTTTAACCACTTGCCGACTGCCGCACGACTATTTACTGCAGCAGTCAGCCCCCTACAGGCAAAGTGACGTAGGGGTATGTCGCTTGCCCACGAGCCTATAGGGAGCGTCACTCCCACCCCCACTCGTTCCCTGCCTAGTCAGCGCGTGTGACTGGCGGCTCCGATGTCCGCCGGCCACTCACTATCTCCCTCAGGAGAGGGAGAAAGACAGACGGCTGATGTAAACACAGCCGTCTGTCATTCTCCCTGAAGTAATGACAGCGGCTATGCGATCCTGCTATGTAGGATCGTATGTCTCTGTGATTACTTCACTAGCCACACCCCCTAACAGTTCGAATCACGCCCCTAGGGACACACTTAACCCCTTGATCACCAATGAAATTAACCCCTTCCCTGCCAGTGTCATTTTTACAGTAACAGTGCATATTTATAGCACTAAATACTATAGTAATATCACTGGTACCCCCAAAAGTGTCAAAAATGTCAATCAGGGATCCGATCTGTCTGCCACAATGTCGCAGTCCCGCAAAAAAAATCGCAGATCGCCGCCATTACTAGTTAAAAAAGAAATGAATAAATAAAAATTACATAAATCTTTCCCATAGTTAGTAAACGCAATAACGTTTGCGCAAACCAATCAAAATACGCTTATTGCGATTTTTTTTTTTTACCAAAAATATGTAGCAGAAAACAAATTGGCCTAAAATGTAAAATTTTTGATTTTTACATTTTTTTTTGAGAATTTTGTATAAAAAAAAAATGTGAAAAATATTGTTATGGTTTCAAAATTGTCGCTCTTTTTTTGTTTATAGGGCAAAAAATAAAAATCACACAGGTGATAAAATACCACCAAAAGAGAGCTCTGTTTGTGGGAAAAAAAAGGACGTCAATTTCATTTGGGTACAGCGTCGCACGACTGCGCAATTGTCAAAGTCACGCAGTGACGATTTGCCGAATTGCAAAATAGGGCCTGGTCAGGAAGGGGGTAAAATCTTCCGGGGCTTAAGTGGTTAAACTCTCCAGTATCTTCCTGACTATAGAAGTTAAACTAACAGGTCTATAGTTACTTGGCAAAGACTTTGATCCCTTTTTAAATATAGGCACCACATTGGCCCTAATCCAATCCAGTGGGTACTATTCCAGTCCTAAACGAGTCCCTAAAAATGGGAAAAAAATTACGTCAATTTCATTTGGGTACAGCGTCGCACGACCACGCAATTGTTCATTAATGTCACACAGTGCCGAATCGCAAAATAGGGCCTGGTCATTGAGCAGCCAAATTCTCCGGGGCTTAAGTGGTTTAAAGGACCGCATGGATGTGCGACTATAGGGAGACCATTTTCTTTTTTTTTTGCCTCCATTGATTACAGGAGCTGGGACGATTCCCATCTTCCCATGCCAGCACTCTCAGTGGCAGATGTCTGAGACTTGCACCCCGTTCTAGAGCGCTTAAGCGGCACGCTAAGCAGTTTCAGGTCACAACTTTTTTTTTTTTAAGCCACTTAAGTGTTCTCCGCTGTGTACATCGTATGTAAATGCATGGTGATGTGTGTTCTTGGTCTTCCAAGTCAAATGATGCTGAGCGTCATTTATCCTGGAAAACTAAGGACTCCTTGTAGCAGTGTTGTTATTGCAGGGGTCTGCATCAGAATGGTGGTAAGCAGCTAGAGCTGGTTTATTTTAACACCTCCAGAGGTTGCCTTAAAATAATAAAAAAAAAGCCTTGAGTTGGCCTTTTAAATGTCATGGCAACTTTTCTCATGTCACTTCTCATCACTGAATGTCCCTTTTTTGAGTGGACATAAGAATGATGTTAACCATTTTAAGACCGGAGGATTTTCCTGCTTAAGGTCCAGACCACTTTTTTCAACTTGGCACTGCACGATTTTAACTGACAATTGCGCGGTCATGCAATGCTGTACCCAAACGAAATTTACTTTCTTTTGGTGGTATTTGATCACCTCTGCGCTTTTTTTTTTCATTTATATACTTTTATTAGTTTTTTCAAAAAGAAAAATAACATGCATCCAAGAAAGCAAACCACATTTGTTATAATCACATCTTATTCTTGATTTACTTTCTTCTAATTCCTTTAACTTCATCTTCACCTTAATACTCCATTTTTATAAACAAAATCAACCCCCCAAAAAAAAAAAAAAAAGGGGTGGGGGGGGGAAATGTCTCCTCCACTTCCTGCCGAGCCAACCATTTTATTTACGGGTCTAACCGATCCTCTTCTGAAAAGGTTCTTCCCTGATTCCTTAATAAAAAACTATTCCATGTGTTCCATGTTTCTATATATTTTCTTCTTTTGTGTTGAGCTGTCAGCACTAAGGGCTCTTTCACACGGGCGTTCCGTATGTCCGTTTTTCATCCCATCCGTTTGCGGATGAAAAACGGACATAATGTATCTCTATGTAAATACGGATGTCATCGGATGATCATCCTCTGACATCCGTTTTTTGTCAGTTCAGTTCAGTTCAGTTTTTTTGAACGGAGGAGAACCCTATTTTTTAAAAAAATGGAACAGAAGCAAAAACGGATGTCAGTGGTGTCATCCGCAGACATCCGTATTTACATAGACATGCATTATGTCAGTTTTTCATCCGCAAACGGATGGGATGAAAAACGGACATACGGACCGGATGACACAAGTGTCATCCGTGTCCGTTACAAAAAAAAAAAAGGACCTGATCAGGCAAAAAAAAAGGAACGCCCGTGTGAAAGAGCCCTTAGTCTTCCATTTTATTTATTTCTTCTACTTTACGTATCCAACATTCTATTGTTGGTGTTTGTTTTTTCCAATTAATAGGTATACAGGATCTGGCAGCATTTGCTAAATGACATGGTATAGATCTCCTATATCTTTCCACTGGTATTTTGCTTAATTGTAAGAGGAAAAAAGCCGGATCTTCTGGTATCTTTGTTTCTGGAAAATTTTTGCATAATTTCTTTAACTTTTTCCCAGAAGTTTGATAGTTTAGGACAGGACCAAAAAATATGTATTAATGTACCTTCTTCCACCAGGCATCTCCAACATTTATCTGTATTATTTACCATCATTTTATGCAGTTTGTATGGGGTGTAATACCACCTTGTCAAATTTTTAAAATTTAGTTCTTGGTACCTAGTACACATAGATAATTTGAAAACCAAATTAATTATATGTTGTCGTTGCTCTATGGTGAAGATGCAAGATAACTCCCTCTCCCACTTGTCAAAATAATTCATTTAGTACTTTGCCTTAGGAAGGTTTAACAAATTATATGTTTTAGATAGCACCTGAGATATACCTCCTGAATCCGAACAGTATTTTTCAAATGTCGTTAATTGACGATTATAATTCTGGGGGTTAGGGGTTGTCCTTAAAAAATGGTGTAGCTGCAATGCGTTCCAGAAGGGTAGTCTAAAAATCTCTCTTGCATTCATTAGTGTCTCTAGTGAAGTCCAGTTATTATCTCTTATAAAATGAGACGCTTGGAAGCAATCTAAATTACTCAGATTTTTAAAGGGTTGGGCTTCTAATCCCATCAGGAATTTCGTATTTCCTAATATGGGATATAATGGTGAGTCATGAGAGGAGACAGAATTCTGGAAACAAATTTGTGCACATATTCGTAAAGTTATACCAATCAATTGGTGTGATTTTAATTCCCCTGGTAAATCTTTGTAGCACCATAGTGCCCTTTTTAGGGGTATCATTGTATTTGTCTGTTCTATTTGCACCCATAAGTTTGACTCTCCATGACGGCACCAATCAATTTGTCTTCGTAAGTGTGTGGCATAATAATATTTACAAATATCTGGTATTGCCGCCCCTCCATATTTTTTCGGTAAAGTTAATAGTTCTCTCGCTATCTGGGTTTTTTATGTGCCCAGACAAATTTCATAAATATTGAGTTTACCTGTTTAAAATAATGAGTAGGGATCTTAATAGGCAGGGTTTGAAAAAGATACAGAAATCTGGGTAATATAGTCATCTTTATAAGGTTGCACCTACCCAACCAGGAGTGTAGCCCTGTATTCCATTTTTCTAACTTAAGCCAAATTGTTGTTAATAGGGTAGCGTAATTTAGTTCATAAATTTTATTCGGGTTTTTGGGTATATACGTGCCCAGATATTTTAATGCCCTATCTGTCCATTTAAATTTGAAATTCTGTTTCAGATTCTGAAGTGGTATATTAGCTAGTCTTATTCCCATCGCTTCTGACTTGTTAAAATTTATCTTTAAATTGGATACGGTACTGTATTGTTCGAATCCTTTTATTAGGTTTGGTAGTGATATTGTCGGGTTTATTATTGTTAATAGTAAGTCGTCTGCGTAAACTGAGATTTTATGTTGTTCTTTCCCCATCGTTATACCTTGAATTAGGGCTGGGCGATTTTGCCTAAAAAATTTTTTTTTGATTTTTAAAGAAAAATTTGAGTTTCGATTAGATTTTCGATTTTTTTTCCAATGCACTTAAAAAATGACTGCAGAGTCTGGAGGGAGGACTGAGGAGAAGGAGAAGCGCTGTATATGTGTGTCTGACTCTGACGGACCACCGCCGCGCCTGGATGTGACGTCAGCTGCGGGCGGTGCGTCGGTGACCCTATCGACTTAACTGGATTGGGAAAACCATTTGTGGTTTCAGTCCCATCGCGTGCAGCAAGGAATTGTAAGGAGCAGCAAGTGTGGGCAGGAATTTGGCCTAGCACCTACCATGCGAAGCCTAAGACCGTGAACCTGGAGCAAGGCAGTCATGGAGGAGGAGTGTCTGATGAGGAGAAGTTAAGAATTGGCAGTTACATGTGCAGGGCTGTGGAAGCTGCACAGTTGAACCAGGCTAGAGGAGGGAAGGGTGTTGGCGCTGTTGTGGTTGATCGAGAAAGTGGCAAAGTTTTGGCAGTGGGGACTGATCAAACTGGAGAAAAGAGAGAACCACTGCTTCATGCTTGTATGGTGGCAATAGACATGGTGGCACGCCAACAAGGAGGAGGTGCATATGAATGCCTCGTTGCACTGGAAATTGAGCAACAACCCAAAAAGCACAGTGTAACCAAAAAGGATGGGGAACAAATAGGGGATGAGGGGGAGAGCCGGAAGCGCACACAAGAGAACAGTGGACAGTGTACTGGAGAGCTGCCATACCTATGTTCTGGGTATGAGGGGTTGCGGCGCGCTGTGATAGGTACAGAGAACTCCCCGGCCTGGATGTGACGTCAGCTGCCGGAGAGGAAGCGGGCGGTGCGTCTGTACAGGCCAGGGGCTGTGATAGGATAGGTACCTATCCTATCACAGCCCCTGGCCTGTACAGACGCACCGCCCGCTTCCTCTCCCGGCAGCTGACATCACATCCAGGCCGGGGAGACTTTACCTATCACAGCGCGCCGCAGTCCTGGCCTGTACAGACGCACCGCCCACCCCGCAGCTGACGTCACATCCAGGCGCGGCGGTGGTCCGTTACTGGGGAGTTCGGTGGCTGCACAAGGCAGAAAAAAGTATTGTAGAAAAAACTCGAGTTTAAAAAAAAAATTGTTTCAAACTAAAAAATCGATAAATCGATTAAATCGATTTATCGCCCAGCCCTACCTTGAATATCTGTATTTTGCCTTATTTTGCATAAAAATGGCTCAAGAGAAAGCACAAATAGAATGGGAGACAGGGGACAACCCTGTCTTGTCCCATTCTTGATAGTGAATGGATCTGATAGGATCTCGTTCACTTTAACCTGTGCCGACGGAGCAGAATATATTGAGGAGATCCATTGTAACATGGTGTTGCCAAGTCCTATATGTTTAAGTGTAGATAGCATACATTTCCAATTCACTCTATCAAACGCTTGTTCTGCGTCAGTTCCCAAAAAAAGGCTTGGAATTTGAGATCCGTCTGCTGCAAATAATAAATTTAATACTTTTATTGTGTTGTCTCTTGCTTCCCTATTCATTATAAATCCTACTTGATCCATATGGATTAAGGAATGTAAATGTTGTGTTAACCGGGATGCCAATGCTTTAGTATAGATTTTTAAGTCTATATTAAGAAGCGAGATGGGTCTGTTACTTCCACACAGCATTAGATCTTTGTCCTCTTTAGGGATAACCGCAATATGCGCTCTGTGTATCTTTGCAGAAAACCGGACCCAACCCTGCATCCTTAAATAATTTCAATAAGTATGGGCCCAATATCGGGAAAAAGGCTCTATAATATTGAAGAGTAAAGCCGTCTGGCCCCGGCGCTTTTCCGGGCTTCATCTTCTCCAGAGCTTGCTGTATTTCTTCTAATTTTATTGGCAAGTCCAGTTTTCTGCAAATTTCCATCGAGAGTTTAGGAAATTTAGTTGAGGCTATATATTCTTCTATCTCTATTGTAGGTGGTGATTGGTCTGTTAAATTATATAGTGATGAGTAATAGTCTCCAAAAGTTTGGGCAATTTGTCTAGGTAATGAAATCTTGTCCCCCTTAGATGACAAAATTTGTGGGATATATGTAGCTGTTTTAATTTACTTTACTGCATTGGCAGTTTCCCACACTTATTACCTGATTCATATCCTATTTTACGACTTCTTTGTAAAGAAGCTTTAGCACTATATCCTAATAAATCCGTAATTTGTTTCCATATAGATATCATTTCTGTCTCTGTATTTGTTCCTGGGTTCCTTTTATGCTTAATTTCTAACTCGTGTAATGTAGAGAGTAATATTGTCAGTTGTTTTTCCCGTTCCTTTTTAACCCTCGAACCATGTTTAATCAGTATTCCACGAATCACTGTTTTATAAGCCTTCCATAGTATACCCGAGTCTCCTGTCGTATCATTTATTTGAAAATAAAATTTAATTTCTTCTGTTACGTCGCTCAGGATCTCAGGTATCTGTAGGAGGCTCTCTTTTAATCTCCAGAACCTATTCCCTAGGGATAATGTTTCCGAGAGTAAATATTGCATTACAATTGGCGCATGTTCTGACCATGTTATATTTCCAATTACAATTTTCTCTATAGCATGCAATTGTCTATGTGGGATGAAGAAATAATCTATTCTCGTATATATTTTATGTATTATAGAGTAGAATGTGTAATCCCTTTCACTTGGGTGTATTAATCGCCATGCGTCTACCAATTGATTTTTATGTAATTCTTGAATTATACGTTTACCGATTCGTAAAGGGTTCGAGGATAGGCCTGTTGAAGTATCTACTGAGGGATTTAGGAGTACAATGATACCCCTAAAAAGGGCACTATGGTGCTACAAAGATTTACCAGGGGAATTAAAATCGCACCAATTGATTGGTATAACTTTACGAATATGTGCACAAATTTGTTTCCAGAATTCTGTCTCCTCTCATGACTCACCATTATATCCCATATTAGGAAATCCGAAATTCCTGATGGGATTAGCACAACCCTTTCTGAGTAATTTAGATTGCTTCCAAGCCTCTCATTTTATAAGAGATAATAACTGGACTTCACTGGAGACACTAATGAATGTAAGCAAGATTTTTAGACTACCCTTCTGGAACGCATTGCAGCTACACCATTTTTTAAGGACAATCCCTAACCCCCAGAATTATAATCGTCAATTAACGACATTTGAAAAATACTGTTCGAATTCAGGAGGTATATCTCAGGTGCTATCTAAAACATATAATTTGTTAAACCTTCCTAAGGCAAAGTACCAAATGATTATTTTGACAAGTGGGAGAGGGAGTTATCTTGCATCTTCACCATAGAGCAACGACAACATATAATTAATTTGGTTTTCAAATCATCTATGTGTACTAGGTACCAAGAACTAAATTTTAAAATTACACCCCATACAAACTGCATAAAATGATGGTAAATAATACAGATAGATGTTGGAGATGCCTGGTGGAAGAAGGTACATTAATACATATTTTTTGGTCCTGTCCTAAACTATCAAACTTCTGGGAAAAAGTTAAAGAAATTACTCAAAAATTTTCAGAAACAAAGATACCAGAAGATCCGGCTTTTTTCCTCTTACAATTAAGCAAAATACCAGTGGAAAGATATAGGAGATCTTTACTATGTCATTTAGCAAATGCAGCCAGATCCTGTATACCTATTAATTGGAAAAAAACAAACCCCTCCAACAATAGAATGTTGGATACGTAAAGTAGAAGAAATAAATAAAATGGAAGACTTAGTGCTGACAGCTCAACACAAAAAAAGAAAATATATAGAAACATGGAACACATGGAATAGTTTTTTTATTAAGGAATCAGGGAATAACCTTTTCAGAAGAGGATTTGTTAGACCCGTAAATAATAAAATGGTTGGCTCGGCAGGAAGAGGAGGAGACATTCCCCCCTCCCTCTCTTTTTTTTGGGGGGGGGGTTGATTTTGTTTATAAAAATGGAGTATTAAGGTGAAGATGAAGTTAAAGGAATTAGAAGAAAGTAAATCAAGAATAAGATGTGATTATAACAAATGTGGTTTGCTTTCTTAGATGTATGTTTTTCTTTTTGAAAAAAGTCTTAAAAAGCTTTGAAATTACCTGGGAAACTGCCATTGTCTGAAACCGGAAGTGACCTCCTTAAAACCGGAAGTGGTCCTAAAACACTTTTCTCCTTGACATTTTAGGCTTTAAAGTGTTGTTGTATCCGTTTTGGGGACTTTTGATCCCGTTTTGACACATTTTCGGCCTCCCTAAGCCTAAAGATTTGAAAATTTTAAGGTCAAAACCCCCAAAATATGCAAAATTTTATTTTGGGACCATTTTACCTGTTTTTGCTTCCTTTTACCAAGAAATGACCAGAGAGATGAAAAATTACTGGATTTCAGTCTTAGGCTCGGTTCACACTTGTGCGAAGCGGGAACGCTGCAAATATGCAGCATGTTACCACATCGCATCCACACATCTGGCAGTTCACACTGCCATATGCGATACACAGGGGGTGTCAATTAAAAGTTAACGACACCCCCAGTTTGATTGCATATCGCAGTGCGATCTGCAAGTACGCACAGAATCGGATCGCACAAGTGTGAACCACTGTGCGATCTGATTTTGATGCGGCTCAAAAAATGCCTCCTGTGCGTCTTTGGTGCGGATGCAGTGCGAATTCAGCCATACAAAGTGTATGGCTGAAATTTGCACCGCACATGAGATCGCATGTAATGAAGGAGCATTGCGCTCCGAATTAAATGCGATCTCTGCAGCCGCACAAGTGTGAACCGGCACTTAAAAAGCTTTGAAATTACCTGGGAAACTGGCATTGTCTGAAGCCAAAAGTGACCTCCTTAAAACCGGAAGTGGTCCTAAAACACTTTTCTTTTGCTCATTGACAGACGTAGTCCTCCTTGATTAATATCAACTCGGGTTATACTGCCCTCTACAGGAGTAGGACTAGACAGGAAAGAAAATGTTCTGGCCACACCTTAGGGGCAGTCCCAGAGGGTATATCCTCTCACTTCCTGCTACAAGATATCAGTTTTTTTCTGTCTAGTTAGGAGTAAGGACCTAAGTTCCTTGCTGGGATCTTTGGTCCTGGCAAGATTTTTTAGAAATACTTTTTTAGGCAGCTTTTCTTCTCCAGTGTTCCTGTGAGATATTCAAGCAAGTACGCTGAAACTGGGCGACGGGCTGGATGTTGAGATCCAGTGGTCACCCCAGTTCAGCCTGCGAGCGCGTGCAGGCAATAGCTCCGCGCTGGGTCGGCCGCGACATAGTCCCACTGGACGGGGACTGACCCTGCGAGTTAAACGTCTCGCCTGGACGCCAATGACCAGTTGCAAACTGAGTCACGGCGTCCGTATTGGTCGACAGCCCCCCCCCACCTCGGTGGAGAGGGGTTCTGTCAGGAGTTGGTGCCTGCCTGGTTCCGGTATGGTAAGTAAAATGTTCCCCCTCTCCCCCTGTCGGGTTTGTTGGTAGACACGGGCCCCTCTCTGGGATGGATGGACGTGATCCTAGCAGGTGTCATTGATCCCCCTCTTAAGAGCTTGGTTTGGGAGCTGACTATAGTCACTATATGACACTATAAGGGAGATGACTGAAGTCAGTGGCAGACTTAAAAAAGGCATTACTATTAAGGTATAGAGGTATCCTACCTGACATAATGTGTATACAGGCCGATGCCTATGCCTGGATTACCGCATCCGCAGGTCGCCATCCTTCCATAAAGCCGGTCACCTCTGCAGGCCACACAGCCTCCCGCAGGCCGCACAGGCCGAGGACTACCTCCCGCAGGCCGCACAGGCCGAGCGCACACTCCTGCAGGCGCACAGGCCGAGCGCACACTCCCGCAGGCCGCACAGGCCGAGCGCACACTCCCGCAGGCCGCACAGGCCTAGCGCATACTCCCGCAGGCCGCTGCTACTTTGCTCAAGCCGCCGCTATCCTCCACAGGCCACCGCCATTTTCCTGCAGATCGCACGAGGCTGCCATATTGGCGTAGCCTCGTGTCTCCAGCATGGGGGCGGCCATGTTTGAGGTGACCAAACACCTCGAGGAGTAATTGGGAGGCGCCGGAAGGCGTGTAAAGGGGCGGAGCCGCCTCCTTGGCCCGGGAAAGCAAGCCAAAGACTTCCTGTCTGTAACAGACAGTGCTGGAAGCAGGTTGATAAGAAACTTCTGTGCATCAGGTGAGCCTTGGGGTCTCTCTCTCTCTCTCTCTCTCTCTCTGAGGGGTCCAAGCAGGTACACTAAGGGGTGCTATTGCGCTGGGGGACTAAGTTAAAAAAAAAAACCAAAAAAAATGTTTTTTCTTGCAATTCATTTTTTTGTGTTTGCTGGCAAGTGTCTTGTTAATCATGAACCCTGCCACACTTATCCCCACCTGATCCCCTCGAGGTGGCCGCAGGACCCTTCAGTACCCCACTTGTGATGATGCATTATCAGCAGTTTGGAGTCTTTGGTATCCCGGGTGGAGGTAGCCTGTCAGGGACGGGGGTCAAGAAAAGCGACCCCCGCCTACCCCTATTTCATCTGATACTTCAGATACGGATCCTGAGCTGGTCATTGCAGCCCCTTTTCTGGGGTTGTTGTCTCAGGTACGGTCTCCTCAGACAGTGAGGAGGACGCTTCTGCCTCCGCCATAGCACAAGAAGCGTTGGTGGAGGCACTAGTTGTGTCTGTCCGGGAAACCTTAAATCTTGAGATTACACCGGCAGAGGTAGCTGAGACTGATATTCCTTTTTTGGTACTAGCAAGCCTACCAAAATGGCGAAGGGTTTCCCTTGCCCAAATGGGGTCGTCCGAAAACGAACCCCTGCTATTTCCAAACGCATTGCTAGGCGTTATCAGTTTGAGGTATCCCTCATTATAAGATGGACGGTACCACCAATAGTGGACTCACCGATTTCCAGACTAAATAAAGCCACTGTTATCCCGTTGGATTGACAGAATGGGCCCCCACCCATCTCTAGGGTGGGGGGACGTCTTCACCGGTTTCCGGATCCATGGCTTTCCAGAATCCCGGATAAAGGGGTTTGCGAGGTCATACGGTCGGGATACAAGATCGAGTTTCGATCACTTCCACCGGTGCGATTCTTCCCTTCCAATATTCGACATCCCCGGGTCGCTTAAAAAGCTTTGCGGGGGACAGCTTGATGCAACAGGGAGTGGTAGTTCCCATTCCTTGGACAGTTTCAGGGGTTCTAGTCGAACCTGTTCACAATGCCCAGTAAAAAGGGCTAGGTGCGTCCAATTCTGGTCTTGGGAGAGATGGAGTCCATCCGAACAGTGGTGGCCTCCCTGCATCAGGGGGATCTCCTGGCGTCCATAGATATTTAGGATGCCTATCTTCAGATCCCCATCTTCACAGGCTGGTTCCCACCAGGACACTGAACTATCTGGGCCTAATTTTGGATACATCCTTGGCAAGAGTGTTTCTCCATGCGGAGAAACTCCAGAAGATTCAGTCAATGATTCGGATGTTGCTGTCCGTCAACTGGCTGGGACTGATGGTCGCCTCCTTAGAGGCAGTACCGTTTGCCCAGTCTCATACCCGAATTCTCCAAGAGGAGATTCTTCTCAAATGGAATCGGAATCCCGATTCCCTGGACAATCTAATCCGATTGAGCGAGCGGACCAGGGAGGCTCTGGTCTGGTGGCTTCGGTCTCCGATGCTCATCCAGGGGAATTCATTTCTTCTGATAAATTCCAGGTTACCGATAAATGTGTTGGAACTGAGAGCGATCAGACTTTATCCGATTTACTGGACCGAGCAGCTCCAGGGCAGCCCGGTTCGGATCCAATCGGACTATGCCACGGTCATGACTTATGTCAATCACCATGGGGCACCAAGAGTGCCCTGGCGGCCATAGACGTGGCCAACATTCTTTATTGGGCGGAACAGTTGTTCCAGCTCTCTCCGCGATATTCATCCCGGGGGTGGACAGGCAGATTATCTCAGCCGTCAGATTCTGGATCAAGAGGAATAGTCTCTTCATCCAGAGGTATTTCACCAGCTGTCCCTTCATTGGGGCACCCCGGATATGGATCTGTTGGCATGTCGGCTCAACAGGGCTCGCGCCCGCGATCCTCTAGCGGACACAGCAGACGCGCTGAGCGCCCCGTAGGGGCAGTATCAGCTATTGTATGTCTTCCCCCCTCTCAAGTTGCTGCTGAGATTTCTCCGCAGGATAGAGGTGGAGGGAACTCCAGTTATCCTGGAAATTCCGGGCTGGCCTCGTCAAGCCGGGTACGCCGACTTGGGCAGGCTAGTTGCGGACGCTCCTTGGAGACTTCCTCTCAGGGAGGATCTGCGGTCTCAAGGACCGATCTTCCATCGTGCTTTACAGTCGCTGGTTTTAACGGCCTGGCCATTGAGACCCAGGTACTGAAGGACAGAGGATTGTCAGCTTCAGTTATTCCTACTCTAATTAAAGCAAGGAAAGCGACTTCCAGCAAAGTCTATTATCGCACATGGAAGACTTATATTGCGTGGTATGAATCTTTGGGATTTCCCCCACGTACCTATTTGGTGACCCGAATTTTGGCTTTTCTGCAAAAGGGGGTTGAGCAGAAACTATCCTTGAGCACCATCAAGGGTCAGGTTTCAGCGTTCGCAATCTTCTTTCAGAAGCCGCTGGCTACTCATTCCTTGGTGCGGAATTTCATCCAGGGGGTGCGGCACTTGGCTCCGCCAGTGCGCGCGCCCTTACCGCCCTGGGATCTTAATTTGGTTTTCTCGGTTCTGCAGAAACCTCCCTTTGAAAATATCAGGGAGATTCCCTTGCTTACATTATCCCAGAAGGTGGCCTTCTTGGTGGCTATCACTTCTGCACGCAGGGTGTCAGAACTGGCTGCATTATCATGCCATTCCCCATATCTAGTTGTTCATAGGGATAGGGTAGTTCTTCATCCGAAGCCATCCTTTCTTCCTAAGGTGGTTTCAGATTTTCATCTGAATGAAGATATTGTGCTACCTTCCTTGTGTCCTAAGCCCAATCATCCTCGGGAATGTGCGTTGCATTCCTTGGATGTAGTTCGGGCAATCAGGGTATGCCTGAAGACTACGGAATCGTTCCATAAAACTGATTCACTTTTTGTGATCACGGATGGCCCCAGAAAGGGGTTGCCTGCATCTGCCGCGACTATCTCCAAATGGATTAGACAGACGGTGGTACAGGCTTATTCTATTAAGGGTCGGAATCCTTCGGAGGGTCGGAGTCCAGGTTTGCAAGGCGGCTACCTGGTCGTCGGTGCATACCTTTACAAAATTTTATAAAGTTGATGTGATGGCATCGTCAGATGCCTCCTTTTGGCCGCAAGGTTTTGCAGGCCGCAATTTGAGGAGACCGGTGGTCTACCTCGAGGGTTTTTTTCCGTTGGAATTTCAGTTGAGTCTCATCTTTTGATTGATGAGCCTTTAAAACTTCTAGTTGGCACCGGTTGGGCCTTCTAGATTGGATTTTGATTTCCATTTTCCCACCCCATTTTGTGGCACTGCTTTGGGACGTCCCGAGTTGATATTAATCAAGGAGGACTACGTCTGTCAATGAGCGACAGAGAAAAATGGATTTTTGTAAGATCTTACCGTAAAATCTTTTTCTCTTAAGCTCATTGACAGACGTAGTACCCGCCCCTCTGTTTTTGAGTTGGGTTGGGTTAAATTCTCTGACACTGCTTTGTGACATAACTGATATCCTGTAGCAGGAAGTGAGAGGATATACCCTCTGGGACTGCCCCTAAGGTGTGGCCAGAACATTTTCTTTCCTGTCTAGTCCTACTCCTGTAGAGGGCAGTATAACCCGAGTTGATATTAATCAAGGAGGACTACGTCTGTCAATGAGCTTAAGAGAAAAGTATTTTACGGTAACATCTTACAAAAATCCATTTTCTCCTTGACATTTTAGGCTTTAAAGCCTTGTTGCATCCGTTTTGGGGACTTTTGATCCCGTTTGGACACATTTTCGGCCTCCCTAAGCCTTTGGCCAAAGATGTGAAAATTTTAAGGGCAAAACCCCCAAAATATGCAAAATGTAATTTTGAGACCATTTTACCTGTTTTTGCTTCCTTTTACCAAGAAATGACCAGAGAGGTGAAAAATGACTGGATTTCAGTCTTAAAAAGCTTTGAAATTACCTGGGAAACTGCCATTGTCTGAAACCGGAAGTGACCTCCTTAAAACCGGAAGTGGTCCTAAAACACTTTTCTCCTTGACATTGTAGGCTTTAAAGTGTTGTATCCGTTTTGGGGACTTTTGATCCCGTTTTGACACATTTTCGGCCTCCCTAAGACTTTGGTCAAAGATGTGAAAATTTTAAGGTCAAAACCCCCAAAATATGCAAAATTTAATTTTGGGACCATTTTACCTGTTTTTGCTTCCTTTTACCAAGAAATGACCAGAGAGATGAAAAATGACTGGATTTCAGTCTTAGGCTCAGTTCACACTTGTGCGATGCGGGAACGCGGCAAATATGCAGCGTGTTACCGCATCGCATCTGCACATCTGGCAGTTCAAACTGCCATATGCGATACGCAGGGGGTGTCAATTATAAGTTAACAACACCCCCAGTTTGATTGCATATCGCAGTGCGATCTGTGAGTACGCACAGAATCGGATCGCACAAGTGTGAACCACTGTGCGATCTGATTTTGATGCGGCTCAAAAAATGCCTCCTGTGCGTCTTTGGTGCGGATGCAGTGCGAATTCAGCCATACAAAGTGTATGGCTGAAATTCGCACCGCACATGAGATCGCATGTAATGAAGGAGCAGTGCGCTCCGAATTAAATGCGATCTCCGCAGCCGCACAAGTGTGAACCGGCACTTAAAAAGCTTTGAAATTACCTGGGAAACTGGCATTGTCTGAAACCGGAAGTGGCCTCCTTTAAAACCGGAAGTGGCCCTAAAACACTTTTCTCCTTGACATTTTGGGCTTTAAATTGTTGTTGCATCCTTTTTGGGGACTTTTGATCCCGTTTTGACACATTTTCGGCCTCCCTAAGACTTTGGTCAAAGATGTGAAAATTTTAAGGGCAAAACCCCCAAAATATGCAAAATTTAATTTTGGGACCATTTTACCTGTTTTTGCTTCCTTTTACCAAGAAATGACCAGAGAGGTGAAAAATGACTGGATTTCAGTCTTAACCACTTCCCGCCCGCCCTATAGGCAATTGACGGCGGGAATGTGGTTGTATTATCCTGACTGGACGTCATATGACGGCGGCAGGATAATACAGCTCTGCGTGCCCCCCGGGGGCGCGCAGAGCGGCGATCGGTGATGCGAGGTGTCAGCCTGACACCCTGCATCTCCGATCTCGGTAAAGAGACTACTGACGTAGCTCTTTACCCTGTGATCAGCCGTGTCCAATCACGGCTGGTCACATAGTAAATAGGAACAGCCATTGATCGGCTTTCCTTAGTTCGTGCCTGACAGGCACGAGTAAAGGAGCGCCGATCGGTGGCTCCCCTGACGGGGGGGGTCGGCACTGGTAATCAGATCATTGATTACCAGTGCAGACCCTCGGGGGGGGGGGGTGTGCCACTAGAACCACCAGGGATGCCCACTATCACCTGAGGGATGCCCACTATGACCCCAGGGATGCCCACTATGGCGACCAGGGATGGCAATCAGGGCTCAGGGAGCCCCCCATTGCCCTCCCCATCAGTGCTGCCCACCAGTGCCCTCCCTATCAGTGCTGCCCACATGTGCCCATCATTGCCATTTTTCAGTGTTGCCCACCAGTGCCCATTATTGCCCACCAGTGCTGCCTATCGGGTGCCCATTAGTGCCCATCAGTTCTGCCCATCAGTGCCCACCAGTGCCGCCTATCAGTGCCCATTAGTGCCCGGCAGTGCCACCTATCAGTGCCCATCAGTGCCGCCTATCAGTGCCCACCAATGCTGCGTATCTGTGCTGCCTATCAGTGCTGCCTATCAGTGCTGCCTATCAGTGCCGCCCATCAGTGCCTCCTCATCAGTACAGTCTCATCAGTGCAGGAAAAAGTATTTCTCTGTCGCTCATTGACAGACGCAGTCCTCTTGATTAATATCAATTGGGTTATACTGCCCTCTACAGGAGTAGGATACTAGTCAGAAAAAAACATTCTGGCCACACCCTGGGGGCAGTCTCAGGGGGTACATCTTCTCTCTCCCTGCTACAGGATCTTCACTAATGGGTAATTGACCTTTGCTCCGCAGGAGTAGCTAGGCAACAAGATTTGTTAATATCAAAGCTTTTAGCATATCACACCCCTAGGGGGTGGTCCCCTCAGTCAATACCTCCCTGCTTCCAGCATTCTCAACTCAGTTTTCAATTGCCTAGCTTAGGTGTAGCTGGCTGTTCCTTTGCTGGGGCTTTCAGTCTCAGCCTTCTATCCTCTTTTTGATTTTATTTCAAGTGTTTTTTCTCTTTCTTTTACTTAGCTGTTTTTTTCTCAGCATTAGTTTAGTTTTCTTCGGATGAAGATGATCATGCGGAGCTGGGTCTCGGTCTGGCCACCCTGGATCCCAGGGCTGAGAGCCAGGGGTTTCCCCAGCCTGCCATCGAGCGTTCAGCTCAGGTTTTCCTGGCATATTGAACGACCCATCCCTGTTCGCTGCAGGGATGCTGCCTGTGAGGTGGCTACCTCACTGGACGCCATTTGCGGTTTCGCACCGCAGTCCATGGCGTCCTGGCTGCGACACTCCCTGTCCTCAGTACAGTGGTTTGGTCGCTAGAGAAGGCTCCCCACGCCATCCGGACTGGTAAGTAAATTTCTATGTGGGGACCTGTCTGTTTGGGTGTCAGTCTGTGACTGTGTGACCCTGCATGTCTGTGTAAGTGCTGAGCTCCCTGTCAGTTTCCTGTGTGGAATAGCTGCCTTTCTGTGGGCTGCGGGGGGGGGGGGGCTCTCCCGCTCTGCTGTGTGAGATGTATGGGGCAGGCTGGGCTCAGACATGCTATGCGGCGACCGCTGATGCGGCCCGCCATTTTTCTCGGCAAACTGTGGTGACCGGCCCTGTGTGTTACAGCGCGGTGTTTTGGCGCCAAACGCCGCCATTTTGGCCGTGATCGCTCCTGCAAGCACATGTCGGCGCCATTTTCTTATTGCCTTGATTCCCTCAGCCGAGTGCTCATGTTTGTGAAGCCTTCATAGGCTATATAGGGCGGTCAGTCATTGCATCACTTCCTTTTTCACTGGAACAGCCATCGGTGGCAGCAGCTGTGTGCTCTCTCCAGGTTTTTGCCTTCCTTATCCTGTATTTCCTTGCTCAGTGCTCCTTATCCCTGCGGGGGTTGGTACATACAGTAGTGTGCGGTGGGCTGCGCTCACCGCGGTCTTAAAGGGGCAGTACTTTATTTTCAGTTGATACTGGGGCATGGATTCTCAGGATTGCAAGTTTCCTCCCACCTTGGTGGGGGGCCAAGGGGCTGCGGCATCCCCCGAGGGGGCTGATCTGGCTGCTGTTGTAGCGAACTTGGCTTCTCAGGTGCAGATGCTAATGGCTGATCGATCCGCAAAACGGCCCAGGTTATCTATTTCCTCTGATTCAGAGGGCGATGGGGCTGCTATGGCTGGAGTGCCCTTCTCAGGGTCTCGTTCATCTCTGGACCTTGTGGGGTTTGAGGGGGAGGCTGAGGTAGGAGTTTATACTTCTCCCCCCGGCTCGCCTGAAGAGCTTGCACTCATGGATGAGTTGATTACTTCTATCAAGGAAACACTGCATCTGCAGGATGAACCGTGTCCTCCTGCTTTGATGTCCTCTTATGGGACGAAAAGGAAACGCAAATTAGCGCAGGTTTTTCCCTGCCCTGCGGAATTTCAGCGCGCTGTTGATGAGCAATGGCGCAATTTAAAGAAGCCTTTTACTGTGCCAAGTAAGTTCAAGCTGCGTTATCCATTTACACCCACCACTGATGAGCGTTGGTGTGTGCCGCCTCAGGTGGATCACGCGGTGGCAGTTTTGAATAAATCTACTGCGATTCCTGCTGAGGATACCCCGGTGTTCCGGGACCCTACGGACAGGAGATTGGAGTCTCTGGCCCGTCATACTTATACGGTTGCTGGTTCTATGCTAAAGCCTATTTTTGCTCCATTATGGCAGCCCAAGCTATTGCAGATTGGACGCAGGTGCTCAGGCGCACCCTGGTGGCTGACTCTGCTCCGCCGACAACGTTGGCTATGGTAGATCAAATTCATCAGGGTGTCATGTATTTGTGCGATGCGGACTTGGATTTAGTCCCTTTGGCTGCACGCCTCTCCAGTGTAGCGGTGTTGAACTGTCGCCTGATATGGCTGAAATGTTGGTTGGTTGACCAATCTTCTCGCAAGACTCTAGCTAATCTTCCCTTTGGATTCTCTGATAAAGGGAATTTCCGGGGGTAAGAGCACCCTCTTACCCCAAACTCACAAGAATAAGTTTGTTCGCGGTAAGAAGAATACCTCGTTTAGGCCCTCTCAGGGGTCCTTTTGTGCCTTTCGGTCGCAATACAAGGGCAAGCCCTTCAAGGGCCAAGGCTCCCAGAAGAAGCCGTGGGCAGGTAAGCAGAAGTCCGGCCAGTCTGGGTCCGCTGCCCATACCAATTCGGCCTGAAGGGGCGCCCTCACCAGGTTCTGCGGTGGGGGGACGTTTGCTCGGTTTTCTTCAACCCTGGCTGGCCCGCATTCGGGACAGGTGGGTTCAGGACTTAGTTCGATCTGGATACAAGATCGAGTTTCTCTCTCGGCCGGCGAGCAGATTTTTTTCCTCAAATCTTCAGCTGTCTCCAGAGCGTTTGCAAGATCTGCACCTGGCGGTGCGGGATCTGCGGGCCCAGGGAGTGGTGGTTCTGGTGCCTCATCGGGACAGGTTTTTGGAGGTTCTACTCCAATCTGTTCACTGTGCCCAGAAAGGAGGGCAAAGTGCGTCCGATTCTGGACTTGAAAGCTCTGAACCGCTTTGTGCGGGTTCGCAAGTTCCGCATGGAATCCCTGCGCTCAGTGGTGGCTGCCCTGAGTCCGGGGGAATTCATGGCCTCCATCGATCTGAAGGATGCGTACCTTCACATCCCCATTTTCGAGGGTCACCAGAGGTACCTTCGATTCGCCATTGCGGAGGATCATTACCAATTCGTGGCGTTACCCTTCGGTCTCGCTTCGGCTCCGCGGGTTTTCACCAAGGTGCTTGCGCCGGTCCTGGCTTTATTGAGAGCCCAGGGCGTCTCTGTCTTGGGATATCTGGACGATATCTTGCTTCGGTCTGCGACCAGTCAGGGCCTGGTGAACGACCTGTCCACCACGATGCAGACTCTGCAGGAGTTTGGTTGGACGATAAATTTTCCAAAATCGACGTTGTGTCCGTCGGTTCATCTTCCCTACCTGGGGATGATCCTGGACTCTGCTCAAGCGAAGGTCTTCCTGCCGGAAGACAAGCTCCGGACACTTCAGGACGAGGTCAGGTCCCTCAGGGACACTCAGTGCTCGTCCCTCCGGACATATATGAGATGTCTAGGTCTAATGGTCTCGACTTTCGAGGCGATTCCCTTCGCCCAGTTTCACACGCGGGGTCTTCAGGCGGAGATCTTGGCCAAGTGGGACGGGCATCCACAATCTCTGGATCGGCAGCTTTCGTTGAGCCGCCACACCCGAAGGGGTCTTTTGTGGTGGCTCCAGTCCCCCGGCGGTGTCGGGGGGCAAGTCCTTTCATCCCTTGTCGTTGACGGTGACCACGGATGCCAGCCTGTCGGGCTGGGGTGGTGTTCTGGGTGTTCTGTCCGCCCAGGGAACTTGGTCGGAGGAGGAATCCTCCCTTCCGATCAACATTCTGGAATTGCGAGCGATAAAACTTTGCCTTCTGCATTGGTCGGAACGGCTTCAGGACCGTCTGGTTCGGGTTCAGACGGACAATGCCACAGCGGTGGCCTACATCAACCATCAAGGGGGCACCAGGAGTGCCCGTGCTGCTTGGGAAGTAAACCGCATTCTGTCGTGGGCCGAGACGCACGTCCCGGCGATAACGGCTGTACACATTCCGGGGGTGGAGAACTGGCAGGCGGACTATCTGAGTCGCCAGACTCTGGACCAGGGGGAATGGTCCCTTCACCCGGATGTCTTCCAGATGTTGTGCGAGAAGTGGGGTCTTCCGGATGTGGACCGGTTCGCGTCTCGTCTGAACAACAAGGTGGAAAGGTTCGTGGCAAGGACGCGCGATCCTCGGGCATACGCCTCAGACGCGTTAGTGGCGCCCTGTCGTCAGTATCGTCTGATGTATGCCTTTCCACCGATTCAGCTGCTGTCCAGGCTGCATCGCAGATTGGCCTCGGAACCGCACGCGGTGATTCTGGTGGCACCGGACTGGCCTCGCCGGTCTTGGTACGCAGACCTCGTAAATCTGGCAGTCGACGCTCCGTGGCGTCTGCCGCTTCGGGATGACCTTCTGTCTCAAGGGCCGATATTCCATCCTGCTTTACAGTAGCTGGCTTTAACGGCCTGGCTGTTGAAAGCCAGGTCCTGAAGGATGGGGGTCTCTCCCCTGAGGTCATTCCCACTTTGATCAAGGCTAGAAAAGCCTCTTCTGGAAAAATTTACTACCGTACTTGGAAAGCGTACTTTGCCTGGTGTGAGTCCAGGGGGTATTCCCCTCGCTCATACTCGGTGTGGAGAGTATTGGCTTTCCTCCAAACTGGAGTGGACCAGCGTTTGGCGCTGGCCACAATTAAGGGTCAGATTTCTGCGCTGGCCGTTCTTTTTCAGCGCCCAGTGGCGTCTAATTCATTGATTAGCACCTTTGTTCAGGGGGTGCGACATTTGGCCCCTCCTAGGAGGGAACCTTTGCCTCCATGGGACTTGAACTTGGTTCTGTCCGTGTTACAACGGTCTCCCTTTGAAAAGATCAGGGAGATCTCGTTGTCTCTCTTGTCCAAAAAGGTTTCCTTTTTGGTGGCGATCACTTCGGCTCGCAGTGTGTCGGAGCTGGCGGCTTTGTCCTGCAGCTCTCCCTACTTGGTGATTCACTTGGATAAGGTGGTCTTGCGACCTAACCCATCTTTTCTTCCGAAACGGATCTCGGAGTTTCACCTGAATGAGGACATTGTCTTGCCTTCGCTTTGCGCGAAGCCTAAGCATCCGAAGGAGGTGGCTTTGCATGCCTTGGATGTTGTTCGGGGCGATCAGGGTTTACCTGTCATCGACTAAGTCCTTTCGCAAGTCGGATTCCCTATTCGTCCTTCCAGAGGGACCTCGGAAGGGCATGGCGGCGTCGGCTGCTACCATCGCCAAATGGATCAGACAGACGATTGTGCAAGCCTATGCTTTGAGGGGGAAGGTTCCTCCTTTCCCTGTGAAGGCGCACTCTACCAGATCTCTGAGTACGTCTTGGGCCTATCGTCATCAGGCTTCTGTGGCCCAGGTGTGTAAGGCGGTGACTTGGTCGTCCGTTCACACCTTCCTAAAATTTTACAAAGTGGATGTTCAGGCATCGGCAGATGCTTCCTTTGGCCGTAAAGTTCTTAGTGCGGCAGTGCCTTAGGGTCCCTTGCTTGGTGTCCGCGTGTTCCGGTATGGTGAGTAGAAGGTCCCCCCCTCTCCCTTTGTCGGGTGGACGCGGGCCCCCTCCGTGGGATAATGGGACCCTTATAATCCCGGGTTCCCCTCTATCCTGTAACATACTCCTCCTATCTTCCCCACCTATTAGGGGTTGGCAAGTAAGGCTTGTCTTGTAAAGATATACAATTGGTCACTGAGCTCCAGGCTTGGTTAGAGACTTACTATCCCAATCCATGACTAAGGGGTAAAGGATGGAGTATGATGCCGCGGGCATTACTAGTGAACGGTCATTCAGATTGTCAAAACACTTACCGCTTAAATTGCTAAGGTTGGTCAGGGATGGAGGATGGGCAGTAAAACAATCAGGCAGATTGTCGGACACCTACCGTGTGATCAGTCGGTTGCAGCGCACGGAACACCATCCTTTCAGAGCCATAAAACTGGGCTGGTCAGGGATGGAGATGGCGCCGCAGGCATTCCCACTAAGAACATTGTCAGACACCTACCGTTGATCGGTCGGTTGCAGCCCGGAACACCATCCCTTTGAGTCGATCGGTCGGCTGTAGCATGGAAGCGGTCATCGCACTGACACCGGCAGAGGCTGCAAACACGCGGAGCGCCATTTTTTCGTGTGCCACGCAGGGCCGCCTGGCGGCGGCCATCTTGGATACACCCAGCCTCGTGTTGCAGCGGTGGGAGTGTCGGAAGGGGCGGAGCCGCTTCCTTTACCCGGGTAGATCAATCCACAAGACTTCCTGTCCTGTAAAGACAGCGCTGAGAGTAGTCCGGTAGGAACTTCTGTGCATCAGGTGGTAAGCCTTGGGGGTATCTCTTCTCTCGCTGTGGGGGCTCCAAAGCAAGTGGTCACTGAGGGGCGCCATTGCGCTGAGGGATTACTTTAAAGAGAAAAAGTTTTTTCTTTAAATTCAAATTTTGTCATTTGTTTGCTTTGCCATGGACCCTGCGACACATGTATCCCCACCTGATCCCCTCGAAAGTGACCACGGGACCCTCCAACTCTCCACTCACTATAGATGCATTATCAGCGGTCCTGGAGTCTTTTGTATCCCGGGTGGAGGTGGCCTGTCAGGGACGGGGGGGCGAAGAAACGACCCCCGCCTACCCCTATTTCATCTGACATATCAGATACAGATTCTGAGCCTGTCGCTGCGGCTGCAGGTCCCTCTTCGGGGGCTTGTGTCTCGGGTACCGTCTCCTCAGATAGTGAGGAGGACATTTCTGCCTCCGCCATAGCACTAGAAGAAGCATTGGTGGATGCACTAATTGTGTCTGTCCGGGAAACCTTAAGACTTGAGGTTACACCGGCAGAGGTAGCTGATACTGAAATTCCTTTTGGTACTCTCAAACCTACCAAGATGGCGAAGGTGTTTCCCTTGCCCAAATGTTTTGGTAATATAATTAAAGAGGAATGGGGTCATCCAAAACGAACCCCTGGTATTTCCAAACGGATTGCTAGGCGCTATCCGTTTGAGGAATCCCTCCTTAAAAAATGGACAGTACCACCATTGGTGGATTCGCCGATTTCCAGACTAAATAAAGCTACTGTTATTCCGTTGGAGGACACACCGTCCTTTAGGGAACCGGTGGATCGTAAAGTGGAAGCGCTATCCCGCTCCATTTTTTCCCTGATAGGGTCAGCCTTTAGGCCAGTGATTGCCATTGGTCTGGTCTCACAGACATTGACAGAATGGACCAAGTTGTTACGCCGTGACCTAGAGGGGAGAAGTATCCCCCCGGCAGTATCAGACTTGCTGGAACAGATGATACAAGGGCTACAGTTTGTCTGTGACGCCGCTCTGGACGCCACTCCATTGTTGGGGCGGGTATCGATTTCAGCAGTGGTCCTCAGGCGTGTGTTGTGGTTAAAGTGCTGGTCGGCGGATCAAGGTTCCAAAAAAGCTTTGGCTAATTTCCCCCTTTTCAAGGGAATCGCCTGTTTGGGGCCACCTTGGATGAGATTATCAAGGATCTCACCGGGGGCAAGAGCACTTTTTTGCCACAGAATACTAAGGGTAAAGGACCTCGTCAGAGACGGGGCCTTCCTTTTCCGCTCATAAAAGGTTTTTTCGTCCCGCTGGGGCGGGCGATAAGTCAAAGCCCTCCAAAGCCCCTCCAGGAGGTTTCAAGGGGCGCTGGTCGGGTAAACAAAAGTCCGGCTCTTCCAGAGCTGAGGATAAGACCACTAAAGCCTGAAGGTGCGCCCCCACCCATATCTGGGGTGGGGGGACGTCTTCACCGGTTTCCGGATCCATGGCTTTCCAGAATCCCGGACAAATGGGTTCGCAAAGTCATACGATCGGGATACAAGATCGAGTTTCGATCACTTCCACCGGTGCGATTCTTCCCTTCCAATATTCGACTATCCCCAGATCGCTTAAAAGCTTTGCGGGGGGCAGTAACGGATTTGATGCAACAAGGAGTGGTGGTCCACGTTCCTTGGACAGAACGTTTTCAGGGGTTCTATTCGAACCTATTCACAATACCCAGGAAATAGGGCAAGGTGCGTCCAATTCTGGACTTAAGAGCACTCAATCATTTTGTCAGGGTACAAAAATTCAAGATGGAGTCCATTCGCACAGTAGCGGCCTCCCTGCATCAGGGGGATTTTCTGATGTCCATAGACATCAAGGATGCCTATCTTCACATTCCCATTTACGCAGGACATCAGCGTTTCCTGCGTTTTTCCGTAGGAGAGAACCTTTATCAGTTTGCGGCGTTACCCTTTGGTCTCGCCTCGGCTCCCTGGGTCTTCACAAAGGTGTTGGCCCCAGTTTTGGCGCTGTTGCGACAGCAGGGCATATCGATTCTAGGTTACCTAGACGATCTTCTTCTCCGTGCGGAGTCTCTGCAGGCTCTGTTGCTAAACTTGGAGATCACTATTATCTCTTTGCAAAAGTTCGGGTGGCTGGTGAACCTGCAGAAGTCATCTCTGGCTCCCACCAGGAGGCTGGAATATCTGGGTCTAATTTTAGACACATCCCTGGCAAAGGTGTTTCTCCCTGTGGAGAAACTCCAGAAGATTCAGTCAACGATTCAGTTGTTACTGTCCGTCAACTGGCCTTCCCTTCGGACTTGCATGAGGGTCCTGGGTCTGATGGTGGCTTCCTTCGAGGCAGTACCATTTGCCCAGTCCCATACCCGAATCCTTCAAAAGGAGTTTCTTCTCAAATGGAACCGGAATCCCGATTCCCTGGACAATCGGATCCGACTGAGCGAGCGGACCAGGGAGTCTCTGGTCTGGTGGCTTCGGTCTCCAATGCTCAGCCAGGGGAAATAATTTCTTCCGATATACTGGACGATTGTCACCACGGATGCCAGTCTATCCGGATGGGGAGGAATTCTCGGAAGATTATTTGTTCAGGGGCTTTGGTCCCTGGAAGAATCCAGGTTACCGATAAATGTATTGGAACTGAGAGCTATCAAACTTTGTCTGATTCATTGGACCGAGCAGCTCCAGGGCAGCCCGGTTCGGATCCAGTCAGACAATGCCATGGCCGTGGCTTACGTCAATCACCAAGGGGGCACCAAAAGTGTTCTGGCGGCCATAGAAGTGGCCATAGAAGTGGCCAGCATTCTTCGTTGGGCGGAACGATTTGTTCCAGCTCTCTCCGCGGTATTCATTCCGGGGGTGGAGAATTGGCAGGCAGATTATCTCAGCCGTCAGATTCTGGATCAAAGGGAATGGTCTCTTCATCCAGAGGTATTCCACCAACTGTGCCTTCGTTGGGGCACCCCGGATGTGGATTTGTTGGCATCTCGGCTCAACAGAAAGGTGCGGAGGTTTGTAGCTCACTCCTGCGATCCACTAGCAGACGCCGCAGACGCGCTGGTCGCCCCGTGGGGGCAGTATCAGCTACTGTATGCCTTCCCTCCTCTCAAGTTGCTGCCAAAACTTCTTCGCAGGATAGAGGTGGAGGGAATTCCAGTCATCCTGGTAGCTCCGGACTGGCCTCGTCGGGCCTGGTACGCCGACATGGTCAGGCTGGTCGCAGACGTTCCTTGGCGACTTCCTCTCAGGGAGGATCTGCTGTCTCAGGGACCGATCTTCCATCCTGCTTTACGATCGCTGGCTTTAACGGCCTGGCTATTGAGACCCAGGTGCTGAAGGACAAAGGGTTGTCCGCTTCTGTTATTCCTACTCTAATTAAAGCAAGGAAAACGACTTCCAGAAAAGTCTATCATCGCACATGGAAGTCTTATATCGCGTGGTGTGAATCCCTTGGGTTCCCTCCACGTTCTTACTCGGTGGCCCGAATATTGGCTTTTCTGCAAAAGGGGGTTGAGCAGAAACTGTCCTTGAGCACTATCAAGGGCCAGGTTTCAGCGTTAGCAATCTTCTTTCAGAGGCCTCTGGCTACTCATTCCTTGGTGCGGAGTTTCATCCAAGGGGTGCGGCACCTGGCTCCGCCGGTGCGCGCACCCGTGCCGCCCTGGGATCTTAATTTGGTGCTGTCGATTCTTCAGAAACCTCCCTTTGAAAATATCAGGAAGATTCCCTTGCTTACTTTATCCCTGAAGGTGGCCTTCTTGGTGGCTATCACTTCTGCACGCAGGGTGTCAGAACTGGCCGCATTATCCTGTCGTTCCCCATATCTGGTGGTTCATAGGGATAAGGTGGTTCTTCGTCCGAATCCATCCTTCCTTCCTAAGGCGGTTTCAGAGTTTCATTTGAATGAGGACATTGTATTGCCTTCCCTGTGTCCTAAGCCCACTCATCCTCGGGAATTCGCGTTGCATTCCTTGGATGTGGTTCGGGCGATCAGGGTATACTAGAATACTACGGACTCGTTTCGTAAGACGGATTCACTTTTTGTGATCACGGATGGCCCTAAGAAGGGGTTGCCTGCATTTGCCGCGACTATCTCCAGATGGATCAGACAGACGGTGGTACAGGCTTAGTCTATTAAGGGTCAGGAGCCTCCGTTCCCTGTTAAGGCGCACTCCACTCGGGCGCTTAGTGCTTTCTGGGCCTTTCGCCATCAAGTACATACCTTTGCAAAATTCTATAAAGTTGATGTGATGGCATCGGCGGATGCCTCTTTTGGCCGCAAGGTTCTGCAGGCCGCTGTTTGAGGGTTTTTTTCTGTTGGGTTTTCAGTTGAGTCTCATCCGTTTGTCTGATGAGCCTTTAAAACTTCTGGTTGGCACCAGTTGGGCTTTCTAGATTGGATTTTGATTTCTGTGATCCCACCCCTCATTTGTGGCACTGCTTTGAGACGTCCCAATTGATATTAATCAAGAGGACTGCGTCTGTCAATGAGCGACAGAGAAAATTGGATTTTTGTAAGAACTTACCGTAAAATCCTTTTCTCTTGAGCTCATTGACAGACGCAGTACCCGCCCCTCTATTTTGAGTTGGGTTGGGTTAAATTCTCTGACACTGCTTTGTGACATAACTAACATCCTGTAGCAGGGAGAGAGAAGATGTACCTCCTGGGACTTCCCCCAGGGTGTGGCCAGAACGTTTTTTTCTGCCTAGTGTCCTACTCCTGTAGAGGGCAGTATAACCCAATTGATATTAATCAAGAGGACTGCGTCTGTCAATGAGCTTAAGAGAAAAGGATTTTACGGTAAGTTCTTACAAAAATCCAAGTTTATTTACAAAATTGTATAACCTAAACAAAAAAACTTTTTTTTTTTTCAAACTTTTCGGTCTTTTTCTATTTGTTTAGCAAAAAGGAAAAAACCCAGAGGTGATCAAATACCACCAAAAGAAAGCTCTATTTGTGGGGGGAAAATGACATAAATTTGGTGTAGGTACAGTGTTGCATGACCGCGCAATTGTCATTCAAAATGCAACAGCGCTAAAAGGGGAAAATTTGGCCTGGGCAGGAAGGGAGGAAAGTGCCCTGTATTGAAGTGGTTAAAAAGCTTTGAAATTACCTGGGAAACTGCCATTGTCTGAAACCGGAAGTGACCTCCTTTAAACCGGAAGTGGTCCTAAAACACTTTTCTCCTTGACATTTTAGGCTTTAAAGTGTTGTTGCATCCGTTTTGGGGACTTTTGATCCCGTTTTGACACATTTTCTGCCTCCCTAAGCCTTTGGCCAAAGATTTGAAAATTTTAAGGGCAAAACCCCCAAAATATGCAAAATTTAATTTTGGGACCATTTTACCTGTTTTTGCTTCCTTTTACCAAGAAATGACCAGAGATGAAAAATGACTGGATTTCAGTCTTAGGCTCGGTTCACACTTGTGCGATGCGGGAACGCTGCGAATATGCAGCGTGTTACCGCATCGCATCCACACATCTGGCAGTTCACAATGCCATATGCGATACGCAGGGGGTGTCAATTAAAAGTTAATGACACCCCCAGTTTGATTGCATATTGCAGTGCGATCTGCAAGTACGCACAGAATCAGATCGCACAAGTGTGAACCACTGTGCGGTTTGATTTTGATGCGGCTCAAAAAAATGCCTCCTGTGCGTCTTTGGTGCGGGATGCAGTGCGAATTCAGCCATACAAAGTGTATGGCTGAAATTCGCACCGCACATGAGATCGCATGTAATGAAGGAGCAGTGCGCTCCGAATTAAATGCGATCTCCGCAGCCGCACAAGTGTGAACCGGCACTTAAAAAGCTTTGAAATTACCTGGGAAACTGGCATTGTCTGAAACCAGAAGTGACCGCCTTAAAACCGGAAGTGGTCCTAAAACACTTTTCTCCTTGACATTTTAGGCTTTAAAGTGTTGTTGCATCCGTTTTGGGGACTTTTGATCCCGTTTTGACACATTTTCGGCCTCCCTAAGCCTTTGGCCAAAGATTTGAAAATTTTAAGGGCCACGCCCCCAAATTGTGCAAAATTTAATTTCGGGACCATTTTACGTGTTTTTGCTTCCTTTTACCAAGAAATGACAAGAGAGATGAAAAATGACTGGATTTCAGTCTTAAAAAGCTTTGAAATTACTTGGAAAACTGCCATTGTCTGAAACCAGATGTGACCCCCCTCAAAACAAGAAGTGGCTCTTAAAAACCTTTGTTCTTGACAGTGTAGGCTTTAAAGAGTTGTTTAATCCGTTTTGGGGACTTTTGATCCCGTTTTCACACATTTTCTGCCTCCCTAAACCATTGGCCAAAGGTGTGAAACATTTTAAGGGCCACGCCCCCAAATTGTGCAAAATTTAATTTTGGGACCATTTTACGTGTGTTTGCTTCCTTTTACCAAGAAATGACAAGAGAGATGAAAAATGACTGGATTTCAGTCTTAAAAAGCTTTGAAATTACCTGTTAAACTGCCATTTGCTGAAACCCGAAGTGACCTCCTCAAACCGGAAGTGGTCCTAAAACACTTTTCTCCTTGACATTTTAGGGTTTAAAGTCTTGTTGCATCTGACTTAGGGACTTTCGATTCAGTTTTGACACACTTTCTTCCTCCCTAAGCCATTGGCCAAAGGTGAGAAAAATTTCAAGGGCAAAATACCCAAATTATGCAAAATTTAATTTTGGGACCATTTTACCTGTTTTTGCTTCCTTTTACCAAGAAATGACAAGAGAGATGAAAAATGACTGGATTTCAGTCTAGAGTTGAGCAGACACCTGGATGTCCGTGTTCGGCGGGTTCGGCCGAACTTGAAAAAAAAAAGTCCGGGTCCATGTCCCGGACTTTTTCCGAACTTTACCCGGACACCGAACCCCATTGAAGTCAATGGGGACCCGAACTTTCAGGCACTAAAATGGCTCTAAAACACCAATGGAAAGGGCTAGAGTGCTGCAAATGGCAGCAAAACGTAGTTAAGAGCACGACAAGTGCTCTGCAAACAAATGTGGATAGGGAAATAACTTAAAACAACAAAAAAAAAAAAAACAGAAAAATAAAAAAAAAATGCTTCATCTGAGAAGGACGAGGCCCATATGGAGTAGGAGGGAGGTTGAGGTGGTGGTGGATGTGGTGGATGTGGCGGTGTAGGCGGAAGCGGCGGTGGAGGAGGACGAGGTAGCCAACACTGATTTTTTTCAGTAATTTTAAATGAGGGTACACCCCAAAAGAGTGAGAAAGATCAAAAATATAACAATGGCTGGGTAAGGTCGGTATCCATCTCTATTCTGCACAAGGTACAGAAAAGTCCTGTGGGATCCATGCCTGGTTCATTTTAATGAACTTGAGCTTGTCCACATTGTCTCTGGACAGGCGGCTGCGCTTGTCTGTGATAACGCCCCCAGCCGTGCTAAATACACGTTCAGATAATACACTGGCTGCAGGGCACGCCAGCACCTCCAAGGCGTAAAGGGCAAGCTCAGGCCATGTGCCCAATTTGGAGACCCAGAAGTTGAAGGGGGCAGACCCGTCATTCACTACATGTAGGCGTGTGCACACATACTGCTCCACCATGTTGGTGAAATGCTGCCTCCTGCTAAGACGTTCCATATGAGCTGCTGACACTGCTGTTTGTTGTGGCGTGCTGACAAAGCATTTCCACATTTCGGCCATGCTAACCCTGCCTTCTGAGGTGCTGGCAGTGCCCTGGTTGCATTGGCGACCTCTTCCTCCTCCTCTGCCTTGGCCTTGTGCTTCCACTGTGGCCCCGCTGTCAGGTGGGAATGCCAGCAGCATCGCGTCTACCAGCGTGCGCTTGTACTCGTGCATCTTGTGATCGCGCTCCAGTGAGTGAATTAAGGACGGTATGTTGTCCTTGTAACGGGGATCCAGCAGCGTGGCCACCCAGTAATCAGCACAAGTTAGAATGTGGGCAACTCGGCGGTCGTTGTGGAGACACTGCAGCATGTAATCGCTCATGTGTGCCAGGCTGCCCAGAGGCAATGAAAGGCTGTCCTCTGTGGGAGGTTTATCGTCTGTGTCCTCTGTATCCCCCCAGCCACACACCAGTGATGGCCATGAGCTGGCCTGGGTGCCACCCTGCTGTGAACATAGTTCCATCTCCTCTTCCTCATCCTCCAGAACTGTGCCCCTGTTGGACAATTGTGTCCCTGGCGTTTGTGGGTGCAGGAACCCACCCTCGGAGCCACTTGCGAATGACTGCCCTGAAAGCCTTGGAAATGTTACCTCTTCATCCTCCTCCTCATCCTGTGCCACATCCTCTTCCATCATTGCCCGAATCGTTTTTTTGAAGGAGGCGTAGAAGTGGGATAGTTAAGCTGACAACGGCGTCATCGGCACTGGCCATGTTGGTGGAGTACTCAAAACAGCGCAACAAGGCACACAGGTCTCGTATGGAGGCCCAGTTATTGGTGGTGAAGTGGTGCTGTTCCGCAGAGCGACTCACGCGTGCTTGCTGCAGCTGAAACTCCACTATGGCCTGCTGCTGCTCGCACAGTCTTTCCAGCATGTGCAAGGTGGAGTTCCACCTTGTGGGCACGTCACATATGAGGCGGTGAGCGGGAAGGCCGAAGTTACGCTGCAGCGCTGACAGGCGAGCAGCAGCAGGGTGAGAACGCCAAAAGTGCGCACAGACGGCCCGCACTTTCTGCAGCAGCTCTGACATATCGGGGTAATTTTTAAGGAACCTCTGCACCACCAAATTCAGCACATGCGCCAGGCAAGGGATGTGCGTCAAACCGGCAAGGCCCAGAGCTGCAATGAGATTTCGCCCGTTATCGCACACCACCAGGCCGGGCTTGAGGCTCATGGCAGCAACCACTCATTTGTCTGCTGTTCCATGCTCCTCCACAACTCCTGTGCGGTGTGTGGTTTTTCCCCCAAACAGGCAAGTTTTAAAACTGCCTGCTGTCGTTTACCCCTGGCTGTGCTGAAGTTGGTGGTGAAGGTGTTACGCTGACCGGATGAGGAGGCGGTAGAGGATGAGGAAGCGGAGTAGGAGGAGTTAGGAACAGGAGGCAAACTGAAGCGCCCTGCAATCCTCGTGGTGGAAGGACATGCGCCAAATTGCTATCCCCCTCAGGCCCATCCGCCACTGCATTTACCCAGTGTGCCGTTAGGGAGATATAACGGCCCTGACCGTGCTTACTGGTCCACGTATCGGTAGTTAGGTGGACCTTGCCACAGATGGCGTTGCGCAGTGCACACCTGTTTTTTTCCCCCACTTGGTTGTGCAGGGAAGGGATGGCTTGCCTGGAAAAGTAGTGGCGGCTGGGCACGGCGTACTGTGGGACAGCCACCGACATAAGGCTTTTAAAACTGTGCGTCTCCACCAGACGGAATGACAGCATTTCAAAGGCCAAGAATTTTGAAATGCTGGCATTCAGGGCCAGGGATCGCGGGTGGGTAGGGGGGTACTTCCTCTTCCTCTGAAGTTTTTGGGAGATGGAAAGCTGAACGCTTCCACGGGACATTGTGGAGATGGTTGGTGACCCAGGTGGTGGTGTTGCTGACAGATCGTCTGTTTGCGGGGTGGCAGGTGCCGGTATCACTACAGAGGTGGATGGAGAGGCCGAGACTGCAGCAGAAGAGGAAGCAGGAGGAGCCAGAGACCTTTCTTGGTTTTGAAGGTGTCTACTCCATTGCAGCTCGTGCTTTGAACTTAGATGCCTGATCATGCAGGTTGTGCTCAGGTTGAGAAGGTTTATGCCTCGCTTCAGGCTCTGATTGCACAGGGTGCAAACCACTCGTGTCCTGTCATCAGCACATTTTATGAAGAACTTCCACGCTAGAGAACTCCTTTGAGCTGGCTTTGGTGCGCTCTGTCCCTTGCTGCGTTGGGCAGTAGCAGGCGTAGCGTCTAGGGCACGGCCGCTCCGCTTCTGCACCCTGCTCCCTCTTCTGCTGTGCTGGTGGCTTTGTGCGACCACCGCCTCTTCCTCCAAACTACTCAGGTCACCTGCATGACCTTCATTCCATGTGGGGTCGAGGACCTCATCGTCCTCCACATCATCTTCCACCCAGTCTTCACCCCTGCCCTCCTTGTCGGTCTCCACAATTCTGAGTGCTGCAGCAGTTGGCACCTGCGTTTCGTCATCATCGGAGACGTGCTGCGATGGTCCTTCCATGTACTCATCTTGAGAAATAAGTGGTTGGGCATCGCTGCACTCAATCTCTTTCACTTCTGGGGCAGGGCTAGGTGGATGGCCCTGGGAAACCCTGCTGACAGAGTCATCAAAAAGAAGAAGAGACTGCTGCATGACTTGGGGCTCAGACTGCTTGCCTGATTTGCAAGGGGGTGAGGTGAAAGACAGTTGGACATTGGCTGCAGGTGCCAACTCTGACCTTTATGCAGTAGACTGGGTGGGAGACAATGTGAAGGAACTGGAGGCACTGTCAGCAACCCAATCTACTATCGCCTGTACTTCTTCTGGCCTCATCACTTCTAGAGGCGCATGATGCCCTACCAAATACTGCTGCAGGTTCTGTCGCCTACTCACACTTGAGGAAGGTGTTTCACTTGTGCGTGTAGCTGGCACAGATCGACCACGTCCTCTCCTTGCAACAGGAGCTCTACCAGCAGCACCACGACCCAGGCCACGGCCCTATTTGACGGTCTCCTCATATTTCTGTAATTTATGATCTTGCCCTAGAAAGGTGTTTATTGAATAGCGGAACAAAACAACAACAGTATCGCACGGGTGTATCTCACAGTCAAATATGCAAACTATGCTGCAATTTAATTTTTTTTACCCCAAAAGGGTGTTTATTAAATAGCGGAATAGAAAAACAGTATACAAATACAACGGGTGCATCTCACAGTCAAATATGCAAAGTATGACGCAAATTTAATTTTTTTCACCCCAAAAGGGTGTATATTGAATAGCGGAATAGAAAAAAGGATATAAAACGGTGTTTCTCTGTTGCTCATTGACAGACGTAGTCCTTTTTGATTAATATCAACTCGGGTTATACTGCCCTCTACAGGAGTAGGACTAGACAGGAAAGAAAACGTTCTGGCCACACCCTAGGGCAGTCCCAGAGGGTATATCCTCTCACTTCCTGCTACAGCAAATCAGTTTTTTTTCTGTCTAGTTAGAGTAAGGACCTAGATTCCTTGCTAGGATCTTCGGTCCTGGCAGGATTTTTTTAGAAATACTTTTTTTAGACAGCTTTTTTTCTCCAGTGTTCCTGTGAGATCTTCAAGCAAGTACGCTGAAACTGGGCGACGGGCTGCATGTTGAGATCCAGTGGTCACCCCAGTTCAGCCTACGAGCGTGTGCAGGCCATAGCTCCGCGCTGGGTCGGCCGCGACATAGTCCCACTGGACGGGGACTGACCCTGCGAGTTAAACGTCTCGCCTGGACGCCAATGACCAACAGAGTCACGGCATCCGTATTGGTCGACAGCCCCCCCACCCCGGTGGAGAGGGGTTCTGTCAGGAGTTGGCGCCCGCCTGGTTCCGGTATGGTGAGTAGAATGTTCCCCCTCTCCCCCTGTCGGGTTTGTTGGTGGACGCGGGCCCCTCTCTGGGATGGTCGGACACTCAGTTTCTGGGTCTCCCCTCTATCCTATAACAGGTCACAGATCCCCCAATTTGAGTGTGATTTTTGTGAATAGAAACCAGGAGGCTTGGTTTGGGAGCTGACTATCTAAAGTCACTATATGACTGTAAGGGTGACTGAAGTCAGTGGCAGACTACTAAAAGGCATTTCTATTGAGGTATAGAGGTATCCTACCTGTCTAGTGTGTACACAGGCCGATGCCTATGCCTGAGTTACTGCAGCCACAGATCGCCATCCCTCCAGAAAGCCGGTCACTTCCACAGGCCGCACAGCCTCCCGCAGGCCGAAGACACCTCCCGCAGGCCAAGGCACTTCCGCAGGCCGCACAGGCCGAATGCACACATCCCGCAGGCCGCTGCTAACTTGCAAGCCGCCGCTATCCTACACAGGCCGCCGCCATTTTTCCTGCAAATCTCACGAGGCCGCCATATTGGCGTAGCCGCGTGTCTCCAGCATGGGGGCGGCCATGTTTGAGGTGACCAAACACTTAGTGGAGTAATTGGGAGGCGCCGGAAGGCGTGTAAAGGGGTGGAGCCGCCTCCTTGGCCCAGGGAAAGCAAGCCAAAGACTTCCTGTCTGTAACAGACAGTGCTGGAAGCAGGTTGATAAGAAACTTCTGTGCATCAGGTGAGCCTTGGGGTCTCTCTCTCTCTCTCTCTTTCTGAGGGGTCCAAGCAGGTAGACTGAGGGGCGCTACTGCGCTGGGGGACTAAGTTAAAAAAAAAAAAAAGATGTTTTTTCTTGCAATTCATTTTTTTGTGTTTGCTGGCAAGTGTCTTGTTACATGAACCCTGCCACACATGTATCCCCACCTGATCCCCTCAGGGTGGCCGCAGGACCCTCCATTACCCCACTTGTGATGATGCATTATCAGCAGTTTTGGAGTCTTTGGTATCCCGGGTGGAGGTAGCCTGTCAGGGATGTGGGTCAAGAAGAGCGACCCCCGCCTACCCCTATGTCATCTGATACCTCAGATACGGATTCTGAGCTGGTCATTGCAGTCCCTTTTCTGGGGTTGTTGTCTCAGGTACGGTCTCCTCAGACAGTAAGGAGGACGCTTCTGCCTCCGCCATAGCACAAGAAGCGTTGGTAGAAGCACTAGTTGTGTCTGTCCGGGAAACCTTAAATCTTGAGGTTACACCGGCAGAGGTAGCTGAGACTCATATTCGTTTTTTGGTACTAGCAAGCCTACCAAAATGGTGAAGGGTTTCCCTTGCCCAAATAGGGTCGTCCGTAAATGAGCCCTGCTATTTCCAAACGCATGGCTAGGCGCTATCATTTTGAGGAATCCCTCATTACAAAGATGGACGGTATCACCAATAGTGGACTCACTGATTTCCAGACTAAATAAAGCCACTGTTATCCCGTTGGATTGACAGAATGGGCCCCACCCATCTCTAGGGTGGGGGGACGTCTTCACCGGTTTCCGGATCCAGGGCTTTCCAGAATCCCGGATAAAGGGGTTCGCAAGGTCATATGGTCGGGATACAAGATCGAGTTTCGATCACTTCCACCGGTGCGATTCTTCCCTTCCAATAGTCGACATCCCCGGGGTCACTTAAAAGCTTTGCGGGGGACAGCTTGATACAACAAGCAGTGGTAGTTCCCATTCCTTGGAGGAGTTCTAGTCTAACTTGTTCACAATGCCCAGGAAAAAGGGCTAGGTGCGTCCAATTCTGGTTTTGGAAGAGATGGAGTCCATCCATACAGTGGTGGCCTCCCTGCATCAGGGGGATTTCCTGGCGTCCATAGACATTTAGGATGCCTATCCTTATATCCCCATCTTTGCAGGACATCAGCGTTTTCGTTGCTTTTCCCAAAGATCATCCCTGGTTCCCACCAGGAGACTGAACTATCTGGGCCTAATTTTGGATACATCCTTGGCAAGAGTGTTTCTCCATGCGGAGAAACTCCAGAAGATTCAGTCAATGATTCGGATGTTGCTGTCCGTCAACTGGCTGGGATTGATGGTCGCCTCCTTAGAGGCAGTACCGTTTGCCCAGTCTCAGACCCGAATTCTCCAAAGAGGAGATTCTTCTCATATGGAATTGGAATCCCGATTCCCTGGACAATCGGATCCGATTGAGGGAGCGGACCAGGGAGGCTCTGGTCTGGTGGCTTCGGTCTCCGATGTTCAGCCAGGGGAAGTCATTTCTTCTGATAAATTCCAGGTTACCGATAAATGTGTTGGAACTGAGAGCGATCAGACTTTGTCTGATTTACTGGACCGAGCAGCTCCAGGGCAGCCCGGTTCGGATCCAATCGGACTATGCCACGGTCATGACTTGGGTCGATCACCAAGGGGCACAAAGAGTGCCCTGGCGGCCATAGAAGTGGCCAACATTCTTATTGGGGGAACAGTTGTTCCAGTTCTCTCCGCGATATTTATCACGGGGGTGGACAGGCAGATTATTTCAGCTGTCAGATTCTGGATCAAGAGGAATAGTCTCTTCATCCAGAGGTATTTCACCAGCTGTCCCTTCATTGGGGCACCCCGGATATGGATCTGTTGGTAGGTTGGCTCAACAGGGCTCGCACCCGCGATCCTCTAGTGGACGCAGCAGACGCGCTGAACGGCCTGTAAAGGCAGTATCAGCTACTATATGTCTTCCCCCCTCTCAAATTGCTGCTGAGATTTCTCCGCAGGATAGAGGTGGAAGGAACTCCAGTTATCCTGGAAATTTCGAGCTGGCCTCGTCAAGCCGGGTACGCGGACTTGGACAGGCTAGTCGCGGACGCTCCTTGGAGACTTCCTCTCAGGGAGGATCTGCGGTCTCAAGGACCGATCTTCCATCGTGCTTTACAGTCGCTGGTTTTAATGGCCTGGCTATTGAGACCCAGGTACTGAAGGACAGAGGGTTGTCAGCTTCAGTTATTCCTACTCTAATTAAAGCAAGGAAAGCGACTTCCAGCAAAGTCTATTATCGCACATGGAAGACTTATATTGCGTGGTGTGAATCTTTGGAATTTCCCCCACGTACCTATGCGGTGACCCGAATCTTGGCTTTTCTGCAAAAGGGGGTTGAGCAGAAACTATCCTTGAGCTCTATCAAGGGTCAGGTTTCAGCATTAGCAATCTTCTTTCAGAAGCCTTGGGCTACTCATTCCTTGGTGTCCAGGGGGTGCGGCACTTGGCTCCGCCAGTGCGCGCGCCCTTACCGCCCTGGGATCTTAATTTGGTGTTTGTCGGTTCTTCAGAAACCTCCCTTTGAAAATATCAGGGAGATTCCCTTGCTTACATTATCCCAGAAGGTGGCCTTCTTGGTGGCTATCACTTCTGCACGCAGGGTGTCAGAACTGGCTGCATTATCATGCCATTCCCCATATCTAGTGATTCATAGGGATAAGGTAGTTCTTCATCCGAAGCCATCCTTTCTTCCTAAGGTGGTTTCAGATTTTCATCTGAATGAAGATATTGTGCTACCTTCCTTGTGTCCTAAGCCCAATCATCCTCAGGAATATGCGTTGCATTCCTTGGATGTGGTTCGGGCAATCAGGGTATACCTGAAGACTACGGAATCGTTCCGTAAGACGGATTCACTTTTTGTGATCACGGATGGCCCCAGAAAGGGGTTGCCTGCATGTGCCGCGACTATCTCCAAATGGATTACACAGACGGTGGTACAGGCTTATTCTATTAAGGGTCGGAATCCTCCGTTCCCTGTTAAGGCGCACTCCACTCGAGCGCTCAGTACTTCCTGGGCCTACCGCCATCAGGCGTCAGTGGTCCAGGTGTGCAAGGCGGCTACCTGGTTGTCGGTTCATACCTTTACAAAATTTTATAAATTTGATGTGATGGCATCGGCGGATGCCTCATTTGGCCGCAAGGTTTTGCAGGCCGCAATTTGAGGAGACCGGTGGTCTACCTCGAGGGTTTTTTTCCGTTGGAATTTCAGTTGAGTCTCACCGTGTGATTGATAAGCCTTTAAAACTTCTAGTTGGCATCGGTTGGGCCTTCTAGATTGGATTTTGATTTCCATTTTCCCACCCCTCATTTGTGGAACTGCTTTGGGACGTCCCGAGTTGATATTAATCAAGGAGGACTACGTCTGTCAATGAGCGACAGAGAAAAATGGATTTTTGTAAAATCTTACCGTAAAATCCTTTTCTCTTAAGCTCATTGACAGACGTAGTACCCGCCCCTCTGTTTTTGAGTTGGGTTAAATTCTCTAAACACTGCTTTGTGACCTAACTGATTTGCTGTAGTAGGAAGTGAGAGGATATACCCTCTGGGACTGCCCTAGGGTGTGGCCAGAACGTTTTCTTTCCTGTCTAGTCCTACTCCTGTAGAGGGCAGTATAACCCGAGTTGATATTAATCAAGGAGGACTACGTCTGTCAATGAGCTTAAGAGAAAAGGATTTTACGGTAAGATTTTACAAAAATCCATTTATCTCACACGTACAAACACAGACTAGGCCCCGATTACAATTTTTTGTACCCTAAAGGAAGGATGAGGAAGAGGAGTAGGAGGAGTTCAGAACAGGAGGCAAACTGAAGCGCCCTGCAATCCTTGGCGGTGGAAGGAGATGCGCCAAACAAATTTAAAAGGTGTATCTCACACGTACCGATACAGACTATGCCGTAATTTAATTTTTACACTCCAAAAGGGTGTATATTGAATAGTGGAATAGGAAAAATTTTATAAAACGGTGTATCTCACACGTACAAACACAGACTAGGCCCCGATTACAATTTTTTGTACCCTAAAGGCAGGATGAGGAGTAGGAGGAGTTCGGAACAGGAGGCAAACTGAAGCACCCTGCAATCCTCGGCGGTGGAAGATGCGCCCCAAAAAATTGGAAGGTGTATCTCACACGTACCGTTACAGACTATGCCACAATTTAATTCTTTTTACCCCAAAGGGTGTAGATTGAATAGCGGAATAGAAAATATGATATCAAAAGGTGTATCTATCTCACACGTACAGACCCAGACTAGGCCCCGATTACTATTTTTTGTACCCCAAAGGCAGGATGAGGAGTAGGAGGAGTTCGGAACAGGCAGGAGGCAAACTGAAACACCCTGCAATCCTCGGCGGTGTAAGATGAGCCCCAAAAATTGGAAAGGTGTATCTCACACGTACCGATACAGACTATGCCGCAATTTAATTCTTTTTACCCCAAGGGTGTAGATTGAATAGCGGAATAGAAAATATGATATCAAAAGGTGTATTTATCTCACACGTACAGACCCAGACTAGGCCCTGATTACTATTTTTTGTACCCTAAAGGCAGGATGAGGAGTAGGAGGAGTTCGGAACAGGCAGGAGGCAAACTGAAGCACCCTGCAATCCTCTGCGGTATAAGATGCGCCCCAAAAATTTGGTAAGGTGTATCTCACACGTACCGATACAGACTATCCCACAATTTAATTCTTTTTACCCCAAAGGGTGTAGATTGAATAGCGGAATAGAAAATATGATATAAAATTGGTGAATTTTCAATAGCACATGTGAACACAGCAGTGTCTTATGTCTGTCAGCTCTGCTGCAGGCTATGAAGGGAAAAAAAAAGAAAATTCCCCTTTAAGTTTGTAATTTTTAAATAGATTAGTACAGACTATGCCACAATTTAATTTTTTTAACCCAAAAGGGTGTATATTGAATAGTGGAATAGAAAAAAATGTATAATATTGAAAATCACTAGCACATGTGAACACAGCAGTGTCTTATGTCAGTCAGCTCTGCTGCAGGCTATGAAGGAAAAAAAAAAAAGAAAATTCCCCTTTAAGTTTGTAATTTTTAAATAGACTAGTACAGACTATGCCACAATTTAATTTTTTTAAACCAAAAGGGTGTATATTGAATAGTGGAATAGAAAAAAATGTATAATATTGAAAATCACTAGCACATGTGAACACAGCAGTGTCTTATGTCAGTCAGCTCTGCTGCAGGCTATGAAGGGAAAAAAAAAGAAAATTCCCCTTTAAGTTTGTAATTTTTAAATAGATTAGTACAGACTATGCCACAATTTAATTTTTTTAACCCAAAAGGGTGTATATTGAATAGTGGAATAGAAAAAAGTGTATAAAATTTAAAATCAGTCAATAATAGCACATGTGAACACAGCAGTGTCTTATCACAGTCAGCACTGAAGCAAAAACGCTGCAAACAACTGACTGATAAAAATAGATTTTTTTCTCCCTCCTCCTCAGCGGGCAAAAAAATTGTGTTCACTGCACCACCCCACACACAGCAAAATCGGTGTAGAACACTGACCCTGCCTATTCTCCAGCCTCGCCCTAATATTGTCGATAAGATCGTTCACTGGCACTGCACAACCAACCCCCCACACAGCAAAATCGATGTAGAACACTGACCCTGCCTATTCTCCAGCCTCGCCCTAAAATGCCCTAATAACTCGCCCTGCCTGCACTCCGACCTGACCCTGCATTCTTTTCGGACACAATACAATTTTTCACTGTCTGTCACTAATCAGCAGCCAGTGCGTGTGATGTGTGCTCTCTCCCTAATCTACAGCAGAATGACGTGGCGCGCTGGGGCTCTCGAACTTATAAAAACATGGTCACATGCTTCAGATGGCCAATCACAGCTACTAATACATTAGTAGGCATGGCTGGGATGGCTTAAGGCACACCAGTTAAACGCTTGTTGATTGGCTGTTGAAAGCCCGCCATTAAAAGCGCGCCATTACATACAAACCCGGAAATAAAATGACCGAACATACAGTAAAGTTTTCGGGTCCGTGTTCGGGTAACAAAAATCCAATTATTCGGTACGAACGTGAATAATACAGTCTGTGTTCGCTCAACACTAATCATGTGAGAAAGGGAAATCCCTTATAAAAGGAAATTCTCCTTCTGCCTCTCAGCAGGCTCCAGAGGTCGCACAGCTCAGCTACTCTATCCAGAGGATATACCTGTTTTTTGTGATGCACTACATATTCCGCATGTCCCCATCCCAGATTGGAATATGCTCCCTTCCCAGCAGAGGTCCCGTTGAGATGAAGCTATGGAAATTCCCCATCAGGACTCTCCCAGGTTCCTCAGAAGAAGAAGAATTTCCCCTCATGACTCGCCTCCCCCCGCAAACCGTAGATTTCCGGGGAGTAATAGTGTTCCTCCATCTCCGGTTCACAGAAGACCTAGAACAGAATAACTTTCTCATGTTGCTTCTATCAGAAAAAAAAAAACACAGGCTGAAAGTAACTACACCTTTACTTCTCAGCAAATATTCTTAGATGATTATCATCACCTTCTACCCTGAAACAGATAAATTAACGTTCTGCCACTTTACACATTCTATACAGCACATGATCATCCCATAAAAAATTAATGTTTGTGTGATAATCATAATAGGCAGATTATTCTTTATCACACTCAATAGTTAGTACCCCATCATCTCTATCCATTACCGTTTTTTCTTTGCCTTTTTGAAATTGTATGAAAAGTTCTAAAGTAATACAGAAATGTCTACAACATTCCTTTTTTGTATTTCTCTCACTGCTTTTGTATTTTAAAAATACTAGAGAAAGACCACTAGATGGTGCTGTTGTTTCACCTAATGTCAATCCTTCTACATTTCCATAATATGTACCCTGAAATGAGAAGTTTGCATCAAAGGTATGACTTTTTCAAATATATACCTCCTCCTCTGATATGTATGTTATGGTTCTAATATCATCATTCAGAAAGACAAGCTTTCTCTTTTTCTCCCTCCTGTGTGATTTATAACTACTAGCTTTATACACTGATTCGGGGTGTTGACACCAGAACCCTGGCGGCATACACCTACTTCGATGTAACGCAGGGAGGAAGGAAAGAAAAAAAAATAAAATAAAAAAAATAAAAAATGCCTCTCACCCTTTACATGAAGGTTTGACAAACCCTGTTCATTGTTAATGTTCAAGTTTACATTATGTTTCCTGTTAATCTAGTTCAATGGTCCACCACTAAAGCCCACAGGGATGACAAGTCATTTTTCTAGATGAAAGTTCTATCTTTTGTTGACTGTTTACACTCGAACCACTAGGCTGGAATAACCACCCCCCTAGTTAGACTGTATACTAAAATTAAATTTTCCTGGATCCCAGGTCACATTATAAGATTATCACCACTTGAAGGAGTAGCTGTGTGTGCACTGCACGGTTTCTTCCTGACCCTTGTTTAATCTTAATATTAATATCATTATCCTAATCCTTCCTCGCACCTGACCAGTTCAAGCTCCTCTTGAACTACACATACTGACAATTACTAGTACTCTAGCCGGTCTAGACGCACTGTCGGTGACTTTCTCCAATCCCCCCATCCCCTCTATTCTCCTCTGCAATATATCCCCTTAAAATCATACGACCAACTCAACTTAACACGCTAAATACCATACTCTTACCAAACTTTCTTTTTACCCACTACGTAACTCGACCATCCTCCTTTTAGACTCGAACACTTAATACTTCAGTATGGCTCCCCCACGCAAACCACATACCTCACCTAACACAAGAAAAGATATTACAACCAAACCCGCCACTCTCAAATTAGTTTCTCTTAACACTAAAGGACTCAATGTACCAGAGAAAAGATCTCAATTATTACATTACTTGAAGAGAAATAAGGCAGATGTGGTCCTACTACAGGAAACTCACTTTCGCTCGGACAATATACTTAAATTCCACTCAATTGACTTCCCTACCATGTTACACTCCACGAATCCTCTTGCTAAATCTAAGGGAGTATCCATTTTATTATCCAAATCTCTACCTCTAAAAATATCTGACTCACTAATTGACTCAGAAGGCAGATATATTTTCATCAAAGGATTCTGTCGGGCAGTCCCCCATCACTATTGCCAACATATACAGTCCAAACCATGCACAAGTTTCCTTTTTTAGGGACATAACTGCCTCTCTTGCTGCATTTCAGGAAGGTATTGTGGTCTTAGGAGATGATTTTAATGTAGCTCTGAACCCACTCGAAGATACATCCATGGGAACATCTTCTTTACCCCATGCGGTCTTACGCCGAATTTAAATTACAGATTCAGGATCTCACTTTGCATGACTCATGGCGAATATCCCATCCCAATACCAAAGATTACACTTTCTATTCCACTCCTCACAGATATTCCAGAATTTACTATTTTTTCATATCCCAAAAAGACATTCCCTCCATCGACGCCACTTCCATTGAACCCATGTTAATTTCTGACCACCACCCAATCACACTTAACCACTTTACCACCGGAGGATTTTGCTGTCTTACGTCCAGGCCACTTTTTGCGATTCGGCACTGTGCGACTTTAACTGACAATCGCGCGGTCATGCAACGCCCTACCCAAACAAAATTTACGTCCCTTTTTTCTCACAAACAGAGCTTTCTTTTGGTGGTATTTGATCACCTCTGTGCTTTTAATTTTTTGCGATATTAATAAAAAAATGCAACAATTTTTTAAAAAAAAAAACAATATTTCTCTGTCGCTCATTGACAGACGTAGTCTTCTTGATTCACAAGAACTGGGTTATGTTGTCTCCGCAGGAGCAGGACTAGGCAGAAAGAAAAAACGTTCTGGCTCCACCTTAGGGGCAGTCCCTGAGGGTATATCCTCCCTCTCTCTGCTACAAGGCATCAGTTTTTTTCTGTCTAGTCAGGAGTAAGGACCTAAGTTCCTTGCTGGGATCTTTTTGGTCCTGGCAAGATTTTTTCTTTAGAAAAAATATTTTTTAGGTAGTTTTCTCCAGTGTTTTTTTCCTGTGAGATCTTCAAGCAAATACGCCGGACTGGGCGACACTAGATGTGTTTGGTGGGAAGTGGACTTGGTTTGAGAGCTAACACTCTACCCAGCAGACTGTAGTATTACAGCAGACATAGGAGGTATAATCCTACCTTAATTGTAGTGTACCTCCTGCAGATCGATAAACCGCCACTTAGCAGAGATGCAGGTGGATGTGCTGGGAAAAACGATTTCGGCGGTCCGCCGCCATTTTGCCGTAGACCGGCCGCCATGTTTTTGGAGTCTATTGTCTCCTGTATGGGGGCGGCCATGTTTGATGAGCCCAGCTACCTCGTGGAGAGCTGGGAACGCCGGAAGGCGTACACAGGGGGCGGAGCCACGTCCTTCTACCCGGGAAAATGAACACAGATCTTTCCAGTCTGTAAAAGACAGACGCTGACTGCAGTTGGTTGGAAACTTCTCTGCATCGGGTGGTGAGCCTTGGGGGTCTCTCTCTCTCTCTCTGGGGATCGAAAAGCAGGTACTCTGAGGGGCGCTATTGCGCTAGGGGGAGACACATAAAAAAAAAAAAGAGGTATTTTTTTATTTAAAAAAAAAAAAAAAAAGTTTTTTTGTTTTTTCTGGCAGAGGTGTCCTGAATTAACATGGACCCTGCCACTCATGTATCTCCACCGGATCCCCTCGAGGTGTCTGCAGGATCCTCCAGCACCCCACTGACGGTTGAATCATTGTCAGCTATTATGGAAACTTTTGTGTCCCGGGTGGAAGTGGCTTGTCAGGGACAGGGCGCAAGAAAGCGACCCCCGCCTAACCCCTTATTATCTGAAACTTCAGATTCAGAATCTGAGCCTATTTCTGCAGTTGCAGGTACTTCATCTGGGATTGGTGTCTCGGGTACTGTCTCTTCAGACAGTGAGGAGGATGTTTCGGCATCAGCCATAGCCCGAGAGGAAGCGTTGGTAAACGCACTCATTGTATCTGTTCAAGAAACCTTAAGATTACAGGGTATTCCGTCGGAAATAGCTGAAACTGAAATCCCTTTTAGGACTAAAAAACGCATCAAAGTGGCGAAGGTTTTTCCATTGCCCAAATGCTTTGGCAATCCAATCAAAGAAGAATGGAGTCTGCCAAAACGCACCTCTGCTATTTCTAAACGCATTAACAGGCGTTATCCGTTTGAGGAAACCCTCATTAAGAAATGGACAGAACCACCTGTGGTGGATTCACCAATTGCTAGGTTGAATAAAGCCACGGTTATTCCTTTAGAAGACGCTCCGTCTTTTAAAGATCCAGTGGATCGCAAGATAGAAGCTATGTCTCGCACCATGTTTTCCTTGATTGGATCAGCTTTCAGACCAATAATTGCTATTGGTCTGGTTTCGCAGACTGTAACTAATTGGACCAAGTGGTTACGCCAGGACTTAGAAGAGGCCCCTCAGGCGGTATCAGATTTGTTGGAACAAATGATACAGGGGTTACAGTTTGTGTGTGATGCGGCGTTAGACGCCACTCCATTATTGGCGCGAGCATCAGTTTCAGCAGTGGTTCTCAGGCGTACACTGTGGCTAAAAGGTTGGTTAGCCGACCAAGGTTCCAAAAAAGCATTGGCTAATATCCCCTTTTTAGGAGAGCGTCTATTTGGAGCCAACTTAGATGAGATCATTAAGGATCTCACGGGTGGAAAGAGCACCTTTTTACCGTAAAATGTTAAGGGTAAAGGATCTCGTCAAAGACGAGTGCCTTCTTTCTCTGCTCACAAAAAGTTTTTTCGTCCCGCGGGTGAAAAAATTAAGTCCTCCAAAGCTCCTTCAGGAGGCTTCAGGGGACGTTGGTCGGGCAAGCAAAAGCCCGCCCCCTCCAGACCTGAAGATAAATCGTCCAAAGCCTGAAGGTGCGCCCCCACCCATAATTGGGGTGGGGGGACGTCTTCGCCGGTTCCCGGATCCATGGCTTTCCGGAATCCCGGACAAGTGGGTTTGCGAAGTCATAAGGTCAGGGTACAAGATCGAGTTTCGATCTCTCCCACCGGCGCGATTCTTCCCTTCCAATATCCGACTATCCTCTGATCGTCTAGAAGATCTGCGGAGAGCAGTCACGGATTTACTACAACAAGGAGTGGTAGTCCACGTTCCTTGGACAGAACGTTTTCAAGGGTTTTATTCAAACCTATTTACAATACCCAGGAAATTCCTTTCTCAACATAAGGAAATTCAAGATGGAATCCATTCGCACAGTAGCAGCCTTCCTGCATCCAGGGGATGTCCTAGCGTCCATAGACATCAAGGACGCCTATCTTCACATTCCCATTTTCGCAGGACATCAGCGGTTTCTACGCTTTTCTGTAGAAGAGAACCACTATCAGTTTGTGGCGTTACCTTTCGGTCTCGCCACGGCTCCTCGGGTCTTCACGAAGGTGTTGGCCCCAATGTTGGCACTACTGCGCCAAAGAGGCATATCGATTCTAGGTTACCTAGACGATCTCCTGCTTCATGCAGAGTCTCCTCAGACCCTGCTACAAAACATAGAAATTACTATAATTTCTTTACAGGAATTCGGGTGGCTGGTGAACCAGCAAAAGTCATTTCTGGTTCCCACCCAGAGGCTCGAATATCTGGGTCTAATTCTAGACACAGTCAGGTCAAGAGTTTTCCTTCCGGTAGGGAAACTCCGGAAGATTCAATCAGCAGTCCAGTTGTTACTATCCAACAGCTGGTCTTCTCTTCGAACTTGCATGAGGGTTCTGGGGTTGATGGTGGCTTCCTTCGAAGCAGTCCCATTTGCCCAGTCCCATACCCGAATTCTTCAGCAAGAGATTCTTCTCAGATGGAATCGGAATCCGGAATCCCTGGACAATCGGATCCGATTGAGCAAACAGACCAGAGAGTCTCTGGTCTGGTGGCTTCGGTCTCCGATGCTCAGCCAGGGAAAGTCATTTCTGCCAATATATTGGACGATAGTGACCACGGATGCCAGTCTATCCGGATGGGGAGGAATTCTCGGTCAGTTATCTGTCCAGGGACTTTGGTCCCTGGAAGAATCCAGGTTGCCGATAAATGTATTGGAACTGAGAGCGATCAGACTTTGTCTGATTCACTGGACCGAGCAGCTCCAGGGCAGCCCGGTTCGGATCCAGTCGGACAACGCCACGGCCGTGGCTTATGTCAATCACCAGGGGGGCACCAAGAGTGTCCGAGCGGCCAAAGAAGTGGCTTGCATTCTTCGCTGGGCGGAACGATTTGTTCCAGCTATCTCTGCGGTGTTCATTCCGGGGGTGGAGAATTGGCAGGCAGATTATCTCAGCCGTCAGACTCTGGATCAGGGGGAATGGTCCCTCCATCCAGAAGTTTTCCACCAGTTGTGCCTACGGTGGGGCACCCCGGATGTGGATCTGTTGGCATCACGATTCAACAGGAAAGTACAGAGATTCGTGGCTCGCTCCCGCGATCCTCTAGCAGAGACCGCAGACGCACTGATCGCCCCGTGGGGGCAATACCAGCTAATGTATGCCTTCCCTCCTCTCGGGTTACTGCCAAGACTTCTTCGCAGGATAGAGGAGGAAGGAATTCCAGTAATCCTGGTAGCTCCGGACTGGCCTCGCCGAGCGTGATACGCCCACGTGGTCAGACTGGTGGCGGACGTCCCGTGGAGACTTCCTCTCAGGGAGGACCTACTGTCTCAGGGACCGATCTTCCATCCTGCTTTACGATCGCTGGCTTTAACGGCCTGGCTATTGAGACCCAGGTGCTGAAGGACAAGGGATTGTCAGCTTCAGTTATTCCTAGTCTAGTTAAAGCAAGGAAAGCGACTTCCAGAAAGATTTATCATCGTACATGGAAGTCCTACATTGCATGGTGTGAACCTCTGGGGTTCCGTCCACGGTCTTATTCGGTTAGTCGAATATTAGCTTTTCTGCAACAAGGGGTTGAGCAGAAACTGGCCTTGAGCACTATCAAGGGTCAGGTCTCAGCATTAGCTATCTTCTTTCAGAAGCCTTTGGCTACTCATTCCTTGGTGCGGAATTTCATCCAGGGGGTGCGACATCTGGCTCCGCCAGTGCGCGCGCCGTTACCACCCTGGGATCTTAATTTAGTATTGTCGGTTCTTCAGAAACCTCCCTTTGAAGATATTAGGGAGATTCCTCTACCTACGTTGTCCCAGAAGGTGGCCTTCTTGGTGGCTATCACTTCTGCACGCAGGGTGTCAGAACTGGCCGCTTTATCTTGTCGTTCCCCATATCTGGTGGTTCATAGAGATAAGGTGGTTCTTCGTCCGAATCCATCCTTCCTACCAAAAGTGGTTTCAGAATTTCATCTGAATGAAGAAATTGTATTACCTTCCCTGTGTCCTAAGCCCAGTCATCCTCGGGAGTTTGCTTTACACTCCTTGGATGTGGTCCGGGCGATCAGGGTATACTTGAAAACGACAGACTCATTTCGCAAGACGGATTCACTTTTTGTGATCCCGGATGGACCCAAAAAGGGGTTGCCTGCATCTGCCGCGACTATTTCCAAATGGATCAGACAGACGGTGGTACAGGCTTATTCTATTAAGGGTCGGGAGCCCCCGTTCCCTGTTAAGGCGCACTCCACTCGGGCACTTAGTGCGTAATGGGCCTTTCGCCATCAGGCATCAGTGGTCCAGGTGTGCAAGGCGGCTACCTGGTCGTCGGTGCATACCTTTACAAAACATTATAAAGTTGATGTAATGGCATCGTCTGATGCCTCGTTTGGCCGCAAGGTTTTGCAGGCCGCCATTTGAGGAGACCAGTGGTCTGCCTCGAGGGTTTTTTCCGTTGGAAATTTTCATTTGAGTCTCATTTTTTGTTTATAATGAGCCTTTAAAACTTCTAGTTTGGCACTGGTTGGGCCTTCTAGATTGGATTTTGATTTCGGTCAATCCCACCCCTCATTTGTGGCACTGCTTCTGGATGTCCCAGTTCTTGTGAATCAAGAAGACTACGTCTGTCAATGAGCGACAGAGAAAATCGGATTTTTGTAAGATCTTACCGTAAAATCCTTTTCTCTTAGCTCATTGACAGACGTAGTACCCGCCCCTCTATCATTGAGTTGGGTTAAATTCTCTGTTGCTGCTTTGTGACAGAACTGATGCCTTGTAGCAGAGAGAGGGAGGATATACCCTCAGGGACTGCCCCTAAGGTGGAGCCAGAACGTTTTTTCTTTCTGCCTAGTCCTGCTCCTGCGGAGACAACATAACCCAGTTCTTGTGAATCAAGAAGACTACGTCTGTCAATGAGCTAAGAGAAAAGGATTTTACGGTAAGATCTTACAAAAATCCGATTTTTTCTACTTTGACAGTTAAAAAATATCCAATATATTCAATTTTTGTCATATATTTAGGGCAAAATGTATTTAGCTACATGTCTTTGACAAAAAAATTCTCAATGAGCGTATTTTTAACCGCTTTAAGACCCGAAGGTTTTACCCCCTTCCTGACCAGGTCATATTTTGCGATTCGGCACTGCGTTATTTTAACGGACAATTGCGCGGTCGTGCGATGCTGTACCAAAAAATATCTTCCTTTTTTCCCCACAAATAGAGCTTTCTTTTGGTGGTATTTGATTACCTGTGCGATTTTTACTTTTTGCGCTATATACAAAAAGAAAGCGACAATTTTGAAAAAATACCAACATTTTTCACATTTTTTATATGAAATTCCCCCCCCCCCCAAAAAATGTAAAAATCAAAATGTTTTAACTTTTTTTGCCAATTTGTTTTCTGCTACATATTTTTGGTAAAAAAAATCGCAATAAGTGTATTTTGATTGGTTTGCACAAAAGTTATTGCAGCTACTAACTACGGGAGATTTATGTCATTTTTATTGTTTTTTTTAAACTAGTAATGGCGGCGATCTGGCGGCGATCTGCGATTTTCTTTGCAGGACTGCGACATTGCGGCAGACAGATCAGACCCTTGACTGAAATTTTTGACACTTTTGGGGGTACCAGTGACATTACTACAGTAATCAGTGCTATACATATGCACTGTTACTGTAAAAATGACACTGGCAGGGAAGGGGTTAATTTTTATTGGTGATCATAGGGGTTAATGTATGCCTGGTGCTTACTGACGTGTGTGAGGGGAGGGGACTATGTGACACAGGGACAAATGGCAGGTTCAGCTATGCTGAATCCTGCAATCTGACCCTGCCTGTCACTTAGGAGATCTGCCCGCTTTGTTTACACAGGCGGGCGGATCTCCACACTCGATCCCCGACGATCAGGGAAGAGCAGCGGTGATCACCGCCGCTCCTCCCCTGGCCCGACTCCCGCTGTGACTGAAAAGAAAGAGCCCGGGACCTGATGGTTTTGCTCTTGTCTATTATAAAACCTTTGCAAACATCCTTGCAAATCCATTCCTCAAAGCTTTCAATTCTCTTTCCTCCTCCAACTATAGAAACCCTTCACTCCTAGAAGCACACATCTCCTTCATCCCCAAACCTGGAAAAGACAATACCCAACCAGCTAACTTTAGACCCATGTCCCTACTTAATGTAGATTTAAAAATATATGCAAAGATTCTGGCTAATAGATTACTCCCCCATATCCCCTCTTTCTTGTCCCCAGATCAAGTTGGTTTCATCCCCGGGAGAGAGGCAAGGGACAACACCATGAAAGCAATTAACATCCACCATTACCTGTCATCTCAAAAAAAATCCTGGCTTCTTTCTTTCCCTAGATGCAGAAAAGGCATTTGACAGGCTGGCCTGGGACTACCTAGAAGCGGTCCTAACCAGTCTAGGACTGGGACCCAGACTCCTAAATCTCATGATGGCACTATATCACAATCCTTCTGCTAAAGTTTGAGTCAACGGCCTCCTGTCAAACACCTTTCCCATCACAAACGGGACTAGACAGGGTTGTCCCCTTTCTTCCCTCCTCTTTATATTAACATTAGAACCCCTATTAAACTCTATTCGTGCTAACGAGAATATACAGGGGATACACATTGGAAATAAACATTTCAAAATCGCAGCTTTCGCTGACGACATACTTCTGTTCCTATCCAATCCTCACATTTCTATTCCCCACCTCCTACAAACACTCCAATCTTATCACGATTTGTCGAATCTCAAAATTAATTACTCAAAGTCTCAGGCCCTAAACGTTAACCCTCACTGATCACAAAGTTAAAAATTGCGAAAAGAATTTCCCTTTCAAATGGACCTCGGACACAATTACCTATCTGGGAATCCAACTCCCTAAACGACTCAACACCCTATTTGAGAAGAACTATGTTCCCCTAGTCAAAAGTATAGACCAAGACCTAAAATCGTGGCAGAAAGCAAATTTTTCCTGGTTTAGAATAGCCGCAATCTTTAAAATGTACGTTCTCCCAAGATTCCTATATCTCTTCCAGACCCTACCAATACATATACCACAATCATTTTTCAATCAGCTTCGTTCTCAATGCAGGACTTTCATTTGGGCACACAGGCCTCCCAGAATCAATCTTACTCAGCTAACAAAACCAAAATTAAAAGGAGGTCTAGGTATCCCAGATTTACAGAAATATGCACATGCTTGTCATTTACAGCGCATTGTTGAATGGAATACACAAAGTGGAGACAAAGACTGGATAATCTTGGAACGTTATTCTTCTCAAATTCCCCTAGTAAGTGCCCATGGTGTACATTCAAAACAATACCACCAGATCTTCTTAAACATCCCCTAATTGGACCCAACCTGAAATGCTTTAACTGTATCACCACATCTCAAAAAATTACTTCTGCACCCGGTGCCATGACACCTATACTACATAATCCAGACTTTCCGCCAGGACACAAAAACCCACAGTTCGCTCACAAATCACTTAATGACAACACCAGAATACTACCTTTTCTACACCAGGGACGAATGCAAACTTTTGAAAACCTGAAATCCCTCCCAAACTACACCAATATTCCATTCTACAACTATATTCAAATAAGAAATTCTGTTTCCCTTAGCTTAAAAGAACTGAACAAACCAATCAAATTAACCACTTTTGAAGAACTATGTCTAGAGCCCAAACATAAACCACACCTCATTTCGAAACTTTACTCCATACTTTGGGAAAATACAAACCCAGGAGAGGGTTACTTTTGTGGCTCTTGGTCAACTGATCTCAAAACCACAGTTTAGGATGGCCAATGGTCAAAAATCTTTTATGCTGCTCACAAGGGGTCCGTCAATGTCTCCACCCAAGAAAACAATTATAAACTCCTTTCCCGTTGATACCGAACACCCGCTCTGCTCCACAAATGGAATAGAGATATAGATAATAAATGCTGGAGATGCCATGAGAAGGAAGGGGATCACCTACACATCTGGTGGAACTTCCCTCTCATTGAAAAATTCTGGAAACAAATACATGAAATTATCCACAACATCACAAACATCCAAATGGAATTTTCTCCTTTCACGTACCTGCTTCATTTGCTACCCTCTGCTAACAATAAACACTGTAAATCACTCAGCATGTTCTTAGAAAATGCAGCGAGACTATGCATCCCCAGACACTGGGGGGCTCCCCAGACTCCCTCTGTGAAAGAATGGCTTATTCATGTCAAAAGACTTGCAGAAATGGAAGAACTCATCGCAATATCTCACGACACACCCACTAAATCACACCCGCATCAACTTGGAATCCTTGGTCTCAATACAAAAAAACGAGTGCATATATACAAATTAAGAAATAACAACAATCCCTCCTCACAATTTATAGAAACTACTTCATAACAAATACCTCCTCTTACTTCCTTGGCATATTTCATTATTTCTCACACGATCCCCTATATACTAGTCTCGAGTTACTATCTTATCCCACCCTGGGAAGAGTTGGTGCAGGAATGCAGGAAACCAACTCTCCCCATACTACATCACGCAAGCCCTCATAACACTTGTTAAAGTTCAAACAGGAGTTCATCCCCATCGTGAAATTAACATCAATATAACCATGAACTCCCATTATAGAAAGAAATTCATCCTGACATTATTTAAGCAATGCTATCAATATGATGTTGATGATTGTACTCCCAAATTGTGAGCACAAATTCTTGTTGTATCTCTTGTTATTCCTTCTCATATGTTGATGTTACCATGAACACCGAGAATGTTGATCGGTTTGTTCACCTGTTTGTGAAAATTTTCTTGCTCATTTTATTTCGCAATAAAAACTTAGAGAGGATGTCCGGACGCTGTTCTTTGTATTTGCATGTGGGTGGTACTTTAAACGCTTGTTCAGTTTTTATATACTGGTGAGGTATGGGGCACTGTTGTATCATTTCATCTTTATGTAATTTATGCTATACTGATAAACTTTATATTTGATTACTATGTCCTGGTAAAGCCACTTCTGTCACCTTTCAATGACCACGTTTGGTTCAGAACAGGACTTTCTATACCCTGATTCTTGAACATATTCTATTAGTTTATAAAATCTCCCTTAAAGCTGAAAAAAGAGCAGACATTCAGGAGGTGCAAGATTGGCTCTTGAATACCTGCCAATGACTGTTACACCGTCCTTTGAAAAGTGATCCACTGCAGATCACTTGTCAGAGGGGGGACGCACTCCCATGTGTCTTAAAGAGCACAGAGACTATGCTATGTAGCCATGTTATCCCTACTGAGTCATATGGCAAATGCATGTCTGTGTAGTTTATATCAATCTATAGCACATGCATGTTTTGTGCCATCCTGAACCTGTTTTGTAATAATGCTTCTAACTTTGTCCTAGTTTAGTTTAAATTTAAAATTACACTTACTCTCTTTCTGATCATTCACATATTTAACTATTCTGTTTATTTTATACACAGACACACACACACACACACATTAATAGCACATGTTTTATTGCAGTTAAAGAACATTGTGTATCCTCTTGATGTATATTGAAATAATGCTGATGACCTTGTTGTCTATAAGATATAAAGTATGGGTAATAGGAGTACAGTATATCCACAAGTAAATGGTCACTAATATTCACATTCACGGTTTGACTGTGCACGTTGCAAAATTGCTCGTGTAGAGCTTAGCCCCAAAGGTGCTGCTTGATGTGTTGGGTCCTCTTGTGCCTTCAACTCTGCAAACGAATCTGTACTTGCTGACACACAATTTCAAAAACCTGGACTTGTGTATGGATATATACATCTATATATTCCAGGGCTCAAAAAAACCCAAGCACCAGGTCACCATAGCGACCAGTTACCGCATCCTGGCGCCTGGGCTTCTGCCACTGCAGCTCCAGGTGTCAGCAGTGGATCCTTCTCTATCCCCCCTGGCTGCTCTCTGTGGTTTCCCCGCAAGCAGTAGGCCGGGTGGGAATCCGATATCCAGCTGTCAGACCCAATGTGAGTGACATAGTTGGAGGGGGCCCAGCTCCTATCCTCAATCGGCCGCTGTCCCTTCCTCCCCAATGCCTGAACAGGGTCCGAGGATGAAGAGTTGTGTTGGCAGTTCTGCTTCCCGTCATAAAACAAGAAATTATTCAGCGCTAGATCACATGGAGTTGAAAAAAGCAGCTGAACACTGGGATAGGTCAAACCTAACAAAACCTATAACATAGAAAAAAAAAAACTAGCAGTAGTGCAGCTCTTTAAATATGATGACAATATGCATAAATTTGAAAGTCCATAAAGTCCACAGCAAGGAGATGCCTTCAGTGCAGGAAAAGGTGAATCCTTCCACCATAGAATATCAAAGCCTCTCACCTCCAGCAATCGACCACTAGGGGTCACTACGCCATGAAATACAACTGCAGACAACAAAACTCTTGCTAGGACCTTGACCTGGGATAGACTCGATATGGGCATGTCATCCAGGGAACAAAAGTAAGAAGAATCTAATGCTCTCTGGCTTATAACAATTTATTAAGAGAAGCAAGGAATAAAACTTACAAACACGCCACTGTAACAGTGCTCAAAGCAGGCATGGTCAGACTGACGGCATTCACATCAGGTGGCCGCGGGTGACGTTAGACTCCTCCCCCCGTACGCGTTACGTCAGTGGGTGTGACTTCATCAGCGGGGTAAGGAGATGCGTCTTGCACCGCTCATTAAATATATTGTATCCTGGCAACCGGACGCCACAGCTGAGAAACAGGAAGTGAGGAGGCAGCGCCACTGCGCCTCCTCTCTAACGGGACCCACCCTGTTTCCTGTAGACAATGGAACCCGAATAATAATAGGCCTGCTGAATATAATATTACCCCTTAAAAGGAAAAAACAAGGGATGCTTTATGACTCATAAAAGGCAAATGCCTGCTTACCAGAAGCAAAACATCCAGCCATAAAAAAACAATTCCCACATAAAATTATACTAATGTATATAAAATACTGATGTATAAATAATCATAAATCTGAGTATAATGTCCACCACGGCCACCCGAATATCCTCATGATCATAAGCAAATGACAATAAATCACAAAAAAGAGACCATTATTAACCACATCCATACCGGCGCATAGTAATATGACGCCGGCAGGATGGCTTTACCGTTCCGGGCGGCCGTCATATGACGTCCGCCCGCTCTAGCTGCTATCAGGGATGAGGCTCGTCCCTCGGACATAGCCCATCCCTGATCAAGGTAAACAGCCAATAGAAATTGGCTGTTTACCATGTGATCGGCTGTGTCAATCACAGCCGATCACATGAGCGGCTCCAGCACGAGCCGCTCGTTCTCTCTGCCATGCGCTCCCCCGGGGGCGCGCAGAGCAGTGATCGGGGACGAGGCTCGTCCCTCGGACAGAGTCGATCCCCGATCTAGGTAAAGAGCCAATGAAATTGGCTCTTTACCACGTGACGGGCTGTGTCCAATCACAGCCGGTCACAAATGTCAACAGAGAACACGGTAACTAGCTGTCACCGTGTTCTCCTCCTCACACACTGATCCTGTGTGAGGAGGAGATTGTGGTAACAGCTAGTTACCAATCATAGTGCACCCCAAACACACTGATTGCCCCCCCCCCCCCAATAAAGAGCACCTGTCACTAGCCCATCAAAGTACCCGAGTACCTGTCACTAGCCCATCAGGTACTCTGATGACAGGTACTCGGGTACTCTGATGGGCTGATGACAGGTACTCGGGTACTCTGATGACAGGTACTCGGGTACTCTGATGACGGGTACTCTGATGACAGGTACTCGGGTACTCTGATGACAGGTACTCGGGTACTCTGATGTCGGGTACTCTGATGACGGGTACTCGGGTACTCTGATGACGGGTACTCGGGTACTCTGATGACAGGTACTCGGGTACTCTGATGACAGGTACTCGGGTACTCTGATGTCGGGTACTCTGATGACAGGTACTCGGGTACTCTGATGACGGGTACTCGGGTACTCTGATGACGGGTACTCGGGTACTCTGATGACAGGTACTCGGGTACTCTGATGACGGGTACTCGGGTACTCTGATGACGGGTACTCGGGTACTCTGACAGGTACTCGGGTACTCTGATGACGGATACTCGGGTACTCTGATGTCAACGGAGTACCCGTCATCAGAGTACCTGAGTACCTGTCACCTACCCATCAGAGTACCCGAGTACCTGTCACCTACCCATCAGAGTACCCGAGTACCTTCCACCTGCTCATCAGAGTACCTGACGCCTGAAGTACCCGAGTACTTGCCGCCTGCTCATCAGTACCCATCACTACTCATCAGTACTCATCAGTACCTATCACGTATCAGTACTGATCATCAGTACCCATCAGTACAGTATCACCTATCAGTATCAGTACTACTCATCAGTACCTATCACCTGCCTGTCACCTGCCCATCAGAGTACCCGAGTACCTGTCACCTGCCTATCGGAGTACCCGAGTACCTGCCACCTGCTCATCAGTACCAGAGTACCTGTCACCTGCCTGTCACCTGCCCAACAAAGTACCCGAGTACCTGTCACCCTTCATACAGCCACCATATCCAAGTTCAAAAAGGTTTATATACGTCCTCCGTTTAAACCTAAATACCGGTGTTATGGCAGCAGATAGCTGCCATAACCCTGGTATTTTTTTAAACGGTGGACGGTTGGCTTTCCGATAAGGGTGGTCCCAGCGGCGGATTCGCCGTGGGATCACCCTTCCGGGATGGCGGAAGAGGTGCCCCCCCCCCCCGCCGCGTCCGGTCCTTTTCCCCGCTTACCGGACCCGCCGGCAGCGGGGAAAACGATCCGGTCCCGGATCCTCACAGACAGGATGTTGAGTGAGGGCAAGCTTGCCCTCACTTGACTCTATGGTCTTGGAGGACCGGAGCTACGGAAAATGTTGTTGCCTAGCAACCGGTTTAAAGGTCCTTTTTTTTTTTTTTCATTTTATATAATAATTTTTTTTTTTTTTTCTATCTTTTAGTGTACTTGTCAGATCTGAGGACTTTTTGACCCCAGATCTCACAAAAAAGAGGTCCTGTCGTGCCTTTTTCTATTACAAGTAATGTTTACATTTCTTGTAATAGAAATAAAAATGATAATTTTTTTTTTTTGTTAAACAGTGTAAAAATAAAAAATAATAAATAAAATAAATAGTAAAAAAAAAAAAAAAAAAAAATTAAAGCGTCCTGTCCCCGTTAGCTCGCGCGCAGAAGCAACGCATATGGAAACCCCGCCCACATATGTAAACGGTGTTCAAACCACACATGTGAGGTATCGCCGCGATCGTTAGGGCAAGGGGAATAATTTGAGCCCTAGACCTCCTCTGTAACTCAAATATGGCAACCTGTAGAAATTTTTAAATTGTCACCTATGGGGATTTTTAAGTACCAAAGTTTGTCGCCATTCCGTGAGTGTGCGCAATTTTGAAACATGACATGTTGGGTATCTATTTACTCGGCGTAACATTATCTTTCACATTATGGAAAAAAATTGGGCTAACTTTACTGTTTTCTTTTTTTTTAATTAAAAAAAGTGAATTGTTTCCAAAAAAATTGCGTTTGGAAGACCGCTGCGCAAATACGGTGTGATAAAAAATATTGCAATAATCTCCATTTTAATCTCTAGGGTCTCTGCTAAAAAAAAATATATAATGTTTGGGGGTTCTAAGCAGTTTTCTAGCAAAACAACTGATTTTAGCTTGTAAACACCAAATGTCAAAAATAGGCCTAGGCAAGTGGCTAGGATGCATGATGATGCTCCTTGGATGTTAGGCCCCTCTATATGGCTAGGCTGTGAAAAAGTCTCACACATGTGGTATTGCCATACTCAGGAGGAGTGGCAGAATGTATTTTGGGGTGTCATTTTTGCTGTGTACATGCTATGTGTTAGGAATATCCTATAAATTGACAACGTTTTAGGAAAAAAAAGAAAAAAAATTTCTTTTCTTAATTTTCCCAAGAATTGTGGGAAAAAATTATAACTTCAAAAAACTCACCATGCCTCTTACTAAATACCTTGGACTGTCTACTTTACAAAAAGGGGTCATTTGGGGGGTATTTGTACTGTCCTGACATTTCAGGGCCTCAAGAAAGGAGATAGGCCATCATTACATCTGGTGTGATCAATTTTCAGTAATTGGTACTATAGCTTCTAGACTCAATAACTTTCACACAGACTAAATAATATACACTAATTTGGGTTAATTTTACTAGAGATATGTAGCAGTATAAATTTTGGCCTAAATGTATGAAGAAAAATTAATTTTTTGCAAAATTGTATAATAGAAACTAAAAAAAAGTGTTTTTTTTTTCAAAATTTTTGCTCTTTTTTTGCTTATATCACGAAAAAAAAAAAACCCAGTTGTGATCAAATACCACCAAAAGAAAGCTCTATTTGTGTGAAAAAAATGATAAAAATTTTGTTTGGGTACAGTGTAGCATGACTGAGCAATTGTCATTCAAAGTGTGAGAGTGCTGAAAGCTGAAAATTGGTCTGGGAAGGAAGGGGGTCTAACTGCTCTGTATTGAAGTGGTTAAACAAATTATAAAATGCTAGAAAAAACATTAATTTATATATATATATATATACATATATCAAAACATAAAAATATATATAACATACATATATAAATAACTGAGAACATAACATTACCTATTGGAAATAAAGCAATTTAAATCAAAATCAACATTTAATCCTCCTGGTGTCATCACATGTGTGCGATAGATCCAATAGGATTCTCTGCGGCTTAATTTGCGTACGAAGTTGCCACCCCTCCAGTGACGCTCTACCTTTTCCAAGCCCCAGAATTTTAGGCCCGTTGGATCACGCTGCTGACAATTTTTGAAATGTCTAGGGACACTATGATTAATCTTGCCCTGCCTAATCTTACTTATGTGCTCTCCTACTCGCACATGGAGTGCCCTAGAAGTTCTACCGACATATTGTAACCCGCACCCACACTCCAGCATGTATACTACACCTTGTGTGGTGCAGGTTACAAAGTCCTTAATTGGGTGAACCTCCTGAGTGGCGGTGGCAGTAAACTCCCTTCTTTTTTTCAGATTAGTCTTAGAGTTCCTGCATGCTGCACACTTGCCACACGCATAGAAGCCATTTAAGAAAGGGAATAACCTGTTAAAGCCACTGGCGGGTCCACTACCCCTGGTGCCACACAATCTCGTAATAAAGGGGCTTTCCTGTAGATAAATTTGGGACGCACAGGAAGAACCGGGCCAAAAATCCAATCATGCTTCAATATGGGCCAATGATTAGCAATGATGTTCTCAAATTTTCTATATTGGACATTATAGTCCAATATTAGACTAAATTCATTGCTAGGAGCTACCCTTCGCAATCCTGCCAGTAAAGTCTTTCTCTCGATCGAGCCAACCCTCTCTAATTCACTGTTAATATGGGAGGGATCATAACTAGAGTTGAGAGAACACCTGGATGTTTGGGTTCGTCGGGTTTGACCGAACATGAAAAAAAAGTCTGGGTTCGTGACCCGGACTTAACCCGAACTTTGTCCCGATCCCGAACCCCATTAAAGTCAATGGAGATCCGAACTTTTGAGCACTAAAATGCCTCTAAAACAAACATGGAAAGGGCTAGAGGGCTGCAAATGGCAGCAAAATCATCTTAAGAGCATGGCAAGTGCTCTGCAAACAAATGTGGATAGGGAAATAACTTAAAAGAATATAAAAAACATAAAAATAAAAAATAATCATCTTGAATGATGTAGGAGGAGGACGAGGCCCATATGAAGTAGGAGGTTGAGGTGGCGGAGGATATGGCGGTGTAGGTGGAAGCGGCGGTGGCAGTGGAGGATGAGGTAGCCAACGCTGGTTTTGGTTTTTAATAAAAAAAAAATTTAATTCGGGTACACCCCAAAAGAGTAAGAAAGATCAAATCCAGCAATGGCTGGGTAAGGCCGGTATACATGACTATTCTGCACAAGGTACGGACAAGTCCTGTGGGATCCATACCTGGTTCATTTTAATGAACGTGAGCTTGTCCACATTGGCTCTGGACAGGCGGCTGCTCTTGTCTGTGATAACGCACCGAGCCATGCTAAATACCCGTTCAGATAATACACTGACTGCAGGGCAGGCCAGCACCTCCAAGGCGTAAAGGGCAAGCTCAGGCCATGTGCCCAACTTGGACACCAGGAAGTTAAAGGGGGTAGACCCGTCATTCAGTACGTCTAGGCGTGTGCACACATACTGCTCCACCTCGTTAGTGAAATGCTGTCTCCTGCTAAGACGTTCCATATCAGCTAATGGTGCTGCTGTTGTGGCGTGCTGACAAAGCTTTTTCACATGTCGGCCATGCTAACCCTGCCTTGTGAGGTGCTGGCGGTGCCCTGGCAGCGTTGACGACCTCTTCCTCCTCCTCCCCTGCCTTGGCCTTCTGCTTACACTGTGCCCCCGCTGTCAGGTGGGAATGCCACCAGCAGCTCGTCTACCAGCGTGCGCTTGTACTCGCGCATCTTGCGATCACGCTCCAGTGAGGGAATTAAGGATGGTACGTTGTCCTTGTAACAGTGATCCAGCAGGGTGGCCACCCAGTAATCAGCACAAGTTACTATGTGGGAAACTCGGCAGTCATTGCGGAGACACTGCAGCATGTAATCGCTCATGTGTGCCAAGCTGCCCAGAGGCAACGAAAAGCTGTCCTCTGTGGAAGGTGTATCCTCTGTGTCCTCCGTATCCCCCCAGCCACGCACCAGTGATGGCCATGAGCTGGCCTGGGTGCCATCCTGCTGTGAACATGGTTCCATCTCCTCCTCCTCCTCATCCTCGTCATCCTCCAGAACTGTGCCCCTGCTGGACAATTGTGTCCCTGGCGTTTGTGTGTGCAGGAACCCACCCTCGGAGCCACTTGCGAATGACTGCTCTGAAAGCCTTGGAAATGTTACCTCTTCATACTCCTCCTCCTCCTCTTCCTCATCCTGTGCCACATCCTCTTCCATCATCGCCCGAAGTGTTTTTTCAAGAAGGCATAGAAGTGAGATAGTTAACCTGAGAATGGCGTCATCGGCACTGGCCATGTTGGTGGATTACTCGAAACAGCGCAACAAGGCACAGAGGTCTCGCATGGTGGCCCAGTTATTGGTGGTGAAGTGGTGCTGTTCCGCAGAGCGACTCACCCGAAACTCCACTATGGCCTGCTGCTGCTTGCACAGTCTGGCCGGCATGTGCAAGGTGGAGTTCCACCTTGTGGGCACGTCACATATGAGGCGGTGAGCGGGAAGGTCAAAGTTACGTTGCATCGCTGACAGGCGAGCAGAAGCAGGGTGAGAACGCCGAAAGTGCGCACAGACGGCCCGCACTTTATGCTGCAGCTCTGACATATCGGGGTCATTTCTAAGGAACCTCTGCACCACCAAATTCAGCACATGCGCCAAGCAAGGGATGTGTGTCAAACCGGCTAGGCCCAGAGCTGCTATGAGATTTCGCCCGTTATCGCACACCAACAGGCCGGGCTTGAGGCTCACTGGCAGCAACCACTCATCGGTCTGCAGATCAATGCCCCTCTACAACTCCTGCACGGTGTGTGGTTTTTTCACCCAAACAGGCAAGTTTTGAAACTGCCTGCTGTCGTTTACCCCTGGCTGTGCTGAAGTTGGTGGTGAAGGTGTTACACTGAGCGGAAGAGGAGGCGGTAGAAGATAAGGAAGCGGAGTAGGAGGAGTGAGGAGTTAGGAACAGGAGGCAAACTGAAGCGCCCTGCAATCCTCGGTGGTGAAAAGGACATACGCCAAACTGCTATCCGCCTCAGGCCCAGCCGCCACTGCATTTACCCAGTGTGCTGTTAGGGAGATATAACGTCCCTGACCGTGCTTACTGGTCCACGTATCAGTAGTTAGGTGGACCTTGCCACAGATGGCGTTGCGCAGTGCACACCTGATTTTGTCACCCACTTGGTTGTGCAGGGAAGGGATGGCTTGCCTGGAAAAGTAGTGGTGGCGGGGCACGACGTACTGTGGGACAGCCACCGCCATATAGCTCTTAAAACTCTGCGTCTCCACCAGCCGGAATGACAGCATTTCAAAGGCCAGGAATTTTGAAATGCTGGCATTCAGGGCCAGGGATCGCGGGTGGGTAGGGGTACTTACTCTCCCGCTCCAGTGTTTGGGAGATAGAAAGCTGAACGCTTCCACGGGACATTGTGGAGATTGGTTGTTGGTGACCCAGGTGGTGGTTTTGCTGGTGGATCCTCTGTTTGCGGGGTGGCAAGTGCCACTGTCACTACAGAGGTGGATGAAGAGACCGAGACTGCAGCAGCAGAAGAGGAAGCAGGAGGAGCCAGAGACATTTCTTGTTTTTTGAGGTGTGCACTCCACTGCAGCTCGTGCTTTGCACTTATGTCTCCACATCTCCACATCGTCTTCCACCCATTCTTCACCCCTGCAACCCTTGTCGGTCTCCAGAATTCCGCAGCAGTTGGCACCTGTGTTTCGTCATCATCCGAGACGTGCTGCGATGGTCCTCCCATGTACTCATATGGAAACATAAGTGGTTGGGCATCGGTGCACTCAATCTCTTCCTCTTCTGGGGCAGGGCTAGATGGATGGCCCTGGGAAACCATGCTAACAGAGTCATCAAAAAGAAGAAGAGATTGCTGCATGAATTGGGGCTCAGACTGCTTGGCTGATTTGCAAGGGGAAGCTGGGACAGTTTGATGGACATCGGCTGCAGGTGCCAACTCTGACCTTTCAGCAGAAGACTGGGTGGGAGACAATGTGAAGGAACTGGAGGCACCGTCAGCAACCCAATCTACTATCGCCTGTACTTGTTCTGGACTCAACATTTCTAGAGGCACATTAAGCCCTGCTAAATACTGCTGCAGGTTCTGTCGCCTACTCGCAGCTGAGGAAGGTGTTTCACCTGTGCGTGTAGCTGGCACAGATCGACCACATCCTCTCCTTGCTACAGGAGCTCCACCAGCAACACCACGACCCAGGCCACGTCCCTTATTTGTCCTTCTCCTCATATTTATCGAATTTTGGATCTTCCCCAAAATGGGTTTTTATTGCAAGGCGAAATACAACAGTATACAACGGGTGTATCTCAAACGCACAGACACAGACTAGGCCGAAATTTAATATTTTTTCCCTAAATGGGTGTATATTGAGTAGCAGACTAGAACAACAGTATAAAACGGGTGTATCTCACACGTACAGCTACAGACTAGGCCGCAATTTAATATTTTTTCCCTAAATGGGTGTTTATTGAATAGCGGACTAGAACAACAGTATCCAACGAGTGTATCTCACAGTAAAATATGCAGACTAAGCCGCAATGTAATATTTTTTCCCTAAATGGGTGTTTATTGAATAGCGAACTAGAACAACAGTATCCAACGAGTGTATCTCACACGCACAGATACAGACTAAGCAGCAATGTAATATCTTTCTGTCCCCTAAATAGTTTTTTTTAGTGCAAGGCGCAATACAACAGTATGCAATGGGTGTATCTCACTGTAACATATGCTGACAGGGCCGCAATCAACTTAACCACTTTCAGACCGGAGGATTTGGCTGCTCAAAGACCAAGCCCTATTTTTGGATTCGGCACTGCGTGACTTTAACGGACAATTGCGCGGTGGTGCGATGCTGTACCCAAACAAAATTGACGTCCTTTTATTCCCACAAACCAAGCTTTCTTTTGTTGGTATTTGATCACCTGGGCGATTTTTATTTTTTGCGCTATAAACAAAAAAAGAGCGACAATTTTGAAAAAAATAACAATATTTTTTTAATTTTTTATATGAAATTCTCAAAAAAAAAGTAAAAATCAAAATGTTTTAACATTTTAGGCCAATTTGTTTTCTGCTACATATTTTTGGTAAAAAAAATTGCAATAAGTGTTTTTTGATTGGTTTGCGCAAAAGTTATTGTGTTTACTAACTACGGGAAGGATTTATGTTATTTTTATTGTTTTTCTTTTTTACTAGTAATGGCAGCGATCTGCGATTTTTTTTTTTGCGGGACTGCGACATTGCGGCGGACAGATCGAACCCCTAACTGACATTTTTGACACTTTTGGGGGTACCAGTGACATTACTACAGTAATCAGTGCTAAAAATATGCACTGTTACTGTAAAAATGACACTGGCAGGGAAGGGGTTAACTGTACTGGTGATCAAGGGGTTAAATGTGTCCCTAGGGGCGTGATTCTAACTGTCAGGGGGCGTGGCTTGTGAAGTAATCACAGAGACATGCGATCCTATATAGCAGGATCACATAGCCTCAGTGTTCACTTCAGGGAGAATGACAGACGGCTGTGTTTACATCAGCCATCTGTCTTTTTCCCTCAGCTGCGGGAGATCGTGAGTGGCCGGTGGCCATTGGAGCCGCCAGTCACACGCACTGGCTCCCCGGCTGACGAGTGGGGGCAGGGGCAAGAGCGCGCCGGCGGCGTGCACTCACCCCCTAGAGTCTCCTGAGCGAGCGACGTACTACGACGTCGCTTTGCACAGGAGGGGCTGCGTGCCTACTGCGGTGGGCGGTCGTTAAGTGGTTAAGTGGTTTCTAATGTGCTTTTATTTTGGATTCAATAAATACTACACTTAGAGGTCCTCTTCTATTTCTTTCTTTATTTCAAGTCAGGGTGAATGGCAACTAATCCACCAGATTTCCTATCCTGAATGGCACAAGGCAGGGGTGTCCCCTATCATCCCTCCTGTTTGCACTCTCCTTGGAGCCCTTGCTCTGCAGGGTGAGGGCTAAGCTGAATATTGGAGGTGTCCAGGTGGGCTCATTGGAGCACAAGCTCTCAGCCTATACAGATGATATTCTGTTCCATGTTACGAACCCCCTTGTCTCACTGCCTAACCTAATGGAAGAACTGAAAGCCTTTAGCCAGGTATCCAACTTTAAGATAAACTACACAAAGTCAGAGATATTGCCGATCACTTCACCTCCTGCCTTGTCAAGATCCCTATGAGGAGCCTACCGCTTCACTTGGGCAAATACTTCCCTGACATACCTAGGGATACAGCTCTCTAACCAATATGAATCCCTGTATGCGGCCAATTATATTCCCTTACTCAACAAAATTTGTTCTAACCTCCAATCATGGACCAAGGTGTCATTCACCTGGCTGGGGCGCACTAACATACTTAACCACTTGCCGACCGCCGCATGACTATTTACTGCGGCGGTCAGCCCCTCACAGGCAAAGCGACGTAGGGCTACGTCGCTAGCCTGTGAGGCTCTAGGGAGCGAGCGCGTGCCGCCGGAGGCGCGCTCCCGCTCGTCACGGACCCCCCCGTGCGTGTGCCCGGTGGACCCGATGTCCGCCGGGCACTCGCGATTGTCCGTTACACCGGAAGAAAGGCAGGCGGCTAATGTAAACAAAGCCGCCTGTCATTCTTCCCTGTGTAAGAATGGAGATCACACGGTTCTGTTCTTACACATCAAGCCACATCCAATCACAGTAAGAAACACGCCCCTAGGGACACACTTAACCCCTCCCTCTCAAATAAAGTTAACCCCTTTACTGCCAGTGTCATTTTTACAGTAACAGTGCATATGTATAGCACCGATTACTGTAGTAATGTCACTGGTAACCCCAAAAGTGTCAAAAATTTCAGGCAAGGGTCCGATCTGTCCACCGCAATGTCGCAGTCCCGCAAAAAAATCGCAGATCGCCGCCATTACTCGTTAAAAATAAAGCAACAAAAATGACAAAAATCTTTCCCTTAGTTAGTAAACGCAATAATTTTTGAGCAAACCAATCAAAATACGCTTTTTGCAATTTTTTTTTACCAAACATATGTAGCATAAAACAAATTGGCCTAAAATGTTAAAACATTTAGATTCTTACATATTTTTGGGGGGGAATTTCATATAAAAAAATGTGAAAAATATTGTTATTTTTGCAAAATTGACGCTCTTTTCTTGTTTATAGCACATGATCAAAAAATCGCACAGGTGATCAAATACCACCAAAAGAAAGCTCTGTTTGTGGGAAAAAAAGGATGTCAAATTAGTTTAGGTACAGCGTCACACGACTGCGCAATTGTCCCTTAAAGTCACGCAGTACCGAATCGCAAAATAGGCCCTGGTCAGGAAGGGGGTAAAATCTTCTGGGGCTTAAGTGGTTAAGATGAACATTTTTCCTAGGATCCTATTTTTTCCTGCAGATGGTGCCAATTCCCCTACCTAAATGCTTCTTTCTTGAGCTTCAACACCTGTTCATACAGTTTGTTAGTGAGTGAGTGAGTGGCAAAAGGCCACGAATAGCCAGGGCAATATTGAAAAAACCTAAACGGTTAGGTGGCCTTGGTGTGCCGGACATAAAACTCTATTACAGAGCAGTTGCACTTCAGCCTATCCTGAACTGGAGGTTTCACACTAAATTGTGGGTCCCCCTGGACAAAATGCTAGCTGGCGGTAACCTGTCTTATGCCCCTTGGGTCAATACAACAGAAAGAGGCCTTTCAGACTGGGTGTCACCCTTAACTATACATACCCTTAAGTTGTGGGACAAATCGAATAGCTCCCTCTCCCTAACACATTCACTGTCATCTTTGCTCCCAATTGGAGGTTTCCCCTGGTTTCCTCCCGGGAGAGCTTATCTGATCTAGGCACTTGGGCGGAGGATTGGATCGTTAGCCTAGGAAAGGCGGAGACCAGCTCTGTAACTTCCTCCTCACTCTAAGGCACCCTCCCCAAACTAGGACCACCTCAACGGCGTTTGAACACCTTTGGTTAGCCAGTGAACCCATCCCACATATGATCTCAGCCCTGTATCAATTGCTCATTTCCACCGAATCTCCATACAAGCCGGGCTACATCAGGGAGTGGGAACGGGACCTACAAAGTGAGTTCACTGAGGAACAACGTCTCATCTGTACCAATTGACCCACACCAGCTCACTAGATACTAAAATACAAGAAAATAAGTATAAGCTGTTGACTAGGTAGTATCGGGTGCCGACAACCCTGGCCCAGATTTACCCCTCAGCCTCCGATCTTTGCTGGCGAGGATGTGGCCAACAAGGCTCTCTATTACATGGGTGGTGGGAATGACCCCTGATTAGACCCTTTTGGGGAGAAATTAGGGATTGTATAAATTATATTCTAGAGATTAACCTTCCATTGTTGCAAGCCCACTTCTTGTTTCATGTCCCTACGGTCCCTTTAACGAAGTATAAACGCAGTGCCCTTCCTCACTTTTTTAAAATGAAGGCGACCAGCCATTTCACCTGCACCAAATATATTTTTTAACTTGCACCAGCCCTTACTGAGCACTGTAAGAAAAATCTTGTTTTAAAGTCTCAATACATTCAGCGATCACCTAATTGGGATGTATATATAACCATTTCTGCACTGAATCTGCACTTTATTAATAAATTTATATTTATTTTCATTTGTGCACTTTTGTTTATTTATTGTTCTAATCACTATTATTTAGTGGACACTGAACACTTTTAGTCCAAACACTGCATTCCTCCCGCACTTTAATATTTTAAATAATTTTAATTATTTATTATTCTTTATGAACGCACAATCTTTGACGCACAACCTTTGAGTCACTTGGATATATAGGTCTAACAGGTAGCGCCGTTTACCAACTTTCCTGCGCTTTTTTACCATTCCTCACTTGCCTAACGCAGCCAAGCGACCTGTACCGATTCATTGGAAGAGTGCACAAACACCAAACCATGGGGACTGGGTCAGGAAAGTGACTGAAATCATGGAAGCTGAAGAATTGATAGCCACTTGTAAAGGTAGAAAGGACCGCTTTAAATCTATCTGGGCACCATGAAAGAAATATGTTGCTGGGACACACTTGGTCTCTTCTAGCTCAGAGATCGCATTACTTGCGCTAGCTGACCCCTCATTTTAGCAACTTGTCCAGGCGAACCACCGAACCTAAATATGTGTATTTTTTTATTGTCCATTTCCTTAATGGGAGAGCCCCCCGACTCGCTTGTCATAGGCATGGATGTGATGGGAAACATATGATATTCAATGTTTTTAGCTTCTGTTGTGTTTTTTTTCTCCTTTACCCGCTTCTTCCTTTTTTGGGAGGGGGGCTTGTCTTTTTTACCCTACTATTCTTACAGGAAGAGTGGGTTTATTTGTCTTATACGCTTATGATACCTGGCATATCTTGGTCCTAACCTTTGCATAGCAGTTCCTCCATGGTGACTTTGTGGGCGCATCTAATGAGCAGTCACTATGGGGGGAAACCACCAGCCCGCTGCAACATCCGCAGCCTGGCAGAGGAGCAGAGGTTGCACTGTCTTCACCTGGGTTGGTATCACTCAATAGAAGGTACCCCTGAACTACGCTATCAGCGCTGGGGAACCTAGAATGTCAGTAAATATGTTTTAAATACGTTTGAGATTGCTTCTTTGGAGCTATCGTTCCTTTTTACCCCCCCCCTTAGTTACATAGTTAGTGAGGTTGAAAAAAGACATCAGTCCATCCATTTCAACCTATGATGTGTGTGTGTGTTTGCTGTTAACCGTACATTGTATACCCCTGTATGTTGTGGTCTTTAACCACTTGCCGCCCGCCCGCCGTCAATTGACGGCGGGACGGTGCGACCATTGTTCTGGGAAGACGTCATATGATGTGATCCCAGAACAGCAGGGAGGCGCGTGATCGTGTGCGCGCCGCCCTGCACTGCCGGTGTCGGGGTGTCCCCGGGACACCCCCCGTCACCGGCAGGGGGGAAACAGCCAATGGGCGTGGCTGTTTCCCACGTGATCGGCTGTGTTCCAATGACACAGCCGATCACAATAGCGGAGCCCGGAAGATGACCGCGCATGCGCGATCGGGAGCGCGCAGCGCGGTCATGTCGGTGGCACTGTGTTCCGTAGGAACACAGCTGTAGCTGTCACCGGCGGTAGTAAACAGTCACTGACAGTGACTGTTTACTATGTGATCGGCTGTGAATCCATTCACAGCCGATCACAAAATGTAAACAAAGAGCAGTAACTCCCTGTTACTAGCTCTTCTCCCCTCATACAGTTTCCAGTGTGAGGGGAGCAGAGCTAGAAACAGTGAGTTACTGCTCTGTGTACCTGTAAAAAGTAAAATCACACTAAAATCACACTAATAAAGGTCCCCACACAGTCCTAAGCCCCCCCCCCCCAATTGCACCTGTCACCCAACAGTCACCTCATCAGTGCCCAGAAATTGACACCCATAAGGCTACGTTCACATGTGAGCGTAGCGATCGCGGGCAGAATCACTGCGATTCTGCCCGCGATCCGGAAATCATTGCAAATTGCGGGACGCCTGTGTGTTGCCGTGATTTGCAATACCACCCCAAACGCTGTGCGATACCGCGATTTCCACCTGCCGAATCGCGGTAACATCGTGCAAACAACGCATGACGCCCAAAAAAGGTACAAGAGCTTCTTTGGGGCGTCATGCGTTGTTTGCGTGATGTTACCGCGATTCGGCAACGGAAATCGCTGCAACATCGCACAGCGTTTGGGGTGCTATTGCAAATCACGGGCAACGCACTGGCGTCCCGCGATTTGCAATGATTTCTGGATCACGGGCAGAATCGCAGTGATTCTGCCCATGATCGCTACGCTCACATGTGGACATAGCCTAAAGTTCACCGGTCACCAGAGACTGCCATCAGTACCACCGTGCACCATCGCCCGTCACCTGTCACCCCATCAATCACCGTCACCTGTCATCCCATCAGTCATCGTCATCTGTCACCCTATCAATCATCGTCACTTGTCACCCCATCAGTGATCGTCACTTGTCACCCCGTCAGTGATTGTCATCTGTCACCCCATCAATCATTGTCACTTGTCACCTCATCAATCATCGTCACCTGTCACCTCATCGATTGTCACCTGTCACCCCACCAGTCATCGTCACCTGTCACCCCATCAGTCATCGTCACCTGTCACCCCATCAGTCATCATCACCTGTCACCCCATCAGTCATCGTCACCTGTCACCCCATTCAGTCATCGTCACCTGTCACCCCATCAGTCATCGTCACCTGTCACCCCATCAGTCATCGTCACCTGTTTGCCATATACATGCAACCACTTACCGACCGCCTAACGACTATATGCGTCGGCTATTAAAAGCTAAATACTGGGGTTATGGCAGCAGTTAGCTGCCATAACCCTGGTATTTTTTGAAACGGCGGGCGGTCGGCTTTCAGATAAGGGTGGTCCCAGTGGCGGATTCACCGTAGAATTACCCTTACGGTCCAGGGGAAGAGGTGCCCCCCCCTCCTGCCGTGTCCCAGACGTTTTCCCAGCTTACCGGACCCGCCAGAAGCGGGGAAAACTATCAGGTCCCGGATCCTCAGAGATAGCTTTTTTTTTTTTTTTTTCCTTTTTCAACAATTTTTTTTTTCTTTTTTAGTGTAGTTATGAGGTGTGAGGTCTTTTTGACCCCAGATCTCACAATAAAGAGGACCTGTCATGCCTATTTCTAATACAAGGGATGTTTACATTCCTTGTAATAGGAATAAAAATGATCAAAACATTTTTTTTTTTTAAAACTGTGTAAAAATAAAAAAATAATAAATAAAATAAATAGGAAAAAAAAAAATTAAAGTGCCCTGTCCCCGTTAGCTCGCGCACAGAAGCAAACGCATACGCAAGTCCCGCCCACATATGTAAACGGTACCACACATGTGAGGTATCGCCGCGATCGTTAGAGTGAGAGCAATAATTTGAGCCCTAGACCTCCTCTGTAACTCTAAGCTGGTAACCTGCAGAAATTTTTAAATTGTTGCCTATGGGGATTTTTAAGTACCAATGTTTGGCGCCATTCTGTGAGCATGCGCAATTTTGAAGCATGACATGTTGGGTATCTAATTACTCGGCGTAACATTATCTTTCACATTATGGAAAAAAATTGGGCTAAATTTACTGTTTTCTCATTTTTTAGTTAAAAAAAGTGAATTTTTTTCAAAAAAATTGCATTTGGAAGACTGCTGCGCAAATATGGTGTGATAAAAAATATTGCAACGATCTCAATTTTATTCTCTAGGGTCTCTGCTAAAAAAATATATAATTTTTGGGGGTTCTAAGTAGTTTTCTAGCAAAAAAATGATTTTAGCTTGTAAACACCAAGTGTCAAAAATAGGCCCAGTCTTAAAGAGGATAAATGGGCAACTTTGTGAAAAGTGCTACTTGGATGTTAGGCCTATGTATGTGGCCAGGCTGTGAAAAAGTGTTACACATGTGGTATCGCCATACTCAGTAGGAATAGCAGAATGTATTTTGGGGGTGCAATTTTTGCTATGTACATGCTATGTGTTAGAAATATTGCATAAATGGACAGCTTTGTGTAAAAAAAATGTGTTTTCATTTTCTTTCCACATTTTCCAAAAACTTGTGGAAAAATATGACATATTCAAAAGACTCATTATGCCTCAAAAATTATACGTTGGGCTGTTTGCTTTCCAAAATGGGGTCATTTTATGGGGGTTTCCATTGTCCTGGTGCTCCAGGGCCTTCAAAAGTGCGATAGGTTGTCAGGAAATTATATGTGTAATTTGTGCTCCTAGAATGCCGGACGGTGCTAGTTGGATGTTAGGCCTCTGTATGTGGCCAGGCTGTGAAAAAGTCTCACACATGTGGTATCGCCATACTCAAGAGGAGTAGTAGAATGTGTTTTGGGGTGTAGTTCCAAGTATACATATGCTGTGTGAGAGAAATAACCTGTTAATACGTCAATTTGTAAAAAAAAAAAAAAATCTTAATTTTGCAAAGAGTTGTGGGAAAAAATGACAACTTCAAAAAACTCACCATGCCCCTTATTAAATACCTTGGAATGTCTACTTTCCAAAAAGGGGTCATTTGGGGGGTATTTGTACTTTCCTGACTTTTTAGTGTCTCAAGAAATGAGATAGGCCTTCAGTACATCAGGTGTGGTCAAGTGTGATCAATTTTCAATGATTAGCACCATAACTTGTTGACTCTATAACTTTCACAAAGACCAAATAATATACACTTATTTGGGTTATTTTACCAAAGATAAGTAGCAGTATAAATTTTGGCCAAAATTTGTGAAGAAAAATTACTCATTTGCTAAATTTTATGACAGAAACAAAGAAAAATGCATTTTTTCACAATATTTTCAGTCTTTTTTTATTTATAGCACAAAAAATAAAAAAAACCAGTAGTGCTTAAATACCATCAAAAGAAAGCTCTATTTGTGTGAAAAAAAGGACACAATTTTTTTATGGGTACAGTGTTGCATGACTGAGTAATTGTCATTCAAAGTGTGAGAGCGCTGAAAGCTGAAAATTAGGGTTGAGCGGACACCTAGATGTCCGTGTTCGACGGGTTCGGCCGAACTTTAAAAAAAAGTCCGGGTCCATGTCCCGGACTTTTACCGAACTTTTCCCGGACACCGAACCCCATTGAAGTCAATGGGGACCCGAACTTTAAGGCACTAAAATGGCTCTAAAACACCAATGGAAAGGGCTAGAGTGCTGCAAATGGCAGCAAAACGTAGTTAAGAGCATGGCAAGTGCTCTGCAAACAAATGTGGATAGGGAAATAACTTAAAACAACAAAAAAAAAACCAGAAAAATAAAACAATGTTCTTCATCTCTGAAGGACGAGGCCCATAAGGAGTAGGAGGGAGGTTGAGGTGGTGGTGGATGTGGTGGTGTCATAGGCGTGCGCACAGGGTGTGCCTGGTGTACCTGGGCACACCCTAATCACCTAGGGCACATAGCATTATCGCTCTGTTTGCCAGTGAGGAGATGGGAAAGATCTCCCTCGCACCTGCTCTGCTCTATTTCTCTTTGCCAGCAGGGAGAGTAATGTATCGGGGCCATGTACGTGTAGGCAAACACATGCATGTGTATTTCAACTTTGGGGTGCACACCCTAATGCAATAGGCTGCGCACACCTATGGGCGGTGTAGGTGGAAGCGGCGGTGGAGGAGGACCAGGGCCGGATTAAGAGCATCATGGTCTTGGTGCTGAGGATTTTGAAGGGCCTTAAGGGCCGTGCCTTGGCATGCACCCAGAGGAGGAAGGGTGCAGCCATGCATGCCTAATTCAACATGGGATGCTGTCTCTGAAGCCCATAAACACATCCATGCATCGGCAACTGTCCCTCCTTGTCCGGCCTTCGCGCTGTGTGGGGAGGTTCTGAGGGTGCTGCCTGGGGAAGCGAGCATAGAAGCCAGACTTCTGTGTTTACAAGTGACAGAAGAGCGGTCACAGTGAATATGGCCAACCCGGGGCCTATATAAAAGGTAGGGGCCTGCATGGAGCTGCAGCTCCAATAGCCCCTACGTTAATCTGGCCCTGAGGAGGAGGACGAGGTAGCCAACACTGCTTCTTTTCACAAATTTTAAATAAGGGGACACCCCAAAAGAGTGAGAAAGAGCAAAAATGGAACAATGGCTGGGTAAGGTCGGTATCCATTGCTATTCTGCACAAGGTACGGAAAAGTCCCGTGGGATCCATGCCTGGTTCATTTTAATGAACGTGAGCTTGTCCACATTGTCTCTGGACAGGCGGCTGCGCTTGTCTGTTATAACACCCCCAGCCGTGCTAAATACCCGTTCAGATAATACACTGGCTGCAGGGCACGCCAGCACCTCCAAGGCGTAAAGGGCAAGCTCAGGCCATGTGCCCAATTTGGAGACCCAGAAGTTGAAGGGGGCAGACCCCTCATTCACTACATGTAGGCGTGTGCACACATACTGCTCCACCATGTTGGTAAAATGCTGCCTCCTGCTAAGACGTTCCATCTGAGCTGCTGGTGCTGCTGTTTGTTGTGGCGTGCTGACAAAGCTTTTCCACATTTCGGCCATGCTAAACCTGCCTTCTGAGGTGCTGGCGGTGCCCTGGTTGAGTTGGCGACCTCCTCCTCCTCTGCCTTGTGCTTCCACTGTGGCCCCGCTGTCAGATGGGAATGCCAGCAGCATTGCGTCTACCAGCGTGCGCTTGTACTCGCGCATCTTGCGATCGCGCTCCAGTGAGTGAATTAAGGACGGTACGTTGTCCTTGTAACGGGGATCCAGCAGCGTGGCCACCCAGTAATCAGCACAAGTTAGAATGTGGGCAACTCGGTGGTCGTTGTGGAGACACTGCAGCATGTAATCGCTCATGTGTGCCAGGCTGCCCAGAGGCGACGAAAGGCTGTCCTCTGTGGGAGGTGTATCGTCCGTGTCCTCTGTATCCCCCCAGCCACGCACCAGTGATGGCCATGAGCTGGCCTGGGTGCCACCCTGCTGTGAACATGGTTCCATCTCCTCCTCCAGCTCCTCCTCCTCCTCATCCTCCTCATCCTCCAGAACTGTGCCCCTGCTGGACAATTGTGTCCCTGGCGTTTGTGTGTGCAGGAACCCACCCTCGGAGCCCCTTGCGAATGACTGCCCTGAAAGCCTTTGAAATGTTACCTCTTCATCCTCCTCCTCCTCCTCCTCATCCTGTGCCACATCCTCTTCCATCATCGCCTGAATTGTTTTTTCAAGGAGGCATAGAAGTGGGATAGTTAAGCTGAGAACGGCGTCATTGCCACTGGCCATGTTGGTGGAGTACTTAAAACAGCGCAACAAGGCACACAGGTCTCGCATGGAGGCCCAGTTATTGGTGGTGAAGTGGTGCTGTTCCGCAGAGCGACTCACGCGTGCGTGCTGCAGCTGAAACTCCACTATGGCCTGCTGCTGCTCGCACAGTCTTTCCAGCATGTGCAAGGTGGAGTTCCACCTTGTGGGCACGTCACATATGAGGCGGTGAGCGGGAAGGCCGAAGTTACGCTGCAGCGCTGCCAGGCGAGCAGCAGCAGGGTGAGAACGCCGAAAGTACGCACAAACGGCCCGCACTTTCTGCAGCAGCTCTGACATATCGGGTAGTTTTTAAGGAACCTCTGCACCACCAAATTCAGCACATGCGCCAGGCAAGGGATGTGCGTCAAACCGGCTAGGCCCAGAGCTGCTATGAGATTTCTCCCGTTATCGCACACCACCAGGCCGGGCTTGAGGCTCGCTGGCAGCAACCACTCATTTGTTTGCTGTTCCATGCTCCTCCACAACTCCTGCGCGGTGTGTGGTTTGTCCCCCAAACAGGCAAGTTGTAAAACTGCCTGCTGTCGTTTACCCCTGGCCGTGCTGAAGTTGGTGGTGAAGGTGTTACGCTGTCCAGATGAGGAGGCGGTAGAGGATGAGGAAGCGGAGTAGGAGGAGTTAGGAACAGGAGGCAAACTGAAGCGCCCTGCAATCCTCGGTGGTGGAAGGACATGCGCCAAATTGCTATCCGCCTCAGGCCCATCCGCCACTGCATTTACCCAGTGTGCCGTTAGGGAGATATAACGCCCCTGATCGTGCTTACTGGTCCACGTATCGGTAGTTAGGTGGACCTTGGCACAGATGGCGTTGCGCAGTGCACGCCTGATTTTTTCCCCCACTTGGTTGTGTAGGGAAGGGATGGCTTGCCTGGAAAAGTAGTGGCGGCTGGGCACGACGTACTGTGGGACAGCCACCGACATAAGGTTTTTAAAACTGTGCGTCTCCACCAGATGGAATGACAGCATTTCAAAGGCCAATAATTTTGAAATGCTGGCATTCAGGGCCAGGGATCGCGGGTGGGTAGGGGGGTACTTCCTCTCAAGTGTTTGGGAGATGGAAATCTGAACGCTTCCACGGGACATTGTGGAGATGGTTGTTGGTGACCCAGGTGGTGGTGTTGCTGACAGATCGTCTGTTTGCGGGGTGGCAGGTGCCGGTATCACTACAGATGTGGCTGGAGCGGCCGAGACTGCAGCAGAAGAGGAAGCAGGATGAGCCAGAGACGTTTCTTGGTTTTGAAGGTGTGTACTCCACTGCAGCTCGTGCTTTGCACTTAGATGCCTGATCATGCAGGTTGTGCTCAGGTTGAGAAGGTTTATGCCTCGCTTCAAGCTCTGATTGCACAGGGTGCAAACCACTCGTGTCCTGTCATCAGCACATTTTCTAAAGAACTTCCACGCTAGAGAACTCCTTTGAGCTGACTTTGGTGCGCTCGTTCCCTTGCTGCGTTGGGCAGTAGTGGGCGTAGTGTCTAGGGCACGGCCGCTCCGCTTCTGCACCCTGCTCCCTCTTCTGCTGTGCTGGTGGCTCTGTGCGACCACCGCCTCTTCCTCCAAACTACTCAGGTCACCTGCATGACGTTCATTCCATGTGGGGTCGAGGACCTCATCGTCCTCCACATCATCTTCCACCCAGTCTTCACCCCTGCCCTCCTTGTCGGTCTCCACAATGCTGAACGCCGCAGCAGTTGGCACCTGCGTTTCGTCATCATCGGAGACGTGCTGCGATGATCCTTGCATGTACTCATCTTGAGAAATAAGTGGTTGGGCATCGCTGCACTCAATCTCTTCCACTTCTGGGGCAGGGCTAGGTGGATGGCCCTGGGAAACCCTGCTGACAGAGTCATCAAAAAGAAGAAGAGACTGCTGTATGGCTTGGGGCTCAGACTGCTTGCCTGATTTGCAAGGGGGTGAGGTGAAAGACGGTTGGACATCGGCTGCAGGTGCCAACTGTGACCTTTCTGCAGTAGACTGGGTGGGAGACAATGTGAAGGAACTGGAGGCACTGTCAGCAGCAAACCAATCTACTATCGCCTCCACTTGTTCTGGCCTCATCACTTCTAGGGGCGTATGATGCCCTACCAAATACTGATGCAGGTTCTGTCGCCTACTCACACTTGAGGAAGGTGTTTCACTTGTGCGTGTAGCTGGCACAGATCGACCACGTCCTCTCCTTGCAACAGGAGCTCTAGCAGCAGCACCACCACGACCCAGGCCACGGCCCCTATTTGACGCTCTCCTCATATTTCTGAAATTTAAGATCTTGCCCTAGAAAGGTCTTTATTGAATAGCGGAACAAAAGAACAACAGTATCGCACGGGTGTATCTCACAGTCAAATATGCAAACTATGTCGCAATTTAATGTTTTTTACACCAAAAGGGTGTGTATTGAATAGCGGAATAGGATAAAAAACTGTGTATCTCACACGTACAAAAACAGACTAGGCCCGATTAAATTTTTTCCTACCCTAAAGGGAGGATGAGGAAGAGGAGTATGGAACAGGCAGCACCCTCAAATCTTCAGAAGTATGAGATGAACCCCAAAAACTTGGAAAGGTGGATCTCACACGTACCGACACAGACTATTCCGCAATTTAATTGAGCCCCAAAGGTTTTTAGTGAATAGCGGAATAGGAAATATGATAAAAAAAAAGTGTATGTTTTTCACACGTACAGAAGCACACTAGGCCCCAATTACTATTGTTTGTACACCTAAAAGGATGGATGAGGAAGAGGAGGAGGAGGAGTATAGAACAGGCAGCACCCTCAAAGCTTCAGAAGTATGAGATGAACCCCAAAAACTTGGAAAGGTGGATCTTACACGTACCGACACAGACTATTCCGCAATTTAATTGAGCCCCAAAGGTTTTTATTGAATAGCGGAATAAGAAATATGATAAAAAAAAAGTGTATGTTTTTCACACGTACAGAAGCACAGTAGGCCCCAATTACAAGTCACCTGCATGACGTTCATTCCATGTGGGGTCGAGGACCTCATCGTCCTCCATATCATCTTCCACCCAGTCTTCACCCCTGCCCTCCTTGTCGGTCTCCACAATGCTGAACGCCGCAGCAGTTGGCACCTGCGTTTCGTCATCATCGGAGACGTGCTGCGATGATCCTTGCATGTACTCATCTTGAGAAATAAGTGGTTGGGCATCGCTGCACTCAATCTCTTCCACTTCTGGGGCAGGGCTAGGTGGATGGCCCTGGGAAACCCTGCTGACAGAGTCATCAAAAAGAAGAAGAGACTGCTGTATGGCTTGGGGCTCAGACTGCTTGCCTGATTTGCAAGGGGGTGAGGTGAAAGACGGTTGGACATCGGCTGCAGGTGCCAACTGTGACCTTTCTGCAGTAGACTGGGTGGGAGACAATGTGAAGGAACTGGAGGCACTGTCAGCAGCAAACCAATCTACTATCGCCTCCACTTGTTCTGGCCTCATCACTTCTAGGGGCGTATGATGCCCTACCAAATACTGATGCAGGTTCTGTCGCCTACTCACACTTGAGGAAGGTGTTTCACTTGTGCGTGTAGCTGGCACAGATCGACCACGTCCTCTCCTTGCAACAGGAGCTCTAGCAGCAGCACCACCACGACCCAGGCCACGGCCCCTATTTGACGCTCTCCTCATATTTCTGAAATTTTAGATCTTGCCCTAGAAAGGTCTTTATTGAATAGCGGAACAAAAGAACAACAGTATCGCACGGGTGTATCTCACAGTCAAATATGCAAACTATGTCGCAATTTAATGTTTTTTACACCAAAAGGGTGTGTATTGAATAGCGGAATAGGATAAAAAACTGTGTATCTCACACGTACAAACACAGACTAGGCCCGATTAAATTTTTTCCTACCCTAAAGGGAGGATGAGGAAGAGGAGTATGGAACAGGCAGCACCCTCAAATCTTCAGAAGTATGAGATGAACCCCAAAAACTTGGAAAGGTGGATCTCACACGTACCGACACAGACTATTCCGCAATTTAATTGAGCCCCAAAGGTTTTTAGTGAATAGCGGAATAGGAAATATGATAAAAAAAAAGTGTATGTTTTTCACACGTACAGAAGCACACTAGGCCCCAATTACTATTGTTTGTACACCTAAAAGGATGGATGAGGAAGAGGAGGAGGAGGAGTATAGAACAGGCAGCACCCTCAAAGCTTCAGAAGTATGAGATGAACCCCAAAAACTTGGAAAGGTGGATCTCACACGTACCGACACAGACTATTCCGCAATTTAATTGAGCCCCAAAGGTTTTTATTGAATAGCGGAATAAGAAATATGATCAAAAAAAAGTGTATGTTTTTCACACGTACAGAAGCACAGTAGGCCCCAATTACTATTGTTTGTACACCTAAAAGGATGGATGAGGAGGAGGAGGAGGAGGAGTATAGAACAGGCAGCACCCTCAAAGCTTCAGAAGTATGAGATGAACCCCAAAAACTTGGAAAGGTGGATCTCACACGTACCGACACAGACTATTCCGCAATTTAATTGAGCCCCAAAGGTTTTTATTGAATAGCGGAATAGGAAATATGATAAAAAAAAAGTGTATGTTTTTCACACGTACAGAAGCACACTAGGCCCCAATTACTATTGTTTGTACACTTAAAGGATGGATGAGGAGGAGGAGGAGGAGGAGTATAGAACAGGCAGCACCCTCAAAGCTTCAGAAGTATGAGATGAACCCCAAAAACTTGGAAAGGTGGATCTCACACGTACCGACACAGACTATTCCGCAATTTAATTGAGCCCCAAAGGTTTTTATAGAATAGCGGAATAGGAAATATGATCAAAAAAAAGTGTATGTTTTTCACACGTACAGAAGCACACTAGGCCCCAATTACTATTGTTTGTACACCTAAAAGGATGGATGAGGAAGAGGAGGAGGAGGAGTATAGAACAGGCAGCACCCTCAAAGCTTCAGAAGTATGAGATGAACCCCAAAAACTTGGAAAGGTGGATCTCACACGTACCGACACAGACTATTCCGCAATTTAATTGAGCCCCAAAGGTTTTTATTGAATAGCGGAATAGGAAATATGATCAAAAAAAAGTGTATGTTTTTCACACGTACAGAAGCACACTAGGCCCCAATTACTATTGTTTGTACACCTAAAAGGATGGATGAGGAGGAGGAGGAGGAGGAGGAGGAGGAGTATAGAACAGGCAGCACCCTCAAAGCTTCAGAAGTATGAGATGAACCCCAAAAACTTGGAAAGGTGGATCTCACACGTACCGACACAGACTATTCCGCAATTTAATTGAGCCCCAAAGGTTTTTATTGAATAGCGGAATAGGAAATATGATCAAAAAAAAGTGTATGTTTTTCACACGTACAGAAGCACACTAGGCCCCAATTACTATTGTTTGTACACCTAAAAGGATGGATGAGGAGGAGGAGGAGGAGGAGTATAGAACAGGCAGCACCCTCAAAGCTTCAGAAGTATGAGATGAACCCCAAAAACTTGGAAAGGTGGATCTCACACGTAACGACACAGACTATTCCGCAATTTAATTGAGCCCCAAAGGTTTTTTATTGAATAGCGGAATAGGAAATATGATCAGAAAAAAGTGTATGTTTTTCACACGTACAGAAGCACACTAGGCCCCAATTACTATTGTTTGTACACCTTAAAGGATGGATGAGGAGGAGGAGGAGGAGGAGTATAGAACAGGCAGCACCCTCAAAGCTTCAGAAGTATGAGATGAACCCCAAAAACTTGGAAAGGTGGATCTCACACGTACAGACACAGACTATTCCGCAATTTAATTGAGCCCCAAAGGTTTTTATTGAATAGCGGAATAGGAAATATGATCAAAAAAAAGTGTATGTTTTTCACACGTACAGAAGCACACTAGGCCCCAATTACTATTGTTTGTACACCTAAATGGATGGATGAGGAGGAGGAGGAGGAGTATAGAACAGGCAGCACCCTCAAAGCTTCAGAAGTATGAGATGAACCCCAAAAACTTGGAAAGGTGGATCTCACACGTACCGACACAGACTATTCCGCAATTTAATTGAGCCCCAAAGGTTTTTATAGAATAGCGGAATAGGAAATATGATCAAAAAAAAGTGTATGTTTTTCACACGTACAGAAGCACACTAGGCCCCAATTACTATTGTTTGTACACCTAAAAGGATGGATGAGGAGGAGGAGGAGGAGTATAGAACAGGCAGCACCCTCAAAGCTTCAGAAGTATGAGATTGTGTTCACTGTACCCCACAAAGATTGTGTTCACTGTACCCCACAAAGATTGTGTTCACTGTACCCCACAAAGGTTTTGTTCACTGCACCCCACAAAGATTGTGTTCACTGCACTCCAAAAGGATTGTCTTCACTGCACCCCACAAAGATTGTGTTCACTGTACCCCACAAAGGTTTTGTTCACTGCACCCCACAAAGATTGTGTTCAATGTACCCCACAAAGGTTTTGTTCACTGCACCCCACAAAGATTGTGTTCACTGTACCCCCCAAAGATTTTGTTCACTGCACCCCACAAGGATTGTCTTCACTGCACCCCACAAGGATTGTCTTCACTGCACCCCACAAAGATTGTGTTCACTGTACCCCACAAAGATTTTGTTCACTGCACTCCAAAAGGATTGTCTTCACTGCACCCCACAAAGATTGTGTTCACTGTACCCCACAAAGGTTTTGTTCACTGCACCCCACAAAGATTGTGTTCACTGTACCCCACAAAGGTTTTGTTCACTGCACCCCACAAAAATTGTGTTCACTGTACCCCCCAAAGATTTTGTTCACTGCACCCCACAAGGATTGTCTCCACTGCACCCCACAAGGATTGTCTTCACTGCACCCCACAAGGATTGTCTTCACTGCACCTCACAAAGATTGTGTTCACTGTACCCCACAAAGGTTGTGTTCACTGCACCCCACAAAGGTTTTGTTCACTGCACCCCACAAAGATTGTGTTCACTGCACCCCACAAAGATTGTGTTCACTGCACCCCACAAAGGTTTTGTTCACTGCACCCCACAAAGATTGTGTTCACTGCACCCCACAAAGATTGTGTTCACTGTACCCCACAAAGGTTTTGTTCACTGCACCCCACAAAGATTGTGTTCACTGTACCCCACAAAGGTTGTGTTCACTGCACCCCACAAAGGTTTTGTTCACTGCACCCCACAAAGATTGTGTTCACTGCACCCCACAAAGATTGTGTTCACTGCACCCCACAAAGGTTTTGTTCACTGCACCCCACAAAGATTGTGTTCACTGTACCCCACAAAGATTGTGTTCACTGCACTCCAAAAGGATTGTCTTCACTGCACCCCACAAAGATTGTGTTCACTGTACCCCACAAAGATTTTGTTCACTGCAACCCACAAAGATTGTGTTCACTGTACCCCACAAAGATTTTGTTCACTGCACTCCAAAAGGATTGTCTTCACTGCACCCCACAAAGATTGTGTTCACTGTACCCCACAAAGGTTTTGTTCACTGCACCCCACAAAGATTGTGTTCACTGTACCCCACAAAGCTTTTGTTCACTGCACCCCACAAAGATTGTGTTCACTGTACCCCACAAAGATTGTGTTCACTGTACCCCACAAAGGTTTTGTTCACTGCACCCCACAAAGATTGTGTTCACTGTACCCCACAAAGGTTGTGTTCACTGCACCCCACAAAGGTTTTGTTCACTGCACCCCACAAAGGTTTTGTTCACTGTACCCCACAAAGGTTTTGTTCACTGTACCCCACAAAGATTGTGTTCACTGTACCCCACAAAGGTTTTGTTCACTGCACCCCACAAAGATTGTGTTCACTATACCCCCCAAAGATTTTGTTCACTGCACCCCACAAGGATTGTCTTCACTGCACCCCACAAGGATTGTCTTCACTGCACCCCACAAAGATTGTGTTCACTGTACCCCACAAAGATTTTGTTCACTGCACCCCACAAAGATTGTGTTCACTGTACCCCACAAAGATTTTGTTCACTGCACTCCAAAAGGATTGTCTTCACTGCACCCCACAAAGATTGTCTTCACTGTACCCCATAAAGGTTTTGTTCACTGCACCCCACAAAGATTGTGTTCACTGTACCCCACAAAGGTTTTGTTCACTGCACCCCACAAAGATTGTGTTCACTGTACCCCACAAAGATTGTGTTCACTGTACCCCACAAAGGTTTTGTTCACTGCACCCCACAAGGATTGTCTTCACTGCACCCCACAAGGATTGTCTTCACTGCACCCCACAAAGATTGTGTTCACTGTACCCCACAAAGATTTTGTTCACTGCACCCCACAAAGATTGTGTTCACTGTACCCCACAAAGATTTTGTTCACTGCACTCCAAAAGGATTGTCTTCACTGCACCCCACAAAGATTGTGTTCACTGTACCCCACAAAGGTTTTGTTCACTGCACCCCACAAAGATTGTGTTCACTGTACCCCACAAAGGTTTTGTTCACTGCACCCCACAAAGATTGTGTTCACTGTACCCCACAAAGATTGTGTTCACTGTACCCCACAAAGGTTTTGTTCACTGCACCCCACAAAGATTGTGTTCACTGTACCCCACAAAGGTTGTGTTCACTGCACCCCACAAAGGTTTTGTTCACTGCACCCCACAAAGATTGTGTTCACTGCACCCCACAAAGATTGTGTTTACTGTACCCCACAAAGGTTTTGTTCACTGCACCCCACAAAGATTGTGTTCACTGTACCCCACAAAGGTTTTGTTCACTGCACCCCACAAAGATTGTGTTCACTGTACCCCCCAAAGATTTTGTTCACTGCACCCCACAAGGATTGTCTTCACTGCACCCCACAAGGATTGTCTTCACTGCACCCCTCAAATATTGTGTTCACTGCACCCCACAAAGGTTTTGTTCACTGCACCCCACAAAGATTGTGTTCACTGTACCCCCCCAAAGATTTTGTTCACTGCACCCCACAAGGATTGTCTTCTCTGCACCCCACAAAGATTGTGTTCACTGTACCCCCCAAAGATTTTGTTCACTGCACCCCACAAGGATTGTCTTCACTGCACCCCACAAGGATTGTCTTCACTGCACCCCACAAAGATTGTGTTCACTGTACCCCCACAAAGGTTTTGTTCACTGCACCCCACAAAGATTTTGTTCACTGCACTCCAAAAGGATTGTGTTCACTGCACCCCAAAAAGATTGTGTTCACTGCAGCCCACACACAGAAAAATGGATGTGGATCACTGACACCTGCCTATCTCCTATCCCACACCACACAGCAATATCGATTGTAGTTTGTAGAACACAGTTTCCCTAAAATTCAGCAGACTCTGTCCCTAACAGGATTGAGAAGAGATCGTAGATCGGGACTAAGTGCAGACCCCACACAGCAATATCGATTGTAGTTTGTAGAACACTCTGACCCTAAAATTCAGCAGCAGCCTCTCCCTAACAGGATTGAGAAGAGATCGTAGATCAGGATTGAGTGCAGACCCCACCCCCCACACAGCAATATCGATTGTAGTTTGCAGAAGACACTGACCCTATAATTCAGCAGACTCTATCCCTAAAATGCCTACAACTCGCCCTGCCTAAACACTCCGACCTGTCCCTCAATTCTATCCGGACACAAATGGTTTTTTCCTGCCTATCTTTCCCTAATCAGCAGCCAGCACGTTGATGTGTGCTCTGTCCCTGATCTAAGCAGCATAATGACGCCGCTGCGGCTGCCTCGAACTTATAAAGACTTGGTCACATGCTTCAGACGGCCAATCACAGCTACTGAGACATTTGCAGGCATGGCTGGGATGTCTTAAGGCACACCAGTTAAACGATTGTTGATTGGCTGTTGAAAGCCCGCCATGAAAAGAGCGCCAAAGCATGCAAAACCCGGAAATAAAACGACCGAACACGGATTTTTACCCGAATATACAGTAAAGTGTCCGTGTCCGTGTTCGTGTTCGGGTAACAAAAATCCAATTATTCGGTACGAACACGAATAATACAGTCCGTGTTCGCTCAACACTACTGAAAATCAGTCTGGGCAGGAAGGGGGTGAAAGTGCACTGTAGGCAAGTGGTTAAGGTGCCCATCTACTAGTTTTTTGAAACTATCAATGCTCCCTGCTGTTACGACTGTTTTCGGAAGAGAATTCCACATCCTTACAGTGAAGAACCCCCTGCGTATTTTATGGTTAAACTGCCTTTCCTCTAGTTTTAGTGAGTGGCCACGTGTCTTATTGTATTCCCTTTCTCTGAATAGGTTTTTCCATATGCTAGTGTAGCGGACCCCCAGAACCCCCTAGGGCCTAGTGATGACCTTCAGAGGCAGAGAGGGGCTACATACCTCCTGTGGGTGTGGATTGTCAGGCATGGTGGGTAGTGATGCAGGTAAAATATACGATGGGCGCCAGTCACTTTTATGCTGAAGTAACAAAATAGTTTATTTCTTCTCAACAGGACAAGAATAAACTGGGGGAGAGAGGGGTAGGGCTCAGGACACCCTTGAAGAACAGTCTATTAGGCAGACTCCGATTACAAAAGACAGGTACTCAGACAGCGGTATAGGATAACAGACCTGGAGAATCATTAAGTATCCATATAGCTTCAGACTGATTTGGGAGGCAACTCCTCTCCACCAGATTCAATCCCTTTTTGTGGTCTGTACTGGCTGGACAGCTGTCTTCCATATGAAACAGGCAGGTTACTCACACAGGTGACTGGATGTCTGTGGATGTTCTTTTCCATGTGGGTCGCTGGCTCTCCTCAGCAGAATCCCAGGCATGTAACTAGGCCTCAGACTTCAGGCCTAGCCAGCAGCAGCACAGCAGCACACACCCTCCCCGAAGGGGGTCCGAGCGGGAAGAGAACGATTATTGGACCTCCCCTCGCTTAAATAAGGTCTCCCAAAATGCCGTAGTGACACTGTAATTGGCTGAGAGAGACATGGACATTAACAGTTTGTTTAACTGTAATTCTCACACTAGTGTCAGAGGCAACAGTGCCACCTACTGACGGAAGGGAGAAACGCAGTCAAACCAGATTAAGAGAGGAAGTTCAATTGACCACAGTAAAATTACAGCCAGGCTAGTAAATGCCCAGCAACTAAATTTAACAGCAACCTTGCATTAAAACAAGGGTGCTACACTAGGGTTGACAGTCAATCGTCTCTTCTCCAGAGAGAATAGGTTCAGTGCTTGTAGTCTTTCCTCATAGCTGATGTCCTCCATTCCCCTAATTATTTTTGTTGCCATTCTCTGGACTTTCTCCAGTTCCAGCACATCCTTCCTGAGGACCGGTGCCCAGAACTGGACAGCATACTCCAGATGTGGCTGGACCAGAGTCTTGTAGAGTGGGAGAATAATCTCTTTATTTCTGGAGTGAATCCCCTTTTTTATACATCCCAGTATTCTGTTGGCTTTGCTTGCAGCGGCTTGGCATTGCATGCCACTGCCAAGCCTGTTGTCTACCGATACCCCCAGGTCCTTTTCCATCCTAGACGCACCCAGAGGTTCCCCCCTTAATGAGTAGCTTGCTTTCTGGTTTCTGGCACCCAAGTGCATTACTTTACATTTTTCAACATTAAACCTCATCTGCCATGTAGTTGCCCACCCCATTATTTTGTTCAGGTCCGCTTGTAAGGTTTCCACATCCTGCCCAGAAGATATTGCCATGCTTAGTTTAGTATCATCCGCAAATACTGAGATTTACTAAATTTTACTCAATATCCCCTCCTCTAGATCATTTATGAATACATTTAACAGGATTGGCCCCAGGACAGAACCCTGGGGGACCCCGCTTTCCACACCCACCCAATCTGAGTACTCCCCATTAATCACCACCCTCTGGACTCTCCCCTGGAGCCAGTTTTCTATCCAGGTACTCACCTTATGGTCCATACCTACCTTCCTTAGTTTGAACAGTAAGCATTTGTGGGGAACGGTATCAAAGGCCTTTGCAAAGTCCAGGTACACCCCATCCACAGGCTTACCTTTATCTAGGTGGCAGCTCACTTCATCATAGAAGATTAATAGATTGGTTTGGCAAGAACGATTTTTCATGAATCCATGCTGATTACTACGAATAATACCATTTTCATTACTAAAGTCTTGTATGTGATCCCTTAACATCTTCTCCAAAATCTTGCAGACTACTGATGTTAGGCTTACCGGCCTATAGTTACGGGGATATATCTCAGCCCCTTTTTACCACGTTGGCTTTTTTTCAATCAGCTGGCACCATACCCGTCTGTAAACTATCCTTAAAGATCAAGAATAATGGTCTGGCAATCACCTGGTTTGAGCTCTTTAAGAACCCTCGGGTGCAAGCCATCTGGTCCCAGTGATTTATTTATGTTAAGTTTCTCTAGTTTAGTTCTAAGTCTATCTTCTGTTAGCCATGGCGGTATTTCCTGAGGTGTGTTGTTTAGTTTGGCCTTACAAGCTGGGTTAGTGTAGCCCCCAATTCCTTTGTGAAGACTGAAGAGAAGAAATTATTTAACACTACCGCCTTTTCCCTGTCCTCTGGGGCCAAAACTCCCTTATCGTCTTTTAGGGGGCCAATGTGTTCTGGCCTCGTTTTCTTACTGTTTATATACTTAAAGAATTTTTTGGGGTTCTTTTTACTCTCTTCCGCTATATGTCTCTTTTGTTCTATTTAAGCCGCCCTGATTTCATCTTTACATTTCTTATTACACTCTTTGTAATGCTTGAATGCTGCCAATGACCCCTCAGTCTTGTATTTTTTGAAGGCCTTTCCTTTAGCATTAATATGCATTTTTATGTTGGAGTTTAGCCACTCAGGGTTTAGTTTTGCTCTTTTAAATTTATTTCCCTTTGGAATGCACTGGTCAATCCCTTTGTTAAGTATGCTCTTGAAGCACTCCCATTTTTCCTCCGTGTTCTTTGTTCCCAGGGTTCTATCCCATTTGATATTTTCTAGCAGAGAGCGCAGTTTTGGGAAATTGGCTCTTTTGAAATTCAGTGTTCTTATATTGCCCTTGTGTTTCCTATTACTATAATTAATACTGAAACTGATTGACCTATGGTCACTGTTTCCTAAGTTGCCCCGTATTTCTATATCCGTGAGCAGGTCTGTATTGTTGGTAATCAGTAGGTCAAGTACCGCATTGTTTCTTGTCGGTGCATTCACCATCTGACCCATGAAATTGTCCTGCAAAACATTTAGGAACTGCCGAGCCTTGGCTGAATGCGCGGTTCCTTCTGCCCAGTCTATATAATGACATTTCCCATCCTTGCTGCCAATCCTATCTGTAAAAGGAGGTCCGCCTCCCCCTCCTCCCTCTGGTTGGGGGGCCTATAGCATACGCCCAATATTACCTTCCCCACAGTGCCTTCCCTTTGAAGTTCTACCCATAGGGATTCTGCCTCGTCCATAGCTCCATTATTAATATCATCCCTCATATTTACCTGTACACTGTTTTGAATATACAGACATACCCCTCCCCCTTTTTACCTTCTCTATCTCTGCGATAAAGGGAATACCCCTGAATAGTCCTCATCCAGTCATGAGAGCTGTCAAACCAAGTCTCCAGTTATTCCCACAAAATCGAAGTCCTCCTCAAACATCAGCAGCTCCAGCTCTCCCATCTTGTTAGGCTTCTGGCATTGGTATACAAGCCTCGTAATTTTGACCGGTTACATATATCCTCATTTGATCAAGAAAAAAACGCTGATACAACCTCAGTTGTATAGCAAATATTTGGCGGAATTTAAAGGCACATACAGGAAAGGCAAATCATTTGGTTAAAAACATGTATATTTTTTTGAAAACATGTATGAAATTAATCAAAAGAAAGAAAACATATGTACATATTCAACATATTAAAATCCCAACTGTATACGGAGAAAGAGAGAAAAATAGGGAAATGGCGCTGCCTAATTGGAAAGGTATATAGAGAGGTAATTAAAGTGCAGATGTGCTGAATACCAGATGATACACTAAATAATTTGTAATGCACTGTAAAGGGAAAAGGGAGGTGACTCTCCCAAGTGGCAAAAAAGCAGTGTAAAATGTAAGGTGCAGAATAAATAAAATACACTAAGGTGCGGTATAATGTATCAAATTACAATGTGACTAGTGGTATACCAAAATAAAATATATGTTAATGAAGTGATATGAAATGGCACTCTAAACCAATATAAAAGGAGAATATAAATATACGGAATGCCTAATAGACTCCTGTAGCAATAAATATTAAAAATCCATTAAAACATGCTATCCAACGCAAATGTGACCATATGGAAAAATAGTGAATCGGTGAAGTATACCTTAATACAAATATTCTAAAGTGAATAATATCCAAAATTAGTGACAAGAAAAATAGAAAAGGTATATAGTGAAAATATTGATTAAATAGTGAAAAAAATGTCCAAAGTGAGACCAGTGCTCTTGTGGGTATATAACACAGTGAGGTATAAAATATATCAAAAAGTTCTTAATTAGCAGCAAGTGACAATTTTCAAACTGGAACGTGCAATGGGTGACCCCGTGGTGGGCGGTGAGGTACTCGGTGACCCCTCTAGTGAATAATGCACTCACCAAAAGTACCCACCCCACACAGTGGTATAGAGCGGGTATGTATGGGAATCCACTGTATGTCCTCCTGTTGGTCCTGGAATAGGGCGTCTGCAGAGGAGGGTTCCTATGTAAGGAGCACCTGGGGTCTGTGTGAAGGGCTCAGACGTAGACCGTGGGTACACCGGATTCCACCAGGGGGTCGCGGGTATTAGTAGGACCAGGGTGTTAAAGTGAATAAAAGGCACATAGTGTGATATCGTTTCAATAGGGTGTTTATTGTACAAACTAGGAGAGGTACTCACATTGAATAAAAGAAGGAAGTGCTCGTAAGACAATCTGTGGAGCGCAGAGCGGTCCAAGCCTCCTTCTCGATGCCGGAAGTGATGCTACACGCTGTACCGGTTTCATACGTCAGTACGTCTTCAGCAGCGTCGGGTCGCTTCTGGCATAACTCCTTATATACATCCGGTAACCAGGCAACCCGAGGTGCACAGATATAATGGGTGTTCCGGATTGCCAACGGCGGACTACGCTAAGATGGTGGCTGATATAAGTTAGGCAAAAGCGATGTAAATCAAATAATATGAGATATCAAATCCGAACCCGGACTGTTATATCCATATATTGCACACTATTAAAAGGCTCTTAGGTCCAATCCAAAACTTAAATTATATAATTCGTTTAGTGCCCGTATATATTGCATGTATATAATCAAAAAAGGAGACAAAAATACAAATAAACTATCTAGATCCCTAAAATAAATTAAAAATACATACATAGACTTTTTTAATAACTTTTAAAATATATAACTATTTAAAATGAAATGTATATGTACATAAATAGGGAATGAAATACGTATAAATATAAATAGGGGCACACCTAGTGGTGTATGTTGGAAATGCTAGAAATAGTGAAAAAGGAATAGTAAAAAAAGGAATCATATAAAAAAAGGAATAGTATAAAAAAGGGGGAGGTGGTAGTATGATTGGCAATGTATGTGATAATAAATGTAAGTACAATGATGCTAGACAAGTTTGATTAAAAAGTTTTATAAAAACTTTTTAAATATTTTTTTAAAATATATAAAAGTCCTATAGGTATTATAGGTCTTGTATACGTGTTTCCTGATCTTGGAAACTATGTGTGATATATCGGTGTTAAACACATAGAAAAAATGCATCCTATGGATTAAACATGGACGTGTAAAAATGCACCCCAAGTATTCGAGTATATAAATATGTTAAAAAATATATAACCATACATTTTAAACATATATAAAATATAATAAAAAATGTAAAAAATATAAAATATATATGTGCAAAATGCATGTAAATTTAGATTTTAAAACTCAAAGTAGAGCAGATGTGGGTACTTCAGATTATTTAAAAATTTGAAATGAAGCAGTTGAGGTCGATGTCTAAATTGAGACCCCTGGGCTGGAGTGTATTCAGTCTATATATCCAGGACGTCTCATTTTTAGAAATTTTTATCTTTTTATTCTCTCCTCGCCAGTGTCCGGATATGGAATCAATGCCACAGAAGGTCATTCCAATAGGGTCTTTGTTATGTTTCTCCAGAAAATGTCTAGATAGACTATGTTTAGGGAAGCCTTTTTTTATATTTTTAATGTGTTCCCTTATTCTGATATATAAAGGCCTAGTTGTTCTCCCGACGTATTGAAGCCGACACGGGCACTCGATGAGATACGTAACATGGTCCGTGCGGCAGGTGATTAGCTTATTAATCCTAAACTCTTCTCCGTTTGCTCTGGATTTAAACTTTAAGATTTTTCTGGGTTGTTGTCGATTTGTTTTACATGCTAGACACCTGTTACATCTAATAAATCCCTTTATGTCATTGAACATTTTGACTGGCTTGGGGGGGTCTACTACATTATGCACCAATCGGTTTCGTAAAGAGGGTGCCCTCCTATATATAAATTTTGGTTTGGTAGGTAGTAGGTTTGATAGAATTTTGTCGGATTTAAGTATTGGCCAGTATCGTTTGATAATACGTTCCGTTTCTTTGAAATTCCTATGAAAACCCGTAATAAAGGCTGTATCATCTCTCTTTTTGTCGTGTGAATGACTCTTATTTAATAAATCTTCTCTATTCATACGTGATACTATTTCTCTTGTTTTTAATAGTGTTTCTCTGTGGTATCCTTTTTCAACAAATCTATTAAGTAGTATCTCTGACTGTGACAAAAAATCCTCCACGTTGTCACATTTCTGCCTCATTCGAATAAACTGGCCTTTTGGGATATTGCCCTTCCAGTTCGGATGATGGCAACTCGTAGCCGGTATGTACCCATTTCTGTCAGTACTTTTAAAAAAGGTCTTACTCTTTAAAACCTGATTGTCGTTAAAAATTAGCAAATCTAAGTAATTAATCTGTTCCCGGCTCCAATTTCCTGTGAACTTGATTCCATAGGGGTTGTTATTGAGTCTGGTAAAGAATTTTTTTAAGGTGTCTTCAGTGCCTTTCCAGAGGATGATGATATCATCTATGTATCGCCTATAGAAAACAAGGTTTTGGAATATCTTGTGTGTAAACGGAGTTCTCTTCAAGCATGTCCATGAGGAGATTGGCAACACTCGGTGCATACTTGGCCCCCATAGCTACTCCCTTAGTTTGTAAGTAGTACTCACGGTTATACCAAAAGAAATTGTGGGACATCGCTAGTTTAAGGCCTTCCATGATATATTGAATTTTTGCATGTTTTAGCTTAGTGCGTTCCTGTAATGCTTTATTCACTGCTTCAAGTCCGTCAGATTGGCTGATACTCGTATAAAGCGAGTTAGCGTCAATTGTGGCTAGAAGACATTGGTCTGGAATTTGGATAGTTTTGAGAATTTTGATAAGGTCAGTACTGTCCTTAAGATGTGATTTCCCCATTTGTACTGCCGGTTGAAGATAGTTATCTAAATATTCACCCAGTCTAGACATTAGTGAGTCCACGCCGCTCACAATTGGTCTGCCGGGAGGTTTCTGTTCCTTTTTTTTTTTAATTTTAGGTAAATAGTATATCACCGGCATTTTGCTAGATTCAGGCATCAGATATTGGGCTTCTTTTTTATTTAATATACCAATGTCTTTGCCCTTCTTTATAAATTCTCTCAGTTTTTTCTTATATGTTTTAGTAGGGTTACCTTTGAGTTTCTTGTATGTATCTGGTACTTGTAAAAGATTAGTCATTTCTGCTTCATAATCTGCTTTGTTAAGGATGACTAATCCACCCCCTTTGTCTGCAGGGCGGATCACAATATTTTTCTTTTTCTCCAATTGCTTGATGGTGTGTTGAATATAGTTGTATTTCTTAGATTTGGTATTGATCTTGTGTAGATCTGCTTCCACCATCTTTTTAAATGCTCCAATACATTCTCCACCAGGGACTTGGGGGTTAAAAACTGAATGGTTTCTAAGACCTGAATGTACAAAAGTAGAATCGTCTGTAACCTGGGTAGAGCCTTTTTGGTTAAAATGTTTTTTAATATTGAGTTTCCTTAGAAATTTATGCAAATCAATAAAAACTTCAAAGGGGTCAACGTCCTTGTTAGGAGCATATTTAAGACCAAGGTCTAAAACATACAGTTAATCAGATGTAAAAACATTATCAGTGAGATTAAAAATACCTTGTCCTAAAATTTGCGTCTTCTTTTTCTTCCTACCACCTCTCTTTCCTCGTGTGCGTCTCCTTGCCCCCAATATTGGTTCTGATATTGATTCTGATACTGGGGTCTCCTGTAGCCTCCTTGTGGAGGACCTCTCCATGTTCCCTGATATCCACCCCCTCCTCTGGGTGGGGCAGGTCTTCGATTTTGGGAATAATGTTGATTCCAGTTGGTGTAACCCTGTGGACCTCTCCATCCAGGCCGTCCCTGAGGTCGTTGCCATTCTTGTGGTTGTTGAGGTCTGTAGGATGGGGGTCTCGTACGTGGGCCTCCCCGAAAAAAATCCCTCGGTTCATTATAGTGAGGTCTATCATAATTGTCCTCCCTGGGGGTATAGGGGCCCCTCCTATCCAGGGGGGAATACCTGTTGTAGGTAGGGATTTGAAACCTGCTCAGGTTTGGCGTGGTCAATATGGGTGGTCGATTCCTGGTTATTGGAGAGGATCTTGTGCCTTGTCTTGGTGTTTCCCTGGTCTGGGCAAACCTATTCATGGGTGGGGGTGGATGGTTGTCTCTGGATTCTCTGATGGGCCTGAATGAGAAAACTTGAGGAGTTTCTAAAGGGGTTTCTGGTTCATCCTCTATATCATCTTCTTCCAGTGATGATTCCATAGATGGAATGATGTTAGGTGTGCTAGGGACTTCCATGTCCTCAACACCACCAGCTTGCCATTTATATACAGTTTGTTTTTTGTAATCATTGACGTCCCTACTGAATTTTTTTCTGTTTTTTTAATTGTAACGCTGTGTCATATTTATTAATATAGGCGTGTAGTTCCTTTTCCTTATCTTTATACTCCTTAAGTTCTGAATAAGGTGCCACTGCAGTCTTAAGATCAGTAATGAGTGCTTCTATATTTCGTAATTTTGTCTGTCTTCTTTTAATAATGACAGTTAGAAGTTCAGTCTCACATCTGTTGAAAAATACATACCACTTGTCTGCAAGTGTTCTATCTTCTAATCCGTCATTGGGATTTACATCCCACCTTAATCTTCTCGGTGTGATTTTCTCTTTTATATACATTCTAAGAATAGATATATCCCACCAGACTCTCAATTGCTTTTCTAATGCGTGTTTTAATTGTTTGAACAATCCGTCCATATCGTGTCTGTTGGCCACTCTTTCTTGGTTAAATATATCTTCTATATTAATAGTCCTATTACTGCAGTATCCAAATAGATCCATAGCTGCAGAGGTAGTCATGCCCCAAAGGGGTATGTGAAAATGATTGGGTAAAACTCCGCGCTTGTGGACTATTTGAATAAAAATGGATGGGATGAATAAATATTAAATTAATTACTAAAAATAGGCTGCAGCCTCCCTGGACTATAGCGAAAAGCTATAAAGTGAATGAAAGAAAAATAGGGAAATGGCGCTGCCTAATTGGAAAGGTATATAGAGAGGTAATTAAAGTGCAGATGTGCTGAATACCAGATGATACACTAAATAATTTGTAATGCACTGTAAAGGGAAAAGGGAGGTGACTCTCCCAAGTGGCAAAAAAGCTGTGTAAAATGTAAGGTGAAGAATAAATAAAATACCCTAAGGTGCGGTATAATGTATCAAATTACAATGTGACTAGTGGTATACCAAAATAAAATATATGTTAATGAAGTGATATGAAATGGCACTCTAAACCAATATAAAAGGAGAATATAAATATACGGAATGCCTAATAGACTCCTGTAGCAATAAATATTAAAAATCCATTAAAACATGCTATCCAACGCAAATGTGACCATATGGAAAAATAGTGAATCGGTGAAGTATACCTTAATACAAATATTCTAAAGTGAATAATATCCAAAATTCGTGACAAGAAAAATAGAAAAGGTATATAGTGTAAATATTGATTAAATAGTGAAAAAAATGTCCAAAGTGAGACCAGTGCTCTTGTGGGTATATAACACAGTGAGATATAAAATATATCAAAAAGTTCTTAATTAGCAGCAAGTGACAATTTTCAAACTGGAACGTGCAATGGGTGACCCCGTGGTGGGCGGTGAGGTACTCGGTGACCCCTCTAGTGAATAATGCACTCACCAGAAGTACCCACCCCACACAGGGGTATAGAGCGGGTATGTATGGGAAAAAACATATAAGAAAAAACTGAGAGAATTTATAAAGAAGGACAAAGACATTGGTATATTAAATAAAAAAGAAGCCCAATATCTGATGCCTGAATCTAGCAAAATGCCGGTGATATACTATTTACCTAAAATTCATAAAAATGGACAGAAACCTCCCGGCAGACCAATTGTGAGCGGCGTGGACAAGGTGGAACTTTCCGATTCTGAAAAACACACATTGAGCGAAGGGTTAAAATACGCCCCAAAAAAAAACCCTTAACAAATTTGAGACATTTGTAGACATCCACAAATATGTGAGGAAGCTCAATGTGAAGAGACATTTTTTGTCAAAAGGCCGGAGAGAGGAACTATGTTTCCTATCAAACTTCAGCGGCTATTCCTTCTGGTTTAAAGAATGCCTCACTTTTTAACCCTCCAGGAGTCCCAAGTCATCATGTTACTGTATTTAAGGACCTAGTCCTCAAGGAACTGGAGGAGAAAAAGTTGGAATTTAAACCCCAAGGTGATCTACAAAAAGGTATCAAATCCCTATGTGAAAAGAAGAACTTAGTGATCAGGCCAGCTGACAAAGGTGGGGGGATTGTGCTATTGAACAAAGACGATTACATCCAAGAAATGGACCGTTTGGTCGCAGATCCAACCACATATTGGGCAGACTAGATGGGCCAAATGGTTCTTATCTGCCGACACATTCTATGTTTCTATGTTTCTATATGAGGTTCTAAGGAATTTTCTTTCTCTTATAAGAAAAAGTTGGAAAAACTCATACAAAAAGGTTTTAGCATGGGGGTCCTAAATGAGAAAGAGAAAGAGTTTCTTGTCCCAGTTGCACCTAGAATCCCCACTATGTATTACCTCCCGAAGGTGCATAAAAGTTTGAACAATCCACCAGGGAGGCCCATAGTGAGTGGAGTTGAGTCTATTACTTCTAGGATAGGAAAATAAGTTGACTACTTTCTGCAACCGTTGGTACAAGAAACACCTGCCTTCCTCAAAGATACATCCCAATGCATCAAAGACATCACGGAAGTAGAGGTCCAAGGGGATGTACTACTCGTTACGGCGGACGTAACATCATTGTATACTATTATACCGCATGAAATGGGTTACGAAGCCGTCAGCACATTCCTAGATGCTAAGCATGACATTCCATTCAAACAGAAGCAGTTCATTTTAGATCTCCTAATTTTTGGGATGGATCACAATTATTTCTATTATAACCAGAATTTCTATCGCCAACGAACAGGAGTGGCCATGGGGGCAAAGTTTGCCCCCAGTCTGGCCAACCTGTTCATGGCCCTCTGGGAAGATAGAAATATTTTCACCAACCGTGCCAAGGAATTGGTCATTTGGAGAAGGTATATTGATGACACATTGCTAGTGTGGAAAGGTGATGAAGTTTCACTGAAAAACTTCATGGATAACCTGAATTGCAACAATTGGGGTATCAGGTTTACTTACCAATACAGCAAGACTTCCATCAATTTCCTGGATTTGGTGATCTATCGGAAAAACACGGGTTTTGCTACCCGATCCTTCTTTAAGCCAACGGATAGAAATGGATTTATAGCCATAGATAGTTGTCATCATCCGAAGTGGCTTAATTCGGTACCCAGGAGTCAATTTAGAAGGATCCGAAGGAACTGCACCGTACAGGAAGATTTTCAACAACAAGTGGGAACTCTGAAACAGAGGTTTGTTGAGAAAGGGTACGACATTTCTGAATTAAATAAAGAGATTGAAAGTGTCACCCCCATGGAACAGAAGAAACTCGTGGAACCAAAGGATAAAACTAAACAAACATCTCCTCACTTTGAATATGCATTCACCACCAAGTTTTCCAGTAATTATAAATGGCTTAATTATGTCTTCAGAAAATACTGGGGGGTCCTACAAGAAGACAAAATTCTAGGACCAGTCATACCGACCCAACCAAAAATTATCTTCAGAAAGGCGACTAATCTGAAAGATATAATAGCTACAAATCCAGTTGAGAGACCACTTAAGACAGGGATATTCCCAAACATGAAAGGCTTCTATCCTTGTAAAAGGTGCCGGATATGCACAGAAGCCACCACAGTGAGAACTAATAAGTTCATTTCCACTGTAACAGAGAAAGAATATCCCATTAGAGAGTTTATCTCATGTCACACCAAAGGGGTCATCTACCTGCTACAATGCGAGTGCAACCTGCAGTATGTAGGAAGAACAATTAGAACAGCAAGCATTCGCGTAGGAGAACATTTAACCAACATTCACAATGGATTTCCAGGGCACAGTGTTTGCCAACACTATGCCACATGTCATCATAAGGATTCCAAGAAATTAAAAATCACAGTTATTGAGAAACATGTCCCCCACTGGAGAGGTAGTAACCTGCAGAGGTCAATCTCGAGACGTGAGACTTTTTGGATATACGAACTAAAATGCTATAGGCCGAGAGGCCATAACATTGATTGGGACATCAACTCACACATCAATAACAGCTAAAAGTATAGCCAGCTATTTCCCTAAAACCATAACCAGCATGAGACACCTTAGTACATTTATTCACTACATATACACATTCAATATATATTGTATATAATATCGATCAAGTGTAATTTTAAAGTTGAATTTTAAAATTTGTACAAGAATTTTATATGTGATTTTAATAAGTTTTATTATTTTATACTGTTCAAGGTGACACATATGCTTAGATCCATAGGGGTTTCAGTTTTTTAATGTAAATTAGTATTGCAACTGGCTTATGAATGTCACCGCATACAGGAAGCACATAGCCAGTCACTTCCGGTGTCATAGTCTGAATTTTATAATTAAAGTTCGTTTTGGTCGAATAAAAGATTAACTTTGTTTATTTTAATTGAAGTTGAGAGTTCAAGTGGGAGTTTTTATCTCCCGCTCTCAAATTTGCAATACCTTATTGATATTCATTTTAATAGGCCGAGAAGGAGGAGTTGGATAAAGATAGGTAGGCGTCAAGTATATTATAATTATACCATCAACATGCCGCCTTATCTGTAGTACTGTAAAACAGACTATTCTGACATCCTGGCCATAATTAGAAAATACATTATTAAACTTAAGCCGAGGGACCCGCAAGAGACTTCCGGAGCCTTCCCTGCGGACACCGGAAGTGACGCGGCTCCCTGCAGAATAAATAGGACGGAAGTTACGGCGCACGAGAACCTCCTTTCTCTGAAGATAACCTATCGGTGGAAACGCGTCAGATAGGAGGCGTGCCGTCACTACGCCGCTTGGGAACCGGGCTGCAGCCGGTCCCAGGCAATACAGTAATTCCTCATCGCTTTTGCAACAATTAGCGCATTTGTCTGCATAACATGTAAGTGCAATATTTATTTGAATAAATTATGTATCAAAGGTAATGCACTATTAGTTGGTCATTCCTTTACATGCTATGCTGAGTGAGACGATCCATTGAGTTTATTCAATCAAGTGGCTGTCAATATCATCTGGATAAGGAGATACACTCTTGTGAGAATTTGTGGCAGTGTGCGTTGTCCATATCTATCTGGTAAGAGGCCCAGCGGGCTACCTTGCATGCACGGTGGAGAGCACATATTTTGGTTGGAGCACAGGGATTGTTGGCTTTTGCAGAGGAGAGCACTTATTTTTATTCTGTCCGGTAAGGAGAAATTCCAGCAGGTGGAGGGAACTTAAGTCACCATTTGAGTTTGTCACCATCTGTCAACATTTATATCACGGGATTTTATTCCAACACATTGTTTTGCAGTTATTGCATATCACTATTATTTGATAAAGCGCACCATCATTTTACTTATAATTTTGGATATTATTCACTTTAGAATATTTGTATTAAGGTATACTTCACCGATTCACTATTTTTCCATATGGTCACATTTGCGTTGGATAGCATGTTTTAATGGATTTTTAATATTTATTGCTACAGGAGTCTATTAGGCATTCCGTATATTTATATTCTCCTTTTATATTGGTTTAGAGTGCCATTTCATATCACTTCATTAACATATATTTTATTTTGGTATACCACTAGTCACATTGTAATTTGATACATTATACCGCACCTTAGTGTATTTTATTTATTCTGCACCTTACATTTACACGGCTTTTTTGCCACTTGGGAGAGTCACCTCCCTTTTCCCTTTACAGTGCATTACAAATTATTTAGTGTATCATCTGGTATTCAGCACATCTGCACTTTAATTACCTCTCTATATACCTTTCCAATTAGGCAGCGCCATTTCCCTATTTTTCTCTATAGTCCAGGGAGGCTGCAGCCTATTTTTAGTAATTAATTTAATATTTATTCATCCCATCCATTTTTATTCAAATAGTCCACAAGCGCGGAGTTTTACCCAATCATGTATACGGAGAAAAAACTTCAATATAAATTCAAATTGGATATACAGACATTGTGCGTGGTTCATTGCAAAAGGTAGGTATTGTTGTATTAGTCTGGAAAGGTCGACGCGTTTCACTTTGCGCTTCTTCTGGACCTCAGATGTTTAAATACTCTCTTAGCAAGATAAACAAAATATATAATTAGTAACCAGTAGACATTGTCAGATATTTACATTTTTTGCGTTTTATTCATATAGCAGCCAAAAGGATTAAATGCATTAACCAACCTCCTGTGATGCAATAAACTGTATAATCCATGGCAACTCAACGACCAGTGGGGGCCACAGGGGGAAAGGGGGAAAAAAACACCTATATTATAACACAATAAAGAGTATGTAACCTCTCAAGATTATTCTCCCCAGGACCAATATCCCAGTTAGATGTTTATCCCATAGTTACCTATGGTTCCAATTTAGTCTTGAATAGAGGACGGCAGGGCGGCAGATAACACAATAAGCAATAAATTTTGCCTGGCTGAAAAAAGTATATAACCGTTTAGATCATATAGCTGGAAGAAGCACTGATATAATTTTCAAATTAATTTGTGTTTGCATTTACCTTGTGAGCTGTCAAGGTTGAAATTCACAGCTCAGAAATTTATTCTATTTCTCTAGTACAATAGAGGGTAAACACTTCCGGTATTTTGAGAAAAAATTTCACTGATTTTCCTATATGATCTATAATAAGAATCAAATAAGAAGTGAATTTATATATGGAGAGGGTATCTGATTATATATTTCTCACAATAAGGTTATAGACTTATATACTTACAGGCTATATATGTAACGCTGAGCGCTCCGGTCCCTGCTCCTGGACCGGAGCGCTCGCGGCGTTCGTCCCTGCAGAGTACCCCGGTCAGACTCTCTGACCGGGGACACTCTGTCCCTGCCTCCGTCGGGGACGCGGTCCGCGCTGCGAGGTGTCCCCGCGCGCGTCCCAGGTCCACTCACCTGTGCCCGCTCCGGCTCTCTCCTCCGCTCCCCACTCACGTGGTTCCCGGCGCTCGCGTCCCTGCACCATATTGCGCGCGTGCGCCGGCTGTTTGAAATTTAAAGGGCCAGTGCACCAGTAATTGGTGCCTGGCCCAAACCTCCCTTACTGTTTCCTATATAAGTGACCTGCCCCTTCCTGCCCTTGCTGGATCTTTTTTGCCTCAGTGCCTTAGTGAAAGCGTTATTTGTGTAATCCCTTGCCTGTTGCCGAACCCTTGCTAACGATTACCGCCTCTGAACCTGTGCTGCCTGCCCTGACCTTTGCTACGTCTGACTACGCCTCTGCCTGTCCCTTTTTTTACTACGCCCTATCTCAGCAGTCAGTGAGGTTGAGCCGCTACCGGAGGACACGACCTGGTAGTTACCACCGCAGCAAGACCATCCTGCTTTGCGGCGGGCTCTGGTGAAAACCAGTAACTACTTAGAACCGATCCTCCGGTACGGTCCACGCCATTCCCTCACTTACACAGCGGATCCACTCCCTGCACCGCTCCTGCTACCAGTCCGGATCCTGACAGTTAGATCCGGCCATGGATCCTTGAGGGGCCTCTGCCTAGTGTCGCGGACCTTACTACAGTTGTGGCCCAGCAGTCGCAGCAGATTGCCCAGCAAGGTCAACAGCTGGCACAGTTGACCGCCATGCTGCAGCAGCTTCTTCCAGCACAGCAGCAGCCACTTCCTCTGCCTGCACCTGCTTCACCACCGCAGTCTGTGGCCGCCGCCACTTCTAGAGTCCGTCTGCCCATGCCGGCCAAGTACGACGGTGATCCCAAGTTGTGCTGCGGATTCTTATCCCAATGCTCCCTTCACCTGGAGATGTCGGCTGAGCAGTTCTCCTCGGAGCGAGCCAAGGTGGCATTTGTCGTTAGCCTGCTTTCGGGGAAGGCCCTGGCCTGGGCTACACCGCTTTGGGACCGCAACGATCCTGCCATTGCAAGTGTCCAGAGTTTCTTTCAGGAATTCTGGAGTGTCTTTGAGGAGCCAGCCCGGGCTGCCTCAGCAGAGACTGCGTTATTGAACTTGTCTCAGGGGAGTTCCTCTGTCGGAGACTATGCTATCCGTTTCCGCACCATTGCTTCGGAACGCTCCTGGAATAACGAGGCGCTCTCTGCTACCTTTAAGAAAGGCTTGTCCAGCGCCATAAAGGACGTCCTGGCCGCACGAGAAGTCCCTACCAACCTGAGTGACCTCATCCATTTGGCCACCAGGATTGACCTGCGTTTTGCTGAGTGACGAGAGGAACTGCTACAGGAAAAGGGAAGTGCTCGTCCCAGACGCTTTCCTCGTCTGGCTCCTATCTTCCAGCATCCACCGCAACCCTCTTCTGGGCCTCCTGCCGAGGAAGCCATGCAGGTGGATCGGTCTCGCCTGACCACGCAAGAAAGGAACCGCCGTAGAGACGAGAACCTCTGTTTGTACTGTGCCAGTACTGAGCACTTTCTGAAGGACTGTCCTCTCCGTCCACCACGTCAGGGAAATTCCCGCACCTAGTCAACGTGGGAGAGGCGTTGCTAGGTGTGAATACCTCCTCTCCACGCATTACTGTATCCGTCCGGATTTCCGTGTCCGCCAAGATCTCCTTTGCTGCCTTTCTGGATTCCGGTTCAGCCGGTAACTTCATCGACGCCTCGTTGGTGAACAAGTTCAACATCCCTGCGGTTCGTTTGCTGAAGTCCATCTTCATCTCCACAGTAAGGCTCCATGTACACGGGACGCTGGAAATGGCCGTTTAGGAGCAGTTGGGCGTTTTTTTCAGAAGTCCCTGAACGCAGCTCCATGTTATCTTATCTGTCCATGTACACATGGTAGTTTACAGTCATTTGCAGGCAGTTGCGTTCAGGGACTTTTTTTAGAACGCAATTATATTGCGTTCGAACGTGTGTTTCCCGACGTTTCAAACGCAGAAACGCGGCCGAACGTGACTAAACGTGACTGAACGTGATGAACCTACGTTCAGCCACGTTATACGTTTTTTTTCTTCCATTCAAAATCAATGGTTCCCTATGGGAGCCTATTGATTTGAATGGAAGTCGCACCGCAAGTCGGATCCGACTTGCGGCACGACCTGCACTGTGAGAATCTAGAGGGGGAACTCCACGCCAAAAATGGGAAAAAAAACTGCGTGGGGTTCCCCCCCAGGTTCCAAACCAGGCCCTTCGGGTCCGGAATGGAATTTGAGGGTAGCCCCACGCCGAAAAAACGGCGTGGGGTCCCCCCCAAAATCCATACCAGACCCTTATCCGAGCATGCAGCCCGGCAGGCCAGGAAAGGGGAGGGGACGAGCGAGCGGCCCCACCCCCCCTGGACCACACCAGGCCACATGCCCTCAACATGGGGGGGTGTTGGTGCTTTGGGGCAGGGGGAGCTCTGCACCCCCCACCTCAAAGCACCCTGCCCCCATGTTGATGAGGACAAGGGCCTCATCCCCACAACCCTGGCCGGTGGTTGTGGGGGTCTGCGGGCAGGGGGCTGATCGGAATCTGGAAGCCCCCTTTAACAAGGGGGCCCCCAGATCCCGGACCCCCTCCCTGTGTGAATGGGTATTGGGGTACACTGTACCCCTACCCATTCACCCCATAAAAGATAGTGTATGTAAATAATGACAGGAGACGTTTTGGAAAGTTTATTAAAAATCTTCATCCGGCTCTTCGGGGTCTTCTCCTCTCCGGGGGTCTTCTGCTCTTTTGCTGTCCGCCCTTCTGCTGTCCTCTCTTCTTGTCTTCTCCTCTCCGGGGGTCTTCTGCTGTCTTCTCTCCGTGGGGTCTTTTGCTCTTTTGCTGTCCGCCCTTCTACAGTCCTCTCCTCTCCGGGGGTCTTCTGCTGTCTTCTCTCGTGGGGTCTTCTGCTCTTTTGCTGTCCGCCCTTCTGATGTCCTGTCTTCTTGTCTTCTCCTCTCCGGTCTTCTGCTCTTGTGCTGTCGGCTGTCGGTTCTCCTTCTTCCTCCGGTCCTCCTCCGACGACGTCTCCAGCGATTATGCCGGCCTCTGGTCTCTGCAGCTTATTATATAGCCATTAGGGGCGTGGCCGCCAGATGACGTCATCGGGAGACCACGCCCCTTGTGTCACATGTGACACAAGGGGCGTGGTCTCCCGATGACGTCATCTGGCGGCCACGCCCCTAATGGCTATATAATAAGCTGCAGAGACCAGAGGCCGGCATAATCGCTGGAGACGTCGTCGGAGGAGGACCGGAGGAAGAAGGAGAACCGACAGCCGACAGCACAAGAGCAGAAGACCGGAGAGGAGAAGACAAGAAGACAGGACATCAGAAGGGCGGACAGCAAAAGAGCAGAAGACCCCACGAGAGAAGACAGCAGAAGACCCCCGGAGAGGAGAGGACAGCAGAAGGGCGGACAGCAAAAGAGCAGAAGACCCCACGGAGAGAAGACAGCAGAAGACCCCCGGAGAGGAGAAGACAAGAAGAGAGGACAGCAGAAGGGCGGACAGCAAAAGAGCAGAAGACCCCCGGAGAGGAGAAGACCCCGAAGAGCCGGATGAAGATTTTTAATAAACTTTCCAAAACGTCTCCTGTCATTATTTACATACACTATCTTTTATGGGGTGAATGGGTAGGGGTACAGTGTACCCCAATACCCATTCACACAGGGAGGGGGTCCGGGATCTGGGGGCCCCCTTGTTAAAGGGGGCTTCCAGATTCCGATCAGCCCCCTGCCCGCAGACCCCCACAACCACCGGCCAGGGTTGTGGGGATGAGGCCCTTGTCCTCATCAACATGGGGGCAGGGTGCTTTGAGGTGGGGGGTGCAGAGCTCCCCCTGCCCCAAAGCACCAACACCCCCCATGTTGAGGGCATGTGGCCTGGTGTGGTCCAGGGGGGTGGGGCCGCTCGCTCGTCCCCTCCCCTTTCCTGGCCTGCCGGGCTGCATGCTCGGATAAGGGTCTGGTATGGATTTTGGGGGGACCCCACGCCGTTTTTTTCGGCGTGGGGCTACCCTCAAATTCCATTCCGGACCCGAAGGGCCTGGTTTGGAACCTGGGGGGGAACCCCACGCAGTTTTTTTTCCCATTTTTGGCGTGGAGTTCCCCCTCAAGATTCTCACAGTGCAGGTCGCGCCGCAAGTCGGATCCGACTTGCGGTGCGACTTCCATTCAAATCAATAGGCTCCCATAGGGAACCATTGATTTTGAATGGAGGCAGAAAAACGCTGCTAAAAGCAACGTGGCCAAACGTGCAATAACGCAAATGGAAAAAGCTACTGAAAGCACGTTTAACAGCTGCTTTTTCCCGGCGTCAGAAATAGCTTTGCAGGACGTTTTTTCTAACGTCCCGTGTACATGGAGCCTTAATGGAGAGAGACTCGACGGCATGGTGCAGTTCCGTACAGAACCCCTCCAGATGGACATTGGAGTTCTGCATTCCGAGCGATTGGAGTTTTTTGTGTTACCCCATTGCACCTCAGAACTCCTCTTGGGTCTGCCCTGGCTCCAGCGCCATTGTTCCGTTCTGGATTGGACCTCCGGAGAGGTTCGAAGCTGGGGTCCGGCTTGTTTCGGCAGATGTCTCAAGCCGATAAGAGGCAAGTCTGCACCTGTTATTTCTCCTCCTCCCGGTCTGCCTGAACCATATGCAGATTTTTCAGACGTTTTTTGCAGAAAACAAGCGGAGGTGTCGCCTCCGCATAGGCCATATGACTGCCCCATTGACTTGCAACCTGGCACTATGCCGCCTAGGGGAAGAATCTTTCCTCTCTCCCCTCCAGAGACTCTAGCCATGTCAGAGTATATCCAGGAGAACCTGCAGAGAGGGTTTATCAGGAAATCCTCTTCTCCTGCCGGAGCAGGATTCTTCTTTGTTGCTAAGAAGGACGGCACCCTTAGGCCTTGCATAGACTTTCGGGGTCTCAACAGCATTACTGTAAAGAACCGTTATCCTCGTCCCCTGATTACGGAACTCTTTGACCGGTTACAAGGCGCCAAGTACTTCATCAAGTTGGATCTCAGAGGGGCCTATAACCTTATTCGCATCCGAGAGGGTGATGAGTGGAAGACGGCTTTTAACACCCGAGACGGGCATTTTGAGTACTTAGTCATGCCTTTCGGACTCTGTAACGCTCCAGCGGTCTTCCAGGAGTTCGTTAACGACATTTTCTGAGACCTGCTCTATACCTGTGTCGTGGTCTATTTGGATGACATTCTCATCTTCTCTACTAACTTGGATCAACACCGTGCTCATGTCCGCTTAGTACTCTCCCGTCTCAGGAAGAACCGCCTCTACGCTAAATTTGAAAAGTGCTTGTTCGACCGTACCAGTCTTCCCTTCCTGGGCTACATCATTTCCGCCAATGGACTACAAATGGATCCTGCCAAACTGTCTGCCATCCTGGACTGGCCTCGTCCCTCTGGCCTTAAGGCCATCCAGCGATTCCTCGGATTCGCGAACTATTATAGACAGTTCATTACGCATTACTCCACCCTTGTGGCACCAATTGTAGCCCTAACCAAGAAGGGGGCTAACCCGAAATCTTGGCCTCCCCAGGCCGAGAAGGCCTTCAGCGCTCTTAAATCTGCTTTTGCCACCGCCCCAGTTCTATCTAGACCGGATCCTACTAAGCCGTTCTACCTGGAAGTAGACGCCTCCTCCGTTGGTGCTGGTGCTTTGCTCATGCAAAAGACTCCGAGAGGCAAGTCGGTTACTTGCGGGTTTTTCTCTAAGACTTTCTCTTCCACTGAAAGAAATGATTCTATTGGGGATAGAGAATTACTCGCCATCAAGCTGGCCTTGGAGGAGTAGCGGCACTTACTTGAAGGATCGGTACATCCCGTGAACATTTACACGGATCATAAAAATGTATCATACCTCCAGTCTGCTCAGAGACGAAATCCCCGCCAAGCTCACTAGTCTCTATTTTTTGCCAGATTTAACTTCCGGATCCACTTTCGTCCAGCGAGCAAGAACTTCAGGGCCGATGCCCTCTCTCGTTCTTCTGATGTCACAGGAGAGGAAGTCAAGCCACAGCACATTGTGCCCCCGGAATGTCTGGTCACCGTGGCACCTGTAGACATGCGTAACCTCCCTCCCGGAAAAACCTATGTTTCTCCCCGTCTTCGCCTAAAAGTTCTTAAGTGGGGACATTCTTCTCTTCTCGCAGGACATCCTGGCGTCCGAAAGACTGTACAACTTATCTCCAGGAGATATTGGTGGCCATCCTTGGAGAAGGACATCTCTGAATTTGTGCAGTCCTGCTCTGTATGTGCCAGAGACAAAACCCCTCGCCATAGACCCGCCGGCTTTCTACAGCCACTTCCCATACCAGAGACCCCTTGGTCCAATATCACGATGGACTTCGTTACCGACCTACCACCATCTCACGGGAAAACTATAATTTGGGTCATCATAGATCGCTTCTCGAAGATGGCGCACTTCATCCCGTTGCCAGCCTTACCATCCGTGCTTCAGTTGGCCAAGCATTTCCTCCGACACATCTTCCGGTTACACGGCCTGCCTTCACACATTGTCTCCGATAGAGGAGTTCAGTTTGTGTCCAAATTCTGGAGGGCTCTTTGTGGACGGCTTAAAATCAAGCTGGATTTCTCTTCTTCATACCACCCCTAAACCAACAGACAAGTGGAGCGGGTCAATCAAATCTTGCGACCTTCGCCACTTCGTTTCCTCCCGTTAAGACGATTGGGTCCACAAAGACTCTTCCGCCACCAACAAGTCTCCCTTCTTCGTGGTTTACGGTCATCATCCTCTGCCTCCTCTGCCGTTGTCCTCCTCCTCCGGTGTACCTGCAGTGGATGACCTGGTGCAAGACTTTTCTACCATCTGATGTGAGACGCGCCTGTGCCTCTTACAGGCCTCATCCCGCATGAAAATCCAAGCGGACAAGAAACGTCGGCCTCCTCCTGTCCTGGTTCCTGGGGACAGAGTTTGGCTCTCCTCCAGGTACATCCGCTTCAGGGTTCCTAGTTACAAGCTTGGTCCTCGTTACTTGGGACCCTACAAGGTCAAGAAGAGGATCAATCCTGTGTGTTACCAACTCCATCTCCCTTCCTCCCTTAAAATTCCCAACTGTTTTCATGTCTCCCTCCTCAAGCCTGCGGTCTTCAATCGCTTTTCCCCCAAGAATCTTCCTCCCACGCCTGTATCCGGTACCTCGGATGTCTTCTCCGTTCAGGAGATATTGGCCTCTAAATTGGTCAGGGGGAGAAGATATTTTTTGGTGGACTGGGAGGGCTGCGGTCCTAAAGAGAGATCCTGGGAGCCAGAGGAGAATATCTTGGACCGCAACCTCATCCTCAGGTTTCTGGGTACTAAAAAGAGGGGGAGACCAAAGGGGGGGTACTGTAACGCTGAGCGCTCCGGTCCCTGCTCCTGGACCGGAGCGCTCGCGGCGTTCGTCCCTGCAGAGTACCCTGGTCAGACTCTCTGACTGGGGACATTCTGTCCCTGCCTCCGTCGGGGACGCGGTCCGCGCTGCGAGGTGTCCCCGCACGCGTCCCACGTCCCAGGTCCACTCACCTGTGCCCGCTCCGGCTCTCTACTCCGCTCCCCGCTCACGTGGTTCCCGGCGCGCGCGTCCCTGCACCATAGGGCGCGCGTGTGCCGGCTGTTTGAAATTTAAAGGGCCAGTGCACCAGTAATTGGTGCCTGGCCCAAACCTCCCTTACTGTTTCCTATATAAGTGACCTGCCCCTTCCTGCCCTTGCCGGATCTTTGTTGCCTCAGTGCCCTAGTGAAAGCATTATTTGTGTAATCCCTTGCCTGTTGCCGAACCCTTTGCTAACGATTACCGCCTCTGAACCTGTGCTGCCTGCCCTGACCTTTGCTACGTCTGACTAGGCCTCTGCCTGTCCCTTTTGTACTATGCCTATCTCAGCAGTCAGTGAGGTTGAGCCGCTACCGGAGGACACGACCTGGTAGTTACCGCCGCAGCAAGACCATCCCGCTTTGCGGCGGGCTCTGGTGAAAACCAGTAACTACTTAGAACCGATCCTCCGGTATGGTCCACACCATTCCCTCACTGACACAGCGGATCCACTCCCTGCACCGCTCCTGCTACCAGTCCGGATACTGACAATATATATATATATATATATATATATATATATATATATAAAAAGAGCTTACAGCTCTAAGTGTAGTTTGTATAAAGTAGCGATATTCGAGGAGATATACATCTGTCTTAGGAAGCAGGGAAAGGGAAGGATGGTTCCATATCCCATGTAAGCCTCAAGAAGACTCTTACCGCTGGGGAAAAGGATAAAATGAATATATATGGTTTAGGAGGGGTCACCATAGAAAACGTGGCCCATTCCATTAAACAGCGTCTGTTTCAAATGTAGGTCTACTTACTTTGGTGTGTGTCTCCGCCTGTATCCCGCCGTCCTGTCATATTCAATGGTGGTGTAGTGGCCTAAATACCCCCAACACACCGGCCGCTAATCGGCACAGGTGTTTAATGATGATTGCGGCGCACCGGAAGTGCGTCATATACTTACTCCCGGAGATGACGTTCGCTGGAACGCATCTCCACCGGAAGAGGAGAAATCGAGCGGAAGTGACGTTCGCTCACCAACAACCCATCAGGGGTGGGTCATCGCCGCCCTGACACTCCCGCAAACGGTGTCTCCAATAGCGGCCACTGGATATTATGCTGTAACCATGGGGACACACAGTGCATGCAAAGACAACATTTGTCTATGAGAGCGGAAGGTCAGTAAAACTACCTATGTGTGTCTTTGGAAGCTGACAAGCTGTAGACTTGCTCAGTCTGTGTTAGTTAGGGACTGCATTGTGTGTAGTAAGCGCCGGGACACGGCTAGGCTTTTGTTTATTATTATTATTACTGCTTGTTTTCTAAAAAGTCACTGTACAGCACCTGTATATAGACTTGTATATAACACCAATAAACACCGCACTGTTTGTCACTACCTCACTGGATTTGGTATCTGTGCCTGAAAAACTGCTTATCCCAGGGAGCTTTGCACCTGCTACCTGTTCCCCAGCTTACATATGGTGGAGACCTGCGGGCACTGGTAGTAAGTTACAGATGTAGAATTAGCCAGTGGAAAGCAAGTTTCAGAGGGCAGAAATGGGGGCATTAGCGGTAGGGTGTTCGGAGCTCCTATACCCAGGGTGGGTACAGGGATAAATCAAGAGAGCAGCCTAAAAACATCAAATGAGGATAAATGTAACCGATCAAAATTAAGAGGTTTGTATACCAATGCCAGAAGCCTGGCCAACAAGATGGGAGAGCTGGAGCTGCTGATGTTTGAGGGGGACTTAGATTTTGTGGGGATAACTGAGACTTGCTTTGACAGCTCTCATGACTGGATGGCGACCATTCAGGGGTATTCCCTTTATCGCAGGGATAGAGAGGGTAAAAAAGGGGGAGGGGTATGTTTGTATATTAAGAACAGTATACAGGTAAATATGAGGGATGATATTAATAATGGAGCTAAGGACGAGGCAGAATCCCTATGGGTAGAGCTTCAAAGGGAAGGCACGGTGGGGAAGGTAATATTGGGCGTATGCTATAGGCCCCCCAACCAGAGGGAGGAGGGTGAGTGTTTTGCAGGACAATTTCATGGGTCAGATGGTGAATGCACCGACAAGAAACAATGCGGTACTTGACTTACTGATTACCAACAATACAGACCTGCTCACGGATATAGAAATACGGGATAACTTAGGAAACAGTGACCATAGGTCAATTGGTTTCAGTATTAATTACAGTAATAGGAAACACAAGGGTAACATAAGGACACTGAATTTCAAAAGAGCCAATTTCCCTAAACTGCGCTCGCTGCTAGAAAATATCAAATGGGATAGAACCCTGGGAACAATGAACACGGAGGAAAAATGGGAGTGCTTCAAGAGCATACTTAACAAGGGGGTGGGCCAGTGCATTCCACAGGGAAATAAATTTAAAAGAGCAAAACTAAACCCTGGGTGGCTAAACTCCAACATAAAAATGTATATTAGAGCTAAAGAAAAGGCCTTCAAAAAATACAAGACTGAGGGGTCATTGGCAGCATTTAAGCATTATAAAGAGTGTAATAAGAAATGTAAAGATTAAATCAGGGCGGCTAAAATAGAACACGAGAGACATATAGCGGAGGAGAGTAAAAAGAACCCCAAGAAGTTCTTTAAGTATATAAACAGTAAGAAAGTGAGGTCAGAACACATTGGCCCCATAAAAGATGACAAAGGAAATATGGCCACTGAGGACAGAGAAAAGGCGGAAGTGTTAAATAATTTCTTTTCTTCAGTCTTCACAAAGGAATCGGGGGGCTACACGAACCTTGCTTGTAAGGCCGAACTAAATAATACACCTCAGGAAGTGCCGCCATGGCTAACAGAGGATAGACTTAGAGCTAAACTAGAGAAACTTAACATAAATAAATCCCCGGGACCGGATGGCTTGCACCCGAGGGTTCTTAATGAGCTCAGCCAGGCGATTGCCAGACCATTATTCTTGATCTTTAAGGATAGTTTACAGACGGGTATGGTGCCAGCTGATTGGAAAAAAGCCAATGTGGTACCAATATTTAAAAAGGGGCCGAGATATATCCCGGGTAACTATAGGCCGGTCAGCCTAACATCAGTAGTCTGCAAAATTTTGGAGGGGATGTTAAGGGACCACATACAAGACTTTAGTAATGAAAACGGTATTATAAGTAGTAATCAGCATGGATTCATGAAAAATTGTTCGTGCCAAACCAATCTATTAACCTTCTACGATGAAGTGAGCTGCCACCTAGATAAAGGTAAGCCTGTGGATGTGGTGTATCTGGACTTTGCAAAGGCCTTTGACAACGTTCCCCACAAACGCTTACTGTACAAACTAAGGAAGGTAGGTATGGACCGTAAGGTGAGTACCTGGATAGAGAACTGGCTCCAGGGGAGAGTACAGAGGGTGGTGATTAATGGGGAGTACTCGGATTGGGCGGGTGTGGAAAGTGGGGTCCCCCAGGGTTCTGTCCTGGGACCAATCCTGTTTAATTTATTCATAAATGATCTGGAGGAGGGGATATCGAGTACAATCTCAGTATTTGCTGATGATACTAAATTAGGCATGCCAATATCTTCTATGCAGGATGTGGAAACCTTGCAAGCGGACCTGAACAAAATAACGGGGTGGGCAACTACATGGCAGATGAGATTTAATGTTGAAAAATGTAAAGTAATGCACTTGGGGGCCAGAAACCAGAAAGCAAGCTACTCACTAGGGGGGGAACCTCTGGGTGAGTCTAGGATGGAAAAGGACTTGGGGGTACTGGTAGACAACAGGCTTGGCAGTGGCATGCAATGCCAAGCCGCCGCAAGCAAAGCCAACAGAATACTGGGATGTATAAAAAAGGGGATTCACTCCAGAAATAAAGAGATTATTCTCCCACTCTACAAGACTCTGGTCCGGCCACATCTGGAGTATGCTGTCCAGTTCTGGGCACCGGTCCTCAGGAAGGATGTGCTGGAACTGGAGAAAGTCCAGAGAAGGGCAACAAAAATAATTAGGGGAATGGAGGACATCAGCTATGAGGAAAGACTACAAGCACTGAACCTGTTCTCTCTGGAGAAGAGACGATTGAGGGGGGATATGATATCAATGTACAAATACTGTACTGGTGACCCTAGCATAAGGAACAAACTATTCAGAGAAAGGAGATACAATAAGACACGTGGCCACTCACTAAAATTTGAGGAAAGGCGGTTTAACCTTAAAGTGCGTAAGGGGTTCTTCACGGTAAGAGCGGTAAGGATGTGGAATTCTCTTCCACAAGCAGTCGTATCAGCAGGGAGCATTGATAGTTTCAAAAAACTATTAGATGGACACCTTAAAGACCACAACATACAGGGGTATACAATGTACGGTTAAAAGCAAACACACACACACATCATAGGTTGAACTGGATGGACTGATGTCTTTTTTCAACCTCACTAACTATGTAACTATGTAACTATGTACTTAAAGGGCCAGTACCTGGAGTGACTAAACATGGAAGAAATCCTCAAACAGTTGGTGTTATCGAACGCTGCACAGCAGCAAGCAAACTCTTTGTTTAAACAACAGATTCGTGTTGTACAAGAACAAACGAAGCAAGCAAACGCTGCACAACAGCAAGCAAACTCTTTGATTCAACAACAGATTGGTGCTGTACAAAATCAAACCCAGTTGATGTTTGAAAAACTGGCAAGTGCTGCAGAAGCAGACAGAAAGGTGCTGGTTGAGGTGGTGCAGACACTTGCACAGGAGTCTGCTGTGAAAACAGAAGCAGTTAGAGACCGCTCCTCAGCCATCCATGTTGGTCGGTTCCTGTCCAAGATGACTGCTGATGATGACCCAGAGGCCTTTCTGGTTACATTTGAGAGAACCGCTGAGAGGGAAGGCTGGCCCAAAACCCAGTGGGCAGGATTGATCGCTCCCTTACTTACTGGGGAATCGCAGAAGGCCTATTATGATTTGGAGTCCGTGGATGCAGGAGAGTATGAAAAGGTCAAGCAGGAAATCCTGGCGCGTCTCGGTGTCAACTTGGCCATTCGAGTCCAGTGGGTCAACAGCTGGTCCTTCCAAGATCACAAATGTTTGACCTAATCCACCTGGCGCGAAAATGGCTACAGCCGGAGTCCTTGTCTGGGCCACAAATAGTGGAGCGTGTAGTCATGGATCGGTTCCTGAGGTCATTACCAACTCCTTTGCAGAAATGGGTGAGTCAAGGAGACCCCAAGTCGGCAGACAACCTGGTGGAGCTTGTTGAGAGGTACTATGCTGCAGAGAACCTAGTCACCACCCCTACAGCCGCACGGACTTTCCACCCAAAGCCACGGTCTCCCCAGACAACCGGTAAGACTGTTCCAGGGGAAGTGGGTGGTCAGCATGGCAAGGAGACAGGGGGGAGGATTTTTGGTGCCAGAGCTGAAATTTGGCGTCCCAAACAAGGGAAGCCACTGCCTGTCAACAAACCTAACTGGGGTAACATCAGGTGTTTCCGTTGCCAGGAACTGGGACATGTTGCGGCAAACTGTTCGTTGACAGATGAACCCATGCAGTGTGACATGTCTCTTAGAAGGCTGCTGCTGTTTCATGCGCTGCTTCGCCAGGTGTAGGAAAACACATATGCCAAATGACTGTTAATGATAAGCCTATTGCAGCCTTGCTGGACTCGGGAAGTCTAGTGACTTTGGTTAAAGCAGAAATGGTTGAAAATGTGAATTTAAATGCAAAAAAAGTTGCTGTGATCTGTGTACATGGTGATACTCGGGAGTATCCTATAGCGACTGTTCGCTTTGAAACTGATTTAGGTATGGTGACCCATCCGGTCGGACTTGTGCCCCACTTAGTGCATGAGGCCATCATTGGTAGAGACTTCCCTAAGTTTTGGGAACTGTGGGACGGTCCCGACTCGGTCACCGTAACTGACTCAGTGGTGGAGCCAGAACCCCTGGCCATCACCGACAATGTGGGTTTAAGGGATCCCTCTCAAGGTTCCCCGGATTTTCCTTTCTCTGTTATGGCAGGAGAACTGGAGGAGCCTGAGGAAGTCCCCACAGTCAGTCAAGGTGGACAACCTTCTGCTAACCCTGAGGGTACATTGGAGTTTGCTGATCTTAATGTACACAAGGAAAACTTTGGTACCGAGCAGAGAAAAGACCCTACCCTTGCCAGGGCCTGGGAGAATGTAGTAATGATTAATGATGTACCTGGCGAACCAGGGCACAGGCCCTGTTTTCCTTTTTTCAGCAGCAATGAGGATTTATTGTATCGTGTATATAAAAAGAACGATGAAATTGTTGAACAGTTGGTGGTCCCTAAGCCTTACAGACGAGTGGTGCTGGAATTGGCTCAAGGACACTTACTAGGAGGTCATTTAGGGGTTGAAAAAACCACTGAAAGGGTGTTACGCAGGTTTTACTGGCCTGGGATACAGAAAGATATTGACAATTATTGTCAATCTTGTTCAAACATTTTATTGAAAAAACAGAAGTAAATACAACGCAACATGTACAATCCAGAGCAGGAGAGGTTACATTTGCACAACAGGTAACAACAGTAAACCGGTGATAGTGACAAAGCAAACCAGGTTAACAGAAAGGTTCAAGAGCCATGTGGGCGACGACCCAGAAGGGAGATCCATCCAGCACAGCCAACACCCGGGCACCCCTAAAAGGGAACTTGCTGTGCCCGCGCGTGACTGCGCCTTCAGTGGGTCATATAGCATGCATGAAAGTATTGTCATCGGAGGTCACAATACACGGCCCAGAGCACGGAAGGAAGCCTGGTTAGGTCAGGAGACCCTAGCAGTAGGTCAAACAAGATGTAAACTGTAGCAGAAAGGTGAAATGATCTGTGTAAGGAATGTGAAGAGAAGTAACCACTGTGGGGAAGATTAAAAGACAAAGTATTGTACATATGGCGGGATATTGTTATAAGAAAGAGGGGTAAGAATAGGGAGGAAGGGGGGAGGCGGGGGGACAAAACAGGGGGGGGGGAGGAAGAAGAAAGAAATGGGGAGGAAAGTAGGAAGGTGGAAGGGGAAAAAATGGGGGGGGGGGGGAAGGTGGGTCGCCGAGGGGGAGCAGGGTAACTACTGGTGGATATAAGCATCGCGAAGATGCCGTTCAGGGAGTTCAAAGTTCGGAGGGAGAAAGTGGTCTACCCATGGTTGCCATAATTTGTCAAACTTCTCGACCCTGTCCATCAGGACTGCTTCAATTTTCGCATGAATCATGGCATTGGTGATTCTGTGTTTCACTTCGGGAAGAGGTAGATGGGGGGTTTTCCAAGCTTTAGCTATGGTTTGTTTAGCCGCTGTCTGATTTGTAGGAACAATTTGTGCTGCCGTTTGGAAACGTCATCTGATTTCATGTTTAAGAGGGCGAGACAGGGGTCAGGGTGGATGTGTGTGTCCATGAGGGTAGAGAGAATGCGAAAGATAGCCTTCCAAAATCGTTGGACCACGGGGCAGGACCACCAGATATGCATATGAGTACCCGCATCCTGACATCCTCGGAAACAGGCCTGAGAGTATGAGGGTTGGAATTTAGCAATACGAGCTGGCACAAGGTACCAACGCATAAGCACCTTATAGTTAGTTTCGGAAGCCACAATATTTTGGGAGGCTGTCTTTGTCGTCTGCCAGATCTTGGACCAGTCCGCAGGCTCAAGTGTAATGCCCAAGTCTCGTACCCAGTTAGACGCATATGCTGGGAGAGCTCAGATTAGGGGTTCAGAAAGTCTAGAGTAAAGCATGGATATTAGACCTCGGGTGTGTGGGTCATGGAGACAGACGTGTTCGAATGAGGTCAAGGTGGGTAAAGACGTGTCTGTACGTATGCAGCGGGATAGGAAGTGTTTAATTTGTAGGTAGCGGAAGATCTCAGAATTGGGGAGTTGGTGTGAGTCCCGGAGAGCCGGAAAGGATTTAAATGTATCAAACGATCAAGGAGTGGGCCCGGAGGAGGCCTGCTGCCGACCAATGTTGGAAAGAGGACGGGGATTCCCAAGCTGGGGGGAAGGACGGGTTGTGGAGGTAGGAGAGAAGCGGGTTATGGGGCGACTGAAGCTTGTATTTAAACTTTAGGGTGTCCCAAAGGTGCAGGGAGTGGCGCAGAATGGGGTTGGTAATCGATCTGCGGTCAGAGGACTTTAACCACAGTAAGTTGGCCACCGATAAAGGATCACATTCGACCGCTTCGAGGGCCACCCATAGGGGAATTTCCTGAGTAGCATGCCATTTGGTCAGTTGGGCTAGTTGGGCTGCCTGGTAATATTTGGCGTAATGGGGGAGACCCAGCCCGCCTTGCAGTTTGTGGAGGTGAAGAATCTGTCTGGATACCCTGGGTCTAATTTTACCCCAAACATATGAGAAATAGGTACAATATTTTGGGCAGCAAGGCCATTTTAACAACTGTGATGCGACCCATCCAAGCTAAGGGAAGTGAGGACCAAGTGTGCATAAGCCTAGTAAGGTGTTGCAGCATAGGAGGATAGTTAGCTGCATAAAGGTCAAGAGGGTTAGCCGTGAGCTTTACCCCTAGATAGGGAATGTGGTGAGTGGCCCAGGAGAAGGGGAGCACCGATTGTAGTTGTGTGAGGAGGGGTGCAGGCAGGGAAATATTGAGTGCTTTGGATTTGTGGGTGTTGACAACCAAGCCAGAGACATAGGCAAATTGTTGCAGAATAGCTAGGAGATTGGGAGCAGAGGTGAGTGGGAAGGTGAGGAATAGAAGGATGTCGTCTGCGAATAAGCATAATTTATGATGGTGACCACCTAGTTCAATTCCTTTTACATTCTGGTTGGAACGGATCTTATGGGCAAGCGGCTCAATTGCAAGTGCAAAAAGGAGAGGTGATAAGGGGCAGCCCTGTCTAGTGCCACAGCCTACGGAGAAGGTAGAGGACTGGAAGCCTGTATAGCGAATAAAGGCAGAGGGGGTAGAATACAATGATGAGATCCAGGATAGGAAATGGGGGCCGAAACCCCAGATTCGTAGTACCGATTATAAAACATGTAATTGCTGCGCTAAAATATAATAAAAATAAATATGCGAAAAGCAGCCAACACAAATCTTTGGAACAGAAAGATCAATAATAATAAAAATACAAATGTGGCGCTAATCTGGTAGCTAAAATCAAAGAAATGTCCTTGATAAGCGTGGATGAAAAAGCAACAGTTCAAATTCTTTCTCGTGCATCAACAAAAAAGACTTCACAAAGAAGGGAAGAAATGTGAAGATCCTCAGCATGGGAAACCACCACCAGGCACCCGCACACACTGATCCTTACCAGATCGCATTGACCCTCATCAGTAGTACCGATTGCAGGTAGGTCCATGATAAAGTGTCAAAGGCTTTCTGAATATCGAGGGAGACAAAGCACGCAGGGATGTGGCGACGTCGGGCCTGGTAGGCAAGATGAATTGCCCTGCGAGATCAGATATGGGTCTATCCAAATCTTCTCATTGAGAGGCAGACAGTGAAGGCAAGGTGAGGTCAGAAAAGAATTCGGTGATCTGGGAGTCAGGCGGAGGCGGTGGGGGGGAATAAAGTTTTGAGAGGTGTAGACGGAATGTCTCCAGAATCTTAAGTGGGTTGCTAGTGTAAGTCGTGGAGGATGTTTTTAGGCGGATCGGTTTCCGAACAACATTGGCGTTGCGGAGCGAGAGTGCCAAGAAGGTGTCGGGTTTGTTAGCTTAAGTGTAGAACTGGTGTTGGGAACGCCTGAGCTGCTTTTCAGCGGATTCTGTGAGAAAAAGGTCCAGTTCCAGTGTTGCTTTGTCAAGGGCAACTTTATTAGCTGGGGTTGGGTCCGCTTGGAAGCGTTCATGAGCTAGAGCGAAGGTGGAATTAAGGGTACAGTAGAGAAGCTGGCGCTCTTTCTTGCAACGGGAGGCCAGACTAATGAGGGTGCCGCGAAGCACCAATTTATGGACTTCCCATAGTGTGAGAGGAGTGACGTCAGTAGTGTCGTTGTGAGAAATATATTCCTTAATGGCTGCAGCCACTTCAACTTTATGAGAGGGGTGGGCCAGGAGGGAGTTGTTTAAGCACCAAGAGAAGGTGTGTTGCTTTGGGACCAGGGAGTCAAAGGTGGAGATCACTGCGTTATGATCGGACCATGGAATTGGTAGAATAGAAGAGGACAGGAGAGCAGGGTAGGAGGCCACAGAGGTGAATATATGGTCTATGCGTGAAGATACTTTGTGTGGATTAGAGTAATAGGTGTATTGATGCTTATTCGGGTTAAGTTCACGCCAGGTGTCCACTAGAGAATGAGTTTGGAGAAGGTGTTGGAAAGAAAGCCTCTGCGTAGGCTGAGAAAGAGAGACCGGGGACTTGTCTAGGAAAGGATATAAGACCTGATTGGAGTCACCACAAAGAATGACTTTACCTTTTTTATGTTGTTCAATTATCTGCAGAAAGTGTGAGAAGAAGGAGAGGGATTTCGAATTTGGTGCGTAGTAGGACGGCTAGAGTGACTTCCGTGTCTAACAATGAACCAGTGAGTATCAAGTACCTGCCTTCAGGGTCTGCTACTGTGGAGTGGAGTATGAATGGGGCCTTACGGTGGAACGCAATGAGAACCCCCCCTTTTCTTTACAGTAGCCGAGGCCGTGAAAAACTGAGGGTAAGAGGCCGTTAGGTATTTAGGTGTATGCAAGGTGGAAAAATGGGTTTCCTGGAGGCACGCAACATGTACGTCAAGTGAAGCTAGGGAACGAAAGGCTTTGCAGCGTTTTTGTGGGGAGTTGAGGCCCTGAACATTTAGGGACAAGACATTCAAGGAGGCCACCGTGAGGCAAGGGGAGAGGAGCAAAAAATGGCGATCATGTGTACATCATCTGTGCCCCCCCGGCGAGTAGGGGGGAGGGGGAAGGAAAGGAGGGAGGGCAGGGGGGAGGAGGACAGTGAAGGGAGAAAGAAGGGGGGTAGAAGAGACCATGAGATGCGTTGAGATAGCAATAAAATCTTGAGAGCAAACAGTAGTCCGTCTGAGGAGAGGGAGTCCATCTGCTCAGAGGGAATTGAGTCACCTCGGGAAGTCTCCAAAAGGAGGGTTCCGGAGGCGAGAAGGGGGCAGCAGTGACTGCCGACAGGAGACAAACCGCCTGTAGAAGTATAAGGCTGATAGAGGACTGTCAGGGAACTTCCCACAAGAGAGCTGGATCTTCCGCCCACACTAATGCAGCGACGCCCAGTGGCTTATTTAAACCAGCCTGCTCCAGCCATTAGTTGCTGGATGATCTTCAGCTTCCTGTTTCCTGTTTCCTGAGTTCCTGTTCCTGTTTACTTGGATTACCTGTTAATATGTTGAATATGTACATATGTTTTCTTTCTTTTGATTAATTTTATACATGTTTTCAATAAAATATACATGTTTTTAACCAAATGATTTGCCTTTCCAGTATGTGCCTTTAAAGTCCACCAAATATTTGCTGTACAACTAAGGTTGTATCAGCGTTTTTTTCTTGTTCACAATTAGGATTATGGCACACGAGGGTTAGCTCAATTCCTTTCCCCCTTAGTATCCTCATTTGATGTTTTTAGGCTGCTCTCTTGATTTTTCCCCATACCCACCCTGGGTTTAGGAGCTCCGAACACCCTACCGCTAATGCCCCCATTTCTGCCCTCTGGACCTTGCTTTCCACTGGCTAATTCTAGATCTGTACCCCCCCCCCCCATCACCTAGTTTAAAAGCCCCTCTAACTTTGTGGCCATCCTCTCACCCAGTACGGCTGCACCCTCCCCATTTAGGTGCAATCCGTCACTACCAAAGAGCCGGTGGCCGACTGAGAAGTCGGCCCAGTTCTCCAGGAACCCGAAACCCTCCTTACTACACCAGCTCCTCAGCCACTTGTTAACTTCCCTAATCTCCCGCTGCCTCTCTGGTGTGGCTCGAGATACAGGTAATATTTCTGAAAATACTACCTTGGAGGTCCTAGTCCTCAACTTAGCTCCTAAGTCCCTGAAATCGTTTAGGACTCTCCATATTCCTCTGCCTATGTCATTGGTACCCACGTGTACCATGACAGGTGGGTCTTCCCCAGCCCCACCCAGTAATCTGTCCACCCGATCCGCGATGTCCCTTTTTATTTCATTTATTTTTCTTTCTCTTTCTGCTCCTATATTTATTTTTCAAGTTTTTCCTGTTTTTACTAAATGAAGAATAGCACACCCTCTTCTCCTTTTTTTTGTATACCAGATTTGCAATTGCATACATGGGGCTGTTGAAATATACGTGGTCCCTGACCACGCAAAGCTGACAATGTTTCATGTAATGTTCTTTTCAGGTTACTCTTTTTTGAAAAAAAAAAAGTTTACACAAAAAAAAGAAGCTATGCTGTTCCCCATACACAGGCTTTATACATTACAAAGTATAACTGCAAGCAAGGTTTCTTCCCTTCTACAGAAACAGCATTAAAAGGAAACACCCATTGCTAATAGGGATGATCGAACGGTTCGGGTCGACCATCGGTTCGACCCGAACACTGGCTGTTCGAGGTTCGGCCGAATTTAGAACTTTTTGCTGAAAAAGTTCGGAATTCGGCAACCAGAACCGACCAAAATGCAATGGTACAGGAAATGGGCTTTAAAAGCCTGTGATTGGACCAGAACAATTAGAAAAAGCCAATTGAGGGGGCAGGAGAATGCTAGGAATGTGATTGGAGTGACTAGGGGGTCCCAAGGCCAATCATTAGTGAATACGCCCCCCAGTATATAAGATAGCCCCCGCCAAATTCCTAGCATTGTAATACAGGGACATGGAAGAGAGTGGAAGCAGTTCTGTTAATTTTGCTTCAAAAGTGTCATTTAGCATTTATTAGTGTGAGGAAAGGGATATCTAGTGTAGTTAGGGTGCTATTTTCTACTTTAGTTAGATGCAAAAATTTAGTTTCTGTAGGGAAAGTGTTAAGTGCCAGGGTGACCGTAATGTACTGTAGGGTGAACTGACTCTGACTGCTATGGGAGGGTGACCAAACCCTTCCATATCAGGGTGACCGCTATAGAGAAAAGATCTTTTCTCTTAGGTCACTTTCAGAGCAGCGATATGGCTTCTCACCGATAAGCCTGCTTTTTGGCTTCAGGCTTTTATAGGGATTTTTTGAGGACAAGTTTGGAGTCAGGCATGACATCTGAACTTGTGTATAGGGGTATATATACACACACATGTCTGTATATATACACCTGCACATATATAGGTGTGAAAGGAGCAGAACACTATACTTGCGCTAATTAAATAATTAACACCAATATGTCTCCGCTCCTATCACACCTATATATGTGTTAAGTGTAAAATACATATAAGTGTATGTGTATATATATATATATATATACCCCTATACAGAAGTTCAGATGTTTTGCCTGCCTCCAAAGAACCCAAAAAAATGCCCAAAAAAACGCCTGCGCCAAAAAAAAAAACGCCCAGGTGTGTTTTTGCAGCAGGCGTTTTTTGGGCATTTTTTTGGGTCTTTGGGGGCATGCAAAACATCTGAACTTCTGTATAGGGATATATATACACACACACTTATATGTATTTTACACTTACACATATATAGGTGTGATAGGAGCGGAGCCATATTGGTGTTAATTATTTAATTAGCGCAAGTATAGTGTTCTGCTACTTTCACACCTATATATGTGTAGGTGTGTATATATACCCATATACAGAAGTTCAGATGTCATGCCTGCCTCCAAAGAACCCCAAAAAATGCCCAAAAAAAACCCTGCATTAACACACCTGGGCGTGTTTTTTTTTTTTTTTTTTGGCGCAGACGTTTTTTTGGGCATTTATTTGGAGGCAGGCAAAACATTTGAACTTCTGTATAGGGGTATATATACACACACACTTATATGTATATATACCCACACACATATATAGGTGTGAAAGTAGCAGAACACTATACTTGCGCTAATGAAATAATTAACACCAATAGGGCTCCGCTCCTATCACACCTATATATGTGTAAGTGTAAAATACATATAAGTGTGTGTGTATATATACCCCTATACAGAAGTTCAGATGTTTTGCCTGCCTCCAAAGACCCCAAAAAACTGCCCAAAAAAACGCCTGCTGCAAAAACACACCTGGGCGTTTTTTTGGCGCAGGCGTTTTTTTGGGCATTTTTTCTGCTACTTTCACACCTATATATGTGTATGGGTATATATATATATATATATATATATATATATACATATAAGTATGTTATGCCTGATGTTATGCCTGCCTCCAATAATCCCCAAAAAATGCCCAAAAAAACGCTTGCTACTAAACCGGCAAGGTGTGAAAATAGCGGAGCCATATCCCTGTTCTATAAGTGACATAATACAAACAATCTTTTTTTTCTGGTTCTGGACATGCTACAGAGCTGAAACTTCACAGGTACACTTTTAGACCCCCCCAGACACTAAATCCAAAGATCTCATTTTCTTTTTTTTTTTTGTTTTTAATTTTTTCAATAATTGGCTCTCTATCAAAAATGACAATTTTTAAGAACTTTTTTTGTGTGATTAATAGTCCCTGGGGCATGACCCAGAACCCTAGGCACTTTTTAGGGGCATTTATTGGGTTTTAGGGCTTCAAAATGGTGTTTTTTGATTACTGAAGTTTGGGTCCCATTGATTTCAATAGGGTTCTGAAATCCGGGCCGAACTTTTGGGAAGTTTGGGTGTTCTGGTCGAACCGAACTTTTCAAAAGTTCGATCATCCCTAATTGCTAACCGCGATAAAATTTGATTAATATCTAATTTTGATATTAAGCTATTAACTTGGACTACTGTACAACCAGAAATATAATTCACAGAGACCTGTTTTATGGAGATACACATTTAATAGTACCTGACCACGAAGCTCGATGTTATATTGAGCTTCTCAAGTGGAACTGGGATGTGGGTTGCTAGTCAGATTACACTGCTCACTCTTTGCTTTTAACACCATGACCAGACTCAAAGTTGTGTAGAGGAAGTTGGGCTCTGTGATGGGAGAAAACTGAATTTTTGTAAAATCTTACCATAAAATTCCTTTCTCTGAGTCCTCCGACAGTCGCCGCCCACTCATGCAGTCTTCACCAATGGGGTATTGACTTCCTCTCCTTAGGAGTAGCTAGGCAAAAGACTTGTTAAAACAAAAGCATTTACATAGACACACCCATGGGGGCTGTCCCACTGGTCCAATACCCCCCCTGCAATAGCCATCCCAACTCAGTTTGATAGCAAGCAGTTAAGTGTATAAGAACCCCAAAAGAGGGGTGGGGGCGGCGAATGTCGGAGGACTCAGAGAAAGGAATTTTACGGTAAGATTTTACAAAAATTCAGTTTTCTCTTACGTCCTCCGACAGTCGCCGCCCACTCATGCAGTCTTCACCAATGGGGATGTCCCAAAGCAGTGTAGACATGAGGGGTGGGAAACGCAAACCATCAGAAAAGGCAACGCAGTACCCATATCAGAGAAAGGAACCTTACATGAACAGCAAGGGAACCTTCTGGACAACAAAAAAGCTTAACAGGAGCAATAACCCAGGAAAGCAAAAAACCAAGGGGATAAACAACCCCAACAGCCATGGACCCACACAAAACCTGTATCCCCTACGGTACTGCCGCACAGAGAACTTTGCGGCCAAAGGAGGCATCAGCTGATGCCAGAATGCCCGTTCCCTCAACGAATAGGCCTGAACAATTGTCTGTCTGATCCATTTTGAAATGGTCGCCGCAGACACAGCCATACCCTTCCGAGGTCCCTCAGGAAGGACAAAGAAAGGACGGGTTAGGTCGCAAGACCACCTTATCCCTATGAACCACCAGGTAAGGGGAGCGGCAAGACAACGCCGCCAACTCTGACACTCTGCCAGCAGAAGTGATCGCTACTAGAAAGGCAACCTTCTTAGATAGCAGAGGTAATGGCAGAGGTAATGAAATTTCCCTGATGTTTTCAAACGGGGAACGTTGTAATACGGATAGAACCAGGTTCAAGTCCTATGGATCAGAGGCTCCCTTCTAGGAGGGGCCAAGTGATGCACACCTTGAATGAAGGTGCAAATCAAAGAATTAGACGCCACAGGGCACTGAAAAAGAACAGCCAGTGCAGAAACCTGGCCCTTAATCGTAGCCAACGCAAGGCGCTGGTCCACACCAGATTGATGGAAAGCCAACACTCTCGCCACCTAGTATGAACGAGGAGAGACTGGGCTCACACCAGGCAAAATAAGCTTTCCATGTTCGGTAATAAATCTTACCAGACAAGGCTTTTCTAGCGTTGATTAAAGTAGGAATGACCTCTGAGGAGAGACCCCTGTCTCTCAGGACCTGGCTTTCAACAGCCATGTCGTTAAAGCCAGCGACTGTAAAGCAGGATGGAAGATCGGACCCTGAGACAGCAGATCTTCCCGCATTGGCAGCCGCCATGGACGCTTGACGGCCAGGTGAACGATGTCCGCGTACCAGGACCGGCGTGGCCAGTCCGGCGCCACCAGAATCACCAGTGTTTGTTCCGAGGCCAACCTGCGAAGGAACCTGGACAACAACTGAATCGGAGGAAAGGCATAGATCAGATGATGCTGATGCCAAGGCACCACCAGCGCATCCGAGGCGTCTGCCAGAGGATCGCTCGTTCTTGTCACGAACCTTTCCACCTTGTGGTTTATCCGAGACGCGAACAGATCCACATCCAGGGTTCCCCACTTCGCACACAGCATCTGAAATACCTCAGGGTGCAGGGACCATTCCCCCTAGTCCAGGGTCTGGCGGCTCAGATAATCTGCCTGCCAATTCTCCACACCCGGAATGTGAACTGCCGATATCGCCGGGACATGAGTCTCGGCCTAAGACAGAATACTGGTCACTTCCTGGGCTGCCCGGGCACTTCTGGTGCCCCCTTGGTGGTTGATGTACACCACCGCAGTGGCATTGTCCGTCTGCACCCGTACAGGACAGCCCTGAAGACGATTCGACCAATGGAGCAGGCACAGCCTGATCGCTCTCAATTCTAATATGTTTATCGGAAAGGGAGGATTCCTCCTCCGACCAAGTGCCCTGGGCAGATAGGTTGCCCAGGACACCACCCCAGCCTAGTAGGCTGGCATCCGTGGTAATCACCGTCCATAGTAACAGCCGGAAGGATTTCCCTTCCGACACAGCCGGGGACTGAAGCCATCACAAGAGATCTATTCTGGTTTGGCGGCTCAGAGACACTCTCACGTCCAAGGACTGAGGTAGTCTGTCCCATCTGGCCAGGATCTCCGCTTGGAGAGACCGCGTGTAAAACTGTGCAAATGGTATCGTCTCAAGGGCCGATACCATCAACCCCAGGGACCGCATACAGGTCCTGAGTGACGAGGATTCGTTGTCCCTGAGGGACCTGACCTCGGACTGTAGGGTCCGGAGCTTGTCCTCCTGCAAAGAACATCTTTGCTTGAGCAGAGTCCAGAACCATTCCCAAATACGAGAGACGAACCGAAGGAGACAAGGTCGACTTCTGGATAGGAATGATCGAACGGTTCGGGTCGACCATCGGTTCGACCCGAACATTGACTGCTGAAAAAGTTCGGAATTTGGCAACCAGAACCGACCAAAATGCAATGGGACAGGAACTGGGCTTTAAAAGCCCGTGATTGGACCAGAACCATCAGTAAAAGCCAATTGAGGGGGCAGGAGGATGCTAGGAATGTGATTGGAGTGACTAGGGGGTCCAGAGGCCAATCAGTAGTGAATATGCCCCCCAGTATATAAGATAGCCCCGCCAAATCTCTAGCATTGTAATACAGGGATGTGGAAGAGAGTGGAAGCAGTTCTGTTACTCCTGCTTCAAAGTGTCATTTAGCAATTATTAGTGTGAGGAAAGGGATATCTAGTGTAGTTAGGGTACTATTTTCCACTATAGTTAGATTTAATAATCTAGTTTCTGTAGGGAAAGTGTTAAGTGTCAGGGGGACCGTAGCGTAGTGTAGGGTTAACTGACTCTGACTGCTATGGCAGGGTGACAAAACCCTTCCATGTCAGGGTGACCGCCATAGAAAAAAGATTGTTTCTATTAGAATTGCAGAAGAGCAGGATAGTGGCTTCGCTACTTTCACACCTGGCCATTTTTGTTGCAGGCAATTATTGGGCTTTTTTGTGGACGTCTTTGGAGGCAAGCATGACATCTGAACTTCTGTGTAGGGGTATATATACACACACACATGTATGTATATATACACATACACACATATAGGTGTGAAAGTAGCAGAACCCTATGCCTGCACTAATGAAATAATTTGCAGGCAAAAAAAAACGCCTGCAACAAAAACGCCCAGGTGTGTTGTTGCAGGCGTTTTTTTGAGCATTTTTTGCGCTTCTTTGGAGGCAGGCATAACATCTGAACTTCTGTATAGGGGTATATATACACACACACTTATATGTATTTATACACATACACACATATAGGTGTGATAGGAGCGTAGCCCTATGCCTGCAAATTGTTTCATTAGCGCAGGCATAGGGTTCTGCTACTTTCACACCTACAGTATATATGTGTATATATACATACATGTGTGTGTGTATATATACCACTACACAGAAGTTCAGATGTCATGCCTGCCTCCAAACACGTCCACAAAAAAGCCCTATAAACGCCTGCAACAAAAACGGCCGGGTGTGAAAATAGCGGAGCCACTATCCTGCTCAACTGCAATTCTAATACAAACAAACTTTTTTTTTCTGGTTCTGGACATGCTACAGAGCTGAAGCTTCACAGGTACACTTTTTAGACTAAATCCAAAGAAATCTCTTTTTTTTTTTTTTTTTTTAATAATTTTTTTCAATAATTTTTTTCAATAATTGGCTCTCTATCAAAAAGGACAATTTTTAAGAACTTTTTTTGTTTGAATAATAGTCCCTGGGGCATGACCCAGAGCCCAAGGCACTTTTTAGGGGCATTTATTGGGTTTTAGGGCTTCAAAATGGTGTGTTTTGATTAACGAAGTTCGGGTCCCATTGATTTCAATGGGGTTCTGAAATCCAGGCCGAACTTTCGGGACGTTCTGGTGTTCTGGTCGAATCAAACTCGAAAATGGGGATGTGTAGATACGCATCCTTCAGGTCGATAGAGGCCAGGAATTCTCCCGGGCTCAGAGAGGCCACCACCGAGCGGAGCGATTCCATGCGGAAATTTCGAAAGCGCACGAAGTGGTTCAGAGCTTTCAAGTCCAGAATTGTATGCATTTTGCCCTTCTTTCTGGGCACAGTAAACAGATTTGAGTAAAACCCAAGAAACCTGTCCCGATGAGGCACCCGGACGATTACCCCCTGAGCGAGGAGATCCTGTACAGCTTGATGCAGGTCTTGTAACCGCCCTGGGGTCAAATGAAGATTTGAGGGAAAGAATCTGTCTGCCGGCCGTGAAAGAAATTCGATCTTGTACCCTGATCGAACGATTTCCTGAACCCACCTGTCCTGAACTCGGACCAAGGTTGGAGGAAACCGTGCAAACGTCCCCCCACCCCTGAAATGGGTGAGGGCGCCCCTTCAGGCAGAGGCGGACTGAGCTGCCGCACCAGCTTGGCTGGATTTTTGTTTGCCGGCCCGGGGCTTTCTCTGGCCACCCTGGCCCTTGAAGGGTTTCCCCTTGTACTGTGACTTGAAGGCACGAAAGGACCCCTGATTAGGTTTAGAGGCAGGACCCCGCTTGCCGTGGAAAAACTTGCCCTTAGGATTTTGGGGCAGCAGAGTGCTCTTGCCCCCAGTGACTCCCTTAACCAATTCATCCAGGGATTCTCCAAAAAGGCGAGACCCCGCATAGGGAATGTCAGCCACCGCCTTTCTAGATTTCTGGTCAGCAGACCAGCTCTTCAACCATATCAGCCGATGGTTAAGCACCGCGACACTGGACAGGCGCGCAGCCAAAGGGGCCTCATTTAAGGCCGCATCGCACAAATACATGACCCCTTGATAAATCTGGTCCACCATCTCCCCGGGAGTGGGGGGGGGGGCAGAATCAGCCACGAGTGTGCGTCTGAGCACCTTGGTCCAGTCCGCCACAGCCTGAGCCGCGATGACAGAGGCAAAAATAGGCTTGAGCATGGAACCCGCCACCACATAGGTGTGGCGGGCAAGTGATTCCAGCCTCCTATCCGTAGGATCCCTAAACAACGTAGAATTTTCAGTAGGAACCAGAGTAGCCTTGTTCAATCTGGCTACAGTGTGATCCACTTGAGGAGCCACACACCAGCGTGCAACTATAGTAGACGCAAAATGATAGAGAAGATGAAACCTTTTAGGCACCGTGAAGGTGTGTTTCAAATTGCGCCATTGCTCATTCACAGTGTGATGAAACTCAGCGGGGCAGGAAAAAACCTGCGCCGTCTTGCGGGTTCTGTGTGTACCCAAAGATGACACAATGCCCGGAGGATTGGGCTCATCCTCTAAATGTAGTGTTTCTTTAATGGCAGAAATCAGCGCGTCCATAGCTGCGCGTTCCTCCGGCGTCCCAGGGGGGGAATCATCCACCCCTGTAACCTCTTGCAGACCTGTAGACTCTTGCGGGTCCTTAGAAGAGCCTGAAAAGGGCACGCTACCTACAGCAACCATGTCACATTCAGAATCAGAAGAAAAAGAAATCCTAGGCCTTTTTCTAGCAGCACGTTCAGACATCAGCACATCCATTTTGGACACCAAAGTCGCCATAACAGCAGCCAAATTAGTCAGAGTAGAGGATTCAGAAGAACTTGAATCCCCCACTTGAATTTGCTGTCCTGGGATTCCATTGCAAAAAAAGTTTTTTGGTTTTTTTTGTTAAGATACTGGCCCTTTAAGTGCGCCGCGGACCCCGCAGCACACCGCTACAAGGACTGTGGAACACAGACCCCCCGCAGGGACAAACTGAAGCCAGGAAGATTGCACAATGGAGGAAAAGAAAGGACAGCAGGAAAGAGACCCACAAGTGTGTTACCAGCTCCTTCGGTCGCTCCTGAGTAAAGGAAGGAAGTGATGTCACAGCAGAGACTGAACAGAGGCTGCAGGCTAAGGAAACATGGATGCCTATGCAAAGCAATGGGAGGCTTCAGCAAAATGGCCGCCGACATGTGCTTGGAACGATCGTAGCCACACACAAGATGGCGCCGCAAGGCGCCAAAATACACTACACACAATGCTGTATAAGCGCCCACAGTGAAGCCAGACATGCTGCCCACACCTAAAAATGGCGGACCGGCGGTTTTTAACCCCGCAGCGGTCGCCACTAGGGATGATCGAACTTTTGAAAAGTTCGGTTTGGCCAGAACATCCGAACTACCCAAAAGTTCGGCCCGGATTTCAGAACCCCATTGAAATCAATGGGACCCGAACTTCGGTAATCAAAAAACACCATTTTAAAGCCATAAAACCCAATAAATGCCCCTAAAAAGTGCCTAGGGTTCTGGGTCATGCCCCAGGGACCATTAATCACACAAAAAAAAGTTCTTTAAAATTGTAATTTCTGAAAAAAAGCCAATTATTGAAAAAATTTAAAAAGAGATTTTGTGTGTATAGTGGTATATATACCCGTATACACAAGTTCAGATGTTTTTCCTGCCTCCAAAAACCCCCAAAAAATGCCAAAAAAAACGCCTGCTACTAAACCGGCAATGTGTGAAAGGAGCGAAGCCATATTCCAGATCTATAATTGCACTAATACAAATGATCTTTTTTTTATGGTTCTGGACATGCTACAGAGCTGAAACTTCACAGGTACACTTTTTAGACCCCCCAGACACAAAATCACACAAAAAAGTTCTTACAAATTGTCATTTTTGATATTTTTTTGATAGAGGGCCATTTATTGAAAAAATAAAAAAAACAAAAAAAAATTAAAAAAAAGAAAAAATTTCTTTGGATTTAGTATCTGGGGGGTCTAAAACGTGTACCTGTGAAGTTTCAGCTCTGTAGCATGTCCAGAACCATAAAAAAAGATCATTTTTCAGTAGAGCAGGGATGGTGGGACCCCCCCTTTTACACCTATATGATCTTTTTTTTGGGGTTCTGGACATGCTACAGAGCTGAAACTTCACAGGTACACCCTTTAGACCCCCAGACACAAAATCACACAAAAAAAGTTCTTAAAAATTTTAATTGTTGATGTTTTTTTGATAGAGAGCCAATTATTGAAAAAAAAAAATTAAAAAAAAAGAAAAAATGTATTTGGATTTAGTGTCTGGGGTGTCTAAAAAGTGTACCTGTGAAGTTTCAGCTCTGTAGCATGTCCAGAACCATAAAAAAAAGATAGTTTGTATTTTGTCACTTAGAACACAGGTAGTTGGCTTCGCCCCTGTTACATCTTGCCGGTTTAGTAGCAAGCGTTTATTTGGGCATTTTTTGGGTTCTTTGGAGTCAGGAAAAACATCTGAACTTGTGTATAGTGGTATATACCACTATACACAAGTTCAGATGTTTAGCCTGCCTCCAAAAACCCCCAAAAAATGCCTGCAACAACACACCTGGGCGTTTTTTTCTTTTTTTTTGACGCTAGCGTTTTTTGGGCATTTTTTTGGGTTCTTTGGAGGCAGGCAAAACATCTGAACTTGTGTGTAGTGGTATATATACACACATACTTATATGTATATACACACCTAGACATATATAGGTGTGATAGTAGCAGAAATATATGCTTGCGCTAATGAAATCATTTACACTAAAAAAATGCCCTATACACATCATTTCTGACTCCAAACATGTGCTCAAAAAAGCACTAGCAACGCCTGCAGCCAAAAATGCTAGCGGCGGCTAAGCCATATTACGGAAACGAAAGTGACTTCAGAGAAACTAGCTTTTCTCTATTGCGGTCACCCTGCTATGGAAGGGTTTGGTCACCCTGCCATAGCAGTCAGTGTCAGTTCACCCTACACTACATTACGGTCACCCTGACACTTCACACTTTCCCTACAGAAACTGAATAAATTGAAGCTAACTAAAGTGTAAAGGAGCACTCTAACTACACTAGATATCCCTTTCCTCACACTAATAAATGCTAAATGACACTTTTAAAGTAAAATTAACAGAACTGCTTCCATTCTCTTCCATGTCCTGTATAACAATGCTAGGAATATGGTGGGGGCTATCTTATATACTGGGGGGCGTATTCCCTAATGATTGGTCTAGGGACCCCCTAGTCACTCCAATCACATTCCTAGCATTCTTCTGCCCCCTCAATTGGCTTTTACTAATGGTTCTGGTCCAATCACGGGCTTTTAAAGCCCATTTCCTGAAGCATTGCATTTTGGTCATTTCTGGTTGCCGAATTCCGAACTTTTTTTAGTGCAAAAAGTTCTAAATTCGGTCGAAGCTCGAACACCCAATGTTCGGGCCGAACCGATGGTCGACCCGAACCGTTCGATCATCCCTAGTCGCCACACGAGTCTGTACCTCCAAGCACCTTAGTGACACAGGAGAGGGATCCCCCAAACCCCTCACAGCGCTGGCTGTGAGAGAAAAAACCCCCGCAGGGACAGGGATCAGGGAGCCCAAATCGCACAGACATAGGGGACACCACAGACACAGAGGACTGCCGACTCCAGACAAGAGGCCCCACACAGAGTGTACTTACCTGTACCCGATGGCGAGGGGTGCCTCATATCAAACGAAAAGCCGCCCACCCTCAGATGGCAGGGGAGTGCCGCCAGCCAAAAATGCAGGACACCAGGAGTGCACGGACGAACCGTGCATGTGTCCAGTGAGGTAGCCACCTCACAAGGCTGCATCCCTTAGGATAGGGATGGGTCGTTTGTGAGGCCAGGGCAAACACATAGCCTGCAAAAAGCTCGATGGCGGGCTGGGATTCCATCCGATCCTCTGTCCTGGATAACCAGGATGACCAGTCCGATTCCCAGCTCCGCAAACTCCATCTTCATCCGAAGATCCGACTAACTAAAAGCTGACAAAATAAACAGCTAGCAATGCAAAGAAAAAATGACATTTTCAGAAAATAAAACCAAAAAATAGAAGAAGAAGGCTGAGACTATAGCCCCAGCACAGGGAACTAGGCAGAAGACAAACTGAGTTGGGGGGGGGGGTATTGGACCAGTGGGACAGCCCCCATGGATGTGTCTATGTAAATGCTTTTGTTTTAACAAGTCTTTTGCCTAGCTACTCCTAAGGAGAGGAAGTCAATACCCAATTGGTGAAGACTGTATGAGTGGGCGGCGACTGTCGGAGTACGTAAGAGAAATGCTATTTTGACTGCTATTTCTGCATCCCATCATGATGAGAACAAGTTAGGTAAAAAAATGAATTTTGACTTACTTTTAAATTCTATATCTTGTAGTACAGTACAGGACACAGGCAACCTATTCAGACACCATAGGTTATAAGTTAGTACCTTCAGGTGATTGGACACTGGGAATGTTTTGGGGAGTTCCCTGTCTGGGGCGTCTCCTCTATAACCCTACACCACACTGGACCCTTAGTTTTGCAGCAAGCAATGCACAGTAGCAAAGATAATTTTAGGGAAAGTGGCCTGTGTCCTGCACTGTACCCCGAAATATGGAATTTACAGGTAAGCCAAAATTCCTCCTATCTTAATCATACATAGGCAACTACACCATGGGAAGTCCCAAAGTAACAAATACAAGGGTGGGGAACAACAAGGCAACAACTGTGAAAATAGGCCCAAAACAACAGGGGTAACAAGATTCAGGTTCAGAGTGCCACTGCAAAAACCTTGTAGCTTAAAGTTGCGTCAGCAGATGATTATATTTGCACCTAATTAAACTTATAAAAAGTAAAAACAGAAGACCAGGTGGTTGGGGGACAGAGGATGCATCAACAAATCTAGAGTAGTGTGCACGCTACTACACAGAAGAAGGTATATGTTTTAGAACCTAGGCTCTAGTAATCATATTCTGTATCCCCCTTTCAATCATGGCAGGGTGCCTCTTGCGAGGACTTGAATAAAGGACAAACAGAGAAATTGCTTGTCTACGGAAGCAGTAGCTTTCAAGTAAACTTTAATTGCTCTGACAATGTCCAAGCAATGTACAAAGACTTCCTTTGGATATTTAGGAGCAGAGCACAAGGATGGCAGAACAATGTCCTCACTAAGATGGAACGCTGAAACCACACTGGAAATATGGTCCAGGTCGTAATACAACCTTGTCATTATGAAGTATGAGCAAGGAATATTTACAGGAAAGGGACACCAGTTTGAAGATACGGCTAACAGACAAGCTGGCCACCAGGAAAACAACTTTACTGGTAGTGGGTACTGGCACTCCCGAGAGAATATCCCTTATGGGCATGGTTTTTGCAAGGCAGAAAGAACCAAGTTAAGCTGATTGTAAAGTCTATGTCTTTTAAATAGTAAAAAAAAAATTAAAATAATAAACAGGTTTTTACTGGTATTGCACAGAGCTGCCCCTTACTGCTTGTTATGGGGGCAGACATGTGGGCTCGCTCTCAAGCCAGGCTGTGTGTGTGCATAGGCACACTAAGTGTAGCTCAGCCCCGCCTCTCACTCTCTGCCTAGTGGATTTGACTGACAGCCAATGGCTCCTGCTTTTTTCAATAAGAGCTTTGAGACCAAGAAGAGAGGCACATAAGTCCTGAAGTGAAAGTGTTTTTAACCTTAATGCAGGGAATGCATTAAAGTGGATGTAATCCCTCACATATACCCAGTGAAGTGAACAGCCTCAGATGATACACAGAGATTAAACAAATTCTCCCACTTCAGTTTTACTTGTATATGTGCTGTCTTCAGCTTTCTTGACTGTTTTGAAGTGCACCTCGTGTTAGAATTTTCTCTTCCTGATTCACCTGTGGGAGGGAAGTTTGGCCATACACTGCGTGACAGCTGATTGGAGGAAAGGCACCCCCCCTTCCACATAGGCAGAAACAGAAAGAGCTGTGATGTGAATAGACCAGCTCTCTGCTAATCTATTTATATAGCACCCACCCCGACACAAAATTCAGCCTTGATTTATCTTAGTTGATGGAGAACTTGTTAGAAGTTACCCTGCTGATAGCAGAAGAACAGAGCAGGAGAGAGCCACTGGACTTAGGGATTTGAAGAGAGATAGGTGAGCACTACAGATATATGTGCCCAGGTCAAATTTCATGAATCAGGTTTACATCCACTTTAAGATAAAAAAAACCTTTAGACTTTTAAGGTCCCAGTGGAGAAAAAGGTGCTGCAAGGAGGGCATGATATGAGAAAAACTTTGAATAAAGCTAGAGCTAGATTCTGGTCAAGCCCTGCTTGCAGGAAGACCAGAACGTATGCTACAGAGTAATCTCTAAAACTAAACTGACAATGCACACAGCAGGCAAAGTAAGACTTCCAGGTATAATATTAAATCTTCCTGGATGTGGCTTTTCTTGCCTTCGACAAGGTAGTAATCACAGACTCAGAGACGCCTCTTTCTTTTAGGACCTGGGTTTCAACAGGCATGTCATTAAAGCCAGAGATTGTGAAGCAGAATTGAATAGAGGGCTTTGAGATTGCAGATTTTGTATGGTGGGAAGAGGCCAGGGGTCTTCTACAAGAAGTTGAAGTGTGTTTGTGTACCAAATTCTTCTTAGCACAGTTTGGTGTCAGAAGTGTCAGAAGCATTACAACTCCATAGAGGGGTGGGTGCTTTGTCCGTCAATGAATTCAGAGAAATAGATTTTATGGTAAGAACAAAAATCCAATTTTCTCTTTCTTTCATTGACGGACACAGCTCTCCATTATTCAGAATCATAGGGACATCCCCAAGCAGTGCCAAACATGAGGGGCGGGACAAAAAAAAAAAAAATCCCAAGGCTAAACACATTAGCCAACCAGGTAAACAGGAGCTCAACTAATAAAAAAACTGGAGCCCAACCTGAACAATACACCCCCAAAGAAGGAACAAATGCTCTAAACAGCAGCCTGCAAAACCTTGTGGCCAAAGGAAGCATTGGCAGATACCAGCACATCCCCTTTGTAGAAGTTAGTGAAAGTGTGCACCGACAACCAAGTGACTGGCTTGCAAACCTGCGCCACTGACACCTGATGGCGGAAGCATTAAGTATCTGAGTAGACAGTCCGTTACAGGGAAAGAAGGAACCTGACCCTTGATAGAATAGGCCTGAGTCACCGTCTGTCTGATCCATCTGGAAATGGTCGCAGGAGAAGCAGACAGCCCTTTTCTTGGCCCGTCCGTGATCACAGTGATTCTCACCTCCAAAAAGACTCTGTGGTGGCCAAATGCACCCAAATTGCCCGCACCCACATCCAGGGTATGCAAAGAGAAATCTTTAGCATGTTAGGGCCTAGGACATGTCTTCATTCAAATGGAAAACAGAGACAACCTTAGGAAGGAATGACGGACATGGGCGAAGAACCAACTTATCTTTGCGGACCACCAAGTACAGGGTACGACCCAAAATGGCCACCTTCTGAGATAGCGTAAGTAGGGGAATCTCCCAAATATTTTCAAAGGGAGGCTTCTGGAGAACTGAAAGCACCAAGTTCAGATCCCTGAGCGGAGCTCAGTCCCAGGACACCTCCTCACCTGGACAGACTGGCATCCGTAGTGACCACTGTCCAATACAAGGGGAGAAAGGATTTGCCCTGCCGAAGAGCCGGAGAGGGAAGCCACCAGACCAGAGACCCCCTGATTTTCCGGCTCAGCCGAATCCAATCGTCCAGATACCTTGGACACATGTCCCATTTTAACAGGATTTCCCTGTGAAGGGACCTCGTGTGGAACTGTGCAAATAGAAATGCCTCTAGGGTATATTCCATCAAGCCCAGAACCCATATGCAAGTCCGGAGAGAGGACCAAATGCTTGAAAGCAGTAGGCGAATCGCAGCATGCAACTTCTGGAGCTTGTTCAGAGGAAGGAATGCTCTGGCTAGGGCTGAATCCAATGTCAGACTCAGATAATCCAATTTTCTGGATGGAATCAGAGCAGACTTCTGGTAGCGAACCAAAGTCTGTCAGGGTCTGTATAATGATGTCCACATTGTCCATCAGGGCAGTAGAGGACTCTGCTCACAAGAGAAGGTCGTCCAGGTAGCCCAGTACTGCAATCCCCCACTGACGTAGCAATGCCAGAATCGGGGCCAACCTTTTTGTGAAGTCCCAAGGAACAGAGGCGAGATCAAAGTATAACGCTATGAACTGGTAATGCTCCTCTCCCACAGCAGCAAGAAAAGTTCCCCTGATGAAGAGATGCCACCACTGTGTGAATGGACTCCATTCTGAATTTCTGTACTCGCAAAAAGCAATTCAGGGCCTTGCGGTTCAGAATTGGACAAACCTTGCCCTCCTTCTTTGGGACCGTGAACAGGTTTGAATAAAACCCAGATACTGTTCCAATACTGGAACTAGGACAATTACACCCTTTGCCATTGGAAGGGAAGAACCTTTCCTGCGGGCAAGGATTAAACTCTATCTTGGAACTGGACAGTATCACTTCATGGGCCCATTCGTTGTTTACCAGGGAGGTCCACAGGCCCGTAAACCAGCGAAGACGCCCCCCCCCACCCCAGGCATGGGTGAGGGTGCACCTTCTTGCTGAAGGAACCTTGTCTGCATTTCTAGAGAATCCTGCTCTCGGCTTGCCAGACCAGTACCGCTTGGATCCTCTCAAGGAGGACGTAAAAGGTTTTGAGCTGAGAAAGACGGGCCACGTCTACGACGAGGTTCTTTCCCCTTCCCTGACTGTGGAAGCAAGGTACTCTTTCCCCCTGTAAGTCTCTTAATGATGCCATCCAGGGTAGCCCCAAACAGGCGATCTCCTTGAAAGTGAAATCAGACAGAGCTTTTATAAAAGTCTGGTCCGCAGACCAACACTTAAGCCACAATACACGCTCAAGCATTACTGCCGAAACAGATAGCTTAGAAATCAGGGGAACAGTGTCAAAAAAGGCATAGCAATAAAACTGCAGCCCCTTGACCAACTGGTCCGACACCCAGCAAAGGCAGGAGGAATCTGCTCACCCTCTAGCTCATGGCGCAAAAGCTTAGCCCACTTAGTTAGTGTTTGCAATACCAGGGCAATGGTCAGGACTGGCCTAAGCGCCGGGCCAGCAAAAGTGAACATATTGCAGACCACAGGATCTGATGAAACAAATGAGGCAGGGGAAGACGGGGGGATGCTTTTGGCTTGCCCGCCACCCAAAGGCCACCTACACCTTGGAAAGAAAGGACTCCAGGTCCGCCATCAGTGCACTCATAGAGGGCTGGGACCCATAGGGACCTGTAGCCTCTGAGAGGGGGTCAGGTGGGGTAACGTGCTCACAGGCCCGACTTTCCCAGGGAGGGTGTGGCATTCACCCCAAAACCCTCCAGGGGGAGAGGGGGATAGCTACTCACCATACCAAGAATCAGGCAGGCTCCGCTCCAGACAGAACCTATTCGTCATCTAAATGGGGGGGGGGGGGCTGTCGGCCAGAAGGAACGCTGTGACTCAGGCAGAGACCCGGTAATATGCGACCTCGCAAGACATTTACCTGGCAGGCCAGCCCCCGTCCAGTGGGGCTATGTCGCTGCCAACCTAGCGCAGAGCTGTGGTCTGCATGCGCTCGCTGGCCAGAATGGGGTGACCACTGGATCTAGATTATGCAGGCCATTGCCCAGTCCAGTAGTTGATTGTAGATAGTTACATAGTTACATAGTAGGTGAGGTTGAATAAAGACAATAGTCCATCCAGTTCAACCTGTGTAGGTGTGTGTGACTGTAATCATCTAACATAGCCCTTTATCTCCTGATCCTTGAGATGTAAGTCTAAGAGTCTTTTGAAAGTCACCATACTACCCGCAGAAACCACCTCTTGTGGTAGACAATTCCACAATCTTGTAGCCCTAACAGTAAAGAACCCCCCACGTTGCCTGAGGTTAAAACGCTTCTCCTCTAATCGCATTGTATGTCCTCGAGTCCTCATGCAATTCCTTCGAATGAACAGCTTTTTTTCTAAGCTGAGATCCCCATTAAGATATTTATAAATTGCTATCATGTCCCCTCTCAGACGTCTCTTCTCCAGGGAAAATAAATTGAGCGATTGCAGCCGCTCTTCATAGGTAAGGTCCTCCAATCCCCTAATTAGTTTAGTTGCCCTTCTCTGGACTCTCTCCAGCTCCAACACATCCCTCCTGAGGACTGGCGACCAGAACTGGACAGAATACTCCAGATGCGGTCGGACCAGAGTTTTATAAAGTGGAAGGATTATAGTCTTATCTCTGGAATACATCCCTTTCTTTATGCATGCTAATATTCTGTTGGCTTTGGAAGCTGCCGCTTGGCATTGCATGCTGTTGCCTAATCTATCATCAACCAAGACTCCCAGATCTTTCTCCATTTTTGAGTCCCCCAAGGGTTCCCCTCCTAACATGTATTGTGTTTTTATGTTTTTGGTCCCCAAGTGCAAAACCTTACACTTCTCCACATTAAACCTCATTTGCCATGTCGTTGCCCACTCCGTAATTTTGTCCAGGTCATTCTGTAGGATATCTGCTTCATGCTGTGCAGTTATTGCCCTGGCCAATTTTGTGTCATCTGCAAAAATTGATAACGTACTACTGATCCCGTCCTCAATAAATTGAACAAGGTTGGTCCCAGGACTGAGCCCTGGGGCACCCCGCTTACTACCTCAGCCCAGTCTGAGTATGCGCTGTTTATTACCACCCTTTGGACACGGCCTTTTAGCCAGTTCCGTATCCAAGAGCAAACCCTGCTGTCGATACCTGCAGACCTTATTTTATAAATTAAGCGCTTGTGGGAAACTGTATCAAACGCCTTAGCGAAATCCAAGTACACCACATCCACTGGTCTGCCCCTATCTAGCTCACAGCTCACTTCCTCGTAGAATGCTAAGAGATTGGTTTGACAAGAACGCCCATTTGTAAACCCGTGTTGGTTACTACTGATGATGTTGTTGTCTTTAGCATACTCTACGATATAGTCCCTTATCATCCCCTCCAGAAGTTTACATACTATTGATGTCAAACTGACAGGCCTATAATTTCCCGGGATATGTCTCTGGCCCTTTTTGAATATCGGAATCACGTTAGCCTTCCTCCAATCCCCTGGTACATCTCCTGTCCTAATACTGTCAGCAAAGATTAGGAACAGTGGTCTAGATATAACCATACTGAGTTCCTTGAGCACTCTCGGATGTACGCCATCCGGGCCTGGTGATTTGTTTGTGTTAAGTTTATCCAGTCTTTCCCTGATTTCCCCCTCTGTTAGCCATAGTGGCAAGTCCTGTGTATTACTACTAACCATACAGTCATGGTCAGTGTACCCCTCCTTTTCCTGCGTAAAGACTGACGAGAAAAAAGCATTCAGCACGGTTGCTTTTTCAGTGTCCTCTGTAACCATCCTCCCATCATCGTTAATTATGTGTGCAATATGCTCTGCCCTAGTTTTTTTGCTGTTGATATATTTAAAGAATTTCTTTGGGTTTTTTTTACTATCCTCCGCTATTTGTCTCTCAAAGTTGATTTTAGCCATCTTGATTTCGTGTTTACACTTCTTATTTTCCTCCTTGTATTGCTGGAAGGCCGATACTGTGCCCTCTGATTTATATTTCTTGAAGGCCAATTTTTTTCCCCTAATAAGTTTTTTAACGCTACGGTTTAGCCAGCCAGGTTTGGCTTTGTCTCTTCTAAATTTATTCCCCATAGGAATGCACTGCAAGATGCCTTTGCTTAATATGTTCCTAAAGCATTCCCATTTTTCCTCAGTGGTCAGGGATCCCAGGGTTTGGTCCCAGTTTACCCTTTCCATCATTGAGTACAATTTTGGAAAGTCTGCCCTTCTGAAGTTTAGGGTTCTTATGTTCCCCACTTGCCTTTTTATATTGTTATTTATACTAAATGTGATCATCCTGTGATCGCTAGAGCCCAGATTGTCCTGGACTCCTACCTCCGAGATTATGTCTGGGTCATTAGTAGGAAACAAGACAAGAGAAACAAAAGCCATTTAAAAGGAAAAAAGTGCAAGCACCAGAGATCCCAGCAGGGAACTAGGTCCTTACTCCTGACTAGGTAGTAAAAAATTAAAGATCCTATAGCAGAGAGGGGGAGAAAACCTCCTGGGACTGCCCATAGGCATAGTCAAGTCTTTTTTCTGCCTAATGTCCTACTCCTGTAGGGGGCAACATAACCCTATGGTTCTGAATATTTGAGAGCTGGGTCCTTCAATGAATGAAAGAAAAAGAGAGGATTCTTTGGAGTTGATTATCCAGCCAAAGGCCCAAAGCAGATGAATCGTCCTTTGGACATTCACTGACAGTTGCAAGGGGGGCAGATCCTTCAGGAGAGGATTATCTAGGTAGCCGGTCACTTGGATGCCCTAAGTTCTGAGGGCAGGTAAGGGTTTTAGGATCATTGTGAACATCCTAAGAGTAGAGGACAAGCCTAAAGGCAGTGCAATAACCTGAAAGTGGCCATCTGCCAATGTAAAGTGGAGAAATTGCTGATGTGGTAAGTAAATGGGAATTCGTAGATAGACATCTGGGGAGCTTCATAGATGCCATATGTTCCCTTGGTCTCTGAGAGGCAATTACTAACATTGCGGATTCCATGCAAAATTTTGGAATATGAAGGAGTTTGTTGAGGGATTTTAATTCCCAAATACCTCCATTGGGTCTTGGTACTGTGAACAGGTTTGAGTAGAATCCCTTGAACCTGCCTTGTGGTGGTACCGGTACAACTCCCTAGGACAAGAGGCGGCTGGCCTTTTGCAAATCTGACTATCTTTGGAAAGTTTTTCATTGGTTTGAATGAAGAAAGTGGTGAGGCTGAAAGGTTTTGGATTATTTCTAGTAGCCTTTGGAAACCACCAATTGAACTCACAGGTTTGAGACTTCTGTGTCTCAAAGAGAAGCAAACTGCAAAAGAAGTCCCCCTACTCTTAGGAGTAAGAGTGCCTCTTCATTCTGAAAAGGGCTCAGTGGCCTTTGTGAGCTAAGCCTTGCACAGAGAGGAAGGGCTGAACTTTGGTTAAGAAGTTATACCCTGGGAAGAGGATTGAGGTGCTCAAATTTTAGAGGAGCTAGGGTCTCCAAATGAGAGTGGTTTTGTTGTCTTTCTTTGGGGTAGAAAAACTTTTTCACCCATGACCTCTTTTATGATCTGGTTAAATGCTTCACCAAATAGGCATCTTTCTCAAAAAGTCATGTGCGTGATGCTCCTCTTGCAGGCAGCTATATAAGCTTTTAGCCAGGGAATACTGTGCAAACTAACAGAAATAAGAGCCATCTTGTATATTTCGAATAAAAAAAAAAAACGAATGACCGCACTTCCAATTGCTATGAGATCTTTATTGCAATAAAATCATCCAACAAGCAAAATCAAAGAGTATATGACACTTGTCTGTCACTCTTTGATTTTGCTTGTTGGATGATTTTATTGCAATACAGACCTCGTAGCATTTGGAAGTGCGGTCATTCATTTCTTTATTGAATGAATTCACAGAACCATGGACTGGACCTGCACACCTTTGTCTACGAGCTTTCACTTATCACCTGGAGCAGCGCTATCTCCCTGTTGTGCTGCATCCTGGATATTTGCCTCAGGATATGCATCAATGCAGAAAAGAGCAGATGGAAGTTGTTGTAATTGCTCTTCTAATGCACAATACTGAAAGACAAGATTATGTTGGTTGTCCTGGTCCAGTTAGCTGTTCATTTATTTTGGCATACCGAAATAACAGCAAGAGCTGTTTGCAGGGCTGGGCCTGTCAGGTTAAAGAAAGCTTTTAAAAGTGTCTCAAATTTTCTGTCAGCAAGACCCTTAAAAGATGGAACATCTTCAATAGGTACAGAGAGATGTTTGTTTAGGACAAAGACTGAATAGTCAACCACAGGGATAGCCCATTTTTTATAAACTCTTCATCCACTGGATAGAGTTCAGCAAATATTTTTAGGGGAGTGGAAATCTTTTCAGGAGTGACCCAATCATCATAGACCACCCATTCTATCTTTTTTAGTAGGGTTATTTGTGCTGAAAGAGGCGGGACAAGACAAAGGAGAGTCAATTTTTACAATGCCAAGGTTTTTGCAGACAGCTGCGTTAGCAAGCATATCGCATGAAGCTCCCTCTTCAATATAGTGACAGTGTGGGGGAGAGAAATTCTCTGCATCTTCCTCCGACATTGCCTCTAAATTCTCCTCATTCCCCTCTGATTTAGCATCCTCTAGGACCAGTATATCAGAGTCAGACTCAGATTTAGAAACAGGAGTAGAAGAAGAGGTGGGGCGCTTTTAAGGTGTTGGGAAAAATGGCTGAATAAAAGCCATGATCTGTCTCCGAAATGTTTACAAAGATGCAGAAAATTCTAATTTTGTCAAATAAGCCACTTATTGCATGCCTGAATTAGAGCTAGAATTGGATGCTGAGACCAGTGTTAAGTCAGGTTGCTGCTCTGTTGCAAAGGACACATCATCACTCTTAAGGCTGAGTGTTAAGCAGGACTTCAGCAGAGCAAATGTTCAACAGCTGTTTAGAGTTGGCTCCCTTTTGCTTGGTCTCTGCTGTCTCTGGGCATTCCACCATAGGATACTGATGGAGTAGAGTGTGGGAGATAGGGAAAGAGTGCCCAGTCAAAGTACTGTACATGGTGACTCAGGTATAGACAATCCTGTAACAAATCCTTGTTGTGAAAAGGCAGGAGGAAGAGCCTGAATAACTTATAAGGGTTCTAGAAGGAAGTGGCATTAATGTGTGCAATCAGTGGAGTGATGTAACAACTAGGTCCTCCACCAGAGACTGTGCTCTGAGTGATTAATTTTTAGTGCCAAGTTTGAAAAGTTTTCACTGTGAATGGAATACATACAAAACATTGTCCCATTTTACACAGTATCTGTCAAAGGTACAGGGTGACTCTGACCTGTTCACGATGCTTGCTTTTATATAAAGTCTAGGCTTTACCTCTCTTGGTGGGAAAACTCCCACTGAGTTCCATAGCAATGGAGCGCGGACCTTGACCATAGCATCCTGCGGCTACCAAACGCATTGCATTGCCAAGCACCCCACGTAGGATCCAGTGCACAAAGTAACATTACAGGTGGTCCCCACAGCCTGGGGTCTGGGTACAGATCCCAAGGCTTTACAGACAAAGCACCAATGCGGATATACTGTTTCTGTACACCAAGAAAGACAATGAAGTTTGAATGAACAATTCTATGAAAGTAATAAGTAAAGTGAAGCTGGTTTCTCTGTGAAGGAGAAGAGCTCAATCATCTACAGACACTAGCAAAAAAGGAAGGACTCCTTAAGTGGGGTAGGGTTATAGGGAAGGTGTGTCCTTAAAAGCTTGTCAGCACAAGCATATAACCCATGCTGTATGAATAAGTAAAAAAAAATAAAAAAAAATAAAAAAAAATGAATAAGTTGCCTGTGTCCTGTACCGTGTAATTAAGATGTTATTTTTCATTCTTTCTAATTGTGTGTTATTATTCACTGATACATACTGTATATTCAGGGTCTTAATCTACATAAATACTCCTTTTATTTGGGGACATAGGGCTAAGGATCTTTATCTAAGGATCATGCAGTACAGTCATTGAAAATAAATATATAGAGTAAGCACGCCACATCTAAAGAATGTATTCACCATAAAGATGTATTCAACATAAATAGAAGCACTGTAGTACAATAGGCACAAATATCCTAATATGTCATATCACATTAAGCATACTACAGCAACAGTATTTGCAACACAGTAAATTCCAACCTATACTGAAAAGAATACATGCATGTAAATGGGTAAAAGTGAGCAACACTTTAAAAATTTTGTATAGTACTTTATACTATACTTTAGTATAGTATTTTCAAATAGAATAGTAAGACAGAAAGCAGAGCCAAACCCTGGTGAAAAGTGAGAGATGAAGAAATCAACTTATGGGGGGAGAGAATCCCTTTTGTTAGAGACCTCCTGCAGTTACGAAGAATAATTTCTCCACAATGTCTACAGCTACAGTGGTCAGTGAAACATATTTCACAGCTTATTTACTGCTTTAAAAATAATAAGCTAATACTTGAAAGCCCGTAGATTGGCTAGAGGTTCACTTCAACATCACTCCCAAAATACACAAGCAAATGAGCATTAGCATTTTGAGAGGCCTGGCCATGTTTGTTACTGTCAAAGCCAAATAAAAATTAGAAAAATGAAAACATGGCTCAACCATGTGATTTACCCCCCCCCCCCCTTTACGTGTGAGCAATCCTCTAGACTCGGGGTGCCTCTGGACTGAAAATTCTTTTGAAGGGTGCCATCACCAAGGAACGGTTGAGAAACACTGGTCTAGGCAAGTGTTTTTTGTGCTGAGAATATTTAAAGCTTCCAAGTCCAGGAATTGCAGTGTTAAAGAAACTGTAAATGTGAAACCTAAAACTTTGTCATGTTTCAATACACATCAGAAAGAAGAAGTTTTCGGTATGTTGAAATACCACTGTTTCTGCTTCCCTTTTTGTCAGTATAGATTAGTGTTCTAAAAGTAACACAGGGTCATTCTGTTCTGGACTTATCAATAGGAACTACGGTATAGAAAAAGGATATCTTACATTTTAAAGTCACAGCTGTGAAAAAGCATAAAGGTAAGTTTTAGTGCGTTACACTCATCTATTTTTTTTTTTTTATCTGTACTGGATTAAGATGAGGTGTGTGTTTTCTTCTTTTGCTTTTACATTATGCATGTTGTCTATGATGTTTAATTTTACTTTATTTATTAAGAAAAACTTTCTAATAAAATAGATTTCCCACTTTAAATCCACAACTATTTTGAATTAGTGAAATAACAAAAAATATACAAATATATAAACTTACACAAACAAATGTAGGCACTGAGGGCTTGTTCTGTTCTTACATGCAGCAGCCCTTGCCTTGCTTCTGAAAACGTTGGTTGAACTAGATGGACTTGTATATTTTTGTCAATCTGACTATGTAACTGATCCATATGTCGCCTCCTCACCGCCTGTTATAACCCTAAAAAAGATAAACTACTGCATAACAGACGCATTCATTGTACGTGGTTGCGATGCAGCTCCATACCCCTAAATGGGTCGCATTTAGCAGTGGTACCACCCAGCAAAAACCAAACATTGTTTAATTTTTGATGTAGCCTTGATGCGTAGCTTCATGATTGCGTACAGCCCTGAGCAATTTGGGGTTTACGTACACTGTTGCTAAACAGAACAGAAGATTACCTTGCAAAGTGAACAGCCTGTTTTTTTTTTAGGTCAACCCCATGGATATCCCTGCCATTGTAGTCAAATGGTCACTGTCTATAGACATGATATCAAGTTGACTTGTAAACTACATCATTTATTGATTAACTGAATTACTTTTGTATTTGTCCCTAGTTAGCTTAATGTTAGAGTAGTTGTATGCTTCTCACTAATCTCATATATCACACATAAGATCTTTAGTCATAGTTCTGTTAATCTCTACAGCTCCTTTTTTTCTCATAATTACAGGAAATTCGTGTTTTAACCACTTGCCGACTGCTCACTGAGCTGGTACTGCGGCAAAGTGTCTCGTTATCGTCCAGCGACGTAGACCTACGCCGCTGGACTCCTCCCCTTCTCGGAAGCGCACGCGTGCTGCCGGAGGCTTGCTCCCGCTGTATTCAGACACAGCGGGAGTCGGGCCAGGGGAGGAGAGGCGGTGATCACGAGTCGGGGATCCAGTGAGGAAATCCGCCCCCTTGTGTAAACAAAGCGGGCAGATCTACTATGTGACAGGCAGGGACAGATTACAGGATTCAGCATAGCTGAACCTGTGATCTGTGCCTGTGTCACACAATTCCCTCCCCCCACACACGTCAGTAAGCACCAGGCATACATTTAACCCCTTAATCCCCAATAAAGTTAACCCCTTCCCTGCCAGTGTCATTATTACAGTAACAGTACATATTTATAGCACTGATTACTTTAGTAATGTCACTGGTACCCCCAAAAGTGTCAAAAATTTCAGTTAGGGGTCCGATCTGTCCGCCACAATGTCGCAGTCCCGCCAAAAAAATCGCAGATTGCCGCCATTACTAGTTAAAACAAACAATAAAAATGACATAAATCTTTCCCGTAGTTAGTAGCTGCGATAACTTTTGCGCAAACCAATCAAAATACACTTATTACGATTTTTTTTTTTTTTACCAAAAATATGTAGCAGAAAACAAATTGGCCTAAAATGTTAAAAAATTTAGATTTTTACATTTTTTGGGGGGTGGGGGGTGGGGGGGAATTTCATATAAAAAAATTTGAAAAATATTGTTATTTTTTCAAAATTGTCGCTCTTTCTTTGTTTATAGCGCAAAAAGTAAAAATCGCACAGGTGATCAAATACCACCAAAAGAAAGCTCTGTTTATTGGGATAAAAAAGACATAAATTTAATTTAGGTACAACATTGTACGGCTGCGCAATTGTCCGTTAAAACAAGGCAATGCCGAATCGCAAAATATGGCCTGGTCAGGAATGGGGTAAAATCTTCCGGTCTTAAAGCGGTTAAAAATACGCTCATTGAGAATTTTTTTGTCAAAGACATGTACCTAAATACATTTTGGCCTAAATATAAGACAAAAATTAAATATATTGGATATTTTTTAACTGTCAAAGTAGAAAATGTCAATTTTTTTGCAAAATTTTCGCTCTTTTTTTATTAATACCACAAAAAATGAAAAGCGCAGAGGTGATCAAATACCATCAAAAGAAAGCTCTGTTTATGGGAAAAAAAGGACGTAAATTTAGTTTGGGTACGGCATTGCATGACCGCGCAATTGTCAGTTAAATTCGCACAGTGCCAAGTTGCAAAAAGTGGCCTGGACGTAAAGCAGGAAAATCTTTCGGTGGTAAAGTGGTTAAAGTGGAGTTCTACCCTAAAATTTACCTTCGGCCCATCTTCTTGCTCCGGGTCACCTGAAAAACAAATGGATAATCGCATTTTTTTTTTTTTTTTTTTACTTGCCTTGTTTTAGAAGATAATATACTTACCTTACTTCCTCTTCCTCCCTTGGCAGCCACGGCGAGTCGTCACTTCCTGGCTTGCAATGATTCCTGGGAGCTGAACGTCATCACTCCCAGGAATCAATGCGCCTGCACCGGCCCCGACGTCAGTTCCGGTGCAGGCACATCATACCTTTCTAAACAGCTTCTGGGCATGCCCAGAAGCTGTGCAGGGATGACGCTGCAGCCCCGGAAGTGACGGCGGAGCCGGTGCAGTGCATCTTGGGACCGAAGAGGGCGGAAGAGGACACAGAAGAGGATCGCGCTGGCTTCAGCTGCCCACACCTGAGATGGCAGCGCTGGACAATACATTTTCAAGGTAAGTATTTCTTATAAAAGGTAAGTGCAACCCGGGACAGTTCAGAGGCTATCCATTGTGGAATGCACTAGCCCTGACTGTCCCGGGGGTATTTTTATGTATTTTTTTTTGTTTTAGGTGGAACTCCGCTTTAATTAAAAAATACATGATGCTGCCAGGCCTGGATTTGTCTATAACCAACCAGCTAGCACATAGAGTGGCAGGAGTGCTTGAGGTGGCACACAACCAACAACATATAATACTGACTGTTAGGAATACATTTCTGTAGTAAACAGTGATAGTGACAGTGGCTTATAGCGGGACTGCGATATTGTGGCAGACAGTAGGGACACTAACCGACACTTTTGGGCGCAAACGACACTAATACTGACTGTTAGTAATACATTTCTGTATACAAGTTCCTAACAGCTGCCCACCCTGTGTACAGTATGTGAAATCAGGTTGGGTCTCTATCCTTGCTGTCCCTGTGTAGTTTAACTTTTTTTTTTTTTTAGATCATGAACTCTGTACATGATTTAGGTATGCACTGAGAACCAATAGGGTGACAATTACTGTTCTAGACAGTAGTTCTATGTGTACTAATGTAGAGTGGGCAACCTTTCTCTTCTAGTGAGTCTGCCTTCAACCTTGGAGTGCTTTGTGTGGCTATGACGTCTGATTTTGCAAGTATGATTCCATAGCTCCCAACTGTCCCTGATTTCGAAGGGCTGTCCCTGATTTGTAACAAAGTCCCTCTGCGCCTATTTTCTCCTTATTTGTCCCTCATTTTGGTCTGATCTATATAGTTGTATATAAAATGCACTTTTGATCTTTCAAAAAGTGTTTCCCAGTGCAAAACCTTTAACCACTTGACCTCTAGAAGATTTACCCCCCTTCACGACCAGTCCATTGTTTAGATACGGCACTGCGTTACTTTAACTGACAATTGCGCAGTCGTGCGATGCTGCACCCAAACAAAAATAATGTCCTTTTTTCCCCCCACAATTAGAGCTATCTGTTGGTGGTATTTGATTACCTCTGCAGTTTTTATTTGTTTCGCTCTAAACAAATAAAAACCCCACAATGTTTTTGAAAAAAAAAAAAAAATAATATTTTTACTTTCGGCTATAAAACACGTCCAATAAAAAAATATATAAAAAAAAAATCAAATTTCTTCATCAATTTAGGCTAATATGCATTCTGCTACATATTTTTGATAAAAAAAAAAAAATTCCAATAGGCGTATACTAATTGGTTTGCGCAACAGTTATAGCAGCTACAAACTATGGGATTTTTTTCTTTTTTTTTTTTTTAACTAGTAATGGCAGTTACATAGTTACATAGTTAGTGAGGTTGAAAAAAGACATCAGTCCATCCAGTTCAACCTATGATGTGTGTGTGTGTTTGCTTATAGCGAGACTGCGATATTGTGGCAGACCGTAGGGACACTGACACTTTAACACTTTTTGAGGGCCAGTGACACTAACACAGTGATCAGTGCTAAAAATATTCACTGTGTCTGTCACTGTACTAATGACACTGGCAGGGGGGGGGGGGGGGAGTTAACATCGGGGGCGATCAAAGGGTGAAATGTGTGCCTAGCCAGTACTTTACTACTGTGGAGGAGGTGCTTGTACTAGGAGAAGGCATGGATCTGTGTCTCTGCTAAGGATCCATGTCTTCTGTAGTGACTGACTGCCGTTCTGCCTGTGTAATGAAGCATCAAGTCAAGTCTAATCACAGCAGGATTGGCCTGCCGGGGGCATGCGTGTGTGCCCCAGACCCGGAAGTGCAGGATCACGTACTAGGTACGTGATCCTGCGCAGGAGAGCCAACTTGCTGCCCTATATATACAGTATACAGTCGGCAGGCAGTTAAGGGGGCATGGCAGGGGGTGTTTCCTTTGCCTACATACTTTTGCTAATAGATGTCCCTCGTTCCCATCTCAAAAAGTTGGGAGGTATGTAAATCAACAGCTAGCCTGTCAAGTAGGTTAGGAGTAGGAGTGACAAAGGACAGTTGTCCTAAGATGGCAGGAAATATAAATATGGCCCTTGATACTATGCATAACAACAATCTTTTGAAGAACAGGATGGCACTAGTACAATCTGTGTACAAGAAATGGTAGATTTCCTTTCTTGGTACCAGAACAGCACAGCTGAACAGCTTGCTTTGAGGTGCATCCTATTTAATTGAGAACTAAGAGTACGGCATGAGTCCGTGCTCTACTGAACCATTTCAGATGATTTACTAAGGGGTATATAGACTGTTTAGTGAATATATTGAATTTTCACTAGTAAATAATGTATGTAATGTGTTCACGTCAATTATCAATCATTTGCAAGGTAAAATCTCAGTTTCTTTTTTAATCTACCCAGCAAATTTTAAACATTTATTTTCCCTGAAGCTCTTCTCTAACTGATATAATATGCAGATTGAAATGCAGCTCTTTGAAATAGTAGATACAAAAGTAATAATGTTACTTTCTGGCTCTCTATATCCCCTCTAAACATTGTTTATAAGCACTGTGGCAAACAGGTTTTGACAGGAGCAGCTATTACAGCTCTGAATTTTGACAGACTAGCAAGCTACACATGTCATTTGTACTTTAAAGAGTTTTTGGGGTGTGTAGCATCCTCAATGTCCACAACGGGTTAGGCTCCATGTACACGGGACGTTAGAAAAAACGTGCTGCAAAGCTAGTTCTGACGCCGGGAAAAAGAAGCTGTTAAACCTGCTTTCAGTAGCTTTTTCCATTTGTGTTATTGCACGTTTGGCCACGTTGCTTTTAGCAGCGTTTTTTCTGCCTCCATTCAAAATCAATGGTTCCCTATGGGAGCCTATTGATTAGAATGGAAGTCACACCGCAAGTCGGATCAGGATGATCCGACTTGCAGCACTGTGAGAATCTTGAGGGGGAACTCCATGCCAAAAATGGGAAAAAAAACTGCGTGGGGGTCCCCCCCAGGTTCCAAACCAGGCCCTTCGGGTCTGGTATGGAATTTGAGGCAAAAAAACGGCGTGGGGTCCCCCCAAAAATCCATACCAGACCCTTATCCGAGCATGCAGCCCGGTAGGGCAGGAAGGGGGAGGGGACAAGCGAGCGGCCCCACCCCCCCTGGACCATACCAGGCCATATGCCCTCAACATGGGGGGGGGGTGTTGGTGCTTTGGGGCAGGGGGAGCTCTGCACCCCCCACCCCAAAGCACCTTGCCCCCATGTTGATGGGGACAAGGAGGGCCTCATCCCCTCAACCCTGGCCGGTGATTGTGGGGGTCTGCGGGCAGGGGGCTCATCAGAATCTTGAAGCCCCCTCTAACAAGGGGGCCCCCCAGATCCCGGACCCCCTCCCTATGTGAATGGGTATGAGGTACACTGTACCCCTACCCATTCACCCTATAAAAGGCAGTGTATGGAAATAACGACAGGAGACGTTTTGGAAAGTTTATTAAAAATCTTCATCTGTTCTTCTCTGCTCTGGTCTTCTCCCTCTCCTGGTCTTCTGCTCTTTTGCTGTCCGCTCTTTTGCCCTCAGCTCTTCTCTTCTTCTTCCTCCGGTCCTCCTCCGACGATGTCTCCGGTGATTATGCCGGTCTCCGGTCTCTGCAGCTTGTTATATAGCCATTGTGGGCGTGGCCCCCGATGACATCATCAGGAGGCCCCGCCCCCTCATGTCACAGATTACGTCATCTGTGACACTAGGGGGCGGGGCCTCCCGATGACGTAATCGGGAAGCCACGCCCATAATGGCTATATAACAAGCTACAGAGACCGGAGACCGGCATAATCACCGGAGACATCGTCGGAGGAGGACCGGAGGAAGAAGAAGAGCTGAGGGCAAAAGAGCAGAAGAGCGGACAACAAAGGTGCAGAAGACCAGGAGAGGGAGAAGACCAGAGCAGAGAAGAACAGATGAAGATTTTTAATAAACTTTCCAAAACGTCCCCTGTCGTTATTTCCATACACTGCCTTTTATGGGGTGCATGGGTAGGGGTACAGTGTACCCCATACCCATTCACATAGGGAGGGGGTCAGGGATCTGGGGGCCCCCTTGTTAAAGGGGGCTTCCAGATTCCGATGAGCCCCCTGCCCGCAGACCCCCACAACCACCGGCCAGGGTTGTGGGGATGAGGCCCTTGTCCTCATCAACATGGGGGCAAGGTGCTTTGGGGTGGGGGGTGCAGAGCTCCCCCTGCCCCAAAGCACCAACACCCCCCCATCTTGAGGGCATGTGGCCTGGTATGGTCCAGGGGGGGGGGGGCGCTCGCTCGTCCCCTCCCCCTTCCTGCCCTACCGGGCTGCATGCTCGGATAAGGGTCTGGTATAGATTTTGGGGGGGGACCCCACGCCATTTTTTCGGCATGGGGCTACCCTCAAATTCCATACCAGACCCAAAGGGCCTGGTTTGGAACCTGGGGGGGACCCCCACGCAGTTTTTTTTCCCATTTCAAATCAATAGGCTCCTATTTCATAAGCATATATACAACATAGTGGTTAAATTTACCTATCAGCATGTCGTTTGAATGTGGTTGTACGTGGTACCCAGAGAAAAAACATGAGGTAATGTCCTGGTACAGGTTGGCATACAATCTGGGCATTCCAGTGCTGCAAAGCAGAAGTGTTAACCACTAAGCCACTGTGCTGATCCCAGTCCATTCACACCTGTGCAACTTTAAAATCATGCAATTTCCATAGCAACTTTACTCAGCGACTTGATAGTACTTTGGTGTGATTTTGATACGACTTTGGATGAGTGCGACTTTGGCTTTAACCAATGTGATCATTTTGTTTATGCTCCACAAAGTCCTTAGACATGTGCTGAACGGAAAACAAATTGTTTAGTTTTGTTTGGTTTCTTCATTTTCTAACAAATTCCATATTTTCAAAACGATTGAAATTGATTGACCAATTTGAATTCTGTGCTGGTTGTTAAGGTGCGGGCCGGGAAGCCGGCTGCCGCATGCTTAACAACCAATGACTCATCAGCTTTCAGTGGGTTTCCCCACTGACAGCTGAATGTAAATGAAAGAATGCTGGCAATGAAAAATAAATAAATAAATAAATAAATGAAAAATATGGCGTGGGGTCCCTCCTCCAATGCATATTAGGCCCTTCAGGTCTGGGATGGATTTTAGAGGAAATCCACGCCAACATCCATACCAGACCCTTATCCGAGCATTCAACCCCGCAGGTCAGGAAAGGGGGAGGGGTGATCGACTGCTCCTCCCCCTGAACTATACCAAGCCACATGCCCTCAACATTAGAGGGTGCTTTGGAGCGGGGGGGGGGCAGTGGTTGTGGGGTTCTGTGGGCAGGGGGGCTTATCGGAACCCCTACACATTCATCAGAAAAAGTGAGTGAAGACACAACACAAATTTTTGACAAGTCCTTTATTAAAAAAATTATAAAAAATGTTCCCCAGTGTAGGTCCTTTGTCAATCAGGCCAACTGCCGCCTACCAAAAAAAAGGAGAAAATACCCCCCAAAAACCTCTGGCTCAGACGAAGCATCTCACTGTCTACCTGCTTCGGTCCCAGAATGCCCTGCACCGGCCCAGCTCGTCACTTCCGGGGCAGGCGCATCATCCCTGCACAGCTTCTGGGCATGCCCAGAAGCTGTTTAGCAGGGAATGACGTGCCTGCACCAGAAACTGGCGACCGGGGCTGGTGCAGGCACATTGATTCCTGGGAGCGATGACGTTTAGTTCCCAGGAGTCAATGCAAGGTGAAAAGGTAGGCGCGGGCCGCAGCCGCAGAGGGAGGAAGTGGAAGAAAGGTAATTATATTTTCTTCAATACCAAGGTAAGTAAACAAAAAAAAAAAAATTAGGACTATCCATTGCTTTTTCAGGTGACCTAAAGCAAGCGGATGGCCCAAAGTGTTTTTTGAGGCCGGAACTACGCTAACCACTTGCCGACCGCCGAAAGTACATATACTGCGGCGGTCAGCCCCGTGCAAACAAAGTGACGTATGGGTACGTCACTCACCCGTGAGCCAATAGGGGGCGAGCTCGCGCTGCCAGAGGTGCGCTCCCGCCCCCGGCCCCGCTTGGTTATGGGCATCACCGTGCGAGTGACCGGAGGTTCCGATGTCCGCCAGTCACTCGCGATCTCCCGCTGGAGAGGGAGAAAGGCAGGCGGCTGCTGTAAACAAAGCCGCCTGTCATTCTCTCTGATGTAAGTGTAGAGACTATGCGATCCTGCTATGTAGGATCGTATGTCTCTGTGGTTACATCAAAAGCCACACCCTTTACAGTTAGAAGCACGCCCCTAGGGACATACTTAACCCCTTGCTCTCTAATAAAGTTAACCCCTTCCTTGCAAGTGTAATTTTTACAGTAACAGTGCATATGTATAGCACTGATTACTGTAGTAATGTCACTGGTCCCCCCAAAAGTGTCAAAAATGTCAGTCAAGGGTCCGATCTGTCCCCGCAAAGTCGCAGTCTCGCAAAAAAAATTGCAGATCACCGCCATTACTAGTTAAAAAAAAAAACAATAAAAATCACATAAATCTTTCTGGTAGTTAGTAAACGCAATAACTTTTGCGCAAACCAATCAAAATATGCTTATTGCAGTTTTTTTCACCAAAAATACGTAGCGGAAAACAAATTGGCCTAAAATGTTAAAACATTTTGATTTTTACATTTTTTGGGGGGGGGGGGGGGGGGGATTTCATATAAAAAGTGTGAAAAATGTTCTGTAACGATTTCAATTTAATTTGTACGCTTATTGAAAAAGGAATAAAAATATGAACATAAAAAAAAAAAACATATTTATTTTTCTTTTGATTAGGGAAAGAGCAAATGCACATTCAAAATGTCCATGTGTAGCAAAAATTTTAGGAAATTCCCATTTTGTGTTATAGGGTGATGCAAATTTTAGAAAAGGCAAATTCTCGCAGTTATTTTGTCATTTCAGCGAGTATGGGATATGTTGCAAAAAAAGGAAAGAGCTAGCTTCCTTTTATTACCTCATAGATTTTTTCTTTTTTTTTTACAATGCAATTTTGTAAGAGGAAGACCGTTGACTTAACAGTTCCACTTTATTAAGAAAGACAGTGCTATGTATTGTGTTTCTATCTGAAAGGCAAGGAGAATAGCTAATAATTATTAATTCTGCTTTTAGGATCTCTTTATATTTATTTGAGTAATAATATTACATTGTTATTCCTCATTCTAATGCAATATCATTGTACCACCATATTATGAATGTTTTCTTACCTAAAATATTTTGGATATGATTCCCTGAATGTTTTACAGTATAATTGGAAATTCAGATATATAGAATGTAATATAAAATGTGCTGCTTGCATTGTGACTGCATAAATATACAGATCAGTCTAAAACACTTGATTCATAAATAATATATCTGAAGCAGGTGAGTGGAAAACTGCGCTAACCCTATTTGTTAATATTATAAAGTGCTCGTGGGAAAATAAATTTAAAAATAATTCATGTAAAGTGCAATATAATAAATGTGAAATGACACCTTGTGTGTACCTATTCCTTCAAAATAGTATAAAGTGCAAATGTGCTATAATTGATTGCTCAATAATATAGTACAATTAATGAATGAGAAAACAGCCCTAAGGCTGTTAAAAAGTGCCAGCTGAAAAACTATTTAAAAATTTTAAATGTATAATGCAAATATAAAACCAACAATATTGTCCTGCAAGCCAATCGTGTATAAATACAAGTCCGTGCTGCAGTTGTGCCGATATAAAAAAAGTTTGCAAATGGTGCAAATACACAAAACAGTCCTTTCAAGTAACTCTTAAAAGTGCCGGTGCTGATGCATACATATATGCCGTAATGTTGTGACTCTCTGCTTCAGTATGGAATGGTAAGAATTCCCACTTACCAGATATGGTGGATTCCCGGTGGTGTACGCCAGCAGGAATCAATATGCGATTTGGTCACAATACTCCGGTCTCCTGGTGAAAACTCATCTTAAGAGCATGGCAAGTGCCCTGCAAACAAATGTGGATAGGGAAATAACTTAAAATAACATAAAAAACATAAAAATAAAAAAATATTTATCTTGAATGATGTAGAAGGAGGACGAGGCCCTTATGGAGTAGGAGGTTGAGGTGGTGGTGGATATGGTGGTGGATATGGCCGTGTAGGTGGAAGTGGCGGCGGCAGTGGAGTAGGTGGACGAGGTAGCCAATACTGGTTTTGGTATTTAATAAAAAAAAATTTCAAATTCGGGTACACCCCAAAAAAATAAGAAAGATCAAATCCAGCAATGGCTGGGTAAGGCCGGTATACATGTCTATTCTGCACAAGGTACGGACAAGTCCTGAGGGATCCATGCCTGGTTCATTTTAATGAATGTGAGCTTGTCCACATTGGCTCTGGACAGGCGGCTGTGCTTGTCTGTGATAACGCCCCCACCCGTGCTAAATACCCCTTCAGATAATACACTGGCTGCAGGGCAGGCCAGCACCTCCAAGGCGTAAAGGGCAAGCTCAGGCCATGTGCCCAACTTGGAGACCCAGAAGTTAAAGGGGGCAGACCCGTCATTCAGTACGTCTAGGCGTGTGCACACATACTGCTCTACCATGTTAGTGAAATGCTGCCTCCTGCTAAGACGTTCCATATCAGCTGCTGGTGCTGCTGCTTGTTGTGGCGAGCTGACAAAGCTTTTCCACATTTCGGCCATGCTAACCCTGCCTTCTGAGGTGCTGGCGGTGCCCTGGCAGCATTGACGACCTCTTTCTCCTCCTCCCCTGCCTTGGCCTTGTGCTTCCACTGTGCCCCCGCTGTCAGGTGGGAATGCCACCAGCAGCGCGTCTACCAGCGTGCGCTTGTACTCACGCATCTTCCGATCATGCTCCAGTGAGGGAATTAAGGACGTTGTCCTTGTAACGGGGATCCAGCAGGGTAGCCACCCAGTAATCAGCACAAGTTACAATGTGGGAAACTTGGCTGTCGTTGCGGAGACACTGCAGCATGTAATCGCTCATGTGTGCCAGGCTGCCCAGAGGCAACGAAAAGCTGTCCTCTGTGGGAGGTGTATCCTCTGTGTCCTCTGTATCCCCCCAGCCACGCACCAGTGATGGCCACGAGCTGGCCTGGGTGCCACCCTGCTGTGAACATGGTTCCATATCCTCGTCCATCTCCTCCTCCTCATCCTCGTCATCCTCCAGAACTGTGCCCTTGCTGGACAATTGTGTCTCTGGCGTTTGTGGGTGCAGGAACCCACCCTCGGAGCCACTTGAGAATGACTGCCCTGAAAGCCTTGGAAATGTTACCTCTTCATCCTCCTCCTCCTCCTCATCCTGTGCCACATCCTCTTCCATCATCGCCCGAAGTGTTTTTTCAAGAAGGCATAGAAGTGGGATAGTTAAGCTGAGAATGGCGTCATTGACACTGGCCATGTTGGTGGAGTACTCGAAACAGCGTAACAAGGCACACAGGTCTCGCATGGTGGCCCAGTTATTGGTGGTGAAGTGGTGCTGTTCCGCAGAGCTACTCACGCGTGCGTGCTGCAGCTGAAACTCCACTATGGCCTGCTGCTGCTCGTACAATCTGGCCAGCATGTGCAAGGTGGAGTTCCACCTTGTGGGCACGTCACATATGAGGCGGTGAGCGGGAAGGCCGAAGTTACGCTGCAGCGCTGACAGGCGAGCAGCAGCACGGTGAGAATGCCGAAAGTGCGCACAGACGGCCCGCACTTTCTGCAGCAGCTCTGACATATTGGGGTAATTTCTAAGGAACCTCTGCACCACCAAATTCAGCACATGCGCCAGGCAAGGGATGTGTGTCAAACTGGCTAGGCCCAGAGCTGCTACGAGATTTCGCCCGTTATCGCACACCACCAGGCCAGGCTTGAGGCTCATGGCAGCAACCACTCATCAGTCTGCAGTTCAATGCCCCTCCACAACTCCTGCACGGTGTGTGGTTTTTCACCCAAACAGGCAAGTTTTAAAACTGCCTGCTGTCATTTACCCCTGGCTGTGCTGAAGTTGGTGGTGAAGGTGTTACGCTGACTGGAAGAGGAGGCGGTAGAGGATGAGGAAGCGGAGTAGGAGGAGTTAGGAACAGGAGGCAAACTGAAGCGCCCTGCAATCCTCGGTGATGGAAGGACATGCGCCAAACTGCTATCCGCCTCAGGCCCAGCTGCCACTGCATTTACCCAGTGTGCTGTTAGGGAGATATAACGCCCCTGACAGTAATTACTGGTCCATGTATCCGTAGTTAGGTGGACCTTGCCACAGACGGCGTTGCGCAGTGCACACCTGATTTTGTCACCCACTTGGTTGTGCAGGAAAGGGATGGCTTGCCTGGAAAAGTAGTGGCGGCTGGGCACGACGTACTGTGGGACAGCCACCGTCATAAGGCTTTTAAAACTCTGCATCTCCATCAGCCGGAATGACAGCATTTCAAAGGCCAGGAATTTTGAAATGCTGGCATTCAGGGCCAGGGATCATGGGTGGGTAGGGGGGTACTTTCTCTTCCGCTCCAGTGTTTGGGAGATAGAAAGCTGAACGTTTCCAAGGGACATTGTGGAGATGGTTGTTAGTGACCCAGGTGGTGGTGTTGCTGGTGGATCCTCTGTTTGCGGGGTGGCAGGTGCCACTGTCACTACAGAGGTGAATGAGGAGGCCAAGACTGCAGCAGCAGAAGAGGAAGCAGGAGGAGCCAGAGACCTTTCTTGGTTTTTGAGGTGTGCACTCCACTGCAGCTCGTGCTTTGCACTTAGATGCCTGGTCATGCAGGGTGTACTCAGGTTGACAAGGTTTATGCCTCGCTTCAGGCTCTGATTGCACAGCATGTAAACCACTCGTGTCCTGTCATCATCACATTGTCTGAAGAACTGCCATGCTAGGGAACTCCTGTGAGCTGGCTTTGGTATGCTCGGTCCCTTGCTGCTTTGGGCAAATCGTTTATTTCTTGCGCCACCACGGGGGTTGTATATTTATTGCAGTGCCCCTGTGGCCTTCAATACATAGGGAGGAGCAAAAGGCCCTTCCTGGTTCGCTGTAATGAGCACATAGCAAATACCAAGAAGGGTTTTAAAAAGCACTCGGTATCTAAACATTACTTGGTTAAACATAACAAGGACCCTCGTAATACAATCTTTTTAGGCATTGATAGGTTTCAACCACATTGGAGGGGTGAGCCCTTTGTGAGGGGCCTTTCAAGACTTGAAATGTCTTGGATATACAAGAGTAAGACCTTTACCCCTTATGGCCTGAATATCGATACCGATGTTAACGCCTTTATAGATAACTCTTGAGAATTTATTGTGAGTAGTATCTTTGGTCATTCTTGGCCTAGTTTTTCATCCTAATTTCACGAGTTCTTTTAGCATTCATAACATTATAACTCTGTGTAACGACTGTATGACATTATTGTCTATTTGTTATTATTTAATGATTTTAGTATGTGAACTCTGTGTGAGCCGCACCTCTGATGAGAGGATGACTTTGTCATGCTCTCCAAAATTTAATTATACTAGAGTGTTTGTATTTAGAGGTTTAGGGGTTCATTATTTATATGTTTAATATTTTTAATCCAATATTTTAATCCATTATTAAAATAATTTTAATGTATTTTTAATTCAAAAATCTTTGTCACAGGTGTAGATTTATGTATAGTCTTGATTTCCCTTATTTCTCAATAATATCACTAATCATGCAGGTTCAGCCCCTCAAAGCTAACTTGGTGTATGTAATTAATTATATATATCTATATGTATATACTTGTTAATATAAGTAATTCAGTATTAATATAAACTTTTTAGTCTATTATAAGTTGACGTCTCCAACATATTGGGTTTGTATTTATTAATTTTCCCCACCAATGAGACACTCAGTAATGATGTCTTAATGTTCGTGCCCTAATTTTATATCTAATACCTTATTTTAAACTTAATTCCCATGGTAAGTTAACCTGGTTGGAGACACTATTCAATTTTCTTTTGTTAGCAGCGATTGGTCTATAGATCGCTTTATACCAAGACGGTGGAGAGTAACCAATAAAGGGTTAACGCATTTAATGTAGAATTACTTGCTCCTGTTTAGCCTGCAGCCGTGATTGTATGTGCTGGAAAGTTTCCCTGAGTTAATATGGCGCCGGTCGCGTCAAGGTGCGGCTCAGACAGGGGCGGTAACAACGTTATGTATTGCATATAAGTGGTGAGTCAGCACGCCGCCCGTGTCCCCAGGAAGGCGTGCTGACGTCACCTACGTACTACCCGGAAGTCGGGCAGCTGCATCTTCGGATCCTGCCGAGTAAAGCGCTTTGAATACTGTTTAATGTAAGTTGAATACCTTTGTTTAATAAACTGTGCCTACGTACTTCACCATTGTGGCCCCTATTCTCTTTGTGGCTTATGCTGGAGTGAGGTTGATCCGGACGGTTCGTGTTTTAACCCTGCAAGTGATTGGCGCTCCCGCTAGGCTGCATCAGTTGGAGAGATCATCCCTTCTCTATTGGATCGGTCAGAAGCTCTGTTTCCATGTATTGAGTTGGGCTTATTTTCATCTGAGTTGCGGTAAGCGCATAGTGTGATCTTCACCTTTCATCACGGTTTGAAGCACTGTGGTGGACGAATCTGTGTCTTGGCTGTTTTCTTTCACTACTGAGCCTGTTTACATCCGATTTGTGGTAAGCGCATAGCGCGGCACTTATGCTCTTATAGAGTGAAGAGCTATCCATCACGGTGAAGGATTTCCTGTTCATACACTTTGCACAATCTTTTGGACTTTACTCTTTATTCACATATTATGTTCATATTATGTTGATGTGCATTGATCACTATCATTATTTTTGATTGCTTTTTTAGCACCACCTTTGTATTATTTGTTTCACTGTTTGATTATTTTATCACATGCTCTCATTTTGCATGTCTCAAATTAGCGCGGCTTCTATTATATATTGGGCAGTAGCATGCGTAGTGTCTAGGGCACGGCCGCTCCACTTTTGCACCCTGCTCCCTCTTCTGCTGTGATGGTGGCTCTGTGCGACCACCGCCTTTTCCTCCAAACTGCTCAGGTTACCTGCATGACGTTCATTCCATGTGGGGTCGAGGACCTCATCATCCTCCACATCGTCTTCCACCCAGTCTTCACCCCTGCCCTCCTTGTCGGTCTCCACAATTCGGAATTCCGCAGCAGTTGGCACCTGTGTTTCATCATCATGTGAGACGTGCTGCGATGGTCCTCCCATGTACTCATCTGGAGACATAAGTGGTTGGGCATCGGTGCACTCAATCTCTTCCACTTCTGAGGCAGGGCTAGGTGGATGGCCCTGGGAAACCATGCTAACAGAGTCATCAAAAAGAAGATGAGACTGCTGCATTAATTGGGGCTCAGACTGCTTGGCTGATTTGCAAGGGGGCAAGGTGAAAGATTGATGGACATCGGCTGCAGGTGCCAACTCTGACCTTTCGGCAGAAGACTGGGTGGGAGACAATGTGAAGGAAGTGGAGGCACTGTCAGCAACCCAATCTACTATCGTCTGTACTTGTTCTGGCCTCAACATTTGTAGAGGCACATTAGGCCCTGCCAAATACTGCTGCAGGTTCTGTCACTTACTCGCAGCTGAGAAAGGTGTTTCGTGTAGCTGGCACAGATCGACCACGTCCTCTCCTTGCAAAAGGAGCTCCACCAGCAACACCATGACCCAGGCCACGTACCTTATTTGACCTTCTCCTCATATTTATCGAATTTTGGATCTTCCCAGAAATGTTTTTTTTTTATTGCAAAGCGCAATACAACAGTATACAATAGGTGTATGTCACTGTAACATATGCAGACAGGGCCGCAATTAACTTTTTTTGCCCCTAAATGGGGTTTTTTTTATAGCAAAGCGCAATACAACAGTATGCAATGGGTGTATGTCACTGTAACATTTGCAGACAGGGCCGCAATTAACTTTTTTTGCCCCTAAATGTTTTTTTTTATTGCAAAGCGCAATACAACAGTATGCAATGGGTGTATGTCACTGTAACATATGCAGATAGGGCCGCAATCAACTTTTTTTGCCCCTAAATGGGTTTTTTTATTGCAATGCGCAATACAACAGTATGCAATGGGTGTATGTCACTGTAACATATGCAGACAAGGCCGCAATTAACTTTTTTTGCCCCTAAATGGGTTTTTATTGCAGAGCGGAATACAACAGTATGCAATGGGTGTATCGCACTGTAACGTATGAATGAAAATCTGATAAATAATTGTCCCCTTAATTGGTGCTTGTTGAAAAGCAGATTTGAAATGCAGTGTCTGTCTAAATGCTGTAAATCACAGTAAAATATGAAGGAAAAATGTTTTTTTCTTTTTTAAATTATTAAGCAGACACATATGCACTCAGCTTGCAGTAAATGGCCGCTACACACCGCACGCCTAACAGGTTGGATACTGTTGTTCTATTCCGCTATTGAATAAAAAAAAAAAACACATTGGTGCTTTTTGAAGAGCAGGTTAGAAAAGCAGTGTCTGTCTAAAGACTGTATGTCAAAGTTAAATATGAAGGAACACGTTTTTTTTCTTTTTTAAATGCAGATTAAGCAGACACATATGCACTGAGCTTGCATTAAATGTGCAAGCTCTCACACCACACGCCGCCCACCTAAAAGACTGATAACATTTTTTTTTTCTCCTCCTCACTGGGCTCAGGTCAGGGCAAAAAGATTGTGCACTGCACCCCCACACAATGCAATCAATTTAGATCTGTCACAAGTTAGCCTATAGTTTTGTCTGTATATTCTTACCTCCTTGCTGCAGTGCTTCTGTTTTGCCTCCCTTCACATGTGGTGCTTGGGCTTCTCTGTTTCCTATGGGCGTCGCCTGCTCCACTGTGGGTTATATCCTGTTCCTGTCAATTACTTCCTGGGTCACCTCCCTGTTTGCTTCCCTATATATACACATGCTCAGTGCACTGTTCCTTGCTTGAGCAACTTCGCTGTTCTCTGAGCTCCCATCCGTGTATCCCTTGGCTATTGCATCTGATCTCCTGTGTACCGACCCGGCTTTGTTTCTCCGTCTACGCTTGTCTGCTGCCTGTCCTGACCTCGGCTTGTCTCTCCTTATAGTCTCCTGTTTACCCTGCACACGCCAGCTGTCTCCACATTCTCAGCTGGGCCTACCTGGGGGCTGCGACCTGATTCCAGTCTGCTGCAAGTCCATCCCCACCATCAGGGGCCCTGGTGAAGAAGCAGGCTGGGGCTTAGACTCCGCGCCCTGGGGAATCCTGAGCTGGGGATCTATAAGGGCTCACTACCACAGACCCGTTGACAGTTTGCTCAAGCCATGAGCTCGTCGGAGACACCGCAGCCACTTCAGGATCAACTTCAGAGTTTGGAGCAGAGAGTTAACGTTCAGCAGGCTTATCAAGAACAGATTATGCAGTGTCTGCAGGCTCTTTCTTCCCATTTGGATCAGCTGCAGATTGTTCCTACTCCCGCTTCCTCCGTTGCAGCTCCTGTGTCCGCCCCTGTCGCTTCCGCTTCCGCAGTCCCTCCAGCGGAGGTCAGTCCTGCAAAATTCCAGCTGCCTCCACCATCTCGCTTCTCTGGGGACCCCAAAGCTTGTCGGGGATTCATCAATCAGTGCTCAATCCACTTCGAGCTAGCAGGCCAAGACTTTCCTACTAATCGTTCCAAGGTGGCGTACATGATTTCACTCCTGTCGGGACCAGCTTTGGCTTGGGCCTCGCCGCTGTGGGAGCGTCAAGATCCTACCATTTCCAGTCTCTCTGCCTTCCTACAAGCTTTCCCTAATACCTTTGATGTGCCTGGCAGGGCCTCATCTGCTTCTGGAGCCCTTCTTCGTCTTCGTCAAGGAAACATGACTGTTGGTCAATATGCAGTTCAGTTTCGCACCTTGGCTTCGGAACTGGCATGGAACAAGGAGGCTCTTACTGCAACATTTTGGCAAGGTCTTGCAGATCGTATTAAGGACGAACTAGCTGGCAGAACTATACCCACCACCTTGGATGGCTTGATTTCCCTTAGCATCCAAATTGATGTCCACTTCCAGGAGCGAGATCTGGAAAGGACTGTGTCACGTCACCCCCCACTGGGTCACCTTGCTCCTGTTGTCCAGAACATTCCGGAACAACCCATCTCTCCCGCAGTTTTGGCTTCTGAAGAACCCATGCAATTAGGCCGGACACGCCTCGCTCCACAAGAGAGGTCCCGTTGCCTGAGACTCGGCCTGTGTCTTTACTGCGGAGCTGGTGGTCATATGATAAAATCCTGCCCCGTTACCCTGGAGTCTGTGGGCATTTTGCCTCAGATGCTTTCCTCCATTCGAGCCCTCTATACGAACCAGACTGCCAGGGTCAGGGTCAATGGCCACCTATCGGACGCCTTCAACCTATCTAATGGGACCCGTCAGGGGTGCCCCCTCTCACCAATTTTGTTCATCCTATCAATCGAACCCTTTCTAAATATGATACGCGCCAACACGAACATCAAGGGAGTTGATATAGCGGGCTCCTCTCATAAAGTTGCCGCGTTCTCGGACGATATGCTACTCTTCCTGTCTCAACCCCACATTTCGCTCCCAAATTTGCTTCATGATTTGGAATTCTTTAAATCTCTCTCTTATTTACAAATTAATTACACCAAGTCCTTTGCCCTAAATATCTCCCTTCCCCAATCGGAAGTCGCACGTTGTGCCTCAAATTTCCCATTCAAATGGGCCGCTGAGTCTATTCCATATCTCGGGATCTTAATACCCCGAAATCTCTCAGATCTATACAGGTTGAACTATCAACCACTCCTCAACTCTGCCAATGATACCCTTAGATCCTGGAAGACGATACAGGTATCTTGGTTCGGACGACCCTCCCTTCTCAAAATGTCGATACTACCGAAATTCCTATACCTATTCCAAACAGTCCCAATTCAACTTCCAAATTCTTTCTTTATATCTTTCAAGTCATGCTCCCAGAAATTTGTCTGGGGAGACAAAAGGCCCCGGATCAGATATCTCCAATTGACGTCTCCTAAAGAAAGCGGCGGCTTAGGGCTTCCGGACTTACATACATACTATAAGGCCTGTATTTTAACTAGACTAGTGGACTGGAACGTCCATTCATCCACTAAAGCAGTCATCAAACTGGAAAATGCCTTTTCGACTATTCCTCTACAAGTCCTATACTGGCTCCCTTTTTCAGTGCTAGAGGAGGACCTGAAGAGTCATCCTCTCATAGCCCCCCCACTAAAGCTACACAGTACGTGGCGCAAAGCTAAGAAAATAAATCTGGCAGCTGGCCCCCTAACATCCATCCGATGGAACCCTGCTTTTCCATCAGGAATGTCTAGTTCCTTTCTCCAGGACATATGGCTGTGCGTAAGAGTGCCAGCTAAACTATTCTTTCACAAGGGATCCCCCTTGTCCTGGGAGGAGATCAACCAAAATATTCAACCTCACTCTATCCCGCTATGGATATTTTTCCAGATTCGTCATTTTCTGACTCACCGTCGTGCCCTGTCTGATTGGACGAGACCTTTGATGGGGATTGAGGCTCTCTGTGAAAAATCTGGCCCCCAGAGACACATAATCTCGATTTTATATCGCACTTTACTATCTCCCCCGCCGATCTCTTCCTCGTCTTTTGTTCAAGCCTGGTCCAGAGACCTAGATCTATCTCTCACGGAATTGGAATGGTCCTCTGTTTGTCAGACCATCCAAAAAGCTTCAATAAGCGTTACTAAATATGTGAAAAAAGGAAGAAGTGCTTGGCGCTGCCAATATGTGCGTGAAATGGTGGAAATGCTTCACTCAATGGTGGGAGGTAGTAAATATCACAAATATTGTATACGGATAAAAAATATATATAATAGGTGTATAAATAAATAGGTTGGTTGCGTGAAGATAAAATGCAATGGTATAATACAAAACTAATACTCTAAAATCCGATATTAAGTGTATATGAAGACATAAATAGTGACATATAATACCATAAATATACTGCAATAAAAATTAGTGCCCTTCAGGTGAGGGTGAAGTGGTGACGTTAGAGAGAAATAAATAAATATATAAGTTATTAAAGTGCAGTGAAATAATTTATAAAATTAATGGCAAACCAATAAGTGGTGATAGAAGGTATGATACAAAAAATTGATTATGGTGGCCTAAGTGGCCAAAGAGTGACGTGCTCAAGAGAATAATCTCAATCCCAAAAAGGGGGAGAGAGAGAGTGCCAAGTGGGGTCCCCCAAAATCACAGTGGGGTGAGCTAAAGAATAAAAAATTAAAAAACAAATATCAAAAATGTGATATAAAAATAGTGACTAGGTGCCTATTAAACCGGATGTCTTTAACGGCAAAGGTGTGTTGGTGGAAGAAATGCGCAAAAGCATATGGTCCAAAAATGCACAAAAAGGTGCATCAACAGAGTCCAATAAAGCGCATGTAGGTATAACAGTCCACAATGATGCTGAAGTGCCAAAATCACAGGTGCCACGGGGTGGATAATTCTAGGGTAAGGACTATGGTGCTCCCCTGTTCAGTGGGTCCGGTGCTCCCCTTTCTAGTAAAATACCGAGCTTACCAGAAAGAACTACCCCTGCAGGGGTAGAGCGCAGGTCGATATTAGTAGGGATCGCTCCCAAGGAAGAGGGGTCCGGTCACCTGGTCCACTTCAAAAGTTCCAGTTCCCCGGGTCACAATTGCTCGGCGTATTAGTAGGGGTATCCCGACTTTAATGCTCCAAAAAAACCCATCCCAGGACATGTGTGTATAAAAAGATGCCTCCAAATAGTGAAATACCGCTAAACCATTTATTAATGCATCAAAGATAAAAACAGGTACTCACAATAAACAGTGGTAACAATCGTTCAAAAGACTTAGGAGCCGCAAGGTCCTCTCTGGCGGTGGGGTGGTGCACAGAGCGGTGGAGTAGGCTACTCCTGATGAAGTCATTACGACGAAACATGTAGAGTGCGCACCGCATCACTTCCGCTTTTGTTTTACTGATTGGCTTAGGACGCAGCTCCGGTCGGGAGAACGCACGCTGTGCACCACCCCTCCGCCATATTTAGTATAATCTCTAGCAGGTTATATTCCGAAGTGGGCTGCAGCCAATCAGATTCTATATTCCATTTTTCCCTACTACCTCCCTGCTCTCTTATCCTAAGCGCGGATTTTCCTCTACTTTTTACTCAATAAGCGTTACGATTCAGGAGAATGGATATAAAATCCTAACTAGATGGTACCAAACCCCTGATAGACTTCACAAATTTTGTCCTACCATCCCAAATGTATGCTGGAGATGCAATCACGAGCAGGGAACTATGCTGCACATTTGGTGGGAATGCACAGCTCTACGTCCTTTTTGGACGAAAGTCCACAACCTGATCAAAGAAGCCACCTCGTCTGACTTAGATTTCTCTCCAAGGCAATACCTGCTGCATTGGTCACCTTCGCATAGACACAATTACAGGAAATCGCTGGCCATGTACATGGTAACAGCAGCCAAGCTATGCATCCCGTGCCACTGGAGATCGACCACGACTCCTTCCATGAAGGAATGGTTCCATAGACTGAATCATATTGAGCAAATGGAAGAACTGATTAGCATTGCTCATGACTCCTTCTCAGTTTTCGCTTCTAAATGGCAGACCTGGTCTAACTTCAAACAATCTTTGACTTAGAAATCGGTAATGACCCCCTCCTAAAAGTTGCAAATTTAAATTCAAATAATTCTCTAAGACCTAGAATGGTCCTGACCCCCGGGGGGGTGGAGGTTCCTGCTTTCCCCCCCGTCCTACCCCCTCCACTTTCTTTCTTTCTCTCTCTTCCCTTTTCCCTAACATATGCTACTCCCGCTGTCACACTTGAACCCTTTTTCTTATCTTACTGGAGGCGCACCCTCAAATGTTGGATCCAAATAACTTGCAGTCTGATTAACAAACTTTATCTCATTATAAATTAAACTGGCCAAACCTCACTACTTGTTAGAATACCCTGAAATTGTTAAATCAATCTTGGTCTGATTAAGTCCATATTGTTATGTTACTTCACTATATACGGTATTCACAATTTAGCTACTTCAGCATTAAGGTTGGCTAACATTCTTTTCTTTCTTGTAAAGTTAAAGATAGCTTCTGAGATGAGTTACTGGGTCCAACAACTGTAACCCTGTTGAGCCCACTGTAATGTATTTCTCTTTTTATACATATTTTTGTCTCCTTGCTACCTTTCCGGAGTGTGACAGGTGATAATATTACAGTTGTGCTTAACCTCTCTTCTGTTATTGTTAACATGTCTTGTTATATTTTTGAAGAATTCTCTCTTATTGTACTACATTATGCTTAACTTGTATTGTACAACTTTCACAAAAATAAAAATTCTTTATGGAAAAAAAAAAAAAATCCTGCCCCGTCCTTCCGGGAAACTCTCGGGTCTAGGTCACTCAGAGGGAGGCGATCTAGACCAGAATCTGAACTCTGCCACCTACCCTCGATTTGTTATACCCGTCTCTATTCATTGGGCCCTAAATTCATATCAAGTTTCTGCATATGTAGACTCTGGAGCAGCGGGGAATTTCATTGAGCAGTCTTTGGCCACTGAACTGGGCATTCCTCTAGTTCCCCTGGCTATGCCTCTAGCTGTTTTGGCAGTGGATGGCTCGACCTTGGCCTTCTGACCCCTACGCTTCAGAACAGCCTCCATCACCATGCATGTCGGTGTCCTTCATCGGGAGGAAGTCTCCTTCCTGATACTTCCCAAGTCTTCTAGTCCCATCATTCTTGGACTTCCATGGTTGAAGAAACACTCACCTTATCTGGACTGGAACTCTGGCCAAGTGTTATCTTGGGGGTCGCAATGCCATCAGACCTGTCTCCCTAAGGTGTCTCCACCTCTCCGTGTACCTGTGGCTGAGGTCTCTACCTCTCCAATTCTTCCTCGGCAGTATCTGACCTTCCGAGATGTCTTTTGCAAAAAAGCTGCTGACAGTTTGCCTCCTCATCGTCCCTACGACTGTGCGATTGACCTCCAACCCGAGGCTTCACCACCCCGAGGTAGAGTCTACCCTCGAAGACCCAAGCCATGTCCAAGTACATCCAGGAAAATCTGCAGAAAGGATTTATATGTAAATCCAATTCTCCTGCTGGGGCTGGGTTCTTCTTTGTGGAGAAAAAGGATGGTACACTCCGGCCCTGCATTGATTATAGAGGTCTCAATGCCATCACCATTAAGAATCGGTACCCGTTACCCTTGATTTCCGAACTTTTTGACAGGCTACGAGATGCTCATATTTTCACCAAGTTGGACCTCCGTGGAGCATACAATTTGATTAGGATTCGAGAGGGGGATGAATGGAAAACCGCTTTTAACACCAGAGATGGGCACTATGAATATCTCGTAATGCCTTTTGGCTTGTGTAAAGCCCCAGCTGTCTTCCAGAACTTTGTTAATGACATTTTTTCTGATCTCCTATATGTTTGTGTCATTGTGTATCTGGATGACATACTCATCTTTTCTCCATATTTGAACACTCATCGCCAGCATGTTTGTACGGTTCTTCAACATCTTCGGGACCACCGCTTGTATGTGAAGTTAGAGAAGTGCCTCTTCAAGCAAACCTAAGTTCCTCTCCTAGGCTACATAGTCACAGATAAAGGGCTGCTTATGGATCCTGCCAAACTTCAGGCCATCTCCACCTGGCCTCAGCCTTCTGGTCTAAAAGCAACGCAACGGTTCTTGGGATTCACCAATTTCTATCGCCAGTTCATCCCTGATTACTCCTTTCTAGTGGCACCCATTACCTCCTTGACCCGGAAGGGTGCCAATGCCAGAACCTGGCCTCCTGAAGCTGTCGAGGCTTTCCACAAGCTCAAATTGGCCTTCTTATTGGCATCTATTCTCAAACGTCCTGACATTCTTCAGCCTTTCTTCTTGGAAGTAGATGCTTCCTCCTTGGGAGTGGGGGCCATCCTTCTCCAAAGGCATGACAGTAAGCTCCGTCCCTGTGCCTTTTTCTCTAAGAAGTTTTCTGATGCAGAGAAAAATTACACCATCGGGGATCGGGAGCTTCTGGCTATCAAGCTGGCACTGCAAGAATGGCGACATCTACTGGAGGGGTCTCCTCATCGTATTCTGATCTATACCGATCATAAGAACCTCCAGTATCTGCAGTCCGCCCGACGTTTAAATCCCAGGCAAGCACGATGGGCTCTCTTTTTTTCCAGGTTTAATTTTGACATCACCTTCCGGCCCGGCTCCAAGAATGCTCGTGGGGATGCCTTGTCCAGATCATTTGACGTTGCTGACTCAGAGTGTCATATTGAACCTGAACATATTATTCCTGCCAATTGTTTCCTGGCCTCCACTCACCTTCAGTCTCCATGTATCCCTCCCGGAAAGACTTTTGTGAGGCCCTCCCTTCGCCCCAAGCTTCTCAAATGGGCACATGACTCTAAACTCTCTGGACATCCTGGTGTGCAACGCACCTGTGCCTTCCTGCGGCATTACTACTGGTGGCCCTCACTCCGGAAGGATTTTGAGGAATATGTCCAGGCTTGCTCCATTTGCGTGCAGTCTAAGTCTTCTACTTCAGCTCCAGCAGGTCTCTTGTTACCTCTACCTGTTCCAGATGTACCGTGGCGCTGCATCTCTATCTACTTTATATCTGAACTACCCCCATCAGCGGGCTCCACCGTTATCTGGGTGGTGGTGGACAGGTTTTCTAAAATGTGTCACTTAACTCCACTTCCAGGCCTACCCTCTGCTTTCACTTTGGCTTCCACCTTCATTAGGGAAATCTTTCGTCTCCATGGTATGCCCTCACACATTGTCTCAGATAGAGGAGTTCAGTTTACGGCCCGCTTCCGGAGAGCCCTGGCCACGTCATTTGGAATCAAGTTGGATTTCTCCTCAGCTTTTCATCCGCAGTCAAATGGTCAAACGGAAAGGGTTAACCAGAATGTGGAACGGTATCTTCGTGCCTTCATTTCTGCCCATCGGGATGATTGGGTAGACCTTTTACCCTGGGCAGAATTTGCCCTCAATAACAATGCTAATGCCAGCACTGGCGAGTCTCCCTTCTTCACGGTATTTGGCCGCCATCCAGTACCATTTCCTGTTCGGGATCTCTGCTGAGGTGCCGGCGGCTGCAGAGGTGCAACGGTCTCTCAATTCTATCTGGGCAGATGTTTCCAAGAATTTACATCTGGCGGCTTCCAGGTACAAGGTAGCTGCAGATCGTCATCGCCGTGTGAGCCCCAAAATTCTCCCTGGTGATAAGGTTTGGCTCTCTACCAAGAATATCCGTCTCGGGGTACCCTCTATGAAGTTTGCTCCCCGTTTCATTGGTCCCTTTACAATCCTCTGCCAGGTTAACCCTGTCACTTTTAAGCTCCGTCTCCCGTCACATCTAAAAATCCCCAATGTTTTCCATGTTTCTCTCCTGAGACCATACATCATCAATAGGTTTTCTCGTCCTATTCGTCATCCTTCTCCAATAGCCAGTACTTCAGATCAGTACGAAATCAAGCAAACCTTGGATTCCAAATTCTCCAAGGGGAGGCTCTTGTATCTAGTGGACTGGAAAGGATATGGTCCTGAGGAGAGATGTTGGATTCCTTCCACTGATGTTTCTGCACCTCGTTTGGTGAAACTTTTTCATCAGAAGTTTCCTCTCAAGGCTGGGCCCAAACGAGTGGGGAGGCCCCATAAGAGGGGGGGGTACTGTCACAAGTTAGCCTATAGTTTTGTCTGTATATTCTTACCTCCTTGCTGCAGTGCTTCTGTTTTGCCTCCCTTCACATGTGGTGTTTGGGCTTCTCTGTTTCCTATGGGCGTCGCCTGCTCCACTGTGGGTTATATCCTGTTCCTGTCAATTACTTCCTGGGTCACCTCCCTGTTTGCTTCCCTATATATACACATGCTCAGTGCACTGTTCCTTGCTTGAGCAACTTCGCTGTTCTCTGAGCTCCCATCCGTGTATCCCTTGGCTATTGTATCTGATCTCCTGTGTACCGACCCGGCTTTGTTTCTCCGTCTACGTTTGTCTGCTGCCTGTCCTGACCTCGGCTTGTCTCTTGGATCTCCTTATAGTCTCCTGTTTACCCTGCACATGCCAGCGGTCTCCACATTCTCAGCTGGGCCTACCTGAGGGCTGCGACCTGGTTCCAGTCTGCTGCAAGTCCATCCCCACCATCAGGGGCCCTGGTGAAGAAGCAGGCTGGGGCTTGGACTCCGCGCCCTGGGGAATCCTGAGCTGGGGATCTATAAGGGCTCACTACCACAGACCCATTGACAAGATCGCTGTCTGATTAAATAAGATTGTTCCTATCTATACTTTTCTTCAAAGCAATCTCCACCCTACAGTAATCTCCTATCTCTCCTTCCGGGCATGAAGATTGTGCACTGCACCCACACAATCAAATCAATGTAAATCGCTGTCTGTCAGTGTCTGATTAAAGAAGATTGTTCCTATGCTTTCCCTCAAAGCAATCTTCAGCCTGACCCTACAGTAAACTCCTATCTCTCCCTCAGCAAAAGTATCAGGAACCTCTCCCTAGTAAAGTTTGATCAGAGTGGCGCACGGCGCTATGTGACTCCAGCTTATATAGAGTCTGGGTCACATGCTGCACTGGCCAATCACAGCCATGCCATTAGTAGGCATGGCTGTGATGGATTCTAGGGCATACTAGTTAAACGCTTGCTTATAGGCTGCCTTGCACTTGTTGAAACCGCGCTATTAAAATCGCGCCAAAACATCACATAACGTTACCGAACAACGGACAGTACCCGAACATACAGTGAAATGTTCTGGTTCGGGTCTGGGTACTGAATACCCAAAAGTCCGGTACGAACCCGAACAATACAGTCTGGGTTCGCTCAACCCTAGTCACCATACATACTGAAATCTGACCGCGCAATCTTTGTATCATCAATTTAAAGTAGACATTTAGCCTTACATAGTTACATAGTTACATAGTTAGTGAGGTTGAAAAAAGACATCTGTCCATCCAGTTCAATCTATGATGTGTGTGTGTGTTTGCTGTTAACTGTACATTGTATACCCCTGTATGTTGTGGTCTTTAAGGTATTTGTACATTGATATCATATCCCCCCTCAATCGTCTCTTCTCCAGAGAGAATAAGTTCAGTGCTTGAAGTCTTTCCTCATAGCTGATGTCCTCCATTCCCCATTATTTTTGTTGCCCTTCTCTGGATTCTCTTCAGTTCCAGCACATCCTTCCTGAGGACCGGTGCCCAGAACTGGACACCATACTCCAGATGTGGCCGGACCAGAGCTTAAGGCTAACTAACTCTAAATCTACTGGCAGCTACATTCTACAAGTAACTTATCTAACCCTGTAAAGCAAAAATCACTATACATACCTTTTCTGCAGTCAATCAGGTCAGGTCTCTAGCGGCGGATGCGGTGTGTAAGAGACAGCCGGCTGGGAAGTGACATCACCCATAGACTTAATATGGGGCTTCCGCTGAAGGCTGCCTCTCCCGCACACACCTATGTAGAGAAGCGGCCGCTGGCAGCTCAGCATGGGACCAGACTGGATTGGCTGCAGAAAAGGTATGTAAAGCGATTCTTGCTTTACAGTGTTAGATAGCTTAGTCTTAAAATGTGGTTGTCAATAGATTTAGCGTTAGTTTTAGGCTGAACTTCTACTTTAAGATTTACCAAAACTATAAAATATGAGACCTAAACAGTAAATCCAATTAACCGCTTGTGGACCGCCCCACGTACATATCCTGCGGCAGGGCGGTCCTTAAGTGCGAAATCATGTACCTGTACATGATTTCCTTCTTAGGCTCTGAGTCGCGCATGCCGCTGGAGCTCCGCTCCATTCACAGCGGGAGCCAATCAACAGCGGGACCCGATGTCTGCTCAAAACCTGGCAATCGTTCAGAGAGAGGCAGAACGACAATCTGCCTATGTAAACAAGACAGATCACCGTTCTGCTAGTAAGGAAAACCGAGATCTTGTGTTTCTGCTAAGCAGGAACATGGAGCTCTGTCTTCCTTCAGTTAAACCATCCCCCACACAGTAAGAAAGCACTTCCAGGGAACACATTTAACCATTTGATCGCCCCTGATGTTAACCCCCTTCGCTGCCAGTGTCAGTACAGTGAGAGTGCACTTGTTTTTTTTAGGACTGATCACTGTATTGGTGTCACTGGTCCTCAAAAAGTGTCACTTAGGGTCGGATTTGTCTGCTGCAATGTCACAGTCCCACTAAAATTCACTGATCACTGTTATTACAAGTAAAAAAAATAAAAAGTCCATTAATCTATCCCAAAGTTTGTAGACACTATAACGTTTGTGCAAACCAATCATTATACGCTTATTGGGATTTTTTTTTTTTTACCAAAAACATGTAGCAGAATACATATTGACCTAAATTGATGGAGAAATTTGATTTTTTACATTTTTTTTTTTTTATTGGAAATGTTTTATAGCAGAAAGTAAAAAATATAGTTTTTTTCTTTTCAAAATTGTCTGTTTTTTTTTTTTTTGTTTATAGAGCAAAAGAAAGTTCTATTTGTGGGAAATAAAGGACATTAGTTTTGTTTGGGTAGTGTCGCAGGCAGTGTTAATTTGTTTTTAATTCCTTCTTTTTTTTTTTTTTATAAAAAAGTCCTCATTCACATCGGTGTGATGCAGGGATGCTCACAATACCATTTATGTAGCTTCAGTGCATGAAAACACTTGTTGTTCTTGCTGGTGTGCTGTGGCACCATTCATTGTTAATACTAATGGAAATGCAATGCAGCAAACCACAACACTTGATAACATATTCCATGCATTTTGATGTGCTGTGCATCACACCAATGTGAATGAGGACTTTTTCATTAAAAGAAAAAAAAAAGTACATAAACCTTTTCGGTGTAATTTCTGTGCATTGGGCAGCTCATTCAAATAAATAGGCTGCCCAAGCACAACGCACAATTACAATTGCATCAATGAATGAGCAATAACCGCACCACATGAATATGAAGCAAGACTTAAACTGGAATTAAATGTGACTAATAAAATACCAAGAGCAGGCAGTGCTTTATTGCTAAAGAGAAATGCTATGTTTTCTTTGCAATAACATTTACTTGCCTTCTTGAAGTCTTCTATTGAATGTAAAGTGAGCTGCGCACATGTGGGATGACGTCATTGCCCACATGGTCAATCGAGAGGTCAAAAACCCAGCACTCAGGAGTAACTGGGGAGAAGAGGACAGGGGCCAGTGAGGGATTTAACTGTCACATTGCTGGAATGAGGAAGTGAGTATTTCAGGTGAGTTTAGTTCTTCTTTAAACACCCCCATACACACACACATAATGTATACATGTGCACTAGACACATTGTGATAATGCACATTTTGTGTGTTAGTGCAATGTGGTTCATTAACCCAGTAAGAACCTGTTCAGACAAGTGGGCTCCCATTATCGTGCACATGGTGTGCATTGTCTGCGTGTACTGCAGTGTGTTGTTTTTTCAGCTCTATGTATGGCAGCACATTGCTGACCTTTTAACATGCTATGTTGTGATAAAATGATGCCTTTATCATTTAAGTTCCTGATCTTCAGTGACGTGCAACGCACGTCACTGAAGATCAGGAACTACCACAAGGCATAGGTTGGAAGCTAGCCTTCAGATTTTTAGCACAAGTTTATTATTTTTATCTTTTGTGTACCCTTCAAGTTTCACTGTTTTACAAAAAGGCACAGCTTAAAATGTACACATATCTGTAATTTATTCACTCAGTAGTTTTCTCTTGTAGTCTTTTAGTTATCTTTTTACTCAGTTTTACCTTTTAGATTTAGCAAGGATTTTGCAAGTTATGTTGTGTAACCTAATTGTACAATCCCTTTTAGATCTACCATCAGCTATGTAGCGCAAAGGCCTGCCTGATTCAATACAAATTGAATGGATTGCTCACGTGGGTTGTCCTATTAAGTATTATCTGTAAATCTAAAGTAAATTGTACAGAGATAGTACAATCAGTATGCTTTGTGTGTATAAAGGTGGCCATACACTATATTATCTAATTGTAGGATTTTTGTACAATCTCCTTTAGATTTACCAAAACTATAAAGAAGAAGGACACCCCCTATCTATCCAATCACTTTGTATCCAATTAGGCAGTCTCTTGCACTACATAATTGATGGTAGAGCTAAAGGAGATTGTACTATCAGATTATATAGTGTATTTTGAGCTTTACAGACTTCCAGAGACACAATTTTTCTGTTTCCAAAACTACAGCTTTGTTTCTCATAGGCTGTCATGTGATTGCTCAGCTCCTGCAAACTCTGCCAAATGAACGATCTATGCAAGAAGAAGCTCACTTACAATATTAGCATGTAACTACAGAGGTGAGTGGGAGCAATCTCCTAGAGTAGCAGGGCAGGTGCAGGGTGTGTGTTAAAGTGATTGTAAAGTCTTTTTTTAATAACAAACATGTTATACTTACCTCCTCTGTGCAGTTGGTTTTGCAAAGTGTAACCTGGATCCCCCTCTTCTCGGGTCCCTCATTGCTGCTCCTGGCCCCTCCCTCATATCGTGTGCCCCTACAGCAAACAGCTTGCTATGGGGGAACCTAAGCCGAGCTGCAGCTCTGTGTGTCCATTCAGACACGAAGCTGCAGTTCAGGCCCATCCCCTCTCCTGATTGGCTAACTGACTTTGATTGACAGCCACAGGAGCTAATGGTGCCATGGCTGTGTCTCAGCCAATCAGGAGGGAGAGTCCTGGATGGCCGAGGGGCTTAAATTGACATTGCTGGACAGAGATGGGGCACAGGCAAGTATTAGGGGATGCTGGGAAGGCTGCTGCACACACAAGGCTTTTTATCTTAATGCATAGATAAAAACCTTCTGCCTTTAAAACTCCTTTAAGTAGGTCATACATTGGTCCAAAACCGATCGATTAGCCAATGTAAAATTCATGTGTTTTGTAATCAGATGGTGCCACCATTGATTTCGAAATTCAACCACCCAAGCCTTCAATTTCACCTCATGTTACAGAAAAGAAAACTTGTGGCCAGGAATCTTCTTTTTTTTCCAGGTCACAGCTCACATTAATTTTATTTTTTGTTATTATATTTCTTGCATGATTCTCCAATCGCTGATTAGAAATGTGTTTGTTTTTGAAAACATTTCCAACATACCGAATCTCTCAAATTCGATGGCCGCACAAAAATTTAATGTTGCTGCGTCCCCACTAAAGGTCAAAAATCGAACAATTATTCAAAAGGTACAATTTGCGTACAAAAAAATCATTTGGAATTCGATGTTTGTATTGCCAGCATTAGTGTAACAGTTTTCATGTCCTAGGGGATGGATAGCAGGAGGTCATGCAGGAGTTTTCCATAGGTCACACTGGAGGCTGAGATGAGGCCTATCCGAAAGTAAATACAAAGCTTTTTCTTTTCTGCAACAGAGGTTCATTAATGGTATATTGATACATAGGTAAGCTGGAATTTAGAAAAAAAAAAAAATACAAAACAAAACGGTGAACTTAGCCTTTGGGTGCAAGGTAGTTGCAGGTTATGCATCTTGCTATTGCTAGGATTAGATAAAAAGTGTTGTTGGTATATGGCGCTACCTGCTATGAAAAAATGAATGCACTTGCGTTCTTTACAGTGTGTGGGAGAGTTTTTAGTTTACCATACGCAATAATTCATAAACTCAATTAAAAAATATATACATAAAATCAATACACATATTCCTGGTGTGTTCCAACAGTGTATAAATTAATAAAATATAATATAAAGTGCAACGTGCAGCGTAAACCAGATTACTGTGCAAATATTGCTTTTATAAGTGCTAGGTGTCAGTGCAACAGAAAAAAATCACTGTAACAGTGCTCAGTGTGTATTTGCAAACTTTATTAAGTAAGTTTGCTTGGTGGTATAGATAGTACAGCCAATAATATTGTGAAATCCTCTATTTAGAGGTTCTATAAGTTCTCAAAGTCAATGATTATACTCATGGGTGTGAGAAAAAAAATATATAAATTTAATGTGATAATTAGTGGGGAGATTACTCCCAGTGCTCAATGCCCAACCATGAGTGCCAGTTACTACCGGCGTGATTGACCGGTTTCGGTGAGGGTGCTGGTAGTGCCTATACCCGTGGCCCCCCACTAGGTACTGCACTCACCCTTCTGAATTCCCCTTTTGACAGGGGTGCTGGCTATGTATGTAGTCCTAGGCTACTGGTTTCCCACGAGTCTTGGGCTTCCCTGGTGTCTGTGCCTGGATTGGCTGTTAGTCCCTTCCCTGGTGATTCGTAGGGTCTGGTGGGCTCAGAGAACAAACAGGGGTTCCCCCATGGTGTAGTATGCAGGGTAAAAGTTCAACAAAAAAGCAGTAAACTCACAATTGGATACATGCTATTCAGCTGGGAAACGCCGGGACACTTCCGCGTTCCGAACTCCCCTAGCCGGAAGTGCTGTTGACGCTGTATTCTCTGCCCTACGCGTTTCGTCATCAAGACGTCATCTGGAGCGGTGCCATCTTTACGTACTCCTGCTTCTTATATAGCCACCCCGTGTCCTAGCAAGCCGCCATGTTTGTACTCCTATTGATGCTAAACCAGAAGCCATCTTGCTGCTCGCACAGCGAGTTCCGATTGTGAACGGACACGGGTGTTTTGGCCGTAAATGTACATCATGAGTGCTCGATCCAATTGTGTGCTGATGGCATGTTTAAAACCAACATTTATTCAATCTGTTAAAAAACTAAGCCATGAAATATTTAAAATTACTCATAGGATGAAGTCTCCTATGCAAATGAAAAAATACTCATATAAAAAATAAATAATAGATGAAAAAATTAAAAATGTATATTTATACAAAAAGAGATATGAAAAAAGTGAAAAATATTACCGTATATTAAAATGAAGAAAGTAAATGGCTTTATATAAATAAAGTGAAGGAATGCTTGAGGAGACCTACAGTGCTTTGTTCATTAAAGTTGGTTATAAAGAGAGGCTTTTAAGAAATGATGTTAGGATAATTAATGTGGGCTTGGTTTATTATTATTGAGCCCCTATGTGAGTAAACCATATACCAAAAATTGAGTTGGAAAAAACTTTCCAAAAATAGGTTGGATGAAGATGGGTTGGATAAAAATAAGGAACATGAAAAATTGAATACAAATGAAAAATAAAAAATGAAAAATAAAGGGAAAAAATGGAACTAAAAAGCAAATGTGTATTTCGCATAGGCCTCTGGGGGAATGATATTTCCAAGGATAGAAGTGAAGATTAGTGAAAGTAAAGTACTGATTTTAAACAGAAATATGTGCAGATTGTGTGATACACAAATTACAAAATTTAAATGTGTGTAGAGGCGGGCCATCTTGCTTGGCGTAGGCCCTAGCTAATTATAGTTGTGGAAAGCTATCTAGGCCCAAACTAATTATAGTTAAGGGAAGCTCTCTAGGGGTCTCTTATGTAGACCTTTATATGTTATGGAGAAATGTTAAAATTCTAAAAAATTCTAAAAACTTTTTCACAAATTTCTTTAGGTATTCCTTTCTTTAGAGTTCTCCTAAAAGAGGCCAAGGGGACTAAAAAGACTAAAAAAGACTAAACAAGATAAAAAAGACTAAAAAAGGGGGTGACTGAAAGGCTAAACAGGTTATAGGGCACATCAAGTGTCTGAAATGAAACAGTTCAAGTCAATGTCGACGTTAAGTCCCTCAGGCCAGAGTGTGTGCATTAAATAAATCCATCTTGTTTCATTGCGTGAGACCATGATCCTTTTGTTGCTGCCTCTCCAGTGTCCTTTGATCTTGTCAATACCATAGAAGACCATGCCGAAGGGTCCTGGGAGTGGGCTTCCTTGAAATGTCGGGATAGGCTATGTTTTTCAAATGGACCTACGGATAAAAGGCTGTGCTGTGGATGGGATCCAGTCGCCTTAAGGTCAGTTAAATCTGACCTTATTAAAGCATACCCATACGGATAGTTTGATCCGGGAACCCTACGCAACCAGGCATGTAACCAAAAACATAGAAATGGAGAGAGGGAAGGTACCCTCTCTGGAAGGTTGCTAAAGAAGAGCTCACAGGGATTGGTTTGTGCAAAAACAAAATATAAACTTTATTAAATTTGGGTGCAGTACATACAAAAAATATTAATCGATAAAGATACAAAGATAAAAAAACTACCTAGTTACAAATTGAAACTCGGTAGCTGATTGCCGACCCCTCGGGTCGGTGTCGGTTGTGCATGAAATGCAAATGCACCAACCTTGCCTAGCACCTGTGGCACCTACTGAGGTTCTGTTTTAGGAGCTTACTGTGGGGAGGGAGTGACATATGATAAAATTCATTTGGGTCACCACTTCACTCAACCCTGTGTGTGGAGGTGTCTTCTGCTCTGTGTTCAGTTTATGTAAAAGTGGTGTGTACCTAGGTAATGCTCAATAGTGAGTATAGTAATGACCGGCAGAGGGCAAAAGGACATGCTTAAGGTAAGCAAGAACTGTCTATGTTTGGGTGATATTAAATGCACATGATTACAACCAATCAAAGATTTGAGGAAAAATATGGTATATCACAGATCTAAATATACACATTAGAAGGGGTGGCCACCCGACATGTAAACAGTTGCTGATTCCCTGTGGAGATCTCATGGACTGTTCGGCACTTCCATAAACATAGGGACAGAGAGTCCAGTCATATGATGGGGGTGGTGTATGTATCACCCGGTAGGTATGGGACACGGATAGGATCTTACTGGATCCACAGTTGGCGGGGACAATGAAGTATTTGATTGGACTTCAGTCTCAGCCTGTGGTGCACGGAGGGAGCAGGCCTGTCCAGAACTGGGGAGGTATTACCACAGCCAAAGAGGGATCCAGGATATACCTGTCCTATAATGTGTGTAGTGATACTGATCAGGGATGGGGCCCACCTAGTCAGAGGAAAAAGGGCTTAGTAGCGGTGATCCATCCAGAATCCTGGGTCAATCCATCAAGGATATGTTACATACTGTGTCTGTGTGTGGGGATCATGTCGCTCGCCTTACCTCTCTCATTGACTCAGATGTGGGATGAAGAAGTCCAGTACCTCTGATCAGTCATCTACTCACAGTGGATGGTGTGTCTCCTCTTGTCCTTTGCAGTGGGATGCTCACCCTGGCCGGTGCTCAGACCTCCGGAGATGCAGCCGGAAAGCTCTCTCACTGCGATGCTCTGTCTCAGACTGTGAGATGCCGCCGCTCCTGCGGCGCTGCTTGCTCTGGCGTCCCACGTGGGTGTGCCGTGCTGGCCGTGCTGGTAGGTGCTGGAAGGTAGGTAAGCTTCCTACTGTGCCTATCAGGTGCTGGCGTCGACCAGTTGACTAGTTTCGCGTGCCCACGCACGCTTCTTCAGAACATAATGGTGTAGTCTCTTTGGGCTGAATAAATAGTAGTCCAGATTTTTTTGGCAATTGATTTCAGCTGTCCCATAATGCAGACTATCGCCATCTTGTGTTCAGACAGTGATATCACATTTGTAAGTGCTCAGTGGCAGAGAAGATATTTAAAAACAGAACGGACATATAAAAACATATGTACAAATCTTAATAAGAGTATTCTGACTTTGTGGCTTGTCAATTTACAGAGATGGTAGCATAGCTATTTATGTACTACGTATGCCGTCATTGATAAGCTGATAAAGTGCAGTCCCCCAGAGAAGATCAAAAATGCTTGACATTAGCATGGAGGATCGGTGGATCGAGTCTCTGTTTTTGTAAAAAAAAAAAATGTTTTTATATATTAAGGAAATGTATTATTTTGCGAAATTCCATATATTGTTTGTGGGAGGTACTTATACTTACATGGAAAAACAGCCTGAGGAAAATATACAATAGAGGAAGGAGTTATTAGAGGATATGTAGGGGCTAACCAAAGTATCTGGATATTTGCCCATTGGGCCAGGTTGGGGATGGATATAATATTGTAGCAGACTGGGCCAGTGGTCCTCCTCTTAAAGTTTGATGAGGTCCTAGTGGCTAAACAATCTGATTACTCCATGAAGTGGGAGCACTAAGGATCTAGGAATACCTTAAGACTGAGCTCATTGTTCAGTCCAGACGGTGTTAGGGTGCCTAGCCTAAAGATCCAGGCTTTCTCTTCACGTAGGAGTATTCTATCGAAGTCACCCCTACGTGCCGAGATGTTAAGGGTCCAAAACCCTTTCACCTTGAGCCCTTTTGCATCACCTCCATGTGTTTCAAGGAAATGCTGGGCAATGGGGGTTTCCTCCTTGAGCCTAATGCTCTTTAGATGTTCGCCTATTCTTATCCTGAGGGTTCTTTTGGTCTTCCCAATGTATATTTTTTTGCAGGGGCATATGATTTGATACAGTACTCGTGAGGTACTGCAATTTATGAAGGAGGTGATGTTTTACTCCTTAGAGCCAAAAGCATCCGTGAAAACATCCGTTTTCTCGACAAATCGGCAGATATGGCAGTGTCCACACGGGAACATGCCCTTCATTTTGGGGAGATCAGTGAGCCAGCTTCTCTGAGTATTGTCTTTGGTAAACTCAGAGTGCATAAGGTGGTCCCCTAGGTTTTTTGCCCTTCTTGCAACTATTGATGGTCTAGGGCCTACTATGTCTTTCAACCTATCGTTTTTTTGTAGGACATGCCAGTGTCTCTCCAGCACTGTCCGGACCTCTTGCCATTGGCTACCGAATCTCGTGATCAGTCGAGGCTGTGTTGCCGGGTTCTGATCAGTCATGTTGGTGTCCTTGGGTTTTAGGAGTTGTTCCCTAGTTTTTAGACCCGCCTTTCTTTTGGCACTCCGAAGAGTCCTGTGGGAATACCCATGTTCCCTGAACCTGTTGTATAATTCACGGGATTCCGCTATGTAGTCACCATGTTCTGAACAATTCCTCTTGAGTCTAATAAATTGTCCCACCGGTATACCTCTTTTCAGAGGCTCAGGGTGAGAGCTATCAGCCATTAGTAGGGTATTTTCTGCAGTAGTTTTCCTGAATGTAGATGTCAGCAATCTGCCCTCATGCAGGCGGATGCTGAGATCAAGGAATGAGATCTGCTTTTTATCTACTGTATATGTCAGGCGGATGTTGCGATTATTGGTGTTTAGCTCGTCCATAAACTCTTCAAGGTGCAATTCCGTGCCTTTCCAGACCATCAGAACATCATCTATATACCTCAGCTACGTTAAGGCATGGCTGTGGTACATAGATGAGGCCCTGACTATCTCTTCCTCCCACATGCCTAAATGGAGGCAGGCGTAGGAGGGTGCCCATGGTGCTCCCATGGCTGTGCCCCTGACCTGTTGGTAGAAGTGGCCTAGGAATTGGAAATAGTTGTTTCCAAGTGCAAATTCCAGGATTTCCAAGAGGAACTCGTTTTGTGCTCCATTGAGGGGAAAGTTTTTTTTCCAGAAAATGGTATACCGCAAGGATCCCCCACTCGTTGGGGATCGACGTATAAAGTGATTCAACGTCGATCCCCACTAGTAATACCTCTTCTTCAAAATGTAGGTCCTTGATTTTATTCAAGACATCACCCGTGTCTTTTACATAGGATGGCAAGTCCCAGACCAGCTCCTTAATTAGGGAATCTAGGTATTTCCCTATCCTTTCGAGTGGGCCCCCAATAGCTGACACTATGGGCCTCCCTGGTGGTTGTAGTGGGTTTTTGTGGATCTTGGGAATAGCGTAGAAGGTGGGAATGTTGTAATCTAGAATCTTCAGGAAATTTTTTTCTTTACTTGTAATCAAATTTGCCTCTTTGGCGAAATCACGTTTTTCATTAAGTCTCTTCACTATGCTTGGGAAAGGATCTTGTGGTGTTTTCTTGTAGGTTTGTGTGTCAGAGAGTAATCTCCTTATCTCGCTCTCATACATCTCCTCAGATAATAGTACAACATTCCCACCTTTATCGCTCTTCTTGATTACTAGATTGGTGGCATGTTTAAGTTCGTATAGGGCCCTCCTTTCTTCCTTAGAAATATTGTCTGGGGGTGACCAGTCCCATCTGACCTTTTTGAGGTCCTCCTCTACCAAGGAGAGGAAAATTCCCAGCCACTTATTACTACTGAACTTGGGCATTGATGTGGAGCGAATGGTGATGTTTGCTTTGCGTAGGCCTGGTAGGTTTTCTTGGGGTGGTTCCTCCCCTGGTTCAGATTCTTCTAATAGGGAGTTCAGTATCTCAAGGGCTTCTAGATCCGCTGGGTCAGTAACATGGTTACTTTCACTCTTGCTCCCCTCAACAGAGAAAAGTAATTTATAGTATACTTTCCTTAGGTATAGGCAGACGTCTTTATAGACCTCGAAGTGGTCAATTTTCTCAATTGGCGAGAAAGATAGGCCTCTTCTTAATAGTTTAATGTGTCTGGTCTCTAATGGAAATTGGGAAAGGTTGATCACCTTTTGAGCAACTTCACTCACAGTAGTCTCCCTGATGTTCTGGGCTGGGGGGGGGGGGGGGTGGGATTATTATGCTAGATAGATTATTCTCTGTGTTGTCACTATTTATCGTCGGCTTTTGGCCCAATCCTTTTGTTGTCTGGTAACAATCCTTTCTCTTTCTCCTCCCCCTCCTCTTCCTTTTCCTCCTCCCCTCCCTCTTTGTGCTTTCTTCAAAATACCTTTTGGGGGGGCCGGAGGAGGGTTCTCCTCTGGCTGTTCCTCCTCTAAAAAATATACAGAGCGATCCTCCTCTTCACTTCCTGAAATGGTGGATTCGTTCCAGGATCGGCTCCTTGAGCCTCTACCCCTTCTCTTCGATCTACCTCTCCTATTTTGGGCTGTCAGGTCAAATATTTCCCCTGTCGCCCTTTTTTAATATTTTTAACATGCTCCCTTATCCTAACAAATAGGGGCCTGGTGGTTCTGCCTATGTACTGGAGCCGGCATGGGCACTCAATGACATAGGTAACATGCGTACTTGTGCAGATAATTGTTTCCCTAATTTTATACTCAGCGCCTGTAACTGTGGACCTAAAGGTTTGTATTATTCTCTGTTGTATACTGTTAGTTCTGCATGGCAGGCATTTTTGGCACCTGCTTGTGGGGTGGTTTATTGTTTTGGGAGGGTCTACCACATTATGTACCAGTTTATCTTTGAGTGTAGGTGCCTTCTTGTACACGAAGGATGGTTTATCTGGTAGTATTTGTTTTAAAGTTTTGTCCGCTTTTAGAATGGGCCAATGTTTTTTAATTATTTTTTCTAAGTCTTTATGTTGTCTATTGAAACCATTTTTTTATCTATTTCACTTGACCACTGGATATCCAAGGGTAGGTTGGTGGCAGCTCACACCTGACGGTTATACATAGATACTCCATAGCGCTGGTCACACTTGAGCCTATATTGCTAGGATTAGCTATTAACAGGAAGTTACTTCTGTGCTCAGCTTAGATCATATGTTTAATAAGGTAGATTTTAAACACACTTTACAGTGACTATATCAAAGTATTACAGCTTAAAAAAAGTTTGACACTAAACAAAACTAAATATCAAGTAATAAATTTGTTTTAAAAGCAGTAATTTCAATACACCAGAAAAAATGACAAATCAAGCTAGGAAGACAACTGACATCAGACAGGCTCAATTCACAAGGCAAACACATTGAGATAAGGACATTTTGTGACAATATCCAGTGAAGTTTAAAAATCACTGTCACATATAATGATATAATCACAGGGAGACATTAACCAAGGTTATATACAGTAGTATCAACATGCATAGTGGTGTGTTCAGAAGTACTTAAAAGACAAAACAGTGCACAGAGCAGGTTGTTCAGAAATCCTTTTTATTACATTATTTGTATTTATATAGCGTCAACAATTTACACTGTACTTTACATACTGTACATTCACATAAGTCCCCGTCGCCAAAGGCACTTACAACCTAAGGTGGTCCCTATCTCATAGGCATATATACAACATAGTGGTTAAATTTACCTATCAGCATGTCATTTGAATGTGGTTGTGGTTGAACGTGGTACCCAGAGAAAAAACACGAGGTAATGTCCTGGTACAGGTTGGGATACAATCTGGGCATTCCAGTGCTGCCAAGCAAAAGTGTTAACCACTATGCCACTGTGCTGATCCCAGGATAAGAGTCCATTCACACCTGTGCAACTTTAAAATCATGCAATTTCCATAGCAACTTTACTCAGCGACTTGATAGTACTTTAGTGGGATTTTGATGCGACTTTGGATGAGTGCGACTTTGGCTTTAACCAATGTGTTTATTTTGTTTATGCTCCACAAAGTCCTTAGACATTGAATTCTGTGCTGGTTGTTAAGGAGCGGGCCGGGAAGCCGGCTGCCGCATGCTTAACAACCAATGACTCATCAGCTGTCCGTGGGTTTCCCCACTGACAGCTGAATGTAAATGAAAGAATGCTGGCAATGAAAAATAAATAAATAAATGAAAAACATGGCGTGGGGTCCCTCCTTCAATGCATATGAGGCCCTTCAGGTCTGGGATGGATTTTAGGGGAAATCCACGCCAACATCCATACCAGACCCTTATCCGAGCATGCAACCCCGCAGGTCATGAAAGGGGGAGGGGTGAGCGACTGCTCTCCCCCCCTGAACTATACCAAGCCACATGCCCTCAACAGTAGGGGGTGCTTTGGAGCGGGAGGGCAGTGGTTGTGGGGGTCTGTGGGCAGGGGGGCTTATCGGAACCCCTACACATTCATTATAAAAAGTGAGTGAAGACACAACACAAATTTTTGAGTCCTTTATTAAAAAATAATAAAAATGTTCCCCAGTGTAGGTCCATCGTCAATCAGGCCAACTGCCGCCTACCAAAAAAAGGAGAAAATACCCCCCAAAAACCTCTGGCTCAGACAAAGCATCTCACTGTCTACCTGCTCTGCCGCATGACAGCTCTTAAATAGCTATGGGGCAGGGCCACCTGGTGACAGCACCGCCCCCTTGTGACGTCACCAACCCAGTATACTTTATGGGGTACTATTTACCTCATAATCATTAACATAGAAGAGGGGGCCCCCTTCCAGATTCCGATAAGCCCCCTTCCCACAGACCCCCACAACCACTGGCCATCAACATGGGGACAAGGTGCTTTGGGGGGGCAGAGCCCCCCTACCCCAAAGCCCCCCCATGTTAAGGGCATGTGGCCTGGTATGGTTCAGGAGGGGGGAGGGCACTCACTCACTCCTACCTTTCCTGACCTGTCGGGCTGCATGGGTCCGATATGGATTTTGGGGGGGACCCCATGCTAGTTTTTATTGATAACTTTTTCATTGCTGACATTCACAAATCACACACAAATCACATCTGTATCATGTAGGTGCGACTTTCATGCAAATTTTGATGGTTTACTTTGAGGTCTATGGACCTCAAGTCTTATTTGTAAGTTGGACCAAAGTAGTGCAGGAACAACTTTGAAGTCGCACAGATGTGAACTGGGAAACATGGATTACGATTTGTCGTGCGACTTTGGGGTCCAAAGTTGCAAAAGTGTGAATGGGGCCTAAGACAGTGTTCGAGGTGGGTTTTTACAAGTATGTAAAGTACAACAAAGTGAATAGAATGGGTTGACCAGAAGACAATAGGTTGCAGTGGGAAAATAATTATACAGAAGCTAGAGTCCTGAATAGAGTGTCTGAACTACTCTCAAATTTCCTGCTCTGCTTGAAGCTTAAGTGATTCTAAAGGTGAAAGGGTTTCTATCTTAATGCATTCACTGAATTAAGGTTAAAAAAAAAAAAAAAAAACTTTTAATAGCAGCTATCCCTAGCCCCCCCCCCCCCACACCTTAAACCATTATCTGGGTCTTCTCTTTGATCCAGCTTAAAGCAGAGTTCCTGCCTCGGAAACGTTTTTTAGATAAAAATACCCCCGGGACAGTCAGGGCTAGTGCATTTCATAATGGATAGCCTCTGAACTGTCCCAAGTTGCACCTACCTTTTAGAAGAAATACTTACCTTGAAAATGTCTTGTCCAGCGCTGCGATCTCAGGTGTGGGCAGCTGAAGCCGGAGTGTCCTCTAACATGTCCTCTTCCATGTCCTCTTCGGTCCCAGAATGCCCTGCACCGGCCCAACTCGTCACTTCCAGGGCAGGCACGTCATCCCTGCACAGCTTCTGGGCATGCCCAGAAGCTGTTTAGCAGGGAATGACGCTCCTGCACCAGAACTGACGACCGGGGCTGGTACAGGCGCATTGATTCCTGGCAGCGATGACGTTTAGCTCCCAGGAGTCAATGCAAGCAGGAAGAGATGGCGCGGGTCGCAGCCGCAGAGGGAGGAAGTGGAAGAAAGGTAAGTATATTTTCTTCAATAACAAGGTAAGTAAACAAAAAAAAATTGGGACTATCCATTTCTTTTTCAGGTGACCTAAAGCAAGCGGATGGCCCAAAGTGGTTTTTGAGGCCGGAAATCCGCTTTAAGTGGCTTGCTATGGGGGCTCTTGATCCAGCTTAAGTGGCTTGCTGTGGGGGCTCTTGATCCAGCTTAAGTGGCTTGCCATGGGGGCTCTCGATCCAGCTTAAGTGGCTTGCAATGGGGGCAAAACCAGGTAAGTATAAACTTATTTTTTATTTTAAAAAAAGGCTTACAACTGCTTTAAGCTGACCATATGCTGATCAAAAGGACTCGCCAGATTTTGATCAATGTGTGGCAGGCCCTTGTTTGACTAAATTTGAGGAATTTAAAGTAAAGAATTTTTCTGCATGCAGCTCCCCCACCCTCCCCACTAAATATTTACCTAAACCTGATCTCGATCCAGCATTGTGCAGAGGCTCAATCACAGCCAGTGAGAAAGGAGTGGGGGGGGGGGGGGGCTTGCTATTGGGTCACTCAGAGGGGAGGAGGAGCCAGGAGCTCCAGCAGAGGACCCAGAGGAGGAGGATCATGACTGCTTTGTGCAAAAATTACTGCAACAGAGCAGGTAAGTGTGAAATGTTTGTCATTTTTAAAACAGTAAAAAAAAAAAAAAGGTTTACAATCACTTTAGAGCTTTAATTACGCTTTCTAAAAATAATTTTAAGCTTGTGTTTTCTAGGTCACTAAAGTTAAAATACATATTTATTTGCCTTTTTTTTTTTTTTGATTGGGGGGGGGGGGGGGTGTAAGGGTTATAAAGATTGTAAATTTGTTAGTAATGTTTATATATTATCGTTGATTTTCTGTAACGATTTCAATTTAATTTGTACGCTTATTGAAAAACGAATAAAAATATGAACATAGAATAAAACATATTTATTTTTCTTTTGATTAGGGAAACAGCAAATGCACATTCAAAATGTCCATGTGTTGCAAAACGTTTAGGAAATTCCCATTTTGTGTTATAGGGTGATGCAAATTTTAGAAAAGGCAAATTCTCGCAGTTATTTTGTCATTTCAGCGAGTATGGGATATGTTGCAAAAAAAAGGAAAGAGCTAGCTTCCTTTTATTACCTCATAGATTTTTTTCTTTTTTTTTTTTACAATGCAATTTTGTAAGAGGAAGACCGTTGACTTAACAGTTCCACTGAAAGGCAAGGAGAATAGCTAATAATTATTAATTCTGCTTTTAGGATCTTTTTATATTTATTTGAGTAATAATATTACATTGTTATTCCTCATACTAATGCAATATCATTGTACCACCATATTATGAATGTTTTCTTCCCTAAAATATTTTGGATATGATTCCCTGAATGTTTTACAGTATAATTGAAAATCCAGATATATAGAATGTAATATAAAATGTGCTGCTTGTATTGTGACTGTATAAATATACAGATCAGTCTAAAACACTTGATTCATAAATAATATATCTGAAGGTCAGGGCCAATCAGAGGATGAAATACTGTCAACTATGACTTTATAAAGGGTTACCATACATACTGATATCTGACCGCGCAATCTTTGGATCATCAATTTAAAGTAGACATTTAGCCTAACGCTAACTAACTCTAAATCTACTGGCAGCTACATTCTACAAGTAACTTATCTAACCCTGTAAAGCAAAAATCACTATACATACCTTTTCTGCAGTCAATCAGGTCAGGTCTCTAGCGGCGGATGCGGTGTGTAAGAGACAGCCGGCTGGGAAGTGACATCAGCCATAGACTTAATATGGGACTTCCGCTGAAGGCTGCCTCTCCCGCACACACCCATGTAGAGACGCAGCCGCTGGCAGCTCAGCATGGGACCAGACTGGATTGGCTGCAGAAAAGGTATATAAAGCGATTCTTGCTTTACAGTGTTAGATATCTTAGTCTTAAAGTGTGGTTGTCAATAGATTTAGTGTTAGTTTTAGGCTGAACTTCTGCTTTAAGATTTACCAAAACTATAAAACATGAGACCTAAACAATAAATCCAATTAACCGCTTGAGGACCGCCCCACGTACATATCCTTATCCTTTATCCTTAAAGTGGAGTTCCACCCTATTTTTATACTTACCTCCATCTTCTCGCTCCGGGTCACCTGAAAAAGAAATGGATAATCGCATATTTTTTTTTTTTTTACTTACCTCGTAGCGAAGAAAAAATACTTACCTTACTTCCTTCTTCCTCCTTCCTCGGCCGCGGCCCGTCGTCACTTCCTGGCTCTGCAATGATTCCTGGGAGCTGAACGTCATAGCTCCCAGGAATCATTGCGCCTGCACCGGCCCCGACGTCAGTTCCGGGTCGCGCGCATCATCCCCTTCTAAACAGCTTCTGGGCATGCCCAGAACCTGTAGAGGGATGACGCGCGCGACCCGGAAGTGACGTCGGGGCCGGCGCAGAGCATCGTGGGACCAAAGAAGGCGGAAGAAGACGCCGAAGGGGATCTCGCTGGCTTCAAGCTGCCCACATCTGAGATGGCAGCGCTGGACAAGACGTTTGCAAGGTAAGTATTTGTCCTAACAGGTAAGTGCAACCCGGGACAGATCAGAGGCTAGCCATTGTGGAATGTACTAGCCCTGACTGTCCCGGGGGTATTAAAAAAAAAAAAAAAAAAAGTGCGAAATCATGTACCTGTACATGATTTCCTTCTTAGGCTCTGAGTCGTGCATGCCGCTGGAGCTCCGCTCCCGCTGTGAATGGACACAGCGGGAGCCAATCAACAGCAGGACCCGACAGCGGGACACGATGTCTGCTGAAAACCTGGCAATCGTTCAGAGAGAGGCAGAACGGCAATCTGCCTATGTAAACAAGACAGATCACAGTTCTGCTAGTAAGGAAAACCGAGATCTTGTGTTTCTGCTAAGCAGGAACATGGAGCTCTGTCTTCCTTCAGTTAAACCATCCCCCACACAGTAAGAAAGCACTTCCAGGGAACACATTTAACCCTTTGATCGCCTCTGATGTTAACCCCTTCCCTGCCAGTGTCAGTACAGTGAGAGTGCACTTGTTTTTTTTAGGACTGATCACTGTATTGGTGTAACTGGTCCCCAAAAAAAGATTTGTCTGCTTCAATGTCGCAGTCCCACTAAAATTCACTGATCACCGTTATTACAAGTAAAAAAAATAAAAAGTCCATAAATTTATCCCAAAGTTTGTAGACACTATAAAGTTTGCGCAAACCAATCATTATACGCTTATTGGGATTTTTTTTTTTTTTTTTTGTTACCAAAAACATGTAGCAGAATACATATTGACCTAAATTGATGAAGAAATTAGATTTTTTACATTTTTTTTTATTGGAAATGTTTTATAGCAGAAAGTAAAAAATATAGTTTTTTTTTTCTTTTCAAAATTGTCAGTCTTTTTTTGTTAATAGAGCAAAAGAAAGTTCTATTTGTGGGAAATAAAGGACATTCATTTTGTTTGGGTAGTGTCGCAGGCAGTGTTAATTTTGACAGCAAATTTCGATTTAGTTTTAGTCATAGTCTTTTAACTAAAATGCCATTTTCGTTTTAGTCGTATTTTAGTCTTCTGACTAAAATGCTATTTTAGTTTTAGTCATATTTTAGACATCGGAATTGTTTTAGTTTTAGTCATATTGTTTTGGTCATATTTTAGTCGCCTAAAAACTCTAGTACATTTTAGTCAACTTCAAATGGAATGGGTTAAGGTAAATTGTAGTGCATTATTTAAACATTTCTCTAGAATTTCCAAACTAATTATATACTTCTGGAGTAAAAATCTAATAATATAAGGTTTGAACATGCTCTACAAGTCAGAGTAGTGTGAACCGGCTCTTAGATTCTTAGACTAAATTGCTTATTTACAGTTTTGCATACCGTTGATATCTATTGTTTCACAAAAAAATCAACATTTAAAATTTATGAATATTTGTTATTTATTAACTCAATACAGTTTTAGCCTTTATATTTAGTAGGAACGTAGGTAGAATTTTGCAACTTTTACTGCGTTTGTGTCTGCTAATAATGATTTTAGTGTATTTTAACCACTTCAATACAGGGCAGTTACACCCCCTTCCTGCCCAGGCCAATTTTCAGCTTTTAGCGCTGTTGCATTTTGAATGACAATTGCGCGGTCATGCATCACTGTACCTAAACCAAATTTATGTCATTTTTTTCCCACATATAGAGCTTTCTTTTGGTTGTATTTGATCACTGCAAGGTTTTTTCTTTTTTGGTACACAATTAAAAAAACCCGCAAAGTTTGAAAAAAAAAAAGTTTTTTTGTTCATGTTATAAAATTTTGTAAATAGATAAGTTTTTTCCTGCACTGATGAGCACTAATGAGGCCGCACTGACAGGCACTGATGGGATTGCACTGATAGGATGGCACTAATGGGGTGGCACTGATAGACAGCACTGATGGGCACTGATAGGTAGCACTGATATGCAGCATTGGTGGGCACTGATAGGCCGCACTGATGGGCACTGATAGGCGGCACTGATGGGCAATAATGGGCACTGGTGGGCGGCACTGATAAATGGCAATGATGGGCACTGGTGGGCAGCACTGATAAATGGCAATGGTGGGCAGCACTGATAGGGAGGGCACCACTGGCAGGCTCCCTGAGCCCTGATTGCCATCCCTGGTGGTCATAGGTGGGCATCCCTGGTAGTCATGGCTGGGCATTCCTGGTGGCTCTAGTGACACCCCCCTCAGGGTCTGCATTGGTAATCAATGCTCTGATTACCAGCACAGAATCCCCCCCCCCCCCCGAGGATCGGCTCTCCTCTTCTCGTGCCTTCTCGTGATTGGACACAGCTGGTCACATGGTAAAGAGCCTACATCAGTGGTTAAGTAAAAATATCAGAGTATAAACAATCCTGACTCCTTCACTCTATATATGTTGTACGTTACATAGTCCTGACCAAAGTGTTTAACAGTTGCTGGTTTTAAAAAAAGGTCTTTTTTAACCACTTCCGCTCTGCCCACCGCAGTTTTACTGCGGCAGGCAGGCGCTCCTGGGCAAAGTGACGTAGTACTACGTTGCTCGCTCAGGAGCTTTGCACGTGTGACAGGTGGCTCCGATGGCCGCCGGCCACTTGCAATCTCCCGCAGCAGAGAGAGAAGGACAGATGGCTGATGTACTGTAAACACAGCCGTTTCTCATTCTCCCTGAAGTGATCACAGAGGTTATGTGACCCTGCTATATAGGATGGCATGTCTCTGTGATTACTTCACAAGCCACGCCCCTCCACAGTTAGAATCCCGTCCCTGGGGATACATTTAACCCCTTGATCACCAGTACAGTTAACCCCTTCCCTGCCAGTGTCATTTTTACAGTAAGAGTGCATATTTTTAGAACTGATTACTGTAGTAATGTCACTGGTACCCCCAAAAGTGTCAAAAATGTCAGTTAGGGGTCGGATCTGTCAGCCGCAATGTCGCAGTCCCGCAAAAAAAATCGCAGATCACCACCATTACTAGTAAAAAAAAAAACAATAAAAATGAAAAATCTTTCCCGTAGTTAGTAAGCACAATAACTTTTACGCAAACCAATCAAAATACGCTATATTTACCAAAAATATGTAGCAGAAAACAAATTGGCCTTAAATGTTAAAAAATTTAGATTTTTCCTTTTTTCTTTTTTTTTTTTTTTTTTTTTGAGAATTTCATATAAATCAATGTGAAAAATATTGTTATTTTTTCAAAATTGTCATTCTTTTTTTGTTTATAGCGCACAAATCGCACAGGTGCTCAAATACCACCAAAAGAAAGCTCTGTTTGTGGGGAAAAAAAAGAATTTTGTTTGGGTACAGCATCGCACAACCGCGCAATTGTCCGTTAAAGTCACGCAGTACCGAATCGCAAAATAGGGCCTGGTCATTGAGCAACCAAATCATCCGGGGCTAAAGTGGTTAAAGTAGGCTCAGTCAGGCAAAATTATATCTTTTTGTGTGCAGAAAAGCATATGTAAATGAATCCTCTGAGCAGTATCTGTGTCTGTGAAATTGTCAGTTGTGGTACAGTAATTAGGAGTTTATCGTGGATACAAAGGCTGTTGCATAAGTGTAGAGCAGGGGTGTCCAACATTTTTGACCTTCCTTTGACACATTGGAAGAAGAGGAATATTTTTGGGCCACAGTTAAAATACACTAATAAAAAAGACAGCTGATGAGCAGAAAAAGTTGGGCAAGTTAACAATCACTGATATAGAAAACGTACCTATCTGAGCAATAAAACCTCATGTTTTTGTAATATTTTTTATTATAAAGGTAAAAGAGGGCAACATAGAACATGATATTTGACCATGTTTAATGCATCTGTAGCACCCTTCTAGATAGGTGCTAGGAAGAGAGAGTAGTTTGCGCTGCCTGCTTAACAGGGAAGTACCAGGTAAAGCATAGCCTGCTCCATCTGCTTAACAGGGGAGTCTGATCAATAGTTATGCCTGGGCTGAGGGAGTGTCCCCACTGTGTCCAATAGGGGAGCCTGTTGGACAGTGGAGGAAACCTAACAAGTGACACACAGGCTTTGTAACTATCGCAGTGGGTTGACACAAATAGTGGTGCATCCTGGGATATGTTATAAAAGTCAAGGGTACATGTGACAGGGTGTCTTTGGGTGGGAAGCTAGGTCCCAGGAGGAGGGTGACGGCTGTCTCGCCTCCTGTTTTCTGTGGAAGGTGATCACAGGTGGTCGGCCTAGTGGACCAGGAGTGTGGAGCTGAGCCAGGAGGTCCAGGAAAGCTGACAAGTGGAGTTGGAGGAAGAGCAACCTTGGGAAAAAAAGTGTCTGTGAGTACCGGGAAGCTTGCCAGGGGTCTGCCCAGGAAGGAGGGCCGCTCCAGTGGAGTGTCAGTGGACAGGAGTTCAGCACACACAGCAAGTGAGAAAGGGGATGCCAAATTAGACCCTGAAGAGTAACTTAAACAGGATCATACATAAAGTGTTTGTCCAGTATTTCTTTTTTCTTTTAAGGTAACGTTATACTTACCTGCTCTGTACAATGATATTGTACAGAGCAGCCCCCATCCTCTTTTTGAGTCACACGCCAGTGCGCCTAGATCCTCCTACTCTTGGTGTGCCACTATAGGAAGCCTCTTCCCATTGTGGTACACCTGTGGGCTCAATCTCGAGCTGCGCTATCTGTGTCTATAGGACATCGAGTCTTGGCCCCATCCCCACTGCCTCGTCACAGGATTTGATTGACAGCAGTGGGAGGCAATGGCTCCTGCTGCCTCCCTCAGAAAAGCCTGTGAGATCGCGGAGAGCTGCTAAAAATGGGCACAGTACTGGATCAAGTGAGGGCTCAGGTAAGTATAAGGGAGGAATGAGGGTGAGATACACAGGATAGATTGGTCAGCGAAAGTCCCAAAGGTGCCGCATCCCAAAATAGTGAAAGACAGGACACTTGGGAATGCTCTTCTATAAGAGCTGGGATTTTTAAGGTGCCAATAACTCAAATCATAATCATTTAAAATTAAATTATTTTATTTATATATGTCATTAAAAAATACAGTATAGACAGACAATATGAATATATTAAAAACATGGAAATAATTCATGTTTGATATCCGTTAAGTGAATTTGTTACAGTTGCTTGTCATAGTATAGCAAGCCCGACATGTTTCACCATTTGATAGGTTTCCTCAAGGGATATATACTACTATAGCTAGACAGATGAATCAAATACAGATATAAGTATTTATACACATGAGATTGTTACATCCAATTAAATATATAACAAAAGTTATATTCATATGGCGATTTGAACAGATTTCAACCAAACTTGGTCATACAGAAATGCCATAATCCACAAAGGTCAATAATTAATTGACATTCACAAATGTAAACCTAAAAATACATAAAGATTGTTAAAGGGCATCATACCAAAATTGACAATGGTTGCATGTATACTGGATTCACAGGAATTGTTCAAGCACAAATAAAAATCCAACTTGTACACCAGTGAAGTGGGAAAATAAGTTATATCCCTCCCTATAGGCCAAGGTAAAAGCTGTTGTGCAGTCAGCCACGGGAGGGGGTAATCAAACAGGCAAAAATGGCTGAAAAATCAAGATAGATTATATTGAACTTTTTAGTACTCACCTAATTTGCACCTGTCAATAAGTAGTTAACTCTTGGTGACAGTAAAACAACAATATACTGTACATCTATACCTGTTCCTGTGGCCTTAGTACAGACCAGACAAAGAACCACAGCTGAAAAATCCAATCCAAACGTCGCCTCCAAAGCAGCTTGCAGTAACACACTAAAAGGGTAAGATAGTAGGAGAAATGTAAGAATACATACCTCAGTCGGTCTATTAAATAAGGAATTCAAAATCATCAAGACCTGGCCCAATGTCGGTGCATAGCTTACTATCACAATAACAAACTTCACTGGCCAAAGATCTGCCTGCCACCGCTCCCCACCGTCACTGCCGAGTGCCGGAGCCCACTACTGATGTACACCTCCCGTTGCGCCGTATGTATTGACATTACGGAGCAGTGCAGATGCAGGATGGACACCACCCCTCTCCACTGCATCATCAATCTGGAAGTCGGGTGCATGCACAGGCTCAAAGGCAGCAGTGGGAGTCAATGTGCAGCATTGGGCAAACTAGTGGTCACAAAAGAAATAGCTCAAATGCATAATCACGCACAACGGCAGCAGTATCATATCTGCCACCATCTACCCATAGAATAACAGCAAGAACACTAAAATACAGGGACAATATCACAGTAGTTTGGTCAAGCTTATCTAAACGACCACATAAGAGATCTATAATTGTATTCACTCATTTTGAAACTGTCATTCAGAAATAACAATGGGGGAGAAATTACATAGCAACACAGAAAAAAATTAAGATAGGGTGGTGGGTGGGGAGACAGATTTTGAAAGGGGTGTGTTGCACCCAAGGAAACGGCATAAGTCGGGTTGGGTAGACCAGCATATTGCCTGTTTTTGGGCACCTGGGCGTCCGTACGGCCAACTAAAAAGCTAGCTTCACCCATTGTGGCTTAAAAGCATTTCTGTGGGTAAAGGCTGAATCGTTGAAGCTGAAGATAGAAGAGATTTGTGATGGACCCCGTACTCAAGAGGAGTATGTCCACCGTATAAGCTTCTCTTGCCTGATATCAGCACGATACAAAATCCCTTAGCTCACCAATTCACTTGTCAAGACATAGTGTAGGGTGGCGTAAAAACATCAACTGTTTATTACAAAATGACACAGGGCAGGGTAAACTACATTAAAACTTTTCAACATCAGTGGAAGTGCTGGGGAGTGAAGTCTCGGGGCCAGTTTGCGAGCTAACAGAGTGTGTGGTTTGTCGCCCAGTGTATAGTAACGATTAACCAACCAGCGAATGGATTTTTCAGCTTTGGTGGTTAAGCTAAAATTAAGGGCCACCTGTGCAGCGTCAATCTTATGTTGAATGTCTACCCCTGGGGTTCTCCTCTGCTCCCGTAAAAGGTCCCCCAATTCTGTTTCTTGTCGCAAGATGTTGCCGTCACGTTCTTTTTTTTTTCCGAGAGGCTATTTGAATTAGTTTACCCCTAATCGTAGCTTTGTGCGCGGCCCATACCATTGCTGGAGAAGTGTCCGTAGCAAGATTGCCAGTAAAGTATTGTCGCAAACAGTCTTCCACTTCCCTGAAAACCAAGGGGTCATTCAACAGCGAAGCATTGAGCCTCCAGGAGGTTGGTCTGGGCTTGGTCCATAAGTCTGAGATCGTCAACACTACGGGTGAGTGATCACACCATGGTGTAGGTATTATTTGTGCTTTTAGTACGAACGGGAGGAGGGGAGACAGAGTGACTGTCACTATTTTTTACCCGATTTTATGCCCCCTTGAGGCAAGATCTGCTATACCCTCTCTGTTGGAGGGGATTCTGTTAGGCTTTGGCCTCTCTTTCAAAACCAATAGGACTAGTACAATTGCGTTTTATCATGAGGTATACTGGAAATTAGTGATTGAGGATGCAAACTGGTTGCATTGAGAATTATATTGCCCGCTGAGGATGATTCAATACTTCCTTTACTATTGACGAAGATTGTAACATCTAGAAAAGTAATTGATTTTTGATCATAGTAAATTTGAGATTGTATTGGTTTGTAATCATCTTTGACAAAAAGGTTTGTAATTCCAATTGGATACCTCCCTAAATGAATAGAATATTATCAATGAACCGATGCAAGGTAATAATTTTACCAAGGTCTTGCTGCAAATCCTCTCTGGAAAAGAGATCACGCTCCCACCCATTGTGACACCCTGTACCTTGAGATAGTGGGAGCCTCAGGAAATAAATGTGTTACGTGTTAGGATAAAGTGCAATAGTTCCAGTACAAATTGGTTATATCTGTGGGCAGATTGAGAGAAATAGCTCAATCTCATGAATCCCTTGGTTGTGTGGAATAGAACTAGACAGGGCTTCTACGTCGACTGCAACTAACCACGCCCCTTCTGGGACATGCATGCCATCCAAAGTTTTTAGTAGATCAATGGCATCTTAGACATATACGATGTTGACGAATATTTACACCCTCATGTGATCTCCTTGACAGGAAGAAAGGCTCCAATCCAGATCCTACAATTCCCAAAATTTCCCACAACTTAAACCAATTTGAATGAAATTATCCTTTCCATGTCTTCAGTTTTTGCCCGACCCAACGAGTGGACCAATTTGACCTAATCAAAGATGTTCACTTATTTGCGTAACATTTAATGTATAATGTAATGTATGACAAAAACAATTCTACCCCTAAAACCAGTTCACTGACAAACCCTGAATAGAAAAATGTAACCATCCAAGACATGAGAGCTCTAAATGATCTCATGGAACTTTGGGAAGAAAGTAACTTGGATATCACGGAGGAGATACACTAGGATTTTCCTGCTGCTTTTCCTCCCCCTTCCAACTATAAGCCCAAGGTATGCAATGAAATCATCAACACCAACTGGAAAACTACGCTGACACATAATTTAAATAATTTTCAACATAATGCAATCACCTCACTTGAACGTAACAAACATATTGTTAATAAACCTTCTGATAAATTAGGAAACACTGTGGTCATGAATTCAGTGCAATATGAATCAATGGTGATGGACATCTTAAATAATCATATGTGGTATAACCCATACCAGCAAGTCATGGTAATTCCACCCAGATAGAGTTTAGAGCAATATTCAAATCGTGCATACCATCTAGGTATTATAAACAAAAATACTTGGTCTTTTCTGAATGTTAAATACCCAAAACACTAACCATATGTGCACTACCCAAGATTCACAAAAACCATAACACTCCTCCAGGTCAGCCTATAGTGTCAGGAAAGGGCTATCCCACATATAAGGCTAATCAACTAGTTGATGAATATTTACACCCTCATGTGATCTTCTTGACATCGGATATGTCCGAGACACCATTGATCTACTAAAAACTTTAGATGGCATGCACATACTAGAAGGGGCATGGTTAGTTGTGGTCGATGTAGAAGCCCTGTATAATTATTTTCCACACAACCAAGGGATTCATACAATGAAACTATTTCTCTCAGAGAGGGGGGGTTTGCCCACAGATATAACCAATTTGTACTGGAACTATTGCACTTTTTTACTAACACGTAACATATTTATGTTCCGAGGCTCCCACAACCTCCAGGTACAGGGTGTCGCAATGTGGACCCGTTGTGCTCTCTCATATGCGAACCTGTACCTGTGGGGGTGGGAGTGTGACCTCATTCCAGAGAGGATTTGCAGCAAGACCTTGGTATCCTTATTACCTGCCATCGGTTCACTGACAATATTCTATTTATTTGGGGAGGTACCCAACTGGAATTACAAACCTTTTTGTCAAAGATGATTACAAACTAATACAATCTCAAATTTACTATGAACTATGATCAAAAATCAATTACATTTCTAGATGTTACAATCTTCATCAATAGTGATGGAAGTATTGGATCATCCTTGTTTCGAAAGCCCTCAACGGCAATACAATTCTCCATGCAAGTAATTCACATCCTCAACCACTAATTTCCAGTATCCCCTATAGTCAATACCTCAGGATAAAACACAATTGTACTAATCCCCTTGATTTTGAAAAAGAGGTCAAAGTCTTACAGAATCCCCTCCAACAGATAGGGTATAGAAGATCTTGCCTCAAGAGGGCATACAATTGGGTCAAAAATAGTGACAGATATCAATAATTACACCAGGTTAAAACACAGACTGGTCCCTCCACTACTATAATTATTACCAGGTTTATGGGTCAACATCATACTGTATGCCAGATTATAAACAAATACTGGTACCTGTTACAGGCTGACAATACAGCATCAAAAAATATATAGGTCATTACCCTGAAATTACCTTCAAGAGATCCAAATCTCTAAAGGATCAATTAATGCAAAGTCACTATATTTGCAAATAGGTAGCCCATCTGCCCCTTCCCAAAAACTGTATTTTTTACTCACCGTAAAATCCATTTATCTGAGTTCATTGATGGACACAGCGCTCCATAAATCATACCTACTGGGTTATATCGCCTCCTCCAGGAGTAGGACAAGGTATAACAAAAAACACTTGGCTATGCCCATGGGCTGTCCTCAGCTGGTATATAACCGCCTTCTCTGCTCTAGGTATTCAATTTAGTAGCAAGCAGTTTTAGAAGTATCTGTGTCCATCGATGAACAGAGAAATGCATTTTACGGTGAGTAAAAAATCGCATTTTTTTTTCGTTCATCGATGGACACAGCGCTTTATAAATCATAACTACTGGGACATCCACAAGCAGTGCCAAAAGGAAAATAAGGGGTGGGGATAATAACCCAAAGCTAAACTAACCAGGACACAGGAACCTTAACCAGGTCACAGGAGCCCCATCTGAAATATTAAAATTTAAAGAAAGAAAACACCCCTCAAGAGGAAACAGCCCCTCTTAAACAGCAGCCTGCAAAACCCTGCGACCAAAAGAAGCAATCCGCAGATACCAAAATATCTACTTTGTAGAAATTGGTGAAAGTATGCACCGATGACCAAGTGGCCGCTTTGCAAACTTGAGATATTGATGCTTGAGGATGGAAGGCCTAGGAAGTATTCAGCACCCAAGTAGAATGCGTCATGACAGGGAAAAGAGGAACCTGACCTTTAATAGAATAGGCCTGAGTCACTGTCTGTCTGATCCATCTAGAGATGGTAGCCGAAGAAGCAGCCAGCCCTTTTCTTGGTCCTTGTGGAGTCACCAAAAAGTGAGTCTGACCTCTGAAAGGACTTTGTGACTGCCTGATACACCCAAATCACCCAAATCACATCCAGGGTAGGCAAAGCAAATTCCTTGGGATTAGCCGGCTTGGGACACAAGGAAGGCAACACAATGTCCTCATTTAAATGGAAGTCAGAGACAACTTTGGGCAGGAATGGCTAACAGGCACGAATAACCACTTTATCTCTATGGACCACCAAATAGGGAGTATGGCAGAATAATGCCGCCAACTCCAATGCCCTGTGGGCGGAGGTAATAGCCACCAAGAATGCCACCATCTGGGACAACATAGGCAAGGCAATCTCCCGAATATTCTCAAATGGAAGTTTCTGGAGAACCAAGAGTACCAAGTTTAAATTCCATGGAGGCAAAAGAGACCGTACAGGTGGAGCCATATGTTGCACCCTTGAATGAAGGCATGAACTAAAGAATGCATGGCTAGGGGTTTCTGAAAGATTGCCAAGGCAGATACCTGGCCCTTGAGGGTACTCAAGGCCAACTTCTGCTTAACCAACCATTAAAGAAAGGCTAGGATTCAAGCCACAGAAAAGGAGTGAGGATGAACGCCAATCGTCTCAAACCAAGAAATGTATGATGATATATCTTGCTGGAAGTCGACTTCCTCGCCTCCACTATAGTAGGGATCACTGATCCAGAAAAACCTCTATCCCTCAGTACCTAGCTTTCAATAGCGGAGCCATTAAAACCAGTGACTGTAAAGCAGGATGGTAGAAGTTGGGATAACTAGTCCTCTCTGAGAGGTAGCCCCCAAGAGACGTTTACAGCCACCAAAATGATTAGAAGACCCTCACCCTTGGTTCCTTGCAGGAACCACGGAAGAAGCTTGAGCCAAGGATGATACTGGCCTTCACAACTGCAGCGTTTGAAACAGGTGCATCCGAGCTACTGCCTCCTATGCAATGTCTGGTGAGCCTTAAACACACAGCACCCAGCCTGTGAGGTCTCTGTATACCTCCAAGTAATCCATACAAAAAAGGAAAAAGGCTGGTGCTATGGATGTCGGCTAAAACATTTATTTTAGCATATGAACAACAGTCAAATAAAAAGCCATTGCATTTCCGCCATCAGGCTTTAATCATGGCTAACACAAGTGACATAAAACAGCTCAAACAGTGTAGACTAAATGACATGGTTAACCCTGTAAGCTCAATCTTGTCAGGAGGCAATTACAAGATGATTTACGGCCCCTCAGTCCTAACTCCCCCTGTGTAGTGAATTCTCCGTCTGCTGGCCAGGAGATGCGACGACACATAGCAACTTAAGCTTAGCGTAGACACATCTGATTTATTTCAAGTTGGCTCACACATTTAAAGGAAATTTGAGCGGCAAAACCCAGTTTAAACCAGTTACAATTCATGGGTCAACTTAACAATAGAACATATCTCCACAAAAACAATACATGAGAAGGCCCTTGTGTTCCCCATACATCTCTGTCAATGTGGGGTGTCTCGTATCTGAAATTATGTTTGTGGAACAGCCGCTCCGTCTGTGTTCAGCTGTCTGATGTGTTAATGTCAGCAATTGTCAATTGTGTTCAGGTGTTGTCTGTAATCTCTATGCGAAGCCTAACTTGTTAAGTGTCCAAATGAATGAATGAAAGGTGTTTAATGTGTAAAACACCTATCAATGTCTGTCGTCTATATGCAAAAATACAACTGCCAAGTGTCAAAGGATGTATGAATGAGGTGTGTTAGTCTGACTCGTTAATGTCAGTGCAAGGGACCACATTCCATTGGAAAGTGGGCATGAGCTGGAATGTATTATGAAATATAATATTTCAGTAAGACGCATTGATACTCTTTCAACCCAACCTTTGATCCCAGCCTTATTCATAAGGGTGGGGTCACCTAGAGTCTGTGAATAGCACTATGTGCCCTCCTGGGATATATGTCCAACTATGAGTCACACATGATAGTAACCATCCCTTAATGAGCTGGACATTCTTGACATACCTGGGTTGTGTTATTGTATGAGTGCATGTCATGTTATTGGTAACTGACTTGCACAAAACAGGTGACATTATATTCTAAGGTGTATGTAGGCTGGCGACTTGGTTGTGTGCACATAGGGATATAACTTCTTAGAATTCTATCAAATCAAAAACAGACATGTTCAATGAGGAGGGCCATAGCTTGCAAGAATCTATGGCCTGAAAAATCTAAACTCCACATTATGGCATTAAAGTCACTACAAATAGACCATGGCAGCACATACCACCTGTTGACTATAGCATGTGAATCTTCAACATCTCCTAAAGCCTTTGCCAGGAAAGGGCAAAAATAAACCCCCCGTTCAATTGGAGGAAAAAATTCCCTTTCGACCCCCGTATCATCAGAACGGTCAGACTAAATCCCTGGCGGCTACAACGTTAAACAATGTCCTTTGTGTTCAATAGGCTTGACTTCAACTGTAAAGTGGAGACATGTCTCATGTCTCTCTCCTTTCCTGGGGTGAGGAAGGGCAAAATGAGGAGAGGTTCTCCGGGTGGTGAGCACATGTTGCAAGTAACCAGACAGTGGCTACTAGTGTTAAGCTTGCTACAAAGAGTACCACTGCTGCACGAATGGAAAGTCTTCCAGGAGTAGGGGTGTCCATTGGCATTGTACCAATGCGTCTGTCTGGATCCAACTGGAATTCGTCTGGTGCTCGTCACAATCTCCGGTCCGCAGTCGTGGGGTCCAGAAGTGGGGCTTCCTTCAGTCGCGATGCGTGGATCCAAACCGGGGAGTCGTCTGTCAATACCGCTGTTCTGGTCACTGCTTGAACTGTCGCAGGAGGTCCGTAGGGTGGGTCTAGCGACGTCTTATGGGGGGCCTTCACCAGGACTCTGTCTCCAGGCTTGAATGGGTGGGTTGGTGCACCTGTTGGCAAAGGAAACGAGAGCGAAATATCACCATAATCACTGTTTAATTTTTCAATTAATTCTGCCACATATTCCTCTTGCATCTGCTGCAGATCTCTAGATATGAGAATTAATGGATTCATGGGGTTGGGAAGGGTCTGCCCATCAAAATTTCAAAGGGTCAGGTTTGTGGGTCTGGAGTCATTCTGACTTCAGCAAAAATAGCAGGTAAGTACAGAGACAAGAATACAAGTTTTACAAGAATGGCAGGAGTATATTGCGGCACTGGGCTTCTGGTCTTACAGGCAGGCAGCAAAATAAATGCTAGTAAGAACCACTTGCAGCACTGGGGTTTAGGGCCTACGGGAAGGCAGGTAACCCTAAGACAGGAAGGATACCTAATGGCACTATCTTAGGAGAACACAGCATGTCCACACATGCAACAATGGCGAGGGCCCTTGGAGGGGTTGAACTGCCTTGTATTCTCCAAAGGTGGAGATGGGTTAACTTGCAGTCCTCTTACTCACCCAAGCAGGCAGCTACCTAGAACTAAAAGGCCAATAGACAACTGAGAATCCCTTGCATGGCTAAGATGCTGTGATCACTAAACAGTAGGGAGTAAAATTCAAGCTGTCTTGTGTACATGGATACACAGAGACACCCAAAACAGCTAGAAGTGAGTACCCATGCAAACATAAATTTATAAGGGATTTCACAGTTGCCCAGTGACACCAAACAGGAAATTGAAACCAAACAGCCTTGGAGACACAGGGTTTCACTTCAAGGACCATTTATATGCAAAGCCTTGGGCAATGAGTCACCTTAGAATGAAAAGAGATGGCTTGGCTGGCCATGCAACTAATTGAATTAACAACAGGAGGTTACCTTGTACCAAAGTTTAAATCTTAACAATACCAAAGTAATTTTAACAAACAATGTAGTAACACTGACATATATTTGTTATAATTCTTAGCACACTATAGGTGTAATAATAGAGCAACAATTTATCCAATTCCATCCTATTCTTCCATCTCACAATATAATAAAAAAAACTTTATAAGACAAGAGATGCTTAATTATCTAAGGCATAGAACCTCATTAATGCCAGAGCTCATATGTGTCAAATTAGAACACATCCAATATCTGACACCCAATAAATAAGAACTTTCTAACACCCATAAAAACAGTCTAATCAATCAGAAAAAAACAATTTGTAAACAATACTCCCATTGGTGAGTTGTCGTTGAAGGCTGTGATCGTCCTTCATTCTGAAAGTCTCAAATCAAATTTATCTGAGAAATAAGCATCAAGAAAAATGTAGTAACAAAACATTTTACTTTTCCTCCTAAAAATAAACCAACGGTTAGAGGAATTTAGCATACAGTAAGCATGTCAAAAATTTTCCTTCCTAACAGTGCACTTCTCTAATACCAAAAATTGTTGACGTCAAATTAATTATTACCACGTGGATTTCTATATTTTTTTTGTGTTATGGTATACCATAAATTTAAAGAAAAAATTATTATTGTTCACCATGGTTAAAAAATGCGCAGCTCAAAAATAAACATCAGTAATTTCCCATTTGGCTACAAGAAATTATACGTCACCATTTTTCACCCATTTGGGACATTCTTCAAAACTGTTTTTTTTCTGTTTCTGTTTTTTTTCTACAAAAGCAAAAACTGATAGTTAATATACATCTGCATATACAATTAACAGATTATTTTGTACTTTCCTCTTCAAGTTTACTCAGTCAATTTGTATGACAATACAACTGTTTACACTCCCTAGCCTTTGCAATTACCTGTGTCACGGATGGGAGAAGGGGGGGGGGGGGGGTTTGTGCTGAAAAAGGCACCAAATTTTTTTGTTTTAAAAAGTCAGTGATAAAGATAAAAAGTCAGTGACAAAAACCTCAATGATAAAGTTCAAAATTGCTCACGATTTTAAGGATAGAAATACAATTTTAGTCCTTAAGGTCACACTTTACACACCAAATATATTTTCTTGCTTCTAAAAGCTGCCATGACCAGCATAGCACGGATTTGTTACCTTTTAGTTGTACTCGTGGCAAAGTCACATCACTTTAAAACATAAGTAATAAACACAAAACAAATCATTATGCAACCAGTATTCATTCAGTGTTATCAAATGCTTTGCTGATACAGCACTTTTAGGAACATTATTAAAACTAACACAACATAACGATCCATGGATCTCACACACCGCTACACAACTAAGGTTGCCCATACACGATACAATTTTCATACAATTTTTCTAAACTTACATTTCATTTTTCCCTTGGAATTCTCCTTACTTTGAGAATTGCCCATTATTCTAAGCTCAGAATATAAAGTGAGATTAGCTGAGTTTGAAGGTTTATATATATATAGGGATGGTGAGGTCAGTATTTAGACTTTATTGGAAAACCTAGTTTCCAACTTATGTGGTTTCCTGCGTCTTTATAATCAGATTTATATACACCCAATTTATGGTTTGCTGTTAACTATCCTTTGTGGGCAAGTTTATACCTTCAAGCTCAGCTTAATATCACATACAATCTCCACATACATCTATACAATGGCATGCAATCTTATATAACGACTAAAAATACACTTAAATGTCTATACAGCAAATATACAAGGTTTAGAGGGAGAATTCACTATCACACACAGTACTGCTTTGTAACTGGGTATCAGACCCTGGGGTATCAGACCCCCTATTTTCTTTAGGAATATCAGATTCCTGGGAGGCGCTAAAATAGCACAAACCGGGTACCGTTAATCTGCTCTGACAGTATAGGGTGGCAATAATAAAAAAAATAATTACTCACCCAGTACTGTGTTATGGCAGATCCCAACTTCTCGACACCAAACTGTTAGCTCAATCTTGTCAGGAGGCAATTACAAGATGATTTACGGCCCCTCAGTCCTAACTCCCCCTGTGTAATGAATTCTCCGTCTGCTGGCCAGGAGATGCGACGACACATAGCAACTTAAGCTTAGCGTAGACACATCTGATTTATTTCAAGTTGGCTCACACATTTAAAGGAAATTTGAGCGGCAAAACCCAGTTTAAACCAGTTACAATTCATGGGTCAACTTAACAATAGAACATATCTCCACAAAAACAATACATGAGAAGGCCCTTGTGTTCCCCATACATCTCTGTCAATGTGGGGTGTCTCGTGTCTGAAATTATGTTTGTGGAACAGCCGCTCCGTCTGTGTTCAGCTGTCTGATGTGTTAATGTGAGCAATTGTCAATTGTGTTCAGGTGTTGTCTGTAATCTCTATGCGAAGCCTAACTTGTTAAGTGTCCAAATGAATGAATGAAAGGTGTTTAATGTGTAAAACACCTATCAATGTCTGTCGTCTATATGCAAAAATACAACTGCCAAGTGTCAAAGGATGTATGAATGAGGTGTGTTAGTCTGACTCGTTAATGTCAGTGCAAGGGACCACATTCCATTGGAAAGTGGGCATGAGCTGGAATGTATTATGAAATATAATATTTCAGTAAGGCGCATTGATACACTCTTTCAAACCCCAAGGGTCACATGACCCAAAAAAGGGATGGTGGCAAATATCAAAACATACAAAAGAAGAACACTATAAGCATTTTTATATTTATATATTTATTTTGTGTGTGTGTTGGATGGTCCGCCTAGCTTCTACTTATTAAAAATTTGTCACGATACCACGCAACACATTTATTATGTGTCTTTTTAATATTGGTTATGTGCACTAATTTTGGGTTTATTCATTGTTTTATAATATTTGTGTTCTAGACCCTCTGGTGGGCATTTGTTTCACATAGATACAAACGGCAAACTTTTTAATAAGTAGAAGCTAGGCTGACCATCCAACACACACAAAAGAAATTTAAATAGAAACAGATATCTGGAGGTATATACTTTTTCATTATACTTTTTCAATATATTTAATGCTGTTCCTTTTTTATCTTTGTGATACATGATTTTATATACATTCAGTCAAATTGTATGCTTATAGTGTTCTTCTTTTGTATGTTTCGATATATTTGCCATCACCTGCGGCGTTTGCCAGAGGAACCCATGACCTCGCCATGAACCTCAGTATCCTCCTGTGGAGCCGAACCTGGTGTACTATGGCCATGGCATACTACACGCACCTCATTTGATTTTTTACTGGCAGGTCTAGGGTATGATCTTGCACACAGGCCCAATGCTTTCATAGAACACCCCACAATATGTGCATATATTTCAAAGATGTACTGCAAATGTCTTTTTTACTTTGCCCTGAAAAATATGCTTAAATTATGGACTGCTCTTCTTTTTATTATGTAAGGCATATCACTTTAACTAAACATAGTATCAAATCCGCGGTGTAATTTGGATTTAGAGCTGTAGTTCCCTATTTCAGTTCTTGGAGCACATTTCTAATTTATGTAATAGGAGATGCAAATGTGCTATAGCAGACTAAGATTAGCAGTTTTAGGGGCCTAGTTCCTTTTAAACATTTTGTGGTTGGTGGTTTCACTTGCAAATAGGATCTGGCTAAAATCTGCATTGGCAAGGAAACCAGTATGCTGCACTGGAACAATATAGAAAAGATAAAGTATGTATAATTATTTAACTTTTTAGTCATTATTGTGTTTTTGGTGTTTTGTAAGAGTAGCATCAAAGCAAAACTTTTACTTACATAAACATAATTAACCAAAATCAATCCTGAACTGTAGTTACTACAAATAATATATATCTATATGTATATGTATATGTATCTCTCTCTCTCTCTCTCTCTCTCTCTCTCTATATATATATATATATATATATATATATATACAATATCTCACAAAAGTGAGTTCACCCCTAATATTTTTGTAAATCTTTTAATATAACTTTTCATGTAACAACACTGAAGAAATGACACTTTGCTACAATGTAAAGTAGTGAGTGTACAGCTTGTAGAACAGTGTAAGTTTGCAGTCCCTGCAAAATAATTTAACAAAAAGCCATTAATGTCTAAACTGCTGGCAATTAAAGTGAATATACCCCTAAGTTAAAATGTCCAAAGTGGGCCCAAAATGTCAATATTTTGTGTAGCCACCATGATTTTCCAGCACTGCCCTAACCCTCTTGTGTATGGAGTTCACCAGACGTTCACAAGTTGCCACTGGAGCCCTCTTCCACTCCTCCATGATGACATCACGGAGCTGGTGGATGTTAGAGACCTTGTGCTCCTTCACCTTCCATTTGAGGATGCCCCACAGATGCTCAATAGGGTTTAGGTCTGGAGACATGCTTGGCTAGTCCATCACCTTTACCCTCAGCTTCTTTAGCAAGGCAGTGGTTGTCTTGGAGGTGTGTTTGGGGTCGTTATCATGTAGTAATACTGCCCTGCGGCCCAGTCTCCGAAGGGAGGGGATCATGCTCTGCTTCAGTATGTCACATTTACATGTCGGCTTTTCATGGTTCCCTCAATGAACTGTAGCTCCCCAGTGCCGGCAGCACTCATGCAGCCCCAGGCCATGACAATCCCACCACCATGCTTGACTGTAGGCAAGATACACTTGTCTTTATACTCCTCATCTGGTTGCTGCCACACACGCTTGACGCCATCTGAACCAAATAAGTTTATCATGGTCTCATTAGACCACAGGACATGGTTCCAGTAATCCATGTCCTTAGTCTGCTTGTCTTCAGCAAACTGTTTGCGGGCTTTCTTGTGCATTATCTTTAGAAGAGGCTTCTGACAGCCATGCACATCAATTTGATGCAGTATGGTCTGAGCACTGATAGGCTGACCCCCCACCCCTTCAACCTCTGCAGCAATGCTGGCAGCACTTATACATCTATTTTATTTTCCAAAGACAACCTCTGGATATGACACTGAGCACGTACACTCAACTTCTTGGTCGACCATGGTGAGGCCTGTTCTGAGTGGAACATTCCATTAAACAGCTGCATGGTCTTGGCCACCATGCTGCAGCTCAGTTTCAGGGTCTTGGCGATCTTCTTATGGCCTATTTTATTTATTTATAAAGAGCAACAATTTTTTTTTCAGATCCTCAGAGAGTTCTTTGCCATGAGGTGCCACGTTGAACTTCCAGTGACCAGCATGAAAGAGTGAGAGCGATAACACCAATTTAAACACAGGCTCCCCATTCACAACTGAGACCTTATAACACTAACGAGTTACATGACACCGGAAAGGGAAAATGGCTAATTGGGACCAATTTATATATTTTCACTTAGGGGTGTACTTACTTCTGTTTCCAGCGGTTTAGACATTAATGGCTGTGTTAAATTATTTTGAGGGAACAGAAAATTTACACTGTTATACAAGCTGTACACTACTATAGAGATACTGTATATGTATATATATATATATATATATATATATATATACTGTATATATATATCACTTGTTTATGCTATCTGCCAGGTGTCAATGCAGTGCTGGTCAAGTTTGAGGCTGACCTGGGGTGAAGAAAACTGGTAGCAGGCGCTCTAGACTGATGAGTCAATTTGTTCGCTGAAGGGCAGCAGAGTGGTAATATAAGGAGTGCCTGCAGGAAACAGTTAAGCATGATAGAAGTTCCTTGCGAGTTTGGGGCTGCATTTCTTTGGAGTTGGAGCTATGGTTGGGATCAATGGTGTCCTCAATTCTGAGAAATACAGACAGATACTTATGCATCATGGGATTAGACCCAATTTTTTTCTGCAACAGGACAACAATCCCAAACATACAGCCAATGTCATTAGGAACTATCTTCAGTGTAAAGAAGAACAAGGAGTCCTGGAATGATGGCATGGTTTACACAGAGCCCTGATCTGGATGAGTCCGGGGTCTGGACCATTCTCCAACGTCATTACCACTTCCTGCCGGACAGGAATTCGAGATGAGCGAGCACAGCAGACCCAAGAAGAGGCCCCATGCCGACCCCGGACACTGGATCATCTGTGCCCCTGCATTTACTTACTTCCATGTACGTTTTTAATGTACTTTGCCACAATAAATCTCCACAGTCCTAACTCAGAGGTGCCTGTCTTTTCTCTGTTTTCTTACGTGTTTGGAGCTTGCTTCCGCTCCCCACAAGGCTGGCCCTGAGTAAAAAGACTGTTCCCCACATACAACAAGGACTACAAGGGTAGTCTGTATGACTACCCTATGGACATTTTATCAGTTTCCTACGCCTTTTTTGCTTGCACCGCTATGTGTATCTTTTAATTTAGATTATTGCAGACACAGGTGTGAAGATCTAGCTGCCGAAAAATTAATTAATCCCAAAACACAGATATGCAGACTAGGAGTTTTACAGTGGGCAGAGCTCCACTTATTGTCATAAAAACATAAATAACTCATTAACCTCACAGTAGCACACATACATAAATTACATTTTACTAAATGCTATTTTTGAAAAAGTGGTTTCAAAGATACATATAAAAAGACACTTAACAAATACGTAACTATAAAAGTGAATACATTTGTGAATCCCACATGAAAACCTATATATGAAAACATATTGACCTCAATGTGTTATTAAAATAAAATGGTGTTAAAAAAAAAGATTGAGAGAATGTATTTATTAAATGTGAAAATGACATGTGGCTACCCAATCTACACAAAGCACGAATTGTACATGAGAATAATGTTGACCGGTCATTTTTTTTACCTGACGTTAACGAGTTTTGGTAAAATATACCGCAAAGGAATATCTTTTTATGCAGAGGCTGAAGTTATAAATTGAATGCTGGGAACAATGAGGGATGCATAGTGTAAGATAGAGGGCCAGTGGTAGCAGGTTGGGTACATGGTACACTTGTAAGAAGAGATAGAGTAATTTACTTGGATATCAAAGGCTAATATCCCAACTAGGTTACACTAAACTTTTCAAACAAAGGATAAGGTAGTTAAAACAAGGATCCTCCCCAGTGTTAGCAATGTCTGATCAAGTATGTGTTCCTATTTGGTCATCATGAAGTGTGGGTTTAGATATCTTTTACTAAGCCTAGTGACGCAATTTTTTTATTGTTCCTGGTGGATCTCTGCAAACTAAAGACAACTATAAATGCAACTAAATTATCCTTGCAAAAAATTGACTAATGCAAACCTCACATTTGGAAATGTATGCTTGGTATTTAAATGTAATTAAGTTACATTTATAAACATGATCAAATTTTTCTGACCTTAACCACTTAAGGACCGGAAGGTTTTACCCCTTTAATGACCAGGCCATTTTTTGCGATACGGCACTACAGTTACTTACTGTGTGGCGCTGTACCCAATTAAAATTTATGTCCTTTTTTTCCCACAAATAGAGCTTTCTTTTTATGGTATTTGATCACCTCTGCAGTATTTATTTTTTGCGCTATAAACAAACCAAGAGCAAAAATTCTGAAAAAAAAAATATTTTTTTACTTTCTGCTATTAAACATATCCAAAAAAAAAAAAACCTAACTTTTTCATCAGTTTATGTATTCTGCCACATATTTTTGTTAAAAAAATTCTAATAAGTGTATATTGATTGGTTTGTGCAAAAGTTATCGTGTCTACAAACTAGGGGATAGATTTATGTCAAATTTTTTTTTTTTTTACTAGTAATGGCGGCGATCAGTGATTTTTAGCAGGACTGCGGCATTGCAGCAGACAGATCAGACACCTAACTGACACTTTTGACACTTACGAGGGGACCAGTGACATTACTACAGTAATCAGTGCTAAAAATATGCACTGTTACTGTACTAATGGCACTGGCAGGAAAGGGGTAAACACCAGGGGCGATCAAAGGGTTGTGTGGTCTTAAGGAGTGTTTTCTAACTGTGTGGGGGATGTAATCAAGGGATGAACACATAGACCTGTGTTCCTAAATAGTAGGAACACAGGATCCCTGTGTTTATCTCCGACAGAAAGGCATTCTGCCTTGTTTACATTAGCAGACCACCATTCTGTCTCCATGGGGAGAGATCTCAAGTGGTTGGCAGACATCACATCCACTGATTGGCTCCCCCTCTAGCCTCCCCCCACTGTCTGTTACACGAAGTGACGTACAGGTATGTTGTTTCGCGTAATAGAGCCGAACCTGCCACACTAAAACTACGGCGGCTGGTCGGCAATTGGTTAAAGAGGAGGTTCAAGCTCCTTCAGAAAAATGTAAAAGTCAGCAGCTACAAATACTATAGCTGCTGACTTTTAATATTAGGACACTTACTTGTCCAGGAATCCAGCAATGTCTTCACCCCAGCCGATTTTTCCATCGGGTGCTGCCAACACCATTGCTTGTAAGAGAAACCTGCAGTGAAGCCTTGCAGCTTTACAGCCGATTCCCTACTGTGCATGTGCGAAGCGTGCTGTGCTTCTTGATAGCCCGGCGGTGGGGAAGGAGGGGGGGGGGGGCAAACTTCTGGGTGATCTCGCTGCAGCCCAGCCAATACTTCTACCTGTCAAAACCGCTTACCCACTCCCCCCTGAAATGTTCCAAATCTGGCCCCGGAGGGGGGGGGGGAGGCCGATAAGTGGAGTGTCCCCTTTTGGGTGGAGCTCCGCTTTAAATAGATGGTTCACTGTAAAGAAATGTTAAGCAGCATTATTTGGGACAGTATTGATGGACAAATATATACAGTATCTCTCGAAAGTGAGTTCACCCCTCACATTTTTATAAATATTTTATTATATCTTTTCATGTGATAACACTGAAGAAATTAAACTTTGCTACAATGTAAAGTAGTGAGTGTACAGCTAGTATAACAGTGTAAATTTGCTGTCCCCTGAAAATAACTGAACACACAGCCAATAATGTCTAAACCTCTGGCAACAAAAGTGAGTACAGTCCTAAGTGAAAATGTCCAAACGGGCCCAATTAGCCATTTTCTGTCATGTAACTCGTTAGTGTTACAAGGTCTCAGGTGTGACCATGGAGCAGATGTGTTAAATTAGGTGTTATCGCTCTCTCACTCTCATACTGGTCATTGAAAGTTCAACATGGCCCCTCATGGCAAAGAACTCTCTGAGGATCACACTGCATCAAATTGGTCTGCATGGCTGTCGTCCCAGAAGGAAGCCTCTTTTAAACATGATGCACAAGAAAGCCTGCAAACAGTTTGTCGAAGACAAGCAGACTAAGGACATGGATTACTATGTCCTGTGGTTTGATGAGACCAAGATAAACTTCTTTGGTTCAGATGGTGTCAAGCTTGTGTGGCAGCAAGCAGGTGAGGAGTACAAAGAAAAGTGTGTCTTGCCTACAGTCAAGCATGGTGGTGGGAGTGTCATGGTCTGAGGCTGCATGAGTGCTGCTGACACTGGGGAGCTACAGTTCATTGAGGGAACCATGAATGCCAACATGTACTGTGACATACTGAAGCAGAGCAGGATTCCCTCCCTTCAGAGACTGGGCCACAGGACAGTATTCCAACATGATAACAACTCCAAACCCACCTCCAAGATGACCACTGCCTTGCTAGGAAAGCTGAGGGTAAAGATGATGGACTGGCCAAGCATGTCTCCAGACCTAAACCCTACTGAGCATCTGTGGGGCATCCTCAAATGGAAGGCGGGGGACCGCAAGGTCTCTAACATCCTCCAGTTCCATGATGTCGTCATGGAGGAGTGGAAGAGGACTCCGGTGGCAATCTGTGAAACTCTGGTGAACTTCATGCCCAAGAGGGTTAAGGCAGTGCTGGAAAATAATGGTGGCCACACAAAATATTGACACTTTGGCATTGTTCCTTAGGGGTGTACTCACTTTTGTTGCCAGTGGTTTAGACATTGTTGGCTGTGTGTTGAGTTATTTTGAGGGGACAGCAAATTTACACTGTTACACAAGCTGCACACTCAATACTTTACACTGTAGCAAAGTGTTATTTCTTCAGTGTTGTCACATGAAAAGTTAGAATAAAATATTTACAAAAATGTGAGGGGTGTACTCACTTTTGTGAGATACTGTATATTAAGAAATTAGGCTGCGTTCCCCCTTTCCCCCCATAGTCTGTCACCTTTTTAGTACTGAGTGGAGTTCATTTAGGATTTTGAAAAGGATTGACACCTACAGCTGATAAATTCCCATCAGGGGGGCACAGGGCCCTGTCCTAAATTGCTTATATTTTAAAAGGCTGTCTCTTGGGATAATGGCTGTCTTGCTGATATGTGGACTTGATTTGTGAACCTACTACTGTAGCCATACAGAGTTAACTTCTTCCTGATGTTCAGCCGGTTACATAGTTTGGTTGAAAAAGTAATATTTCCATTGAGTTTAACTAAAAATGATTTCAAATTTTGGTATCAGGACAGACACAATTGTGTTGCATTGTGATAACGATAGATTTTTTTTGTGTGCTTTGGGTGTGAAAGCTGTCCCTTCTGAGGAAAGCCAATTTTTTTGTGGGTGTGTGGTAAGCAGATGTCACTAAACTGTTTTTGATGTATGTATGTTTCCAGAAAGTTTCAGTATAGAAAAACTGCTTAAAAAAAGAAATGCTGCTGCCAGAGGATAAGTACTTTGGTCTCACCAAATCATTTTAGTAAAACAGAATAAATTGCAGTCCCTTTGCTGTTCCATTTCACTACAGGTTTAGATACTTCCCAAATGCAAAGTGGTTACACTTTTGGATGAAGTATACCAGTTGTGCAACTGGTACTATAGAAATGTGTATTGGGCTTACGGTATTCCGTTTTTACAATCTGTTATGTCCGAAATGTAGTTGGAGGTTGCATTGACTAAGAATGTTACTAAAGCAATCATAACAAATATTTTCACTGTGTTTATTGTCTATGTTTTTTCCTCACTCTCTGTAACCTAAAGTTATATTTGTTTTGTTAAAGTTTGTATTTGTTAGTAGGCATTCTTATGTGTCATTTTCTTTGTCTTCTACAGGAGAAGATGTGGCTTTTAATAATGATGATGATCTTTTCCAACACACTTACTGATGCTGATGAAGTCTGCAATAGAAACAAATGTGAAAAGTCAGCAAATCAGACCTGTAAATCTCTACAGTGGTCAAATTTTACAAGTTGTAAAACTGTCAACTTGACCAACGCTAGCATTGAGAATATAATTCCAGCTTTGCCTTATACCTTTCTTCAGATATTAGATTTGTCTTACAATAGACTTAAACAGCTACCAGAAAATTTCCTTTCAGACGCAACAGCTATTAAAGAAATTAACTTGGGGAACAATGTTCTGGAACAGCTGCCAGAAAACTTTCTTAGCAATTCTTCCCATCTGCAATCGCTAAAACTTGACGGAAATCTGCTATCTAAAATTCCATCAAGTGTTTTTCACACTAGTCTCCGTAATTTAAGCGTAGACTGCGAATGTGATATGGCTAACAGTATAATGCAGCACCTAAATGACAACTTGACAGACTACTCAAAGCTTTCTGTGACATGTATATCACACTCTTCATCAAGTTCTGAAAAACTTGGTGATTTCATTGCAAAAAATTGTGCTTCACAAGGCTATTTGATTCTGTACATAGTGCTGCCTATATTAGCTGTGTGCCTTATAGTTGGTGGGGTGACTCTGTACCTGTGGAAGAAGAAAAACTCAGCTGATTTTGGAAGCAAGACTGACACAGAGACGTCCCCCTCTCATGGGCAACCACGCTATACAACAAGAAATACAAATGTTATGGAATCAACTTCAAACCAAGGCCCAAGGCAAGACTATGAAAATGTTTTTATTGGTCACTTGCAAACAAAAACAAAACCTTATGAATATTCAAAAGACCAAAGCAAACCAGAAGCACCAAGGTAAGGTACTGACTTTATAGCATGACGTAGCAACTAACATCATATTTAGAGTAATATATTATAGAAAATGCTGAATATAACTTCTGACACAGAATTTAAGAATCCAAATGAAAGTAAAGGAAGTACTTCCAAATGAAAGTAAAGGAAATTAAATAAATGGAACATTTTATTTTAATGATATTCACAAAAGCAATAAAAAAACAAGACACACACGCACACAACAACATCTGACTATTTACCATATAGTCATGAACAAAATGAGCATTTATAGAAAAAGTATGTGGACCTCTAGAAACTGGATATTTTCAGTGAGCAATTAGAGTCAATATTCCAAACAATAAGTCAGCTGTTTAGCCACTTTACCACCGGAGCATTTTGCTGTCTTACGTCCAGGCCACTTTTTGCGATTCGGCGCTGTGCGAATTTAACTGACAATTGCGCGGTCATGCGATGCCGTACCCAAACGAAATTTACGTCCTTTTTTTCCCACAAACAGAGCTTTCTTTTGGTGGTATTTGATCACCTGTGTGATTTTTACTTTTTGCGCTATAAACAAAAAAATAGCGTTTATTTTGAAAAAATAACAATATTTTTAACATTTTTTTATATGAAATTCCCCCCAAAAAAGATGTAAAAACCAATTTTTTTTTAATTTTTGGCCAATTTGTTTTCTGCTACCCATGTTTGGTAAAAAAAATCGCAATAAGCGTATTTTGATTGGTTTACGCAAAAGTTATTGCGTTTACTAACAAAGGGAAAGATTTCTGTCATTTTTGGTGTTTTTTTTTTTAACGAGTAATGGTGGCGATCTGCGTTTTTTTTTTTGCGGGACTGCGACATTGCGGCGGACCGATCGGACCCTTGACTGACATTTTTGACACTTTTGGGGGTACCAGTGACATTACTGCAGTAATCAGTGCTATAAATATGCACTGTTACTGTAAAAATGACACTGGCAGGGAAGGGGTTAATTTTATTGGAGCGGGAGGGGTTAATGTATGCCTGGTGCTTACTGACGTGTGTGGGGGGAGGTGACTGTGTGAGACAGGGACAGATCGGATGTCCAGCTATGCTGAACACTCCGATCTGTCACTCCCTGTCACTGAGGAGATCCGCCTGCTCTGTTTACACAGGCGGGCGGATCTCCAAACTGGATTCCCCGACGATCGGGGCAGAGCAGCGGCGATCGCCGCTGCTCCTCCCCTGGCCCGACTCCCGCTGTGAATGAAAACAGCAGGAGCGCGCCTCCGGCGGCGCGCGAGCGCCGCCTACAGGGGGAGGAGTCTGGCGACGTAGGTCTACGTCGTCAGACCTACAAGAGCCACTTTGCCGCAGTAGTACTACGGTACTCAGCGGTAAAGTGCTTAAGGACAAAAAAAAAATTAAATGAACACTTTGAAAACACATCAGAACTCAACGGGAGAAAATCTCATGCTAGATATCTACAGTATACTGATATGGACTGGGTAATGTGTTAGGAATGAAATTATCAACCTACAGAGGGCTGAATTCAAAGAAACTGGAAAATCAAAGTGAAAAAATGATGCAGCAGGCTATTCTATTTTGCTGAAATTCCATTGCAGCAACTCAGATTGGTATTCATTAGTTTATATGGCCCCCACATACTCGTATGCATGCCTGACAACGGATGGTGTCCTGTGGGATTTCCTCCCAGATCTGGATCAGGGCATCACTGAGCTCCTGAACAGACTGAGGTACAACCTGGTAGTGTCAGATGGACTGAAACAATGTCCCAGAGATGTTCTATTGGAATTAGGTCAGGTGAGCGTGGGGGCCATTCAATGGTATCAATTCCTTCATAATCCAGGTATTGGCTGCATACTCTCGCCAAATGAGGCCAGGCATTGTCAGGCACCAGGAGGAACCCAGGACCCACTGCACCAGCGTAGGGTCTGACAATGGGTCCAAGAGTTTCATTCCGATATGTAATGGCAGTCAGGGTGCCATTGTCTAGCTAGCCTGTAAGGTCTGTGCGTCCCTCTATGGATATGCCTCCCCAGACCATCACTGACCCACCACCAAACCGGTCATGCTGAACGATGTAGCAAGCAGCATAACGTTCTCCACGGCATCTCCAGACCCTTTCACATCTGTCACATGTGCTCAGGGTGAACCTGCCCTCATCTGTGAAAAGCAGAGGGCGCCAGTGGCAGACCTACCAATTCTGGTGTCCAATGGCAAATGCCAATCAAGCCCCACAGTGCCGGGCAGTGAGCACAGGGCCCAATAGAGGATGTCGGACCCTCAGGCCACCCTCATGTAGTCTGTTTTTGATTGTTTGGTCAGAGACATTCACACCAATGGCCTGCTAGAGATCATCTTGGAGGGCTTTGGCAGTGCTCATCCTGTTCCTCCTTGAAAGAAGGAGCAGATACCATTCATGCCTATGGTTTAAGGACCTTCTACGACCCTGTCCAGCTCTCCTAGAGCAACTGCCTGTCTCCTGGAATCTCTTCTGTTCGCTTGAGACTTTCTGGCAATGACAGTATTGATGTGCTATCCTGGAGGGGTTGAACTTCCTGTGCAACCTCTATAGGGTCCAGGTATCGCCTCATGCTACCAGTAGTTACACTGACTCCAGCCAAATGCAAAACTAGTAAAAAAACAGCCAAATGCAAAACTAGTAAAAAAACAGGCAGAAAAGGTGCCATTCCTTTTTTGGAGGTCATCTCATTGTTGCCCATCTAGTGCACGTTAATTGCATTAACACCAAAGCAGCTGCAACTGATTACCAACCCTTTCTGCTACTTACTGACCGGATCAATATCTCAGGAGTTTCATGGACTTGATGCTATACTCTGAATAAAAAGTGTTTTTGAGCAGTATATATTCCAGTGTTAAGCCTAGTGCACACAGGCAGAATGTTGGCTGTGGGGCAAGGCATCTGGTCTGCCAGAAGCCGCCTGTTTGGCCAGGCTTCTGTCAATGGGGCATGACCGGCTCCCAATCCGCGTTCTCAGCCAATGGCTGAGAGAGCTGACCGGAGTGTCCTGACAAGGGGACTGTCCCCCTGTCAGAACACAATAGCACAGCAAGGAAGATGTACTAGCTGTACTAACATTGCATTGTTCCTATAGCTGCTCCTTTGGAGCTGTCAGTTTTTTTGGTTCAGTCCTGCTGGGTTGAACGACAAAAAAACTACAAGTGAGTACTAGGCTTTAGTTTGACTAGCTCAAAAAAAATCAAAATATTTTTTGCTTTTCACAATATATTTGTGTTGAATTGATGTATGGCCAAAAAGCATAATTTAAAAGGTCCTAAGAAGAATTACTTTTAAAACTCATGAGACTGGAAAATATTACAAAAATACTTTTAAAAATGTTGTCTTTCATCAGTCAAAAGTAAGTTAGGCAGTTTACTGAAATGTCTGACAATTTCCTCTTTACAAGAATAGCTGTCTTGGCTATGTTTCTCAATAACCTAGTTAAAAGAGAAGTATAGCCAAAGCTTTTGTGGCAATACTTTTGTGGGTCACAGGAGTGCACGAGATGCTGCATAGTGTAAAAAGATCCAGATCCAATAATGTCAGAATCAGCCTGGATGCCTGATCGGCAGGTGGCTTAAGCCCTGTACATACGATCAATATATCGTACAAAAAATACCGCTTTTGAAACGATCATCCGATAATCTGATTGCTAGTACACAGCTTTCATCCGAATGAGAATTTTCGTACTTTAGTAACTTATTCCTTTTTCGATATGGAGACTAGCATGTAAAAAAGGACAATCATTTGTCCAATAATCTCATTGTGTGTACTAGGCTTAAGCCTATTAGCCTGCTGCTGAGAGCCTAAGCCAGCAGCTCTAGTGAGCTGGGGAGACTGACAGTCACCGTTCTCTGCTCAGTGCGGACCTGAGGACAGAGCGATCAAGGAGCCGGCAAGGTACAGCTGCATCATCAGACTGGTGCTGCAGCAGGGAGGTGAGTATAAGGCTCATGCACACAGGGCATTTTTACAGCTGCTTTTTGGAGCGTCAGACATTTTTTTTTGTAGCCTAAAAACGCCCCTCCATGTTATTCTATGGCCTTATGCACATATAGGCTTTTAGGAGCTGTAAGTGGCATAGGCGTTTTCAAGCTGTAAAAAAAACCCAGGTCCATCGCGTTCTGGAGCAGCAGCCTTAAGATGTAAAAACGTCTGACGCGGCTAAAGGCTGCATACAGCGTTAGGCCACGTCAGACGTTTTTAAGCTGTAGTAGTTGGATTTGAGGTTGGAAAATAAAAGAGGGCAGAGAAAGGCTGCAAAACACTAACACTGCTAAACGTGGCTAAAACTTGCATTAACTCCAATACAAAACGCTTCCAAAAGCATGTGTTTACAGCTGGCTTTGCAGCTTGATTTTTCAAACGCCCTGTGTGCATGAGGCTCATATGTTTGCTTTGTCTTAATTGACCTTGAAGCTTCAATTTTAAACAGTTCTACAGGTTCCTTCCCAGTACTAAAATTGCTTACTTTGAATTTACTGTACACTGTGAGCTTCTCACAGTGTGCATTAGAAGTTGCATCAAGTCAGATAGAGCCTGTCTCGTTCTTGCCAAGAGATCATCCAGCATCATCTAGCCCTTTCCACTTCAGCCTTACACCTTTCATTTATTGGATTTCAATTCTTTCAGACATGGAGGTTCAGCATTATATGTGAGCGTTACATAGCACAGTATGCATGCCAATACAATTTTCCAAGGAATACCTGCTTTTCCAGACTGACATCAACTTGCATAACTCCTCTAGAGAGCCAGCCTACTGCTTGAAAAGAGAGAGCTTTGATGTTTCCAGGAAGCTATGTACAACACCCTGCTGGCCACTCCCACCAGCCATGATCTTTCTGCATTGTGTAGAGAAGCACAGAGACTCAGTCATGACACTCTGCTTTTTTGTCCCCAAAATTCTGGCATTTACAAACAAAAAAAATAATCATCATTGCTACTCACCTACTAGGAGCATTTACAAAGAACTGTGCAATAGTTGTAATAGTCTGCAAACCCTCTGGTGCTCACTCTCATACTAGTAGGCACTGTGGTTTCTACTTTTCATCCCTGGGTACACTAAAAAGAGAAAAATAGTAATGTGTGCTGTGGCAAATAGTGTGCTTAGTTCCCTATCCTGCTTAACAGTAAGCCTGACTTAAAAGGGCAAGGTTGAAGAAAGCTTGGGTGTATACACTGCTAAAGGATATATTGCCAGCACAGCATAGATCTTCAAGATCACTTCCAAAGTTTATTAGAGTGATCACACCACAATGGCTAAGATGCAATATTTTGGGGCCATGCAAGACCCCTTTGTGAGGTACAAGTGTGATAAGTGCCTGATGCAGTGCAGTAACAAAGGGGGGACTAGGGGTGGGTAGTGTAGAGGGTGGGGGGAAAGAAAAGGGTGGGGTTTGGAGGGTGAAGAAATTTAAAAAAAGTGGACGGAGAGAAGAGGAGAGAAGTGCAAGGGGAGTCAATGTGAAGTCTGACTCATACGTTCATTTACAAAAAGTTTCTAGATGAATGTGAGTGGTTTAGCATAGTACAAAATCTAGAGTCCAAAACTCAGGATAATAACAGTGGCGACTGGTGCTCAAAATTTTTGGGGGGCGCAAAAAGAAAAATGTAATAGGTATTGCTTCGCGTCAAAAAACGCAGTAAAAAATTGCGTGACTTTGAAGTCATGGTACAGGCATGGCACAGGTGATGGTATAGGCATGGCATAGGTGATGGTACAGGCATGGCACAGGTGATGGTATAGGCATGGCATAGGTGATGGTACAGGCATGGCACAGGTGATGGTATAGGCATGGCACAGATATGGTATAGGCATGTCACAGGTCATGGTACAGGAGATGGTATATGCCCCCTTTCAATGCAGTGACCAGCGTACATGCCCCCTTTCAATGCAGAGACCAGTGTACATGCCCCCTTCAATGCAGAGTTCAGCGTGCGTGCCCCCTTCAATGCAATGAACATTGTGCTGTGCCCCCTTCAATGCAATAAGCACTGTGCTATGCCCCCTTCAATGCAATAAACACTGTGCTGTGCAACCACAATGCAGAGTTCAGCGTGCATGCCCCCTTCAATGCAACTGTGCTGTGCCCCCTTCAATGCAATGAACAATGTTCTGTGCCCCCTTCAATGCAATAAACACTGTGCTGTGCCCCCTTCAATGCAATAAACACTGTGCTATGCCCCCTTCAATGCAATAAACACTGTGCTGTGCCCCCTTCAATGCAATAAACACTGTGCTGTGCTCCCTTCAATGCAATAAACACTGTGCTGTGCCCCCTTCAATGCAATAAACACTGTGCTGTGCCCCCTTCAATGCAATGAACACTGTGCTGTGCCCCCACAATGCAATGAACACTGTGCTGTGCCCCCTTTAATGCAATAAACACTGTGCTGTGCCCCCTTCAATGCAATAAACACTGTGCTGTGCCCCCTTCAATGCAATAAACACTGTGCTGTGCCCCCTTCAATGCAATAAACACTGTGCCCCCTTCAATGCAATGAACTCTATGCTGTGCCCCAACAATGCAGAGTTCAGCGTGCATGCCCCCTTCAATGCAACTGTGCTGTGCCCCCTTCAATGCAATGAACACTGTGCTGTGCCCCCACAATGCAGTGTTCAGCGTGCATGCCCCCTTCAATGCAACTGTGCTGTACCCCCTTCAATGCAATAAACACTGTGCAGAGTTCAGCGTGCGTGCCCCCTTCAATGCAACTGTTCCGTGCCCCCATCAATGCAGAGTTCAGCGTGCGAGCCCCTTTCAATGCAGAGCGCCACAGCATTGTCCCCAATCACTGCAGAGCGCCACAGCATTGTCCCCAATCACTGCAGAGCGCCACAGCATTGTCCCCAATGATTGCAGAGTGCCACAGCATTGTCCCCAATGATTGCAGAGTGCCACAGCATTGTACCCCAGTGATTGCAGAGCGCCACAGCATTGTCCCCCAATGATTGCAGAGCGCCACAGCATTGTCCCCCAATGATTGCAGAGCGCCACAGCATTGTCCCCCAATGATTGCAGAGTGCCAGCATTGTCCCCCAATGATTGCAGAGCGCCACAGCTTTGTCCCCCAATGATTGCAGAGTGCCAGCATTGCCCCCCAATGATTGCAGAGCACCAGCATTGTCCCCCAATGATTGCAGAGCGCCACAGCATTGTCCCCCAATGATTGCAGAGTGCCAGCATTGTCCCCCAATGATTGCAGAGCGCCAGCATTGTCCCCCAATGATTGCAGAGTGCCAGCATTGTCCCCCAATGATTACAGAGTGCCAGCATTGTCCCCCAATGATTGCAGAGCGCCAGCTTTGTCCCCCAATGATTGCAGAGTGCCAGCATTGTCCCCCAATGATTGCAGAGTGCCAGCATTGTACCCCAATGATTGCAGAGTGCCAGCATTGTCCCCCAATGATTGCAGAGTGCCAGCATTGTCCCCCAATGATTGCAGAGTGCCAGCATTGTCCCCCAATGTTTGCGAAGTGCCAGCATTGTCCCCCAATGTTTGCAGAGTGCCAGCATTGTCCCCCAATGATTGCAGAGCGCCACAGCATTGTCCCCCAATGATTGCAGAGTGCCAGCATTGTCCCCCAATGATTGCAGAGCACCAGCATTGTCCCCCAATGATTGCAGAGTGCCAGAATTTTCCCCCAATGATTGCAGAGCGCCAGCATTGTCCCCCAATGATTGCAGAGTGCCAGCGTGCGTGCTCCCTTCAAACTTACCTGGCGGCGGGGCGGCTCAGCTTCTTCCTCTTCTGCGGCGGGTCCTTCTCCCTCGTCTCGGCGGCAGGAACCGGCGGGCGGCCTGCTCCCTTCAAACTTACCTGGCGGCGGCGCGGCTCAGCTTCTTCCTCCTCTTCTGCGGCGGGTCCTTCTCCCTCGTCTCGGCGGCGGGAACCGGCGGGCGGCCTCTCCTTTTCTCTGAGCGGCGGTGACGGTGCGTGACTGACTCACGCACCGGCACCGCCCCCATTGCGACGTCAGCGATATCCTGGATGATGATTGGTCCAGGCTGTAGACTGGACCAATCACAGCCAGGATATCAGAAAGTGGGGGTGTCCAACCGCAAAGACTTGCGCCCAGGATACCCCCCTACCCCCCAGAAGGCAGCCAATCGGCGCCTCTTCTGGGACGTAACCCCCCCCCCCCAGCCACCAGTTCCAGGCAAGGCCGGCGAACCCAATTTTTTTTTTGAACAACTTTATTTGTTCGTTTTGGTTTTTTTTTTTTTTTTCTTTTTTTAGGGGTAGGGGGGCGGCGCCCTGGCGCCCCCTATGCACGGGCCGCCACTGGATAATAATAAACAAGTACTGGTGATAGAGAAGAAGGTTGACAGAGTTCCCATTGTAACGATTACCCCGCAGGAGCTGTTGGTGATGATGGGTTCTCTGTTCTGCCATGACTCTAAGCTGCTCAGTCTTTGCTGACACACGTTGTAAGTTGGAGGCTGCTCACACCTGTGTAATGCAAGCAACCTGGTGGTAAATCAAATAGGTATATTTTGACAAAGTAAGTTAGACAATGCATGAATCAGTAAATGGACTGCTGACCCCATTTGAACAGGCTAAACTAAATAAGGTGAACACTAGGGATGGCCTTGCGGTTCGCCCGGCGGTCGGCTCGCGGCAAATTTTGGTTGTTCGCAAGTTCGCAAAAAGTTGGACTTTTGCCGATGTTCGCGGCGGCCATATTAGTTTACATTGGGGAGAACTTTGACCCATGACACAGCCGTCAGGTGGAACGGGACAGCCAATTGAAACATTTCAGCACATGGACATGCCCCCTACCTTATAAATAGACCAGAGCTGGCGGCCATTTCACATTCTGCTTTTTGTCAGCGTAGGGAGAGGTCTGCTGTGTTCATCAGGGAGAGATTGCCAGTGACACAAATAGGTCTGTTAAGATCCAAAAAAGTCCTTTTCAGGGCTGGTATTTGGTATAGGTCTACTACAGTCTCTTTTCATTTTAGGGACAGGTAAGCTGTGTTCATCAGGGACAGAGCGGCAGTGACACAAATCGCTCTGTTAAGATCCACAAAAGTCCTTTTAAGGGCTGGTATTTGGTATTGGTCTGCAGTCTCTTTTCAGTGTAGGGACAGGTATGCTGTGTGTGCACCAGGGACAGATCGGCAGCGACACAAATCGCTCTGTTAAGATCCACAAAAGTCATTTTAAGGGCTGCTATTTGGTATAGGTGTGCACTGCACTATATATGGGTGTAATACACATATAATATACTTTGTAATATAGAAAGCATATTATAGTGGATTTGTATTGTGTACTGTGCAGCATTGTGACTGGTGTGTTGAGCGTTGCTGCAGCAATACTACAAACAGTGACAAAAGCACTTTAATGTATTATAACTGGTGTGATAGACCAGTGACCCCACAATACCACATATTGAAGTGGGATGTTATTTAACAGTATACTTTAATAACAGTGTATTGTAGTCCTGCAAAAATTTGGCCTCTTCTGCTGCGTTAACCATGCTACACACAGTGACAACAGTTACTGGCCAATTATTTGTAGAACTGGTGTGATAAAACTGTGGCCCCCAATACCACAGATTGAAGCGGGGTGTTATCTGAGTATGTGTATTTGTGTCCTGCAACAATATTGCCTCTTTTGCTGCGTTTACTCTGCTACACACATGGCAAACTCACTGGCCAATTTTTTTTGTACAACTGGTGTGATAGATCAGTGGCCCCCCAATACCACATATTGAAGTGGGTGTTATCTGAGTATAATTTCATAAGTGTATTTGTGTCCTGCAACAATATTGCCTCTTTTGCTGTGTTAACTCTGATACACACAGTGCCAAACTCCCTGGCCAATGTTTTGAACAACTGGTGTGATAAACCAGTGGCCCCTTAATACCACATATTGAAGTGGGGTGTCATCTGAGTATACTTTCATAAGTATATTTGTGTCCTGCAACAATATTGCCTCTTTTGCTGTGTTAACTCTGATACACACAGTGCCAAACTCACTGGTCAATGTTTTGTACAATTGGTGTGATAGATCAGTGGCCCCCAATACCACATATTGAAGTGGGGTGTCATCTGAGTATACTTTCATAAGTGTATTTATGTCCAGCAACCATATTGCCTCTTTTGCTGTGGTAAATCTGATACACACAGTGCCAAACTACCTGGCCAATTTTTTGAACAAATGGTGTGATAAACCAGTGGCCCCCCAATACCACATATTGAAGTGGGGTGTCATCTGAGTATACTTTCATAAGTGTATTTGTGTCCTGCAACCATATTGCCTCTTTTGCTGTGGTAACTCTGATACACACAGTGCCAAACTCACTGGCCAATTTTTTGAACAACTGGTGTGATAAACCAGTGGCCCACCCAATACCACATATTGAAGTGGGGTGTTATTTAACAGTATACTTTTCTAAGAGTGTATTTTAGTCCTGCAAAAATTTGGCCTCTTCTGCTGTGTTAACTGTGCTACACACAGTAACAACAGTTAGTGGCCAATTATTTGTAGAACTGTTGTGATAAACCTGTGGCCCCCCATTACCACAGATTGAAGCGGGGTGTTATATACCTTTTTCCAGATATACTGTGATTCTCTAGAGACTCTAGAGACTTTTGTCACATTAAAAAATGACAGGCAGAGGAAGAGGCAGGCCCTTCCGCAGGGGTGGTAGGGGTAGGGCAGGAGCAGTAGGCCGGAGTGTGAAGTTTCAGAAAGTGCGTTCGATTACATCAAAGGATGCACCAGACTTGGTTGAGTGGCTCAATCAGCCTTCCTCTTCTGCACCCTCCTCATCCTCTCTATCTGCACCCTCTTAATTCTCTGCTGTGTGCTCCCCCAAAGACTCCACCACCAACACCACCACCACCATATACCCTCCGCTTGAGTCACTGGAATTATTTTCCGATTCATCACAAGACATTTGCGATGCGCAGCCATTGTTGGCATCGGATCAGGAAGAGGAGGTAGCAACAGCCACCACTCAGCAGTCTGACGACAGTACCCAGATCAGCCCAAGGAGGTTGGTCCCCGCTGTTGCTGCCTACTCCGAGATCTCGAATGTTAGTGGTGGGGAAGGTGACGTGGATGATGACGTGTCTATGGACGTCACGTGGGTGGCCACAAGAGAGGAAGAGGAGGGGAGTTCAGAGGGAGAGACGGACCAGCAGATAGGGAGGAGAGGCAGGCGGAACTTGCATTGCACAAGAGGTACAAAGCATACTGCAAATGCATCAGGAGCGAGCCATCAACCATGTACAGTCACATCTGGCACTCCCAGGATGCCGGCACATGGCTCCACAGGTTGGGCTTTTTTTAATGTGTCCGTTGCTGATAATAATGTTGCCATCTGCAGCCTTTGCAGTCAACGCATAAGTCGCGGTAAGCCCAACACTCACCTAGGGACGACCGCCTTAAGAAGGCACCTGAACTCCCATCACTGAGCCCAGTGGGAGCAACACTGTCAGAACCCACAAAACCACACTCCAGGCTCTAACAGTGCAGCCTCTTCTCCTTCTCCTTCTACCCTCTCCTCACAATTGTCCTCCACTCCACCTTCCATGATGCCGTCGTCACGTTGTTCTAGAAAAAGGCAAGCTTCTGTGGCCCAAATGTTGGAGCGGAAAAAAATTATGACGCCGGATAACCCTCTTGCCCAACAATTGACTGCTGGCTTGTCGGAACTGATAGCCCGCCAACTACTGCCATATCAACTGGTGGACTCGGAGGCCTTTCATAAATTTGTGGCCATTAAAACACTACAATGGAAGGTTCCAGGCAGGAAATATTTCTCGCAGAAGGGCATTCCAGAGCTGTATGGCCATGTTCAGTGGCAAGTGAATATATCTCTGGCACACAGTGTTGGTGCCAAGATACATCTGACCACAGACACATGGTCTAGCAAACACGGGCAGGGAAGGTATATCACTTTTACTGCCCACTGGGTAAACCTTCTGATGGCTGTCAAGCATGTAACCTGTGGCACCCGTGTAGATTTAGTTATACCACCACGGATTGCAAGCAGGCCTGCCTCTTCTTCTCCTCCTCCTCCATCCTCCCTCTCCTCCTCAGCTGACTCCTCCCCTTCCGCTGCTACCGTCTCTTCCACTGCGCCGCCCAAGATCCCCAGAACCTATTCCACATGCCAGGTGAGACATTGCCATGCTGTGCTGCGTCTGTTGTGCCTGGAAGGCAAGAGCCACACTGGTCCTGCACTCCTTTCAGCTCTGCGTTCACAGGCAGATCAGTGATGACACCGCTGAATTTGACAGTTGGTAACATGGTGTGCAACAACAGTGCCAATCTGCTGAGAGTGCTGAAACAGGGCAAAATAACACACGTGCCATGCATGGCACACGTCCTAAACTTGGTGGTGCAGCGAATTAGTTGGCAAATACTCTGGGGTCCAGGACGTCTTGCGGTAGGCCAGGAAAATCTTGGGCCATTTCCGAAGATCTTACACAGCCATGGCTCGCCCAAACACCAAGCAGGGGACACCACCGTGTAACCAGGAACCCCAAATAGGAATCACCGCTATGACATTAAGTGAGGGTGGAAACTCACCAGATATAATGGCTCCCCTACTCTCATAGGCAGGCTAATACACGGAAGTATACTAAAATCCACAACGGTTCAGTTCCTTTTCCCCTTTTCCTCTCAGCGTGGATAAATAATCACCAGGTGGCCCTTTTAGGATATGAATACCTCCTTTGTCCTCACGACCAGCACCACGTTTTCACATATGCCCGGCAACAAGGGAGAGATAAAAGGCCGCACTAGTGTGATATTGTCTTGAAATAATATCATTTATTTACACCACACTAGTGTTGAGCGAACACGGACTGTATTATTCGTGTTCGTACCGAATAATTGGATTTTTGTTACCCGAACACGAACACGGACACTTTACTGTATATTCGGGTAAAAATCCGTGTTCGGTCGTTTTATTTCCGGGTTTTGCATGCTTTGGCGCTCTTTTCATGGCGGGCTTTCAACAGCCAATCAACAATCGTTTAACTGGTGTGCCTTAAGCCATCCCAGCCATGCCTGCAAATGTCTCAGTAGCTGTGATTGGCCGTCTGAAGCATGTGACCAAGTCTTTATAAGTTCGAGGCAGCCGCAGCGGCGTCATTATGCTGCTTAGATCAGGGACAGAGCACACATCAACGTGCTGGCTGCTGATTAGGGAAAGATAGGCAGGAAAAAACCATTTGTGTCCGGATAGAATTGAGGGACAGGTCGGAGTGTTTAGGCAGGGCGAGTTGTAGGCATTTTAGGGATAGAGTCTGCTGAATTATAGGGTCAGTGTCTTCTGCAAACTACAATCGATATTGCTGTGTGGGGGGTGGGGTCTGCACTCAATCCTGATCTACGATCTCTTCTCAATCCTGTTAGGGAGAGGCTGCTGCTGAATTTTAGGGTCAGAGTGTTCTACAAACTACAATCGATATTGCTGTGTGGGGTGGGGTCTGCACTTAGTTCTCCTGATCTACGATCTCTTCTCAATCCTGTTAGGGACAGAGTCTGCTGAATTTTAGGGAAACTGTGTTCTACAAACTACAATCGATATTGCTGTGTGGTGTGGGATAGGAGATAGGCAGGTGTCAGTGATCCACATCCATTTTTCTGTGTGTGGGCTGCAGTGAACACAATCTTTTTGGGGTGCAGTGAACACAATCCTTTTGGAGTGCAGTGAACAAAATTTTTGTGGGGTGCAGTGAACAAAACCTTTGTGGGGGTACAGTGAACACAATCTTTGTGGGGTGCAGTGAAGACAATCCTTGTGGGGTGCAGTGAAGACAATCCTTGTGGGGTGCAGTGAACAAAATCTTTGGGGGGTACAGTGAACACAATCTTTGTGGGGTGCAGTGAACAAAACCTTTGTGGGGTACAGTGAACACAATCTTTGTGGGGTGCAGTGAACAAAACCTTTGTGGGGTACAGTGAACACAATCTTTGTGGGGTGCAGTGAAGACAATCCTTTTGGAGTGCAGTGAACACAATCTTTGTGGGGTACAGTGAACACAATCTTTGTGGGGTGCAGTGAACAAAACCTTTGTGAGGTACAGTGAACACAATCTTTGTGGGGTGCAGTGAACACAATCTTTGTGGGGTGCAGAGAACAAAACCTTTGTGGGGTGCAGTGAACACAACCTTTGTGGGGTACAGTGAACACAATCTTTGTGGGGTGCAGTGAACAAAACCTTTGTGGGGTACAGTGAACACAATCTTTGTGGGGTGCAGTGAACACAATCTTTGTGGGGTACAGTGAACACAATCTTTGTGGGGTGCAGTGAAGACAATCCTTTTGGAGTGCAGTGAATAAAATCTTTGTGGGGTACAGCGAACACAATCTTTGTGGGTGCAGTGAACAAAATCTTTGTGGGGTACAGTGAACACAATCTTTGTGGGGTGCAGTGAAGACAATCCTTGTGGGGTGCAGTGAAGACAATCCTTGTGGGGTGCAGTGAACAAAACCTTTGTGGGGTACAGTGAACACAATCTTTGTGGGGTACAGTGAACACAATCTTTGTGGGGTGCAGTGAACAAAACCTTTGTGGGGTACAGTGAACACAATCTTTGTGGGGTGCAGTGAACAAAACCTTTATGGGGTACAGTGAAGACAATCTTTGTGGGGTGCAGTGAAGACAATCCTTTTGGAGTGCAGTGAACAAAATCTTTGTGGGGTACAGTGAACACAATCTTTGTGGGGTGCAGTGAACAAAATCTTTGTGGGGTACAGTGAACACAATCTTTGTGGGGTGCAGTGAAGACAATCCTTGTGGGGTGCAGTGAAGACAATCCTTGTGGGGTGCAGTGAACAAAATCTTTGGGGGGTACAGTGAACACAATCTTTGTGGAGTGCAGTGAACAAAACCTTTGTGGGGTACAGTGAACACAATCTTTGTGGGGTGCAGTGAACAAAACCTTTGTGGGGTACAGTGAACAAAACCTTTGTGGGGTGCAGTGAACAAAACCTTTGTGGGGTGCAGTGAACACAACCTTTGTGGGGTACAGTGAACACAACCTTTGTGGGGTGCAGTGAACAAAACCTTTGTGGGGTACAGTGAACACAATCTTTGAGGGGTGCAGTGAACACAATCTTTGTGGGGTGCAGTGAACAAAACCTTTGTGGGGTGCAGTGAACACAACCTTTGTGGGGTACAGTGAACACAATCTTTGTGGGGTGCAGTGAACAAAACCTTTGTGGGGTACAGTGAACACAATCTTTGTGGGGTACAGTGAACACAATCTTTGTGGGGTGCAGTGAACAAAACCTTTGTGGGGTACAGTGAACACAATCTGTGTGGGGTGCAGTGAACACAATCTTTGTGGGGTGCAGTGAACAAAACCTTTGTGGGGTGCAGTGAACACAACCTTTGTGGGGTACAGTGAACACAATCTTTGTGAGGTGCAGTGAAGACAATCCTTGTGGGGTGCAGTGAAGACAATCCTTGTGGGGTGCAGTGAACAAAATCTTTGGGGGGTACAGTGAACACAATTTTTGTGGGGTGCAGTGAACAAAACCTTTGTGGGGTACAGTGAACACAATCTTTGTGGGGTGCAGTGAACAAAACCTTTGTGGGGTACAGTGAACACAATCTTTGTGGGGTACAGTGAACACAATCTTTGTGGGGTGCAGTGAAGACAATCCTTTTGGAGTGCAGTGAACAAAATCTTTGTGGGGTACAGTGAACACAATCTTTGTGGGGTGCAGTGAACAAAACCTTTGTGGGGTACAGTGAACACAATCTTTGTGGGGTGCAGTGAACACAATCTTTGTGGGGTACAGTGAACACAATCTTTGTGGGGTGCAGTGAAGACAATCCTTTTGGAGTGCAGTGAATAAAATCTTTGTGGGGTACAGTGAACACAATCTTTGTGGGTGCAGTGAACAAAATCTTTGTGGGGTACAGTGAACACAATCTTTGTGGGGTGCAGTGAAGACAATCCTTGTGGGGTGCAGTGAAGACAATCCTTGTGGGGTGCAGTGAACAAAACCTTTGTGGGGTACAGTGAACACAATCTTTGTGGGGTACAGTGAACACAATCTTTGTGGGGTGCAGTGAACAAAACCTTTGTGGGGTACAGTGAACACAATCTTTGTGGGGTGCAGTGAACAAAACCTTTATGGGGTACAGTGAAGACAATCTTTGTGGGGTGCAGTGAAGACAATCCTTTTGGAGTGCAGTGAACAAAATCTTTGTGGGGTACAGTGAACACAATCTTTGTGGGGTGCAGTGAACAAAATCTTTGTGGGGTACAGTGAACACAATCTTTGTGGGGTGCAGTGAAGACAATCCTTGTGGGGTGCAGTGAAGACAATCCTTGTGGGGTGCAGTGAACAAAATCTTTGGGGGGTACAGTGAACACAATCTTTGTGGAGTGCAGTGAACAAAACCTTTGTGGGGTACAGTGAACACAATCTTTGTGGGGTGCAGTGAACAAAACCTTTGTGGGGTACAGTGAACAAAACCTTTGTGGGGTGCAGTGAACAAAACCTTTGTGGGGTGCAGTGAACACAACCTTTGTGGGGTACAGTGAACACAATCTTTGTGGGGTGCAGTGAACAAAACCTTTGTGGGGTACAGTGAACACAATCTTTGTGGGGTGCAGTGAACACAATCTTTGTGGGGTGCAGTGAACAAAACCTTTGTGGGGTGCAGTGAACACAACCTTTGTGGGGTACAGTGAACACAATCTTTGTGGGGTGCAGTGAACAAAACCTTTGTGGGGTACAGTGAACACAATCTTTGTGGGGTACAGTGAACACAATCTTTGTGGGGTGCAGTGAACAAAACCTTTGTGGGGTACAGTGAACACAATCTGTGTGGGGTGCAGTGAACACAATCTTTGTGGGGTGCAGTGAACAAAACCTTTGTGGGGTGCAGTGAACACAACCTTTGTGGGGTACAGTGAACACAATCTTTGTGAGGTGCAGTGAAGACAATCCTTGTGGGGTGCAGTGAAGACAATCCTTGTGGGGTGCTGTGAAGACAATCCTTGTGGGGTGCAGTGAACAAAATCTTTGGGGGGTACAGTGAACACAATTTTTGTGGGGTGCAGTGAACAAAACCTTTGTGGGGTACAGTGAACACAATCTTTGTGGGGTGCAGTGAACAAAACCTTTGTGGGGTACAGTGAACACAATCTTTGTGGGGTGCAGTGAACAAAACCTTTGTGGGGTACAGTGAACACAATCTTTGTGGGGTGCAGTGAAGACAATCCTTTTGGAGTGCAGTGAACAAAATCTTTGTGGGGTACAGTGAACACAATCTTTGTGGGGTGCAGTGAAGACAATCCTTGTGGGGTGCAGTGAAGACAATCCTTGTGGGGTGCAGTGAACAAAATCTTTGGGGGGTACAGTGAACACAATCTTTGTGGGGTGCAGTGAACAAAACCTTTGTGGGGTACAGTGAACACAATCTTTGTGGGGTGCAGTGAACAAAACCTTTGTGGGGTACAGTGAACACAATCTTTGTGGGGTGCAGTGAAGACAATCCTTTTGGAGTGCAGTGAACACAATCTTTGTGGGGTGCAGTGAACAAAACCTTTGTGGGGTACAGTGAACACAATCTTTGTGGGGTACAGTGAACACAATCTTTGTGGGGTACAGTGAACACAATCTCATACTTCTGAAGCTTTGAGGGTGCTGCATGTTCTATACTCCTCCTCCTCCTCCTCATCCATCCTTTTAGGTGTACAAACAATAGTAATTGGGGCCTAGTGTGCTTCTGTACGTGTGAAAAACATACACTTTTTTTTGATCATATTTCCTATTCCGCTATTCAATAAAAACCTTTGGGGCTCAATTAAATTGCGGAATAGTCTGTGTCGGTACGTGTGAGATCCACCTTTCCAAGTTTTTGGGGTTCATCTCATACTTCTGAAGCTTTGAGGGTGCTGCCTGTTCTATACTCCTCTTCCTCCTCTTCCTCATCCATCCTTTTAGGTGTACAAACAATAGTAATTGGGGCCTAGTGTGCTTCTGTACGTGTGAAAAACATACACTTTTTTTTGATCATATTTCCTATTCCGCTATTCAATAAAAACCTTTGGGGCTCAATTAAATTGCGGAATAGTCTGTGTCGGTACGTGTGAGATCCACCTTTCCAAGTTTTTGGGGTTCATCTCATACTTCTGAAGCTTTGAGGGTGCTGCCTGTTCTATACTCCTCCTCCTCCTCATCCATCCTTTTAGGTGTACAAACAATAGTAATTGGGGCCTAGTGTGCTTCTGTACGTGTGAAAAACATACACTTTTTTTTGATCATATTTCCTATTCCGCTATTCAATAAAAACCTTTGGGGCTCAATTAAATTGCGGAATAGTCTGTGTCGGTACGTGTGAGATCCACCTTTCCAAGTTTTTGGGGTTCATCTCATACTTCTGAAGCTTTGAGGGTGCTGCCTGTTCTATACTCCTCCTCCTCCTCCTCCTCATCCATCCTTTTAGGTGTACAAACAATAGTAATTGGGGCCTAGTGTGCTTCTGTACGTGTGAAAAACATACACTTTTTTTTTATCATATTTCCTATTCCGCTATTCAATAAAAACCTTTGGGGCTCAATTAAATTGCGGAATAGTCTGTGTCGGTACGTGTGAGATCCACCTTTCCAAGTTTTTGGGGTTCATCTCATACTTCTGAAGATTTGAGGGTGCTGCCTGTTCCATACTCCTCTTCCTCATCCTCCCTTTAGGGTAGGAAAAAATTTATTCGGGCCTAGTCTGTGTTTGTACGTGTGAGATACACAGTTTTTTATCCTATTCCGCTATTCAATACACACCCTTTTGGTGTAAAAAACATTAAATTGCGGCATAGTTTGCATATTTGACTGTGAGATACACCCGTGCGATACTGTTGTTCTTTTGTTCCGCTATTCAATAAAGACCTTTCTAGGGCAAGATCTTAAATTTCAGAAATATGAGGAGAGCGTCAAATAGGGGCCGTGGCCTGGGTCGTGGTGGTGCTGCTGCTAGAGCTCCTGTTGCAAGGAGAGGACGTGGTCGATCTGTGCCAGCTACACGCACAAGTGAAACACCTTCCTCAAGTGTGAGTAGGCGACAGAACCTGCATCAGTATTTGGTAGGGCATCATACGCCCCTAGAAGTGATGAGGCCAGAACAAGTGGAGGCGATAGTAGATTGGTTTGCTGCTGACAGTGCCTCCAGTTCCTTCACATTGTCTCCCACCCAGTCTACTGCAGAAAGGTCACAGTTGGCACCTGCAGCCGATGTCCAACCGTCTTTCACCTCACCCCCTTGCAAATCAGGCAAGCAGTCTGAGCCCCAAGCCATACAGCAGTCTCTTCTTCTTTTTGATGACTCTGTCAGCAGGGTTTCCCAGGGCCATCCACCTAGCCCTGCCCCAGAAGTGGAAGAGATTGAGTGCAGCGATGCCCAACCACTTATTTCTCAAGATGAGTACATGCAAGGATCATCGCAGCACGTCTCCGATGATGACGAAACGCAGGTGCCAACTGCTGCGGCGTTCAGCATTGTGGAGACCGACAAGGAGGGCAGGGGTGAAGACTGGGTGGAAGATGATGTGGAGGACGATGAGGTCCTCGACCCCACATGGAATGAACGTCATGCAGGTGACCTGAGTAGTTTGGAGGAAGAGGCGGTGGTCGCACAGAGCCACCAGCACAGCAGAAGAGGGAGCAGGGTGCAGAAGCGGAGCGGCCGTGCCCTAGACACTACGCCCGCTACTGCCCAACGCAGCAAGGGAACGAGCGCACCAAAGTCAGCTCAAAGGAGTTCTCTAGCGTGGAAGTTCTTTAGAAAATGTGCTGATGACAGGACACGAGTGGTTTGCACCCTGTGCAATCAGAGCTTGAAGCGAGGCATAAACCTTCTCAACCTGAGCACAACCTGCATGATCAGGCATCTAAGTGCAAAGCACGAGCTGCAGTGGAGTACACACCTTCAAAACCAAGAAACGTCTCTGGCTCATCCTGCTTCCTCTTCTGCTGCAGTCCCGGCCGCTCCAGCCACATCTGTAGTGATACCGGCACCTGCCACCCCGCAAACAGACGATCTGTCAGCAACACCACCAACTGGGTCACCAACAACCATCTCCACAATGTCCCGTGGAAGCGTTCAGATTTCCATCTCCCAAACACTTGAGAGGAAGAGGAAGTACCCCCCTACCCACCCGCGATCCCTGGCCCTGAATGCCAGCATTTCAAAATTATTGGCCTTTGAAATGCTGTCATTCCGTCTGGTGGAGACGCACAGTTTTAAAAACCTTATGTTGGTGGCTGTCCCACAGTACGTCGTGCCCAGCCGCCACTACTTTTCCAGGCAAGCCATCCCTTCCCTACACAACCAAGTGGGGGAAAAAATCAGGTGTGCACTGCGCAACGCCATCTGTGCCAAGGTCCACCTAACTACCGATACGTGGACCAGTAAGCACGGTCAGGGGCGTTATATCTCCCTAACGGCACACTGGGTAAATGCAGTGGCGGATGGGCCTGAGGCGGATAGCAATTTGGCGCATGTCCTTCCACCACCGAGGATTGCAGGGCGCTTCAGTTTGCCTCCTGTTCCTAACTCCTCCTACTCCGCTTCCTCATCCTCTACCGCCTCCTCATCCGGACAGCGTAACACCTTCACCACCAACTTCAGCACGGCCAGGGGTAAACGACAGCAGGCAGTTTTACAACTTGCCTGTTTGGGGGACAAACCACACACCGCGCAGGAGTTGTGGAGGAGCATGGAACAGCAAACAAAAGAGTGGTTGCTGCCAGCGAGCCTCAAGCCCGGCCTGGTGGTGTGCGATAACGGGAGAAATCTCATAGCAGCTCTGGGCCTAGCCGGTTTGACGCACATCCCTTGCCTGGCGCATGTGCTGAATTTGGTGGTGCAGAGGTTCCCTAAAAACTACCCCGATATGTCAGAGCTGCTGCAGAAAGTGCGGGCCGTTTGTGCGCACTTTCGGCGTTCTCACCCTGCTGCTGCTCGCCTGGCAGCGCTGCAGCGTAACTTCGGCCTTCCCGCTCACCGCCTCATATGTGACGTGCCCACAAGGTGGAACTCCACCTTGCACATGCTGGAAAGACTGTGCGAGCAGCAGCAGGCCATAGTGGAGTTTCAGCTGCAGCACGCACGCGTGAGTCGCTCTGCGGAACAGCACCACTTCACCACCAATAACTGGGCCTCCATGCGAGACCTGTGTGCCTTGTTGCGCTGTTTTGAGTACTCCACCAACATGGCCAGTGGCAATGACGCCGTTCTCAGCTTAACTATCCCACTTCTATGCCTCCTTGAAAAAACAATTCGGGCGATGATGGAAGAGGATGTGGCACAGGATGAGGAGGAGGAGGAGGAGGATGAAGAGGTAACATTTCAAAGGCTTTCAGGGCAGTCATTCGCAAGGGGCTCCGAGGGTGGGTTCCTGCACACACAAACGCCAGGGACACAATTGTCCAGCAGGGGCACAGTTCTGGAGGATGAGGAGGATGAGGAGGAGGAGGAGCTGGAGGAGGAGATGGAACCATGTTCACAGCAGGGTGGCACCCAGGCCAGCTCATGGCCATCACTGGTGCGTGGCTGGGGGGATACAGAGGACACGGACGATACACCTCCCACAGAGGACAGCCTTTCGTCGCCTCTGGGCAGCCTGGCACACATGAGCGATTACATGCTGCAGTGTCTCCACAACGACCGCCGAGTTGCCCACATTCTAACTTGTGCTGATTACTGGGTGGCCACGCTGCTGGATCCCCGTTACAAGGACAACGTACCGTCCTTAATTCACTCACTGGAGTGCGATCGCAAGATGCGCGAGTACAAGCGCACGCTGGTAGACGCGATGCTGCTGGCATTCCCATCTGACAGCGGGGCCACAGTGGAAGCACAAGGCAGAGGAGGAGGAGGTCGCCAACTCAACCAGGGCAACGCCAGCACCTCAGAAGGCAGGGTTAGCATGGCCGAAATGTGGAAAAGCTTTGTCAGCACGCCACAACAAACAGCAGCACCAGCAGCTCAGATGGAACGTCTTAGCAGGAGGCAGCATTTTACCAACATGCTGGAGCAGTATGTGTGCACACGCCTACATGTAGTGAATGAGGGGTCTGCCCCCTTCAACTTCTGGGTCTCCAAATTGGGCACATGGCCTGAGCTTGCCCTTTACGCCTTGGAGGTGCTGGCGTGCCCTGCAGCCAGTGTATTATCTGAACGGGTATTTAGCACGGCTGGGGGTGTTATAACAGACAAGCGCAGCCGCCTGTCCAGAGACAATGTGGACAAGCTCACGTTCATTAAAATGAACCAGGCATGGATCCCACGGGACTTTTCCGTACCTTGTGCAGAATAGCAATGGATACCGACCTTACCCAGCCATTGTTCCATTTTTGCTCTTTCTCACTCTTTTGGGGTGTACCCTCATTTAAAATTTGTGAAAAGAAGCAGTGTTGGCTACCTCGTCCTCCTCCTCAGGGCCAGATTAACGTAGGGGCTATTGGAGCTGCAGCTCCATGCAGGCCCCTACCTTTTATATAGGCCCCGGGTTGGCCATATTCACTGTGACCGCTCTTCTGTCACTTGTAAACACAGAAGTCTGGCTTCTATGCTCGCTTCCCCAGGCAGCACCCTCAGAACCTCCCCACACAGCGCGAAGGCCGGACAAGGAGGGACAGTTGCCGATGCATGGATGTGTTTATGGGCTTCAGAGACAGCATCCCATGTTGAATTAGGCATGCATGGCTGCACCCTTCCTCCTCTGGGTGCATGCCAAGGCACGGCCCTTAAGGCCCTTCAAAATCCTCAGCACCAAGACCATGATGCTCTTAATCCGGCCCTGGTCCTCCTCCACCGCCGCTTCCACCTACACCGCCCATAGGTGTGCGCAGCCTATTGCATTAGGGTGTGCACCCCAAAGTTGAAATACACATGCATGTGTTTGCCTACATGTACATGGCCCGGATACATTACTCTCCCTGCTGGCAAAGAGAAATAGAGCAGAGCAGGTGTGAGGGAGATCTTTCCCATCTCCTCACTGGCAAACAGAGCGATAATGCTATGTGCCCTAGGTGATTAGGGTGTGCCCAGGTACACCAGGCACACCCTGTGCGCACGCCTATGCCACATCCACCACCACCTCAACCTCCCTCCTACTCCTTATGGGCCTCGTCCTTCAGAGATGAAGAACATTGTTTTATTTTTCTGTTTTTTTTTTGTTGTTTTAAGTTATTTCCCTATCCACATTTGTTTGCAGAGCACTTGCCATGCTCTTAACTACGTTTTGCTGCCATTTGCAGCACTCTAGCCCTTTCCATTGGTGTTTTAGAGCCGTTTTAGTGCCTTAAAGTTCGGGTCCCCATTGACTTCAATGGGGTTCGGTGTCCGGGAAAAGTTCGGTAAAAGTCCGGGACACGGACCCGGACTTTTTTTTAAAGTTCGGCCGAACCCGTCGAACACGGACATCTAGGTGTCCGCTCAACCCTACACCACACCATATGAAAAGGCACTCACAAGCAACATAAATAAACAGGCAGTATTGCAAAAAATGGTACTCTGACAGTTCCTCTCACCCACTCCACGTCGGTGTTGGGTCCCTTCCAGAGCTCCGCTCGTGTCACCCGCATACTTCCGGTCGCCGTAGGTTCACGCTCTGATGCGTTTCGTCATTTCCGACTTTGTCAAAGGACGTCCTTTAAAGTGAGGATCCAGTGCAGAGGCTGTATGAAAGATATTCTTCTCTGCCTCAGTGCGGTACCTCTTCAGGAGACCTGTTTTGATGGCATTCTTGATCTCATGGGTCAAGGGTGTGTCTCCCATGGTGTCTGTCATGCTCTGGAGCAGTTGTGCATTTAGAGGGGCAATGAGAGAAACTGTTGGGTTGCGCTCTTCTGACATCAGCAAGGTTGCATCCTCCATTGGCTTTAATGCACTCACAGCGTCCTCTGCATTTGACACATCTGTTTCATTGAGAGTGCAGAGATCAGCCTCTTTTCTGACTTCTGGAGACAGCAAGGTGGCACAAACTGCAGGTTGTTGTTCTAAGAACCTCTCGACCATGTCATATGTGCTGTTCCATCTTGTTGGCACATCAGTTATTAGCTTATGATTCTTCAGGCCCAGACATTTCTGTTTCTCTTTTAGACAGTAGCTTGCTCTAGTGCTGTGGTAAAAGAATGTGATATTCGTTGCACTCTGCCGAGAAGCCTGGAGAGCGTGACCCCTTTCAGTGCCCGCTGACATGCAAAATTGAGTGTATGGGCGAAACATTTAACATGAGGAAATTTACCAACTTGAGCTGCAACTATCATGTTTGCCACGTTGTCGGTCACAAGCACTACAGATTTATCAGACAGCTGCCATTCTTCCACGACATGAGACAGTAGCTCTGCCAGATGAGCACCCGTGTGAGACTCATAAATTGCTCTCGTTTGCAACACATGTGACAAGACCTGCCAGTCCTTAGTAATGTAATGTGCTGTTATTGTTACATAGGACTCCGTCGTGACTGAAGTCCATGAATCACACGTTATTGCGACTCGACTGGCTTGGTTCATTGACGCAAGTACCTGAGCTTTGGTGTCGTGGTAGAGTGCAGGTATAACATTTTCTGTAAAGTGACTGTGTGACGGGATCTTATAATGTGGCTCTAGCGTCTTCAAAAGGTAGCGAAACCCGGGGTCGTCCACAACAGAGTAAGGCCGTAGGCCCTTGGCGATGAAAGCTGCCACAGCTTTGGTTAGTTTCTTCCCTTTTTTAGAGTTGGGCGGATAAGTTGACAGTATGGCATAAATTCTTGGCTGATCTGGGTCTAGTCTTTCCTTGGCAGTGGCACTGCTGGTGGCGACAGGTGTTACTAACTCAGAGTGAAAACGGCTAACATGGTTTCTCAAGTTCGTAGTATTGCCTAGGTATTTAATTTTTGTGTGACAGGCTTTACACACAGCATGTGTCTTGTCCAACTCGCGCTTCCCTGTTTGTTCGTAAAATCCGAAATGTGCCCAGATGTTTGCTTTTAAAACGCTAGGTGCATTTTTTATCTCTCGTTCTTTTTCTCCTTCTGCCATTACCATATTACCATGTATGTGACGGAGACAGATGACGTAAGTTGCCAAATTCTGTCAGTGTTAAAAAAAAAAAAAAATGCACTTGTAAACTAAGCCGCAACAAGCAAACAACATATTTCATAAAATATTACTGTCTGTCTGTCTGTCAGTCCCTTTTATGAATGCACTGAGCCAGAGACCCCCCTTGCCCCACAGCTGCCTGACACTGAGAGAGACCTCCCTCCCCTCCACACCTTCCCCCACAGCTGAGCTGACACTGTCAGAGAAACCCCTTTCCCCACAGCACAGTGACAGAGACCCCTCATCCTCCACAGCTGACACTGACACAGACCCCCCCCTTCCCCCACAGCTGACACAGACACAGACCCCCCCTTACTGACACAGACCCCCCCTTCCCCCACAGCTGACACTGACACAGACCCCTCTTCCCCCACAGCTGACACTGACAGAGACCCCCCCCCCACAGCTGACACTGACAGAGACCCCCACTGACACTGACAGAGACCCCCCTTCCCCCACTGACACAGACTTATCCACCAATCAGCTGTGTTCTTTGCCTTTTTTTCTCCCAGGCGCGGGAGGGCATGGCGCGACTTGGATGATGTAATTTCCTAATCGATGTTGCCGTCCCCCCCGAATCGATGCAGAATCGCGAAGGGTCGCATCGCGATGCATTGATTCGCCGATTATATTCCGCAGGCCTAATTGGCTGCATTGTGAATATGCACCTTAGATAATACGTATTTTAAAACTGATACTGGTCTTTTTTATGTATACTGTGAGTCTCATAGAAAATACATTTTTTTTGCAAGGCGATATTGCACATTTTCTCTTCCTTACCCTAAATAATGTTGCCTCCAAACAAACAGGCAAAAAGCAGAAATGTAAAAATCACTCTGAAATATAAAGTGTGAACATGAAAGAGAGCTGGTTAATAGGCGAAAATGTTAAGCGTTATTGTGTTAAACCTACAGTATCTCACAAAAGTGAGTACACCTGTCACATTTTTGTAAATATTTGATTATATTTTTTTATGTGACAACACAGAAGAAATGACACTTTGCTACAATGTAAAGTAGTGAGTGTACAGCTTGTCCCCTCAAAATAACTCAACACAGCCATTAATGTCTAAACTGCTGGCAACAAAATGAGTACACCCCTAAGTGAAAATGTCCTAATTGGGCCCAATTAGCCATTTTACCTCCCTCGTGTGACTCATTAGTGTTACAATGTCTCAGGTGTGAATGGGGAGCAGGTGTGTTAAATTTGGTGTTATCGCTCTCACTCTCTCATACTGGTCACTGGAAGTTCAACATGGCACCTCATGGCAAAGAGCTCTCTGAGGATCTAAAAAAAAAGAATTGTTGCTCTACATAAAGATGGCTAGGCTATAAGAAAATTGCCAAGACCCTAAAACTGAGCTGAAGCACAGTAGCAAAGACCATACAGAGCTTTAACAGGACAACATGCACAAGAAAGCCCACATGCTGACGATGAGCAGACTAAGGACAAGGTTTACTGAAACCTTGTTCTGTGGTCTGATGAAATCAATATAAACTTATTTGGTTCAGATGGTGTCAAGCATGTGTGGTGGCAACCAGGTGAGGAGTACAAAGACAAATGTGTCTTGCCTACAGTCAAGCATGGTGGTGGGAGTGTCATGGTCTGGGGCTGCATGAGTGCTACCGGCACTGGGGAAGCTACAGTTCATTGAGGTAACCATGAATGCCAACATGTACTGTGATATACTGAAGCAGAGCATGATCCCCTCCCTTTGGAGACTGGGCCTGCAGGTCAGTATTCCAACATGATAATGACCCCAAACACACCTCCAAGATGACCACTTCCTTGCAAAAGAAGCTGAGGGTAAAGGTGATGGACTGGCCAAGCATGTCTCCAGACCTAAACCCTATTGAGTATCCGTGGCGGGGCATCCTCAAATGGAAGGAGGAGGAGCGCAAAGTCTCTAACATCCACCAGCTCCCTGATGTCGTCATGGAGGAGTGGAAGAGGACTCCAGTGGCAACCTGTGAAGCTCTGGTGAACTCCATGACCAAGAGGGTTAAGGCAGTGCTGGAAAATAATGGTGGCCACACAAAATATTGATACTTTGGGCCCAATTTGGACATTTTAACTTAGTAGTGTACTCACTTTTGTTGCTAGCGGTTTAGACATTAAAGCGGAGTTCCGGCCTCAAAATCGATTTTGGGCCATCCACTTGCTAAGGGAAACCTGAAAAAGAAATGGATAATGGTGATTTTTTTTTTTTTTTTGGTCACTTACCTTATTATAGAAGAAAATATACTCACCTTCCTTCCACTTCCTCCCTCTGCGGCCGCGGCCCGTGCCGTCACTTCCGGTTTGCGATGTGTACACGCAAATTCAGTCATTGATAGTAGTTTAGAGGTAGTTGAGGTTACACACATTTTTTGAAAGCAGAAAAATCGTGTTTAGGTCTGCAATTTACCGGCATTTCAAATGAAAAATGCTTGCAACCACGGTAAACCACGCTTACATTTGGGGAAAACATTTCTGATCATTTTTGAACATATACAAATGTTGAAACAACAAATTTCACCACATGCTTTTGTCTGCATCAAGTGGATGAGTCCAGTACTCTGGTCCTCTCATGCAATTTTCTATGTCTTTGGAGCCTCAGGAACAGTAACATAAGGAGCATTTCCTCACACATGCTCATGATGGGATCCATAGTGAAAACATACAAAATAAGACAGCTATTTACAAGCACACTGCTCTCTCTTTTCTTACAGAATGGCTGAAATAGTTTATACCATAAATTTCTTGTTTTTCATGCATTGTGGGCATTTGTGAGGGTCTCATGAGGTTATCTTTAACCACTTTACCACTAAGCCTATTTTTGACATTTTTTGTTCACAAGTTAAAACCAGTATTTTTTGCTAGAAAACTACTTAAAACCCCCAAACATTATATATATATATATTTTTTTAGCAAAGACTCTGGAGAATAAAATGTCGGTCATTGCAAAATTTTTTGTCACGCGGTATTTGCGCAGCGGTCTTTAAAACGCCATTTTTTTGGAAAAAATTAGAAAAATCACATTTCACTGCATTTAAAAAATACTAAACAGTAAAGTTAGCCCATTTTTTTGTATATTGTGAATGATGATGTCACGCCGAGTAAATAGATACCCAACATGTTACGGTTTAAAATTGCGCCCCCCCGTGGGATGGCGACAAACTACGGTCAATAGAGATCTCAATCTGCGACGCTTAAAATTTATTTAACGGTTACCAGTTCAGAGTTAGAGTGTAGCTCTTTTTTTTTTAATTATTGCCCACGCTCTGGCGATCGCGGCGATACCTCACATGTGTGGTTTGAACAGCGATTTCATTCGCGGCTCGACTTGCTTATACGTTTTTTCTTGTGCGCGAGCTAACGGTGACGGGGGCGGCTAAATTAATTTTTTTTTCCTATTTATTTTTTCTTTTTTTTTAACTTTATTACAGGTTTTTTTTTAAAAAAAAAATCTGATCACTTTTATTGCTGTCACAAGCAGTGTAAACATCCCTTGTGACACCAATATGCAGTGACAGGTACTCTTTATGGAGGGATCGAGGGTCTAAAAGACCCCAAACCCCTCCACTACACTTCCCTGTATGCAAAACGCCGAAAACGGCATTTTTGCATACAGCCGTTTTTTAAATCTGCCGCCTTTTGCAGCACAGTAAGCCGGAAGTGACGTCATGGACGCCGCCTCCGGGTTAAGTCATCGGAGACCCGATCTATGCCGTTTCCGGCATTCATCGGGACTCCATCCAGCCGGCGGACGTGCCGGCTGGTTGCTCGGGGCTCCCGGTGGGACGGGAGCCCCGAGCAAAGCCACGGAAGGCGGCGGGAGGGGGGGGGACGTCCCCTCCCGCCCCCCGGGTAACGATCGAGCGGCTCCCGAGCCGCATCGGTCGTTACCGACGGAAAGCCGACCGTCGGCTTCAAACAACGGTACCGGGATGGTGTCTCTAGCTAGAGGCATCATCCCGGTATAACCCCTTAAAGTCAGCCGACGTAGGTCTACGTGGCTAGACGTTAAGTGGTTAAAAAACACTTCTAACCTCAAATGCTCATAACTACTGCTAAACTTACATAAATACGGTATGTAAAAGCTGTAAAACTGAAATTTTTCACCTTTGGTTTCCAGCTTTCAGAATACGTTTTCAACCGCCCTGTATACGTAAGCCGTAAAACTGTTTGTGGGCTGAAGTATATGTATTCTCGCTGAAGTGTATCAAACAAATCAAAGTTAAAAATGTTTATATATTGCAGTTTATCAGTGCTTAGATGAGGTGGCTTCATGTTTTCAGTCTTTTTACCCAGACTGGACTTCAAACATATCTGTCTTTGTTCATCTCCTCTGCAAGGGAGATGGGCAGATTACTAGTTTACAGATAGAAGATAAGATTGTTCCTTTTTATTTGACAGAAGGCGATAAGGAACTGCATTTCTGTCACGAACAACAGGTTTTTCTGTACTTGCTGAAAGCGTTCTAAGTCACAATTTTTAGTTCTTGACTTAACTAAAATCCCTTAAGGCAAGGGATTACATTGGAACTGTGAGCTGCATGTTTAATTATTGTACTGAGGGTATTAAAGGATCAGATATTAAATACATACTGTATGAAAAAAATTCAGTTTGTGACAACGTTGTAGTTAAAGACTAAAGTTTCTGTCTGCAATGTAAGCTACTACAGAATCACACAATAGTACAACTCTTTCGAGTTCTCCTTAGGTTTACAAAAAAGATAGGATAGTAAATGTAAATATGTGTTTGAGCCATTTCATTTTGAACTGCAAGGTTCGTTTATAGCAGTGTGACCATTATTTATTCTTTCTGTCCACAGTAAACAAACCATGGAAGAAGACCCCTATTTAGAGAGTGATGTCTGTGAGGGCAATCAACCAATATACAGCAACACGCAAGGAGTATATTACAACTATTGCAATCGTGGTGACACTGGTATAAACAAAGAAGATGATGATGTGTATATTTTACCTGATCACTGAAAAGTATTCCATCTATCAAATTTTGACGGCTTTTGGAGGAATCATGTCAGCATGTTGTCCCTGCATTATTTTTGATCCAATGAGTTACAAGACTAAACATGTTTATTTTTTTTATTTTTTTATGTTGTCATCAGTGGTTTTATATTTGTTCCTATTTCATATTTGTGAGAGGATATTTTAAAGAGTGAATATTAGACATGAAGATAAGTTATCAGATGAGCTGACAATTTGCTTCTGTAAATCTACTGGTGTGCAGAGGAGTAGGATTAACCACTTGGAGACTAAGCCATTTTCTGACACTTGTTGCTTACAAGTTAAAATTTGTATTTTTTGCTAGATCCACCAAACATTATATATATATATATATATATATATATATATATATATATATATATTTTTTTTTTTTTTTAAGCAGAAACCCTAGAGAATAAAATGGCAGTAATTGCAATATTTTATGTCACACTGTATTTGCGCAGTGGTCTTTCAAACACATTTTTTTGGGAAAAAATACACTTTCATGAATTAAAAAAAAAAAGTTAAGTTAGCCCAATTTTTTGTATAATATGAAGGATGATGTTAAACTGAGTAAATAGATATCGAACATGTCATGCTTTTAAATTCCTGGAATTCAGGGTGGAATGACGACAAATTACGGTACTTAAAAATCATCATAGGCGAAGCTTTACATTTTTAACGGTTACCGTTTAGAGATACAGATGAGGTCTAGCACTAGAATTATTGTCCTCTCTCTAAAGATTGTGGCAATACCTCACATGTGTGATTTGAACACCGTTTACATTTGCGGGCTCGACTTCTGTGCGCAAGCATTGAGGGATGGGCTGCTTTAATTTTTTTCCCTTATTTATTTGACTTTATATTTTTAATTTTTACATTGTTCTTTTCAAATTTTTTTAATCACTTTTATTGTTGTTACAAGGAATGTAAACATCGCTTGTGACAGTAATAGGCAGTCACAGGCCTCTGCACTTGAAAGTATTCAAAAAGGCATTTTTGAATATTTTAAATGTATTAAAACTGGCGCCTTTAAGACTCCAGTAAACCGTCACTTCCACGTTACTAGATCCGAGACCCGATCAAAGCGGATCCCGACTTTGTTTGGGTCTCCGGCCAGCCGGCAGACATGCAGGTGGGACGGAAGACCCAGGCTAAGCGGCTGTGGGGGGGGCATCCAGGCTCTAAAAATTGGAGACATCACCCAGGTACAACCCCTTGAAGCAGAGGGCTGCATTATTGCATTACGTCGGCATGAAGGGGTTGAGTTCCTTAGTTTTTTGGACAAATGGAGCAGGGTTCTCTGCCTCTTTCACCAGATACATACAGTACACTTCCCATCTTTTATCCACTCTTCTCCTAAATATCCCTACAGTTAAATGTACTCACGTTTCTCCAACCTGAGATTAGATAGTACTAAGATAATGTCTGTGATGCTCTAAAAAGACTTTTTTACTACTCTGTCAGTTGGATTCAATACATTTATACAAAGCAGGTCCCATGTGAGTTTAAATAGTTATAAACATACAGTCAGGTCCATAAATATTGTAATTCCTACACCATTCACCCCATTTGGATGTAAATACCCTAAAATTAAAGCTGAAAGTCTGCAGTTAAAGCACGTTTGTTTCATTTCAAGTCCATTGTAGTGGTGTATAGAGCCAAAAAGATTAGAATTGTGTCGATGTCCCAATATATTAATGTACCTGACTGTATGTTAAGTTAGTACATACATTTTTCCCTGTAAATAGCGACTACAGATTGTTTTTCTTTGTTTCTCTTTTAAAACGGATACATTGCAAATTGTTAAAGCAGAACTCTAGAAAAAAAAAGGATAAAAATGAGTTTGCACATTGAGGCTCCATTCACACTTGTGCGACTTCAAAGTAGTTCATGCACTACTTTGGTCTGACTTTCAAGCAACTTGAGAGCCATAGACTTCAATGTTAACCCTCAGAAGTTGTATGAAAGTCATACCTGAATGTTATACAAGGCAACTTATGTGCAACAGTTGTCCATTAAAACTGGCCAAAGCCAAATTCATATCCAAGTTTCACCCATCCAAAATTGCATCACACTTGCACCAAAGTTGCACTCCAAAGTAGGTGCAACTTTGGAGTCGTACAAGTTTGAAAGAGGCCTACAAGATACAATAACAAAACCAGCCTTTGCTATCGTATTAAGCTTTAAACCAGACTTGCTTAGGGTTCAGTTTTAAATAGACAGCAGATGTTTAACAAGTTTTAAGATCTTTGTAGATCTGTGTAGAGAAAACACCAGATAACAAGCTTCGTATTTGTCCTAGGTGCTTGAAGTGTGGACAACCTAAATTGGAAGTCCAGGATTGGTCTGCTGTAACTAAGCCTAAAATTGCTCTCACCCCTTTTCTAAATCCTATTCTAACTAGAAAATAATGTCTGATGAGGTGTAGGCAAGGATAAAGGCTACCTCGGGGGACAGGAAGGTCCCAAGAATAGTTCTAAGGGTTACGGCCCTAATGAGGATATGGTGAGGTTAACCTCCCTGGCGGTCTAATTATGTCAGAATGTTTGTGCTAAAAGCGGTACATTGTTTTGCATGGAAATATGTTGTTGTATACTTTAGGCCTGTAATTCTTAGGAGTAACCCACCTAAATCTGTCCAAACAAGAGTCTAGTAGACATCCCGGGTATGATGAAGTTTGCAACACGAAATCATAAATTATAATAACCTCCCTAGCGGTATTACCGAGTGTGGCTTGGAGTTAATATAGAGTACCAAAAGCGGTAACCCCGAGCCACACTAGGGATTACCCCACAATAAAACTCACCATCCTCGCCATCCTCCAGCCATCCTCCCTCTGTGTGCTTGGCCGATTCTGGCACCTGTCTACCAGTTCCCTTCCCTGCAAGCGTCTTGACGCAGGGGGCTGGAACCGGCGGCAATTTCAAAAATGTAAATACATCAAATGACATGATACAAAGTTGTGATCCTAACTAGAGTTGAGCGGACACCTGGATGTCCGGGTTCGGCGGGTCCGGCTGAACTTGAAAAAAAAAGTCTGGGTTTGTGACCCCGACTTAACCCGAACTTGACCCTGATCCCGAATCCCATTGAAGTCAATGGTGACCCGAACTTTTGAGCACTAAAAAAAACATGGAAAGGGCTAGAGGGCTGCAAATGGCAGCAAAATCTTGTTAAGAGCATGGCAAGTGCTCTGCAAACAGATGTGGATACATTTTTCCCTTTAAATTGGTGATTTTTGAATAGCAGATTAGAACAACACTGTGTGTACAGGCTGTATGTCACAGTAATGTATGAATGAAAAACTGAAAAATAATTATTTTTCCCTTAAATTGGTGATTTTTGAATAGCAGATTAGAGCACAGCAGTGTCTAAACGCTGTATGTCACAGTAAACTATGAATAAAAAACTGAAAAATAATTATTTTTATCTTAAATTGGGGAGTTTTGAATAGCACATTAGAACAGCACTGTGTGTAAACACTGTATGTCACAGTAAAGTATAAATAAAAAACTGAAACAAAAAATTTTTTTTCCCTTAAATTGGTGATTTTTGAATAGCAGATTAGAACAGCACTGTGTGTAAACACTGTATGTCATAGTAAAGTATGAATAAAAAAATGAAAAATAATTATTTTCCCCCTAAATTGTTGATTTTTGAATAGCAGATTAGAACAGCAGTGTCTAAACGCTGTATGTCACAGTAAAATATGAAGGAAAAAAACATTTTGTTTTTTTTAAAATCCAGATTAAGCAGACACATATGCACTGAGCTTGCATTAAATGGCCGCTGCACGCCGCACGCTGCCCACCTAACAGACGTATAAAAGTTTTTTTCTCCCTCCTCCTCCCTGGGCTCAGGTCAGGGCAAAAAGATTGTGCAATGCACCCCCACACAATAAAATTGAGCTATGTGCCAGAAAGAGACATCAGAATCGTTGCTGTCGTCACTTTCCGTAACTGATGATGAATTTTCCCACGCGTTGCTATTGCTCAGTTCTTCAAGTAACTCAGTTTCGCTGTTTTCCAGTTTGTCTAAAAGCTCTTTTGCGCAAAAAGAACGCTTTTTGGACGCCATGGTCGTTCTCAATTTTACAGGCACAAAGAACTGGAAAAGCACAAGCACAGGCATGGCACTGGAAAAGCCACCAGGTGAAATCCTGTGCTGAAATGGCATGATACAGTGTAATCCGATAGGATCATAACTTTGTACCATGTCATTTTGTTGCATTACATTTTTGAATTTGCCGTCGGTTCCACTCCCCTGCGTAGCAGCGCTCGCAGGGAAGGGAACCGGAAGACAGGTGCCGGCTTTGGCTGAGCACACAGCGACAGGACAGCGGGGGGATGGCTGGAGGAAGGCGGGGGATCGCAGGGGAAGGTGAGTTTGATTCTGGAGTAATCCCGAGTGTGGCTCGGGATTACCACTTTTGGTACACTATAATAACCTCGAGCCACATTCAGGAATACCGCTAGGGAGGTTAAAAGAGGTTGACTAACAGGTGACTAGTCGGTGTGAAATTGACCGCCAGGTGGGTGTTCACTCAAGAAAAAGAATCTGTGTAGTCAGACAGGGCCTCCCTCCCCCAGGGGAGTCATGCTAACGGAAACATTGAGTGTGTAAACAGACACCCAGGAAGTGTGTGTCCAGGCCTGAGTGAGCGGTGCTATGTCCAGACCATTTGTCTGATAAAAAAAAAGAGTGGATCATGGAGGAGCATAGTGAAATAATGTTTAAAAAGCATGGAACCTGTGTAACCTAGACTGGGAAACTCAAACTTTCTAAAGAAAGGGCCAGTTTGCTGTCCTTCAAACTTTAGTGGGACCAAACTGTGGTCATTGAGAGTAAACAATGCCCAATCTTTGGTATTAGGGGGAGAAATAGTTGGTGTCAGTGGAAGGAATTATGCCCCATTTTTGTTGCTAGTGGAAGGAATAGTACCCCATTGTTGGTGTCAGTAGGAGGAATAATGCCTCAAAGGATGGATAAAGGGAAGCAAAGGGCTGCAGTTTAAAGACCACTGCTGTATGTGATGATGAGAACCCCTGCATGGAAAACCTGCTGTGTAAGAACTTTTTTTTTCTTAAATAAAAATGGGCAAAAAGACCCTAAAAAAGAAGTTATTGAAATTGACTGAGTCCTTGAAAGCTCTACACTTGAAGCTTTATATGCACTTTACTTTTACAAAAAAGTGGCAACCACCCTAGCCTTTGCAGTAAGGTGCACATGGAAGGGCAACACACATCACAAACAAAAAATTCCAAGCACACTTACCAGCTACCCTGTAAAATAACCTGCCTGTGTCAAGGCTCCTCTGTGTACTGCGGTAAGTAACTATAATTTTCAGAGTCTCCCCAGTTGGAGCACATATAGCTGTGAATAGATTGAGGGCATATGTGCCTGGAGGGAGCCCACCCATAATCGGTATTAGAGTTCAAGTTAGGGTTACTATATTTGTTGGCCTCAACTATATGTTGTTTGCCACTTACTAACAAGGAATCGAGCTATGTCAACAAATATAGGGACCCTAACTTGACTTCTTAAAGGGGTACAGTCGTGCATGCCCATTATATTGCATATAAGCAAAGAACTTTTCATGGCCCATTAAAGTTATGCAATATTATATTGTTTGCAATTCTCGAGCATAGGAGGCTTATACACATTGGGGCACTTGATTTGGGCAGCATTTATGGTTAGTGAAAGTGATTTACTTAACCCCTCCTAAGGTAATCCCTGACTACCTATAACTCAGTCAAGTCAGCTCTGTGCAAAGGTGGAGTCTCCGGATGAAACCCTTTGCCACTGGAATAAATTGATCTAGTCAGCATGTGGTTCAAAGGATTGTCTCAAAGGTTTAATGCACTTGCAAACACTTATACATACATTGTAAAAGGGGGGTTGGTCTAGGGTAATTTCCTTATACGGGTATAAACTGGTTAGTTCGATTCTATTGGTTAATATATGTAAAAAAACAAGTCTGAGCTCGTATGAGTCAAAAAAGGAACTAAAGTAAAAAATATCAGCAAACCAAAGAATACAGTCTAGACACGCTATTATGTACTAACTATATATATTACGTGTGTCTAGAATTGACAGAAATGGAGTTTCAGGCAATTAGCAATTTATATTATACAAAATGGATACAAAATGGAGGAGCATGCTCCACGCTCCTTCAGTTAGGGCCTTTGACCATTTGATAGTATCTATTAGCCCCAGTGGTGCCAAAGCTGGTTTAAGAGAAGATGGGGCGTGGCTAGGACGCCAGAGAAGATGGCCGCTTGAATACAGTGCTCCGCCACCCAGCTCTCCTTCCAGCACGATCCGGGCTGAATCAGCACCTAAAAGATAGGGAAAGCCGACCACACAGCTTCTGCCAGCTGTTCCCGCTCGCCCAGGAATCCTGAATCGCAGATGGAGAGGCAGATTCCGGACATCTTCAAGTTCCACCAGAAGGAAGCACTGGCCATGATACAGGCCTCAGGTACCAGCATGCATGCTAATACAATCCCTCAGAGACAGTCAGAGCCCTCTCCCTCTCCATCCACTGCCATCCATCCACCCAGAGCACTGTGCCTGGATGATGGCAGTAGCAGATGATATCAAATCATCCTTCAATGCACCCATCCTAGAACTCCGCAGAGATATGAAAAATGTCACTAGCAGGCTTGAAGATGTGGAGGACCTCACTGATCGCCATGATGCTGACATAGATGACGCACAGAAAGCATTGAATTCACACTCAGCACAGCTAAGGGACATGAGCAGGCATTTGGAGGATCTGGAGAATAGGGGCAGGAGGCATAACATAAGGATAAGGGGTCTTCCTGAAACTATTGAATCCCCTAACCTCACCAGATCAGTGTTATCCATCTTCAATGATCTACTTGAAAGACGACATGATTCAAACATTGAAATGGAGAGGTTACATAGAGCCCTTAGGCCCAGAGGCAGAGAAGGAGACCCCCCCCCCCCCCCAGAGACATCATTGGATGTATTGTTAACTTCCAGTTAAAAGAGGAGATCCTAAACAGGGCCAGGCTCAGAGGCAGAATCACTTTCCAGGGAGCTGAAATTAAGTTGTTCCAAGAATTGTGTCACAAGTTAGCCTGTAGTTTTGTTTGTATCTCTTACCTCCTTGCTGCTATTGCCTCTATCTTGCCTCCCTTCACATGTGGTGTTTGGCTTCTCTGTTCTCCTATGGGCGTCGCCTGCTCCACTGTGGGTTATATCCTGTTCCTGTCTATTACTTCCTGGGTCACCTCCCTGTGTGCTTCCCTATATATACACATGCTCAGGTAACTGCTCCTTGCTTGAGCAACATCGCTGTTCTCTGAGCTCCCATCCGTGTATCCCTTGGCTATTGTATCTGATCTCCTGTATACCGACCCGGCTTCGTTTTTCCGTCTATGTTCGTCTGCTGCCTGTCCTGACCTCGGCTTGTCTCTTTGATCTCCTTATAGTCTCCTGTTTACCCTGCACACGCCAGCGGTCTCCACATCCTCAGCTGGGGGCCACGACCTGGTTCCAGTCTGCTGTAAGTCCATCCCCACCATCAGGGCCCCTGGTGAAGAAGCAAGCTGGGGCTTAGACTCCGCACCCTGGGGAATCCTGAGCTGGGGATCTATAAGAGCTCACTACCACAGACTCGTTGACAACTTGTCACAGATAACCCTGCAAAAGAGGAAATCCCTGCGTCCCCTGAGAGAAAGGGAAATCCCTTATAAAAGGAAATTCCCCTTCTGCCTCTCAGCAGGCTTCAGAGGTCGCACAGCTCAGCTACGCTATCCAGAGGATATACCTGTTTTTCGTGATGCACTACATATTCTGCATGTCCCCATCCCAGATTGGAATGTGCTCCCTTCCCAGCAGAGGTCCCGTCGAGATGAAGCTACGGAAATTCCCCATCAGGACTCTCCCAGGTTCCTCAGAAGAAGAAGAATTTCCCCTCATGACTCCACTCCCCCCCGCAAACCGTAGATCTCCGGGGAGTAATAGTGTTCCTCCATCTCCGGTTCACAGAAGACCTAGAACAGAATAACTTTCTCATGTTGCTTCTATCAGAAAAAAAAAAACAGGCTGACAGTAACTACACCTTTACTTCTCTGCAAATATTCTTAGATGATTATCATCACCTTCTACCCTGAAACAGATAAATTAATGTTCTGTATACAGCACATGATCATCCCATACAAAATTAATGTTTGTGTGATAATAGGCATATTATTCTTTATCACACTCAATAGTTAGTACCCCATCATCTCTATCCATTACTGGTTTTTCTTTGCCTTTTTGAAATTGTATGGTGTCTACAGTTGATTTTCACTCCCTGAAATGTATCTCTAGGCTTCTAGCGAATCTACTGCCAGACTGTTATACTGTATTTCATAGTAATCCAGAAAAATTCTAAAGTAATATAGAAATGTCTACAACATTCCTTTTTGTATTTCTCTAACTGCTTTTGTATTTTAAAAAAAATCCTTCTACATTTCCATACTATGTACCCTGAAATGAGAAGTTTGCATCAAAGGTATGACTTTTTCAAATACAGTATATACCTCCTCCTCTGATATGTATGTTATGGTTCTAATATCATCATTCAGAAAGAAAAGCTTTCTCTTTTTCTCCCTCCTGTGTGATTTATATCTACTAGCTTTATACACTGATTTGGGGTGTTGACACCAGAACCCTGGCGGCAAAAAATAAAATAAAAAAATAAAAAATGCCTCTCACCCTTTACATGAAGGTTTGACAAACCCAGTTCATTGTTAATGTTCAAGTTTCCATTATGTTTCCTGTTGATCTAGTTCAATGGTCCACCACTAAAGCCCACAAGGATGACAAGTCATTTTTCTAGATAAAAGTTCTATCTTTTGTTGACTGTTTACACTCGAACCACTAGGCTGAAATAACCACCCCCTAGTTAGACTGTATACTAAAATTCAATTTTCCTGGATCCCAGGTCACATTATAAGATTACGACCACTTGAAGGAGTAGCTGTGTGTGCACGGTTTCTTCCGGACCCTTGTTAAATCTTAATATTAATATCATTCTCCTAATCCTTCCACGCACCTGACCAGTTCAAGCTCCTCTTGAACTACACATACTGACAATTACTAGTACTCTAGCCGGTCTAGACGCACTGTCGGTGACTTTCTCCAATCCCCCCACCCCCTCTATTCTCCTCTGCAATATACCCCCTTAAAATCATACGACCAACTAAACTTAACACGCTAAATACCATACTCTTACCAAACGTTCTTTTTACCCACTACGTAACTCGACCATCCTCCTTTTAGACTTGAACACTTAATACTTCAGTATGGCTCCCCCACGCAAACCACATACCTCACCTAACACAAGAAAAGATATTACAACCCAACCCACCACTCTCAAATTAGTTTCTCTTAACACTAAAGGACTTAACGTACCAGAGAAAAGATCTCAATTATTACATTACTTGAAGAGAAGTAAGGCAGATGTGGTCCTACTACAGGAAACTCACTTTCGCTCGGACAATATACTTAAATTCCATTAAATTGACTTCCCTACCAAGTAACACTCCACAAATCCTCTTGCTAAATCTAAGGGAGAATCCATTTTAATATCCAAATCTCTACCTCTAAAAATATCTGACTCACTAATTGACTCAGAAGGTAGATATATTTTCATCAAAGGATTCTGTCTGGCAGTCCCCCATCACTATTGCCAACATATACAGTCCAAACCATGCACAAGTTCCCTTTTTTAGGGACATAACTGCCTCTCTTGCTGCATTTCAGGAAGGTATTGTGGTCTTAGGAGGTGATTTTAATGTAACTCTGAACCCACTCGAAGATACATCCACGGGAACATCTTTACCCTATGCGGCCTTACGCCAAATTAAATTACAGCTTCAGGATCTCACTTTGCATGACTCATGGCGAATATCCCATCCCAATACCAAAGATTACACTTTCTATTCCACTCCTCACAAATATTCCAGAATTGACTATTTTTTCATATCCCAAAAAGACATTCCCTCCATCGACGCCACTTCCATTGAACCCATGTTCATTTCTGACCACCACCCAATCACACTTAAACTTACCCTCCCGAACAATATCCAATTTACAAAAACTTGGAGACTGGATCCCACACTATTAGCCAATCCCGAGAACTTTCTGAGTTCTTCCAAATCAACGACACCCCAGACTCCTCCTCTCTTTCACAGTGGGAATCCCACAAATGCACAATTAGAGGTACGCTCCTTAAACTATCAGCACAAAGAAAGAGATCCCAACAGAAATATATCAATTCTTTATTAGAAAAAATTGGCTCTCTAGAAGCCCTTCATAAAAGATCGAAAGCCCAAAACACACTGACTGAGCTAGAAAAAACACGCCAAATTCTGAGAAACTAACTCAATAAAAAATTCAGAAAACCCTTTACCCTAGCCCAAAAGTTATTTTATGAGTTTGGCAACAAGAGCAGCAAGTATCTAGTCAGAACTCTAGCATCCAAGAAGGACACCAATACAGTCAATTCTTTAACTTCATACCAAGGAGGGAAACTCACTGCGAATAACAACATAGCCAACGAATTTGCTAATTATTATGCCAAATTGTACAATCTAAATAGCTCTACCAATCAACCTAATCCCCCCATAGACAAACAACATGTTATCAAGGAATTTCTTCATACCAATGGCCTTAATACACTATCACCTATTTAAGCAAGAGACATTGATGGACCCCTAACTGCGGAGGAGTTCCACTTGGTCATCAAACAGATGAAACTAGGCAAGATCCCGGGACCTGACGGTTTTGCTCTTGTTTATTATAAAACCTTTGCAAACATCCTTGCGAATCCATTCCTCAAATCTTTCAATTCTCTTTCCTCCTCCAATTATAGAAACCCTTCGCTCCTAGAAGCACACATCTCCGTCATCCCCAAACCTGGAAAAGACAATACCCAACCAGCTAACTTTAGACCCATCTCCCTACTTAATGTAGATTTAAAAATATATGCAAAGATTCTAGCTAATAGATTACTCCCCCAAATCCCCTCTCTCTTGTCCCCAGATCAAGTTGGTTTCATCCGCGGGAGAGAGGCAAAGGACAACACCATAAAAGCTATTAACATCCACCATTACCTGTCATCTCAAAAAAAAAACCTGACTTCTTTCTTTCCCTAGATGCAGAAAAGGCATTTGACAGGCTGGCCTGGGACTACCTAGAAGCGGTCCTAACCAGTCTAGGACTGGGACCCAGACTCCTAAATCTCATAATGGCACTATATCACATTCCTTCTGCTAAAGTTCGAGTCAACGGCCTCCTGTCAAACGCCTTTCCCATCACAAACAGGACTAGACAGGGATGTCCCCTTTCTTTCCTCCTCTTTATATTAACATTAGAACCCCTATTAAACTCTATTCGTGCTAACGAGAATATACAGGGGATACACATTGGAAATAAAATTTTAAAATCGCAGCTTTCGCTGACGACATACTTCTGTTCCTATCCAATCCTCACATTTCTATTCCCCACCTCCTACAAACACTCCAATCTTATTAAGATTTGTCGAATCTCAAAATTAATTACTCAAAGTCTCAGGCCCTAAACGTAACCCTCACTGATCACCAAGTTAAAAATTGCAAAAAGAATTTCCCTTTCAAATGGACCTCGGACACAATTACCTATCAGGGAATCCAACTCCCTAAACGACTCAACACCCTATTTGAGAAGAACTATGTTCCCCTAGTCAAAAGTATAGACCAAGGCCTAAAATCGTGTCAGAAAGCAAATTTTTCCTGGTTTGGAATAGCCGCAATCTTTAAAATGTACGTTCTCCCAAGATTCCTATATCTCTTCCAGACCCTACCAATACATATACCACAATCATTTTTCAAACAGCTCCGTTCTCAATGCAGGACTTTCATTTGGGCACGCAGGCCTCCCAGAATCAATCTTACTCAGCTAACAAAACCAAAATTAAAAGGAGGTCTAGGTATCCCAGATTTACAGAAATATGCACATGCTTGTCATTTACAGCGCATTGTTGAATGGAATACACAAAGTGGAGACAAAGACTGGATAATCTTGGAACGTTATTCTTCTCAAATTCCCCTAGCAAGTGCCCCATGGTGTACATTCAAAACAATACCACCAGATCTTCTTAAACATCCCCTAATTGGCTCCACCCTGAAATGCTTTAACCGTATCACCACATCTCAAAAAATTACTTCTTCACCCGGTCCCATGACACCTATACTACATAATCCAGACTTTCTGCCAGGACACAAAAACCCACAGTTCGCTCACAAATCGCTTAATGACAACACCAGAATACTACATTTTCTACACCAGAGACGAATGCAAACTTTTGAAAACCTGAAATCCCTCCCAAACTACACCAATATTCCTGTCAGAGAAACGGCCATGCTGCAACTGGCAACTTTGCCAGTACTTCCCATGGCCGCAATGGACTCAGGCCATAGACTAATTCACTGGCCTATAAAAGGACTCTGCTTAGCCCATCAGATTGCTGGATTGTCTTCAGCTCTTCCTGTTTCCTGAGCATTGCTACTTCCTGGATTCCAGTTTGACCCGGCTTGTTTCTGACCTGTCTGCTCTCTCTCCTGGCTTTGACCCCCGGCTTCTTCTGACCATCCCTGCTCCAGTTTGGCTCTCCCGTTATCTGATCTTGGCTTGGCTCACAGACTTGCTTCCTGTCTACCTGCCCTCCAGTACCCGATCTTGGCTTTCCCACGGACTTGTCTGCTTCTGGCCTTCCTGCTATACCTTTGGCTTGCACCTGTTGCAGCTTCCTGCCGAGCCCTGTGTTTGACCCCCGGCGGGTCTTACACCTACTGCCTGGTGGTTCCTGGTTCCTCCTTGGACTGTCCGGTGTATTTATGCCAAGCACTCTGCTAGAGACCGCCTGTCTACCATCAGGACCCTGCCGGCAACCAGTGCTTCTGTGGGCGCTACACCCTCTGTCTCAACCCCAGGGGTGTGCCGCACTCAGCCGCAAGGGGAGCCCTCTCTGCATCTCGGCCTTGGATCAGGTACGTGACAATTCCATTCTGGAACTATATTCAAATAAGAAATTTTGTTTCCCTTAGGTTAAAAGAACTCAACAAACCAACCAAATTAACCACTTTTGAAGAACTATGTCTAGAGCCCAAACATAAGCCACACCTCATTTCAAAACTTTACTCCATACTTTGGGAAAATACAAACCCAGGAGAGGGTTACTTTTGTGACTATTGGTCAACTGATCTCAAAACCACAGTGTTGGATGGCTAATGGTCAAAAATCTTTTATGCTGCTCACAAGGGGTCCGTCAATGTCTCCACCCAAGAAAACAATTATAAACTCCTTTCCCGTTGGTACCGAAAACCCTCTCTGCTCCACAAATGGAATAGAGATATAGATTATAAATGCTGGAGATGCCATGAGAAGGAAAGGGATCTCCTACAACTGGTGGAACTGCCCTCTCATAAAAAAATTCTGGAAACAAATACATGAAATCATCCAAAACATCACAAACATTTCTCCTTTCATGTACCTGCTTCATTTGCTACCCTCTGCTAATAATAAACACTGTAAATCACTCAGCATGTTCTTAGAAAATGCAGCGAGACTTTGCATCCCCCGACACTGGGGGGCTCCCCAGACTCCCTCTGTGAAAGAATGGCTCATTCAAGTCGAAAGAATTGCAGAAATGGAAGAACTCATTGCAATATCTCACGACACACCCACTAAATTGGCATCAACTTGGAATCCTTGGTCTCAATACAAAAAAAGGAGTGCATATATACAAATTATGAAATAACAACAATCCCTCCTCACAATTTATAGAAACTACCTGATAACAAATACCTCATACTTCCTTGGCATATTTCATTATTTCTCACACGATCCCCTATATACTAGTCTTGAGTTACTATCTTATCTCTCCCCCTCTACTATTATCCCTCCCCCCCCCCCACCAAGGGAAGAGTTGGTGCAGGAAACCAACTCTCCCCATACTACATCACGCAAGCCCTCATAACACTTGTTAAAGTTCAAACAGGAGTTCATCCCCATTGTGCAATTAACATTAATATAACCATGAACTCCCATTATAGAAAGAAATTTATCCTGACATTATTTAAGCAATGCTATCAATATGATGTTGATGATTGTACTCCCAAATTGTGAGCACAAATTCTTGTTGTATTTCTTGTTATTCCTTCTCACATGTTGATGTTACCATGAACACCGAAAATGTTGATCGGTTTGTTCACCTGTTTGTGAACATTTTCTTGCTCATTTTATTTCGCAATAAAAACTTTTGGAAAAAGAAAAAAAAAAGAGAGGACGTCCGGACGCTGTTCTTTGTATTTGCATGTGGGTAGTACTTTAAAAGCTTGTTCAGTTTTTATATACTGGTGAGGTATGGGGCACTGTTGTATCATTCATTTCATCTTTATGTAATTTACGCTATGTTTTGTACTGATAAACTTTATATTTGATTACTATGTCCTGGTAAAGCCACTTCTGTCACCTTTCAATGACCACGTTTGGTTCAGAACAGGACTGTCAGATCACTGGGTGGAGGCCGATGTGCTGAGAGGGCTTCCCTTGCAGCTCGGTGCGAATCACCCCTGGAAGTGAGACAGGAGGTGACGCGACCCAAGTAGCACTGGATGCTTGTGATGGTGCAGGTGGATGGCTGAGAGGGATATCCGGGTCCCTTCTGAGAAGCTCCAGTGAAAGCAAGCAATGCGGTGGTAAATGCCAGGCCGGGGGTCATACACGTGTGGTCAGTCCAAGTAACAGCCAGCCGGGGTCAGTACACAAGTTATCAGGCAGAAGCAGATCCGTGGAGCAAGCTGGGGTCGGTACACAAGCAAACAGGCAGAGACAAGTCCGTGGAGCAGGCCGGGGTCGGTACACAAGCAAACAGGCAGAGACAAGTCGGTGGAGCAGGCCGGGGTCACAACAGGAAACAGGAAGCAGGAAGCTGACGATAATCCAGCACTGGATGAGAGGGTGAGCGATCCTTAAGAGGAGGCTGGGTTGGTACGATGTGCGACATGACGCACGCGCATGCGCACTCACCTAGATGGATTGTAGGCTGTACAGCGGCGTCTGAGTCCCTGACAGTGCCCCCCCCCAAGGGCAACCTCCGGATGCCCAACTGGGCTTGTTTTTCAGGGAACTTGTCATGGAATTATTTTATGAGTTTAGGGGCGTGAATGTTACTTACAGGTTCCCACGAATTGTCCTCAGGGGGGTAACCTTTCCATTTGATTAGGTATTGTGTAGAATTACCCTTCTTCCGACAATCCAGGATGGACTCGATCTCGAATTCCGATTCCCCCTCCACCGTGATTGGAGGTGGAGGTGGCTCTTCCCTCCCTGGGAAGGGACTAGGCACTGCAGGCTTCAGCAGGGAAGCATGGAACACAGGATGAATCTTGTAGGAACCTGGCAGGGCCAGTTCAAAGGCCACAGGGTTGATGATCCTCCTGATCTTGAAGGGTCCGATAAACCTTGGTCCTAATTTCTTAGAAGGGCAAGAGATCTTTAGGTTGATTGAGGAGAGCCAGACTTCATCCCCAAACTTAAATGCAGGATTTTCCTTTTTCCCGAGATCGTGGAATCTTTTGTACTCCTGTTGAGCTTTTGCAATGTTATCCTGTAGCAGTCGATAATTGGTTTTAATGGTAGTTATCCGATCCTGTACTGCAGGAACTAATGACTCGGGTAAGATGTTGGGTAAAAAGGAGGGATGGAACCCGTAGTTTGCCCAAAACGGAGTCTGGTTAGTTGCAGAGTGCAAAGAGTTGTTATATGCAAACTCAGCGCAGGGAAGAAGCGGGACCCAGTTATCTTGAGAGCAGGTACAGAAGCAACGCAGATACTGTTCAAGGGTCTGATTGGTTCGTTCGGTTTGCCCATTACTCTGCGGATGATAGGCAGACGATAGGCAAACCTCAATAGACAGAGACTTACAGAGTTCTCTCCAGAACTTGGAAGTGAACTGAACACCTCTATCTGAGACTATACTGTCCGGGAGTCCGTGTAGCCTGACCACTTCTTTTATAAAGGCATTGGCTGTGTCAACTGCAGAGGGTGTGCCCATCATGGGCAGAAAGTGAGCCATCTTAGAGAGATGGTCTACAACCACCAGAACGGTGGTAAACCCTTCCGAGGGTGGCAGTTCCACTATGAAGTCCATAGAGATTCCCTTCCATGGTTGTTCAGGGATTGGCAGTGGTCTCAGTAGACCCCAGGATTAAGTTTTAGCTCCCTTATTCCGCTGGCACGTGACACATGAACTTACATAGTTGGTACAGTCCCGGACCAGATTTGGCCACCAGAAGAGACGCTGAATGAGCTCACACGTCTTCTTGACCCCGAAATGGCCGGCCAGCTTGTGGTCGTGTAAGGTTTCCAAGACCTGTAGTCTAGCCTGTGCTGGGACAAAGATCTTTTCGCGGTATCATAAGAATCCTTCTTGTCGTCTCAAGGAAGAGACACCCGGCTCTATACATTGAACGGAAGCTTGCTGGATTGCTGACCGTAAATCGGTCTGGATAAGTAAAAAATTTTGAGCCGAAAGAATGGTGTTAGGCTCAGTCATATTTGGAATGTCTGGAAACATCCGGGAAAGGGCGTCTGCCTTCCCATTCTTCGATCCTGGTCTGTAGGTTAGGTGAAAATTAAATCGAGAAAAGAACAAGGCCCATCGGGCCTGACGGGGTCTCAGGCGTTTAGCTGTCCTGAGATACTCCAGGTTTTTGTGGTCTGTGTAAATCATGATGGGATGAGCACCCCTTCCAGTAGGTATCGCCATTCCTCCAAGGCGCATTTTATGGCCAGAAGTTCCCGGTCCCCCACATCATAGTTCCTCTCAGGAGGAATCATTTTCCGGGAGAAAAAGGCAACGGGGTGTAGAAGGGCCTTTGGGCCTAGACGTTGAGACAGAATTGCTCCAGTGGCTATTTCTGATGCATCTACTTCAAGCACATAGGCTATGGCTGGGTCAGGATGCTGAAGAATAGGTGCCGAGATAAACAAGGTTTTTAACTTGTCGAAAGCCATTTGAGCTTCTTGTGACCAATGGAAACGGACCTGTTGACGAGTCAGCTGGGTAATAGGTGAAATAATTGTGGAGAATCCTTTTATAAATCTTCTATAGAAGTTGGAAAACCCCACAAATCGTTGGACCCCCTTCTTATCGGTGGGGGCTGGCCATTCCAGGATGGACTTCACCTTTTGTGGGTCCATGGAAATGCCGTTGGTGGAAATAATAAGCCCCAGGAATTGGATGGAGCTCTTTTCGAACTCACACTTTTCTGCCTTTACATAAAGACCATGTTCCCTTAGGGTAGACAGTACTCTCTTAACATGGACCAGGTGGAGCTCAAGGTTGGGAGAAAAGATGAGTATATCGTCCAGGTAGACGATGAGAAAGTTATCCAGAAATTCCCGGAAGATATCATTGACCAGATGTTGGAAGGTGGCCGGAGCATTACATAGCCCGAAGGGCATGACCAAGTACTCAAAATGGCCAAAACGAGTTCTAAAGGCCGTTTTCCATTCATCCCCCTTCCGGATGCGGACCAGGTTGTAAGCTCCGCTGAGATCCAATTTTGTGAAGATCCGGGCCGAGCGGAAGCGTTGGAACAGTTCTGGAATAAGGGGTAGAGGGTACCCCTTTTAAGTTCCCTGTAGTCAACACAGGGTCTGAGGGTACCGTCCTTCTTTTCCACAAAGAATATGCCCGCTCCTGCTGGTGAAGAAGAGGGGCGAATAAAACCTTTTTCCAGGTTTTCATTAACATAGACTCGGAGGGTCTCCAATTCTTTTTCTGACAGAGGGAATATCCTCCCGAAAGGAATCTCTGCACCTGGAAGAAGCTCGATAGGACAGTCGTAGGGTCTGTGCGGAGGAAGAGCTTCGGCCTTTTTCTTGTCGAAAACGTCTGTAAATTCCCCATAGACTGTGGGGACGTTTTCGGGAAGATCCGATACTGGGCCGAAGGCCAGGCAGGCAGCAGGGATATTGGATCCTGAAGGAAAGCAATGATTCAGACAATAGTTAGAGGTAAAGGCGACCTTTTTATTAACCCAATCAATTTGCGGATTATGAGCCTGAAGCCAAGGAAGTCCTAAGATGATAGGAAACATAGGTGAGGACAGGACATCAAAGCAAAGGAACTCTTGGTGATGGGAGTCCGTTGTGGTGAAGATGGGGTGTGTCTCTTCACTGACTGGTCCAGAACTGGGCAGGGTGCCATCCGCTAACAGGATATGGAGTTGTTGCTTCTTGGCTTGCAGAGGGACACCCAATCTCTTGGCTAGTGAGTGGTCCAAGAAGCAGCTGCTTGCCCCAGAGTCAATGATTGCCAGGAGCGGAATCTTCTCTTCTGCTACCTGTAGGGAGACAGGGAGAACCAGATGAGCAGGAGATGGTTTGGCAATTTGACAATTCAGCAGAGGTCGGGTGTAGCACTTACTGGGCCTTACTGGGCAGCTGCGCAAAAAGTGGCCGGATCCCCCACAGTAAAGGCAGAGATTGGCCTGGCGTCGACGTTGCCTCTCTTCAGGGGTCAAAGAGGAACGGATCAGCCCTATTTGCATAGGCTCCACCTCAGGTCCCGTGGTGGCGAAAGGCCCAGGATGCGGTGAGGCAGCAAATGGAACCTTGGGCAGTACCCAGGTGGGTCGAGCCCCTTGAAGACGCTCCGAACGTCTCTCCCGCAAGCGCCTGTCCAGCTGAATCGCTAGTGAGATCAGGTCTTCCAGAGATGCGGGGGCCTCTACCCGAGCTAGTTCGTCCTTAAGGGCTTCAGACAGTCCGTGTCGGTACTGGTACTTAAGGGCTGGCTCATTCCAGTCCGTGTCCGCGGCCCATCGGCGGAAGTCAACGGTGTAATCCTCCACAGGACGTTTATTCTGCTGTAGGGCGTGCAGAGCGGATTCGGCCGTGACTGTATGTTGCGGATCCTCATATAGCTGGGCCATGGCCTCAAAGAAAGAGGTCACGGAATTCAGGGCTGGACTCTTTTGCTCCAGGAGGTTATGAGCCCAGGTCTGGGGCTCTTCAGCCAGCAGAGAGATTATAAACCCCACTTTGACCGTCTCGGAAGAGAAGGTTCTAGGTTGAAGTGCCAAGTACAGAAGACAGGCGTTTTTAAAAGACCTGAATTTTCTTCGCTCCCCATGAAAGCGTTCAGGAATGGGGACCCTGGGTTCAGGTGCGGTAGCCGTAACTGGTCCTTGTGGAGAGGAGACAGGCACCGACCTGGCAGGAGGTTGATTGGGGTTAGCAGGAGGTGGTGAGCCTGCGAGATTTAATACTCGACCCTCCAGCTGGAAGTAGCCATCCTGCAGTCTTTGAACTGCTTGGGTCAGACTGGAAACTTGCTGACACAGTGCCTCGAGCTGGGAAGCGCCTCTGTCGGCCTCTGACATGGCTGGATTATACTGTCAGATCACTGGGTGGAGGCCGATGTGCTGAGAGGGCTTCCCTTGCAGCTCGGTGCGAATCACCCCTGGAAGTGAGACAGGAGGTGACGCGACCCAAGTAGCACTGGATGCTTGTGATGGTGCAGGTGGATGGCTGAGAGGGATATCCGGGTCCCTTCTGAGAAGCTCCAGTGAAAGCAAGCAATGCGGTGGTAAATGCCAGGCCGGGGGTCATACACGTGTGGTCAGTCCAAGTAACAGCCAGCCGGGGTCAGTACACAAGTTATCAGGCAGAAGCAGATCCGTGGAGCAAGCCGGGGTCGGTACACAGGTAAACAGGCAGAGACAAGTCAGTGGAGCAAGCCGGGGTCGGTACACAAGCAAACAGGCAGAGACAAGTCCGTGGAGCAGGCCGGGGTCACAACAGGAAACAGGAAACAGGAAGCAGGAAACAGGAAGCTGACGATAATCCAGCACTGGATGAGAGGGTGAGCGATCCTTAAGAGGAGGCTGGGTTGGTACGATGTGCGACATGACGCACGTGCATGCGCACTCACCTAGATGGATTGTAGGCTGTACAGCGGCGTCTGAGTCCCTGACAAGGACTTTCTATACCCTGCTTCTTGAACATATTCTATTAGTTTATAAAATCTCCCTTAAAGCTGAAAAAAGAGCAGACATTCAGGAGGTGTAAGATTGGCTCTTGAATACCTGCCAATGACTGTTACACCGTCCTTTGAAAAGTAATCCACTTCAGATCACTTGTCAGAGGGGGGTACGCACTCCCATGTGTCTTAAAGAGCACTGAGACTATGCTATGTAGCCATGTTATCCCTACTGAGTCATATGGCAAATGCATGTCTGTGTAGTTTATATCAATCTATAGCGCATGCATGTGCCATCCTGAACCTGTTTTGTAATAATGCTTCTAACTTTGTCCTAGTTTAGTTTAAATTTCAAATTACGCTTACTCTCTTTCTGATCATTCACATAATTAACTATTCTGTTTATTTTATACACAGACACACACACACACACACATTAATAGCACATGTTTTATTGCAGTTAAAGAACATTGTGTATCCTCTTGATGTATATTGAAATAATGCTGATGACCTTGTTGTCTATAAGATATAAAGTATGGGTAATAGGAGTACAGTATATACACAAGTAAATGGTCACTAATATTCACATTCACGGTTTGACTGTGCACGTTGCAAAATTGCTCATGTAGAGCTTAGCCCCAAAGGTGCTGCTTGATGTGTTGGGTCCTCTTGTGCCTTCAACTCTGCAAACGGATCTGTACTTGCTGACACACAATTTCAAAAACCTGGACTTGTGTATGGATATATACATTTATATATCCCAGGGCTCAAAAAACCCAAGCACCAGGTCACCATAGCGACCAGTTACCGCATCCTGGCGCCTGGGCTTCTGCCACTGCAACTCCAGGTGTCAGGCAGTGGATCCTTCTCTATCCCCCCCGGCTGCTCTCTGTGGTTTCCCCGCAAGCAGTAGGCAGGGTGGGAATCCGATATCCAGCTGTCAGACCCAATGTGAGTGACATAGTTGGAGGGGGGCCGGCTCCTTTTCCTCAAGCGGCCGCTGTCCCTTCCTCCCCAATGCCTGAACAGGGTCCGAGGATGAAGAGCTGTGTTGGCAGTTCTGCTTCCCGTCATAAAACAAGAAATTATTCAAACCTGACAAAACCTATAACATAGACAAAAAAAAACTAGCAGTAGTGCAGCGCTTTAAATATGATTACAATATGCATAAATTTGAAAGTCCATAAAGTCCACAGCAAGGAGATGCCTTCAGTGCAGGAAAAGGTGAGTGATATGCATCACTATACAGAGTGAATCCTTCCACCATAGAATATCAAAGCCTCTCACCTCCAGCAATCGACCACTAGGGGTCACTATGCCATGAAATACAACTGCAGACACCAAAACTCTTGCTAGGATCTTGACCTGGGATAGGCTCGATACGGGCATGTCATCCAGGAAACAAAAGTAAGAAGAATCTAATGCTCTCTGTCTTATAACAATTTATTAAGAGAAGCAAGGAATAAAACTTACAAACACACCACTGTCACAGTGCTCAAAGCAGGCATGGTCAGACTGATGGCATTCAAATCGGGTGGCTGACGGTATGTGGATGTGGATAGGGAAATAACTTAAAACAACAAAAAAAAACAGAAAAATAAAACAATTTTCTTCATCTGCGAAGGACAAGGCCCATATGGAGTAGGAGGGAGGTTGAGGTGGCGGTGGATGTGGCGGTGTAGGTGGAAGCGGCGGTGGAGGGGGACAAAGTAGCCAACACTGCTTTTTTTTAGTCATTTTAAATTAGGGTACACCCCAAAAGAGTGAGAAAGATCAAAAATATAACAATGGCTGGGTGAGGTCGGTATCCATGCCTGGTTCACTTTAATGAATGTGAGCTTGTCCACATTGTCTCTGGACAGGCGGCTGCGCTTGTCTGTGATAACACTCTCAGCCGTGCTAAATACATGTTCAGATAATACACTGGCTGCAGGGCACGCCAGCACCTCCAAGGCATAAAGGGCAAGCTCAGGCCATGTGCCCAATTTGGAGACCCAGAAGTTGAAGGGGGCAGACCCGTCATTCACTACATGTAGGCGTGTGCACACATACTGCTCCACCATGTTGGTGAAATGCTGCCTCCTGCTAAGACGTTCCATATGAGCTGCTGGTGCTGCTGTTTGTTGTGGCGTGCTGACAAATCTTTTCCACATTTCGGCCATGCTAACCCTGCCTTCTGAGGTGCTGGCGGTGCCCTGGTTGCATTGGCGACCTCTTCCTCCTCCTCCTCTGCCTTGGCCTTGTGCTTCCACTGTGGCCCCGCTGTCAGGTGGGAATGCCAGCAGCATCACGTCTACCAGCGTGCGCTTGTACTCGCGAATCTTGCGATCACGCTCCAGTGAGTGAATTAAGGACGGTACGTTGTCCTTGTAACGGGTATCCAGCAGCGTGGCCACCCAGTAATCAGCACAAGTTAGAATGTGGGCAACTCGGCGGTCATTGTGGAGACACTGCAGCATGTAATCGCTCATGTCTGCCAGGCTGCCCAGAGGCAATGAAAGGCTGTCCTCTGTGGGAGGTTTATCGTCTGTGTCCTCTGTATCCCCCCAGCCACGCACCAGTGATGGCCATGAGCTGGCCTGGGTGCCACCCTGCTGTGAACATGGTTCCATCTCCTCCTCCATCTCCTCCTCCTCATCCTCCAGAACTGTGCCCCTGCTGGACAATTGTGTACCTGGCGTTTGTGGGTGCAGGAACCCACCCTCGGAGCCACTTGTGAATGACTGCCCTGAAAGCCTTGGAAATGATCCCTCTTCCTCCTCCTCCTCCTCCTGTGCCACATCCTCTTCCATCATCGCCCGAATCGTTTTTTGAAGGAGGCATAGAAGTGGGATAGTTAAGCTGACAAAGGCGTCATCGGCACTGGCCATGTTGGTGGAGTACTCAAAACAGCGCAACAAGGCACACATGTCTCGCATGGAGGCCCAGTTATTGGTGGTGAAGTGGTGCTGTTCTGCAGAGCGACTCAAGCGTGCGTGCTGCAGCTGAAACTCCACTATGGCCTGCTGCTGCTCACACAGTCTTTCCAGCATGTGCAAGGTGGAGTTCCACCTTGTGGGCACGTCACATATGAGGCGGTGAGCGGGAAGGCCAAAGTTACGCTGCAGCGCTGACAGGTGAGCAGCAGCAGGGTGAGAACGCCGAAAGTGCGCACAGACGGCCCACACTTTCTGCAGCAGCTCTGACATATCGGGGTAATTTTTAAGGAACCTTTGCACCACCAAATTCAGCACATGCGCCAGGCAAGGGATGTGCGTCAAACCGGCTAGGCCCAGAGCTGCTATGAGATTTTGCCCGTTATCGCACACCACCAGGCCGGGCTTGAGGCTCGCTGGCAGCAACCACTCATTTGTCTGCTGTTCCATGCTCCTCCACAACTCCTGCGCGGTGTGTGGTTTTTCCCCCAAACAGGCAAGTTTTAAAACTGCCTGCTGTCGTTTACCCCTGGCTGTGCTGAAGTTGGTGGTGAAGGTGTTACGCTGACCAGATGAGGAGGCGGTAGAGGATGAGGAAGCGGAGTAGGAGGAGTTAGGAACAGGAGGCAAACTGAAGCGCCCTGCAATCCTCAATGGTGGAAGGACATGCGCCAAATTGCTATCCGCCTCAGGCCCAGCTGCCACTGCATTTACCCAGTGTGCCGTTAGGGAGATATAACGCCCCTGACCGTGCTTACTGGTCCACGTATCGGTAGTTAGGTGGACCTTGCCACAGATGGCGTTGCGCAGTGCATACCTGATTTTTTCCCCCACTTGGTTGTGCAGGGAAGGGATGGCTTGCCTGGAAAAGTAGTGGTGGCTGGGCACGACGTACTGTGGGACAGCCACTGACATAAGGCTTTTAAAACTGTGCGTCTCCACCAGACGGAATGACAGCATTTCAAAGGCCAAGAATTTTGAAATGCTGGCATTCAGAGCCAGGGATCGCGGGTGGGTAGGGGGGTACTTCCTCTTCCTCTGAAGTGTTTGGGAGATGGAAAGCTGAACGCTTCCACGGGACATTGTGGAGATGGTTGGTGACCCAGGTGGTGGTGTTGCTGACAGATCCTCTGTTTGCGGGGTGGCAGGTGCCGGTATCACTACAGAGGTGGATGAAGCTGAAACTGCAGCAGAAGAAGAAGCAGGAGGAGCCAGAGACCTTTCTTGGTTTTGAAGGTGTCTACTCCCCTGCAGCTCGTGCTTTGCACTTAGATGCCTGATCATGCAGGTTGTGCTCAGGTTCAGAAGGTTTATGCCTTGCTTCAGGCTCTGATTGCACAGGGTGCAAACCACTCATGTCCTGTCATCAGCACATTGTCTGAAGAACTTCCACGCTAGAGAACTCCTTTAAGCTGGCTTTGGTGCGCTCAGTCCCTTGCTGGGTTGGGCAGTAGCAGGCGTAGTGTCTAGGGCATGGCCGCTCCGCTTCTGCACCCTGCTCCCTCTTCTGCTGTGCTGGTGGCTCTGTGCGACCACCGTCTCTTCCTCCAAACTACTCAGGTCACCTGCATGACCTTCATTCCATGTGGGGTCGAGTATCTCATCGTCCTCAACATCATCTTCCACCCAGTCTTCACCCCTTCCCTCCTTGTCGGTCTCCACAATTCTGAGTGCCGCAGCAGTTGGCACCTGCGTTTCATTATCATCGGAGACGTGCTGCGATGGTCCTTCCATGTACTCATCTTGAGAAATAAGTGGTTGGGCATCGCTGCACTCAATCTCTTCCACTACTGGGGCAGGGCTAGGTGGATGGCCCTGGGAAACCCTGCTGACAGAGTCATCAAAAAGAAGAAGAGACTGCTGCATGACTTGGGGCTCAGACTGCTTGCCTGATTTGCAAGGGGGTGAGGTGAAAGACGGTTGGACATCGGCTGCAGGTGCAAACTCTGACCTTTCTGCAGTAGACTGGGTGGGAGACAATGTGAAGGAAGTGGAGGCACTGTCAGCAACCCAATCTACTATCGCCTGTACTTGTTCTTGCCTCAACACTTGTAGAGGCGCATGATGCCCTACCAAATACTGCTGCAGGTTCTGTCGCCTACTCACACTTGAGGAAGGTGTTTCACTTGTGCGTGTAGCTGGCACAGATCGACCACGTCCTCTCCTTGCAACAGGAGCTCTACCAGCAGCACCACGACCCAGGCCACGCCCCCTATTTGACGTTCTCCTCATATTTCTGTAATTTATGATCTTGCCCCAGAAAGGTGTTTATTGAATAGCGGAACAAAACAACAACAGTATTGCACGGGTGTATCTCACAGTCAAATATGCAAACTATGCCGCAATTTAATTTTTTTTACCCCAAAAGGGTGTTTATTAAATAGCGGAATAGAAAAACAGTATACAAATACAACAGGTGTATCTCAGTCAAATATGCCGCAAATTAACTTTTTTCAACCCAAAAGGGTGTATATGGAATAGCAGAATAGAAAAAATGTTATAAAACGGTGTATCTCACACGTACAAACACAGACTACAATACAATTTTTTGTACCCTAAAGGGAGGACGAGGAAGAGGAGTAGGAGGAGTTCGGAACAGGAGGCAAACTGAAGCGCCCTGCAATCCTCGGCGGTGGAAGGCGATGCGCCAAACAAATTTAAAAGGTGTATCTCACACGTACCGATACAGACTATGCCGCAATTTAATTTTTTTCACCCCAAAAAGGGTGTATATTGAATAGCGGAATAGAAAAAATTATATAAAACGGTGTATTTCACACGTACAAACCCAGACTAGGCCCCGATTACAATTTTTTGTACCCTAAAGGCAGGATGAGGATGAGGAAGAGGAGTAGGAGGAGTTCAAAACAGGAGGCAAACTGAAACGTCCTGCAATCCTTGGCGGTGGAAGATGCGCCCAAAAAATTTGAAAGGTGTATCTCACACGTACCGATACAGACTATGCGCAATTTAATTTTTTTTACCCCAAAAGGGTGTATATTGAATAGCAGAATAGAAAACATTTTATAAAACGGTGTATCTCACACGTACAAACACAGACTAGGCCCCGATTACAATTTTTTGTACCCTATAGGGAGGATGAGGATGAGGAAGAGGAGTAGGAGGAGTTCGGAACAGGAGGCAAACTGAAGCGCCCTGCAATCCTCGGCGGTGAAAGGAGATGCGCCAAACAAATTTAAAAGGTGTATCTCACACGTACCGATACAGACTATGCCGCAATTTAATTTTTTTTACCCCAAAAGGGTGTATATTGAATAGCGGAATAGAATTTTTTTTATAAAACTGTGTATCTCACACGTATAAATACAGACTAGGCCCCCGATTACAATTTTTTGTACCCTAAAGGCAAGATGAGGATGAGGAAGAGGAGTAGGAGGAGTTCGGAACAGGAGGCAAACTGAAGCGCCCTGCAATCCTCGGCGGTGGAAGGCGATGCGCCAAACAAATTTAAAAGGTGTATCTCACACGTACCGATACAGACTATGCCGCAATTTAATTTTTTTCACCCCAAAAAGGGTGTATATTGAATAGCGGAATAGAAAAAATTATATAAAACGGTGTATTTCACACGTACAAACCCAGACTGGGCCCCGATTACAATTTTTTGTACCCTAAAGGCAGGATGAGGATGAGGAAGAGGAGTAGGAGGAGTTCAAAACAGGAGGCAAACTGAAACGTCCTGCAATCCTCGGCGGTGGAAGATGCGCCCAAAAAATTTGAAAGGTGTATCTCACTCGTACCGATGCAGACTATGCCGCAATTACATTTTTTTCACCCCACAAGGGTATATATTGAATAGCGGAATAGAAAAATTTTTATAAAACGGTGTATCTCACACGTACAAACACAGACTAGGCCCCGATTACAATTTTTTGTACCCTAAAGGCAGGATGAGGAGGAAGAAGAGGAGTAGGAGGAGTTCGGAACAGGAGGCAAACTGAAGCGCCCTGCAATCCTCGGCGGTGGAAGATGCACCCAAAAAATTTGAAAGGCGTATCTCACACGTACCGATACAGACTATGCCGCAATTTAATTTTTTTCACCCCGAAAGGGTGTATATTGAATAGCGGAATAGAAAACATTTTATAAAACGGTGTATCTCACATGTACAAACACAGACTAGGCCCCAATTACAATTTTTTGTACCCTAAAGGCAGGATGAGGATGAGGAAGAGGAGTAGGAGGAGTTCGGAACAGGAGGCAAACTGAAGTGCCCTGCAATCCTCGGCGGTGGAAGATGCGCCAAAAAAATTTGAAAGGTGTATCTCACACGTACCGATACAGACTATGCCGCAATTTAATTTTTTTTACCCCAAAAGGGTGTATATTGAATAGCGGAATAGAAAAATTTTTATAAAACGGTGTATCTCACACGTACAAACACAGACTAGGCCCCGATTACAATTTTTTGTACCCTAAAGGGAGGATGAGGAAGAGGAGTAGGAGGAGTTCGGAACAGGAGGCAAACTGAAGCGCCCTGCAATCCTCGGCGGTGGAAGGAGATGCACCAAACAAATTTAAAAGGTGTATCTCACACGTACCGATACAGACTATGCCGCAATTACATTTTTTTTACTCCAAAAGGGTGTATATTGAATAGCGGAATAAATTTTTTTTTATAAAACGGTGTATCTCACACGTATGAACACAGACTAGGCCCCCGATTACAATTTTTTGTACCCTAAAGGCAGGATGAGGATGAGGAAGAGGAGTAGGAGGAGTTCGGAACAGGAGGAAAACTGAAGCGCCCTGCAATCCTCGGCGGTGGAAGATGCGCCAAAAAAATTTGAAAGGTGTATCTCACACGTACTGATACAGACTATGCCGCAATTTAATTTTTTTTACCCCAAAAGGGTGTATATTGAATAGCGGAAAAGGTCTATCTCACTCGTACCGATACAGACTATGCCGCAATTTAATTTTTTTTACCCCAAAAGGGTGTATATTGAATAGCGGAATAGAAAAAAGTATATAAAAAGGTCTATCTCACACGTACCGATACAGACTATGCCGCAATTTAATTTTTTTTACCCCAAAAGCGTGTATATTGAATAGTGGAATAGAAAAAAGTATATAAAATTGGTGATTTTTCAATAGCACACAGCAGTGTCTTATGTTTTATGTCACGGTCAGAAGCAGGCTATGAAGGGAAAAAAAATCCCCTTTAACTTTGTAATTTTTAAATAGCAGATTAGAACATCAATCTGTAGTAAAATATAGCTGAACGCTGCACACAACAGACTGATAAAAATATATTTTTTTTCTCCCTCCTCCTCCTCCTCCTCCTCAGTGGGCTCAAGTGAGGGCAAAAAGATCGTTCACTGCACCACCCCCCACACAGCAAAATCAATGTAGATTGCTAACGGACGATTGTTCTGTCCTGTGTCTCCTAATCTCTCCCTGCCTAATCTCTCCAGCCTGTTCCTAAAATGCTCAAATATCTTTCCCTGCCTACACTCCGACCTGTCCCTGCATTCTTTTCGGGCACAATGTTGTTTTACCCTGTCTGTTCCTAATCAGCAGCAGCCAGCACTGTTATGTGTGCTCTCTCCCTACACTACAGCAGGCTGACACACTGCGCGCTGTGTCTCGAGCTTATAAAGACCTGGGTCACATGCTATAGGCTGGCCAATCACAGCCATGCCATTAGTAGGCATGGCTGTGATGGCTTCTTTGGCACACCAGTTAAACGCTTGTTGATTGGCCGTTGAAAGCCCGCCATTAAAAGCGCGCCATTACATACAAAACAGGAAATAAAATTACCGAACACGGATTTTAAACCCGAACATACAGTAATAATATAATACAGTCCGTGTTCGCTCAACACTAATCACAATGCATCTGTGGTGTCTGCTAGCGGATCCTGTGACAGTGCCACAAACCTGTTGAGCTGAGACGCCAACAGATCCACCTCGGGGGGTGCTCCACCAGAGACATTGCTGATGAAACACCTCCGGAAGAAGGGACCACTCCCCTTGGTCCAAAGCCTGCCAACTGAGATAATCCTAAAAAGAAAAATAACAGGGGGCGCACCCGCCTAGCGCATTACCTTTGCAAAAATCCAAGCAAATATAGGTGTAAATTCACCCAGATTTCCACTTGGCATGGCCTTCTGGTCAGCGACAGTTGTGGGATGGATATCTCCAAAAGAAGCTGACGCATTTCAAGGGGTGTCCCCTCTTTCTCAGAGCTGGATTTGGAGTATGGGCAGCTGATCTTTAAATAGTCATGCCTCAATGACCCTAAACATAAATCGCTCTTAGAATGGGCGGGGTTTTAGTGGTGAATCGCCGATTGGATAGATGCAACAACGGAACATGCACGTAAATAAAACACAATACACAAAAGAGTGTCTTGCAAATGACCTTCCAACATAGAACATAGAAACACTATTGTGCGAGAAAGATGTTCTGACAGGAAGATATGTATACATATAAATATAAACACATTGTGATAATAGTAAAAAAAAACTCCTTGTAATGGGGGGCACAGTACCACATAAATTTATAAATATCAAAACAAATGTAAAAAGAATTGTAAACTGAATTACCGACCATCATTAGGGAATTGGTTGCTATTTCTGGCAGCCTTTCCGATGGTTGAATTGTTTAGGGAGTCCCATTTAGGTGACCTAATGTAAGGGGGTCCACACATGCCCAACAAGTCAGTGGACATCTCGCACATTGGTCTATGGAACGCATGCCGACTGAAAGCTGGAAAAATGTTGTGCATTCCAGATGCCGGCCTAGTGGTCTGGGTGTGTCACATCCGGTGACAGCCACTCACGTCATCGCCATTCAGCGGAGAGGCAGGAAGCCAGAAGGACGTTGGCCGTGGTGGACTGCACACGTCACTTCTGGTAACGGACACTTTTTTCCTAATATCCCAATAATAGTGCTAATAAGTGTTTCAGTAAGATTCATAACCTATCTGATTTTATGAGAAATTTTAAGTATTTATATATATATATATATATATATATATATATATATATATAATATATATTATATATTTTTTATATTATATATTTTAATCACTGTCCTATTTAAGTTTTGGTACATTTTAAATGTTCAGATTTTGACACCAGTAAAGTGGTAGCTGGCCTTTCCCAACATATAGGACATGTGATAATAACATCCGTTTCCCGATACACATCTCCAGCACTCCCAATTACCTTTTTTCCCTTTTGTGCATGATGGCTGTACACATCTTATTGTGTTTCTGGTGCCGTTTGTGGAAGGCCGGAAATGACGTGTGCGGTTCACCACGGCCAACGTCCATCCGGTTTCCTGCCTCCCGGCTGAATAGCGATGACGCGAGTGGGCGTCACTGAATGCAACACACCCAGACCACTAGGCCGGCATCTGGAACATACGACATGGCCATTTTTCCAGCTTTCGGTCTGCGCGCGTTCCACAGACCAATGTGTGAGATGTCCACTGACTTGTTGGGCATGTGTGGACCCCAATACATCACCTAAATGGGACTCCCCCAAGCCAGCCACAGTGAACATACTGTGGGCCACACCCTCCGCCTTTCTGTGAGCCGGATCCTTAAATGCCGGCGATTCTTCTACTGGAATCATGTTGCCTTATTCAGCCTGGAAACCGGGGGATCCACCATAGGTTGGAACAGTCCAGTTCTTAAGAAGGGACTCTTCAAATGGGTACCTTATTGCGAACCGCTTAGGGACCACAAAGGGGCGTTCCCACTCTTTTGCGACAAATCTGTCAAAATAGGAAGGAAATGGAAACACCTTCGCCACTCTAGACGGCTTGTGAGTGCCAAAGGGAGTGGGTGCCTCCGCCGCAGCTTCAGCAGCGTCCTCTATTATTCAAGTCTCACGCACAGACATAATCAGTGCGTCCACCCACGCTTATTCGTGCGTGCTACAGGAGTGAAGAAATCATCCTCACTATCTGAGCCCCCTCAGGACGGGCCCCGTCCACAGTTGCCAGATCAGATTCAGAATCTGAGGAGACATATGAAGCAGGGCAAGGCGGGGGTGCTTTTACTACCGTGCCACCTAAAAGCCACCTCCACCTGGGACACAAAGGACTCCAGGACCGCCGTCAGTGCATCAATAGATGGGTTGGACCAGAAGGGCCCCGCAGGCTCTGAGTCGGGGTCAGGTGGGAAATGTGCTCCAAACATTCCATGAGGAATAAGGGTACCCCACTAAAGTGCAAACAAACACTGCTAAGGGACACCCCCACCGCGTTGGTAACACCACCAAGTCACCAGCCACAGAACACCCCCTGATCCTGCAGCAGAGAGAGGGAGAGGCCACAACCAGACTCACCACCTTACCAGGCAGTCACCGGCAGCACCAGGATCAAAGCACTCCACATGCGGCACCCAGGAAGAAAAGAGGCCCAGGAGTCAGCACCAGGGGATAAGGAGGGGCTTCCACACCTAAAATAGCTGCCCAGAAGGCTCCATTAATTTCAGTGCCAGACTAATGCAAAATGGCCACAGCGGCTACACAAACATGGCCACAAGCCTATAGAGAAGATAGGCTACAATAAAATGGCGGCTCCACGAGGCCCCCAGGAAGGATTCTGGCACACAGGCAAGACACAGGGCAAGAAGGGGGGTCATGGCAGGGGCCCCTCCAACAGGTACAGCCCCTCTCCAAAGCCGGTCACCAACCCCCCCTCCCCTGCCCCCGTCGCCAGTACAACACCCTGCCCCAGCCCCAGGAGGTAGCCAGACCACCATACAACCCCAGTATAGTTGGAGGGGGGATGGGGGCAGAGAGGGGGAATAGATGACCCACAGGACCATCAGACTCAAGGGGGGCCTAGTGGGAAGGAGAACCCAGGTTCCGACCGTCCCAGGGAGGGGCCCGTGTCCCCCCCAAAACCCTCCAGGGGAGAGGGGGGATAGCTACTTACCATACCAGGAACCAGACGGGCACCGCTCCAGACAGAACCTCCTCGCCAGTGAAATGGGGGGCTGTCGGCCAGGAGGAAGGCTTCGGCCTGCATCGCAGCCCGGTCATATGCGACCTCGCGAGGCATTTAACTTGCAGGCCAGCACCCGTCCGGTGGGGCTATGTCACGGCCGACCTAGCGTAGAGCGGAGGTCTGCACGCGATTGCTGGCCAGACTTGGGTGACCACTTGGGTGATCTAGATTATCCAGCCCATTGCCCAGTCAGGCAGTTGATTGTAGATCTCACAGGAAAAAAAACAGGAGAAAAAAATCTATCTAAAAATAAAAAAAGTGCCAGGACCAGAGATCCCAGCAAGAAACTAGGTCCATACAAAAACTGAGTACCTATAGCAGAGAGGGGGAGTTTACCTGCTGGGACTGCCCATAGGTGTAGTCAAGTTCTTTTTCTACCTAGTGTACTACTCCTGTAGGGGGCAGTATAACCCAATGGTCAAGAAAATCAGGAGCTGTGTCCGTCAATGAACAAAAAAGAAAAATGCATTTTTTGAAAATTTTCAGCCTTTTTTATTTATTTATATTTATTAAAGCTCTATTTGTGTGAAAAAAAGGACAAAAAATACATATGGGCATGTGTTGCATGACTGAGTAATTATAATTCAAGGTGTGAGCAATGAAAGCTGAAAATTGGCCTGGTCAGAAAGGGGGTATAAGTGCCCAGTATACAAGGGGTTAATAAAGCTCTTTTTCCTACACCAGAGGTCTGCGCTGTGAAGAAACATGAGGTTGCAGTAAAGTGCTGAAAATGTATCTGAGTGTGGACATTCACTTATATCAAGTCATAGGCCTAAGGCCAGGGAATGTGTGAGCAGGCCTCTGACTGGGGGAAATGTGTGAAAATGTACAGGGTTGGGACTCTGGCAGCACTAGGGTGCTGAACAAACTAGGAATGAGCTCACTAGGTGCTACAAGTGTCTTGTAGAACCACTGGGATACTGGACTCAAAGGGAAAGTCTGGAGAGTGCAGGGAACACTCAAGTGTAGGGAGACCAGATGCAGGCTGAAGTGCTCAATCACACAGGTGTAAATAACAAGTTGCTGGCATGAACCCCAGGAATCAAGCAGGTGCTGTGATGCCATCTGCTGGCTGATATACACAAGGAGTCATGGGGGGGTTGATTTACGAAAGGCAAATACACTGTGCACTACAAGTGCACTTGGAAGTGCAATCGCTGTAGATCTGAGGGGGACATGCAAGGAAAATAAAAAACAGCATTTTTGCTTGCACATGATTGGATTATAGAAATCAGTAAAGCTTCCTCTCATTTCAGGACTTCCCCTCAGATCTACAGCGACTGCACTTCCAAATGCACTTGCAGTGCACAGTGGATTTGCCTTTAGTAAATAAACCCCATAGTGTTGAAGGCAGACTAAATTCTGGATGGGGTGCACTACAAAGTCAAAGGCAGGAGTATGCGGTTTATAGACTGAAGTGCACTTGCTAAAATGCAAGTTTCTAGCAGGCATTTACAGGAAGTCACAGATAATCACTGGAGGCTGTCCATGGGAGACAATGGAAACAAACAGGGGCCACTGAGGCTCAGTGGAAACATGCACAGGAAGTCACTAGGCAGGGGAGGACTGGGCCAGGGGGCAGGGGGGCACTTTCCCCCTGGGCTGCTCTGATGCCCCGTAAAAAGGCTGCACTGCTTCTGCCACAGACATGCCCTAAGGGATTCCTGGTGAAGAGAAGTAAAAAGTCTCTGCCACTGAACTACTAAGTGCGGGTTGAAGACAAGGACAAAACGCAGCCCCCCCCCCCCCCAGCATGGATGGTGTAAACTGTGTCTGTGCAGAGGTCAGTTCCATGCCCCACTGGAGACTCTTCTCCCCCCTCCAGCCCCAACTGAGCTGTCCCAGCTCCCCCCAACCTCGCCCTGCTGGCCAGGTTAGGAACCCCGATTTAGAAGGTGAGTAGAGAGTACCTGGAGCGAAACTTCAGCCTGGAATGGGGGTCATATACTGGAAGATAAGAACAGCGCCACTCTAAGTGCAGTAAACTCAGTACTTTATTTAACATCTAATAATGCTGGGTACTCACAAGATAAAACGATAAAAAAGCATGATGAATGTGTATAAAAGATCCATTATTCCGGTGTCTGGGCGAGGAGGGGCTGGTGTGCTCCAAACAAGTCCGTCCGACTGCGGGAGTAAGCGGTATCCGGACCCCAAGGACACCTGCAACGCCTCCGGCGGCGGACTTCCGGGTTGGGCGTAGACCGTGGGCGTGATGACGTAGGCGACGCGTTGTCGGAGCATGCGCTCCTTCCTCAGGCCTATGAACCCGCCATCTTGGAGAAGGGCATTATATAGGGGAGGGACGCTCGGCTGCCGCAGGGTCCTAGGAGGAGTCCAAAGCGGCAAATACCCTCACTAAGGACACCTGGACGGCAGTTCGAGCCTAAGAGCTAAGTGGGTATGGTTAAATATATACACACAGAGTATACATAAATAGATCAAAGTGGTCATATACTACAAACAACAGGATTACTAAAAGAAGAAATTGGTAATCATGATAAATAGAAACCTAATAGTAGGAAGTATTGTATCTGGAACCGATCCTAATGGCAGCAAAAAATAATAAATAATAAAATAATAAATAAATAAAAAATAATAAAAAATAATAAATATAATAAAGTTGAAAATGGATGATGGAAAGCTGGATTCAAATAGTAAGAATTGCTATGGGGAAAATAAAAAAAATAAAAAAATAAAAAATAAAAAATAATAAATAATAAAAAAATGTGTATAAATAAAAATAAAAATAATTATAATAATAAAAATAAAACTAATAATGATAATGAAAATGAAAATAAAAAAAAAAATAAAATAAAATAAAAATGGAAATAAAATTGAAATAAAAATAATAATAATAATAATAATAAAAAAAAAAAAAAAAAAACGAATAAAACTAAATGAAACCTGATGGAATAAATTTGAATGGATGGAGCTAGTGACAATTTAAATAAAAAGAAGGGGAGTGGTAAGCATATAGCATACACTCTCGCAACCTTCTTTTAAATGTGAAGAAGGGGAACTGTGTGCACATGCAAACAGTGTCGCAACCTTCATTCACTAAGATGGTAAAACATATAGGTTGTGAATTATAAATTTATTATGTATCATACATAGACTGAAGTTAAAATAAAAATAAATAAGATAGTAATATTAAAAAGTTCTAATATGAAAGGAGTGATAAGTAGTGTCCAATTCAAGGGAAACTAAATGTATCATAGCACAATGACAGAGGATCATCCATTTCTCACTCCCCTTGTTGGAGTAACCCTAATCTTCCGCATGGCTGGTGAGACCCCAATGGGTCAGGAGCCTCATACCAGGGAGTTGGTCTCTACTTCCTCGTTAAGGCCCCCAGGTGCCAAAGTGTCTAATGTATATATCCAAAAAGCTTCTCTTTGGCACAGCTGTTTGAAGCGTTGGGCTGCTGAAGGCATGGCGGGTATGGATTCTAAAACCCAGACTCGTAACCCTAGAGAGGAATGATCATGGTGGGTCAAAAAATGGCGGGGAACACTGTGCTTGTCATTACCTCCTTCCACAAACCTACGGTGCTCACCAAACCTCTTCCTTAGTGTGCGAATGGTCCTGCCAACATAAAACAAGCCACAAGGGCATGTTAAACAATCTCCAAATTCTCCAAGATGGCGGGTTCATAGGCCTGAGGAAGGAGCGCATGCTCCGACAACGCGTCGCCTACGTCATCACGCCCACGGTCTACGCCCAACCCGGAAGTCCGCCGCCGGAGGCGTTGCAGGTGTCCTTGGGGTCCGGATACCGCTTACTCCCGCAGTTGGACGGACTTGTTTGGAGCACACCAGCCCCTCCTCGCCCAGACACCGGAATAATGGATCTTTTATACACATTCATCATGCTTTTTTATCATTTTATCTTGTGAGTACCCAGCATTATTAGATGTTAAATAAAGTACTGAGTTTACTGCACTTAGAGTGGCGCTGTTCTTATCTTCCAGTATATTGCAAGTTTCTTCTCCACTTGAGAGTCAGCAGCCTTCTGGAGTGCACAGACCGGTGCTTCTTATGGACTTTTTGGACTTTGCCACACAACATCCAGGTCCGTGCATCTTCCCACTATAATTTTCCTAGGAGGCTATTGAGGTTCATTTTGAGTCCTGTTGCGCCAGTTTTTTTATGTTTGGAATGGGGGTCAGGAGGAGGCCGGGAAGAGGTAGAGTGGTGGGGGGGGGCAGAGTTTTCTGCACCATGGCCCTCTGGTTCGTACTTTCCCCCTGGGCCGAAAGTTGCCAGTCAGCCCCTGTCACTAGGAGACACAAGTTGCTCAAGCAAATTATGCATCAGCTCTTGAAGAAAAAGCCTGACCATGGATTGGCTAAAGCAGCAGCTGCCACTGACTATGTGCCAACAGACTCATACAGGGGAGAAGACCTGGCTCTACAAGATGACACAGGTGAGCATGACAGAGGGGGTGTAAAGGTCTGTTTAGAAAGACAGGAACTCATTTTGCCCAAGTTTTGACCTGGATTCCAACTATTCACTTGGTTGGTATATCAAACATTTAGTCCTCATGCACACAGGGCATTTTTACAGCTGCTTTTTGGAGAGTCAGGCATTTTTCTGTTGCAGCCTAAAAACGCCCTTCCATGTTATTCTATGGCCTCATGTACACACAGATTTTTTAAAGCTGTAAGTGGCATAGGCGTTTTTAGGCTGCAAAAAAAAAAAAAAACAGGGCTAGCGCATTCTGAGGACCAGAGTTACAGCTGTAAAAACGCCTGATGCTGCTAAAGGCTGCTAAACACGGCTTAAAGGCCACATACTGCATTAGGCCACGTCAAGTGTTTTTTTTTTTTTTTGACATGTCAAAATCAATGGTTCCCTATGAGAACCCATTGATTTGAAAGGAAGTCGCATCCAAGTCGGATCATGATGATTTGACTTGTGATTTGAGGATCTTGAAGGGAACTCCACGCCAAAATGTAAATAAAAAACGGTGTAAGGTCACCCCCAAGTTCCATACCAAGCCCTTTGAGTCTGGTATGGAGCTTGAAAGGGAACTCCACTCCCCCCCAAAACCTATACCAGATCCTTATCTGGGCATGCAGCCCGGCACGTCAGGAAAGATGAGGGGACGAGCGAGCGCCCCCCCCGTACCATACCAGGCCACATGCCCTCAACATGAGGGGATGGGTGCATTGGGGCAAGGGGGCTCTGCACCCCCCACCTCAAAGCACCTTGTCCCCATGTTGATGATAGGGACAAGGGCCTCTTCCGGACAACCCTGGGTGAAGGTTATGGGGGTCTGCGGGCAGGGGGCTTATTGGAATCTGGAAGCCCCCTTTACCAGGCAGCCCCAGATCCCGCCCCCCCCTGTGTAAATGAGTATGGGGTACATTGTACCCCTACCCATTCACCCCAAAAAAGGCTGTGTAGTGTAAATAATGACAAGAGATTGTTTTGGAAGTCCTTTATTAAAAATCTTCCTTCGATCTTCTCCCTCAGGTCTTCCGTGCCTCCAGTCTTCTCCGCCCCCAACCTGGTCCTCCTCCGACGCTGTCTCCCGTGATTATGCCAGTTCCACTCTTTGCTGCTTCTTATACAGCCATGGGGCATGGCCACCTGGTGACGTCACCCGGAGACCCCGTCCCTTGTGTCGTCACATGACACGTGACAACACAAGGGTGGGGTCTCTGAATGACATCGCCAGGTGGCCACACCCCATGGCTATATAAAAAACGCAAAGAGTGGAGCTCGCACAGAAGGACTTCTCAAAACCGTCTCGTCATTATTTGCAGTACACTGCCTTTTTTCGGGTGAATGGGTAGGGGTACAATGTAGGGATCGACTGATTATCGGCAACACCGATATATTGGGGGCCGATATGTTCTTTCCCCGATATATCGGAATCGGACTCTGAAGTTACCGATATTGCCAATATTTTCGTGACGTCATTCCGTATGTTGTTCTGCCTTCTAAGACCGCCTCCCACGCCTGCGCGGCGCATACGTGACGTCATTTCACCGCACGCTGCACACGTTCTGCCTTCTAAGACCGCCTCCCATGCCTCAGACAGCCCACTGTGCATCACAGTGCTCACGGTGCCAGCCACAGGCAGCCACCCACAGGCCCTGCCCTCAGCCACCCACCACAGGGTGCCAGCCACCAGCCATCTGACCCACAACAGAACAGGGTGCCAAGCCAGCATCCAGCCACCCACCACACAACAGGGTGCCAGCAGCCAGCCACCCACCCAACCCACAACAAGGTTCCAGCAAACCAGCCACCCAGATGACACCAAGCCAGCCACCCACCACCGTGACCACACACTGTTCCAGCAAGCCAGCCACCCACACAACAGGGTAACCCCAAGCCAGCCACACACCACAGTGTTCCAGCAAGCCAGCCAGCCACCTACCACAGTGTTCCAGCAAGACACCCACCCACCCTCCACAGTGTTCCAGCAAGCCAGCCACCCACCACAGTGTTCCAGCAAGCCAGCCACCCACAACAGGGTGACCCCAAGCCAGCCACCCACCACAGTGTTTCAGCAAGCCAGCCATCCACAACAGGGTGACACCAAGCCAGCCACACACAACAGGGTGACACCAAGCCAGCCACCCACCACAGTGTTCCAGCAAGCCAGCCACCCACCCACCACAGTGTTCCAGCAAGCCAGCCACCCACAACAGGGTGACACCAAGCCAGCCACCCACCACAGAGTGACACCAAGCCAGCCACCCACCACAGTGTTCCAGCAAGCCAGCCACCCACAACAGAGTGACTCCAAGCCAGCCATACTGCCAGGCATCATCCACTGACCCGCAACAGGGTGACAGCAGCCAGCCACCCCACAACAGGGTGCCAGCAAGCAAGCCACCCACACTGCCAGGCGTCAGCCACCGACCCACAACAGGGTGTCAGCAACTCAGCAAGTCACCCACACTGCCAGGCGTCAGCCACCGACCCACAACAGGGTGACAGCAGCCAGCCACCCCACAACAGGGTGCCAGCAAGCAAGCCACCCACACTGCCAGGCGTCAGCCACCGACCCACAACAGGACGAGAGGATGTCAATGTACGCCCTCCCAGCAATTTAGGTGTCAGGAACGCTCCCTGTGCACACTGAAGTGCTGTCAAGATTCTGCCACCTAAGGGTTAACCTAATGCAGACTAATTCCAGTAATTGGCAACAGGCTGCCTTATTTAAACACCTCAGCAGCACTGTGTCTTTGCTGTCTGATCTGCAGCTTCTCCTGTGTTCCTGAACCTGAAACCTGTTGTATCCAGTTTGATTCCTGTTTGACCTCCTGGCTTGTCCCTCACCTCGCTTGTCTGCTACCCGCCCTGACTTCGGCTTGTTTGTGACCACTCTTCTACCTTATCTTTGTCTGTTTATCTGCCCCCGGATTCTGACCTGTTCACCTTCTGGCAGGGCAACCCCGAGGACCACGACCTGGTGCTATACACGCAGCGAAATCCATCCTCACCATCAGAGGCTCTGGTGAATACCGGTTGGCACTTAGATTCCACACCTCGGGTTAGCCTGCTTCTACTGCCTGGGTGACTCCTCTTTGTCAGGCTACCCTCTGCTCGCCTCCAGAGTCCTGACAGTATCAGACTTCTGACGCATCTACCTCAAGGAGGTAAGGTAAGGTGGGATCAGGGTGTCTCAGGATGGGAGCAGTAGTAAACAGCTTTTTCAGGACTGAGAAGGTGGTCTGGGCTTTAGGGGACCAATGGACGCGAATGTTATGCTTGGTAAGCTGTGTGATAGGTGAGATGATGGTAGAGAACCCCTTAATGAATCTCCTGTAGAAATTTGCAAATCCCACTAATTTTTGCACTCCCTTTTTGTCAGATGGAGCCGGCCAATCCAGGATAGCAGAAACTTTTTGAGGATCCATCTTAATTCCTTCAGTGGCTATGATCAGGCCCAAGAACTGGATGCTTTGCTGTTCAAATTCACATTTCTCGGCTTTATCATAGAGTTCATGTTGGCGGAGGTGGCCGAGAACGTTCCTGATGTGCTCCCGATGCTGGGTCAGAGACACAGAAAAGATTAAAATATCATCTAAATAGACAATTATGAAGGTGTCAAGCCGGTCTCTAAAAATGTTGTTTACAAAATGCTGGAATGTAGCCGGGGCATTGCAGAGGCCGGAGGGCATCACCAGGTACTCGAAATGCCCAAATCTGGTACGGAACGCCATTGTCCACTTCATGGATACGAACAAAATTGTAGGCCCCACGTAGGCCTAATTTAGTAAACAAAACAGCAGACCTTAATCTCTGAAATAGTTCTGGAACCAAGGGGAGAGGATAGTAGTTTTTAACCGTGACTTTATTCAACATTCTGTAATCCACACAGGGGCAGAGAGAGTGATCCTTTTTTTCTACAAAAAAGATTCCTGCTGGTGAAGTAGAGGGGTGGATGAAACCCTTCTTTAAGCTCTCGTCCTTGTATTCCTGAAGAACCAGCAACTCCCGTTTGGATAACGGGTAGATACGACCAAACAGAATCTCGGCCCCTGGAAGAAGCTATTGTGGACTGCAGGAAGAGAGGAAACCTGTTACAGTACCTTGTCAAATGGAAGGGTTATGGTCTAGAAGAAAACTCTTGGGAGCGTGAACGAAATGTCCATGCTATGGAACTTATCCAGGCTTTCTTTCGCAGTCACCCACAAAAGAGAAACCTACTGGGCACCCGTAGGTTGCCCTAGGGGGGGCAATGTCAGGAACACTCCCTGTGCACACTGAAATACTGTCATGAGTCTGCCAGCTAAGAGTTTACCTAGTGCAGACTAATTTCAGTAATTGGCAACAAGCTGCCTTATTTAAACACCTCAGCAGCACTGTGTCTTTGCTGTCTGATCTGCAGCTTCTCCTGTGTTCCTGAACTTGAAACCTGTTGTATCCAGTTTGATTCCTGTTTGACCTCCTGGCTTGTCCCTCACCTCACTTGTCTGCTGCCCGCCCTGACCTTGGCTTGTTTGTGACCACTCTTCTGCCTTATCCTTGTCTGTTTATCTGCCACTGGATTCGGACCTGTTCACCTCCTGGCAGGGCAACCCCAAGGACGCAGCGAAATCCATCCTCCCCATCAGATGCTCTGTTGAAGACCAGTTGGCACTTCGATTCCGCACCTCAGGTTAGCCTGCGTCTTCTGCCTGGGTGACTCGTCTGTGCTCCATACCTCGATGAGCTAGAGGCTACCCTCTGCACGTCAGGCTCGCCTCCAGAGTCCTGATATTATGTCAGCGCTGTATCCGTCATTCGGCTATAGTGCGGGCATCAGCTAGTTAAAAATTTCTACAGGTTATCAGTTTAGAGTTACAGAGGAGGTCTAGTTCTAAAATAATTGCTCTCTGTCTCTGATGTTTGCTGCGATACCTCGCATGTGGCGCAAACACCATTTACATGTGAGCGTGACCTACGTATGCATTCACCACTGTGCACGAGCCGGGAGGGGGGGAGGGGTTAATTTGTTTATTTTTACACTGTCCCTTTTTTATTACTTTTATTGGTATCACAAGAAATGTAAACATCCCTTGCGATAGCAATACACCATGACAGGTCCTCTTTATGGAGAGATCTGGGGTCTATAGGACCCCAAATCTCTCTTCTACTTTTAAAAGCAAAAGATCCTAAAAAACATTTTTGATCTTCTGTTTTAAAAAATAGTATTGTTTACGTGGGTCATGTGATATAAAATCTGATCATTATAACTTATTACTAAAAGGCGGTGTCTGAATTATCAATAGAATTATTACGTAGTGCCTCCAGCTGATTACGGCAAATAATTTAATAACTAAAGAAAAAACCCAATCAATTTTGTTCAGACAATAGTATACCACAGCAATTTCCTGAGTTCTTGAAGCTTATGGTGATTTCTTACCAATATATAAATATCTCCCAATTAAATTAATAAATAAAGATAATTTATTAAAATACAAGTACTGTATAGTTATATATTTACATACAAAACTAAATTTACTGGTGATTCATATTCCATACATACAATCAAAGATATGTTGCACAGTTGCAATGTGATTACCCTATAAATTTTAGAAACCGAAAACAGAAGTAGATACACCCAGACAGAAAGTAAGATTAACCATGATTTAAAATATCAAAAACAAAATGCCTGACCGCTCTTAAGACAATTTCTCACTTTCTGTGGCCGTAGAAAGAAACTTCTCTCAAAGAGCAACATACTATTATACCCAAATACAGTATGCTCTAAATTCAATAAATCTGCTAAATTAGCATTAACCTTATACAAAACAAATTCAATTCATAAAATCGATTAATTAAGTGGGGAAAAAGTTAACATATAAATTTGCTCTACCCAATGTAAACTATCATATAGAATTTCAGACAGTACAATACAGTTCCTACTATCTTGGAAGCAAATGTGTTAAGGAAAAAAGTCTATATCTCACCACTCCTTCCAAGGGAAAAAAAAAATGTTCAAGGTGTGGTGATTCGTCTTAACAGCAAGAGATCAGCAAGGTGGGCAGTGGTCAATGGGCGTGGCCTTTTCTGGGTCATCTAGCAGTCTTTTCCAACGTCTCTCCTTTAGGTGTGTTTTTTTTTCAAGGTTTCCTCTTTTATATGGTCAGGAACTATTGATTGTATTGACCACTCCCCAACCATTATTGACTGTCTCCTCAGTGGGGGTTTCAGAAGTGGGCAGTAACTGGTCATCTCTCACCTGCCCATTGGCTAACAGTTCAGTTACATCATTGGAATTGGGATTGTCCTATAATGTGATATGGGGATTTGCTGTAAACCATATTATTAATATGAATCATATTTTTGGGGATCTAGTGATTTCCGCTTTTATAACATTCCAGTACCTTGTCCCAAGATCGCATTCTTTGCTGGTAGTATAATTATTAGTAGCTCCATTAATTATTCCTGTAGGAAACTCTTTAATCCATTTTTCCATAATCTTTTTGCAAAATTTTAATTACAATGCATTCATAGGGATAGATCATGCCCTTTGTAGTTTATAGCTTCATTGGACACTAATTATGATTTGGTGGGTGAGCCATCTCTGTTGATTAGTTATTCATTTTTTTTTCTTTAAATGATGGGAATCTCCCTTGAAGATTTATACAAATTCATCCCATGTATTACTTTTAATTAATTACTCCTGTTATGCATTATCCTTTACATAAAACAACATCAAAATTCAATATGTAGTGATAACCGGATATATATAATATATATATATATATATATATATATATATGTACATATACTATATATATGCATACACATCCAATAATTAGTCACAAACTTTTATCTAGGCTTGTATTTTCAGCTGTGTCAATACTGGATGTCCCAGGGCTAGATATTTTCATCCTTAGAACAACGAGGACAGTCTATTGCTTTGCTTCTCTGTTAATGAAGTTTCATCTTTAACTTTGAGTTTCAAGTCCTTATCACATCTTTTTATTTACAGATCTCGAAGGTGGGGACTGTTCAGTATTGTCAATTGTGACTGACTAGATACCCAAGCTTGTAGCTTAATTTGCGCTGTCAAGAGTTTGTCAACATAATTGTATGGGGGCCCAATCTCTCAAGGTTTCCTTTCCTGCCCTTAATTGAACTAATCAGCCGCCCAGATCACTTTTAGCAGAAGGTCTGGCATCTGAGGGAAAAAGGAATACCAGGGTACTGCATCTAACTGCAGCCATAACTCTGGTATTAAATGTCAAAGTAATGATGTATTTTCCCAGGTATGCAGTTGGCAAGTAGTTATAGTTTTATTGCTAGATTCTTTTTTTGTCCTGTGTGTGGCACTATAATCCTTCACAATGAAAACTCATTATTCATTTTTTTTTTCCAGGAAAAAAAGTGTCCTTTCTTAGTCTGCATTTTTATTTTAGCTCTTGTAGCTGACTGACAAATACAAACTATTAAGTATTTTTAACAACCTACCAAAAACATTAAAGCAAAATGATGTTAAAATAAACAGTTACATACAGCAGTTTTAACTTTTACCAAACATATTCTATTTCTAAACTTTTTTTTTTTTTTTAATTTTGGATATAGCAGAGGAGGGTTATAACGCCTGTCAGATTTTTTTTTTTTTTTTTACCATCTGTGTCCCATTGGGGAGATTTCCCTTCATTTCCTGTCCCATAGCCAAACAGCAAGTAAATATAGGGAATTCCTTGGGGACCCCCAGGCCACCAGAACTATTCTATGTCCCCATTGGAAGATTTCCCCTCTATTATTTTTCTGGGGACAACGCAAAATTTGTGATTTTCTTTTACTTTCATTTTCAATGATAACAGTAAACAGGACAAATAAAGAGGGTGAATATCTCTTTAATGGAGGGGGCACAGGCAGCAATGAAAACCGACAGGTGTTGTAATACAAAACAAAACGTTTTCTCTTTAGTTATACTTTAAGCAAAGATAAAAAGTGCTATCTATACTTGGCTCAACAGAGCCAATAAATCTATAAACCAATTATAATAAACACACCATTATATAAACCCCAGTATATATATGTTAAAAAGTAACAGCAAAATGTATTTTCTGTACTATCAGTTCTTTAGACTGAGAAAACTAGTTTATAAAGGAGACTACAAAATAAACTAAAACTTTTGGACTAAAATATTAAGCTAGGAAATTATGTTTTTCTGATAGAAAATGTGCAATCCCATAAACACACCCACAGTGATAAAATGGTTTCTTTAGTAAAACAGTCAGATTTTCCACTTGTTTCAGCTTTTTGTAAGGTGTATTATTGCTTAAGAGTACATTCTGACTTTTCATGCTTTGTATACATTTACTGTATGTATTTATTTATGTATGTATGTATGATGGTCAGGATTAACCACTTACCGACCGCCGCAAGTACATACACCGCGGCGGTCAGCCCCTCCTGGGCAAAGTGACGTATCGGTACGTCACTCACCCGCGAGCCAATAGGGGGCGAGCGCGCGCCGATGGGGGTTCACTGCCATCACCGCGCGAGTGACCGGCGGCTCCGATGTCCGCCGGTCACTCGCGATCTCCCGATGGAGAGGGAGAAAGGCAGGCAGCTGATGTAAACATAACCACCTGTCATTCTCCCTGGTGTAACGGCAGAGATCATACGGTCCCTGTGGTTACATATGTTTCTGTGGTTACATCAAAAGCCATGCCCCTTGACAGTTAGAAGCACGCCCCTAGGGACACACTTAACCCCTGGATCTCTAATAAAGTTAACCCCTTCCTTGCCAGTGTCATTTTTACAGTAACAGTGCATATGTATAGCACTGATTACTGTAGTAATGTCACTGGTACCCCTAAAAGTGTAAAAAATGTCAATCAAGGGTTCGATCTGTCCGCCGCAAAGTCGCAGTCCCGCAAAAAAAATCGCAGATCGCCGCCATTACTAGTTAAAAAAAAACAATAAAAATAACATAAATCTTTCCCGTAGTTAGTAAACGCAATAACTTTTGCGCAAACCAATCAAAATACGCTTATTGTGATTTTTTTCACCAAAAATATGTAGCAGAAAACAAATTGCCCTAAAATGTTAAAAAAATTAGATTTTTACATTTTTTTGGGAGGAATTTCATATAATAAAATGTGAAAAATATTGTTATTTTTTAAAAATTGTTGCTCTTTTTTTGTTTATAGCACAAAAAGTAAAAATTGCACAGGTGATCAAATACCACCAAAAGAAAGCTCTGTTTGTGGGAAAAAAAGGGCATCAATTTCATTTAAGTACAGCGTCGCACGACCGCGCAATTGTCTGTTAAAGTAACGCAGTGCCGAATCGCAAAATAGGCCCTGGTCTTTGAGCAGCCAAATCCTCCAGGGCTTAAGTGGTTAAAAATACAAATAAAAATAGGAGTTAGTATACATTCTCAATTTTCACCAGCAGGTGGAGCTTTAGAATCCCTTTACATTTTTCTGTATCTCCTTACCATCTGTATCTCCTTACCATCTGTTTAAAAAAAGGCTGTTGGTTACGGAGGTCTAGAAATCCTTTGTCACATACGACAAACTATATATACCACCAAACAAAAGGTTTGGATGTAAAAAACTATTCGGTTTTATTAATACAAAATGTTTTAAAGCAATATAAGCATTTTTTTTTGTCAATTTGCAGTATGTATAGAATTATGCATTCTTCATTAAATAACTTGTAATGTGATTTTTGTCTTTGGCGATGATTATTTATGTTTAATTTTTCTGTTATTTTTCATGTGCCGCATCCAGAAATATATCTCCTGAAAAAGCTATTTTTTTAGCGAAACATGTAGAGTAAAACTGGATTTTCTGCCTGAAATACTGTAAATGTAAAAGCTTTCCTTTAAATATTGCTTTTAAACATTTTGTATTAATAAAACCAAATCAGTTTTATACAAAACCTATTGTTTGTTGTATTAGCACCTTAAAAACCCTACATTGTGTATCTATCCATTTTTTTACATTTTTTGGAGTGTGGTGCAGTTGACTCTTGGACACTTATCTCTACTATTTAATACAATATTTATATACCATCAGTTTATGCACTTGAGACCAACTATGGTACCAGTGTTACCAACCTGCCTAAGTGAAATTCACTGATAGAGCCAAATGTTTTAACGACCGTTCAAAAAAGTACATAAAATTACTATTTTCAGTGCAAATATCAATATTTAGGCTACAATTATGTAGCTAGTGCTTTAACCCTCCTCTTATGTTAGCTTTCTGTTATTATCCATGATGTTAATGGGTCGGTTTTGACCCGTGTCTTAAATCAGCCATAAAATACCCTCTCAATTATTTATCATCCAATTTGTTTCTTACCTCTTGGTTACCTTGTTAGGCTTCTTTATCCTTGAAAAGATTGGTTTTAATATTTTTGGTGTGACCCCTTAGACCTTTCTTTTAATAGCATACCTCTCATTTTCAAATTTAAAAAATGGTAAAATAAAGTCAGCAACTCTGAAATGTATTGGTCCTATGTTTCTTCCCTTTATTTAGAGAAGCAGACAAGCAGGCAAAGAGATAGGCCCCTCTCTAACTACAGCTCACAGGGTTGAGAGGTGATTGGCTGTCAGTGTTACTAAGCAGAGAGAGTGTTTATGATTTCAGTTTTGGCACTTATTAGTGTCCTAAAATCCTATATTATAACTGGGTCAGAATTGACACTAACACCATAAACGTCTTAATTTTCACCACAGTATTTTATAATTTAGTGAAAAGGATTCTTTTTCTATTACATTGTTTAAACAGAGGTTCCTGACAAAGTAAAAAAATCTTGATGCAATAAACAAATTTATGTGATAATTATAGACATTCAAAACCTGAAAACGGGTCGGTTCTGACCCTAACATAAGAGGAGGGATAAGCAATGTGTTTAACTTATAACAAAAGGCAAAAAACATGTTTCTTCTTTTACATGAAGGTCAGGTTAATATAACCAAACAGATTTCCCCCTCACATCAGAGTCTACAGGGTTCCCCTTTATAGTACAAGGGTGAACTGATGACCCTGGGTGACCCTGATGTAAAAGAGAACACTGTGGAATGTGATGTAAAGGGGAAATCTGTGGAGTCTGATGTAAAGGGAAATTCTGATGTAAGGGGTCTCTGGTCACCAGAGACACACATACACTTCCACAGAGCTCCACTTTACATCAGAGTACACCTTTACATCGGACCTTTACATCGGTTCAGTGGAACCCTAGGGCTCCCAATGAGGTTGCTAGGGGTTTCTTGAACAATAGGCAATTTCTGCCTCTCAGATAAGTTTCCAATGACACCATTGTTTCCTTTAGCTATCTGTAAGGGGGTAATTCCTCCCAATGAGGACAAGAGTAAGAAGCATTCTTCCCACTGACTGTCACACTAATGTGTCATGAGTTGTGGGTTTTTAATTTTAAGCAGGAGTTCGCCAAGGCCAGAAATTTATTTTAAGGGTTCCTCTGTGTTGAAAAGGTTGAGAAAAGCTGCCTTAGTGTATTATTCACTCCCTGTACCCCTCCCCCAGACTTTGTGTGGCCTAGCTGGCTGAGAGCTGCCACTGATCTGACCTAAGTGACCTCCTCCCCACTCTTCCATGCAGTCAGACACGGTCCACTCCACAAAGTCCGGGCAGCTCGGCAATAGATGTGTGTCTAATGCTAATGCTGAAGTGAGTGGCCTCTCACCACTCCCCCCCCCCCCTTCCCAGCTAGAACAGTGCCTACTGCCCAGCTGAATATTAGGACAGTGAGTCCTCCCCTGTTCATTATCCCCATCCTATTACATGCTCTGCAGCACAATCTCAGCAAATTTAATTTGTAGTTTTCTTTGGCAGAATAAAAATCTATACTTGGCAACATAAAAAGCATTCAGTGTAGATTTAGGATGGCAGAGAGATTGGGGGAGGAGCTCTGACGTGAGCTGAGGCTCAGGCTGGAGTAGGCGAGCCAATGTCCGAGCCCCCGCTTCAGCATGATGTGTACAGCGAGCCACGCTGAAGGGAGAAGGTGTCCGGCTATCTGAATGCATAGCAGGCGGGAGTTCTGTGCTGCCGGGCCCTGGGCTTTCTGACTTTCCTCCTTTGATGCCCAGACTCTCTGACTCCCCTCCTGCCTCCACCGATACCCAGGCTTCCTGAATCACCTACTGCCTCCACCGGCAGAAGCCGTGACAGAATGAGAGCGTTTTAAAGGTCTCTTCCTCCATGAACTGGTGCTTAGTAACTGGTAAGCCTGCTTTCAGGGGGATCTAAGAGAAGGCTGACTGAGGGAGCTTATTGAAGGAGGGATATCATCGGGAGGTCATCTGAGCCATTCTAGCATATTACTCTCCTTCTGGCTTCATCCCTTGGGGGGTCCTTTGGAGAAGACTCTGCATTTGGACTAAGAAGGTAAAGACTCTAGCAGAGACAGATGGTTCCTTTATAATTGCCAACATATGTTTCACGGTCTGGAGTCAGGCTCGGAGGCCAGTAGTTATAGTAGCGGAGCAGCACCCACCTGCAAGCTAGAAAGATATTAACACCGGTCACGCTGGCTGATGACACGGGTTCACCTGAGGTGCGGAGTCTAAGTACTAATCGGTATTCACCAGAACTCCTGAAGGTGGAGATGGGCTTGGCTGCCTGTTAGTACCAGGTCGCGGCTGTCAGGATTGCCCCACCAGGAGGTGAGCAAGCAGGGGTCCTGTAGCAGATAAAGTAGGCAGGGATTCGGCAGAAGCGCAGTCAAGGAACAAGCCAAAGGTCGGTAACGAATAGTTGCAAAGATATGGACGGCAGCAGGAGAGACAAGCGAGATATTGGCTGGAGAAGGCACAATATTCTTGCAACCAGGAAGTGCAGAGACATGGCTAAAATCAAGAAGTTAATGGGAGGAGAAAAGGGTTCAAGGTAGCTAAGATTCACGGCAGGATAATTCAAGGAATTGTCCAGAGAAATGTCCAGCATTCCAGGTGGCTCAGCAAGCAGAGACACCGCCAGACACTGCAGAGGTCCCAGGTTCAAGTCCAGGTCCTGACAATATGATTGTATTGCTGATGCAATCTGCATCTGATTGCTGCACACGTAGTAGCCCTCCCCTCTATATACCTTATCTTATTGCTTCTAGCTAGTGGCTCCCCCTTTCTTACTCTATAAAATGGATATCAGCATCTCTACAAAGGAACTTTTTAGAGTGCCTCCTTTGGAATGGAGACTGGAGAAGGGACCTTATCTGGTAATTGATGTAAGCAAGATATTTGGAGCTGCATGACATAAAAAGAGAAAAGGACTGAGTTTATTACTGGCCTTTGCAGGCTGTGGCTGCATCTCTCTTAACAGTAAACTGTTAAACGCTGCTACATTGCCATTAGGTATTTATGTTTCCATTCTTCCAGTCCGCAGCTGAGACCATCTGAAAATGAAAGGTAAATTTAAAAAAAGCCCCTAGCCAGGGGGGCTATCCAGCGTTACATGTCAGCAGAGACTGGTATGTTGGAAGAGGAGCTTGGTAGCCCTAGTCAAGGGGCCTCAGTGTGGTCAGGGACAGGAAAGCAAAGACCGATAACGGAAGAACTCCCAGCTCGGAGGACCAGTGGCCTGGGGGCATCTAGACCAAAAAGTACTGGAGGAAACTCCCAGGGGGGATCTTAATAGCAAAATGGAGGTCTAAAAGAAGGGAGCTTAGTCTCAGCAGCAGAAGGATATGCTAGCTTCGAGGAAGCTCAAGCAAGTATACCCCTCATTAAAGAAGCTTTAGCGAGGTTGCTGTCTAAAATGGAAACATCTTTGAAAACAGATATAGCTGCAGTCTGGGCAGACATTGGACAGGTACTTGGCCGAGTGGAGGAGAAGTAGGGGAGACTAGATGTACATGATTGATTATTGGAGGAAATGAGTAAACAGATGAAGTCGTTGCAGAGAGCTAATAGATCCCTACTAATTAAATTAGAGGATCAAGAGAATCAAAGTCAGATGAAAAATGTGCAAATAAAGGGGCCTACCGGAGAAGCATGGGGAGGAAGATCTGATAAAAGTAATACCTGGTCTTTTTAATCCTCTGCTGGGAAAGGAGCCCCCAGAAATTCTAAAAATTGACAGAGTGCATAGAGTGGGAGCATACCGAAGCCAGGCCGGGGACGCCCCAAGAGATGTGATTGTGAGATTCCATTATGTAGAGGAAAAAGACAATAATCATGGAAAAAGCCCGAAATTCAGCTGGAATTACTTTTGAAGAAGCGAATCTACAGTTATATGCCGAACTTTCAGCTGAAACTTTAGCAAGAAGGAGACTCCTCAAACCGCTGACAGAGCAAATGCGGGCTTCTAACATCTTATATCGCTGGGGTTTCCCAGCCTGCCTCAAAGGGAAAATGGGATTTTTGTACTTACCGTAAAATCCATTTCTCTGAATTCATCGACGGACACAGTGCTCCATTATATAGGGGAAAGTTTCCACGCTATTGGAGGAATTAAATAAATGACTGCAGCCTACCTCAAAAATATAGATAACTATATTTAGTGAATGTGGGGTAAAGGGAGGTAAAATGGCGCTGTCAGGCTAATAAGTAGGAAATATAAATATGTCTTATAAGTGCACTGGTGATAAAAGTGAATAAAAAATCAAGATATATAAAACTTAATGTGGTGAATCCTTAAAAAGTGTAAATATGTTTAAAAAAATTAGTAAAAAAATATATATATATTATCGTGATAAATGGGTGAGTGAGAAATTTAAGATGTAAATAATAAATTATTGAAAATCTATTCAGTGTGTGATCCTAAAGGTATAAATATGATTTCATACAAAATACATTAAATCAATAAATAAAGTGATATATTAAATAACCTCAATAAATAATTAAAGTGCTAATTAATCAAATGTAAATTGTGCTAGTGAGCCAAGCAATAAATAGCTTTGTATAAATTGGTACACAAAATCAATTCATAAATAGTGTCCCAGCAATTTAAATAACATAAATAAATAAATAAATGTAAAAAGAATATATAGAAAAATTGTCCATATAAATAGCCAAAATTAACTGGTGCTACAAATGTAATTGAGTCCCAAGATGGGAAACGAAGCAGGGATTTAACAGGAAAAAATGGATTCCAGAAGTTCCAGACTGATGGGGGTGCTCAATACAGGAATAAGTGCTCCCCTCCTATTACTCCCGCACTCACCAGATGGTGGTACCCCCACAGGGGTAATCAGCGTTTGGGGTGACTCTCAGAGGTCCCTCCGAAGGCTGGCTAGTAATCCACTTAATCCCGACTTCATATACTGTATTTTTCTCCAGGGGAAAAATTGATGAGAAATACCTCCTCTTAAAGTACTCCAATATATTTGAGAGATCCGGATGAGGAAAGAAAAAAAGGGGCTCCAATAGTGAAGTATTGCAATGAAAAGGTGCTTTATTCATATAAAATTACAATACTCACATTCATTAACAGAAAAACGGTGCATGTATGTCCTAGGGACCGCAACACCCTCGTGTAGCGGTAGTTCCGGGACGCGGTGCGTTCCACCGGCCGGATGTGCGTCTCAGTCAACAGGAAGCAGAACTGACGTAACCACGCTCTACGCGTTTTGTCATCAATGGCGTCATCAGGAGCAGCGTATGGTCACGTCAGGTCCGCCCAGTGTTATACTTCCTGGTTGCCGGGCAACGTTAATTGTGAACTCCATGGCCGCCAATAGGAAAAAACCTTTTCGGCGCGTCATGAGTTGCCGGGCAAGGACATATCTAACATTTAAAAAGGATAAAACGGACATAAATTCTATTGGTTAAAATGTCAAGCGTCATCTGTTACTAAGTGGAATTGAGATGTCTATCAATAGTGAAAGAGGATACGATGTATAAATACTAACAGAACTGTTATATATTTAAAAGGCATGATGGAATATAAACGGTGGATAAATACTAAAAATTTATATAAAATTAATATAAAAACAACTTCATTTTTAATTACTGATTGGAGATATCTTAACGATAAGTAAATGGATACTAGAAATACATATAATTGGACCGGAGTCCATTAAAGGTGCATCCGTACAGTTTTAAGGTAATAAAACAAAATATATAAAAATTATTAAATTTAATTAACGGGAAGAATATTTTATAGGAAAAACATTTTATAAGATACCATAAATGGTATGCTTTAAATTTATTTTAGAGGAGGCACGTTTATATCGTATCTATAAAGTGGGAACTACATTTAGTCATTTTTATATATAAATCTGGACCAACTACAAAAATTATTTATTGTACTACAACCTTTACATTAATAGTAGATGTGATGTTTTAAATAATGCGTATTAACTTTAATTTCCTCCCAATTTTAAATGTCCTAATTTACATAAATATTTTATATTTTAATTGGCGTGTAGGATGATGAACATAATTATTAGGAAATTTATATGGAATTAATAAATTATGTGCTTTCTAAATGTGAGGGAGGATAAAAGGTGCATATCTAATATATGTATATGGTCAAGGGAGCTGTGGGATACGAAAAGTTAAAAGGGTCTTACTATAGGCTATGTATCTGATATAAAGCAGTTTAAGTCTATATCCAAGTTGAGTCCCCCCGGCTGGAGGGACTCAAGCTGGTAAATCCAGCGTGTCTCATTCTGTGAGATCTTACGAGTTTTGTTCTCTCCCCTCCAATGTTCTTTAATGGAGTCGATAGCATAAAAGACAAGACCCTTTGGGTTTTTTCCATGTACATCGCGGAAGTGCCTTGACAAGCTATGTTTCGGGAAACCTCTTTTTATGTTTCCTATATGTTCTCTGATTCTCACTAATAGAGGCCTTGTGGTTCTGCCCACATACTGCAGTTTGCACGGACATTCAATCACGTAAGTGACGTGTGTGGTATGAGCACCCCCATCAGTCTGGAACTCCTGGAATCCATTTTTTCCTGTTAAATCCCTGCTTCGTTTCCCATCTTGGGACTCAATTACATTTGTAGCACCAGTTAATTTTGGCTATTTATATGGACAATTTTTCTATATATTCTTTTTACATTTATTTATTTATTTATGTTATTTAAATTGCTGGGACACTATTTATGAATTGATTTTGTGTACCAATTTATACAAAGCTATTTATTGCTTGGCTCACTAGCACAATTTACATTTGATTAATTAGCACTTTAATTATTTATTGAGGTTATTTAATATATCACTTTATTTATTGATTTAATGTATTTTGTATGAAATCATATTTATACCTTTAGGATCACACACTGAATAGATTTTCAATAATTTATTATTTACATCTTAAATTTCTCACTCACCCATTTATCACGATAATATATATATATATTTTTTTACTAATTTTTTTAAACATATTTACACTTTTTAAGGATTCACCACATTAAGTTTTATATATCTTGATTTTTTATTCACTTTTATCACCAGTGCACTTATAAGACATATTTATATTTCCTACTTATTAGCCTGACAGCGCCATTTTACCTCCCTTTACCCCACATTCACTAAATATAGTTATCTATATTTTTGAGGTAGGCTGCAGTCATTTATTTAATTCCTCCAATAGCGCGGAAACTTTCCCCTATATATTTACTGACACCCCTGAAAAGGTGTTTTTTCTGCTGCTATGGAGATTTTTAGCTATATAGGAAATAGAGAAATTAATATAGAAGATGTATTCAATCAAGAGAGGGCTACTACCAATCATGACCTCAATAGTCTATTTAGACAACTCAGACATGATCTTGAAAAGCAATTAAGAGTATGGTGGGATATCTCCACATTAGAGATGTATATAAAGGAAAAAATGACCCCACGCAAACTAAGATGGGAATTACATCCTAATGATGGTATAATTGACCAAGGACTCATGGAAGATTGGTTTAAATTGTTTAATAGATGTGAATCAGAACTCCTCAGACAAATTATTGGGAGGAGGAAACATAAACTAAAGGAGGTTGAAACCAATATTACTCGTTTGAAAACACTCCTTACCCCCTTCTCAACCACCAATGAATACAAAGAAAAAGAAAGAGAACTATCCCTAATCATATCTAAATATGATAAGGATTTACAATTAAAGAAACAAAAGAAATTTAACAGGGATATTCTCGACTATAAGAACGATAAAGTATATAAATGGCAGGATTCCATAAGAGATGAAGCTATGGAAATACCAGCACCCAATACTCCGATACACACATCAAGAGAGACCACACCAGATGAAGATGAACAAGAGGAAGAAGTCGAAACTCCTACTCCTAGTTTAGCTAGGAATTTCTCATTCAGGCCAACAAGAGAAAATATACAGATGGAAGAAGAGACACCAAGGAGAACGGACAACTATGAACTCCCACCAAGAAGTCCCCGAAACATCAGACCTAGAAGACCACCACCTTCGAGATATGAATCCCCCAGATATCCAATTAACATCTCAAATCGTTTCTCTCCATTAATGGATAACAGGAGAGTCTATCCCCCACGGGAATTCAGAAGGAATGATAGATTCCAAGACCACAGGAATAACAGTTTTTTTCAGGGAATGAACCGAGGGAGACCCCCCAGACAGGGAAGATGGTTCAACCCTCCGAGAGGAGGAGGATGGGGAGGACCCCCAAGACCAATGCATTTCCAAAGACCCACAGACTACGATCAAAATACCACCTATCAGAGGAACTGGAGGAACCCCTACGGATATCAACAGACTACTGGGAGGCCATACACATGGAACAACCGATGGGACGAAGGAAACGGAGGAGAGGTAAACAGGGCGGGAGGAAGAAAAAGAAGGAGAGAGTTTTAAACACGGGAATTTTTAATCTAAGTGGAATTGATTTTATACCAGAAGAATTAGCGATTTTAGATTTAGGACTGAAATATGCCCCCAATAAAAACCTGGATAAGTTTGAGGCATATATAGACCTTCAAAAATTTTTAAGAAAACTGAATGTAAAGAAGTTTTTTAATTTAAAAGGACATTCCAAATCTACAAAGGATACCCATTTTAGACACACGGAACTAAGAAATAAATCTACTTTTAACCCGAAAACACCAAACAATGAATGCATTCAGGCTTTTAAAAAGATGGTAGAATATGATTTGAAAAATCTGAAAATACGTAATAATAAAGAAAATAAGATATGGGAAACTATTGAGAGCATTGAAAAGAAGAAAGAAGTTGTAATACGCCCAGCTGACAAGGGTGGAGGTTTAGTAATTTTAAACAAACGTGACTATGAAGAAGAAATGAAAAATCTTTTAAGTGTTCCAGATACATATAAAAAGCTGAAGAAAAATCCCAGGAAAGAATATCGCAAGAAATTAGAGATGTATATCAAAAAAGGCCAAGATCTAGGAATACTCACTGAGAAGGAAGCCAGGTACCTGCTACCAAAATCAGCAAAAACCCCAGTAATCTACCACCTTCCGAAAATACATAAAAGGGTGGATAAACCCCCAGGAAGACCTATTATTAGCGGGATTGGATCTCTCTTCTCTAGACTAGGAGAATACCTAGATAAATTTCTGCAGCCCCTGGTATGCAAAGGTAAATCTTACCTGAAAGATAGCACGCAGCTATTAACAGAGTTACAGCAAGTAAAAATCGGGGAGTCATGTATTCTGGCAACAATTGATGCAAATTCATTATATACAAGTATAGACCAAAAGGATGGTCTGGACAGTGTCAGGAAGGCGCTACATGAAGAGACTGACCTTAAACATGTTCAAATAAATTATATTTTAGAAGGCCTACAACTAGCTATGGCAAAAAATGATTTCTGGTACGACAAAACCTTCTACGTACAGACAAAAGGCGTTGCCATGGGGGCCAGATATGCCCCCAGTGTTGCTAACATCTTCATGAATATGTTAGAGGAAAGAATGATATATAAGAAGAACCCACCAGAATTGTTATTCTACCGTCGCTACATTGATGACCTGATTATGGTATGGGATGGACCATTGGAGACTTTGGAATTGTTTATACACCAATTAAATGGCAACCCGTATGGAATTAATTTTACTGCAAATTTTAATACAGAAAAAATTGAATTTTTAGATCTGGAGATTTTTAAAGTTAGGGATGATGTACATACAAAAACTTTTTTTAAGCCAACGGATAAGAATGGATACATTCCCACGGCTAACTGTCATCACCCAAAATGGATCCAGAATATACCGAAAGGGCAGTACATGAGGATCAGACGGAACTGCACAGAATTAGAAGATTACGAGATACAAGCAGAGAAGCTCACTAAAAGATTTGAGGAGAAAGGATATAGTAAAACAGTATTAGAAGCAACTAAAAATAAAATCAGAGATTCACCAAGGGAGAACCTACTAAGAAAAAAGGACAAGAATAAAGATGAGGATTTTAAATGTGCTTTTATTACCGGTTTTAACAAACAATACAGGTCAGTGGAGAAGATTTTTAAGAAATACTGGCCCATTTTAAAATCTGACAAAGTTTTAACGAAGATTTTACCAAAAAAACCGAGGTTTATTTACCGAAAAGCACCTACTTTAAGAAATAAACTTGTACATAACGTGGTAGATCCACCTAAACAAGTTAGAATATTCCCTGAATTGAAGGGGTTTGTTCGATGTCGGAAATGCCTAGCTTGCAAAAATAACCCTGCACAAAAGAAAAAAAACACACATTTTAAGTCTACGGTAAACAGAAGAACTTTTCAAATAAGGGACCTAATCACGTGCCATACCACACACGTCACTTACGTGATTGAATGTCCGTGCAAACTGCAGTATGTGGGCAGAACCACAAGGCCTCTATTAGTGAGAATCAGAGAACATATAGGAAACATAAAAAGAGGTTTCCCGAAACATAGCTTGTCAAGGCACTTCCGCGATGTACATGGAAAAAACCCAAAGGGTCTTGTCTTTTATGCTATTGACTCCATTAAAGAACATTGGAGGGGAGAGAACAAAACTCGTAAGATCTCACAGAATGAGACACGCTGGATTTACCAGCTTGAGTCCCTCCAGCCGGGGGGACTCAACTTGGATATAGACTTAAACTGCTTTATATCAGATACATAGCCTATAGTAAGACCCTTTTAACTTTTCGTATCCCACAGCTCCCTTGACCATATACATATGTTAGATATGCACCTTTTATCCTCCCTCAAATTTAGAAAGCACATAATTTATTAATTCCATATAAATTTCCTAATAATTATGTTCATCATCCTACACGCCAATTAAAATATAAAATATTTATGTAAATTAGGACATTTAAAATTGGGAGGAAATTAAAGTTAATACGCATTATTTAAAACATCACATCTACTATTTATGTAAAGGTTGTAGTACAATAAATAATTTTTGTAGTTGGTCCAGATTTATATATAAAAATGACTAAATGTAGTTCCCACTTTATAGATACGATATAAACGTGCCTCCTCTAAAATAAATTTAAAGCATACCATTTATGGTATCTTATAAAATGTTTTTCCTATAAAATATTCTTCCCGTTAATTAAATTTAATAATTTTTATATATTTTGTTTTATTACCTTAAAACTGTACGGATGCACCTTTAATGGACTCCGGTCCAATTATATGTATTTCTAGTATCCATTTACTTATCGTTAAGATATCTCCAATCAGTAATTAAAAATGAAGTTGTTTTTATATTAATTTTTATATAAATTTTTAGTATTTATCCACCGTTTATATTCCATCATGCCTTTTAAATATATAACAGTTCTGTTAGTATTTATACATCGTATCCTCTTTCACTATTGATAGACATCTCAATTCCACTTAGTAACAGATGACGCTTGACATTTTAACCAATAGAATTTATGTCCGTTTTATCCTTTTTAAATGTTAGATATGTCCTTGCCCGGCAACTCATGACGCGCCGAAAAGGTTTTTTCCTATTGGCGGCCATGGAGTTCACAATTAACGTTGCCCGGCAACCAGGAAGTATAACACTGGGCGGACCTGACGTGACCATACGCTGCTCCTGATGACGTCATTGATGACGAAACGCGTAGAGCGTGGTTACGTCAGTTCTGCTTCCTGTTGACTGAGACGCACATCCGGCCGGTGGAACGCACCGCGTCCCGGAACTACCGCTACACTAGGGTGTTGCGGTCCCTAGGACATACATGCACCGTTTTTCTGTTAATGAATGTGAGTATTGTAATTTTATATGAATAAAGCACCTTTTCATTGCAATACTTCACTATTGGAGCCCCTTTTTTTCTTTCCTCATCCGGATCTCTCAAATATATTGGAGTACTTTAAGAGGAGGTATTTCTCATCAATTTTTCCCCTGGAGAAAAATACAGTATATGAAGTCGGGATTAAGTGGATTACTAGCCAGCCTTCGGAGGGACCTCTGAGAGTCACCCCAAACGCTGATTACCCCTGTGGGGGTACCACCATCTGGTGAGTGCGGGAGTAATAGGAGGGGAGCACTTATTCCTGTATTGAGCACCCCCATCAGTCTGGAACTCCTGGAATCCATTTTTTCCTGTTAAATCCCTGCTTCGTTTCCCATCTTGGGACTCAATTACATTTGTAGCACCAGTTAATTTTGGCTATTTATATGGACAATTTTTCTATATATTCTTTTTACATTTATTTATTTATTTATGTTATTTAAATTGCTGGGACACTATTTATGAATTGATTTTGTGTACCAATTTATACAAAGCTATTTATTGCTTGGCTCACTAGCACAATTTACATTTGATTAATTAGCACTTTAATTATTTATTGAGGTTATTTAATATATCACTTTATTTATTGATTTAATGTATTTTGTATGAAATCATATTTATACCTTTAGGATAACACACTGAATAGATTTTCAATAATTTATTATTTACATCTTAAATTTCTCACTCACCCATTTATCACGATAATATATATATATATATTTTTTTACTAATTTTTTTAAACATATTTACACTTTTTAAGGATTCACCACATTAAGTTTTATATATCTTGATTTTTTATTCACTTTTATCACCAGTGCACTTATAAGACATATTTATATTTCCTACTTATTAGCCTGACAGCGCCATTTTACCTCCCTTTACCCCACAGTGCTCCATTAATCATAACTAGTGAGTTATATTGCCTCCTCCAGGAGTAGGACTAGGCAGAACAATAAACGCCTGGCTACGCCCATGGGCTGTCCTCAGAGCTTTCTTAGAGGCTTGGTCTGCAGACCAATTCCTAAGCCACAGCACACGCCTAATCACCACCACTAAACAGAAAGTTTGGACAGCACAGGAGCTGTATCTAAAGCTGCATCACATATAAACTGCAGCACATGGACCAACTGGTCCGCTAAATCAACATAAGCAGCGGGGACCTGCTCACCCCCCAGGCCCTGGCGCAAAAGCTTGGCCCATTCAGTTAGGGTCTGAGACGCCAGGGCTGAGGCAAAGACTGTCCGCAATGCTGAACCAGCCATAGTAAACATGCTGCGTGACCCAGCCTCCGCTTTCTTGTCAGCCTGGTCCTTAAAGGATGGGGATTTCTCTACTGGGATCATGGTTGCTTTATTCAACCTGGGAACAGGAGGGTCCACCACTTTAAAAGTGACTCCTCAAAAGGATAATGTACAGAAAAACTTTTGGGGACCACAAAGGGTAATTTTGGTTGTTCCCATTCCTTACAGGAAAACCTGTCAAAATAAGGCACATAAGGAAAGACCTTTGGAGCATGATGCAACTTGTGTGTACCACTGACACAGCCATGTACGTGGCTACATCAGCTACATTCTCCATTTTTAAAGTCTCACGCACTGCAGTGATAAGTGCGTCTACCAGTGCTTTTTCATTCTCTGCTGCAACCATGGAGGAATCATCCTCACTATCAGATGGCTCAGGGGGTGTGATATTGAATCCCCCTGGACGAGCCACATCCACGGCGGCATCAGGCTCAGAATCAGAAGAGATAGCCTGAGCAGGGGAAAGTGGGGGAGGCTTCCTCCTGGGCCTTCGCCCACACGCCACTTCCACCTGGGACACTAAGGACTGCAGGACCGCCGTCAGTGTAACCATGGAAAGCTGGGGTTCTAAGGGACTTGCCACTTCCATGGGGGAGTCAGTGGGGGAGATGTGACCCTGAGGCTCCATAAGGAAATGAAGACCTTGCAGTACAAAAATGATCTTTTGGCACTACTAAAGGATTCCCTCAAGGCCCAGGGTACCTATCAGCAGAGAGAGAGAGAGAGAGAATAGGGACCCCAAAAGACTCACCCTACCGACCGGAGGAGCGCTGAGAATTCAAACCCAGCATCATCATGAACGCTATCCCTGTTCATAAGTCCACAGGAAGAGGAAACTAAAGAGGAAGAGGAGGGGCTTACATCCCCATGAAGCTTCAGTTATCTCCAGCATCTCCCAGACTAAGGGAAAATGGCCCCCGTTAAATCATCCGACTACACAAACATTGATGCCAACTGGAGACCAGCCAGACAAAGGGAAATTGGTCACCATCAGCTACAAATAGTGAAGCATGCTGCCAGGATCTTTCCTGCACCCTCTGTAGGGGACCCCCCTTGAAGGTAGGACGCACATTTAGGGGAGACTCTGCTGTGCACTCTGTCTCTGCACTGGGACCCCCCTGCACTATATCGACACTGCAAACAGCAGGGCATGCACCTAGGGGTCTCCTACACTGGGACACCTCCAGACTACCAGGGTGGGACACACACTATCCCAGGACCCTTACAGAGTGGGGATAGGGGAGAGAGATCCCAGGGGTCTCTGCTGCATTCTCTGCCCTGGGACCCCCACCAGACTCTAGGTCCAGGCAGGGGGAAATGGGAGTGGGGGAAGCCCAGCTCACTGAGTGATTTAAGGATGGGAGGAGGGAACATGTAAGCAGGTCTGACCGTCCCTGGAGGTTACCGGCATCCACCCCAAAGAAAACCACCAAAAGGGGAGAGGGGGACTGTACTTACCCTTGCATGGTGCGGGTAATGCTCCAGACAGAACTCCTTGCCACCGAAGTAGGGGAGCTGTTGGCCAAGGGACCGATGCGACTCAGACCCAAGCGCGGTCATATGCGACCCTGCGAGAGGTTTAACTCACGGGGCAGCCTCTATTCGTAAAGCTATGTTGCAGCCGAACTAGCGCGTAACTGTGGTCTGCACGTGCACGCTGGCTAGGCTGGATATAGATTATGCAGTCCATCGCCCAGCCCTGCAGTTGATAGTAGATCCCCCAAGAGAAAAGATGTAAGGAAGGAGAAAAAAATGCTATAACCAGAGATCTCAGCCGGGAGCCTAGGTCCACTGGATCTAGATTATCCAGCCTGTTTCCCAGCCCAGCAGTTCATTGAAGATCTCCCAACAGAAAAACAAAAAAGATGTAAGAAAGAAGAAAATTGCTAGGACCAGAGATCCCAGCAAGGAGCCTAGGTCCTTACTCCTGACTAGCAGAGAGGGGCGTAATATACCTGCTGAGGACGGCCCATGGGTGTAGCCACGTGTTTTTTGTTCTGCCTAGTCCTACTCCTGGATCCACATGCTGGAACAACGGATTAGACCCAAAGGTATCCCAGAGAAGCAAGAGTTAATGGAGAAGAGTTAATGGAGAAGAGAGAGGAACTAGCGGCACTTATGGAACAAGAGACAAAAAGCGCATTTCATATAGTCATGAAAGAAAAATATCAATGGGGGAATAAACCTGGGAAAAAGCTGGCAAAAGCATTAAGGGAGAAAAAAAAGGCATCCTATATTCCCAAAATTAAAAACTAGAAAGGGGAAATAGTGCACTCATCCCCAGAAACCGCTGGGGTATTCCATTCATACTATAGTCAGCTTTATAATGTTAGACAGAAAGAGGAAGGTAGGGAGAGAGGAAAGGAAGATCTGGCTGTGAGGGAATATCTGAGGGAGCTTGACCTCCCAAGGATACCCAGAGATGAGTTAGAAGATCTAGAGGTCCCGATTATACACAAAAAGGTGGGGAGGGCAAAAAAAAAATATGGCCCTGGGGAAGAGCCAGGTCTTGATGGATACTCGATTCTGTATTATAAAAGGTTCCAAAAAATCCTAGTCCCCAAATTATGTGAATACTTCAACACATTGGGAAAAGGGGAGGATTTAAGAGAGTCCTTGCTTGCTTATATAACCCTTATTCTGAAGGAGGGGAAGGACCCTGTGGCATCGACGAGTTATAGACCAATTTCTCTTTTAAATACAGATATGAATTTTTGCTAAAACAATAGCAGAAAGATTAAAACCTTTTTTGCCAAGATGGATCCATAATGATCAAGTCCGTTTCGTGACTGGTTGGGAAGGGAGGGACTACTGCCTTAAGTCACTACTCTTGATGCATGAAGTGAAAAAGAAGGGGGCCCTGGCCGTATTACTGGCGATAGATGCTAACAAAAGCCTTTGACAGGGTCGATTGGGGCTTCATATTAGAAACTTTGAGATATCTAGGTATTGGTGATTAGGGATGATCGAACGGTTCGGGTCCACCATCGGTTCGACCCGAACATTGGGTGTTCAAGGTTCGGCCGAATTTAGAAATTTTTGCCCAAAAAGTTCGGAATTCGGCAACCAGAACCACCCAAAATGCAATGCTTCAGGAAATGGGCTTTAAAAGCCCGTGATTGGACCAGAACCATTAGCAAAAGCCAATTGAGGGGGCAGGAGAATGCTAGGAATGTGATTGGAGTGACTAGGGGGTCCCTAGACCAATCATTAGTGAATACGCCCCCCAGTATATAAGATCGCCCCCGCCATATTCCAAGCATTGTTATACTGGACATGGAAGAGAGTGGAAGCAGTTCTGTTAATTTTACTTTAAAAGTATCATTTAGCTATTTTTAGTGTGAGGAAAGGGATATCTAGAGTAGTTAGAGTGCTCCTTTACACTTAAGTTAGCTTCAAAAATTTAGTTTCTGTAGGGAAAGTGTTAAGTGTAAGGGGACCGTAGTGTAGTGTAGGGTTAACTGGCAGTGACTGCTATGGCAGGGTGACAAAACCCTTCCATAGCAGGGTGACCGCTATAGAGAAAAGATCATTTTTCTGAATAGCTTCGGCACACCCATATGGCTTCTCACCAGCCAAGCATTTTTTATGCTGCAGGGGCTGCCACTGCCAGTGCTTTTTTGAGGACATGTTTGATGTCAGACATGACATCTGAACATGTGTATAGGGGGTATATATAGACATATATGTCTGAATATATACCCCTAGACATATATAGGTGTGATAGTAGCAGAAATAAATGCTTGCGCTAATGAAATAATTTACAGTAATATATTTCTGCTACTATCACACCTATATATGTCTAGGGGTATATATTCAGACATATATGTGTATATATACCCCCTATACACATGTTCAGATGTTTTGCCTGCCTCAAAAGAACCCAAAAAAATGCCAAAAAAACGCTAGCGTCAAAAAAAAAAAATGCCCAGGTGTGTTTTTGCTGGCATTTTTGGGGGGGGTTTTGGAGGCAGGCAAAACATCTGAACTTGTGCACAGTACCACTATACACAAGTTCAAATGTTTTTCCTGACTGCAAATATCCCAAAAAAATGCCTTCTATTAACCGGCAAGGTGTTACAGGAGCGAAGCAAACCCCCTGTCAGAAAGTTTTCTAATACAAACAATCTTTGTTTTTCTGGTTCTGGACAGGCTACAGAGCTGAAACTTCACATGTACACTTTTTAGACCCCCCCAGATCTGAAATCCAAAGTAAAAATCAAAAAAATCTCTCTTTTTTTTTTAATTTTTCAATAATTGGCTTTTTTATCAAAAATGACAATTTTTAAGAACTTTTTTTGTGTGATTTTGTGTCTGGGGGGTCTTAAAGGTGTACCTGTGAAGTTTCAGCTCTGTAGCATGTCCAGAACCAGAAAAAAAGATCATATAGGTGTTAAAGTTAAAGGAGGGTCCCGACCCACATCCCTGTTCTACTGAAAAATTATCTTTTTTTTTTTCATGGTTCTGGACATGCTACAGAGCTGAAACTTCACATGCACACCTTTTAGACCCCCCAAATACTAAAAATCAAAAAAATCTCTCTTTTTTTCTTTTTTTTTTTTTTCAATAATTGGCTTTTTTTATCAAAAATTACAATTTTTAAGAACTTTTTTTGTGTGATTAATAGTTAATGGGGCATGACCCAGAACCCTAGGCACTTTTTAGGGGCATTTATTGGGTTTTAGGGCTTCAAAATTGTGTTTTTTGATTACCGAAGTTCGGGTCCCATTGATTTCAATGGGGTTCTGAAATCCGAACCGAACTTTTGGAAAATTCGGGTGTTCTGGTCGAACCGAACTTTTCAAAAGTTCGATCATCCTTATTGGTGATAGGATGATATGATGGATCTCTGCCTTTTATTCTTACCCAATGGCAATAATATGAGTGAATGGCAGTTTGTCCCCCTCCTTTGAACTATTCAATGTTACCAGGCAAGGGTGCCCCCTTTCCCCAATGTTGTTTGTTTTAGCCCGAGAACCTTTGTTGGCAGCAATTCGTAAAAATGCAGATATTAGAGGGGTGAGAGTAGGGAATAGAGAGTATTAGGTGGCCGCATATGTGGATGATATACTATTTTTTATCTCTAACCCTAGGCTAACATTACCAATAGTGCTAGAGGAACGTTGTTGGAAAGTTGTCAAACTGTAAAATTAATATAGCTAAATTGGAAATTTTGAATATTACAATACCAAAGAGAGAACAACAGGCAATACAGCCTAAATGCCCATTTGTATTGTGTAGAGAGGAATTGGGATACTTGGGAATTAAATTAACTACACCTTTAGCGACTTTGTATAAGGCCAATTATGTTCCAATGCTTATTTGGAACAGGAACCGTTGAACTCCGTGAGACATAGACCCCTCTCATGGCTGGCCAGATGCATCAATGCATTAAAAATGAACATTCTCCCCAAGCTCATATATATATATACATTCCAAATGGTCTCAATCACCCTTCCCCAGGCTTATTTCAGGAAATTGAGAGCAATGGTACTAAAATACATATGGGTACATAAACGTCCCAGAATTTCTTATGCAGTATTAGCCAAGGGAAAAGGGTCGGGGGGGGGGGGGGGTAGCTGCGCCTGATTTTAACATATACTATCAGGCAATTTCTATCCTGAGAATAGCAGATTGGACGCATAATAAGGAAGTCAAGAGTTGGGTGGGGATTGAGTGTTCACAAAGCAGGGTAGACTTCGGAAACATGGTTTGGGTTCCACGGGCACATTGAGATTTGGCTAACAGCACGAGTTCACTCACTGGGAACCCTTTAAGGATATAGGATAGTCTGTGTAGATTATTTTATTGGGATTATAATACACCTTTGATTTTACTAATAGACACAAACTATTTTAAACCAGGGAAAGGGGGCTATTTATATATTTCGTTAGATGGGCAAAAAACGAGGTATACAGTTACAGGATGTAATGGTGGAAAATAGAATGTGCACATTTTCTGAAATAACACAAAAATGGGGGAACATGCCACTTGACAAATGGAGATATACACAATTAAAGCACTTTGTGCACTCCCTAACGTAGCCTCTGTGGGGCAAGGATAATAGGAGACCAATGGAGAAATTGTTTTGTCCTTCCGCATGTATTAAGCATAGCCGAAATGCCGAAAAGAGGAGGAAAGTTTTGAGACTAGCTTGTTACTCATCGGTTGATGTAAGGACAACAGAGATGTGCTATAAGCTTTTTGCTAGGTGGTATGTCACCCCGCAGAGGGCGCAAAGGTTTGGTGCGGAGATATCCACCAACTTGTTGAAATGGATGCAAAGCCCCTGGGATCTTTGCGCATCTGTGGTGGGAGTGAACAAAGATACAAGTTTTTTGGGAGGGGATCACTAAGATAGTTCACCAGATCACAGGAGACTATATCCAGGTGGAACCTTGGAGCTGTTTGTTTCACAGCATGGAGAAAAGGTGATTGAATATAAGAATACATTAGTGCCTCACCCATTGAATGCGGCCAAAAGCCTAATACCTGAGACTCTGGCGATCGCCAGAAGTCCAGAGTGGGAGGGATTGGGCTGTAAAGGTGGAATGGGTGAGATCCATGGAGGAAATGATGTTTGCAGCAGAGGATTCCCTCTGGAAATATCTCGATATCTGGGGGGATTGGTTGAAGTTCAAAAAATCCAAGGGATATATGAAGATGCTTGGTGTTTGAGATTAACAACGGAGACAGTTTAAGGAGCAGAAATACCTGGGCCTGAGAGGACAGAGTTGGGGCTAGGAGACATGATGTAAAAGAGAAAGTGAGCCTGGTAAGGGAGTCAGTGAGAAAAAGTATAGAACAGGAGGGGATTTGGCTTTTCCTTTCTTTTTTTTTCTTCTCTTTTGGGTGGGGGGTGGGTTAATTGGTTAATTTTTATATAAACCTTATATGAAGTGCTTATATTTGATTGTTAAACTTGTGTAACGATTTGATTTTTTTCTAAATCCTTTCTTAAAAATCTGAAAAAAATTGTAATATCCAAAAAAAAAAAAGGATTCAGCGTAGATGCTTAGTTTTCTCCTCCCACCCCCCCCCCCCACTCCCGGTCCCCCAACTCCGCTTGAATTTCGGCTCCCCCACCAGTTCAGTCCTGGCCTGTTGTGCTGTTAATGAAAGGCTCCAAGCAGCGTCATGACGTCACTGCGCATGCGCCCCCACCCGAGCCTGGCCGGCTTCAGAACTGTGCATGTGACCATATGTTGTATGGATGCCCATTGTCTAAATTCTTGAGGCTCTAAAATGCTAGGACTGTACAAACCCATATGGAAGAAAAATATATTTCCAATATATTTAGGGAAAAAAAAATGTGAAATATATTGAATATGGCCAAAATTGTAGCATTTCAAATATATTTCCAATATATTTGGGGAAAATGTTTTAGAAATATATTGAATATGGCCAAAATTGTAGCATTTCAAATATATTTCCAATATATTTGGGAAAAATAAAAAATGTTTTTTTAAAATATATTTTAAATATATTTTTCTTCCATGTGGGAACACCCCAAAAATAAACCATTTTTGGGAAATAGACAATTCAAGGGATTTAGTAACAAGCATAGTGAGTTTTTGGAAGTTGTAACTCTTTGCCATAATTTTTGGAAAATTAAAAAAAATAATTTAATTTTATTTCAGAAAGTTGTCACACACAGCATGGACATACTTATAATTACACTCCAAAACATATTCTTACACTTTTCCTGAGTATGGGAATGCCACACGTGAAATTTTTTGCTGCCTAGACGCATAGAGAGACCCAAAATTTCCATGAGCACCTTCAGGTTTTCATGGGGCATATAGTAATGAATGCACCTGATTTCTTAACTACTACAATTTTTGATGCCCTGAAGTGCCATGACAGCACAAACACCCTTAACCACTTAAGCCCCGGAGGATTTGGCTGCTAAACGACCAGGGGGTATTTTGCGATTCGGCACTGCGTGACTTTAACGGACAATTGCGCGGTCGTGCGACGTTGTACCTAAACGAATTTGGCGTCCTTTTTTTCCCACAAACAGAGCTTTCTTTTGGTGGTATTTGATCACCTGTGCGATTTTTTGATCACGCGCTATAAACAAAAAAAAGAGCGTCAATTTTGCAAAAATAGCAATATTTTTCACATTTTTTTATATGAAATTCCCCCCCAAAAAAATGTAAAAATCAAAATTTTTTAACATTTTCGGCCAATTTGTTTTATGCTACCTATGTTTGGTAAAAAAAAAATCGCAAAAAGCGTATTTTGATTGGTATTTTGATTGGTTTGCGCAAAAGTTATCGCGTTTACTAACAAAGGGAAAGATTTTTGTCATTTTTGTTGTTTTTTTTTTTTTAACGCGGAATGGCGGCGATCTGTGATTTTTTTGCGGTACTGCGACATTGGGGCGGACAGATCGGACCCTTGACTGACATTTTTGACACTTTTGGGGTTACCAGTGACATTTCTACAGTAATCAGTGCTATACATATGCACTGTTACTGTAAAAATACACTGGTAGTGAAGGGGTTAACTTTATTTGGGAGGGAGGGGCTGTGTGTGTCCCTAGGGGCGTGCTTTCTACTGTGATTGGCTGTGGCTTGAGCTGTAAGGACACTGATCAACGGATCTACATAGCAGATCCGTGTGATCAGTGTCTTTACACCGAGGAGAATGACAGGCAGCTTGTTTACACAAGCTGCCTGACTTTCTCCCTCTCCCCCACCGACACGCGCAGGGGGGTCCGTGACCGCGCGGGAGCGCACCGCCGGCGGCGTGCGCTCACTCCCCAGACCGTCCCAGGCTAGTGACGTACCGATACGTCACTCTGCCTGTGAGGGGCTGACCGCCGCAGTATATAGTTGTGCGGGGGTCGGCAAGCGGTTAAAATGACCACATTTTGCAAAGTAGACCAATTGGGGTCATGACAAGTTTTTTGAAGATAACATTTTTTGCAATAAAAAACTGAAAAATTGGGCGTGCAAAATAATTCAGCCACCTTAAGTTAATACTTTGTAGCGCCACCTTTTGCTGCGATTACAGCTGTAAGTCGCTTGGGCTATGTCTCTATCAGTTTTGCACATCGAGAGACTGAAATTTTTGCCCATTCCTCCTTGCAAAACAGCTTGAGCTCAGTGAGGTTGGATGGAGAGCGTTTGTGAACAGCAGTTTTCAGTTCTTTCCACAGATTCTCGATTGGATTCAGGTCTGGTCTTTGACTTGGCCATTCTAACACCTGGATATATTTATTTGTAAACCATTCCATTGTAGATTTTGCTTTATGTTTTGGATCATTGTCTTGTTGGAAGACAGATCTCCGTCCCAGTCTCAGGTCTTTTGCCGACTCCATCAGGTTTTCTTCCAGAATGGTCCTGTATTTGTCTCCATCCATCTTCGCATCAATTTTAAAAATCTTCCCTGTCCCTGCTGAAGAAAAAAGGGGCCCAAACCATGATGCTGCCACCACCATGTTTGACAGTGGGGATGGTGTGTTCAGGGTGATGAGCTGTGTTGCTTTTACGCCAAACATAACGTTTTGCATTGTTGCCAAAAAGTTTGATTTTGGTTTTATCTGACCAGAGCACCTTCTTCCACATGTTTGGTGTGTCTCCCAGGTGGCTTGTGGCAAACTTTAAACAACACTTTTTATGGATATCTTTAAGAAAGGGCTTTCTTCTTGCCACTCTTCCATAAAAATGGATTTTTGTAAAATCTTACCGTAAAATCCTTTTCTCTTAGCTCATTGACAGACGTAGTCCTCGGTGATTCAACACCCTCGGGTTATGCTGCCCTCTACAGGAGTAGGACTAGACCGGAAAGAAAACGTTCTGGCCACACCCTAGGGGCAGTCCCAGAGGGTATATCCTCTCACTTCCTGCTCTAGCAAATCAGTTATGTCACAAAGCAGTGTTTAGAGAATTTAACCCAACCCAACTCAAAAACAGAGGGGCGGGTACTACGTCTGTCAATGAGCTAAGAGAAAAGGATTTTACGGTAAGATTTTACAAAAATCCATTTTTCTCTATTGCTCATTGACAGACGTAGTCCTCGGTGATTCAACACCCTCGGGACGTCCCAAAGCAGTACCACAAATGAGGGGTGGGAAAATGGAAATCAAATCCAATCTAGAAGGCTCAACCGGTGCCAACTAGAAGTTTACAATGCTCATCCTCAATGATAAGACTCAACAGAAATTTTTCAACAGAAAAAAACCCCTGAGGTAGACCACCGGTCTCCTCAAATTGCGGCCTGCAAAACCTTGCGGCCAAATGAGGCATCCGCCGATGCCATCACATCAATCTTATAAAATTTTGTAAAGGTATTTACCGACGACCAGGTGGCCGCCTTACATACCTGGACCACTGACGCCTGATGGCGATAGGCCCAGGAAGTACTGAGCGCTTGAGTGAAGTGCGCCCTAACAGGGAACGGAGGATTCCGACCCTTAATAGAATAAGCTTGTACCACCGTCTGACTGATCCATGTAGATATGGTCACGGCAGACACAGGCAACCCCCTTCAAGGGCTATCCGTGATCACAAAAAGTGAGTCCGTCTTACGAAAACAAGTTCGTAGTAGTCAAGTGTATCCTTCTGAACCCCATCCAAGGAGTGTAATGCAAACTCCCAAGGATGGCTAGTCTTAGGACACGGGGAAGGTAACACAATACTTTTATTCAGATGAAAAACTCTGAAAACCACTTTAGGAAGGAAGGATGGATTCGGAAGAAGAACCACCTTATCCCTATGAACCACCAGATATGGGGAACGACAAGATAATGTGGCCAGTTCTGACACCCTGCGTGTAGTAAGTAATGGCCACCAAGAAGGCCACCTTCTGGGATAATGTAAGAAAGGGAATCTCCCTAATATCTTCAAAGAGAAGTTTCTGAAGAACCGACCACACTAAATTAAGATCCCAGGCGGTAAGGGTGCGCGCACTGGCGGAGCCAGATGTCGCACCCCCTGGATGAAATTCCGCACCAAGGAATGATTAGCCAAAGGTTTCTTGAAAGAAGATTGCTAACGCCGAAAACCTGACCCTTGATCGTGCTCAAGGATAGTTTATGCTCAACCCCTTGTTGCAGACAGACCAAAATTCAGGTCACCGAATAGGTATGTGGGGGAAATCCAATAGATTCACACCATGCAATATAAGACTTCCATGTGCTGGAAGTCGCTTTCCTTGCTTTAACTGGAGGTAGGAATAACTGAAGCTGACACTCCCTTGTCCTTCAGTACCTGGGTCTCAATGGCCAGGCCATTAAGCCAGCGACTGTAAAGCAAGATGGAAGATCGGTCCCTGAGACCGCAAATCCTCCCTGAGAGGAAGTCTCCAAGGAGCGTCCGCGACTAGCCTCACCAAGTCGGCGTACCAGGCTCGACGAGGTCAGTCCGAAATTTCCAGAGTAACTGGAATTCCCTCCACCTCTATCCTGCGAAGAAGTTCCCGCAGCAACTTGAGAGGATGGAAGGCATGCCGTAGCTGATACTGCCCCCAAGGGGCGATCAGCGTTTCTGCTGCGTCCGCTAGAGGATCGCGGCGCGAGCTACAAACCTCCGCACCTTCCTGTTAAGCCAAGGTGCCAACAGATCCAAATCCGGGATGTCCCAATGAAGGGACAGCTAGTGAAAAACCTTTGGATGAAGAGGCCATATGCGATTGGATCCGAATCGGGCTGCTCTAGAGCTGCTCGATCCAGTAAATCAGACAAAATCTGATCGCTCTCAGTTCCGATACCCTTATTGGTAATCTGGATACTATCGGAAGAAATGACTTCCCCTGGTTGAGCATCGGAGACTTCCTGGTCCGCTCGCTCAACCGGATCCGATTGTCCAGGGAATCGGAATTCTGATTCCATTAAAAAAGAATCTCCTTCAGGAGAATTCGGGTATGAGACTGGGTATACGGTACTATAGTGAAAAAACTATCAGCGCAAGACTAAGTGAAATTCAAATGTGTATAAAATGTGCTAGAATAAATCAATATATAAATCCGGCTGCATACACAAATTGTGTCCACACCTCACAACAAAAACATAAAAATCAAAAAACGTGCTGCGCCAGAAGTGCACAAAAATAATTAGTGATTACATGAATCAACAAGTGTTATCAACAAAATATGGTGTCCATCATATGTGCTCTGATGAAACATAAATGTTCATATAAAGTGCTCCAAAGTAATGATTAGTATATCCAGGTGATGACAGGACAGCCTCAATCCTTTGTGAATCAAGCAGGAACCACCAGTGTGTGAACTCCCTCCACCAGTAAGATTGGCCTCTCACCTTGATACCAGACCCAAACGGGCCAGCATGAGCATATCAGGGGATAAACAGACTATCACAGGTAACCTCTCCAGCCTTCACCTCCGGGGGTCGCCAGGACATAAAATAAAGATAAAGCAAAGATCTAGTGCTCTCTGAATGTAAATAATGAGCTTTTATTGAGCATAAAGGGGTGACCCCTACCGAAGAAGCCAAACGGAGCCCACGCTCCAGGCGTAACGCGTATAGGGAGGCGGAGCCTGCGTGCCTGACGCCGATCGCTCGGGTGCTACTCTCCAACACTGAATGCCATAATAGCAGGCACAGCTGAGTGCCCAACAAATGTGAGTTACCCCTTTATGCTCAATAAAAGCTCATTATTTACATTCAGAGAGCACTAGATCTTTGCTTTATCTTTATTTTATGTCCTGGCGACCCCCGGAGGTGAAGGCTGGAGAGGTTACCTGTGATAGTCTGTTTATCCCCTGATATGCTCATGCTGGCCCGTTTGGGTCTGGTATCAAGGTGAGAGGCCAATCTTACTGGTGGAGGGAGTTCACACACTGGTGGTTCCTGCTTGATTCACAAAGGATTGAGGCTGTCCTGTCATCACCTGGATATACTAATCATTACTTTGGAGCACTTTATATGAACATTTATGTTTCATCAGAGCACATATGATGGACACCATATTTTGTTGATAACACTTGTTGATTCATGTAATCACTAATTATTTTTGTGCACTTCTGGCGCAGCACGTTTTTTGGGTATACGGTACTGCCTCTAAGAAGGTCACCATCAGTCCCAGCCAATTGACGGACAGCAACATCCGAATCGTTGACTGAACCTTCTGGAGTTTCTCCGCAAGGAGAAACTCTCTTGCCCAGGATGTATCCAACCTTAGGCCCAGATAGTTCAGTCTCCTGGTGGGAACCAGGGATGATCTTTGGGAAAGCGAAAAAACGCTGATGTCCTGCGATGATGGGGATATAAAGATAGGCCTCCTAAATGTCTATGGACGCCAGGAAATCCCCCTGATGCAGGGAGGCCACCACTGTACGGATGGACTCTATTTCTTCCCAAGTCCAGATTTGGACGCACCTTGCCCTCTTTCCTGGGCATTGTGAATAGGTTCGAATAGAACCCCTGAAACCGTTCAATGTTAGAAGGGAAGAATCGCACCGGTGGAAGTGATCGAAACTCGATCCTGTGTCCTCCAGAAACCGGTGAAGACATCCCCCCCACCCCAGAGATGGGTAGGGGCGCATCAGGCTGTATTCTTCAGGCTTGGCTGAGCCGGACTTTTTGTTTAGCCGACCAGCGCCCTTTGAAACCCCTCTAAAGGGGCTTTGGAGGGTTTCGCCTTATCGCCCGCCCTCGCGGAACAAACAACTCTTTATGAGCAGAAAAGGAAGGTCCTCGTTAGTTACGAGGTCCTTCTATCCTAACAGTCTGTGGCAAGACAGCAGGTGGTACCGTCTATCCTCTAAAGAGGAATTCCTCAAACGGATAGCACCTAGCCATGCGTTAGGAAATAACAGGGGTTCATTTCAAAACTACCCCATTTGGGTAAAGGAAAATCCTTCGCCCTTTTGGTAGGCTAACAAGTACCAAAAAGGAATCTCAGTCTCAGCTACCTATGCCGGTGTAACCTCAAGACTAAAGGTTTCCCGGACGGACACAACTAGTGCATCCACCACTCTTGTGCTATGGCGGAGGCAGGAACGTGCTCCTCACTGCGGAACCATCGGTTCGACCCGAACATTGGCTGTTCGAGGTTTGGCCGAATTTAGAACTTTTTGCCCAAAAAGTTCGGAATTCGGCAACCAGAACCGACCAAAATGCAATGGTTCAGGAAATGGGCTTTAAAAGCCCGTCATTGGACCAGAACCATCAGTAAAAGCCAATTGAGGGGGCAGGAGAATGCTAGGAATGTGATTGGAGTGACTAGGGGGTCCATAGTCCAATCATTAGGGAATACGCCCCCCAGTATATAAGATAGCCCCCGCCAAATTCCTAGCATTCTCATACAGGGACATGAAAGAGAGTGGAATGCTGTTCTGTTACTTCTGTTACAATGTGTTACAAAGTGTCATTTAGCAATTTTTAGTGTGAGGAAAGGGATATCTAGTGTAGTTAGGGTGCTATTTTTCACTATAGTTAGCTTTAATTTATTCAGTTTCTGTAGGGAAAGTGTTAAGTGTAAGGGGACCGTAGTGTAGTGTAGGGTTAACTGACTCTGACTGCTATGGCAGGGTGACAAAACCCTTCCATAGCAGGGTGACCGCTATAGAGAAAAGATTGTTTCTCTTGTGTCACTTCAGAGCAGGGATATGGCTCCGCTCCCGTCAGCATTCTTTATGCTGCAGGGGTTGCTAGGGCTTTTTTAAGGACATGTTTGGAGTCAGGCATGACATCTGAACATGTCTATAGGGGTAAATATACACACCCATGTCTGTATATATACACCTGCATATATATAGTTGTTAAAGGAGCAGAACACTATACTTTTGCTAATTAAATAATTTGCACTAATATGGCTAGGCTCCCAACACACCTATATATGTGTAAGTGTAATATACGTATCAGTGTGTGTGTGTATATATATATACCCATATACAGAAGTTCAGATGTTTTGCCTGCCTCCAAAGAACCCAAAAAAATGCCCAAAAAAATGCCTGCAAGAACAAACCTGGGCATTTTTTTTGGCGCTGGCATTTTTTTGGGTTATTTGGAGGCAGGCAAAACAGCTGAACTTCTGTATAGGGGTATATATATACACACACACTGATATGTATTTTACACTTACACATATATAGGTGTGTTTGGAGCCTAGCCATATTAGTGCAAATTATTTCATTAGCAAAAGTATAGTGTTGTGCTACTTTCACACCTATATATGTGTAGGTGTGTATATATACCCCTATACAGAAGTTCAGATGTCATGCCTGCCTCCAAAGAACCCAAAAAAATGCCCAAAAAAATGCCTGCAAGAACAAACCTGGGCATTTTTTTTGGCGCTGGCATTTTTTTGGTTTCTTTGGAGGCAGGCAAAACATCTGAACTTCTGTATAGGGGTATATAAAAACACACACTTATATGTATATATACCCATACACATATATAGGTGTGAAAGGAGCAGAACACTATACTTTTGCTAATTAAATAATTTGCAATAATATGGCTACGCTCCCAACACACCTATATATGTGTAAGTGTAATATACATATAAGTGTGTGTGTATATATATATATATACCCCTATACAGAAGTTCAGATGTTTTGCCTGCCTCCAAAGAACCCCAAAAAAGTGCCTGCAAGAACAAACCTGGGCATTTTTTTTTGGCGCTGGCATTTTTTGGGTTCTTTGGAGGCAGGCAAAACATCTGAACTTCTGTATAGGGGTATATATATACACACACACTTATATGTATTTTACATTTACACATATTTTACATTTAACTAAATAGAATATCTACGCCTATCCCTGGTGCAGCAAAGAACAGGGGCGTAATAAAATAAAAAGACATGTGCCACGTCCTGAATGTCAGAAATACAAAAAAGGGGGAGGAATAAATGGACTTTGAGGGCACCGTAATAAAAAACACAACACTTTATTTTGGATAAGTATTAAAACCACAAAAGTGTATATCGACCGATCAACATGGACAGTTTCATTGATCAGAGGATGCAAGTGATAGGTGAGTGGGGGGAACCTCACCACCTGGAACATACAGTGCAACAGACAATACAAGATTGCATTTGAATGATATACAAAGGAGAAGTAGGGCGCTATACGCTGCACACAGACCGCACCACGGTGCAGGCAACGCAGAGCGTCCTGTACAATATGATAACAACTTCCAGAAGGAAATAAAACAATATATCCAATTGCTCTACATGTTTCGCCTGGTGTTCAGACTTCATCCGGAGCGGTTTGGAATATAAATTCTGTGTGGTAGGATACAATGGGATTAGTATAATAACATACCATCAGAAAAAATGAACATTGATGTCGCAAATTGAGTATGTCCAACCAATTAACACATGTCGCCAGTTAGAACACTAGCTGGCAAATTGCTAGAGTGTTCTCATAATTAACATCTAGAATAGTACAGCTGGCACAGAGGGGGGGGGGGGAGGAGATGGTATACTCCCCTCCAGTCAAGGTCAAACTGGGTGGGCTATGGATCACTGATTCAAGGGTCTCAGGAGTAAAGGGATCACTATGGGGAACAAGGGAGAAAGTAGCAAGACATAAAGGATCGTATAAGTCAGGTAACGATACCTACCCATAGGAAGATGTTGTTGGAGCCAACCAATAGGCACCAGAAATAATAGACCAATCTTGTAATAAGTAATCACGAGGGGTGACCTGTTGAGGTAGCTGGAGGAGCACGCACTGCTTATGGTCAGATTAGAAGGGAATCAGGTAGTAACAATATAGGGTATGCCTGTGGTAAGGAGTAAGATGTCATAGGGCCAGTTAAAGTAGCGGATAATGGCATCCAAGAGATGTAACAGGGGGTAATTATAGCGACAAGTAGCAATATACCCAAGCCAGGAAATATCCCACGAAAATGGAGATGCAGAAAGCATAAATAGCAGCATTAACAAGAACCGGTACCCACAGGGTTAGTGAGCCCTAATCAGGAAAGTAGATTAGATATATGGAACACCAACACCTAAAGAGTAAAACCAAAAGGGAGGAAGTGTCAGATGTCTAAGGACAGAGGCCGTGAAGGGTGGCCAATGTCGGTATTAAAGCCAGTGTATACTCACCTGTCCCATACATAGCCGGACATAAGGCATATAGTAAAATAGCAGGCAGTTCCTCCAAAACGAGAAAAGCTAGCAACAGATAGACAATTAAGGACTAGACTGGAACTCTAAATAGACAGAGAGACGAAGTAAGGAGATAAGAATTACCATGCAGCGCGTCCTCCAAATGCTCCTCAGGAACCCAGATCAGTGACCCCCGGATGGGGAATGACCACCATAACGGAGGCTGGATATCTGCCTCCTTTATAGCTCAATTGTTCCCGGGTCAGTGAGTCACCCGGAAGTGACGTCAGTCTGACCCCGGCCGTCCAGCCCACGCATGCGCCAAAAAAACCGTGCGTAAAAGGGTAGGAAATGCCGGACTGGCAGAGCGTGGGAGGGGAGGAGCCCACCAGAGGCCCGAGGGTCTAATGGGCTCATATGCCACATCTAAAGCCTCCATCAGGAAGCGTTGCAATGTGGCTCCCCGGCCGCACAGTGAAACCTAATAAACTCGAGCAGACCGTTGACAATGAAACAGCGCCACCCAGTGGAACCAAGACATAACAACATCCCCCAGTGGCAACCGCATCTATAGAGAAAAACGAAAAAAAAAGAAGACAGGAATATATAAATTGAATATCAGATCCATGAATAAATGATGTTAGATATAGAAAGGTAGACACATAAGATTCCAGCCATGGCAAAAGCCCAACCATATGGGCGTCTGCAATGAGAGGGAACAACCTTCAAAGTGGAAGAATAAATATCGAACAGTGAGGGCGCAGGAAATGCGCACCGGGTCCAATGAACCATGTATGAATCGCAGGAATAGTCCAAAGAAGGGAAAGGAGGGGGAGAGGTATTAGGAAGGGGAAAAGAGGGAGAATGGTAAAATTACAAAAAAGATTTGAAAGACTGTGCCTCATTCAACCCCGGGCGGCAGGTGGCATTGAGGCGTAGGATCCAGAGTGCCTCACGTTGTAGGACACGCCTGTTCCAATCGCCTCCACGGGGGTCTTGGGGAATCACCTCTAGAATAAAAAAGTGTGCACACCGGTTATTAAATCTGTGGTGCAGGTCTAAATGTCTGGTGACAGGGGTAAGCATCTTCCCTTTAGAAGAACAGTATACATGGTCGTTAATACGACGTCTGAGTGGGCGTACAGTCTTCCCTACATAGAAGACCCCACAGTCGCAGTACATTAAGTAGATCACCCCTTGGGTGTTGCAATCCGCTCGAAATGTTGGAAATAGGGTCTCACCATTGGGTAACAAAAATTGGGTGCCTTCAGCAACCCAGGGACAGAAAGCACACAGATGGCATCTGAAAGTGCCCCTGTTCCTGGGGGGGGGCACTCTGGACGGTTGATAGAAACTGCTTGTCAAGCGATCGCGCAAAGAGGGCGTGCGCCTGAAAGTCACCTGTGGGGTGGGATTAATGTGTTTGCGGACAATGGGGTCTTCACCGAGCATGTGCCAGTGTCTATTCAAAATACTTCTAAGTAAGCCTTGGTGGCTTGAGAACTCAGTGATGAGTCTAACAGTGGGTTGCTGTGGGGCCACATTGGGCCTATAAAGAAGTTCGGCCCTGTTTTTAGAGCGGGCACGATTATAAGCTTTACGTAATATACTTTTACTGTACCCTCTCTGAAGGAGGCGGGTACGAAGGAGGCCTGCTTGATGGTTGAAATCAGTAGTGAGCTTGCAATTACGCCTCAGCCTGATATATTGAGCATAGGGGATGCTACCTAGTAATGTGGGTGGATGCGCACTGGAGGCATGGAGAATAGTATTGCCTGAGGTCGGCTTACGGAATAGGTTGGTCACAACCTGGCCCTCCGAGTCCTTCATGATGGTCAGATCTAAAAAGTTGACCTCGGTAGGATGGAAAGAAAAAGTAAATTTCAAGTTGAACTCATTGATGTTGAGGAGTTCAATGAACTTGGTCAGGGTATTGGGAGAGCCTAACCACACAATTAGAACATCGTCAATGTATCTAAGCCATAGTTGAATATGGCAGACATACTGAGTGTAAATTTCTTCAGAGAAGATGTAACGTTCCCACCCCCCCAGGTACAGGTTGGCGTAGGCAGGTGCACAGCAGGTGCCCATAGCCACCCCCTGTACCTGGAGGAAGTGGGAACCATTGAAGGAGAACCAATTGTGGGTAAGGACAAATGTTAGTAGTTTGAGAAGAAACCGATTGAAGGGCCAGGTATGACGATCCTGTTCGGAGAGGAAGGTGCCTATCATCCCGACGCCCTGCTCGTGAGGGATGCTCGAGTACAGAGCCTCCACATCCAAAGTCACGAGCAGGGCGTCAGGAGGAAGGACCATACCCTCCAGGGTCCTCAGCAAGTCCACAGTATCCTTGATATAGGAGGGGAGACCCACTACATGTGGGAGTAAAAAGAAGTCGATAAAACGACTGGCGTGTTCGGTGAGGTTACCTATACCCGACACAATAGGACGCCCAGGAGGGCAATGTAAATTTTTGTGCGTCTTAGGGAGGGCGTAGAACGTCGCCTCCCTAGGAAGACGCACATTTAAATAATTATATGTGTCTTGGTCGATAATGCCATTCTGAAATGCTTCGCCATTAAGGGTTTTGTATTCCTCACCGAACCTGACAGTCGTGGAGCAATTTATCCTCCTATACCACGAGGTGTTGTTAAGTATGTCATAACACATTTGTTCATAGCTTGCCTTCGTCATAAGAACTACGTTGCCCCCCTTGTCCGAGGCTTTAATCACTAAGTCTGGATGTCGTTGTAGGTTACGTAAAGCTTTATGTTGTTTCGATGTGAGATTACCACGGGAAGGTGGCAATTGACATCTATAGATATCACTGGCACAAGCTATCAGAAAGGCCCAAATCTTAGGGTTGGTGTTAAGGCCAGGGAAGGCAGTGGATTTAGGTTTAAACTTCCTGTGGGTAGATGGAGGGGTCACCTCCAAAGGAGGTGGAGCAGCTGAAAGTAGGCCCGATGGAGGAGAAGAGGGGGCGCGTTCATTTTCCTCCAGAAGGAGGATCAGATCACGTAGAGCCATAAATTCTTTAATAGTGAATTTTTTGATCTGTTCAGAGAGTTCGCGCTCTTTATTCTGGCGGACGTGCTCCTGATCAAAGATAAACCTGTATGTCAGGTTGCGGCAAAACAGGTACAAATCCTTGATAGTGTTGTACCTATCTAATGGAGTAGTGGGGCAAAAAGTTAGGCCCAGTTCCAGCAGCTCCACCTCCTCGGGGGTAAGCACATACCCAGTCAGGTTGATGACAGAGAGGTTAGACTTTAGGTGGGAGGGATGGGGGGCTGACTCAGCTGAAAAAGGGAGGGTTGTGACCCTGGAAGATTGAAGTGGGAGTCCAGTGTAGTTTGTCTACTACCAGGCAGTAAACCCAACGAAGAAGATGGGTTAGAGACCCCTTGTTGGGGCAAAATGGGCCCCACCGCAGGGCTGGTGTTATTGCCCAGTTGGCCCGTATTGCTATCGGGGGGATTGCCACTGTCTGCCAGGGTGGGTTGGAGCATCTGCAGTGCCCGGGCCGCAATGTTGCCCAGGTAGGGATCAGGGGCAGGACCCGATGCATCCACAGGGCCCAAAGCACTAGAATGGCTGTTAGAGTGGGTAGACGGCTGTTTCTTGGCTGGTAGGCCAGACCGTTTGGCTGATTTGAATGGAGGATTGGGTGCAGCAGGTGGGCGATTGTGGAGACCATCGCGAGCCCTAGAACGGGTAAGCATGCGATTGGAAGTGCCAGACTGTTGTGAGGTATTGGAGAAGGACGATTAATCGGATTCACCGTCCGTCTCTCTGTGGTCAGAAGCCCTGGAACTAGATGTGGCATTGTAGGGTTGTCTAGGTCGTCTGGAACGAGATGGACCTTGCCAATGGTAGGCATAGCCTTCAGTGAAGGCCAACTTGTCCTTTACAAATTTGAGTTGTTTCTTGTGAATGATGTCCTTATTTAGTTTAGTTGTATATTCCTTGACTTCTGACCATCTTTTATCATAGTTAGCATGTTTCTTAATATTTTCATATTTGCCATATAAAGTGGCTAACTCTGAGTCAAGAACCGTCAAGTCCAACCTGTATTGGGTCACCAATAGTCTGCATAGCTCAAGGCTACAATGAGTCAAGGCATGCTCCCACTGTATCTTGAACTCAGCTGAAGTGATCTCAAATGATGGGAACAGTTGTACTCTGAGACCCATCGGGCATATCCCGTCTTGAATATATTTACAGAAATATTCGATGTGCCAAAACAGGTTGGACTTACGTTTGAGTAGTTTCTTGACTGTGTTGATGTATTGGTTCAGGCTAATATCATCGCTGACTGGAGTGGCAACACTCTGTTGCAGCTCCGACATGTAGCCAGTCCATGCCTCACCCATAAACTCCATCCCGGTACCACTGGAGGGGTCCAATAACCAAGTATTCAGATCACAACTAGACACTGTTGAAGATAAAGAGAAGGGGGGATGAAACACAAAAGGGAGGAGGAAGTAGGGAAGAAAAGGACACGGGGAACAAACAACAAGCACAAAAGACCTGGTCAGGGACTGGGGACAACCAGGTGTCGGCAGTCAGTGATCAGGAACAAGAATGATTCATAATAGGTATAATAGTTGAACATGAGTGGTATCAAGGTAACCTTGAGGTAAAAAAGCTGCAAAAGCCAGTATGGTGACTGGCGGGTGCTTCCACCCAAAATTGTTTAACTAAATAGAATATCTACGCCTATCCCTGGTGCAGCAAAGAACAGGGGCGTAATAAAATAAAAAGACATGTGCCACGTCCTGAATGTCAGAAATACAAAAAAGGGGGAGGAATAAATGGACTTTGAGGGCACCGTAATAAAAAACACAACACTTTATTTTGGATAAGTATTAAAACCACAAAAGTGTATATCGACCGATCAACATGGACAATTTCATTGATCAGAGGATGCAAGTGATAGGTGAGTGGGGGGAACCTCACCACCTGGAACATACAGTGCAACAGACAATACAAGATTGCATTTGAATGATATACAAAGGAGAAGTAGGGCGCTATACGCTGCACACAGACCGCACCACGGTGCAGGCAACGCAGAGCGTCCTGTACAATATGATAACAACTTCCAGAAGGAAATAAAACAATATATCCAATTGCTCTACATGTTTCGCCTGGTGTTCAGACTTCATCCGGAGCGGTTTGGAATATAAATTCTGTGTGGTAGGATACAATGGGATTAGTATAATAACATACCATCAGAAAAAATGAACATTGATGTCGCAAATTGAGTATGTCCAACCAATTAACACATGTCGCCAGTTAGAACACTAGCTGGCAAATTGCTAGAGTGTTCTCATAATTAACATCTAGAATAGTACAGCTGGCACAGAGGGGGGGGGGGGGAGGAGATGGTATATTCCCCTCCAGTCAAGGTCAAACTGAGTGGGCTATGGATCACTGATTCAAGGGTCTCAGGAGTAAAGGGATCACTATGGGGAACAAGGGAGAAAGTAGCAAGACATAAAGGATCGTATAAGTCAGGTAACGATACCTACCCATAGGAAGATGTTGTTGGAGCCACCCTTCACGGCCTCTGTCCTTAGACATCTGACACTTCCTCCCTTTTGGTTTTACTCTTTAGGTGTTGGTGTTCCATATATCTAATCTACTTTCCTGATTAGGGCTCACTAACCCTGTGGGTACCGGTTCTTGTTAATGCTGCTATTTATGCTTTCTGCATCTCCATTTTCGTGGGATATTTCCTGGCTTGGGTATATTGCTACTTGTCGCTATAATTACCCCCTGTTACATCTCTTGGATGCCATTATCCGCTACTTTAACTGGCCCTATGACATCTTACTCCTTACCACAGGCATACCCTATATTGTTACTACCTGATTCCCTTCTAATCTGACCATAAGCAGTGCGTGCTCCTCCAGCTACCTCAACAGGTCACCCCTCGTGATTACTTATTACAAGATTGGTCTATTATTTCTGGTGCCTATTGGTTGGCTCCAACAACATCTTCCTATGGGTAGGTATCGTTACCTGACTTATACGATCCTTTATGTCTTGCTACTTTCTCCCTTGTTCCCCATAGTGATCCCTTTACTCCTGAGACCCTTGAATCAGTGATCCATAGCCCACCCAGTTTGACCTTGACTGGAGGGGAGTATACCATCTCCTCCCCCCCCCCCCTCTGTGCCAGCTGTACTATTCTAGATGTTAATTATGAGAACACTCTAGCAATTTGCCAGCTAGTGTTCTAACTGGCGACATGTGTTAATTGGTTGGACATACTCAATTTGCGACATCAATGTTCATTTTTTCTGATGGTATGTTATTATACTAATCCCATTGTATCCTACCACACAGAATTTATATTCCAAACCGCTCCGGATGAAGTCTGAACACCAGGCGAAACATGTAGAGCAATTGGATATATTGTTTTATTTCCTTCTGGAAGTTGTTATCATATTGTACAGGACGCTCTTCGTTGCCTGCACCGTGGTGCGGTCTGTGTGCAGCGTATAGCGCCCTACTTCTCCTTTGTATATCATTCAAATGCAATCTTGTATTGTCTGTTGCACTGTATGTTCCAGGTGGTGAGGTTCCCCCCACTCACCTATCACTTGCATCCTCTGATCAATGAAATTGTCCATGTTGATCGGTCGATATACACTTTTGTGGTTTTAATACTTATCCAAAATAAAGTGTTGTGTTTTTTATTACGGTGCCCTCAAAGTCCATTTATTCCTCCCCCTTTTTTGTATTTCTGACATTCAGGACGTGGCACATGTCTTTTTATTTTATTACGCCCCTGTTCTTTGCTGCACCAGGGATAGGCGTAGATATTCTATTTAGTTAAACAATTTTGGGTGGAAGCACCCGCCAGTCACCATACTGGCTTTTGCAGCTTTTTTACCTCAAGGTTACCTTGATACCACTCATGTTCAACTATTATACCTATTATGAATCATTCTTGTTCCTGATCACTGACTGCCGACACCTGGTTGTCCCCAGTCCCTGACCAGGTCTTTTGTGCTTGTTGTTTGTTCCCCGTGTCCTTTTCTTCCCTACTTCCTCCTCCCTTTTGTGTTTCATCCCCCCTTCTCTTTATCTTCAACAGTGTCTAGTTGTGATCTGAATACTTGGTTATTGGACCCCTCCAGTGGTACCGGGATGGAGTTTATGGGTGAGGCATGGACTGGCTACATGTCGGAGCTGCAACAGAGTGTTGCCACTCCAGTCAGCGATGATATTAGCCTGAACCAATACATCAACACAGTCAAGAAACTACTCAAACGTAAGTCCAACCTGTTTTGGCACATCGAATATTTCTGTAAATATATTCAAGACGGGATATGCCCGATGGGTCTCAGAGTACAACTGTTCCCATCATTTGAGATCACTTCAGCTGAGTTCAAGATACAGTGGGAGCATGCCTTGACTCATTGTAGCCTTGAGCTATGCAGACTATTGGTGACCCAATACAGGTTGGACTTGACGGTTCTTGACTCAGAGTTAGCCACTTTATATGGCAAATATGAAAATATTAAGAAACATGCTAACTATGATAAAAGATGGTCAGAAGTCAAGGAATATACAACTAAACTAAATAAGGACATCATTCACAAGAAACAACTCAAATTTGTAAAGGACAAGTTGGCCTTCACTGAAGGCTATGCCTACCATTGGCAAGGTCCATCTCGTTCCAGACGACCTAGACAACCCTACAATGCCACATCTAGTTCCAGGGCTTCTGACCACAGAGAGACGGACGGTGAATCCGATTCATCGTCCTTCTCCAATACCTCACAACAGTCTGGCACTTCCAATCGCATGCTTACCCGTTCTAGGGCTCGCGATGGTCTCCACAATCGCCCACCTGCTGCACCCAATCCTCCATTCAAATCAGCCAAACGGTCTGGCCTACCAGCCAAGAAACAGCCGTCTACCCACTCTAACAGCCATTCTAGTGCTTTGGGCCCTGTGGATGCATCGGGTCCTGCCCCTGATCCCTACCTGGGCAACATTGCGGCCCGGGCACTGCAGATGCTCCAACCCACCCTGGCAGACAGTGGCAATCCCCCCGATAGCAATACGGGCCAACTGGGCAATAACACCAGCCCTGCGGTGGGGCCCATTTTGCCCCAACAAGGGGTCTCTAACCCATCTTCTTCGTTGGGTTTACTGCCTGGTAGTAGACAAACTACACTGGACTCCCACTTCAATCTTCCAGGGTCACAACCCTCCCTTTTTCAGCTGAGTCAGCCCCCCATCCCTCCCACCTAAAGTCTAACCTCTCTGTCATCAACCTGACTGGGTATGTGCTTACCCCCGAGGAGGTGGAGCTGCTGGAACTGGGCCTAACTTTTTGCCCCACTACTCCATTAGATAGGTACAACACTATCAAGGATTTGTACCTGTTTTGCCGCAACCTGACATACAGGTTTATCTTTGATCAGGAGCACGTCCGCCAGAATAAAGAGCGCGAACTCTCTGAACAGATCAAAAAGTTCACTATTAAAGAATTTATGGCTCTACGTGATCTGATCCTCCTTCTGGAGGAAAATGAACGCGCCCCCTCTTCTCCTCCATCGGGCCTACTTTCAGCTGCTCCACCTCCTTTGGAGGTGACCCCTCCATCTACCCACAGGAAGTTTAAACCTAAATCCACTGCCTTCCCTGACCTTAACACCAACCCTAAGATTTGGGCCTTTCTGATAGCTTGTGCCAGTGATATCTATAGATGTCAATTGCCACCTTCCCGTGGTAATCTCACATCGAAACAACATAAAGCTTTACGTAACCTACAACGACATCCAGACTTAGTGATTAAAGCCTCGGACAAGGGGGGCAACGTAGTTCTTATGACGAAGGCAAGCTATGAACAAATGTGTTATGACATACTTAACAACACCTCGTGGTATAGGAGGATAAATTGCTCCACGACTGTCAGGTTCGGTGAGGAATACAAAACCCTTATTGGCGAAGCATTTCAGAATGGCATTATCGACCAAGACACATATAATTATTTAAATGTGCGTCCTCCTAGGGAGGCGACGTTCTACGCCCTCCCTAAGACGCACAAAAATTTACATTGCCCTCCTGGGCGTCCTATTGTGTCGGGTATAGGTAACCTCACCGAACACGCCAGTCGTTTTATCGACTTCTTTTTACTCCCACATGTAGTGGGTCTCCCCTCCTATATCAAGGATACTGTGGACTTGCTGAGGACCCTGGAGGGTATGGTCCTTCCTCCTGACGCCCTGCTCGTGACTTTGGATGTGGAGGCTCTGTACTCGAGCATCCCTCACGAGCAGGGCGTCGGGATGATAGGCACCTTCCTCTCCGAACAGGATCGTCATACCTGGCCCTTCAATCGGTTTCTTCTCAAACTACTAACATTTGTCCTTACCCACAATTGGTTCTCCTTCAATGGTTCCCACTTCCTCCAGGTACAGGGGGTGGCTATGGGCACCTGCTGTGCACCTGCCTACGCCAACCTGTACCTGGGGGGGTGGGAACGTTACATCTTCTCTGAAGAAATTTACACTCAGTATGTCTGCCATATTCAACTATGGCTTAGATACATTGACGATGTTCTAATTGTGTGGTTAGGCTCTCCCAATACCCTGACCAAGTTCATTGAACTCCTCAACATCAATGAGTTCAACTTGAAATTTACTTTTTCTTTCCATCCTACCGAGGTCAACTTTTTAGATCTGACCATCATGAAGGACTCGGAGGGCCAGGTTGTGACCAACCTATTCCGTAAGCCGACCTCAGGCAATACTATTCTCCATGCTTCCAGTGCGCATCCACCCACATTACTACGTAGCATCCCCTATGCTCAATATATCAGGCTGAGGCGTAATTGCAAGCTCACTACTGATTTCAACCATCAAGCAGGCCTCCTTCATACCCGCCTCCTTCAGAGAGGGTACAGTAAAAGTATATTACGTAAAGCTTATAATCGTGCCCGCTCTAAAAACAGGGCCGAACTTCTTTATAGGCCCAATGTGGCCCCACAGCAACCCACTGTTAGACTCATCACTGAGTTCTCGAGCCACCAAGGCTTACTTAGAAGTATTTTGAATAGACACTGGCACATGCTCGGTGAAGACCCCATTGTCCGCAAACACATTAATCCCACCCCACAGGTGACTTTCAGGCGCACGCGCTCTTTGCGCGATCGCTTGACAAGCAGTTTCTATCAACCGTCCAGAGTGCCCCCCCCCAGGAACAGGGGCACTTTCAGATGCCATCAGTGTGCTTTCTGTCCCTGGGTTGCTGAAGGCACCCAATTTTTGTTACCCAATGGTGAGACCCTATTTCCAACATTTCGAGCGGATTGCAACACCCAAGGGGTGATCTACTTAATGTACTGCGACTGTGGGGTCTTCTATGTAGGGAAGACTGTACGCCCACTCAGACGTCGTATTAACGACCATGTATACTGTTCTTCTAAAGGGAAGATGCTTACCCCTGTCACCAGACATTTAGACCTGCACCACAGATTTAATAACCGGTGTGCACACTTTTTTATTCTAGAGGTGATTCCCCAAGACCCCCGTGGAGGCGATTGGAACAGGCGTGTCCTACAACGTGAGGCACTCTGGATCCTACGCCTCAATGCCACCTGCCGCCCGGGGTTGAATGAGGCACAGTCTTTCAAATCTTTTTTGTAATTTTACCATTCTCCCTCTTTTCCCCTTCCTAATACCTCTCCCCCTCCTTTCCCTTCTTTGGACTATTCCTGCGATTCATACATGGTTCATTGGACCCGGTGCGCATTTCCTGCGCCCTCACTGTTCGATATTTATTCTTCCACTTTGAAGGTTGTTCCCTCTCATTGCAGACGCCCATATGGTTGGGCTTTTGCCATGGCTGGAATCTTATGTGTCTACCTTTCTATATCTAACATCATTTATTCATGGATCTGATATTCAATTTATATATTCCTGTCTTCTTTTTTTTTTTCGTTTTTCTCTATAGATGCGGTTGCCACTGGGGGATGTTGTTATGTCTTGGTTCCACTGGGTGGCGCTGTTTCATTGTCAACGGTCTGCTCGAGTTTATTAGGTTTCACTGTGCGGCCGGGGAGCCACATTGCAACGCTTCCTGATGGAGGCTTTAGATGTGGCATATGAGCCCATTAGACCCTCGGGCCTCTGGTGGGCTCCTCCCCTCCCACGCTCTGCCAGTCCGGCGTTTCCTACCCTTTTACGCACGGTTTTTTGGCGCATGCGTGGGCTGGACGGCCGGGGTCAGACTGACGTCACTTCCGGGTGACTCACTGACCCGGGAACAATTGAGCTATAAAGGAGGCAGATATCCAGCCTCCGTTATGGTGGTCATTCCCCATCCGGGGGTCACTGATCTGGGTTCCTGAGGAGCATTTGGAGGACGCGCTGCATGGTAATTCTTATCTCCTTACTTCGTCTCTCTGTCTATTTAGAGTTCCAGTCTAGTCCTTAATTGTCTATCTGTTGCTAGCTTTTCTCGTTTTGGAGGAACTGCCTGCTATTTTACTATATGCCTTATGTCCGGCTATGTATGGGACAGGTGAGTATACACTGGCTTTAATACCGACATTGGCCACCCTTCACGGCCTCTGTCCTTAGACATCTGACACTTCCTCCCTTTTGGTTTTACTCTTTAGGTGTTGGTGTTCCATATATCTAATCTACTTTCCTGATTAGGGCTCACTAACCCTGTGGGTACCGGTTCTTGTTAATGCTGCTATTTATGCTTTCTGCATCTCCATTTTCGTGGGATATTTCCTGGCTTGGGTATATTGCTACTTGTCGCTATAATTACCCCCTGTTACATCTCTTGGATGCCATTATCCGCTACTTTAACTGGCCCTATGACATCTTACTCCTTACCACAGGCATACCCTATATTGTTACTACCTGATTCCCTTCTAATCTGACCATAAGCAGTGCGTGCTCCTCCAGCTACCTCAACAGGTCACCCCTCGTGATTACTTATTACAAGATTGGTCTATTATTTCTGGTGCCTATTGGTTGGCTCCAACAACATCTTCCTATGGGTAGGTATCGTTACCTGACTTATACGATCCTTTATGTCTTGCTACTTTCTCCCTTGTTCCCCATAGTGATCCCTTTACTCCTGAGACCCTTGAATCAGTGATCCATAGCCCACCCAGTTTGACCTTGACTGGAGGGGAGTATACCATCTCCTCCCCCCCCCCCCTCTGTGCCAGCTGTACTATTCTAGATGTTAATTATGAGAACACTCTAGCAATTTGCCAGCTAGTGTTCTAACTGGCGACATGTGTTAATTGGTTGGACATACTCAATTTGCGACATCAATGTTCATTTTTTCTGATGGTATGTTATTATACTAATCCCATTGTATCCTACCACACAGAATTTATATTCCAAACCGCTCCGGATGAAGTCTGAACACCAGGCGAAACATGTAGAGCAATTGGATATATTGTTTTATTTCCTTCTGGAAGTTGTTATCATATTGTACAGGACGCTCTGCGTTGCCTGCACCGTGGTGCGGTCTGTGTGCAGCGTATAGCGCCCTACTTCTCCTTTGTATATCATTCAAATGCAATCTTGTATTGTCTGTTGCACTGTATGTTCCAGGTGGTGAGGTTCCCCCCACTCACCTATCACTTGCATCCTCTGATCAATGAAATTGTCCATGTTGATCGGTCGATATACACTTTTGTGGTTTTAATACTTATCCAAAATATTTTACATTTACACATATGTGTTGGGAGCGGAGCCATATTAGCACAAATTATTTCATTAGCAAAAGTATACTGTTCTGCTCCTTTCACACCTATATATGTGTATGGGTATATATACATATAAGTGTGTGTTTTTATATACCCCTATACAGAAGTTCAGATGTTTTGCCTGCCTCCAAAGAACCCCAAAAAAATGCCCACAAAAATGCCAGCGCCAAAAAAAAAATGCCCAGGTTTGTTCTTGCAGGCGTTTTTTTGGGCATTTTTTGGGTTCTTTGGAGGCAGGCATGACATCTGAACTTCTGTATAGGGGTATATATACACACCTACACATATATAGGTGTGAAAGTAGCACAACACTATACTTTTGCTAATGAAATAATTTGCACTAATATGGCTAGGTTCCTAACAGACCTATATATGTGTAAGTGTAAAATACATATCAGTGTATGTGTATATATATATACCCCTATACAGAAGTTCAGATGTTTTGCCTGCCTCCAAAGAACCCCAAAAAAATGCCAGTGCCAAAAACAATGCCCAGGTTTGTTCTTGCAGGCATTTTTTTGGGCATTTTTTTGGGTTCTTTGGAGGCAGGCAAAACATCTGAACTTCTGTATAGGGGTATATATATACACACACACTGATATGTATTTTACATTTACACATATATAGGTGTGTTAGGAGCCTAGCCATATTAGAGCAAATTATTTAATTAGCAAAAGTATAGTGTTCTGCTCCTTTAACACCTATATATGTGCAGGTGTATATATACAGACATGGGTGTATGTATATATACCCCTATAGACATGTTCAGATGTCATGCCTGACTCCAAACATGTCCTCAAAAAAGCACTATCAACGCCTGCAGAAAAAAAAATGCTGACGGGAGCGGAGCCATATTAGTGCTCTGAAAGTGACAAAATACAAATGATCTCTTTTTTTCTGGTTCTGGACATGCTACAGAGCTGAAACTTCACAGGTACACTTTTTAGACCCCCCAGATACTAAATCCAAAATCAAAAAAATCTCTTTTTTTTTTCAATAATTGGCTCTCTATCAAAAATGACAATTTTTAAGAACTTTTTTTTGTGTGATTAATAGTCCCTGGGGCATGACCCAGAACCCAAGGCACTTTTTATGGGCATTTATTGGGTTTTAGGGCTTTAAAATTGTGTTTTTTGATTACCGAAGATCGGGTCCCATTGATTTCAATGGGGTTCTGAAATCCGGGCCGAACTTTCGGGTAGTTCGGATGTTCTGGCCGAACCGAACTTTTCAAAAGTTCGATCATCCCTACTCCTGAGCACGTAAATATCACACATGAGACTTTTTCAATGTTTGAACTGATAATGTACTGGATATTGTTTCATCCAACATTGCATCAAAACAGTGTACTGTAATGTTCACCTCTGTATGAGTGGTCAGTAGTGATGGGCCGAACACCCCCCTGTTCGGTTCGCACCAGAACAGCGCAAACAGGGGAAAAGTTTGTTCGAACATATGAACTCCATTGAAGTCTATGGGACTCGAACGTCTAAAATCAAGAGTCCTCATTTTAAAGGCTTAAATGCAAGTTATTTCCCAAAAATGTGTGTGGGGGTCCGGGTACTGACTAAGGATGATCGAACTTTTGAAAAGTTCGGTTCGGCCAGAACATCCGAACTTCCCGAAAGTTCGGCCCGGATTTCAGAACCCCATTGAAATCAATGGGACCCGAACTTCGGTAATCAAAAAACACAATTTTTAAGCCCTAAAACCCAATAAACGCCCCTAAAAAGTGCCCAGGGTTCTGGGTCATGCCCCATTAACTATTAATCACACAAAAAAAAGTTCTTAAAAATTGTCATTTTTGATAAAAAAGCCAATTATTGAAAAAATTAAAAAAAAAAGAGAGATTTTTTGATTTTTACTTTGGATTTAGTATCTGGGGGGTCTAAAAATTGTGCATGTGAAGTTTCAGCTCTGTAGCATGTCCAGAACCATGAAAAAAAAAGATAATTTTTCAGTAGAACAGGGATGTGGGTCGGGACCCTCCTTTAACTTTAACACCTATATGATCTTTTTTCTGGATCTGGACATGCTACAGAGCTGAAACTTCACAGGTACACCTTTTAGACCACCCAGACACCAAATCACACAAAAAAGTTCTTAAAAACTGTCATTTTTGATAAAAAAAGCCAATTATTGAAAAAATTTAAAAAAAAAAAGAGATTTTTTGATTTTTACTTTGGATTTAGTATCTGGGGGGGGGGGGTCTAAAAGGTGTGCATGTGAAGTTTCAGCTCTGTAGCATGTCCAGAACCATGAAAAAAAAATATATAATCTTTCAGTAGAACAGGGATGTGGGTCGGGACCCTCCTTTAACTTTAACACCTATATGATCTTTTTTTCTGGTTCTGGACATGCTATAGAGCTGAGCATGTCCAGAACCAGAAAAAAAAAAGATCGTTTGTATTAGAACACTTTCTTTCAGGACAGGTAGTTAGTTTCTCTCCCGGTTAAATAGCAGGCATTTTTTGGGGTTCTTTGCAGTCAGGAAAAACATGTGAACTTGTGTATAGTGGTACTGTGCACAAGTTCTGATGTTTTGCCTGCCTCCAAAAACCCCCAAAAAATGCCAGCAAAAACACACCTGGGCATTTTTTTTGGCATTTTTTTGGGTTCTTTGCAGTCAGGAAAAACATCTGAACTTGTGTATAGTGGCACTGTGCACAAGTTCAGATGTTTTGCCTGTCCCCAAAAACCCCCAAAAAATGGCAGCAAAAACACACCTGGGCATTTTTTTTTTGGACGCTAGCATTTTTTTGGGTTATTTTGAGGCAGGCAAAACATCTGAACTTGTCTATAGTGGTATATATACACACATACTTATATGTTTATACACACCTAGACAGATATAGGTGTGATAGTAGCAGAAATATATTAGTGTAAATGATTTCATTAGCGCAAGCATATATTTCTGCTACTATCACACCTATATATGTCTAGGTGTGTATATAAATATATGTATGTGTGTATATACACCACTATAGACAAGTTCAGATGTTTTGCCTGCCTCAAAAGAACCCAAAAAAATGCCAAAAAAACGCTAGCGTCAAAAAAAAAATGCCCAGGTGTGTTTTTGCTGGCATTTTTTGGGAGTTTTTGGAGGCAGGCAAAACATCAGAACTTGTGCACAGTACCACTATACACAAGTTCAGATGTTTTTCCTGACTGCAAAGAACCCCAAAAAATGCCTGCTATTAAACCGGGAGAGAAACTAACTACCTGTCCTGAAAGAAAGTGTTCTAATACAAACAATCTTTTTGTTTCTGGTTCTGGACATGCTACAGAGCTGAAACTTCACATGCACACCTTTTAGACCCCCAGATACGAAATCAAAAGTAAAAATCAAAAAATCTCTCTTTTTTTTTTTTTTTTTAATTTTTTCAATAATTGGCTTTTTTATCAAAAATTACAATTTTTAAGAACTTTTTTGTGTGATTTGGTGTCTGGGGGGTCTAAAAGGTGTACCTGTGAAGTTTCAGCTCTGTAGCATGTCCAGAACCAGAAAAAAAAAGGATTGTTTGTATTAGAACACTTTAAACACAGGTAGTTAGCTTCTCTCCCGGTTTAATAGCAGGCATTTTTTGGGGTTCTTTGCAGTCAGGAAAAACATCTGAACATGTGTATAGTGGTACTGTGCACAAGTTCTGATGTTTTGCCTGCCTCCAAAACCCCCCAAAAAATGCCAGCAAAAACACACCTGGGCATTTTTTTTTTGACGCTAGCGTTTTTTTGGCATTTTTTTGGGTTCTTTTGAGGCAGGCAAAACATCTGAACATGTGTATAGGGGGTATATATAGACATATATGTCTGAATATATACCCCTAGACATATATAGGTGTGATAGTAGCAGAAATATATTCCTGTAAATGATTTAATTAGCGCAAGCATTTATTTCTGCTACTATCACACCTATATATGTCTAGGGGTATATATTCAGACATATATGTCTATATATACCCCCTATACACATGTTCAGATGTCATGTCTGACATCAAACATCTCCTCAAAAAAGCACTGGCTGTGGCAGCCCCTGCAGCATAAAAAATGCTTGGCTGGAGAGAAGCCATATTCCAGTTACGAAGCTATTCAGAGAAATGATCATTTCTCTATAGCGGTCACCCTGCTATGGAAGGGTTTTGTCACCCTGCCATAGCAGTCACTGCCAGTTAACCCTACACTACACTACGGTCCCCTTACACTTAACACTTTCCCTACAGAAACTCAATTTTTGAAGCTAACTTAAGTGTAAAGGAGCACTCTAACTACACTAGATATCCCTTTCAGAAACAGAACTGCTTCCATTCTCTTCCATGTCCAGTATAACAATGCTAGGAATATGGCGGGGGCGATCTTATATACTGGGGGGCGTATTCACTAATGATTGGTCTAGGGACCCCCTAGTCACTCCAATCACATTCCTAGCATTCTCCTGCCCCCTCAATTGGCTTTTGCTAATGGTTCTAGTCCAATCACGGGCTTTTAAAGCCCATTTCCTGAAGCATTGCATTTTGGGCGGTTCTGGTTGCCGAATTCCGAACTTTTTGGGCAAAAAGTTCTAAATTCGGCCGAACCTCGAACACCCAATGTTCGGGTCGAACCAATGGTGGACCCGAACCGTTCGATCATCCCTAGTACTGACCCGGGGAACATGTAGCAATGCAAAAATTTTTTTACTGGTCACTGTGCTGCTACTGCGGCAAAGTGGCTCGTTAACGTCTGGCAACGTAGACCTACGTCACCGCCGCTCTTCCCCGATCATCGGGGATCGAGTGAGGAAAACCGCCCGCTTATGTAAACAAACAGACAGTGACAGATTACAGGATTCAGCATAGCTGAACCTGCGATCTGTGTCTCTATCACACAACCCCCTCCCCCCACACATGTCAGTAAGCATGAGGCATACATTTAACCCCTTGATCACAAATAAAGTTAACCCCTTCCCTGCCAATGTCATTGTTACAGTAACAGTGCATATTTATAGCACTGATTACTGTAGTAATGTCACTGGTACCCCCAAAAAGTGTCAAAAATGTCAGTTAGGGGTCCGATCTGTCTGCCGCATTGTCGCAGTCCCACAAAAAAAAAAATCGCAGATCGCCGCCATTACTATTAAAAAAAAAATAAACAATAAAAATGACAAATCTTTCCCGTAGTTAGTAAACGCAATAATCAATCCAAATACGCTTAATGTGATTTTTTTTTACCAAAAATATGTAGCAGAAAAAAAATTGGCCTAAAATGTTAAAAAATTTTGATTCATACATTTTTTTGGGGGAATGTTATACAGTGCCTTGCGAAAGTATTCGGCCCCCTTGAACTTTGCGACCTTTTGCCACATTTCAGGCTTCAAACATAAAGATATAAAACTGTAAATTTTTGTGAAGAATCAACAAGTGGGACACAATCATGAAGTGGAACGAAATTTATTGGATATTTCAAACTTTGTTAACAATTAAAAAACGGAAAAATTGGGCGTGCAAAATTATTCAGCCCCTTTACTTTCAGTGCAGCAAACTCTCTCCAGAAGTTCAGTGAGGATCTCTGAATGATCCAATGTTGACCTAAATGACTAATGATGATAAATAGATTCCACCTGTGTGTAATCAAGTCTCCGTATAAATGCACCTGCACTGTGATAGTCTCAGAGGTCCGTTTAAAGCGCAGAGAGCATCATGAAGAACAAGGAACACACCAGGCAGGTCCGAGATACTGTTGTGGAGAAGTTTAAAGCCGGATTTGGATACAAAAAGATTTCCCAAGCTTTAAACGTCCCAAGGAGCACTGTGCAAGCGATAATATTGAAATGGAAGAAGTATCAGACCACTGCAAATCTACGAAGACCTGGCCGTCCCTCTAAACTTTCAGCTCATACAAGGAGAAGACTGATCAGAGATGCAGCCAAGAGGCCCATGATCACTCTAAATGAACTGCAGAGATCTACAGCTGAGGTGGGAGACTCTGTCCATAGGACAACAATCAGTCGTATACTGCACAAATCTGGCCTTTCTCTATCGCTCATTGACAGACGTAGTCCTCGGTGATTCAACACCCTCGGGTTATGCTGCCCTCTACAGGAGTAGGACTAGACAGGAAAGAAAACGTTCTGTCCACACCCTAGGGGCAGTCTCAGAGGGTATATCCTCTCACTTCCTGCTCTAGCAAATCAGTTTTTTTCTGTCTAGTTAGGAGTAAGGACCTAGATACCTTGCTGGGATCTTCGGTCCTGGCAGGATTTTTTTCTTAGAAAAGATTTTTTAGACAGCTTTTTTTCTCTAGTGTTCCTGTGAGATCTTCAAGCAAGAAAGCTGAACTGGGCGACGGGCTGGATGTTGAGATCCAGTGGTCACCCCAGTTCAGCCTACGAGCGCGTGCAGGCCATAGCTCCGCGCTGGGTCGGCCGCGACATAGTCCCACTGGACGGGGACTGACCCTGCGAGTTAAACGTCTCGCTGAAACGCCAAAGACCATGAGTCACGGCGTCCGTATTGGTCGACAGCCCTCCTACCTAGGTGGAGAGGGGTACTGTCAGGAGTTGGCGCCTGCCTGGTTCCGGTATGGTGAGTAGTATGTTCCCCCTTTCCCCCTGACGGGTCTTGTGGTGAACGCGGGCCCCTCTCTGTAATGGTAAGGATGGGTTCCCCTCTATCCTATAACATGTCACAGATCCCCCTAATTGAGTGTGATTTTTGTGTACAAGAAGCCAGGAGGCTTGGTTTGGGAGCTGACAATCTAATTGTAAAAATGTGAAAATGATTGTAGTCAGTGGCAGTACTAGAACTTTACTGTGATAGTATAAGGTATCCTACCTGTCAGTAGCCACAGGGCGATGTCTATACATGTATACTGCTTTCCAGATCATTCCTCCAGCTAAGCAGATGCCTCCCGACGGCCACGGACCGCATACGGCCCGCCAGGGTCCGGTACCGCCGACCACGCTGACCACCATGAGGGTGAAGGGTTGTGAGGCCGAGATCCTTCTGCAGACATGCCGCTATTCTGTGCAGGCCGCCGCCATTGTCTGGTAGATCGCACGAGGCCGCCATTTTGGTGTAGCCTCGTGTCTCCAGCATGGGGGCGGCCATGTTTGAGGTGACTCAAACACCTCATGGAGCCAGGGGGAGGCGCCGGCAGGCGTGTTAAGGGGCGGAGCCGCCTCCTTTACCCAGGAAATAGGGCCAAAGACTTCCTGTCTGTAACAAGACAAGCACTGAGCAAGCTGATGAAAACTTCTGTGCATCAGGGATGAGCCTTGGGGTCTCTCTCTCTCTCTCTCTCTGTGGGGTCCAAAAAGGCAGGTAACACTGAGGGGCGCTGTTGCGACTGGGGGACACAAAAAAAAAAAAAAAGTTTTTTACTTTGTCATTTTTTGTCGCTGGCAAGTGTCTTGTATAATCATTGACCCTGCCGCATAGGTATCCCCACCTGATCCCCTCAAGGTGGCCGCAGGACCCTCCAGTACCCCACTTGTTTTTAATGCATTATCGGCAGTTTTGGAGTCTTTGGTATCCCGGGTGGAGGTGGCCTGTCAGGGACGGGGGTCAAGAAGCGACCCCCGCCTACCCCTATTGTTTATCAGATACTTCAGATACGGATTCGGAGCTGGTCAATTCGGAGCTGGTTTTGCGAGGAGCACGTTCCTCAGTTCCACTGCGGAACTGAGGAACGTGCTCCTCGCAAAATATAGTCTGGTCAGGAATGGGGTAAAATCTTCCGGTCTTAAAGCGGTTAAAAATACACTCATTGAGAATTTTTTTGTCAAAGACATGTAGCTAAATACATTTTGGCCTAAATATATGACAAAAATTGAATATATTGGATATTTTTTAACTGTCAAAGTGGAAAATGTCAATTTTTTAGCAAAATTTTCGCTCTTTTTTTATTAATATCACAAAAAATTAAAAGCACAGAGGGGATAAAATACCACCAAAAGAAAGCTCTGTTTGTGGGAAAAAAAAGAACGCAAATTTTGTTTGGGTACGGCGTTGCATGACCGCGCAATTGTCAGTTAAAGTCACGCAGTGCCAAGTTGCAAAAAGTGGCCTGGACGTTAAGCAGGAAAATCATCCGGTGGTAAAGTGGTTAAAAACTATTGTTTTTAACCACTTCAGCCCCGGAATTATTTGGCTGCTCAAAGACCAGGCCCTATTTTGCGATTCTGGGGGGGGGGATATGATATCAATGTACAAATACTGTACTGGCGACCCTAGCATAAGGAACAAACTATTCAGAGTAAGGAAATACAACAAGACACGTGGCCACTCACTAAAACTAGAGGAAAGGCGGTTTAACCTTAAAATGCGTAAGGGGTTCTTCACTGTAAGGGCGGTAAGGATGTGGAATTCTCTTCCACAAGCAGTCATATCAGCAGGGAGCATTGATAGTTTCAAAAAACTATTAGATGGGCACCTTAAAGACCACAACATACAGGGGTATACAATGTACGGTTAAAAGCAAACACACACACACATCATAGGTTGAACTGGATGGACTGATGTCTTTTTTCAACCTCACTAACTATGTAACTATGTGACTTTAACGGACAATTGCGCGGTCGTGCAACGCTGTACCCAAATGAAATTGACGTCATTTTTCCCACAAACAGAGCTTTCTTTTGGTGGTATTTGATCACCTGTGCCATTTTTATTTTTTGTGCTATAAATAAAAAAAGAGCGACAATTTTGAAAAAATAACAATATTTTTCACATTTTTTTATATAAAATTCTCAACAAAAAAAATGTAAAAATCAAAATTTAACATTTTAGGCCAATTTGTTTTCTGCTACATATTTTTGGTAAAAAATATGGTGGGGGTACCAGTGACATTACTACAGTAATCAGTGCTATAAATATGCACTGTTACTGTAAAAATGACACTGGCAGTGAAGGGGTTAACTTTATTGGTGATCAAGGGGTCCCTAGTGGTGTGATTCTAGCCGTTAGGGGGCGTGGCTAGTGAAGTAATCACAGAGACATACGATCCTACATAGCAGGATCGCATAGCCTCTGTCATTACTTCAGGGAGAATGACAGATGGCAGTGTTTACATCAGCCATCTGTCTTTCTCCCTCTCCTGTGGGAGATCGCGAGTGGCCGGTGGACATCAGAGCCGCCAGTCACACGCGCTGGCTAGGCAGGGAACGCCGGCGCGCGCTCGCCCCCTACAGGCTCTTTGGCAAGCGACGTAGCACTACGTCACTTTGTGTCACGTACCTGATCCGAAGCCGGAGTGTAGAGAGGGCTCCCCCTTGCGCTAGGTGCAGAGCACCCCTGGAAGTGGGACAGGGAGTGCTGTGCCCGAAGTAGCACGGGTTGCCGGTTGGGATGACCAGATGGAAGCAGGAACAAAGCTTGTTTGTGAAGTTCCAAGTAGGTCCGGAACACTTTGGCAAGCCAGACAGTAGCAAGGTGCAAATAGAAACAGACTGGGAGAATGCTGGAGAGAAGTCAGGAGCCAAGCCGAGGTCAGGTATTGGAGAAGACAACAGGAATCCAAGAGTAAGCCAAGGGGTCAGGAGCCAGGAGAAACAATGTCAAACAGTCCGGGTCAGCAACAGGAAATCACGATCAGCAGGTTTACAAGGCACAGGGAACACGGGAGGCTGTTGATCATCCAGCAACTAGTTGTTGTGATTGCTGGCTTTAAATAGGCCGTTTGGCGCCAAGCGCCATTACGCACTTGCGTATGCGCGTGTGCATTGGCGCACGCACATTCCAGACTGCGTTCGCCCGTGATTGGGCACGCGTGCGTATTCACGCCAATACTTGAATTCGCTGATTGGCCAAGATGTTGGTAGTACCCTGACAGTGCCCCCCCGAGGGGCAGCCTCCGGATGCCCTAGTAAGATCGCTTTTCAGGGAATCTGTTGAAGAATTCTCGCAGGAGTCTGGGAGCGTGTATGTTCTCTGCCTGTTCCCACGAACTCTCCTCAGGTGCATAGCCTTTCCATTTTATTAGGTACTGGACCTGCCTTCCTCTTTTCCGGCAATCCATGATGGATTCGACCTCGTACTCAGTTTCTCCATCTACCGTAACAGGAGGTGGAGGCAAGTCATCTCTTCTAGAAAAGGGGCCAGGATTTGCAGGCTTCAGCAGAGAAACGTGGAAGACTGGGTGAATCCTGTATGTACTTAGAAGACAAAGTTCAAAGGCCACGGGATTGATCATCTTTTTGATCGGAAAGGGGCCAATGAACTTCGGACCCAGCTTTTTGGATGGGCAGGACAACGTAAGGTTAACTGTGGAGAGCCACACCTTGTCTCCTACCTTCAGAGCTGGACTGTCCTTCTTCCTCTTGTCATAGAATTCTTTGTAATCCATTTGTGCTTTTTGCAAGGTTTTCTGTAAGAGTAGGGCGTTTTCTTGTATAAAGACTACCCTGTCTTGGACGGCAGGTACAGTAGCTTCGGGCATAGGTGTAGGCAAAGAAGATGGGTGGAATCCGTAGTTCGCCCAGAATGGAGACTGATGAATGGAGGCATTGATGGAGTTGTTATATGCGAATTCCGCACACGGAAGTAAGACTGCCCAGTTGTCCTGGGAAAAGGTGGAAAACCAGCGGAGGTATTGCTCCAAGGTCTGGTTAGTCCTTTCAGTTTGGCCGTTAGTTTGAGGATGATAAGCTGAAGACAAGCAGACCTGGATGTTTAAGACCTTACAGAGAGCCCTCCAGAATCTGGAGGTAAATTGTACCCCACGATCGGACACGATGCTGCCGGGTAGACCATGTAGCCTTAAGATTTCCTTCACAAAAGTGTGTGCCGTGTCCATGGCCGAAGGAGTACCAATCATGGGCAAAAAGTGGGCCATTTTTTGATAGGCGATCCACCACCACCATGATTGTGGAGAATCCGTCTGAAGAGGGTAGATCTACTATGAAGTCCATAGACAACATTTCCCATGGCCGACTTGGGACAGGAAGTGGTCTTAGTAGACCTTAGGCTTGGACGTGGCTGCCTTTGTTACGAAGGCAGGTTGTACAGGAACTCACATAAATTTGACAGTCTTGTCTTAAGTTTGGCCACCAATAGGCTCGTTGGATTAGTTCCAGAGTTTTACGGACCCCGAAGTGGCCAGCTAGTTGATGATCATGGCATGTTTTAAAGACTGCGAGTCTGGTTTCCTGAGGTACAAAGATCTTGTCCTTGTGCCAAAAAAGTTTTCCTTGTTTCTCGAGTGAAGGAATCTCAGGAACGAGACATTGGGCAGAGGCTGATTCCAGGGTGGACCTAAGATCTGGTTGCATTAGGAGAAAATTTTGGGAGGACAGGATAGTGCTGGGAGTGGCATCCACAGGGGTTTCAGGGAACATCCGTGAGAGAGCGTCCGCCTTCCCGTTCTTGGATCCCGGACGGTACGTGAGATGAAAATTGAACCTTGAGAAAAATAATGCCCATCTGGCTTGTCGAGGTCTCAAACGTTTGGCCGATCTGAGATATTCAAGATTTTTGTGGTCCGTGAATATCATTATCGGATGGGCTGCACCTTCTAACAGATATCGCCATTCTTCGAAAGCAGCCTTAATGGCCAGCAGTTCCCGATCACCCACATCTTAATTCCTTTCAGGTTGGCTGAGCTTCCGGGAAAAAAAAGCAACTGGGTGAAGCATCGCCTTGGGTCCTTGGCGTTGGGAGAGAACTGCTCCTGTGGCCACTTCCGAAGCATCGACCTCTAGGACGTAAGGCAAGGCTGGGTCTGGATGTTGTAACACAGGGGCACAGGTAAACAAGGCTTTGAGCTTGTCAAATGCCATCTGAGCTGCTGAGGACCATTGAAAACGGGTGTGTTGCCGGGTCATTTGGGTAATGGGGGCAATGATGCGAGAAAAGTCTTTGATGAACCTCCAGTAGAAGTTTGCGAAACCCACAAACCTTTGGATGCCTTTCTTGTCTGTGGGGGCAGGCCACTCCAGAATGGCAGATAATTTTTGAGGATCCATTGCCACTCCATCTGTTGAGATGATCAAGCCCAGGAATTGTATAGACAATTTTTAAAATTCGCACTTTTCTGATTTTGCGTAAAGTCCGTATTTCCTGAGAGTAGCCAGTACCTTCCTTACGTGCATTCTGTGCAGCTCCAGGGTGGCAGAAAAGATAAGGATATCATCCAAGTAAATGATGAGGAAATTGTCCAAAAATTCTCTGAAGATATTGTTCACTAGGTACTGAAAGAAGAAGATCCCAGCTCCTGCCGGGGAAGAAGAAGGACGAATAAACCCCTTCTTGAGGTTTTCATCAATATACTGACGTAGGGCTTCAAGTTCTGTTTCTGAAAGCGGGAAGATACGCCCAAAGGGAATTTCTGCACTGGGCAACCGTTCAATTGGACAATCATAGGGACGGTGAGGTGGTAGTGAGTCCGCTTTTTTCTGGATATCTTTGACAAGAAAAAAGCGGACTCACTACCACCTCACCGTCCCTATGATTGTCCAATTGAACGGTTGCCCAGTGCAGAAATTCCCTTTGGGCGTATCTTCCCGCTTTCAGAAACAGAACTTGAAGCCCTACATCAGTATATTGATGAAAACCTCAAGAAGGGGTTTATTCGTCCTTCTTCTTCCCCGGCAGGAGCTGGGATCTTCTTCTTTCAGCACCTAGTGAACAATATCTTTTCCCCACAAATAGAGCTTTCTTTTGGTGGTATTTTATCACTGGACAATTTCCTCATCATTTACTTGGATGATATCCTTATCTTTTCTGCCACCCTGGAGCTGCACAGAATGCACATAAGGAAGGTACTGGCTACTCTCAGGAAATACGGACTTTACGCAGTATGTTGATTTAAAGGAAACCTCCCGCTTGAGCCAGTCTATCTGTGGGTTATGTGCCCGTAACCAAGGAATTCCCAAAATTACGGGAAACATGGGTGAAGGAAGAACATCGAAGTGAAGAAATTCCTGATGGCCTGGGCCGGTTGTGGTAAGGATGGGTAGGGTTTCCTGAGTAATGGGCCCTGATCTGGGCATGGTGCCATCTGCAAGGTGGATCTCTAGTTTATGGCCTTTAGTCTGAAGCGGAATATGAAGGGCCTTTGCTAAAGAGATATCCAAGAAGCAGCTGCAGGCTCCGGAATCAATAATGGCTGGCAGCTTGACTTCCCCTTCCGAAACCTGCAAAGACACAGAGAGGACTAGGTGAGTTGGGGAAGGACCCGGAATCTGGAGATGCATGCAGCTGGGAGAAGGAGGCTTACTTGGTCTCACCGGGCAGTTGCGAAGGAAGTGTCCATCTCCCCCACAGTAAAGGCACAAGTTTGCTTGCCGGCGAAGAGGGACAGGGAGTGCTGTGCCCGAAGTAGCACGGGTTGCCGGTTGGGATGACCAGATGGAAGCAGGAACAAAGCTGGTTTGTGAAGTTCCAAGCAGGTCCGTAACACTTTGGCAAGCCAGGCAGTAGCAAGGTGCAAACAGGAACAGACTGGGAGAATGCTGGAGAGAAGTCAGGAACCAAGCCGAGGTCAGGTATTGGAGAAGACAACAGGAATCCAAGAGTAAGCCAAGGGGTCAGGAGCCAGGAGAAACAACGTCAAACAGTCCGGGTCAGCAACAGGAAATCATGATCAGCAGGTTTACAAGGCACAGGGAACACGGGGGGCTGTTGATCATCCAGCAACTAGTTGTTGTGATTGCTGGCTTTAAATAGGCTGTTTGGCGCCAAGTGCCATTACGCACTTGCGTATGCGCGTGCGCATTGGCGCACGCACATTCCAGACTGCGTTCGCTCGTGATTGAGCGCGCATGCGTATTCACGCCAATGCGCGAATTCGCTGATTGGCCAAGATGTTGGTAGTACCCTGACACTTTGCCTGTAAGTGGCTGCGTGCCGCAGTAAGTATACAGGAGGCGGTTGGCAAGTGGTTAAAGGAGCAGTGATCTACTGATTTTAATGAGGCTTAAAGTGAAATTATAAAAATGAAAAATTCCTTCAAATATCATGCCTGGGGAGTGCCCTTAATGTGCCTATAAAGTAGTGCATCTATACGATGTATGTAGCCTGCTGTAGCAATACTGACATTTCTAAAGGAAAAAATTTCAAATACATACAATGTCATATACAAATACATACGAATTTCAAATTGCATGCACTTGTCATACAGGTGCAGAAAATATGGGCCTTGGTTGTTGGTGGTACCTGAACACCGCAACCCATCGCAGTTACTCTTGCTGGGCGCAGGAACGGGACCTGCTGGTAAGAATTCCATACAAATTTGAAATCGCATGTACTTGTGGAAGTCTAATATTCTTATATGAAATGAACATCATATTGAACCTTCAGTAACCCTATCTGTGTACCTGACAAATTCTATGTTGTAAGTTTTGTTATCTACACTGGGAAGGCTGTTTTTTTTACTGCTTTGTTGTATTGGAGCTAGAGGCAATATCTGAGAAGATCTTTTTAGCTCGAATTGGTTATCTGGAAAAGCTGGTTTCTTTCTTGGTATAAAGATGGTACCTATAAACAATCCTGGGATGGAATCACCTGGGGCTGTGAGGAGGACTGAAAAACCTGGTTTAAAACCTGATTTAAAAACCTGATTTAAAAACCTGATCAACATGTTAACATTAAAAGAGGTTGGTTGGGGAGGTATATAAATATCCAGCCAGCGATCTAAAAAATCCTCTTGGAGCCGAGAGCACTCTTTGAGCGCAGACCTCAGGACCCTCAGGAGGTCGACGTAATGTATCACTTTTATTTTTTCTTGTTTCTCACTTCTGTAACATTTTACATCTTGCAATTTGTCCTATAATATTGATAACATTTGTATTTCCATTGTAACATCATTTTTTTATTGTATTATTCACTTACTTTGCGGTTAATTTTATTTAATGTTATTAGTGACAAGTTTCTCTTCTGTAATAAATGTTTTCTCTTATTTAGCACAGTGGTTATTCAATATTAATATTCTTTTACTGCAAGAGATACAATAAGGTTGATATTAACATATAAAAAGGTGTAGATCACTTATTATATTTATAATCGCAGAAAGGATCAAAGGAATAAGGGCTCTTTCACACGGGCGCTCCGTATGTCCGCAAATCATCCTATTTTTTTGCGGATAATTTACGGACATAATGTATGTCAATGGCATTGCGGATGTCAGCGGATGACCATCCGCTGACATCCAATTTTCTTCCTTTCAGTTCTGTTCCGTTTTTTGGAAAGGAACAGAACCCTATTTTTCCTCCGTTAAAAAAACGGAAAGGAAGCAAAATCGGATGTCAGCGGTGTCATCCGCTGACATCCGCAATGCCCATAGACTTACATTATGTCCGTATATCATTCGCAAATGGATGGGATGATATGCGGACATACAGAGCGGATGTCATCCGCTCCGTGAAAAAAAAAAAAAGGACCGGAGCGGAGCCAAAAAATTGAACGGCCGTGTGAAAGAGCCCTAAGTGTGATAGGAAAAAAGCAGCCATAACAGATGGTGCCCTGTTTGAAGAGTTTTCAACGTTTGGGTGTAAGCCAGAGCTGAAACAGACAATTCCAACTCCAAAAACGGTAAGCATTATTTATGTCTTTGTATTCACCTGTGTCTTCCCAGACTAGCAAACTTCTTAGTACTCATTCTTTTTATTTTACCATTTTTCTGTGCTAATATTTTGATGAGACTGATATGAACAGTATAATTAAAATAAAATTGTACTGAGAGTGAATGAGAAAACATCCTAACTGCTCAGTTGCGCCTCATTGCAGGAGGGTGCAAGTGTGAATGATAAGGGCTCTGATTGGACGCTTGGAGGCAGTGGCTATACAATCTGTGTTTTTCTGCCAAAAAGCAGTTTCAGTTGAGCCTTGAATGAGATTTGGTCAAGACGCTTTGTAGCGGCCCCTTTGGCATCAAGTAAATAATGAGAGGAGAGCTTCTGACGGGTGCAGTACTTTTATTCTTTTGCATCAAAGGTGTGCAGGAGGGTTGAACACCACCAACGTTAATCTCATTAACACCTTGAGTACCGTAAACTATAAGCATCATAAGCACCGTGAAAACTGTAAACGACATACAATACATTTGTTTACAGTGATCACCAAAAAGGGGGTTACAAGGTTAATTACAAATGTGAAGTTACAAGGTGGAGTTCAGTTGTCTGCACACATATCTAATGACATTAAACATCTAAGGAAGCATGACTACATGCAAAATGCTTTGGATTATCTATAGCATATTTTAAACTAACAGCATGGACACAGTTTATGTCTAACAACATATATACTTCATATATAATGCACTTTTACTGCATACCTCGCTCTGCTTGCCAAGTGGTGCAAACTTTAAGCCTTAGGAATCCTCTCTAGCAATCATCTTCCCATGAGGTTCTGCTGACATGCTCTGAATGTGAAATCTGAGTCACAAAAAACTTTACCTCAGAGCTAGAGGGAGGAGGAGGAGGAGGAGTGGTCTAGTGATTCTGCTGATTAAACATTCCCCAGGGAAACAAGAGGAAGGCAGAAAGGTTCCACCTGGCAGTAAGTGCTGAACAAAGATTTAAAGTGATAAGCGGACAGTTACACTCCCACCAAATTATGTTATGATGAATATAACCTAAAGAGTCATACATAATTTACAGAACATAACCATGGCCGCTATAAAACATGGTACATTGTACACAATTTAGCTTATAGGTACCTCTGTAACTGGCTACTGTCTTGTGTGGTGGTGTGCTAGTGTATCACTAAACTGAACTTATTTGCTTTCTATAAGGACTACTAGCTTTTGAATAGGACGTTCAATAATTGAAGGTTTTTATACATAGTCCTTCTTATCTTGCAATCTTCTGTCACCTACTAACACCTTGACTCGACGAACTAGACCATCCTTTTCTATTGTAGTTTCAATTACACGTCCTAGTTGCCACTGGCATCTGAGAGACATATCTTCTTTGATTATGACAATGTAATTTACCTTGAGGTTATGTTGAGGTGTGTGCTGTTTCTGTCTTGTGGAAACACTCATGAGTAGGGTTGAGCGGACACCTGGATGACTGTGTTCGGCGGGTTCGGCCGAACTTGAAAAAAAAGTCTGGGTCCGTGTCCCGGACTTTTTCCGAACTTTACCCGGACACCGAACCCCATTGAAGTCAATGGGGACCCGAAGTTTCAGGCACTAAAATGGCTCTAAAACACCAATGGAAAGGGCTAGAGTGCTGCAAATGGCAGCAAAATGTAGTTAAGAGCATAGGAAGTGCTCTGCAAACAAATGTGGATAGGGAAAAAACTTAAAACAACAAAAAAAAAACTGAAAAATAAAACAATTTTCTTCATCTGTGAAGGACACCCCAAAAGAGTGAGAAAGATCAGAAATATAACAATGGCTAGGTAAGGTCGGTATCCATCTCTATTCTGCACAAGGTATGGAAAAGTCCTGTGGGATCCATGCCTGGTTCATTTTAATGAACGTGAGCTTGTCCACATTGTCTCTGGACAGGCGGCTGCGCTTGTCTGTGATAACGCTCCCAGCCGTGCTAAATATACGTTCAGATAATACACTGGCTGCAGGGCACGCCAGCACCTCCAAGGCATAAAGAGCAAGCTCAGGCCATGTGCCCAATTTGGAGACCTAGAAGTTGCGATCACGCTCCAGTGAGTGAATTAAGGATGGTACGTTGTCCTTGTAACGGGGATCCAGCAGCGTGGCCACCCAGTAATCAGCACAAGTTAGAATGTGGGCAACTCGGCGGTCGTTGTGGAGACACTGCAGCATGTAATCGCTCATGTGTGCCAGGCTGCCCAGGCAACGAAAGGCTGTCCTCTGTGGGAGGTGTATCGTCTGTGTCATCTGTATCCCCCCAGCCACGCACCAGTGATGGCCATGAGCTGGCCTGGGTGCCACACTGCTGTGAACATGGTTCCATCTCCTCCTCCATCTCCTCCTCCTCCTCCTCCATCTCCTCCTCCTCCTCCTCCTCATCCTCCAGAACTGTGCCCCTGCTGGACAATTGTGTACCTGGCGTTTGTGGGTGCAGGAACCCACCCTCGGAGCCACTTGTGAATGACTGCCCTAAAAGCCATGGAAATGATCCCTCTTCCTCCTCCTCCTCCTGTGCCACATCCTCTTCCATCATCGCCCGATGCGTTTTTTCAAGGAGGCATAGAAGTGGGATAGTTAAGCTGACAACGGTGTCATCGGCACTGGCCATGTTGGTGGAGTACTCAAAACAGCGCAACAAAGCACACAGGTCTCGCATGGAGGCCCAGTTATTGGTGGTGAAGTGGTGCTGTTCCGCAGAGCGACTCACGCGTGCGTGCTGCAGCTGAAACTCCACTATGGCCTGCTGCTGCTTGCACAGTCTTACTAGCATGTGCAAGGTGGAGTTCCACCTTGTGGGCACATCACATATGAGGCGGTGAGCGGGAAGGCCGAAGTTATGCTGCAACGCTGACAGGCGAGCAGCAGCAGGGTGAGAACGCCGAAAGTGCGCACAGACGGCCCGCACTATGAGGCGGTGAGCGGGAAAGCCGAAGTTACGCTGCAGCGCTGACAGGCGAGCAGAAGCAGGGTGGGAACGCCGAAATTGCGCACAGGCGGCCCGCACTTTCTGCAGCAGCTCTGACATATCGGAGTAATTTTGAAGGAACCTCTGCACCACCAAATTCAGCACATGCGCCAGGCAAGGGATGTGCGTCAAACCGGCTAGGCCCAGGGCTAGGCCCGTTATCGCACACCACCATGCCGGGCTTGAGGCTCGCTGGCACCAACAACTCATCGGTCTGCTGTTCCATGCTCCTCCACAACTCATGCGCGGTGTGGGATTTTTACCCCAAACATGCAAGTTTTAAAACTGCCTGCTGTCGTTTACCCCTGGCTTTGCTGAATTTGGTGGTGAAGGTGTTGCGCTGACCGATGAGGAGGCGGTAGAGGATGAGAAAGCGGAGTAGGAGGAGTTAGGAACAGGATGTAAACTGAAGCGCCCTGCAATCCTCGGTGGTGGAAGGAGATGTGCCAAACAAATTTAAAAGGTGTATCTCAGACATACCGATACAGACTATGCCGCAATTTAATTTTTTTTACCCCAAAAAGGTGTAGATTGAATAGTGGAATAAAAAATATGATATAAAAAGGTGTATCTCAGATATACAAACACAGACTATGCCGCAATTTAATTTTTTTTTACCCCAAAAGGGTGTATATTGAATAGCGGAATAGAAAAAATTTTATAAAACAGTGCATCTCACACGTACAAACACAGACTAGGCCCCGATTACAATTTTATGTACCCTAAAGGGAGGATGAGGATGAGGAAGAGGAGTAGGAGGAGTTCGGAACAGGAGGCAAACTGAAGCGCCCTGCAATCCTTGGCGGTGGAAGATGCACCAAACAAATTTAAATGGTGTATCTCACACGTTCCGATACAGACTATGCCGCAATTTAATTTTTTTCACCCCAAAAGGGTGTATATTGAATAGCGGAATAGAAAAAAAGTATATAAAAAGGTGTATCTCACACGTACCGATACAGACTATGCCGCAATTTAATTTTTTTTACCCCAAAAGGGTGTAGATTGAATAGCGGAATAGAAAATATGATATAAAAAGGTTTATCTCACACGTACAAACCCAGACTAGGCCCCGATTACAATTTTTTGTACCCTAAAGGCAGGATGAAGATGAGGAGTAGGAGGAGTTCGGAACAGGAGACAAAAGGAGGCAAACTCAATCCTCGATGGTGTAAGATGCGCCCAAAAAATTGGAAAGGTGTATCTCACACGTACCGATACAGAATATTCCGCAATTTAATTATTTTTACCCCAAAGGGGTGTCGATTGAATAGCGGAATAGAAAATATGATATAAAAAGGTGTATCTCACACGTACAAACCCAGACTAGGCCCCGATTACAATTTTTTGTACCCTAAAGGTAGGATGAGGAGTAGGAGGAGTTCGGAACAGGGTGCAAACTGAAGAACCCTGCAATCCTCAGCGGTGGAAGATGCGCCCCAAAAATTTGGAAGGTGTATCTCACACGTACCGATACAGACTATGCCGCAATTTAATTCTTTTTACCCCAAAGGGTGTAGATTGAATAACGGAATAGAAAATATCATATAAAAAGGTGTATCTCCCACGTACAAACCCAGACTAGGCCCCCGATTACAAATTTTTGTACCCTAAAGGCAGGATGAGGATGAGGAGTAGGAGGAGTTCAGAACAGGAGGCAAACTGAAGCACCCTGCAATCCTCGGCGGTGGAAAATGCGCCCAAAAAATTGGAAAGGTGTATCTCACACCTACCGATACAGACTATGCCGCGATTTAATTCTTTTTACCCCAAAGGGTGTAGATTGAATAGAGGAATAGAAAATATCATATAAAAAGGTGTATCTCCCACGTACAAACCCAGACTAGGCCCGATTACAATTTTTTGTACCCTAAAGGCAGGATGAGGATGAGGAGTAGGAGGAGTCCGGAACAGGAGGCAAACTGAAGCACCCTGCAATCCTCGGCGGTGGAAAATGCGCCCAAAAAATTGGAAAGGTGTATCTCACACGTACCGATACAGACTATGCCGCGATTTAATTCTTTTTACCCCAAAGGGTGTAGATTGAATAGCGGAATAGAAAATATCATATAAAAAGGTGTATCTCACACGTACAAACCCAGACTAGGCCCCGATTACAATTTTTTGTACCCTATAGGCAGGATGAGGATGAGGAGTAGGAGGAGTCCGGAACAGGAGGCAAACTGAAGCACCCTGCAATCCTCTGCGTTGTAAGATGCGCCCAAAAAATTGGAAAGGTGTATCTCACACGTACCGATACAGAATATGCCGCAATTTAATTCTTTTTACCCCAAAAGGGTGTAGATTGAATAGCGGAATAGAAAATATGATATAAAAAGGTGTATCTCACACGTACAAACCCAGACTAGGACCCAATTACAATTTTTTGTACCCTAAAGGCAGGATGAGGAGTAGGAGGAGTTCGGAACAGGAGGCAAACTGAAGAACCCTGCAATCCTCAGCGGTAGAAGATGCGCCCCAAAAATTTGGAAGGTGTATCTCACACGTACCGATACAGACTATGCCGCAATTTAATTCTTTTTACCCCAAAGAGTGTAGATTGAATAACGGAATAGAAAATATGATATAAAAAGGTGTATTTAACACGTACAAACCCAGACTAGGCCCCGATTACAATTTTTTGTACCCTAAAGGCAGGATGAGGAGTAGGAGGAGTTCGGAACAGGAGGCAAACTGAAGCACTCTGCAATCCTCGGCGGTGGAAGATGCACCCCAAAAATTTGGAAGGTGTGTATCTCACACGTACCGATACAGACTATGCCGCAATTCAATTCTTTTTACCCCAAAGGGTGTAGATTGAATAGCGGAATAGAAAATATGATATAAAAAGAAGTATCTCACACGTACAAACCCAGACTAGGCCCCGATTCAAATTTTTTGTACCCTAAAGGCAGGATGAGGAGTAGGAGGAGTTCGGAACAGGAGGCAAACTGAAGCACCCTGCAATCCTCGGCGGTGGAAGATGCGCCCCAAAAATTTGGAAGGTGTATCTCACACGTACCGATACAGACTATGCCGCAATTTAATTATTTTTACCCCAAAGGGTGTAGATTGAATAGCGGAATAGAAAATATGATATAAAAAGGTGTATCTCACACGTACAAACCCAGACTAGGCCCCCGATTACAAATTTTTGTACCCTAAAGGCAGGATGAGGATGAGGAGTAGGAGGAGTTCAGAACAGGAGGCAAACTGAAGCACCCTGCAATCCTCGGCGGTGAAAAATGCGCCCAAAAAATTGGAAAGGTGTATCTCACACGTACCGATACAGACTATGCCGCGATTTAATTCTTTTTACCCTAAAGGGTGTAGATTGAATAGCGGAATAGAAAATATCATATAAAAAGGTGTATCTCCCACGTACAAACCCAGACTAGGCCCGATTACAATTTTTTGTACCCTAAAGGCAGGATGAGGATGAGGAGTAGGAGGAGTCCGGAACAGGAGGCAAACTGAAGCACCCTGCAATCCTCGGCGGTGGAAAATGCGCCCAAAAAATTGGAAAGGTGTATCTCACACGTACCGATACAGACTATGCCGCGATTTAATTCTTTTTACCCCAAAGGGTGTAGATTGAATAGCGGAATAGAAAATATCATATAAAAAGGTGTATCTCACACGTACAAACCCAGACTAGGCCCCGATTACAATTTTTTGTACCCTAAAGGCAGGATGAGGATGAGGAGTAGGAGGAGTCCAGAACAGGAGGCAAACTGAAGCACCCTGCAATCCTCTGCGTTGTAAGATGCGCCCAAAAAATTGGAAAGGTGTATCTCACACGTACCGATACAGACTATGCCGCAATTTAATTTTTTTTACCCCAAAAAGGTGTAGATTGAATAGCGGAATAAAAAATATGATATAAAAAGGTGTATCTCAGATGTACAAACACAGACTATGCCGCAATTTAATTTTTTTTTACCCCAAAAGGGTGTATATTGAATAGCGGAATAGAAAAATTTTTATAAAACAGTGCATCTCACACGTACAAACACAGACTAGGCCCCGATTACAATTTTATGTACCCTAAAGGGAGGATGAGGATGAGGAAGAGGAGTAGGAGGAGTTCGGAACAGGAGGCAAACTGAAGCGCCCTGCAATCCTCGGCGGTGGAAGATGCACCAAACAAATTTAAATGGTGTATCTCACACGTTCCGATACAGACTATGCCGCAATTTAATTTTTTTCACCCCAAAAGGGTGTATATTGAATAGCGGAATAGAAAAAAAGTATATAAAAAGGTGTATCTCACACGTACCGATACAGACTATGCCGCAATTTAATTTTTTTTACCCCAAAAGGGTGTAGATTGAATAGCGGAATAGAAAATATGATATAAAAAGGTTTATCTCACACGTACAAACCCAGACTAGGCCCCGATTACAATTTTTTGTACCCTAAAGGCAGGATGAAGATGAGGAGTAGGAGGAGTTCGGAACAGGAGACAAAAGGAGGCAAACTCAATCCTCGATGGTGTAAGATGCGCCCAAAAAATTGGAAAGGTGTATCTCACACGTACCGATACAGAATATTCCGCAATTTAATTATTTTTACCCCAAAGGGGTGTCGATTGAATAGCGGAATAGAAAATATGATATAAAAAGGTGTATCTCACACGTACAAACCCAGACTAGGCCCCGATTACAATTTTTTGTACCCTAAAGGTAGGATGAGGAGTAGGAGGAGTTCGGAACAGGGTGCAAACTGAAGAACCCTGCAATCCTCAGCGGTGGAAGATGCGCCCCAAAAATTTGGAAGGTGTATCTCACACGTACCGATACAGACTATGCCGCAATTTAATTATTTTTACCCCAAAGGGTGTAGATTGAATAACGGAATAGAAAATATCATATAAAAAGGTGTATCTCCCACGTACAAACCCAGACTAGGCCCCCGATTACAAATTTTTGTACCCTAAAGGCAGGATGAGGATGAGGAGTAGGAGGAGTTCAGAACAGGAGGCAAACTGAAGCACCCTGCAATCCTCGGCGGTGGAAAATGCGCCCAAAAAACTGGAAAGGTGTATCTCACACCTACCGATACAGACTATGCCGCGATTTAATTCTTTTTACCCCAAAGGGTGTAGATTGAATAGAGGAATAGAAAATATCATATAAAAAGGTGTATCTCCCACGTACAAACCCAGACTAGGCCCAATTACAATTTTTTGTACCCAAAAGGCAGGATGAGGATGAGGAGTAGGAGGAGTCCGGAACAGGAGGCAAACTGAAGCACCCTGCAATCCTCGGCGGTGGAAAATGCGCCCAAAAAATTGGAAAGGTGTATCTCACACGTACCGATACAGACTATGCCGCGATTTAATTCTTTTTACCCCAAAGGGTGTAGATTGAATAGCGGAATAGAAAATATCATATAAAAAGGTGTATCTCACACGTACAAACCCAGACTAGGCCCCGATTACAATTTTTTGTACCCTAAAGGCAGGATGAGGATGAGGAGTAGGAGGAGTCCGGAACAGGAGGCAAACTGAAGCACCCTGCAATCCTCTGCGTTGTAAGATGCGCCCAAAAAATTGGAAAGGTGTATCTCACACGTACCGATACAGAATATGCCGCAATTTAATTCTTTTTACCCCAAAAGGGTGTAGATTGAATAGCGGAATAGAAAATATGATATAAAAAGGTGTATCTCACACGTACAAACCCAGACTAGGACCCAATTACAATTTTTTGTACCCTAAAGGCAGGATGAGGAGTAGGAGGAGTTCGGAACAGGAGGCAAACTGAAGAACCCTGCAATCCTCAGCGGTAGAAGATGCGCCCCAAAAATTTGGAAGGTGTATCTCACACGTACCGATACAGACTATGCCGCAATTTAATTCTTTTTACCCCAAAGAGTGTAGATTGAATAACGGAATAGAAAATATGATATAAAAAGGTGTATCTAACACGTACAAACCCAGACTAGGCCCCGATTACAATTTTTTGTACCCTAAAGGCAGGATGAGGAGTAGGAGGAGTTCGGAACAGGAGGCAAACTGAAGCACTCTGCAATCCTCGGCGGTGGAAGATGCACCCCAAAAATTTGGAAGGTGTGTATCTCACACGTACCGATACAGACTATGCCGCAATTCAATTCTTTTTACCCCAAAGGGTGTAGATTGAATAGCGGAATAGAAAATATGATATAAAAAGAAGTATCTCACACGTACAAACCCAGACTAGGCCCCGATTCAAATTTTTTGTACCCTAAAGGCAGGATGAGGATGAGGAGTAGGAGGAGTCCGGAACAGGAGGCAAACTGAAGCACCCTGCAATCCTCGGCGGTGGAAAATGCGCCCAAAAAATTGGAAAGGTGTATCTCACACGTACCGATACAGACTATGCCGCGATTTAATTCTTATTACCCCAAAGGGTGTAGATTGAATAGCGGAATAGAAAATATCATATAAAAAGGTGTATCTCACACGTACAAACCCAGACTAGGCCCCGATTACAATTTTTTGTACCCTAAAGGCAGGATGAGGATGAGGAGTAGGAGGAGTCCAGAACAGGAGGCAAACTGAAGCACCCTGCAATCCTCTGCGTTGTAAGATGCGCCCAAAAAATTGGAAAGGTGTATCTCACACGTACCGATACAGACTATGCCGCAATTTAATTCTTTTTACCCCAAAGGGTGTAGATTGAATAACGGAATAGAAAATATGATATAAAAAGGTGTATCTCACACGTATAAACCCAGACTAGGCCCCGATTACAATTTTTTGTACCCTAAAGGCAGGATGAGGATGAGGAGTAGGAGGATTTCGGAACAGGAGGCAAACTGAAGCACCCTGCAATCCTCGGCAGTGGAAGATGCGCCCAAAAAATTGGAAAGGTGTATCTCACACGTACCGATACAGACTATGCCGCAATTTAATTCTTTTTACCCCAAAGGGTGTAGATTGAATAGCGAAATAGAAAATATGATATAAAAAAGTGTATCTCACACGTACAAACCCAGACTAGGCCCCGATTACAATTTTTTGTACCCTAAAGGCAGGATGAGGAGTAGGAGGAGTTCGGAACAGGAGGCAAACTGAAGCACCCTGCAATCCTCGGTGGTGGAAGATGCGCCCCAAAAAATTGGAAAGGTGTATCTCACACGTACCGATACAGACTATGCCGCAATTTAATTCTTTTTACCCCAAAGGGTGTAGATTGAATAGCGAAATAGAAAATATGATATAAAAAAGTGTATCTCACACGTACAAACCCAGACTAGGCCCCGATTACAATTTTTTGTACCCTAAAGGCAAGATGAGGAGTAGGAGGAGTTCGGAACAGGAGGCAAACTGAAGCACCCTGCAATCCTCGGCGGTGGAAGATGCGCCCCAAAAATTTGGAAGGTCTATCTCACACGTACCGATACAGACTATGCCGCAATTTAATTATTTTTACCCCAAAGGGTGTAGATTGAATAGTGGAATAGAAAACATTATATAAAAAGGTGTATCTCACACGTACAAACCCAGACTAGGCCCCGATTACAATTTTTTGTACCCTAAAGGCAGGATGAGGAGTAGGAGGAGTTCGGAACAGGAGGCAAATTGAAGCACCCTGCAATCCTCGGCGGTGGAAGATGCGCCCCAAAAATTTGGAAGGTGTATCTCACACGTACCGATACAGACTATGCCGCAATTTAATTATTTTTACCCCAAAGGGTGTAGATTGAATAGCGGAATAGAAAACATTATATAAAAAGGTGTATCTCACACGTACAAACCCAGACTAGGCCCCGATTACAATTTTTTGTACCCTAAAGGCAGGGTGAGGAGTAGGAGGAGTTCGGAACAGGAGGCAAACTGAAGCACCCTGCAATCCTCGGCGGTGGAAGATGCGCCCCAAAAATTTGGAAGGTGTATCTCACACGTACCGATACAGACTATGCCGCGATTTAATTCTTTTTACCCTAAAGGGTGTAGATTGAATAGCGGAATAGAAAATATCATATAAAAAGGTGTATCTCCCACGTACAAACCCAGACTAGGCCCGATTACAATTTTTTGTACCCTAAAGGCAGGATGAGGATGAGGAGTAGGAGGAGTCCGGAACAGGAGGCAAACTGAAGCACCCTGCAATCCTCGGCGGTGGAAAATGCGCCCAAAAAATTGGAAAGGTGTATCTCACACGTACCGATACAGACTATGCCGCGATTTAATTCTTATTACCCCAAAGGGTGTAGATTGAATAGCGGAATAGAAAATATCATATAAAAAGGTGTATCTCACACGTACAAACCCAGACTAGGCCCCGATTACAATTTTTTGTACCCTAAAGGCAGGATGAGGATGAGGAGTAGGAGGAGTCCAGAACAGGAGGCAAACTGAAGCACCCTGCAATCCTCTGCGTTGTAAGATGCGCCCAAAAAATTGGAAAGGTGTATCTCACACGTACCGATACAGACTATGCCGCAATTTAATTCTTTTTACCCCAAAGGGTGTAGATTGAATAACGGAATAGAAAATATGATATAAAAAGGTGTATCTCACACGTATAAACCCAGACTAGGCCCCGATTACAATTTTTTGTACCCTAAAGGCAGGATGAGGATGAGGAGTAGGAGGATTTCGGAACAGGAGGCAAACTGAAGCACCCTGCAATCCTCGGCAGTGGAAGATGCGCCCAAAAAATTGGAAAGGTGTATCTCACACGTACCGATACAGACTATGCCGCGATTTAATTCTTTTTACCCCAAAGGGTGTAGATTGAATAGCGGAATAGAAAATATGATATAAAAAGGTGTATCTCACACGTACAAATCCAGACTAGGCCCCGATTACAATTTTTTGTACCCTAAAGGCAGGATGAGGATGAGGAGTAGGAGGAGTTCGGAACAAGAGGCAAACTGAAGCACCCTGCAATCCTCGGCGGTGTAAGATGCGCCCCAAAAATTTGGAAGGTGTATCTCACACGTACCGATACAGACTATGCCGCAATTTAATTCTTTTTACCCCAAAGGGTGTAGATTGAATAGCGAAATAGAAAATATGATATAAAAAAGTGTATCTCACACGTACAAACCCAGACTAGGCCCCGATTACAATTTTTTGTACCCTAAAGGCAGGATGAGGAGTAGGAGGAGTTCGGAACAGGAGGCAAACTGAAGCACCCTGCAATCCTCGGTGGTGGAAGATGCGCCCCAAAAAATTGGAAAGGTGTATCTCACACGTACCGATACAGACTATGCCGCAATTTAATTCTTTTTACCCCAAAGGGTGTAGATTGAATAGCGAAATAGAAAATATGATATAAAAAAGTGTATCTCACACGTACAAACCCAGACAAGGCCCCGATTACAATTTTTTGTACCCTAAAGGCAAGATGAGGAGTAGGAGGAGTTCGGAACAGGAGGCAAACTGAAGCACCCTGCAATCCTCGGCGGTGGAAGATGCGCCCCAAAAATTTGGAAGGTCTATCTCACACGTACCGATACAGACTATGCCGCAATTTAATTATTTTTACCCCAAAGGGTGTAGATTGAATAGTGGAATAGAAAACATTATATAAAAAGGTGTATCTCACACGTACAAACCCAGACTAGGCCCCGATTACAATTTTTTGTACCCTAAAGGCAGGATGAGGAGTAGGAGGAGTTCGGAACAGGAGGCAAATTGAAGCACCCTGCAATCCTCGGCGGTGGAAGATGCGCCCCAAAAATTTGGAAGGTGTATCTCACACGTACCGATACAGACTATGCCGCAATTTAATTATTTTTACCCCAAAGGGTGTAGATTGAATAGCGGAATAGAAAACATTATATAAAAAGGTGTATCTCACACGTACAAACCCAGACTAGGCCCCGATTACAATTTTTTGTACCCTAAAGGCAGGGTGAGGAGTAGGAGGAGTTCGGAACAGGAGGCAAACTGAAGCACCCTGCAATCCTCGGCGGTTGAAGATGCGCCCCAAAATTTTGGAAGGTGTATATCACACGTACCTATACAGACTATGCCGCAATTTAATTATTTTTACCCCAAAGGGTGTAGATTGAATAGCGGAATAGAAAATATGGTATAAAAAGGTGTATCTCACATGCACAAACCCAGACTAGGCCCCTATTATAATTTTTTGTACCCTAAAGGCAGGATGAGGAGTAGGAGGAGTTCGGAACAGGAGGCAAACTGAAGCACCCTGCAATCCTCGGCGGTGGAAGATGCGCCCCAAAAATTTGGAAGGTGTATCTCACACGTACCTATACAGACTATGCCGCAATTTAATTCTTTTTACCCCAAAGGGTGTAGATTGAATAGCGGAATAGAAAATATGATATAAAAAGGTTTATCTCACATGCACAAACCCAGACTAGGCCCCGATTATAATTTTTTGTACCCTAAAGGCAGGATGAGGAGTAGGAGGAGTTCAGAACAGGAGGCAAACTGAAGCACCCTGCAATCCTCGGCGGTGGAAGATGCGCCCCAAAAATTTGAAAGGTGTATCTCACACGTACCGATACAGACTATGCCGCAATTTAATTTTTTTTAACCCAAAAGGGTGTATATTGAATAGAGGAATAGAAAAAAGTATATAAAATTGGTGATTTTTCAATAGCACATGTGAACACAGCAGTGTCTTATGTTTTATGTCACGGTCAGCTCAGCAGCAGGCTATGAAGGGAAAAAAAAAATTACCCTTTAACTTTGTAATTTTTAAATAGCAGATTAGTACAGACTATGCCACAATTTAATTTTTTTTTAACCCAAAAGGGTGTATATTGAATAGTGGAATAGAAAAAAGTATATAAAATTGAAAATCACTCAATAGCACATGTTTACACAGCAGTGTCTTATGTTTTATGTCGCGGTCAGTTCAGCAGCATGCTATGAAGGGAAAAAAAAAAATCCCCTTTAACCTTGTAATTTTTAAATAGCAGATTAGAATAGCAATTTGTAGTAAAATATAGCTGAACGCTGCACACAACAGACTGATAAAAATATATTTTTTTCTCCCTCCTCCTCCTCAGTGGGCTCAAGTGAGGGCAAAAAGATCGTTCACTGCACCACCCCCCACACAGCAAAATCGATGTAGATCGCTAACGTTCTGTCCCTGCCTAATCTCTCCAGCCTGTCCCTAAAATGCTCAAATATCTTTCCCTGTCTACACTCCGACCTGTCCCTGCATTCTTTTCAGGCACAATTTTTCACTGTCTGTCCCTTATCAGCAGCAGCCAGCACGTATGATGTGTGCTCTCTCCCTACACTACAGCAGAATGACGCACCGCGCTGTGTCTCTCGAACTTATAAAGACATGGGTCACATGCTTCAGATGGCCAATCACAGCTACTAATACATTTGTAGGCATGGCTGGGATGGCTTAAGGCACACCAGTTAAACGCTTGTTGATTGGCTGTTGAAAGCCCGCCATTAAAAGCGCCATTACATACAAAACAGGAAATAAAATTACGGAACACGGATTTTAAACCCGAACATACAGTAAAGTTTTCGGGTCAGTGTCCGAGTAGCAAAAATCCAATTTTCCGGTACGGACCCGAATAATACAGTCCGTGTTCGCTCAACACTACTCATGAGGTATTCTTTTTTCCACCGACTCCAGAACTGTTCTGCTAAATACTGTACTCTACGCTACCGTTTAGCTGCATATACGTCTTCTTTTCCGAATTTCCAAGGTGGAGGTAATGCAACCTTGGATTTCATCAGGATGAGGTGGTTTGGAGTTAGAGGTTCTGGTGCCTTGGGGTCATTGATTCCATCGAAAGTTAAAGGATGGCTGTTAACAATGGCCATGGCTTCATAAAATAGTGTTCTAAGAGAAGCATCGTCTAGTCTACTTGAACATTGGACTGTTGTAGCATTTAGCACATTACGAATGGTTCTAATTTGACGTTCCCAGACTTCACCTGCATGACTTGCGGAAGAAGCATTGAAGATAATCTCACACTGTTTATCAGCTAGGAACATTTCTAGTGCTTTCAACATGACACTCAACCTTGCTGCGGTGACTGGAGCTGAGAGTTCAAGCCTTGGGATGCTCACAATCTTCATTGGCGCGACTCTTGCTTTAGGCATTACGAAGCTGCAATGGACTTAATCTCGGTCATTCTTGTACCTAAGGTACGAACAGGCACCATATCCTATGTTGCTGGCATCGGAAAAGTGGTGTAGTTCCACTTTCACTCTGTTCACGAAGTCTGGGGGATGGTAACATCTGGGTATCTTGATTTCCCTTAAAGCTTGCAGACTACTCTTCCAGGCCTCCCACCGTGGACATAAGCTCTCAGGAAGTGCTTCATCCCAACTGATGCCCCTGCGGCAAAGCTCTTGAAGAATGCACTTGCCACTCAGTATGAAGGGGGCTATGAAGCCTAGAGGATCATAAAGAGAGGCTACGACTGACAGGATACCACGACGAGTTGAGGGTTAATCCTTTATGTCAACACTGAAACTGAAGATGTCGTTTTCAATTGTACCCTAAAGGCAGGATGAGGAGTAGGAGGAGTTCGGAACAGGAGGCAAATTGAAGCACCCTGCAATCCTCGGCGGTGGAAGATGCGCCCCAAAAATTTGGAAGGTGTATCTCACACGTACCGATACAGACTATGCCGCAATTTAATTATTTTTACCCCAAAGGGTGTAGTTAGAATAGCGGAATAGAAAACATTATATAAAAAGGTGTATCTCACACGTACAAACCCAGACTAGGCCCCGATTACAATTTTTTGTACCCTAAAGGCAGGATGAGGAGTAGGAGGAGTTCGGAACAGGAGGCAAATTGAAGCACCCTGCAATCCTTGGCGGTGGAAGATGCGCCCCAAAAATTTGGAAGGTGTATCTCACACGTACCGATACAGACTATGCCGCAATTTAATTATTTTTACCCCAAAGGGTGTAGATTGAATAGCGGAATAGAAAACATTATATAAAAAGGTGTATCTCACACGTACAAACCCAGACTAGGCCCCGATTACAATTTTTTGTACCCTAAAGGCAGGATGAGGAGTAGGAGGAGTTCGGAACAGGAGGCAAATTGAAGCACCCTGCAATCCTCGGCGGTGGAAGATGCGCCCCAAAAATTTGGAAGGTGTATCTCACACGTACCGATACAGACTATGCCGCAATTTAATTATTTTTACCCCAAAGGGTGTAGATTGAATAGCGGAATAGAAAACATTATATAAAAAGGTGTATCTCACACGTACAAACCCAGACTAGGCCCCGATTACAATTTTTTGTACCCTAAAGGCAGGATGAGGAGTAGGAGGAGTTCGGAACAGGAGGCAAACTGAAGCACCCTGCAATCCTCGGCGGTGGAAGATGCGCCCCAAAAATTTGGAAGGTGTATATCACACGTACCTATACAGACTATGCCGCAATTTAATTATTTTTACCCCAAAGGGTGTAGATTGAATAGCGGAATAGAAAACATTATATAAAAAGGTGTATCTCACACGTACAAACCCAGACTAGGCCCCGATTACAATTTTTTGTACCCTAAAGGCAGGATGAGGAGTAGGAGGAGTTCGGAACAGGAGGCAAACTGAAGCACCCTGCAATCCTCGGCGGTGGAAGATGCGCCCCAAAAATTTGGAAGGTGTATCTCACACGTACCTATACAGACTATGCCGCAATTTAATTCTTTTTACCCCAAAGGGTGTAGATTGAATAGCGGAATAGAAAATATGATATAAAAAGGTGTATCTCACATGCACAAACCCAGACTAGGCCCCAATTATAATTTTTTGTACCCTAAAGGCAGGATGAGGAGTAGGAGGAGTTCGGAACAGGAGGCAAACTGAAGCACCCTGCAATCCTCGGCGGTGGAAGATGCGCCCCAAAAATTTGGAAGGTGTATCTCACACGTACCGATACAGACTATGCCGCAATTTAATTTTTTTTACCCCAAAAGGGTGTAGATTGAATAGCGGAATAGAAAATATGATATAAAAAGTGTATCTCACACGTACAAACCCAGACTAGGCCCCGATTACAATTTTTTGTACCCTAAAGGCAGGATGAGGAGTAGGAGGAGTTCGGAACAGGAGGCAAACTGAAGCACCCTGCAATCCTCGGCGGTGGAAAATGCGCCCCAAAAATTTGAAAGGTGTATCTCACACGTACCGATACAGACTATGCCGCAATTTAATTTTTTTTAACCCAAAGGGTGTAGATTGAATAGAGGAATAGAAAACATTATATAAAAAGGTGTATCTCACACGTACAAACCCAGACTAGGCCCCGATTACAATTTTTTGTACCCTAAAGGCAGGATGAGGAGTAGGAGGAGTTCGGAACAGGAGGCAAACTGAAGCACCCTGCAATCCTCGGCGGTGGAAGATGCGCCCCAAAAATTTGGAAGGTGTATCTCACACGTACCTATACAGACTATGCCGCAATTTAATTCTTTTTACCCCAAAGGGTGTAGATTGAATAGCGGAATAGAAAATATGATATAAAAAGGTGTATCTCACATGCACAAACCCAGACTAGGCCCCAATTATAATTTTTTGTACCCTAAAGGCAGGATGAGGAGTAGGAGGAGTTCGGAACAGGAGGCAAACTGAAGCACCCTGCAATCCTCGGCGGTGGAAGATGCGCCCCAAAAATTTGGAAGGTGTATCTCACACGTACCGATACAGACTATGCCGCGATTTAATTTTTTTTACCCCAAAAGGGTGTAGATTGAATAGCGGAATAGAAAATATGATATAAAAAGTGTATCTCACACGTACAAACCCAGACTAGGCCCCGATTACAATTTTTTGTACCCTAAAGGCAGGATGAGGAGTAGGAGGAGTTCGGAACAGGAGGCAAACTGAAGCACCCTGCAATCCTCGGCGGTGGAAGATGCGCCCCAAAAATTTGGAAGGTGTATCTCACACGTACCGATACAGACTATGCCGCGATTTAATTTTTTTTACCCCAAAAGGGTGTAGATTGAATAGCGGAATAGAAAATATGATATAAAAAGTGTATCTCACACGTACAAACCCAGACTAGGCCCCGATTACAATTTTTTGTACCCTAAAGGCAGGATGAGGAGTAGGAGGAGTTCGGAACAGGAGGCAAACTGAAGCACCCTGCAATCCTCGGCGGTGGAAGATGCGCCCCAAAAATTTGAAAGGTGTATCTCACACGTACCGATACAGACTATGCCGCAATTTAATTTTTTTTAACCCAAAAGGGTGTATATTGAATAGTGGAATAGAAAAAAGTATATAAAATTGGTGATTTTTCAATAGCACATGTGAACACAGCAGTGTCTTATGTTTTATGTCACGGTCAGCTCCGCAGCAGGCTATGAAGGGAAAAAAAAAAATTACCCTTTAACTTTGTAATTTTTAAATAGCAGATTAGTACAGACTATGCCACAATTTAATTTTTTTTAACCCAAAAGGGTGTATATTGAATAGTGGAATAGAAAAAAGTATATAAAATTGAAAATCACTCAATAGCACATGTTAACACAGCAGTGTCTTATGTTTTATGTCGCGGTCAGTTCAGCAGCATGCTATGAAGGGGAAAAAAAAAATCCCCTTTAACCTTGTAATTTTTAAATAGCAGATTAGAACAGCAATTTGTAGTAAAATATAGCTGAACGCTGCACACAACAGACTGATAAAAATATATTTTTTTCTCCCTCCTCCTCCTCAGTGGGCTCAAGTGAGGGCAAAAAGATCGTTCACTGCACCACCCCCCACACAGCAAAATCGATGTAGATCGCTAACGTTCTGTCCCTGCCTAATCTCTCCAGCCTGCCCCTAAAATGCTCAAATATCTTTCCCTGTCTACACTCCAACCTGTCCCTGCATTCTTTTCAGGCACAATTTTTCACTGTCTGTCCCTTATCAACAGCAGCCAGCACGTATGATGTGTGCTCTCTCCCTACACTACAGCAGAATGACGCACCGCGCTGTGTCTCTCGAACTTATAAAGACATGGGTCACATGCTTCAGATGGCCAATCACAGCTACTAATACATTTGTAGGCATGGCTGGGATGGCTTAAGGCACACCAGTTAAACGCTTGTTGATTGGCTGTTGAAAGCCCGCCATTAAAAGCGCCATTACATACAAAACACGAAATAAAATTACGGAACACGGATTTTAAACCCGAACATACAGTAAAGTTTTCGGGTCAGTGTCCGAGTAGCAAATATCCAATTTTCCGGTACGGACCCGAATAATACAGTCCCTGTTCGCTCAACACTACTCATGAGGTATTCTTTTTTCCACCGACTCCAGAACTGTTCTGCTAAATACTGTACTCTACGCTACCGTTTAGCTGCATATACGTCTTCTTTTCCGAATTTCCAAGGTGGAGGTAATGCAACCTTGGATTTCATCAGGATGAGGTGGTTTGGAGTTAGAGGTTCTGGTGCCTTGGGGTCATTGATTCCATCGAAAGTTAAAGGATGGCTGTTAACAATGGCCATGGCTTCATAAAATAGTGTTCTAAGAGAAGCATCGTCTAGTCTACTTGAACATTGGACTGTTGTAGCATTTAGCACATTACGAATGGTTCTAATTTGACGTTCCCAGACTTCACCTGCATGACTTGCGGAAGAAGCATTGAAGATAATCTCACACTGTTTATCAGCTAGGAACATTTCTAGTGCTTTCAACATGACACTCAACCTTGCTGCGGTGACTGGAGCTGAGAGTTCAAGCCTTGGGATGCTCACAATCTTCATTGGCGCGACTCTTGCTTTAGGCATTACGAAGCTGCAATGGACTTAATCTCGGTCATTCTTGTACCTAAGGTACGAACAGGCACCATATCCTACGTTGCTGGCATCGGAAAAGTGGTGTAGTTCCACTTTCACTCTGTTCACGAAGTCTGGGGGATGGTAACATCTGGGTATCTTGATTTCCCTTAAAGCTTGCAGACTACTCTTCCAGGCCTCCCACCGTGGACATAAGCTCTCAGGAAGTGCTTCATCCCAACTGATGCCCCTGCGGCAAAGCTCTTGAAGAATGCACTTGCCACTCAGTATGAAGGGGGCTATGAAGCCTAGAGGATCATAAAGAGAGGCTACGACTGACAGGATACCACGACGAGTTGAGGGTTAATCCTTTATGTCAACACTGAAACTGAAGATGTCGTTTTCAATTGACCACTGAATGCCAAGTATTTGTCCTTCTGATGTTGAGTCTGGGTTAAGTTTGACAGGTACACTAGTTGTTGCTCTTTCTGACGGAGCTATACAGGACAGGACGTCCTTTTTATTAGAGTTGAACTTATGCAGTCGTATGCCAGCATTTTTACATAATTCTTGCGTTTCGAGAATTCAATTCGAAGCTTCACTGACTGTTGGAACGCTGGTTAGGCCGTCGTCGACAAAAAAGTTCTTCTCGATGAAGGCTGATGCTGAGGGATATTCTGACTTGTATTGTCGTGCAAGATACTTAAGGCCAAAGTTGGCACATCATGGAGAGCAACTGGCACCGAAAAGGTGAACTGCCATTCTGTATTCTTTCATTTCTATTTAGAACTGACCGTTCTCCCACCAAAGGAACCTTAAGTAGTTGTGCATTTCTGGGGGATGTAGAACTGATAGAACATCTTTTCAATGTCGCATATCACAGCAATTGCTTCCTTCCTGAAGCGACAGAGGACTCCCACTAGAGAATTTATCAGCTCGGGACCTGTCAGTAAGGTATCGTTTAAGGAGATGCCTTTGAACTTTGCTGAACAATCAAACACAAATCTTAACTTGTCTGGCTTCTTGGGGTGATAAACCCCATGATGTGGGATGTACCACACTGTCTCTTCCTCTGATAATGAAGGAGCTGGTTCTGCATCACCTTTTCTGATTGTTTCTTCCATGAATGCAGTGTAGTGTTCATGGTACTGTTTATTTGCCTTTAATCTTTTCTTTAGATGATGAAGTCGAAAAAGGGCCAAACTCTTATTTTTTGGTAGTGCCAGTTGACTGTTGTCTTTGAAGGGTAACGGCATCTCATAGTGTCCATCTTTCCTTTTCATTATGGTTTCAGAGAGAAACTGCACAAAACGAACATCATCTTGTGACACATACTTATCTTCATAATTTCTTTCAATGAAGTCCATTTCTAAAGCCTTTAACACATCAGTGACTGGGGGCATTGGCATTTCTTTTACTGCGACTCGGTGTACGAAGCTCTGGCTACCCTGTCTATCAAGATGTGGGTTTGCTGATCCTATAATGCTCCAGCCGAGCATAGTTTTTTGAGCAAAGGGTTCATTTTCGGAGCCGATAACAACCTCCAAGGGAGCCAGTGCTGATGGGCAGTCATAACCGATCAGCAGTCTTACTTCGCAGTCTTGAAGTGGCTGTAACTTGTTTGCCAAGTGTTTGAGGTGTGACCACTGGAGTGCAGTCTCCTTAGTGGGGATGTGAGACTTATCTACTGGAATGAAATCTCTTGTATAGGCTTGACGGAGTTGGACTTGAGTTTTAGAGTTGAAGCCACGCACTCGCAGACCATGAGCAATTTGGCTTGATATAACTGTGTCAACAGCAGTAATTGTGCTGAGCTTTAGCTGTAACGGCTTGGTGCTCACACTTAGCTTCGATACCAGGTCTGCCAGAATAAAGGTTGAATCACTCTGCGTGTCAAGTAAGGCATAAGTGAGGATTTCTCTCTGAGGCTCTGCCGCAGCTGACAACAAAACTGGAACAATGCAGGATGTGGCAGAAGTATGTCTTGTCAATGTATGGGACATAACTTTGGGAACATTGTCGTTTGCCTTATTTCTCATGGCTACCGAATCATCGCTTGATGTTTTGACAGGCTCAGTGTTTCTCTGTATGTGCAAACAGGTTGGATGACGTTGACTGCATATGCTACACGCAGAGGTGGTTTTCATTAATGAAGGCCTTCTTTTCATCGATGGTCTTTGCTGCAAAAGCGACACTGTGTTGCTGAGAGCTGAGATCTCTGGAACGTTGGAGGTGGAGGGCTTCATTTGAGTGCTTGTGTTGAGCGCCTTGGCTCTCTTGAGAATTCTCTCATCTGTAGTCTTAGTACTGAGGAGGAAAGGGGAGGCAATGGGGTTGCATGCAATCTTAGCTTCCTTTTGCAGGAACTCTGAAGCGAGCAAAGGTTGGGTATTCTTGAGACTTGTCTAGCTCGTCCACAACTATGCGACTCCATCTCCGCACGATCCATTCAGGCAGTTTCTTGAGAAGCTTGTGGTTTTCTTTACAATCATTTAGAATAGCTAGGCCTTTAAAATGAGGAATGGCCTCCACACAACCTTGAAGGAAATCTGCAAACTCTCTTAATGCCACAGGGTCGTTTGCTGATATCTTTGACCATTTACTCAACCTTTCTCTGAAAGGTCTTTGCACTATGAATGGACCTCCATACCTGTCCTGTAGGATTCCCCAAGCACCTAGATAGGCATCTTCTGAATTTCGATAGAAGAACCCTTCCACTGCCTTATGAGCTTCACCACCGAGATACCTCTTCAAGTACAGCATTTTTTCGCACACAGGGAGTGATTTCTGATCAATCAGCGCCATAAAGGATATCTTCCAATCTATGAACTTCTAAGGATCACCTGTAAATACAGTTGGTTCAGGTATAGGGAGACGGTTGGAGATCAACAGACTTGCTAGTCCTGGGGTTAGACTAACTTCTTCTTGAGGTCTTGCCACCTCAAGTGGTGAATTTGAAGGTTGAAATGGCACAGCTTTTTGATTCAAAGAGGTTTGAGGTTTATTATTTTTGCAGAGATATTGCACCTTGTGGTCAGTCTCCTGTTTACAGTATTCAAAACTATCATAGGCGTGGTAGGCTTTCACCCTTGCTGCAGCTACTTTGACTTCATTTTCTGCTTGTAGCTGTTGCAGTCTTGTCTTTTCCTCATCTAACTTAAGTTTAATTTCTGCCTCCAATTTGCTCAGCTTTGCCTGTTCTATCTTGGCTGCAAGATCTGCATCTGCTTCTGCGCGTTTGCTAGATCTGGAAGTGGGTCTCAAGCTTGAGTTGGAGTCTGGTAATGATTCTGAGAGGACAGTTTCTGTTTCTGTGTTTCCAAAGACGGACCCATTCTTTTCTTTATTAAGTACCATCCTCACTCTTTCCTTCTAAAGTTGATCATTAAAGATTTAATCTACATTCTCTAGCCGTTTACTGGTGAAGTTGCAGATTTCAGCTGTTAACGCAGTGCATGCATCCATTCTCTTAACAACACATGGGGTAGTGGAATTTTTGCGGCAAATGGACTCATACTGTTGGTGTACTAACGCTTCTTTGGCTTTAATCTCTTTCAATCTTGTATAAATCATATATACATGGTAAATCTGAATGTGAACTATATTCCAAGGACACCCATGATATTAAATCCAAAAATAAAATAAAATGAAATACACAATAAATAGAATTTGCAGTATTGGGATAAATTATAGTAAGACTATAAATATGTCTATAAATGCTCTATAAACAAGTCCAAGTAATTGGGGATGATCCTGCAGTGCAAATAGTCCTTCACCACACCACGTGCAGCCTCTCCCAATGGTAATGCACTCACCAGAAATCAATGGGTAAAAGGCACATCATATCCTTTGAATGCAACCAAGATCTCAATGACCACCCCAGACTGGATCTTCTTAGGCAGATAAAAGCAGTTATCCTGGAATAAGCAATTCTCTCCACACCATTTCTCTTCACTCTAGGAAGGGGGATAACCAGGATTCTTATCACAACTCTCCACCCAGAAACATCCGAAGTCAGTTCCAATTATAGGACATGCAATATATGTAAAGAGGGGAGGGAGCCACTCATAGTGTAGTACGATGATTACTTTATTACCCCGTACAAACCCCCCTTACACATTGCACTTACAACAATATATTAAAACTGAAGCATATATGACAAGCCTTTAAAACAGCTGGACCTGCATTACTTGTCCTCACCCAGTCACCGACCAGCAGTGGAATGGAGCGATGAATAGATGCAGCATTCCAGGTGCTTGACAGAGCCACGTAGTCACACCCTTACGCGTATCTTCTTTTGACTTCTTCAAAGAGTGTGGCTACGTGGCGCAACTCACATTCATTTATGGCACACTAAGCCAATCAAGCTCAGCCCTTGCCCCTCCCGGAGCGGGAATGTACCATTACATCAAAATTAAAAAGGGGGGTACCAAGGCTCAATCTCAAAGCCCTTCACATGATACAATCTGCCGCCAAACAGTCAGATGAACTAATAGGGGAGCATAGCTAATCCATTAAACACAATGCGATAGATCGAAAAAGGGCTGTATTGAAAATAGCAGTGACCCAAATTCTAAATGGTATCACCCACCCCCTCTGATTGGTTAGTCTGCTCGTGTCCCCAAAAAATAAATCACCCCCCTTATAAGTGGACAATATAATGCCCCATCCAAATGATGAGTGTACCTCACCACAATGTCAACAATGACCAAGAAAAGGGAATGCAGAAAAGATAAATAGCTCATCCCCACCCTCCTAAGAAAAGGGGGAGGGAACAATCTACCCTTCCTGCAAGATGGAGAACATAAAGAACATATATAGAAAGTAGTGAATAATAATATGAAGATAGGAGTATAATCTTAAATGATAATCCATAACTGCCCCATCCTTAATAACTGCTAATCTATATGCAGTGCCTTGCGAAAGTATTCGGCCCCCTTGAACTTTGCAACCTTTTGCCACATTTCAGGCTTCAAACATAAAGATATAAAACTGTATTTTTTTGTGAAGAATCAACAACAAGTGGGACACAATCATGAAGTGGAACGAAATTTATTGGATATTTCAAACTTTGTTAACAAATAAAAAACTGAAAAATTGGGCGTGGAAAAATTATTCAGCCCCCTTAAGTTAATACTTTGTAGCGCCACCTTTTGCTGCGATTACAGATGTAAGTCACTTGGGGTATGTCTCTATCAGTTTTGCACATGGAGAGACTGAAATTTTTGCCCATTCCTCCTTGCAAAACAGCTCGAGCTCAGTGAGGTTGGATGGAGAGCGTTTGTGAACAGCAGTTTTCAGTTATTTCCACGGATTCTCGATTGGATTCAGGTCTGGACTTTGACTTGGCCATTCTAACATCTGGATATGTTAATTTGTGAACCATTCCATTGTAGATTTTGCTTAATGTTTTGGATCATTGTCTTGTTGGAAGACAAATCTTCGTCCTAGTCTCAGGTCTTTTGCAGACTCCATCAGGTTTTCTTCCAGAATGGTCCTGTATTTGGCTCCATCCATCTTCCCATCAATTTTAACCATCTTCCCTGTCCCTGCTGAAGAAAAGCAGGCCCAAACCATGATGCTGCCACCACCATGTTTGACAGTGGGGATGGTGTGTTCAGGGTGATGAGCTTGTGTTGCTTTTACGCCAAACATAACGTTTTGCATTGTTGCCAGAAAGTTTGATTTTGGTTTCATCTGACCAGAGCACCTTCTTCCACATGTTTGGTGTGTCTCCCAGGTGGCTTGTGGCAAACTTTTTATGGATATCTTTAAGAAATGGCTTTCTTCTTGCCACTCTTCCATAAAGGCCAGATTTGTGCAGTATACGACTGATTGCTGTCCTATGGACAGAGTCTCCCACCTCAGCTGTAGATCTCTGCAGTTCATCCAGAGTGATCATGGGCCTCTTGGCTGCATCTCTGATCAGTCTTCTCCTTGTATGAGCTGAAAGTTTAGAGGGACAGCCAGGTCTTCGTAGATTTGCAGTGGTCTGATACCCTTTCCATTTCAATATTATTGCTTGCACAGTGATCCTTGGGATGTTTAAAGCTAAGGAAATCTTTTTGTATCCAAATCCGGCTTTAAACTTCTCCACAACAGTATCTCGGACCTGCCTGGTGTGTTCCTTGTTCTTCATGATGCTCTCTGCGCTTTAAACGGACCTCTGAGACTATCACTGTGCAGGTGCATTTATACGGAGACTTGATTACACACAGGTGCAGGGCCGGACTGGCCATAGGGCAGACCGGGCATTGTCCCGGTGGGCCGCGGCGCTGCTCTCACTCAGGCTGCTCAAGTGCTCATCACAGACACAGTAGAAGAAGTTCCCTCACTGCGGCCGCCAGCCGGTGTACTTGCCAGGCCAGTTACACCCGCTCCACGGCCAATAAGCCTTCTGCTCAGGGGGGGTGTGAGTCACACCCCCCTGAGCAGAAGGCTGATTGGTCGCGGAGCCGGCCCGGAAGTCAAGTAGTGAGTGTGTAACTGCTGGTTCAGAACTTTACCGCGGCCGCCGATGTCCTGCCCGGCGCTGCCAGCAGCCCAGCCCGCATCGGCATGATTGAAGCTGCAGATGGGAGCTCCTTCAGTTCAGTCCGACTCCGGGCTGCTCGCGGGGGGCGGCGGCGGGGAGAGAAGGTAAGTGCCTGCAGTGCAGCCTGTGCAGCCCTGGCCGTGTGTCCCAAATTGGAGGGGGATGGGTCGGCTCGGCTGCATATAGAGGATTTGATCTTGATGTTTCCCTATTCCGGCTCATACTGCCGCTGGATGGATGGATGGATAATTCTTCTCCTCCCTTCTGCGGCTGCTCTATATGCAGCTGAGCTGTCCCATCCCCCTGCTATTCAACTTCTTTTACTGCCCCCCCAGTGCTCTTAGCCCCCCTCCCCCAGTGATCTTAGCCCCCCTCCCCCAGTGCTCTTTAGCCCCCCCCGTGCTCTTTAGCCCCCCCGTGCTCTTTAGCCCCCCCTGTGTTCTTTAGCCCCCCCTGTGCTCTTTAGCCCCCCCTGTGCCCTTTAGCCCCCCCTGTGCTCTTTAGCCCCCCCCCTGTGCTCTTTAGCCCCCCTGTGCTCTTTAGCCCCCTCCCCGTGCTCTTTAGCCCCCCGTGCTCTTTAAGTCCCCACAGTGCTTTTCATCTCCCCCTATGCTCTCTGGCTCCCCCAGTGCTCTCCACCCCCTGTGCTCCCTGGCTTCCTTCTAAGTGCAGTCTCTGACCGTATCCTGTATCATGTCTGCAGTCTCTGACTGTCTCCTGTATCATGTCCGCAGTCTCTGACCATCTCCTGTATCATGTCCGCAGTCTCTGACCATCTCCTGTATCATGTCCTCAGTCTCTGACCATCTCCTGTATCATGTCCTCAGTCTCTGACCATCTCCTGTATCATGTCCTCAGTCTCTGACCATCTCCTGTATCATGTTTGCAGTTTCTGACCATCTCCTGTACTATGACCAGCGGGAACACTCTGCAGCCACACCGCACAGCACACCCAAGGTAAGTGGAGGACTGGAGAGAGGAGTGACTTCTACTTATGGATTTATTTTGCAGATAGGCTGGGCTGGCACATATGGCAGCTCTGATCTAAATTGGACCCAGTCTGTCAGATTAAACTAAAAAAGGTACCGTAATCGAATCCACACATCCCGGAACATTAAATCCTGTCATCAACCATCCCGACGAACGCCACGCCCCGCCACGCCCCCTCCCCCCCCTAGCAGGCTGCTCAGTCCAAAATGCCCGGGCCTATTTTTTGTCCCACCTGCACAGGTGGATTCTATTTATCATCATTAGTCATTTAGGTCAACATTGGATCATTCAGAGATCATCACTGAACTTCTGGAGAGAGTTTGCTGCACTGAAAGTAAAGGGGCTTAATAATTTTGCACGCCCAATTTTTCAGTTTTTTATTTGTTAACAAAGTTTGAAATATCCAATAAATTTTGTTCCACTTCATGATTGTGTCCCACTTGTTGTTGATTCTTCACAAAAAATTATAGTTTTATATCTTTACGTTTGAAGCCTGAAATGTGGCAAAAGGTTGCTAAGTTCAAGGGGGCCGAATAGTTTTGCAAGGCACTGTGTATATATATATATATATATATATATATATATATATATAGATATAGATATAGATATAGATATAGATATAGATATAGATATATAGCCATCACTGATCAGGACAAACTTGTCCCTATCAATAATCGCTTATAAAGCAGTTGAGGTCAGTGAGAAAGATCCACTTAGTTTCATTTTTTGATAATTCGCGCACCCTATTGGACCCTCTCCAGGATATTGGTGTAGATGAAATACCCCAAAACTTCAACCCCGAGGGGTCCCTGTTGTGTTTAAGGCAAAAATGGAGTGAAACACTATGGTTCTTCAAACCTATCTTGATATTGTTGATATGTTCGGAGATGCGCTTGCTTAGAAGGCGTTTGGTACGGCCTATATACATTAAACCGCAAGGGCACTCCAAAGCATAAACGATGTGTGTTGACCGACATGATATAAAGTCAACAATATCAAAATATTGCCCATTCGCAAGTCGAAGTAAAGTTAGTGATTCCTCGCAAATGCGTGTTAACCTGATGGCACGCATTACACCGTCTGCATGCAAAAAAGCCAGCTTTATTCCAAAAAAGTTGTGGGCGTTTAGGGGGATCAACTACCTCCCTCACCAAACGGTCAGCATATGTCGGTGCCTTCCTATAGATAAAGGAAGGGCACTCAGGCAAAACAGGTCAGAGGATTTTGTCCATCATGAGCACATTCCAATATCTCTGTATAATACTTTCCACCTCCCTATACTGGGATTAGATTAAATTAGAGATGAAGCTGAACTCATGCTTATTATCCAGAACTGCTACCTTCTCTTCCAAACACTGATCATGTGTGATAGCCCCCACTTCCTCAATCACCTTATCTAAATCTGCACTTTTATACCCTTTCTCTGTAAAGCGCTGTTTCAGTACCTGTGATTTAGATATATACTATACGTCTGAGGAACAGTTTCTCCGAACCCACGTAAACTGTCCCTTTGGGATATTGCGGAGCCATAGTGTATGGTGTCCGCTAAAGGTAGGTAAAAAACTGTTTCTATCAGTGGTTTTAAAAAACATACTGGTCCTAATACTCCTATCCTTAAGAGAAACACTAACATCCAAAAAGTCAATATGTTCCAAGCTCCAATTAAACGGGAGCTTAATATTGTTATGGTTAGTGTTTAAATAATCAGCAAAAAATTGGAGAGAAGGTTCATCACCAGCCCACATGAAGAACACATGTCATCTATAAATCGACAATAAAACAATAGTTCTCTCCTCCTATTGCTATAAATGAACCTGTCCTCCCATTGGCTCATGAATATATTTGCTAAACTCGGTGCAAATTTGGCTCCCATGGCCACTACCCCCCTTTGGGTGTAGAAGCGGCCATCAAACCAAAAATAATTGTGGGTTAAACAATAATCCAGGACCATGCCCAAGAATCATTTTTGATCAAACGACAAATCCTCACATTGACTTAATGCCCAATTGAGGGCCAGCAGCGCATCCTCATGTTGGATAACCTTATGCAATGAGGATACGTCTGCTGTAATGATGTATACTTGGGTATGGCCTGGAATGTGTACTTCTTTCAATAATTGCAGAAAGTGCTTTGTATCTTACGAATATGCCTTAGTAGCCAAAACACTTGTCTGCAAAAATCTAAATATTGTCTCACCCGTGATGTTACAGACCCAATCCCGTTGACTATGGGTCTAGCCGGAGGATTTGCCGCATCTTTATGGATCTTCGGCAATGTATATATTGTAGGGGTACGATTAAAACTAGGGTTGAGGTATCGTTTTTCCTTTTTAGTAATGATTCGTTGTTGGAATCCAAAATTAACTAATTTTGCTAGATCCCTACGGTATTGGTGGGTGGGATCCCTCTCCAAAAGACCGTAAGTATCCACATCAGCCAGCATATTGTTTAAAGCGGAGTTCCGGGCACAAAAACATTTTTTCAATGAACATACCCCCAGGACAGTCAGGGCTAGTACATTCCACAATGGCTAGCCTCTGATCTGTCCCGGTTCGCACTTACCTGCAAGAAGAAATACTCACTTTTAAAATTTCTTCCCCAGCGTTGCCATCTCTGTTGTAGGCAGCTGAAGCCAGCACAATCCTCTTCTGCATCCTCTTCCGCGTCTTCTTCTCCCAGAATGCGCCTGCACCGGCCCCTCTCGTCAATTCCGGTGCGGCGTCGCACCAGAAGTGACGAGTGGGGCCGGTGCCGTCGCATTGATTCCTGGGAGCGATGACGTTCAGCTCCCAGGAATCATTGCAAACCGGAAGTGACAGCGCGGGCCGTGGCCACAGAGGGAGGAAGTGGAGGATAGGTGAGTATTTCTTTCTACAATTACAAGGTAAGTAAAAAAAAAAAAAAAAAATAATCCTAACTATCCAATTCCCTTTCAGGTGAAGAAGAGCAAGCGGATGGCCACAAAATCGATTAGGTCGATTTTGTGCCCGGAACTCCGCTTTAACTGGGTATAATAGTAATCCTTAGTTAATAGGACTACCCCACCCCCTTTATCAGCAGGCCTGATTATAATATCTTTCCTGCCTTCCAATGATTTGATCCCCTCCTGTATGTGCCTCTAATTAATGTTCTTTTTCGGAGATAACTGTGTAATCTCCTTAAGCACACATTTCTTAAAAACTTCTATTTGGTGATTAGAAGGAATGAGAGGGTTAAATAAAGATTTATTTTTAAGGCCGCTATCGACACCCAATGTCCTGTTCTCAAATCTCCTTTCAACATTGCTGGTGTTGTTCAAGAAATACTTTTTCAAGTTCATATTACGAATATACTTGTGTACATCTATATAAACCTCAAATTTATTAAGGGGCCTCTTAGGTGCACATTTGAGACCCGCATTCAATATGTTTAATTCTTTCTTAGTCAAATAAACACCTGCTAGGCTGAAAATGCCACTTCATCCGTTTCCCTTCTCCTTTTTTTGTTGTTGTACCCTCCTTCCGGCCTAACATCCCCGGGTCCTTGACTTACTTATGTGCCCCTCGGAGTTTGATAGTCCTCCCGCCAAGGAATTGGATATTCTTGGCCCCTGTCCATCATACAAGGTGGGTTGAAGGGACGGCCCCTCCAAGGTCTCCCTGCTCTCCCTCTCTCTCTCATCCTCCATCTGTCCCCCCCGCCTAAGAAAGGATGTGGGGAGTAGGGTGTATATTGCTCCCTATAATCCCATAGAGGATGACCTCTGACGAAACGCGTAGGGCGGAGTCGCAACGTCATTACGTCACTTCTGGTTTCGGAGCCTGGGCCGTGGAACGCGGAAGCTTCCCGGCCGTTGCCGCAGATCTTAGACAGCCTAAACATGAGTCTTTTGCTCTCTTTTTTCCACGCTACAGATTATATACTACATCATGGGGCCTTTTTCTTCCATTTGAGGAATCAAAAGCCACGTTCATTTCGCTGGAGAACCCTGGAAATAACCGACCACCTCACAACAAATACAGGTCGTATATCAGGGGCGACATCTAGTGGACGCATGAAGGAATTGTAACCCCATGTTTTATTTTTATTTTTTTCTTTCATTTACTTTGTCACTCTTCACTAAGTGGTAACAAAAAAACGCCACACATAGCACAGATATGATTTATAATCACTCGTTGATTTGTGTATTCAATATATTTTACTGAAGTCATAAGCAGTTATCACTAATAAATTGCACCTTTTGGAGTTCACTGTTTTATATTCATTGAGCATATACAGCACAGCACCTGCACTTTATAAGGTTGCACCTCTTGGGTCCAGGATAAACATTTAGTTATCCTTGTCACATCACAAGTCACTAGTGCACTTTACTTTGGACCCAACGTTTATGTGGTATAATTTTCATTTACTGGCACTTTATTTTAAGTTGGCACTTACAAAGCACTTATTCACTTTAAAGGTAGCGCCGTCACAACCTTCTTGTATTCATTTCACACACTCATATATATATATATATATATATATATATATATATATATATATATATATATATATATATATATAAAAATATATATATATGAAAAGGAACACTAATACGGCTCCTATATATATATATATGCAAAAAACAATATATTATTGTTACTTCCTATATCTAACCAACCCAAAAATATATTAATTTCACACATATACAATATTTCATTTTTGTGGAGAAGCCGTATTAGTGTTGCTTATCATATATAACAACATACAGTTGTAGGTAGTTCAGGGATTCGAACACCCAAATACACTGTTGCAAGGCAGCAGTGCTAACCACTTAACTACCTAAAGCTAGTGACATTTTTTCAAAGCATGTGTGATTTATACTTAAAAAAAAAAAAAAATTTATATTACACATAATGGAAGTCAATGCAAGTCGCTCTGAGGTCGCCCCAAAGTAGTACAGGACCCTTTATCTAAGTCGGAGTGACTTGTGTCGCTCCTATTAGAACGGGTCCTGTATAGTGTTGAGCGAACACGGACTGTATTATTCGTGTTCGTACCGAATAATTGGATTTTTTGTACCCGAACACGGACACGGACACTTTACTGTATGTTCGGGTAAAAATCCGTGTTCGGTCGTTTTATTTCCGGGTTTTGCATGCTTTGGCGCTCTTTTTATGGTGGGCTTTCAACAGCCAATCAACAATCGTTTAACTGGTGTGCCTTAAGCCATCCCAGCCATGCCTGCAAATGTCTCAGTAGCTGTGATTGGCCATCTGAAGCATGTGACCAAGTCTTTATAAGTTTCAGGCAGCCGCAGCGGCTTCATTCTGCTGCTTAGATCAGGGACAGAGCACACATACGTGCTGGCTGCTGATTAGGGAAAGACAGGCAGGGAAAACGAATTGGTGTCCGGATAGAATTGAGGGACAGGTCGGAGTGTTTAGGCAGGGCGAGTTGTAGGAATTTTAGGGATAGAGTCTGCTGAATTATAGGGTCAGTGTCTTCTACAAACTACAATCGATATTGCTGTGTGGGGGGTGGGGTCTGCACTCAATCCTGATCTACGATCTCTTCTCAATCCTGTTAGGGAGAGGCTGCTGCTGAATTTTAGGGTCAGAGTGTTCTACAAACTACAATCGATATTGCTGTGTGGGGTCTGCACTTAGTCCCGATCTACGATCTCTTCTCAATCCTGTTAGGGAGAGGCTGCTGCTGAATTTTAGGGTCAGAGTGTTCTACAAACTACAATCGATATTGCTGTGTGGGGTCTGCACTTAGTCCCGATCTACGATCTCTTCTCAATCCTGTTAGGGAGAGGCTGCTGCTGAATTTTAGGGAAACTGTGTTCTACAAACTACAATCGATATTGCTGTGTGGTGTGGGATAGGAGATAGGCAGGTGTCAGTGATCCACATCCATTTTTCTGTGTGTGAGCTGCAGTGAACACAATCTTTTTGGGCTGCAGTGAACACAATCTTTTTGGGGTGCAGTGAACAACATCCTTTTAGGGTGCAGTGAACACAATCTTTGTGGGGTGCAGTGAACAACATCCTTTTAGGGTGCAGTGAACACAATCTTTGTGGGGTGCAGTGAACAACATCCTTTTAGGGTGCAGTGAACACAATCTTTTTGGGGTGCAGTGAACAAAATCCTTTTTGGGGTGCAGTGAACAACATCCTTTTTGGGGTGCAGTGAACAACATCCTTTTTGGGGTGCAGTGAACACAATATTTTTGGGGTGCAGTGAACAAATCCTTTGTGGGGTGCAGTGAACACAATCTTTGTGGGGTGCAGTGAACACAATCTTTTTGGGGTGCAGTGAACAAAATCCTTTTTGGGGTGCAGTGAACAACATCCTTTTTGGGGTGCAGTGAACACAATCTTTTTGGGGTGCAGTGAACAAAATCCTTTGTGGGGTGCAGTGAACACAATCTTTGTGGGGTGCAGTGAACACAATCTTTTTGGGGTGCAGTGAACAAAATCCTTTTTGGGGTGCAGTGAACAACATCCTTTTTGGGGTGCAGTGAACATCCTTTTTGGGGTGCAGTGAACACAATCTTTTTGGGGTGCAGTGAACAAAATCCTTTTTGGGGTGCAGTGAACAACATCCTTTTTGGGGTGCAGTGAACACAATCTTTTTGGGGTGCAGTGAACAAAATCCTTTGTGGGGTTCAGTGAACACAATCTTTGTGGGGTGCAGTGAACACAATCTTTGTGGGGTGCAGTGAACAACATCATTTTTGGGGTGCAGTGAACAACATCCTTTTAGGGTGCAGTGAACACAATCTTTGTGGGGTGCAGTGAACAACATCCTTTTAGGGTGCAGTGAACACAATCTTTGTGGGGTGCAGTGAACAACATCCTTTTAGGGTGCAGTGAACACATTCTTTGTGGGGTACAGTGAACAGAATCTTTGTGGGGTGCAGTGAACACAATCTTTGGGGGGTACAGTGAACACAATCTTTTTGGGGTGCAGTGAACAAAATCCTTTTAGGGTGCAGTGAACACAATCTTTGTGGGGTGCAGTGAACAAAATCCTTTTTGGGGTGCAGTGAACACAATCTTTTTGGGGTGCAGTGAACAAAATCATTTGTGGGGTGCAGTGAACACAATCTTTGTGGGGTGCAGTGAACACAATCTTTTTGGGGTGCAGTGAACAAAATCCTTTTTGGGGTGCAGTGAACAACATCCTTTTTGGGGTGCAGTGAACAAAATCCTTTTTGGGGTGCAGTGAACAACATCCTTTTTGGGGTGCAGTGAACAAAATCCTTTTAGGGTGCAGTGAACACAATCTTTGTGGGGTACAGTGAACACAATCTTTGTGGGGTGCAGTGAACACAATCTTTGTGGGGTACAGTGAACACAATCTCATACTTCTGAAGATTTGAGGGTGCTGCCTGTTCCATACTCCTCCTCCTACTCCTCATCCATCCTTTTAGGGGTACAAACAATAGTAATTGGGGCCTAGTGTGGTGGTGTACGTGTGAGATACATACACTTTCTTTTTGATCATATTTTCTATTCCGCTATTCAATTAAAACCTTTGGGGATCAATTAAATTGCGTGATAGTCTGTGTCGGTACGTGTGAGATCCACCTTTCCAAGTTTTTGGGGTTCATCTCATACTTCTGAAGATTTGAGGGTGCTGCCTGTTCCATACTCCTCCTCCTACTCCTCAACCATCCTTTTAGGGGTACAAACAATAGTAATTGGGGCCTAGTGTGGTGGTGTACGTGTGAGATACATACACTTTCTTTTTGATCATATTTTCTATTCCGCTATTCAATTAAAACCTTTGGGGATCAATTAAATTGCGTGATAGTCTGTGTCGGTACGTGTGAGATCCACCTTTCCAAGTTTTTGGGGTTCATCTCATACTTCTGAAGATTTGAGGGTGCTGCCTGTTCCATACTCCTCCTCCTACTGCTCAACCATCCTTTTAGGGGAACAAACAATAGTAATTGGGGCCTAGTGTGGTGGTGTACGTGTGAGATACATACACTTTCTTTTTGATCATATTTTCTATTCCGCTATTCAATTAAAACCTTTGGGGATCAATTAAATTGCGTGATAGTCTGTGTCGGTACGTGTGAGATCCACCTTTCCAAGTTTTTGGGGTTCATCTCATACTTCTGAAGATTTGAGGGTGCTGCCTGTTCCATACTTCTCCTCCTACTGCTCAACCATCCTTTTAGGGGTACAAACAATAGTAATTGGGGCCTAGTGTGGTGGTGTACGTGTGAGATACATACACTTTCTTTTTGATCATATTTTCTATTCCGCTATTCAATTAAAACCTTTGGGGATCAATTAAATTGCGTGATAGTCTGTGTCGGTACGTGTGAGATCCACCTTTCCAAGTTTTTGGGGTTCATCTCATACTTCTGAAGATTTGAGGGTGCTGCCTGTTCCATACTCCTCCTCCTACTGCTCAACCATCCTTTTAGGGGTACAAACAATAGTAATTGGGGCCTAGTGTGGTGGTGTATGTGTGAGATACATACACTTTCTTTTTGATCATATTTTCTATTCCGCTATTCAATTAAAACCTTTGGGGATCAATTAAATTGCGTGATAGTCTGTGTCGGTACGTGTGAGATCCACCTTTCCAAGTTTTTGGGGTTCATCTCATACTTCTGAAGATTTGAGGGTGCTGCCTGTTCCATACTCCTCCTCCTACTCCTCATCCATCCTTTTAGCGGTACAAACAATAGTAATTGGGGCCTAGTGTGGTGGTGTACGTGTGAGATACATACACTTTTTTTTGATCATATTTCCTATTCCGCTATTCAATAAAAACCTTTGAGGATCAATTGAAGTGCGGGATAGTCTGTGTCGGTACGTGTGAGATCCACCTTTCCAAGTTTTTGAGGTTCATCTCATACTTCTGAAGATTTGAGGGTGCTGTCTGCTCCATACTCCTCCTACTCCTCATCCATCCTTTTAGGGGTAGAAACAATAGTAATTGGGGCCTAGTGTGGTTGTGTACGTGTGAGATACATACACTTTTTTGGATCATATTTCCTATTCCGCAATTCAATAAAAACCTTTCTAGGGCAAGATCTTAAATTACAGAAATATTAGGAGACCGTCAAATAAGGGCCGTGGCCTGGGTCGTGGTGCTGCTGGTAGAGCTCCTGTTGCAAGGAGAGGACGTGGTCGATCTGTGCCAGCTACACGCACAAGTGAAACACCTTCCTCAAGTGTGAGTAGGCGACAGAACCTGCATCAGTATTTGGTAGGGCATCATACGCCTCTAGAAGTGATGAGGCCAGAACAAGTGGAGGCGATAGTAGATTGGTTTGCTGCTGACAGTGCCTCCAGTTCCTTCACATTGTCTCCCACCCAGTCTACTGCAGAAAGGTCACAGTTGGCACCTGCAGCCGATGTCCAACCGTCTTTCACCTCACCCCCTTGCAAATCAGGCAAGCAGTCTGAGCCCCAAGCCATACAGCAGTCTCTTCTTCTTTTTGATGACTCTGTCAGCAGGGTTTCCCAGGGCCATCCACCTAGCCCTGCCCCAGAAGTGGAAGAGATTGAGTGCAGCGATGCCCAACCACTTATTTCTCAAGATGAGTACATGCAAGGACCATCGTAGCACGTCTCCGATGATGACGAAACGCAGGTGCCAACTGCTGCGGCGTTCAGCATTGTGGAGACCGACAAGGAGGGCAGGGGTGAAGACTGGGTGGAAGATGATGTGGAGGACGATGAGGTCCTCGACCCCACATGGAATGAACGTCATGCAGGTGACCTGAGTAGTTTGGAGGAAGAGGCGGTGGTCGCACAGAGCCACCAGCACAGCAGAAGAGGGAGCAGGGTGCAGAAGCGGAGCGGCCGTGCCCTAGACACTACGCCCGCTACTGCCCAACGCAGCAAGGGAACGAGCGCACCAAAGTCAGCTCAAAGGAGTTCTCTAGCGTGGAAGTTCTTTAGAAAATGTGCTGATGACAGGACACGAGTGGTTTGCACCCTGTGCAATCAGAGCTTGAAGCGAGGCATAAACCTTCTCAACCTGAGCACAACCTGCATGATCAGGCATCTAAGTGCAAAGCACGAGCTGCAGTGGAGTACACACCTTCAAAACCAAGAAACGTCTCTGGCTCATCCTGCTTCCTCTTCTGCTGCAGTCTCAGCCGCTCCAGCCACATCTGTAGTGATACCGGCACCTGCCACCCCGCAAACAGACGATCTGTCAGCAACACCACCACCTGGGTCACCAACAACCATCTCCACAATGTCCCGTGGAAGCGTTCAGCTTTCCATCTCCCAAACACTTGAGAGGAAGAGGAAGTACCCCCCTACCCACCCGCGATCCCTGGCCCTGAATGCCAGCATTTCAAAATTATTGGCCTTTGAAATGCTGTCATTCCGTCTGGTGGAGACGCACAGTTTTAAAAACCTTATGTCGGTGGCTGTCCCACAGTACGTCGTGCCCAGCCGCCACTACTTTTCCAGGCAAGCCATCCCTTCCCTGCACAACCAAGTGGGGGAAAAAATCAGGTGTGCACTGCGCAACGCCATCTGTGCCAAGGTCCACCTAACTACCGATACGTGGACCAGTAAGCATGGTCAGGGGCGTTATATCTCCCTAACGGCACACTGGGTAAATGCAGTGGCGGATGGGCCTGAGGCAGATAGCAATTTGGCGCATGTCCTTCCACCACCGAGGATTGCAGGGCGCTTCAGTTTGCCTCCTGTTCCTAACTCCTCCTACTCCGCTTCCTCATCCTCTACCGCCTCCTCATCCGGACAGCGTAACACCTTCACCACCAACTTCAGCACGGCCAGGGGTAAACGACAGCAGGCAGTTTTACAACTTGCCTGTTTGGGGGACAAACCACACACCGCGCAGGAGTTGTGGAGGAGCATGGAACAGCAGACAAATGAGTGGTTGCTGCCAGCGAGCCTCAAGCCCGGCCTGGGCGAAATCTCATAGCAGCTCTGGGCCTAGCCGGTTTGACGCACATCCCTTGCCTGGCGCATGTGCTGAATTTGGTGGTGCAGAGGTTCCTTAAAAACTACCCCGATATGTCAGAGCTGCTGCAGAAAGTGCGGGCCGTTTGTGCGCACTTTCGGCGTTCTCACCCTGCTGCTGCTCGCCTGGCAGCGCTGCAGCGTAACTTCGGCCTTCCCGCTCACCGCCTCATATGTGACGTGCCCACAAGGTGGAACTCCACCTTGCACATGCTGGAAAGACTGTGCGAGCAGCAGCAGGCCATAGTGGAGTTTCAGCTGCAGCACGCACGCTTGAGTCGCTCTGCGGAACAGCACCACTTCACCACCAATAACTGGGCCTCCATGCGAGACCTGTGTGCCTTGTTGCGCTGTTTTGAGTACTCCACCAACATGGCCAGTGGCAATGACGCCGTTCTCAGCTTAACTATCCCACTTCTATGCCTCCTTGAAAAAACTATTTGGGCGATGATGGAAGAGGATGTGGCACAGGATGAGGAGGAGGAGGAGGATGAAGAGGTAACATTTCCAAGGCTTTCAGGGCAGTCATTCGCAAGGGGCTCCGAGGGTGGGTTCCTGCACACACAAACGCCAGGGACACAATTGTCCAGCAGGGGCACAGTTCTGGAGGATGAGGAGGATGAGGAGGAGGAGGAGGAGCTGGAGGAGGAGATGGAACCATGTTCACAGCAGGGTGGCACCCAGGCCAGCTCATGGCCATCACTGGTGCGTGGCTGGGGGGATACAGAGGACACGGACGATACACCTCCCACAGAGGACAGCCTTTCGTTGCCTCTGGGCAGCCTGGCACACATGAGCGATTACATGCTGCAGTGTCTCCACAACAACCGCCGAGTTGCCCACATTCTAACTTGTGCTGATTACTGGGTGGCCACGCTGCTGTATCCCCGTTACAAGGACAACGTACCGAACGTCTTAGCAGGAGGCAGCATTTTACCAACATGGTGGAGCAGTATGTGTGCACACGCCTACATGTAGTGAATGACGGGTCTGCCCCCTTCAACTTCTGGGTCTCCAAATTGGGCACATGGCCTGAGCTTGCCCTTTACGCCTTGGAGGTGCTGGCGTGCCCTGCAGCCAGTGTATTATCTGAACGGGTATTTAGCACGGCTGGGGGCGTTATAACAGACAAGCGCAGCCGCCTGTCCAGAGACAATGTGGACAAGCTCACGTTCATTAAAATGAACCAGGCATGGATCCCACGGGACTTTTCCGTACCTTATGCAGAATAGCAATGGATACCGACCTTACCCACCCATTGTTCCATTTTTGCTCTTTCTCACTCTTTTGGGGTGTACCCTCATTTAAATTTTGTGAAAAGAAGCAGTGTTGGCTACCTCGTCCTCCTCCTCAGGGCCAGATTAACGTAGGGGCTATTGGAGCTGCAGCTCCAGGCCCCTACTTTTTATATAGGCCCCGGGTTGGCCATATTCACTGTTACCGCTCTTCTGTCACTTGTAAACACAGAAGTCTGGCTTCTATGCTCGCTTCCCCAGGCAGCACCCTCAGAACCTCCCCACACAGCGCGAAGGCCGGACAAGGAGGGACAGTTGCAGATGCATGGATGTGTTTATGGGCTTCAGAGACAGCATCCCATGTTGAATTAGGCATGCATGGCTGCACCCTTCCTCCTCTGGGTGCATGCCAAGGCACGGCCCTTAAGGCCCTTCAAAATCCTCAGCACCAAGCCCATGATGCTCTTAATCCGGCCCTGGTCCTCCTCCACCGCCGCTTCCACCTACACCGCCCATAGGTGTGCGCAGCCTATTGCATTAAGGTGTGCACCCCAAAGTTGAAATACACATGCATGTGTTTGCCTACAGGTACATGGCCCCGATACATTACTCTCCCTGCTGGCAAAGAGAAATAGAGCAGAGCAGGTCCGAGGGAGATCTTTCCCATCTCCTCACTGGCAATGCTATGTGCCCTAGGTGATTAGGGTGTGCCCAGGCACACCCGGCACACCCTGTGCGCACGCCTATGTCACCGCCACATCCACCACCACCTCAACCACCCTCCTACTCCATATGGGCCTCGTCCTTCAGAGATGAAGAACATTGTTTTATTTTTCTGTTTTTTTTTTGTTGTTTTAAGTTATTTCCCTATCCACATTTGTTTGCAGAACACTTGCCATGCTCTTAATTACGTTTTGCTGCCATTTGCAGCACTCTAGCCCTTTCCTTTGGTGTTTTAGAGCCATTTTAGTGCCTTAAAGTTTGGGTCCCCATTGACTTTAATGGGGTTCGGTGTCCGGGAAAAGTTCGGTAAAAGTCCGGGACACGGACCCGGACTTTTTTTTAAAGTTCGGCCGAACCCGTCGAACACGGACATCTAGGTGTCCGCTCAACCCTAGTCCTGTACTACTCAATGGACCGTGACATCCCGCGACTTGTCAGGCTGACAAGTCGCCTGACAAGTCGCGCTAATGTGAATGGGCTCTAAAAATTAATATAGTTTGATTCAATTAGTCCATCAAAAAATTGTAATAAATAAAAATGATTTGAGCTTGAATTGGGTCTAAATAGAATATATATATATATATACATGTATATATATATATATATATATAGTGTGTGTGTGTGTTTAAAAAATATATATAGATATATATATTTATCTATCTATCTATCTATCTATCTATCTATCTATCTATCTATCTATCTATCTATATATATATATATATATATATATATATATATATATATTCTATTTAGACCCAATTCAAGCTCAAATTATTATTATTTATTAAAATTTTTTGATGGACTAATTGAATCAAACTATATTAATTTTTAGAGCCCATTCACATTAGCGCGACTTGTCAGGCAACTTGTCAGCCTGACAAGTCGCGGTATGTCGCGGTCCGTTGAGTAGTACAGGACCCGTTCTAATAGGAGCGACACAAGTCACTCCGACGTAGAAAAAGGGTCCTGTACTACTTTGGGGCGACCTCAGAGCGACTTGCATAGACTTCCATTATGTGAAGTCTCTGCAAGTCGCGGTGCACAGCGGTGCACGCGACTTCACAGGTCGCCCCCCCCCGAAGTCGTGTCGCCTCAATGTGAATGGGCTCTTAAGGTGCCAGTGCATGTATGCTTGGTATAAAGATAACAAGAAACAAAAAATAAAAAAAAAACAAAAAAAAAAAAAACCTCATAGACCACAATTCCCAAATAATTAAACTAGTTTAGTGAAACTGTATAAAATCAACAAATTTTTAAAAATAATCCTGCATGCTGGAAATTATATATAGGTGTTTAAAACATTTATTTCTGTGAAAAATTAGTATTTTAAATATAAATTGATAGGCTAAGAAACTATCAGTGGCATATTATGAAATAAATGTAACAAAGTGATTATGTTTGTGTAAATTGTGTTTTGCAAAAATGTTGCAAATATGTATTGAGCTTGAGCTTGAGCTTGATTAAATAAACTGACCAAAATATCCAAGTGGTTAGCACAGCTGCCATGCAACACTGTATTTGGGTGTTCAAATCCCTGAACTACCTACAACTGTCTGTCGTTTTATATGACAAGCAACACCCCAAAAATAAAACATTGTATATGTGTGAAATTAATATATTTGTTGAGTGGGGAGCCATATTAGTGTTGCTTCCTATATAGAGCCACATTACACTCTGAAAAATAGCAGTGTTTGAGCTTGCAAATCTGAGAATTTGCAAATTGATTGAACATATGCAGTGGCACCCCAGAACTCAGAATTCAACAACCCAAAAAAAAAAAAAAAAAAGATATATAGATATATATAAAAAAAAATACTACATCAAGTCAACACACATAAGAAATGCTTTCAATAATCTCAGCATGAGCACAAATTGGCCTTTTCATTTAGACTAATGGGCCATACACACTATAAGATTTTCTGAAGATTTTTTCCTTTAGATTTACCAAAACCATATAATATGAGGTCAAACCTAAACACTTTCAATTTGTATGCAATCTAGCAGGCCCTTGTACTACATAGAAAAGGTAAATCTGAAGGAAAAAGTCTTCAGAAAATCTTATAGTGTGTATGGCCATACATGATCCAATTTTCTGTCCAATTTTCTTGAAATTTACCTTCAAGTATGTAGTACAAAGGCCTGCATAATTGGATACAAGTGAAAGTGTTGTTTAGCTTTGACATCACATTATGTGGTTTGTGGTTAATCTATCAGAAAATTGTACAACAAAAATTGAACATGTATGGCCATACACACTATAAGATTTTCTGAAGACTTTTTCCTTCAGATTTACCTTTTCTATGTAGTGCAAGGGCCTGCCAGATTGCATACAAATTGAAAGTGTTTAGGTTTGACCTCATATTATCTGGTTTTGGTAAATCTAAAGGAAAAAGTCTTCAGAAAATCTTATAATGTGTCAGCCCATTAGGCTGGCCATACATGTTCAACTTTTGTTGTACAATTTTCTGGTAGATCTACCACAAACCACATAATGTGAGGTCAAAGCTAAAAAACACATTCACTTGTATCTAATTAGGCAGGCCTTTGTATTACATACTTGAAGGTAAATTTCAAGAAAATTGGACAGAAAATTGTAAGAAAATTGGAACATGTATGGCCAGCCTAATGCCCCGTACACACGTACCGATCGTCGGCCGACCGATCGGCCGTCTTTTGTCCCCGGGCTGTCGTGTCCGCTGAAAAGTGCAAAAGACTGCACACGAACTTTGTCCGCCGACTGCAGAAGTGATGTCATGTGATGGTTAACTTTCCCTGTGTTTTTTCTTTTCTGCGTATGCCCAGTCTTGCAAATCTGCTGTCTGTCGGCCGAATTCTGTACTGACTGGCGAACAATTGGCCGTTCTGGTGTCGGCATACAAAAATTTTAATGCTTGCACGACAGATTCTGTTTGGCCGAAAGTGTGCTGTCGGCTGTCGGAAGCATAATACTAACAAGCCGAAAATCGGCCGATCAGTCGTCGGCCGAATCTTTTCGGCCGACAATCTGCACGTTTACGGGCCTTTAGTCTAAATGAAAAAGCCACTTTGTGCTCATGCTGAGATTATTGAAAGCATTTCTTATGTGTGTTGACTTGTAAGAAACTTGGATCATGGATGGCCAGCCAAACACTCATTCATTAGTGAACTGGTGATTTTGGTTTAGGAGACCCAATTAATTACTTTGCTGGGCGTTTCCTATACTGGGTGGGTGTAGTTTAACCAAGGTTATATAAAGGGATGTATAAGAGCATATAATTTGGCCTGTGGCAGGGCCATATGTCTTTATGTCCGAATTTGCTTTTGGGGGTTTGCTGGCATGCCTAATGACCCATATTGCAGTAAGTGTATTTTGTTGGATGAATACTTTTCATGCTCTAACTGTTTGGTATAGTATAAAGTGTGTCTTTATATACTCTATACATGTTTTTTTCTTTTTTAATTTTCATGCCTCTGTTTAGCTGTATGTTCTAATGATTTGATGGTATTTAAATGGAAAGGCAGGCTCGTGCAAACAATAACCATAAAAGTATGTTGGGTATGTTTTATGCTTAATACTAAGGTGTCTACAACTTATTTTGCTTGACTTTTGGATATTGTAAGCTCTATCTATCCATCATATGTTGTATCTTTGCACTGTAATTTGAATAAAAATTACTTGATTTGGGGGTTTTGGGGGGGCATTTCACATTTCACATGCCTGCTTGAGTGATTACTGATGTTTTATACATGTTCAATAAAGCTTATTCATTTGTACACAGCTCCTGTTTTTTTTTTTATTTTCTTATTTGTCTATCTTTTGTGTCTATTGAATGTAATCCATTTCTTGTATTTTTTGTGTGTGTGCAATGGCAGTAGAGTATGAACATGGGTAGGGTTTCTCCCTTTACTCCAGCGAAGTGTGTGTGGGGGAGGTGTGTGGGGGAGGTGTGTGTGTGTGTGTGTGTGTGGGGGGGGGGAGGTGTGTGTGTGTGTGTGTGTGTGTGGAGGTGTGTGTGTGTGTGTGTGTGTGTGTGTGTGTGTGTGTGTGTGTGTGTGTGTGGGGGGGGGGAGGTGTGTGTGTGTGTGTGGGGAGGTGTGTGTGTGTGTGGGGAGGTGTGTGTGTGTGTGGGGAGGTGTGTGTGTGTGTGGGGAGGTGTGTGTGTGGGGGGGGGAGGTGTGTGTGTGTGTGTGTGTGTGTGTGGGGGGGGAGGTGTGTGTGTGTGTGTGTGTGTGGGGGGGGGAGGTGTGTGTGTGTGTGTGTGTGTGTGTGGGGGGGGGGAGGTGTGTGTGTGTGTGGGGGGGGAGGTGTGTGTGTGTGTGTGGGGGGGGGGGGAGGTGTGTGTGTGTGTGGGGGGGGGGAGGTGTGTGTGTGTGTGGGGGGGGGGGAGGTGTGTGTGTGTGTGTGGGGGGGGGGGAGGTGTGTGGGTGTGTGTGTATTTATATATATTTATATATATATAAATTAAGGAATAATATAAAATTTCCATTCAGCCTCTGTGGATGAATGTAACCAAAACATTTAATAAAAAATCACTAAAAATGATTACTAAATAAAAGATTGCTACAGCGCTCACTCACCTTTTTAGTTGGCCTAGGTCAGTGATGATGAACCTTGGCAACACAGGTGTTTTGTAACATTTCCCATGATGCTCACCTACACTGCAGAGTACATAAGCATTATGGGAAATGTAGGGCAAAAACATCTTGGGGGGGGGGGGTTAAGGGAAACATTTCCAATACATTTTAGTTGTGCTAGTGTGCGCCATTTTTAAAAAAAAGCGAAATCTCTTTACAATAAATTGCAAATGGCACATTGGCGTTCGCCCTGGACCAGAAATGACACCAAATTGGCTTGCACACATTCCTGCAAGTGGTCACAATCAACTGGCTAATCATGGTGGGGGCCACTTTCAGCTGTGAAGAAATGGCATTCATATGCAAAGTATGTGTGTGGGGGGGGGTCTGTGCTTGTAATCAGAGCATTGATTACCAGTGCAGACCCTTGGGGGATGCCACTAGAGCCATGAGGGATGCCCACCCATGCCACCATTGATGCCAATCAGTGCTCAGGGAACCTGTTAGTGCCCTCCTCATCAGTGCTGCCCATCATTCCCATCTATCAGTGCTGCCCACCAGTGCCAATCATTGCCCATCAGTGCCACCTATCAATGCTGCATATCAGTGCTGCATATTAGTGTCTTATCAGTGCCTGCAAGCGCTAGTCAGTGCAACAAAAAACATATTGATTTACCAAATGTTATTACATAAACAAAAACACATTTTTTTAGGGGTCAAACATTTAGGTCTTCTTTTTGCCAATAAAAAAACAACCTTGCAGTGATCAAATACCACCAAAAGAAAGCACTATTTTTTTTATGAAAATAGTGTCATACATTTGTGTTAGGTACAGGGTTGCATGACCGCGCAATTGTCATTCAAGATGCAACAGTATAAAAAGCTGAAAATTGGCCTGGGCAGGAAGGGGTGTAACTGCCCTGTAAGGAAGTGGTTAACTATTGAAACATGGGAATAAATATTCCAGGGGTAATCATGCTCAGCTCAATGGTTTAGAGGTTAGTGTTCCTGGCTATAAACACTGAAAGCATGAGTTCAAATCCCAAGTGTGCCATCACCTCCTTACATTTTAGACAGCTGTAAATAAATACTGAAACTTGGCAAATGCATAATTGCACCCTGCACATATGCATGTCTGTTTCTTGAATATACATGGCCATTGACATGCAATTTTAGGTGATGTAGCCAATGTATTATTATGTGGCCAAAAAAAGTAATGACACAGAACTGTGAGCACACAAGGTGTTATCATGGGTAGGCCTTGAACTCATGACCTAGCAATCTTTGGCTATGAGCTTAGCCCACTACACCAAAGTGCTGAATATAATCAGATATGCCTGAAAGTTTCAGATGAATAAAGAATGAAGACTAATTAGAAAGCTGTGTAGTCTGCTATTAGTAAATCTAAAGGTTAAAACACATAAGATACATAACTATACCTTAAAATTAAAATAAACCATAATAGATGACATTGCTGTGTAATAGTGATTCAGAATAGACAAATTTCCTTTTATGAAAAACACAAAGGGAATTTGGTTAACTCCAAACTCAAATTCAGCCTAAGTTAACTCCAAACCCGAATTCAGTTTAAGTTAACTCCAACTCCGAATTCACTAAAGCACCTAGTTGAAGGTTTAACTCCAGCCACTTACCTAATTAGGATGCAATGAGTTTAGGCTGGAGTTATTTCTGGAGAAGTGAGCAGCTCTACTCCAAAATTATACTGAATTAGGCCCATAGTTTTTAAGGGTGGGATAATTAAATTGCCTGCCATATACTCCTCCCTCCCACTAAAGAAGAGAGATGATTTACGACTGAATCCTACTGTGTCTTTGCTCACACATAGAACAACAACTCCCAGATAGCCAGAATGGTGGGGGAAGGGGAACAGGGAGAAATTCTAAGGGAAGATAAGGCTGTAACAAGCACTTCATTGTCTGATTCCACAGTACATTATGAGCGCAAAGTAAGATCAGTGATGCGTTTTTCATATATTATAATGGGAAATTGTGTGGTAATTAAGCCCATAGATACACCTGAACAAAATTATATAATAATTGATAAAATATAGGATCTGACTTGGACTCAGAGTTGACTGGACACCAGCTTGCAACTATTGGGATCTGGATGGTAGAAGTTTCAGAGCAACCAAGCAGAGACTTGGTTGGATATTAAAAACGATGAGCTGACTGCTCAGATTATAAAACTGCAGTAACGTAAGATATGTGTGTATGTCCAAATTGTTCATAGCTAGCTAATGTTGAGAATATGGTACTTGTAATATGTGAAGAAGATGTGTCTGAAAAACTTCTTGTGGAAGACCCACAAACAAAAGAAAAACAGAGTGTAAAATTGGGATATCTGAAGAGTGTCCGATTAACCCCTTCTCAAAATAGCAGAAGAAAAGGTTAAAGGGAAAAGCTATGAGGGTCAACATAATTTACACTGCATTATGTATTTTAAACATTCCATAGGAACTGATGTTGATTATGAAAGAAAATTGGGTAAATTCTCAGGGGTCAGAATTACGTTGAAAACTTTATACTTGAATCAGGAGAGAAACAGCGTGGCCACCTGTCTCCTTCCTGATGAGATATTCAAGTTACATAGGGAAGAACTGTACCCCATGTATCAAGTGCTCATAATGTCTTGTTAGATTGGTATGAGTTAGGGGAACTTTTGATCGACTGGGTACATATGACACCTGAACAACAGACATTAAAGGGAATCCAGTCTTTCAACCTTAATTGGGTCACACAATGTACTCCAGGGGTGCACCTCTCAGGAGGGTACTCAAAACGGTAAGTGAAGTACAAAGCACCCCTAAAAAAAGTACTAAGTGACCCTATTAAAAACAATTGCTCTTAAGAAAAGATGTTTAATGTATGTTGTGTTGCCTGTGTAGAATGACAATGTCACATAAATAAAAACCAAATATAGGGCTGAAGTAGGTCTGATTTGTAACATGAGTCCTGGTACGCATCCTGTAAGAGAAAGTGGATGGGAGAAGCCTGCTTGGATCTGCAGATTCATCCCCCCCCCCCCACCTCTCATGTTTATGTGTTTTTATGAGCGGAGAGATGTGACAAGGATAGGTTTCCGGCCTCCCTCTTTTCACCCCCCCCCCTTCTTCATGAACATATCCTATGTGAGATACGAGACTGTGTAGCATGTTCTAATGCCCCGTACACACGTGCAGATTATCTGCAGACTTTTGTCTGCAGACTTACCTTTTCTATGTAGTGCAAGGGCCTGCCGGATTGCATACAAATTGAAAGTGTTTAGGTTTGACCTCATATTATATGGTTTTGGTAAGTCTGCAGACAAAAGTCTGCAGATAATCTGCACGTGTGTATGGGGCATAAGAGTGACAGTGTGAGATAGGACAACGGAAGATGATTACTGGGTCTGTTTTAGGTTGTTCTCAATAATGATTATTTTAAAGTATGATATGTTAAAAATGCAATATTAATGATTGTTTTATTAGTTTTTAATAATACAGAAAGAATCAGGTCTGATCCTAGAAGTATTCCAAGTTCTGTATAATTGGGTTTGAATAAGAGGTTGTGACCGTTACTCAGTATGAATGGTGATGTATAATTTTTGTGTGTAATGTGCAGAGGTCCTGGAGTTTTCTAATTATGAAAATTTTTTTTTATAAAACAATAGCTTTATTACACCCTCTTGTTCTGATGGTTTTATATGCCATTTCTGTAATCTTACTCCAGGATAACATTTTTATTTACCCCCAGCAAGACATTTGTCATGTATGACCACTCTCTTAGGGCAACTTCACATCGCTTATGCTTACACCCATTGAAGGGGGTTCACATGACCAAATAACTTAAATTGATGAAAGAATATGTTTTATGAAAGACCGCATGGATGGGTTATTATAATGTTGTAATTATTTGTTTTGTTGATGGGTTGTGTAAAGAAAAATGATGCAGGTACAAATCAAACAGGGTATGCTGTTGTAATATATGACCAACATTCAGAGATCATAGCTCTAACAAGGGCATGTAACTTGGGTAAAGGGAAAAGGTGACTATATACACAGAGAGCCAATATGCCTTTCCCACTATATGTGCTTTCAACATATGTATGTATGTATGTATGCATGTATGTATGTATGTATGTATGTGTATGGTGGAAAAGCATACATATACATATATATATGTATATATATATATATATATATATATATATATTGTAAGGGATTAGCTCGGTGGCGGGTGTGGATGACCCCTTGGGGGGTGCGTTTTCCCAGAGAGGTAGCCGACAAGTGCTTGCAAACAAACAGTGTGGTTTATTAAATGGTGTTTTCTTCACCAGGCTGTATGCAGCAAAACATCCAAAATAAAATAAAACAGAAAATAAATCCTTGCCTCTGTGGGCGGCTACCTTCTCACAACTGGAACCTGCCTAAGTGTCTGTCTCCAACCTACCGTCGGGCAGACTTCCTTGTCCTACAGCGGACACTCAATAGTCCTTTTATAATAGCTTCACAGGGCAACACAGTCCTTTGTTTCTTTCACATCAACAGTTCGTCTTCTCACCTTTGAGACGTATTCACCCTTGGTTACCGTCCCGGGCACACATCACTCCGGGGGGTCTTCTCCCAGGCCCACACATCCTGTCGGGAGGCACACGCTGACTGTCCTCCTGCTCCCAGCCCACATGGCTTCAGGACACAGCTTCTGGAGGCAGCAAACAATAGGAATTTCTCTGAACAAATTATAGAGCCTTAACTCCCTCATTCTGAACAGGTGAAGGCCTTTCAACTTCCTGCTGGCTAGCTCTGTAGCCAACACCCTAAATTAATTAATGGACTTTCTAAATCAGGTAGAAATGTATCTCCTTCCTGTGACTACATTCCCAGATTTAGCTGACTTCCTGTTACATACCCCCCCCTCTTGTTTCAACCCTAGGGTTGGGACACAGATTTCCAGGCACGCATGTGTCAAGCACTGCTGACTCACTGATAAGCCTCCTATTATCCTCAAGCTTCCGGATGAAACTGTTTTGTCATCTTCATTGACGGATTTCTCATAAATGCCACACAGTTTGTCTCTCATCTCATATACACATTCTTCAACTGCATTTTTGGCATCATTTCGCTCCTTCTCGTTTCTGTCATCTTCATTGACAGCTTTCTCATAAATGTCAGACAGCTTGTCCCTCATAACCGTCTGTCCAATCCACCATGGAGGACCGTGATCCATAGGCAACTCAATTGGGCTAGTCTTAATGTCTTCAACATTCTTAAGACGCCTCTCTCTGCAATCCATAAATGTTTTCCACAAAACTTTGAGAACCTTTGCTTCACTAAGCTTTGTTCCAAGTAGGGACTCTTGACATCCCTCTGTGACTTGAGTTGCCTCTCCATACAGCTGTACACAATCATTGACTTTTTGTTGTAAAAGGGAATGATCTTTCTTCTTGAGCTTTGCTTGCTCTAAGATGCTGTGCAGAGGATTTTCCAATTGAGACAACAGGCTGTCACACATTTCTTCAAAGTGACCCCTGTTCCTTTTCCCAGAGATATCAATATCATTCAAACATTTCATATTCATAGGCAGATCTGAAGCATTTGCACTCATCAACTTCTTAAACTTTTCGCCCTCCTGAGCGAGTCGCAGTAAAGGCCTACTACTTGATTTGATATTCAGTTTATATTTCTTGCCAAACTCTTCACAGAAGTAGCCAACCAGAACATCATCAACTTTCCTTCCACCAACATAGGGGTCAAAGGCAACAACACAGTTGAACCCAGCGATCTGGGTGGTATCCATTATAGACCTCCTCTCTGCATCAGTGAAGAAGCATGGAACTGCAACACATTCTTTTACAGGTTTCTTCAATGCACTTTCTGCTGAACTATTTGACCGCTCAAGGTCACCTAGTTCTTTTTCTCTATCTGAATTCCACATGGAATGCATCTCAAGATCACGATCAAACTTCTGCCACCCGTCTTTCACCAGTTCCATTTTGGAAACACTCCCTGAAAGGCACTTATTCATTTGCTTCACGTTTTCACCAACAGCCTTAGTTTTCTCCACTAGGTTTTCAGCCTGAACTGAGAAATCACCACATTTCTTACTCAGCTCCTTTGTTTGCTGAAGCTCTAATGATACATTTTCCAATGCTTGAAGTTTTTGAAGGAACGGTTTATTCCAAAGGGGTGATTCAAGCCACGTGTCATCACATTTCTGAGGCTCACTCAGGACAGACCCCAAAACACTGATCCTTTTAAAAACTGCATCAGGCACACTATCCCCTCTTTGGGACAGATCCTCTGTTGCCTGGAATTCCTCTTCCAGTTCCTGCAACGGAATCTTCATCTCTTCTACTTGCTGTTCTAAGGCTCGTTTAGACTTTTCTAGCTCCTGAACGCTTTTCTCAACCTCATCCTTGTAGCTGACCACATGTTCCATCTCTGTACATAGCTGCTTGTTAACTCTTTCTAGTTCAGCCTTGGACTCTAGAGCTTCCTCCAAAGAGCGAGCCAAGAACAGGGCTTTGCTCTCGTTATCACGCGCCTCCGCTTCTGCGCGGTCGCGTTCTTCTGCATATTTTGCAGACACAGTCTTCTCTTCACCAAGCATCTGATCAAACTTCTTTTTCACATCTTCAACACACTGTAATGAAGCAACGCTTTCTTCCATGCGTTTTTTCATATCCGCTATCTGAGCTTGCAATGTTGCGACTTGCTCTGATAGGTTTTTCTTTGCTTCCGCCTCCTCTTTTAATTGTTCCAGGAAGCCATTTTTCTCATCTTCCATTTGTTTGAGCTTTGTGCTAAAACTCAGCCTTTGACACCTCTCTTCCTGTAAGAGTTCCTGCGTGTCTTGCAGCTGCGATTCCAAGATAGAAAAATCTTCCGCAATTTCTCTAGATTTGCTGTCTGCTTGAGAAAGCTGATTTGTAACATTGTCCAACTCAACCTGCAGTCGGTTTGCCTTCTCTGACAGCTTAGCACACAATCGGTCACCTTCTGACACCTTGACTTGCGATTCCAGAAGCTGTGCCTCTACTTTTTCCCTCTTATGTTCACAATCTCCTTTTCCCTGCATAAGAGCCTTCACCTCATTGGCTAGCATCTGGGAATAAGAATGTAATTCTGCCACACAGGCTTCTTTCTCCTTTAACTGCTGCTGGACACGTTGGGCTTCCCCTTTCCAACTTTCACAGTCCGCACGCCATTCATTTACCACATTGCTCAAAGTAGTGAGCTCATACACAGTACTCAGTAATTTAGCCTCTCTTTCACTTTTCTCGTTGTCGCTGAGAGACAATGTCGTTTTCAGAGCGACATTCTGTTCCTGCGACTCCTGCAGGTCTATTTTTGTAACTTCCAAACACTGAAGACTTTTTTCCAGCTGATTACGCAACTCCAACATATCAACCATACTTTGCTTCTGCAAAGTCTGAATTTCACTTTCCTTTTCCATGAGGATGGTATCTTTCTCCATTATAGTCTCTCTGCGTTTTTGCAACTCGACCAAAAGAAGAGCAGTGGATTCTTCCCACTGTAACACATGAGACTTGAGTAGTTCATTCATTTCCTGCAAGTTTCTATGCTCCATTTTAAGCAATTCCAAGGCTTGTTCCTTTTCTTCCATTTTCCGTTGCAAGGCATCCAACTCAGCCCTGCACACATACTCGGTTTCCTCCAAACCGATGGCCTCCATTGGCTGCTGGCGTCTCTGTTTCCAGCCTGCCATGCTCTCTTGATGAGCCTTTTGTTGAGCTGCAAAGCTCTGCTGAAAATCCGCATTTGCCTGCTGTTGAGCTGCATTTGCTTGCTGTTGAGCTGCATTTGATATAATCAGATGTTTCAACATCTCCTCCATTTTGAGTTTACTTTTCATCTGAGCACACTGCGTCTCCATAGCAGTTTCATCAGTGTTGCTAGGGACAACAACCTTCCTCTTTAGTATACTCTCTTTAGGCATGGATGGGGCTGGTTCAGACGGTAACATCCCCTCCATCCATAGAATCCGGTCTCTCATTTCATCTATCTTTGCATTTTTCAGGCGTTTGGACCGCCCCATCTTCAATAACTCCACAAACAAATTTTTCACAGTCCAGCAAACAATTTTCAGACCACTGTCTCTTCAACACATGTAGTTTTTCTCTCTCTTGCAGGATCTCTTTTCCTGCGCACACAGTTTGTGCAGTCACTTGCACCAGACACAACAAAGTTCATCAAAAGATTTTGAGACCCCTGTCTCTTTAAAACACTTTTTTTTTTTTTGTCAGGATCTTCTCTCCTGCACACATAGATTGTGCAATCTCATGCACCAGATAAAGTTCATCAAACATTTGCACTTCCTTGCAGGGATCTCTGCTTATGCCCACTGCATACCTCCACCATATGTAAGGGATTAGCTCGGTGGCGGGTGTGGATGACCCCTTGGGGGGTGCGTTTTCCCAGAGAGGTAGCCGACAAGTGCTTGCAAACAAACAGTGTGGTTTATTAAATGGTGTTTTCTTCACCAGGCTGTATGCAGCAAAACATCCAAAATAAAATAAAACAGAAAATAAATCCTTGCCTCTGTGGGCGGCTACCTTCTCACAACTGGAACCTGCCTAAGTGTCTGTCTCCAACCTACCGTCGGGCAGACTTCCTTGTCCTACAGCGGACACTCAATAGTCCTTTTATAATAGCTTCACAGGGCAACACAGTCCTTTGTTTCTTTCACATCAACAGTTCGTCTTCTCACCTTTGAGACGTATTCACCCTTGGTTACCGTCCCGGGCACACATCACTCCGGGGGGTCTTCTCCCAGGCCCACACATCCTGTCGGGAGGCACACGCTGACTGTCCTCCTGCTCCCAGCCCACATGGCTTCAGGACACAGCTTCTGGAGGCAGCAAACAATAGGAATTTCTCTGAACAAATTATAGAGCCTTAACTCCCTCATTCTGAACAGGTGAAGGCCTTTCAACTTCCTGCTGGCTAGCTCTGTAGCCAACACCCTAAATTAATTAATGGACTTTCTAAATCAGGTAGAAATGTATCTCCTTCCTGTGACTACATTCCCAGATTTAGCTGACTTCCTGTTACAATATATATATATATATATATATATATATATATATATATGTATGCTTTTCCACCATACATGTGTTTGCACAACAATGGAAGAATAGAGGTATGGTCACATAAATAGGTAAATCCATTTTACACAGAGATCTTATTCTAGCCCTGTTAGACCATGTACAAAAGCCAATCCAAGTAGCAATATGCAAGTGCACAGCCCATAAGAAAGGGACAGATCCTATCACACAAGGGAATGCCTTAGCAGACAAGGCAGTAAAAGAGGCAGCTGGAGGTAAACAGGAAACACACTCCTATCCTGTTAAACCAGTAGAAATACAGAAAATAATAGATGAGACCTGGCCGACAGAAATGCAGAGAACAGCACCTGAGAGCGAAAAACAAAAATGGTTATCAAAAGGAGCGACACAGGCGAAAGGTATCTACACAAATACGGAAGGCAAACCTATCTTGCCTTCCTCCTTGTTTAGATATGCAACCTTATTGAGCCATGGGCAAAGCCATGTCTCAAGAGGGGGGGTGGTACAGATGGTTAACAAAGTGTTTGCAACGTATGGTTTCACTAATTACTAGAAACATTTTTGTTTGACAAGTCCAACCTGCAATAGATATCATATGCAAGGGGTACTTAGACCTCTAAGAGGCCAGTTCCCTAAGTCTCCTTACCCCTTTCACACGATATGTATGGACACCCTGATGAGCAGTCAGGGGGCCAGGATAAGCATAAAGGAAATAGTTCCCAGGTTTAGAATCCCTTCCATCATTTATAATAATAATGGTTCTTATTTTGTGAATCTGACAATACAGCAGATCAGCAAATGGTACAGTAGTGACTTACAAAACCGTTGTGTTTATCACCCACAGTCTGCAGGTACCGTAGAGAGACATAATGGTATTTTAAATGGTAAATTGAGAAAATGAATAGAAGAGACTAAAATAAAACCTGGATACAGTGTTTGCCAATAGCCTTGCTAAGCATGAGAGTAACTCCCACAGAAACGGGGTTGACACCTTATGAGATATTGTATGGGAGACCGCACGACATCCCATAACTTAGGCCATTTGTTAGAGAAGATGAGGAATCGGACAGTGGTCTAGCAAACTATATGGGAAAACTGTTAACATCTAAGGAATTGTTGTCTATGAATTCTCTTACAGGTCAAAAACTCCGGCAGAGCAGGGCATCCTTGTGCAACCAGGGGATTGGGTGTGGATCAAAATAATCAAGAGAAAACAGTGGTCAGATCCAAGGTGGGAAGGGCCTTATCAGGTATTATTGTCTACACCCACAGCTGTAAAAGTAGCAGAAAGGGTACATTGGATACATCTATCACATTGCAAGAAAGCAAAGCATCTAGGGCCAGAAGAGGGAGCGCCCACAGAGCCTTGATTGTAAGTCCGGCTACAAAGGGGGGTGACTCCAATAGGGACCACTCGTCTCAAACCCGGTGAAGAAAATGGAACAAGATAGGCTCATAGGGGCGATAAAACATCTTAGGGAAAGACAGCTATTAGAAGCTGGGTATTTTATTAAGACATGGACAGGTAGGATCTTATTAGGTGGAATGGTAGTCGGGGGGATTATAGCACTGATATTGATACTCTTGGACATCAACTCCCCTCAGTGGGTCAACAGGGTAAAGTCAGGAATGACAAAAAGAGAGATAAGAAGAGGGGACAAAGATGGAGTATATACTATGACGGTCAATGAGGGAGTTACCACAATGATGCAACTTGATATCTGTAGCATTAACTACTGCCCCAGTAATTGGAATTTAAGGTATAATAGTAAAAGATATGAGAGATATCTGTGCGGAGACCCCACCTGTTCATCCTGGAGTAATGTATAGTGAACAACAGATAAGTTAGGATATTATAACAAAGGTGCTGTAGTCCCTGAGAGTAAAAAGGATTTGGTATCCAGACTGTCAATAAGTCGATTTATTTACCAGGGCTATAACCATAACTTTTTGACTGTAACCTTAAAAATCCTAAAAGCACTGACTCTGGAGATTATGGTTTAGGAATAGCTGTCCCATGGAACTACGGATCAGACCTTTTGATGAGAATAAGAATCCAAGTCACACCTAATACTCCTCCAACACCAATCCCAGTAAACCCCGACTTAAATTTTCCTGATACTAAATCTGAATACCTATTTAAAAACAGATTTCACCTACAAAGAACAATTAAGTATTAAAACTGGATATGGAGATAAAAATGAATGGATAGAATGGGTTAGATGGACTACTTAGCAACAGCCCCCTTCCTAGCTGACGAAACAGATTTGAGGTGCATAATAATGATGTTTAAAGAGAAGGTAACAGATGACCAGTGCAAAAATGAGCGGGAGTTATACCTGCCAACTAAAATGTAGAGTGTGCCCCCATTAATTAGAGTAGTTCCGGGAAATTTTACTTGTTTCATAAGTACTGATGAGACAGGACAACAAGTAGGGGAGCTACCTTTGTCTTACTGCCCCCAGAACGTACTTATCACAAGTTCTCCTTACCAACAGACATGGTTTGAGGATCAGGAGAAGCGATTAGCTGATGTATGGTGGTTATGCGGGGATATGAAGCTTAGGCCTAAACTCCCTCCCAGGTGGAAAGGGAGCTATGCTCTATCACACTTGCTTCTTCCCTTTTATATGATACCTGTAGGTGCTGAAGTAAAAATGCCTCGGTTGGAGAAGCACCACTTTCGCATGAAAAGAGAAACACCTCGAGGATCGTTTGACAATCGAGTCTATGTTGATTCCATCGGAGTGCCACGAGGAGTCCCTGATGAGTTCAAAGCACAGAACCAAGTATTAGCCGGACTCACCTCCATCTTCCTATGGGCACGCCAGCACCTCCAAGGCGTAAAGGGCAAGCTCAGGCCATGTGCCCAATTTGGAGACCCAGAAGTTGAAGGGGGCAGACCCCTCATTCACTACATGTAGGCGTGTGCACACATACTGCTCCACCATGTTGGTAAAATGCTGCCTCCTGCTAAGACGTTCCATCTGAGCTGCTGGTGCTGCTGTTTGTTGTGGCGTGCTGACAAAGCTTTTCCACATTTCGGCCATGCTAACCCTGCCTTCTGAGGTGCTGGCGGTGCCCTGGTTGAGTTGGCGACCTCCTCCTCCTCCTCCTCTGCCTTGTGCTTCCACTGTGGCCCCGCTGTCAGATGGGAATGCCAGCAGCATCGCGTCTACCAGCGTGCGCTTGTACTCGCGCATCTTGCGATCGCGCTCCAGTGAGTGAATTAAGGACGGTACGTTGTCCTTGTAACGGGGATCCAGCAGCGTGGCCACCCAGTAATCAGCACAAGTTAGAATTTGGGCAACTCGGCGGTCGTTGTGGAGACACTGCAGCATGTAATCGCTCATGTGTGCCAGGCTGCCCAGAGGCGACGAAAGGCTGTCCTCTGTGGGAGGTGTATCGTCCGTGTCCTCTGTATCCCCCCAGCCACGCACCAGTGATGGCCATGAGCTGGCCTGGGTGCCACCCTGCTGTGAACATGGTTCCATCTCCTCCTCCAGCTCCTCCTCCTCCTCATCCTCCTCATCCTCCAGAACTGTGCCCCTGCTGGACAATTGTGTCCCTGGCGTTTGTGTGTGCAGGAACCCACCCTCGGAGCCCCTTGCGAATGACTGCCCTGAAAGCCTTTGAAATGTTACCTCTTCATCCTCCTCCTCCTCCTCATCCTGTGCCACATCCTCTTCCATCATCGCCCGAATTGTTTTTTCAAGGAGGCATAGAAGTGGGATAGTTAAGCTGAGAACGGCGTCATTGCCACTGGCCATGTTGGTGGAGTACTCAAAACAGCGCAACAAGGCACACAGGTCTCGCATGGAGGCCCAGTTATTGGTGGTGAAGTGGTGCTGTTCCGCAGAGCGACTCACGCGTGCGTGCTGCAGCTGAAACTCCACTATGGCCTGCTGCTGCTCGCACAGTCTTTGCAGCATGTGCAAGGTGGAGTTCCACCTTGTGGGCACGTCACATATGAGGCGGTGAGCGGGAAGGCCGAAGTTACGCTGCAGCCCTGCCAGGCGAGCAGCAGCAGGGTGAGAACGCCGAAAGTGCGCACAGACGGCCCGCACTTTCTGCAGCAGCTCTGACATATCGGGGTAGTTTTTAAGGAACCTCTGCACCACCAAATTCAGCACATGCGCCAGGCAAGGGATGTGCGTCAAACCGGCTAGGCCCAGGGCTGCTATGAGATTTCGCCCGTTATCGCACACCACCAGGCCGGGCTTGAGGCTCGCTGGCAGCAACCACTCATTTGTCTGCTGTTCCATGCTCCTCCACAACTCCTGCGCGGTGTGTGGTTTGTCCCCCAAACAGGCAAGTTGTAAAACTGCCTGCTGTCGTTTAGCCCTGGCCGTGCTGAAGTTGGTGGTGAAGGTATTACGCTGTCCGGATGAGGAGGCGGTAGAGGATGAGGTAGCGGAGTAGGATGAGTTAGGAACAGGAGGCAAACTGAAGCGCCCTGCAATCCTCGGTGGTGGAAGGACATGTGCCAAATTGCTATCCGTCTCAGGCCCATCCGCCACTGCATTTACCCAGTGTGCCGTTAGGGAGATATAACGCCCCTGACCGTGCTTACTGGTCCACGTATCGGTAGTTAGGTGGACCTTGGCACAGATGGCGTTGTGCAGTGCACACCTGATTTTTTCCCCCACTTGGTTGTGCAGGGAAGGGATGGCTTGCCTGGAAAAGTAGTGGCGGCTGGGCACGACGTACTGTGGGACAGCCACCGACATAAGCTTTTTAAAACTGGGCGTCTCCACCAGACGGAATGACAGCATTTCAAAGGCCAATAATTGTGAAATGCTGGCATTCAGGGCCAGGGATCGCGGGTGGGTAGGGGGGTACTTCCTCTTCCTCTCAAGTGTTTGGGAGATGGAAAGCTGAACGCTTCCACGGGACATTGTGGAGATGGTTGTTGGTGACCCAGGTGGTGGTGTTGCTGACAGATCGTCTGTTTGCGGGGTGGCAGGTGCCGGTATGACTACAGAGGTGGCTGGAGCGGCCGAGACTGCAGCAGAAGAGGAAGCAGGATGAGCCAGAGACGTTTCTTGGTTTTGAAGGTGTGTACTCCACTGCAGCTCGTGCTTTGCACTTAGATGCCTGATCATGCAGGTTGTGCTCACGTTGAGAAGGTTTATGCCTCGCTTCAGGCTCTGATTGCACAGGGTGCAAACCACTCGTGTCCTGTCATCAGCACATTTTCTAAAGAACTTCCACGCTAGAGAACTCTTTTGAGCTGACTTTGGTGCGCTCGTTCCCTTGCTGCGTTGGGCAGTAGCAGGCGTAGTGTCTAGGGCACGGCCGCTCCGCTTCTGCACCCTGCTCCCTCTTCTGCTGTGCTGGTGGCTCTGTGCGACCACCGCCTCTTCCTCCAAACTACTCAGGTCACCTGCATGACCTTCATTCCATGTGGGGTCGAGGACCTCATCGTCCTCCACATCATCTTCCACCCAGTCTTCACCCCTGCCCTCCCTGTCGGTCTCCACAATGCTGAACGCCGCAGCAGTTGGCACCTGCGTTTCTTCATCATCGGAGACGTGCTGTGATGGTCCTTCCATGTACTCATCTTGAGAAATAAGTGGTTGGGCATCGCTGCACTCAATCTCTTCCACTTCTGGGGCAGGGCTAGGTGGATGGCCCTGGGAAACCCTGCTGACAGAGTCCTCAAAAAGAATAAGAGACTGCTCTATGGCTTGGGGCTCAGACTGCTTGCCTGATTTGCAAGGGGGTGAGGTGAAAGACGGTTGGACATTGGCTGCAGGTGCCAACTCTGACCTTTCTGCATTAGACTGGGTGGGAGACAATGTGAAGGAACTGGAGGCACTGTCAGCAGCAAACCAATCTACTATCGCCTCTCTGTGTTCTGGCCTCATCACTTCTAGAGGCGTATGATGCCCTACCAAATACTGATGCAGGTTCTGTCGCCTACTCACACTTGAGGAAGGTGTTTCACTTGTGCGTGTAGCTGGCACAAATCGACCACGTCCTCTCCTTGCAACAGGAGCTCTAGCAGCAGCACCACCACGACCCAGGCCACGGCCCCTATTTGACGCTCTCCTCATATTTCTGAAATTTAAGATCTTGCCCTAGAAAGGTCTTTATTGAATAGCGGAACAAAAGAACAACAGTATCGCACGGGTGTATCTCACAGTCAAATATGCAAACTATGCCGCAATTTAATGTTTTTTACACCAAAAGGGTGTGTATTGAATAGCGGAATAGGATAAAAAACTGTGTATCTCACACGTACAAACACAGACTAGGCCCGATTAAATTTTTTCCTACCCTAAAGGGAGGATGAGGAAGAGGAGTATGGAACAGGCAGCACCCTCAAATCTTCAGAAGTATGAGATGAACCCCAAAAACTTGGAAAGGTGGATCTCACACGTACCGACACAGACTATTCCGCAATTTAATTGAGCCACAAAGGTTTTTATTGAATAGCGGAATAGGAAATATGATCAAAAAAAGTGTATGTTTTTCACACGTACAGAAGCACACTAGGCCCCAATTACTATGGTTTGTACACCTAAAAGGATGGATGAGGAGGAGGAGGAGGAGGAGTATAGAACAGGCAGCACCCTCAAAGCTTCAGAAGTATGAGATGAACCCCAAAAACTTGGAAAGGTGGATCTCACACGTACCGACACAGACTATTCCGCAATTTAATTGAGCCCCAAAGGTTTTTATTGAATAGCGGAATAGGAAATATGATCAAAAAAAAGTGTATGTTTTTCACACGTACAGAAGCACACTAGGCCCCAATTACTATTGTTTGTACACCTAAAAGGATGGATGAGGAGGAGGAGGAGAAGGAGTATAGAACAGGCAGCACCCTCAAAGCTTCAGAAGTATGAGATGAACCCCAAAAACTTGGAAAGGTGGATCTCACACGTACAGACACAGACTATTCCGCAATTTAATTTAGCCCCAAAGGTTTTTATTGAATAGCGGAATAGGAAATATGATCAAAAAAAAGTGTATGTTTTTCACACGTACAGAAGCACACTAGGCCCCAATTACTATTGTTTGTACACCTAAAAGGATGGATGAGGAGGAGGAGGAGGAGGAGTATAGAACAGGCAGCACCCTCAAAGCTTCAGAAGTATGAGATGAACCCCAAAAACTTGGAAAGGTGGATCTCACACGTACCGACACAGACTATTCCGCAATTGAATTGAGCCCCAAAGGTTTTTATTGAATAGCGGAATAGGAAATATGATAAAAAAAAGTGTATGTTTTTCACACGTACAGAAGCACACTAGGCCCCAATTACTATTGTTTGTACACCTAAAAGGATGGATGAGGAAGAGGAGGAGGAGGAGTATAGAACAGGCAGCACCCTCAAAGCTTCAGAAGTATGAGATGAACCCCAAAAACTTGGAAAGGTGGATCTCACACGTACCGACACAGACTATTCCGCAATTTAATTGAGCCCCAAAGGTTTTTATTGAATAGCGGAATAGGAAATATGATCAAAAAAAAGTGTATGTTTTTCACACGTACAGAAGCACACTAGGCCCCAATTACTATTGTTTGTACACCTAAAAGAATGGATGAGGAGGAGGAGGAGGAGGAGTATAGAACAGGCAGCACCCTCAAAGCTTCAGAAGTATGAGATGAACCCCAAAAACTTGGAAAGGTGGATCTCACACGTACAGACACAGACTATTCCGCAATTTAATTGAGCCCCAAAGGTTTTTATTGAATAGCGGAATAGGAAATATGATCAAAAAAAAGTGTATGTTTTTCACACGTACAGAAGCACACTAGGCCCCAATTACTATTGTTTGTACACCTAAAAGGATGGATGAGGAGGAGGAGGAGGAGGAGTATAGAACAGGCAGCACCCTCAAAGCTTCAGAAGTATGAGATGAACCCCAAAAACTTGGAAAGGTGTATCTCACACGTACCGACACAGACTATTCCGCAATTTAATTGAGCCCCAAAGGTTTTTATTGAATAGCGGAATAGGAAATATGATAAAAAAAAAGTGTATGTTTTTCACACGTACAGAAGCACACTAGGCCCCAATTACTATTGTTTGTACACCTAAAAGGATGGATGAGGAGGAGGAGGAGGAGGAGTATAGAACAGGCAGCACCCTCAAAGCTTCAGAAGTATGAGATGAACCCCAAAAACTTGGAAAGGTGGATCTCACACGTACAGACACAGACTATTCCGCAATTTAATTTAGCCCCAAAGGTTTTTATTGAATAGCGGAATAGGAAATATGATCAAAAAAAAGTGTATGTTTTTCACACGTACAGAAGCACACTAGGCCCCAATTACTATTGTTTGTACACCTAAAAGGATGGATGAGGAGGAGGAGGAGGAGGAGTATAGAACAGGCAGCACCCTCAAAGCTTCAGAAGTATGAGATGAACCCCAAAAACTTGGAAAGGTGGATCTCACACGTACCGACACAGACTATTCCGCAATTGAATTGAGCCCCAAAGGTTTTTATTGAATAGCGGAATAGGAAATATGATAAAAAAAAGTGTATGTTTTTCACACGTACAGAAGCACACTAGGCCCCAATTACTATTGTTTGTACACCTAAAAGGATGGATGAGGAAGAGGAGGAGGAGGAGTATAGAACAGGCAGCACCCTCAAAGCTTCAGAAGTATGAGATGAACCCCAAAAACTTGGAAAGGTGGATCTCACACGTACCGACACAGACTATTCCGCAATTTAATTGAGCCCCAAAGGTTTTTATAGAATAGCGGAATAGGAAATATGATCAAAAAAAAGTGTATGTTTTTCACACGTACAGAAGCACACTAGGCCCCAATTACTATTGTTTGTACACCTAAAAGAATGGATGAGGAGGAGGAGGAGGAGGAGTATAGAACAGGCAGCACCCTCAAAGCTTCAGAAGTATGAGATGAACCCCAAAAACTTGGAAAGGTGGATCTCACACGTACAGACACAGACTATTCCGCAATTTAATTGAGCCCCAAATGTTTTTATTGAATAGCGGAATAGGAAATATGATCAAAAAAAAGTGTATGTTTTTCACACGTACAGAAGCACACTAGGCCCCAATTACTATTGTTTGTACACCTAAAAGGATGGATGAGGAGGAGGAGGAGGAGGAGTATAGAACAGGCAGCACCCTCAAAGCTTCAGAAGTATGAGATGAACCCCAAAAACTTGGAAAGGTGGATCTCACACGTACCGACACAGACTATTCCGCAATTTAATTGAGCCCCAAAGGTTTTTATTGAATAACGGAATAGGAAATATGATCAAAAAAAGTGTATGTTTTTCACACGTACAGAAGCACACTAGGCCCCAATTACTATTGTTTGTACACCTAAAAGGATGGATGAGGAGGAGGAGGAGGAGGAGTATAGAACAGGCAGCACCCTCAAAGCTTCAGAAGTATGAGATGAACCCCAAAAACTTGGAAAGGTGGATCTCACACGTACCGACACAGACTATTCCGCAATTTAATTGAGCCCCAAAGGTTTTTATTGAATAACGGAATAGGAAATATGATCAAAAAAAGTGTATGTTTTTCACACGTACAGAAGCACACTAGGCCCCAATTACTATTGTTTGTACACCTAAAAGGATGGATGAGGAGGAGGAGGAGGAGGAGTATAAAACAGGCAGCACCCTCAAAGCTTCAGAAGTATGAGATTGTGTTCACTGTACCCCACAAAGATTGTGTTCACTGTACCCCACAAAGGTTTTGTTCACTGCACCCCACAAAGATTGTGTTCACTGTACCCCACAAAGGTTTTGTTCACTGCACCCCACAAAGATTGTGTTCACTGCACCCCACAAAGATTGTGTTCACTGTACCCCCCCAAAGATTTTGTTCACTGCACCCCACAAGGATTGTTTGTCTTCACTGCACCCCACAAGGATTGTCTTCACTGCACCCCACAAGGATTGTGTTCACTGTACCCCACAAAGGTTTTGTTCACTGCACCCCACAAAGATTGTGTTCACTGTACCCCACAAAGATTGTGTTCACTGCACTCCAAAAGGATTGTCTTCACTGCACCCCACAAAGATTGTGTTCACTGTACCCCACAAAGGTTTTGTTCACTGCACCCCACAAAGATTGTGTTCACTGTACCCCACAAAGGTTTTGTTCACTGCACCCCACAAAGATTGTGTTCACTGTACCCCCCAAAGATTTTGTTCACTGCACCCCACAAAGATTGTGTTCACTGCACCCCACAAAGATTGTGTTCACTGTACCCCCCAAAGATTTTGTTCACTGCACCCCACAAGGATTGTCTTCACTGCACCCCACAAGGATTGTCTTCACTGCACCCCACAAAGATTGTGTTCACTGTACCCCACAAAGATTTTGTTCACTGCACCCCACAAAGATTGTGTTCACTGTACCCCACAAAGATTTTGTTCACTGCACTCCAAAAGGATTGTCTTCACTGTACCCCACAAAGGTTTTGTTCACTGCACCCCACAAAGATTTTGTTCACTGTACCCCACAAAGGTTTTGTTCACTGCACCCCACAAAGATTGTGTTCACTGTACCCCACAAAGATTGTGTTCACTGTACCCCACAAAGGTTTTGTTCACTGCACCCCACAAAGATTGTGTTCACTGTACCCCACAAAGGTTGTGTTCACTGCACCCCACAAAGGTTTTGTTCACTGCACCCCACAAAGATTGTGTTCACTGCACCCCACAAAGATTGTGTTCACTGTACCCCACAAAGGTTTTGTTCACTGCACCCCACAAAGATTGTGTTCACTGTACCCCACAAAGATTGTGTTCACTGCACTCCAAAAGGATTGTCTTCACTGCACCCCACAAAGATTGTGTTCACTGTACCCCACAAAGGTTTTGTTCACTGCACCCCACAAAGATTGTGTTCACTGTACCCCACAAAGGTTTTGTTCACTGCACCCCACAAAGATTGTGTTCACTGTACCCCCCAAAGATTTTGTTCACTGCACCCCACAAGGATTGTCTTCACTGCACCCCACAAGGATTGTCTTCACTGCACCCCACAAAGATTGTGTTCACTGTACCCCACAAAGATTTTGTTCACTGCACCCCACAAAGATTGTGTTCACTGTACCCCACAAAGATTTTGTTCACTGCACTCCAAAAGGATTGTCTTCACTGCACCCCAAAAAGATTGTGTTCACTGTACCCCATAAAGGTTTTGTTCACTGCACCCCACAAAGATTGTGTTCACTGTACCCCACAAAGGTTTTGTTCACTGCACCCCACAAAGATTGTGTTCACTGTACCCCACAAAGATTGTGTTCACTGTACCCCACAAAAGTTTTGTTCACTGCACCCCACAAAGATTGTGTTCACTGTACCCCACAAAGGTTGTGTTCACTGCACCCCACAAAGGTTTTGTTCACTGCACCCCACAAAGATTGTGTTCACTGCACCCCACAAAGATTGTGTTCACTGTACCCCACAAAGGTTTTGTTCACTGCACCCCACAAAGATTGTGTTCACTGTACCCCACAAAGATTGTGTTCACTGCACTCCAAAAGGATTGTCTTCACTGCACCCCACAAAGATTGTGTTCACTGTACCCCACAAAGGTTTTGTTCACTGCACCCCACAAAGATTGTGTTCACTGTACCCCACAAAGGTTTTGTTCACTGCACCCCACAAAGATTGTGTTCACTGTACCCCCCAAAGATTTTGTTCACTGCACCCCACAAGGATTGTCTTCACTGCACCCCACAAGGATTGTCTTCACTGCACCCCACAAGGATTGTGTTCACTGTACCCCACAAAGGTTTTGTTCACTGCACCCCACAAAGATTGTGTTCACTGTACCCCACAAAGGTTTTGTTCACTGCACCCCACAAAGATTGTGTTCACTGTACCCCCCAAAGATTTTGTTCACTGCACCCCACAAGGATTGTCTTCACTGCACCCCACAAGGATTGTCTTCACTGCACCCCACAAAGATTGTGTTCACTGCACCCCACAAAGGTTTTGTTCACTGCACCCCACAAAGATTGTGTTCACTGTACCCCCCCAAAGATTTTGTTCACTGCACCCCACAAGGATTGTCTTCTCTGCACCCCACAAAGATTGTGTTCACTGTACCCCCCAAAGATTTTGTTCACTGCACCCCACAAGGATTGTCTTCACTGCACCCCACAAGGATTGTCTTCACTGCACCCCACAAAGATTGTGTTCACTGTACCCCCACAAAGGTTTTGTTCACTGCACCCCACAAAGATTTTGTTCACTGCACTCCAAAAGGATTGTGTTCACTGCACCCCAAAAAGATTGTGTTCACTGCAGCCCACACACAGAAAAATGGATGTGGATCACTGACACCTGCCTATCTCCTATCCCACACCACACAGCAATATCGATTGTAGTTTGTAGAACACACTTTCCCTAAAATTCAGCAGACTCTGTCCCTAACAGGATTGAGAAGAGATCGTAGATCAGGAGAACTAAGTGCAGACCCCACCCCACACAGCAATATCGATTGTAGTTTGTAGAACACACTGACCCTATAATTCAGCAGACTCTATCCCTAAAATGCCTACAACTCGCCCTGCCTAAACACTCCGACCTGTCCCTCAATTCTATCCGGACACAAATGGTTTTTTCCTGCCTATCTTTCCCTAATCAGCAGCCAGCACGTTGATGTGTGCTCTGTCCCTGATCTAAGCAGCATAATGACGCCGCTGCGGCTGCCTCGAACTTATAAAGACTTGGTCACATGCTTCAGACGGCCAATCACAGCTACTGAGACATTTGCAGGCATGGCTGGGATGGCTTAAGGCACACCAGTTAAACGATTGTTGATTGGCTGTTGAAAGCCCGCCATGAAAAGAGCGCCAAAGCATGCAAAACCCGGAAATAAAACGACCGAACACGGATTTTTACCCGAATATACAGTAAAGTGTCCGTGTTCGTGTTCGGGTAACAAAAATCCAATTATTCGGTACGAACACGAATAATACAGTCCGTGTTCGCTCAACACTAGAGGGGATCAAATCACTGCTGATAAAGGGGGTGGGGTAGTCCTATTAACTAAGGAATACTATTATACCCAGTTAAACGATATGCTGGCTGATGTGGATACTTACAGTCTTTTGGAGAGGGATCCCACCCACCAATACCATAGGGATCTAGCAAAATTAGTTAATTTTGGATTCCAACAACGAATCATTACTAAAAAGGAAAAACGATACCTCAACCCTAGTTTTAATCGTACCCCTATAATATATACGTTGCCGAAGATCCATAAAGATGCGGCAAATCCTCCGGCTAGACCCATAGTCAACGGGATTGGGTCTGTAACATCACGGGTGGGACAATATTTAGACAGATTTTTGCAGACAAGTGTTTTGGCTACTAAAGCATATTTGAAAGATACAAAGCACTTTCTGCAATTATTGAAAGAAGTACAGATTCCAGGTGATACCCAAGTATACCTCGTTACAACAGACGTATCCTCATTGTATACGGTTATCCAACATGAGGATGCACTGCTGGCCCTCAATTGGGCATTAAGTCAACGTGAGGATTTGCCGTTTGATCAAAAACGATTCTTGGGCATGGTCCTGGATTATTGTTTAACCCACAATTATTTTTGGTTTGATGGCCGCTTCTACACCCAAAGGGGGGGAGTGGCCATGGGAGCCAAATTTGCACCGAGTTTAGCAAATATATTCATGAGCCAATGGGAGGACAGGTTCATTTATAGCAATAGGAGGAGGGAACTATTGTTTTATTGTCAATTTATAGATGACATGTTCTTCATGTGGGCTGGTGATGAACCTTCTCTCCAATCTTTTGCTGATTATTTAAACACTAACCATAACAATATTAAGCTCCAGTTTAATTGGAGCTTGGAACATGTTGACTTTTTGGATGTTAGTGTTTCTCTTAAGGATAGGAGTATTAGCACCAGTGTATTTTTTAAAACCACTGATAGAAACAGTTTTTTACCTACCTTTAGTGGACCCCATCCACTATGGCTCCGCAATATTCCAAAGGGACAGTTTACGCCGGTTCGGAGAAATTGTTCCTCAGACGTAAAGTATATATCTAAATCACAGGTACTGAAACAACGCTTTACAGAGAAAGGGTATAAAAGTGCAAAGTTTAGATAAGGTGATTGAGGAAGTGGGGGCTATCACACATGATCAGTGCTTGGAAGAGAAGGTAGCAGTTCTGGATAATATGAGAAATTATGAAAGATTGGGAAGAAAGGATTTTCCAGGCACATAGATAATTTAAAAAAGTACAATTTTATTGGTTACAATCAAAAGAAAAAAGAAAAACCAAACGAATAACTCATAGAGAAAAAACTCATAAAATTGACTCAACCCAGAGTAACTGGGTGGTCAAATAGATAACATACAGCAGTTCTGTTATATTGGATCATACATACATAAATGCTAATAGTCACATTGGTGACCATATGTACATAGCGTATGTTCTAGTAATGGTGACAAATAATAATACAAATGCTCGAATCGCTCAACATGTTTCGCCTCATGGAGAGGCTTCGTCTGGAGCCTGCTTGTAATTAGAAACGAATAATTCTGTATAAAAACAGAGATATATGGTTATTAATACAAATTGTTTCCAAAATTATGTCATATAGCATCTACAGTTTGAGAGCTGCATGTATATTCATAGTGGCGTATCCAGTCACTAAAAGATCGCCTGCAAAGCAGACGGGCAATTGGAAACCCCGTAGGCGCAACGGATAATGCACCCCGAAGGTATCCCTGAAAGACACATGTGGGAGACCACACAATAGCAATTCATAGCTTGCATGTAATATCAATACAATTGCTAATGAGTGCATGATTTACTACATACCTGTATAGCTGTAATGTAGGACGCACGTCACCACAAAAATGTATATAGTAATTGATAACGGAGGGACATTCATGGGTAGGTACAGAGCTCGATGTTGAAAAGGAATTGATTAAACCAGGAATAGTAGGGCCTGGGTATACCTGAATAAGAATATAATAATATAGCAATTAATAGTTACCAAAAAATTAGTAACAGGCTGTGGGGTACCACACACTAATTAATCCGGGTAGATTGTGATGGAATCTAATATATAGAGTCCCCAAATAAGGGGACACCATGTGGAAGCATGCAATAGGGTATAGGGAAGATAGTATAGACTGCCAAAATTGGCTACATGTCTTACCAAACATTATGCTGTATAGGCATGTCTCCATAGATTCAATAGGAAAAAGGAGCCATTAACATATACCAGCTTATATACATGTATATGTGTCCTGGAATAAACGTGGAGAAAAATAGTATTCAAAATCCATTCTCTGAATTTTTTAAAAAATAGTGTGTTGCATAGAGGGATAAGTCAAAAATTGTCCAGGGAAATACCTTAACAGCTCTGTCCTATACCACCATGATGTCTGCTCCGGATGGGGAACCGCCGCCATGCTGAGGCCGGCGTAAGTGGCCTCTTTATAGTATGGACCCCGAGCGGCTCGTCAGTGACGTCACCGCTCCGGCCACACCCCCCGGACCTAGTCTCGCGATACACCGAGCGTACCGAAGGTCGCATCGGTGCGCGCGGACATAGACCGGGAGGACAGGCGTACACGTGGGACACAGCCGCGCCCACATCCGCCTGTAATGCCGCAGGACGTACGCACCGGAAGTGCGTCACATCACTGCGGCTTACCTGGCCGCACATGTGTCAGAGAATGGGAACCTACACGGAAGCACGCCACAGCGCCATCTAGGGTCCCCGCCCGTCTGTAACCAGGATGACTCAAGTAGACCGTCACAAACCACTAGAATAAGGAAAAAAAAAAGGGAGGAAAAGAAGAAACAGATTATTCAGTATATTAACAATTCGATATCGATGCCTTATATTTGTCACCATTGTACAGATGGAATATCAATGCATAATATATGAAAAATGGTAATTCAATAATATGAAAATATATAATTAAAATTAAAAGGTAGTCAAATTAAATTATACATATAAAGGAAAAACATAAATGACAATTGGAAATATATTATGCCAGATGGAGAGGAAGTATATAACATAGTTCACATGGAGCTACTAAGATGGCATATAGTGCTCCAATTACTGTATTTACAGCCAAGTTGGATCATATTTATATAGAAAACAGACCATTGATGAACAAGATTTATATAAAAACTAAAGAAAAAGAGGCACCGGAGATGTCCACAGAACGTGACCATATACGTTCAAAAAATATATATACATTCGTACCTTCGGTATTCTCGGTGTATCGCGAGACTAGGTCCGGGGGGTGTGGCCGGAGCGGTGACGTCACTGACGAGCCGCTCGGGGTCCATACTATAAAGAGGCCACTTACGTCGGCCTCAGCATGGCGGCGGTTCCCCATCCGGAGCAGACATCATGGTGGTATAGGACAGAGCTGTTAAGGTATTTCCCTGGACAATTTTTGATTTATCCCTCTATGCAACACACTATTTTTTAAAAAATTCAGAGAATGGATTTTGAATACTATTTTTCTCCACGTTTATTCCAGGACACATATACATGTATATAAGCTGGTATATGTTAATGGCTCCTTTTTCCTATTGAATCTATGGAGACATGCCTATACAGCATAATGTTTGGTAAGACATGTAGCCAATTTTGGCAGTCTATACTATCTTCCCTATACCCTATTGCATGCTTCCACATGGTGTCCCCTTATTTGGGGACTCTATACATTAGATTCCATCACAATCTACCCGGATTAATTAGTGTGTGGTACCCCACAGCCTGTTACTAATTTTTTGGTAACTATTAATTGCTATATTATTATATTCTTACTCAGGTATACCCAGGCCCTACTATTCCTGGTTTAATCAATTCCTTTTCAACATCGAGCTCTGTACCTACCCATGAATGTCCCTCCGTTATCAATTACTATATACATTTTTGTGGTGACGTGCGTCCTACATTACAGCTATACAGGTATGTAGTAAATCATGCACTCATTAGCAATTGTATTGATATTACATGCAAGCTATGAATTGCTATTGTGTGGTCCCCCACATGTGTCTTTCAGGGATACCTCCGGGGTGCATTATCCGTTGCGCCTACGGGGTTTCCAATTGCCCGTCTGCTTTGCAGGCGATCTTTTAGTGACTGGATACGCCACTATGAATATACATGCAGCTCTCAAACTGTAGATGCTATATGACATAATTTTGGAAACAATCTGTATTAATAACCATATATCTCTGTTTTTATACAGAATTATTCGTTTCTAATTACAAGCAGGCTCCAGACGAAGCCTCTCTATGAGGCGAAACATGTTGAGCGATTCGAGCATTTGTATTATTATTTGTCACCATTACTAGAATATACGCTATGTACATATGGTCACCAATGTGACTATTAGCATTTATGTATGTATGATCCAATATAACAGAACTGCTGTATGTTATCTATTTGACCCCCCAGTTACTCTGGGTTGAGTCAATTTTATGAATTTTTTCTCTATGAGTTATTCGTTTGGTTTTTCTTTTTTCTTTTGATTGTAACCAATAAAATTGTACTTTTTTAAATTATCTATGTGCCTGGAAAATCCTTTCTTCCCAATCTTCCATAATTTCTCATGTAATAAACTCTAGGATTGGCACATTAAAATACTAAAATTTATATGCTCAGATTGCTGCTATCTGATGGCATTCTTTCTTTAAATAACTAGTTCTGGATAATAAGCATGAGTTCAGCTTCATCTCTAATTTCCACTCCCAGTATAGGGAGGTGGAAAGTATTACACAGAGATATTGGAATGTGCTCATGATGGACAAAATCCTCGGACCTGTTTTGCCTGAGTGCCCTTCCTTTATCTATAGGAAGGCACCGACATATGCTGACCGTTTGGTGAGGAAGGTAGTTGATCCCCCTAAACGCCCACAACTTTTTTGGAAAAAAGCTGGCTTTTTTGCATGCAGACGGTGCAATGCGTGCCGTCAGGTTAACACGCATTTGCGAGGAATCACTAACTTTACTTCGACTGCGAATGGGCAATCTTTTGATATTGTTGACTTTATATTGTGTCGGTCAATACACATAGTTTATGCTTTGGAGTGCCCTTGCGGTTTAATGTATATAGGCCGTACCAAACGCCTTCTAAGCAAGCGCATCTCCGAACATATCAACAATATCAAGATAGGTTTGAAGAACCATAGTGTTTCACTCCATTTTCGCCTTAAACACAACAGGGACCCCTCAGTGTTGAAGTTTTGGGGTATTTCATCTACACCAATATCCTGGAGAGGGTCCAATAGGGTGTGAGAATTATCAAAAAATGAAACTAAGTGGATCTTTCTCACTGATTCTCTCCACCAAAAGGGGATGAACGTTGAGTTAGACCTCAACTGCTTTATAAGCGATTATTGATAGGGACAAATTTGTCCTGATCAGTGATGGCTATATATATATATATATATATATATATATATATATATAGGTTAGCAGTTATTAAGGATGGGGCAGTTATGGATTATCATTTAAGATTATACTCCTATCTTCATATTATTATTCACTACTTTCTATATATGTTCTTTATGTTCTCCATCTTGCAGGAAGGGTAGATTGTTCCCTCCCCCTTTTCTTAGGAGGGTGGGGATGAGCTATTTATCCTTTCTGCATTCCCTTTTCTCGGTCATTGTTGACATTGTGGTGACGTACATCATTTGGATGGGGCATTATATCGTCTCTCCTTTCTGTACTGTTATTGTATTTATGTATTTGGAGACATTGCAGTCTACGCCACTTATAAGGGGGATGATTTATTCATTTTTTGCCCTGGATAATATTAAAAAGATTTTTTTCCTTCTTATTTTATACAGAGGTGGTTTATTGATTTATTTTTATTCAGATTTTGTGATTATTGCTCATATTTTTTGCAGTATTGGATTTTGTGATGATAATAGGTTTCACACAGAGCTTACATAATGTATGGGCTTGTGTGTGGAATTTTATTATTCATGGTATTATTTTATATCATTTTATGGTTTTAATTTTGTGAGATTTTATATGTGGGGGTTACCCTAACTAAAATCTTTGTTGAACATTTATTTGGGGACCTAATGGACTTGCTATCTTTGATGTATAAGATTTATATAACTATTAGGCTAAGGTCTAGTTCCCTTTAAAGCAGAGTTCCGGGCACAGAAAGCATTTTTCAATAAACATACCCCCGGGACAGTCAGGGCTAGCACATTCCACAATGGCTAGCCTCTGATCTGTCCCGGTTCGCACTTACCTGCAAGAAGAAATACTTACTTATAAAATTTCTTCCACAGCGTTTCCATCTCTCTTGTGGGCAGCTGAAGCCGGCGCGATCCTCTTCCGCGTCTTCTTCCGCGTCCTTTTCTCCCAGAATGCGCCTGCACCGGCCCCGCTCGTCACTTCCGGCGCGGCATGCCCAGAAGCTGTTTAGCAGGGAATGCGGCGTCGCCCCGGAAGTGACGAGCGGGGCCGGTGCCGTCGCATTGATTCCTGGGAGCGATGACGTTCAGCTCCCAGGAATCATCGCGAAGGAGGTTGTGACGGAGGAGCCACGGCACAGAGGGAGGAAGTACATTGAGGTGAGTATTTTCGATCTTCAACTACAAGGTGAGTTTAAAAAAAAAAAAAAACTAACTATCCAATTCCTTTTCAGGTGAAGGTGAAGAAGTGGACGGGCACAAAAAAAAATATCGATTTTGTGCCCGGAACTCCGCTTTAAGTAAATATATTTTAACTTGGGGGAGGTTTTATTAAGGTATACTGGTGTAAGATTGCTGTGTGCCTGGTCCCAGATAATGGCTATGTACGGCCACATCACCCTGAATGCGCCTGATCTTAGAAGCTAAGCAGGGTTGGGCCTGGTTAGTACCTGGATGGGAGTCCGCCTGGGAAAACCAGGTGCTGTATCCCTTTTTTTTCTTTTTTTTTGGGACACGAGCAGACTAACCAATCAGAGGGGGTGGGTGATACCATTTAGAATTTGGTTCACTGCTATTTTCAATACAGCCCTTTTTCGATCTATCGCATTGTGTTTAATGGATTAGCTATGCTCCCCTATTAGTTTATCTGACTGTTTGGGGGCAGATTGTATCATGTGAAGGGCTTTGAGATTGAGCCTTCATAGATCGGGTACCCCCCTTTTTAATTTTGATGTAATGGTACATTCCCGCTCCGGGAGGGGCGAGGGCTGAGCTTGATTGGCTTAGTGTGCCATAAATTAATGTGAGTTGCGCCACGTAGCCACACTCTCTGAAGAAGTCCAACGACGATACGCATAAGGGTGTGACTATGTGGCTCTGTCAAGCACCTGGAATGCTGCATCTATCCATCGCTCCGTTCCACTGCTGGTTGGGTGAGGACAAGTAATGCAGGTCCAGCTGTTTTAAAGGCTTGTCATATATGCTTCAGTTTTAATATATTGTTGTAAGTGCAATGTGTAAGGGGGATTTGTATGGGGTAATAAAGTAATCATCGTACTACACTATGAGTGGCTCCCTCTCCTCTTTACATATATTGCATGTCCTATAATTGGAACTGACTTCGGATGTTTATGGGTGGAGTGTTGTGATAAGAATCCTGGTTATCCCCCTTCCTAGAGTGAAGAGGAATGGTGTGGAGAGAATTGCTTATTCCGGGATCACTGCTTTTATCTGCCTAAGAAGACCCAGTCTGGGGTGGTCATTGAGATCTTTGTTGCTTTCAAAGGATATGATGTGCCTTTTACCTATTGATTTCTGGTGAGTGCATTACCATTGGGAGAGGCTGCACGTGGTGTGGTGAAGGACTATTTACATTGTTTATAGGATTTCCCTCACATGGTGCACTTCACGATCATCCCCTATTAATTGGACTTGTTTATAGAGCATTTATAGACATATTTATAGTCTTACTATAATTTATCCCAATGCTGCAAATTCTATTTATTGTGTATTTTATTTTATTTTATTTTTGGACTTAATATCATGGGTGTCCTTGGAATATAGTTCACATTCAGATTTACCATGTATATATGATTTATCAGCGCCGCCTGGTGGTCTGGGTCCTTTGATCCAATTCACCCTTTCATTTTTATTGTAATTTTTTGTTAGGTGGCAGCTCAGTACTTAGAGATTATCTTCCTACATCATTGGTGCAGGGTGGAGACTTCTTGTGATTCTCATAGGTTGTTCTTCCTTTTTTCTTTAATCTTGTATAAAGGTCTTCAGTTGAGCAGAAATTCTTTAACTTTGTCCTAAATTATTTTGCTAGCTCCTTCCAAGAGTTGTACGCTTTGTCGAATGCCTTTTCATTTTTCTTAACTGTTTCTTCGTGCATTTCTTGGCCTTTTTCTGTTAGGCTTCGCTCTCTGGAGCTGGACCGCACCTGTTGTGGGTTTGTCTGTTTCTTCAGCAGGTGACAACATTTTGTTCTAGTGTGTCTTTGCCTTTCAACTGTGTGTGCCTGAAACCTGATTTGAATGAGTGTTGGCTCAAACTTGCTACTAAGGGCTACGACATAAAGCAGGCATTTACACTTGTAACTTATAGATTAGCAAACAATGCATACAATACGACAAAATGTTTTAAACTACTATACTGCTGATACTTTCTAACCAGACAATTTAACCCTTTCGGTAACTAACTGCAGTTTAGTGGATTAGGAACTTGGAAGATAGCGTTGCTTTAAATCTGACACTAGGCCTCTAGACACAAATATAATAACTTAATCACTGCTTTAGCAAAATATTAATTATTTGTCTCGCTTACTAATTAAGGGCAGCTTCCGGACCACACATAAAGAGCCCGCTATATTTAAAAGTCCACGTGACACGTTTACTTTTCAGCCGAGTCTCTGTTGCCAAGATGGCGTCCGCACATGTCCTGCGAGGCGTTGGGAAGCCTTTACTCACAGTTTCAAGATCAAAATGTATAATAGTAGCCCAGTCTGTGTGTCTCAGTTCGATATATCATACATTCAGCGGCGCTTGTGCACACATGGGGTGTGTGTGCAAGTAAATTAATCAATCAGTTCCTGAAGTGCTTCAGAGCCTGCAAATGTGAACTAGTCCCAACTTCACAAGATGAACAGTCACAGCCAAAAAGAAGATTTCTCCTCAGATGTTCAGCACCAGTGATTGTGTATACAATATCACTAAGCCTTCACCACACCGACTGTGCTCCCCTATGAAGTGGCCACTCACCAAATTGCCCTTGAAATATCGCCTTTATGCATAAGCTGCATGAGCCCTTGCTTCAGGTCGGTCTGTCGTCTCCAGAGCACGTCCAGATCCTATCCATCCACTAGGGGTCACTATCAGGCTGTATGTTTCCTCAGTGCAATTTGTAAGCAAACGACATGAAGCAGGAAAATAGTGTAATACTGTTTCGACTTTATTATTAAAATACAACTTCCCTCCCCTTCAGCGTATATGCTTACATTTTAATCACCCTTTAAACGCATGTCATAAGCACAGAGGCTTTGAAAGGTACCGCCGCTCGCCGTCCGCGAGCTATTCCCTGTTATGGGCTACTGCGCTCCTGCGGCTGACTGGCGAGATCCGGAAACACAGCGGTGACCTCCCTTCCTCTCCTCAGCAGCAGCGTACGTGCGTCCTGACCGGTTTCGTCTCGTGGACTTCAACAGAGGACTTGCGTGCGCTGCTGCAATCAAGATTAATGTATGCAGCCGGAGGACCTCCCCCACATCATGATTGGTCAAAATCATTGATGGATTCAGACAACTCCTCCTTGCCAATGTCTGGTCAAAACAGTGTATACAATGTGAACATACCCTGGAGTCATTCTCCAAATATCGGTGGAAAAGAAATTTGATCCATATAAAGCAAGGTTTTATAGCGCTATTAACTCTCTCATTACCATAAGTCAGCATTTAAATAGGTATTCCCCGGAATTTAGCCACACTGAATCCCGTTTTTTTCCGATCGGCCATCGATATCCGATCTGAGCATGTATGGTCAAAATTTCAAAATCTGTCATTTTATAGATGTTACTCATGGAGTTCTTTTAACCCTCATTATACATGCCACCTTGCCCTATCCGGATGCATACATCTCAAAGTATTATCAATATTCATAATCACAATTTGACACAAAAAACCGTACTATGCATTCTATTGGTAAAACCATCATGTATGGTCGACTTAATCCATAATTATTGCATGTCCTGTAATCTCTGGTGCGTTTGAAACCAGCCAGTGTCAGATAAATGAATCATCTCATAAATGGTAGATATAGAATAAATAAATACCTTGACATCATAAATAGTAGGTACAAAGTATATTCATATGATAAAATTACAAGAAAATGTTGTTCATAGAGGCTAAATTGCAGATATGAGCTTTACTCACAGTTTGATGAAGACACAGCCAGTGATGTTGAGTAAATAACGAGAGGAGAGCTTCTGACGGGTGCAGTACTTCTATTCTTTTGCATCAAAGGTGTGCAGGAGGGTTGAACAACACCAACGTTAATCTCATTAACACCTTGAGCACCGTAAACTATAAGCATCATAAGCACCGTGAAAACTGTAAACGACATACAATACATTTGTTTACAGTGATCACCAAAAAGGGGGTTACAAGGTTAATTACAAATGTGAAGTTACAAGGTGGAGTTCAGTTGTCTGCACACATATCTAATGACATTAAACATCTAAGGAAACATGACTACATGCAAAATGCTTTGGATTATCTATAGCATATTTTAAAATAACAGCATGGACACAGTTTATGTCTAACAACATATATACTTCATATATAATGCACTTTTACTGCATACCTCGCTCCGCTTGCCAAGGGGTGCAAACTTTAAGCCTTAGGAATCCTCTCTAGCAATTATCTTCCCATGAGGTTCTGCTGACATGCTCTGAATGTGAAATCTGAGTCACAAAAAACTTTACCTCAGAGCTAGAGGGAGGAGGAGGAGGAGGAGGAGTGGTCTAGTGATTCTGCTGGTTAAACATTCCCCAGGGAAACAAGATGAAGGCAGAAAGGTTCCACCTGGCAGTAAGTGCTGAACAAAGATTTAAAGTGATAAGCGGACAGTTACACGCTTCCCAATCTTCGTGATTGAAACGCAACTGTGGGCCTAAGTCACACTGAATGATCTTGATGTGTAATGGGTCTATCTTTCTTTGTAATCTACTAACTGGAGATTGTAAGCTTTGTAATTAGACCTGTGAACGCTGGCTATATTGTAACTGCTACAAATCGTTTTGCAAATAATTGTGCCTTTATTAAACTACCCTCTGTACTCCAAGCACTCAAAGGGTTCTGATTATCCAAGTTTGTGCTAATCTTTCTTGAGATAACCAAAATAATAGTCGTACATTAAGTATTTATTTTTTTTTTTGAATACTCCGGAAAATTCCACGGGGGGAGATTTGAACTATTCAGGGTCCAGTATCCATAATTATGGGAAACAGTATCAACTAAATGAGGGAGTCTAAGTGTGGTAAACCCTACCAACTGACCCCAAGGGAAGAGATGATAGATAAATATGGACCATGGGTGGTAGAATATATTAGTGATTGGAATCGCTGGACTGGGAAGAAGTATTCTAAAAGAGGTACATTTAAGCTTAAGGCACGGGAGGAGCTGTGGTATGTTCATCACAAAAAGATGACACGCCCAAATGAAAGAGATGCTTGGAGTATATGGATGCTAGAATCATTGAACAGGGCAGAGGGAGGGAATGTTTTTGCTTTGGGATTTAAGGAGAAATCTTTCCAAGCAACCCTTCAATGTAGGGACAAGCAGAAACTGTCACACAAGTCACAACCCCAAAGTTGTGGCAGTTATGAACAGGGGGACAATAAGTAATTGTCAGGACTTTGGCCTTCTCATGCAATTGCTTAGTCCTTGTCAGCAAAGTGCTCAAGCGCTGATCTGAATTGTCATCTTTCAGCAGCTGATAAAAAGGGAAAGCCACAACTTGCTGCTAAATTTGACACCCCAGTTAAAACCCTGTATGAATCACAGAGAGACCCTTTCTGTGAAGCACTGAAACAAAAGGAAAGTAGAACAACAAAGCAGGGAACGGATGCCATGCTGGAATTAAGGGAGAAAAGGCTCCCTAGTACCAAAGATCATTTACCGTCAGAAGGGGTACTTTCTTCCCCTCTGACGGAAGAACCTCCCGAATACAGTAATCCTCCATTTACTGGCTGCAAGCCAGCATTTTCCCCTAGACAGCAGTTAAAGAGCAATGCTGCTGCTGAAAGCAACACTGGCAGTTCTGGTACTGGGTACACCGCCTATGTACCTTTATGCCCCCGAGTGACTAGTACTCCACAGCAAGGACCTGTGTGGTGTCAATCTAACAGGGAAATGGTAACACCCAATGTGGGCACAGGTGTATACACACCCTTCAAGACGCTCTACAGTTAGAGAAAGTTAGAAAAAGTGCCCCCACCTGGCAGCAACAATCTTTCCCAGTCTTATTGGGATTCTGTGGCACAATCCCAAAAGACCAATCAACAATTAATATCTTTTTCAGATGGCATATCTGTCTATCCTGTAAGAGAGCAGGTCGTTTATGATTATAATGGGAGATCCACTGGAAAGATGACACATCACATACCTTGGACTCCCTCTGAGATGAAAGGATTTCTGAGTGCTATCCCCCATCCAAGGACTGATCCCATTAAATTTGCGAAAGAGCCGCTAGACATCCAGGCAAGCTACAATGCAAATTGGGGTGATATGCTTCAAATAATGAAAAGGGTTTGTGGAGATGGGGACTTTGATGAAATCCTCAGTAAAACAAATATTCCACAGACGCTATATGTTGACTCCAGCCATCAAGGGTGTGTACTCACTAAGCAATTGGCACAACTGATTAAAACAGTCTATTCCCCCCAGTCTTGGACCAAGGTGTCAGGAGTGACTCAAGGACCAAAGGAAGATTGTATGACTTACTACAATCACTTTAAACATGCCGTGGAATCAGCTGGTGGGGACATTTCTAACAGCGCCCTGTCACCCGTATTAATACACAGCTTCATTACTGGGTTGAGAGGAAAAATCAGGGAAAAATTGATGACTGCAAATGGAGACTGGAGAGATAAGCCCCTCTCTTCCGTGTTGTCACTTGCAACTGCTATTGAAAGGAATATAGCTGATTGGGAGTCACATAAACACCAAAGGATCTGCATTCTACAGCATGAACATTTGAAACGGCAAAACATGTCCCTAAAAGAAGCTCTAGAAATAGCCAAAAGTGATATCAGTACTTTAGAAGTTTCTAAGTCAAATTCTGATTCTAGCTACCGCCACCTAGTAATAGAAAACCAGAGATTACAGGAAGAAGTTAATCAGCTGGTAAAAAGACTGAAGAATGCAGAAAATGAAGTAAAATCATTATCTGTCAGCTGCCAGGAGCAGTTTGCTTCGAAGGGGTGGATAACAAAGCAACTGATTTGGTTATGTCCGAATTCAGTGGGACATCCACACCTAATGTACTGTATGTACCAATAGAGATAAATCCATGGAAGGTAGGAGTTCTCACAAAATTGCCCCTATATCTTGTAAAGTACCAGAAAAAGCTTCTAATCCAGTTGGAGCCTTTCCAGTCGTAGCCATCGAACATTCTCAGTCATCTAAAACAAAGCATTATGCTAAGAGATGCTGTACAACTTTAGATAAGATAAAATGTTACCTATTACTAAAGGGAGGCAGAGGGGAAAAAAAATGTACCTTGCCTCTTCACTGTGTTAATGGATCTTTTGACCCCTTGCCCCTAGCAACAAGCTGGAGGGGTGATGGGGTAATCAAGAACTGAATCTCATATAGAGGTTTTATCAAAAGTCCTCAGAGGAACTCCAACGGTTGTCAAAACGATTCAAAGGCATTCAGAGGCTCAAAACACAGATCTTCAAAGTTTATCAAAGTTCATCAAAGCTTTATGATAGTATATGAAAAAAAATTCTCACCAGTCTGCAAATTCACATATTCATTCAGTGTTGATCCAGGAGGAGTAACATGGGGGATAAAATGGCAACCAGCTCTCTATTTTCTTCTTTTATCCATTTTCAGTAGATGTGATTATTAGAAGAATTAGAAGGTAGGAGTTGAAAGGGGGGTCTCTCCCTCCCCCACACTACAGCAAGGCACCGCCACAGAGCTCTAATTTCAGGCAGACCCTCTCAAACCTGCCACGACTGACTGCCGTGTATCTCACACAATGGCACAGAGAAATCAGCTGTTCACTAGCAGGCTCTCACGGGCTTCTCATTGACAGCAGTTCAGTAGGTCAGGACACAGAGCTCCGATCCCAGCCATCCACACTCACAATGTTGAGGTGCCTGAAACCCTCGGCATCAGACTCTATCCATTGTCCTGTCGCCGACTAGCAGGGGGGCTGACAGCGTGAGGTGTAGAGAGATGAGGTTGGGCGCCTAGGCAGCTGAGGGGTTACAATCCTGGAGCTCCATCTCTGGAAGGATGTCTGGTGTCCGGCAAGGCTCCTCACTCTCACGTGCGTGCCATATTCAAACTTGGGTTTGTCTGATAGAACAGGGAGGAGATGCTGATCCGGTTTCAAAAGGGGCCAGTGTTTTCGTATATTTTTTTTTCCATCCTATGGCAGGAATGGAACTGGGTAATAAAACGCATCTCATTTTTATCTGTCTGGCTAGAATGACATGAGAGAGTGACTGTTTCTTTAGATTGGGAATATGCTGTTTCAACAATGCCAGTTGGGAAACCTTTTTCATAGAATTTTTTTTCAGGGTCTCACTCTGAGAGTCAGAGTGGGGATCCCCTGGGGATGGTGACAACTGTTATAGTGGAAAAACAAATTGCCTGCTGTCGGTTTCATATAGTGTCTGGTGTGGATTTTATTACCTACATGGTACATTTCCAAATATAGGAAGGCTAGATTATCTCTATCAATAACAGTTGTGAATGAGAGGCCCATACTGTTGTTGTTGCAATGCGTTACAAATTCCTGTACTAGGGATTCGCTAATGTCCCAGATGATAATAACATCATCAATATACCTACAATAAAACACAATATTGGAAGAGAATGGATTGTTGTGCCAGACATAGGAGGATTGTAATAGGCCCATGGTGAGGTTGGCATATGAGGGAGCAAAATTGGCTCCCAAAGCTGTCTCATTCACAACTAGTATTGATATACAAATATACATATGTATATTTGCAGTATTTTATACAGTCCTTTATACATTCATTGTCTGCCCTCTCCCTTATTATTATTTTTCTTCTCCCCCCCATTGTTCCGTATGTACCTTACTGACATCTGTAGTTCCACTGGTCCCCCTTCATTCTTTTGTGTTTTTTGTGCCACTCACCTGACGTTCTTTCAAATTTTCAATCACTTCATTTTACTGTACCATTCCCCTCATTATGCATTTTTTCACATATAATTTTATTTAGTATTATTTAGTATCTATATTTATCGACTTTTACCTATGCCTTTTATGTATAAATCTAAATTCCGGGCAGCTGCTATCCCACTTCCCGCGCATTGTCCCGCCTATGACCTTGTCCCCAGTGGGTATATAAAGACAGGGCCATGTGTCTGAGTTATCAGCATGTAGAAGGAGCCAATTGATGGTCCAAAATCCGTACCGCCCCTTTGACATCACTTCCTGGCATTTGTGTTCTACGCTGGTCCTGGCAGCAAGGCCGTCCTTCCTGGTTCTTTTTCCAGCGGTCCCCCTCTGCTGGTCAGTTGGGATCTCCACCATCGAGCTGCACATTGGACCACCCTGGGACCACCTGTCACTGGATTCCTTGCCACATCCTATGATGAGTCTGGTTTATTTTAATGCTAGTAGGTGCATTTTTATTCTTCGGCAATACGAGTCTTTTGTTTTCTGCACTTAGAGGTGCCTTCTGTTTGTTTTCTTTGTACCAGAGTTTGCTTCCCTGTTAGAGTTTCTGCCCTACTGCTGTGGAGACACTCTGTTCTGTATCCAATCTATTGCAGACATCACCTCTGACCATAATCCACTATCCAGAGCGCCCTCCAAGTCTTCATCCTACTGTACTAATGACACTGACTGGGAAGGGGTTAACATCAGGGGTGATCAAAGGGTTAACTGTGTGCCTAGCCTGTGTTTTACTACAGTGTGGGAGGTGCTTTTACTAGGGGAAGACATGGATCCTTGTCCCTGCTTTGCAATAGGGAAAAGGATCTATGCCTTCCTTTCTGTCAGAACGGAAATCTGCCTTGTTTACATAGGCAGACTGCCATTCTGTCAGTCTCAGTGCCTAGAGACATCAAGTCCAAGTTACCCATCGGTTCCCGCAGTGTATAATCACATATATACATGATCCTGCGCACAGCTGCCACCCTATGCAGTTAAACTGCTATAGACCTGCCGGCAAGTGGTTAATGGACCAAGCAGCCAGGCACAGGGTATTTTCAGCCAGGTGCATCCAATTTCATTCAGTCCTCAGACAGTAATCAGCCAGATAGTGTCTTTGCTCTTGCTACTACCTGCCTGTTTTCCCAGTGTATGACCCCGGCTTGCCTAAGGACTCTGTTTCTGCCTGCTCACCTGTGTATGACCCCGAATCGTCCCTGCTACTTACCTTGCTCTTGGACTGATCACCGGTGTTTGACCCTCGGCCTGGCTTTTACCACTCCTCTAGTTGCCTGCCTTACCCAGAGTTCCTGAAATCATCTGGTGTTCACCACAGGCGACCTGTGCTACTTGGGACGCTTCACCTCCTGTACCACTTCCAGGGGTGACTCGCACTGAGCTGCAAGGGAAGCCCTCTCTGCACTTCGGCCTCCATCCAGATTGTGACAGTATAATCCAGCCATGTCTGAGGCCGACAGAGGTGTTTCCCCGCTTGAGTCGCTATGTCAACAAGTCGCCACCCTGACCCAAGCAGTCCAGAGGCTTCAAGATGGCTACTTCCAGTTAGAAGGACATCTGCAGCATTTAACAACTTCTCCCTCTCCTGCTGATCCCAGCCAGCTCTCTGCCAGCTCCGCTTCTGCCTCCTCATAACAAGAACACCCCAGTTCTCCACATTTTGCAATGGCCCCTCCACCAGAGCCACGGGTGCCAACACCTGAACGTTTTTGCGGAGAACGAAAGAAATTCAGGTCCTTTAAAAATGCCTGCCTGCTGTACTTGGCCCTCCAGCCTAGGACCTTTTCCTCCGAGACTGTGAAAGTGGGGTTCATAATCTCCCTACTATCTGAGGAACCCCAAACTTGGGCCCATAAACTTCTGGAACAAAAGAGTCCCACTCTTAATTCGGGGAACTCCTTCTTTGAGGCTATGGCTCAGCTTTATGAGGACCCCCAGCGCGCCGCTACTGCCGAATCAGCCTTGCATGCTTTACAACAGGGGAAACAACCAGCAGAGGACTATACTCTTGACTTTCGCAGGTGGGCCGCAGACACTGATTGGAATGAGGCGGCTCTCAAATATCAATACCGCCATGGACTGTCCGAAATCCTCAAGGATGAACTGGCTCGTGTCGATACCCCTGCTTCTTTCGAGGGTCTTATTAAACTAGCCATTCAATTGGACAGACGTCTGAGAGAACGACGTTCCGAACGTTACCAAGGCTCCCGACCCACCTAAGGTTCCATCAGCTACTGAACCTCCTACTGGGTCACCTGCTACCCTAAGCACGGGTGGGGAACCCATGCAGATCGGCTTGATTCGCTCATCCTTGACTCCTGAGGAAAGACAACGCCGCAGGCAGGCCAACCTCTGCCTCTACTGTGGGGGGACCGGCCATTTCCTGCGCAACTGCCCTGTAAGACCCAGTAAGTCTTACCTATGAAGCTCTCCGAACTGTCAAGTCTCTGAGCCTTCCTCCTCTCACCTTGTTCTCCCTGTCTCCCTACAGGTGGCAGAAGGGAAGGTTCGGCTCCTGGCGATCATTGATTCCGGAGCGTGCAGCTGTTTCATGGACTTTGCGTTGGCTAAGAAACTGGGTATCTCTTTGCAGCCGAGGAAACAAAGACTTGAGGTCCACTCAGCCGATGGTTCCCTGCCCAGCTCCGGTCCAGTTACCCGGGAGACTTGTCCTGTTCTAACTACATCGGACTCTGGCCATCAAGAGTTTGTTCGTTTCGATGTAATATCTTCACCCATGTTCCCCATCATCCTAGGACTCCCTTGGCTGCAGGCCCACAACCCTCAGATTAATTGGGTCAAGAAGGAGATCCTCTTCACTTCTGAGTACTGCCAGAATCACTGCCTCCCTCCCGGGCCTCATAGTTCTTCTACCTGCTTGGCGGTTCAACCAGTACCCGACACCCTTTCCAGCATCCCTGCAGCCTATCGGGAGTTCATGGATGTTTTTGATAAAAAGAAAGCCGAGGTCCTTCCCCCTCACCGCTCCTACGATTGTCCCATTGAATTACTCCCTGGAGCTGAGATCCCATTTGGAAGGATATTCCCTTTATCCGAGAATGAACTTGAAGTCCTCAGAGTCTACATCAATGAGAACTTGGAGAAGGGGTTCATCCGTCCCTCCTCCTCTCCTGCTGGGGCTGGCATATTTTTGTGGAGAAAAAAGATGGCTCTTTAAGACCCTGTGTGGACTACTGAGAACTCAACAAGATTACCGTTAAGAACCGGTACCCTCTTCCCCTTATTCCTGAACTTGTTCAGCGCTTCCGGTGTGCCCGAATTTTCACAAAACTTGATCTCCGAGGAGCCTATAACCTAGTCCGTATCCGAGAAGGGGATGAGTGGAAGACAGCGTTCAGAACTCGATTTGGCCACTTCGAGTACTTGGTCATGCCTTTTGGGCTGTGCAACGCTCCAGTGACTTTTCAACATCTCGTGAACGACATCTTCCAAGAATTCCTGGACAACTTTCTGATAGTTTAACTAGATGACATCCTCATCTTTTCTGCCACCCTTGAGCTCCATCGGGCTCATGTTAAAAGAGTGCTTGCCACCCTGAGGAAGTATGGACTCTATGTAAAGGCAGAAAAGTGCGACTTTGAGAAGGATTCCATTCAGTTTTTAGGACTGATTATCTCCACCAATGGAATCTCCATGGATCCTCAGAAAGTAAAATCTATTTTAGATTGGCCAGCCCCTTCCGACAAAAAAGGTGTCCAACGTTTTGTAGGCTTTGCCAATTTTTACAGAAGGTTCATGAAAGGTTTCTCCACGATCATCTCACCCATCACGCAGCTGACCCGCCAGCAGGTTCGCTTCCGCTGGTCACCGGAGGCCCAAGCAGCATTTGACGAACTAAAAAGACTATTTATCTCGGCACCTATCCTTCAGCACCCGGATCCGGCTCTGCCCTATATATTAGAAGTTGATGCTTCAGAAATTGCTACTGGGGCAATCCTGTCCCAACGTCAAGGCCCGAAGGCGCTTCTTCACCCCGTGGCCTTTTCCTCCTGGAAAATGACTCCTCCAGAGAGGAACTACGATGTAGGTGATCGTGAACTTTTGGCTATAAAATGTGCCTTAGAGGAGTGGAGATATCAGCTGGAAGGGGCCGCCCATCCCATCATGATTTTCACTGACCACAGGAACTTAGAATACCTAAGAACAGCTAAACGTCTAAGACCTCGACAAGCCCGGTGGGCTCTGTTCTTTTCAAGGTTCAACTTCCACATCACCTACAGGCCTGGGTCTAAGAATGGAAAAGCAGATGCTCTTTCTCTGTTTCCTGACAACCCAGAGATGGTTGAACCCAGTACCATTCTATCTGCTCAAAATTTTTTTTGCTTATCCAGCCTGACCTGAAGACTGCGATTAAGAAGGCCTCTGCTCAGAGTACAGAACCAGTAACTCCCCCCTTAAGCAGACGAGATGGATTCTTGTGGCATCAAGACAAAATTTTTGTTCCCCCTCAAGTAAGACTTCAGGTCTTAAAAAGCTTTCATGACCACAAGCTTGCCGGTCACTTCGGGGTATGGAAGACCCTCGAACTGGTCCAACGCCTCTTCTGGTGGCCCAGCCTGAATCAGGACTGCAAGGCTTATGTTGGTTCCTGTATCACTTGCCAACGTAGCAAGGGGTCCAAAACCAAGTCTTGGGGCCTACTGAGACCTCTACCCATTCCTGAACAACCCTGGAAGAAGCTCTCTATGGACTTCATCGTGGATCTCCCACCCTCAGAAGGGTTCACCACTATTCTGGTGGTAGTTGACTGTCTTTCAAAGATGGCCCACTTTTTACCCATGATCGGTACACCCTCTGCTCTAGATACTGCCAACGTGTTCATTAGAGAGATACTTAGGTTACACGGGCTTCCGGACAATATCGTATCAGACAGAGGTGTACAATTCACCTCTAGATTCTGGAGGGAGCTATGTAAATCCTTATCCATTGAAATAAGTCTGTCATCGGCTTACCATCCACAGAGTAATGGGCAAACCGAAAGAACGAACCAAACTTTGGAGCAATATCTACAATGTTTTTGCACAGGTTCCCAGGATAATTGTGTTTCTCTCCTTCCTTGCGCAGAATTTGCGTACAACAATTCTCTACACTCAGCAACCAATCAAACCCCATTCTGGGCAAATTACGGGTTCCATCCCTCTTTCTTGCCTAACGTCATTCCTGAAACATCAGTCCCTGCAGTCCAGGATCGAGTAAGTTCCATCCAGGCCAACTACCAGTTACTGCAGGATGCCATACTCAAGGCCCAAAAGCAGAGGCGTAACTAGAACCTTCAGGGCCCCGGTGCAAGAAACCATGAAGGGCCCCCCGGACCCCTGGCCGGGGCCCTTCCCTTCAAGCCTGGGGCTCCTCCCACTGATCTTTGGACCCTTTACTCTCATTGCGGGGCCCTTTATTAGGGTCCCACAGCGGGACCCTTTCACAAGTCCTGCAAAGACAGTAGAACACAAGTGAACTGGATGGGAGGAGTGGTGGGGGCAGCATACAGAAGAACCAATCTCCTCCATTTTCCTCCTGCAGCTACAGGAGGAAAAAGGAGGACAGTGATTACTCTACATGCTGCCCCCACTGCCCCTCCTATCCAGGTGTACAGGGGAGCCACGCAGGCCCCCTGGAGCATGGGGCCCGGTTGCAATTGCACCCCCTGCAACCCCTGTAGTTACGCCCCTGCCCAAAAGGACTATAAAATATTCTATGATCTGAAGAGGAAAGGAAATCCTGATTACAAGATTGGAGATAAGGTATGGCTTTCTTCTATGAATTTGAAACTGTCTTGTCCTTCTAGGAAACTTGGGCCAAGATTTATCGGCCCTTTTGAAATCAAGAGGGTGATTAATCCAGTGGCTTTTGAACTGTCTCTGCCCAGTTCCTACAAGATCCACCCAGTGTTCCATACCTCTCTACTTAAACCAGTTGTACAGAGCCCGTTCCCTGGAAGAGAGGAGCTACCTCCACCGCCGGTTTCAGTGGACGGTGAAACTGAGTTTGAGGTCGAATCCATCTTGGATTGCAGGAAAAGGGGTAGACAGACTCAGTACTTAATTAAGTGGAAGGGATATCCCCCTGAAGATAATTCATGGGAACCCATGAGCAATATCCATGCCCCAAGGCTTATCTGAGAATTCCATAGAAGGTTTCCTGAAAGTAGGGCCCGTCTGGGCATCCGGAGGCTGCCCCTTGGGGGGGGGGGGGCACTGTCAGGGATACAGCCGTACTGGCATTTCTGCCAGTACAAGTCATGGACGCTCCTGGCTCAATCGACACAGCCCTCTGCTGGCCCGTCAGGGAAATGGCCGTAGGAGAACTGGCAACATTGCCAGTAATAGCAATGGTCGTTCCAGCCTCAATTGACACTGCCCTCTGCTGGCCTATAAAAGGTGGCCATAGGAGCAAACTCATTGCTGGATTATCTCTCAGCTTCCTGTGTTCCTGTTTCCTGTTTGGACTTCCTGTTGTGACCCGGCTTGTTTCTGAACCATCTGATCTCCTCCTGGTGTTTGACCCTAGGCTTGCCTCTCGGACTTTGCTCTTGCTACTACCTGCCTGTTTTCCCAGTGTATGACCCCGGCTTGCCTAAGGACTCTGTTTCTGCCTGCTCACCTGTGTATCACCCCGGCTCGTCCCTGTTCTGCTACTTACCTTGCTCTTGGACTGATCACCGGTGTTTGACCCTCGGCCTGGCTTTTACTACTCCTCTAGTTGCCTGCCTTACCCAGAGTTCCTGAAATCATCTGGTGTTCACCACAGGCGACCTGTGCTACTTGGGACGCTTCACCTCCTGTACCACTTCCAGGGGTGACTCGCACTGAGCTGCAAGGGAAGCCCTGTCTGCACTTTGGCCTTCATCCAGATTGTGACACTATGTAAACCTCTTAGTCCCCAGGTGGCCATTCTTCTCAACCTGGGATTGGCTGAAGCTGTATCCAGGGGCCCGCTCAGACTCTGCACTCTCCTGTTCACTAGGGGGTCAATTTACTAATATTTACCGCATGTGATAATGTGGTCACGTGACTCATTTGCATAAATTATTGCATGCAGTAAACCAAGTCCAATTCATAAAAAAATTAATTATGCAGTATTTACAGCAAAATGAAAAAAGTGGCAGTAAATATCATTTAAAAATCTCTTAAGTCCAATTAACAAACAGACCAGAGGGTAAAAAAAACATGCAATATTTACCACCAGGGTTTTGCTGGTGATATCACATGTGGCATTTGTCAAAATACAGCGTGGGGTTTGGAGGGGGCACATGTTATTTTTTGACAAATAGTTGGTTGCTAAGAAGCGGGCTGGGAAGTCAGCCGCCATGTCCTTAAAAGACTCATAAGCTGTCAGTTGGTAATGTAAAAAAAAAAAAAAACAGCCTGACAAAAATGATGCCCCTTGTGACTTCACAGACCGATGCATTCTGGGTCGGTGCCACCAGGTGATATCACCAGATGGCCCTGTCCTTAACTATATAAGAGCTGTCAAACAGCGGAGGGAGCATTTGGCGGCCAGCCGTCCTTGTGAGCAGAGCTGTTTATTTTGTTTTGGGTTCCAGCAGTGCGCAGGCGTTGTGATTGACAATGGATTTACATTGAGGGGACATGATTTTTTATTTTTTAATAAAGGAATTTTCAAAAACTGTATTTTTATATTTTTATTACTTTTTTGGGGAATGAGTAGGGGTACCCCATACTCATTCACATGGGGGGGAGGTGGGATCTGGGACCCCTTGTTAAAGTGGACTTTCAGATTCTGATAAGCCCCGTGCCTGCAGATCCTCACAACCACCGCCCAGGGTTGTGGGGATGAGACCCTTGTCCCCATCAAGGTGCCCCGAAGCATCCAAGCCCTCATGTGGCCTGGTATAGTACAGGGGCGGGGGCTAAACATTTTTTTATGGCTAGCAATGGTATTGCGGGCAATTTAAATGTCATTTAAGTAATTTTTGCTGCGGCATGTTCTACACACAGTACAAATGTTATGCATGGGGGGGAAACCCCAACGCTGTTTTTTTTTTTCTCATACTTTTCAATTGCCGGCATGTTTTTTTTTGTCAACAGGGAACCCATTGACAACTGATGAGTCATCTGTTGTTAAGGACGCAGCGACCAGCTTCCTGGCCTACTCCTTAGCAACCAGCTCAACGCGATAAATTACTGCATGTAGCAAGACACGCCCTACATGCTTTATCACCACAACGTCATCTGGAGTGTGCCATCTTGCGCTACTCCCGGTGTTTATATAGGCTGGTTGTATCCTAGTAACTAATTTGTCGCCATATTGGTCCACCTACAGGGGCCGGCCAGTGGCCATTTTTATGCACCCTGGTATGATTACAATAGGATGCCCGCAATCAAATAGGACATGATGGATACAGCGAAATAAAGATTCATCATGTGAACTTCCTTGCATATACAATATATATATTTTTTTGGATCATTCACTCATCCTATTTGTGCACTTTGTTATTGTCGCACTTTATTCAAGCCCTTATCTCGGTGAACATTGTTTTTGCCAAGGATTTATTATCCTCACTCTTGCACTTATATTTAACACTTTCTCCCCCCCATTTTCACTGTACCACTATTTGTTACACCAATGTATTTTATTTATTCATTGTATAAGTTGCATCATCTGCACTTTTTCAGGATTTGAATATTAACACACCTGATTTTCTACATAATTATTTATTCTCTTTAAGCCTTTGTTTTATATCATACTTTTTATATATATTTTTTATATATATATTTATTTACTTATTGGCAGCGCCATCTACCTCACCTTTATTTATTGCTTTTTGTACACCCCTTAGGGGGTTTACTTCCGAGGTGGGCAGCAGCCTGACTTTATTTTATCCTAAGCGCGGATCTCTACTTCTTTCTTTCCTTGCATATACGCCTTATTGGGACCTTAGTCCCTACATTTAAATTTTATTTGTTAGTTAAAAAGGGTCGTATATGCTAATACATTCATAAATACTTTTAAAAAAATATTAAATGGTAAACAATTTTTTAATGGTAAAAAATGGTAAAAATTATTATTTGAGTGAACTGTGCAGGTGAAGTGAAAAAATATCCAGTGAGGGATTAATAGAATCCATTGAAAAAAGTGTTAGTGCTAGTGAGATCCGTTCGGCCTACTTCCCATAAGAGGGGATAGGTGGGAGGTTAAGATTGCAGGTAAAGATGCAGGCAAAATTGCAGATAAAAATGCATGTAAAACCAGGGCAAAAAATGCTCGTAAGATTATGTATGAGAACTATGTATGGTAAAAATGCAGATAAGATATGGATAAAATATATGTGGCTAAAAATGCATATAAAACAGGAGGACTAGAAGGATAAAAAATAATAAAAAAATGTGATAAGAATGTAAAAAATTGGCAATACTACAGAAACGTTAGAAACCAGGGGGGACATCTGTATACCACCACCTTTGGTTAAAAGTCAGTGATAAAACAGTTTAAATCTATATCTATGTTCAAGCCTTTGGGTTGGAGGGTCTGCATGAGATAAATCCATTTAGTTTTGTTTCGTGATACACTTATTCTTTTATTACTGCCTCTCCAGTTGCCCTTATTCTTGTCAATGGCATAGAAAGTCATCAGTGAGGGATTCTGGGAATGATGGTTTTTAAAGTGACGTGAAAGGCTATGTTTGTCAAAGTCCTTCCTAATGTTCTTAATGTGTTCTCTTATTCGAACGAATAGAGGCCTAGTGGTCCTGCCCACGTATTGCAGTCGACACGGACATTCGACCACATAGGTCACATGCGTACTTGTGCAGGTTATGGTATCCTTAATCTTGCATTCTTTACCTGTGCTGCTAGCTGTGAAGGAGGTTTTTTTCTTCTTGCTTTTTTTCTTGTGTTGTTCTGCATGGTTTTTTCTAAAAAAAACCTTTGATGGTGTTGGGAAGGCTGAGGGTTTTAGGGGGGTCAATGACATTTTGCACAAATCTGTTCCTGTGTTGGTGCTTTTCTGTAGATGAATGCAGGTCTGTTAGGAAGGATGTCTCTAAGTGTTGTGTCCGCCTTGAGAATAGGCCAATGTTTTTTGAGGATTCTTTCCAGTGCTTTATGTTGTCTGTTATATCAATTGAGAAAGGCGAACTCTATGTTGTTATTTTTGTTCCTTGTGTGTGGTTTGTCCACAATTAGGTCTTCTCTTTTCATTTTTTCCACTGTGTTTTTAATGTTGGTGAGTTCACTTCTCTTGTTGCCTTTTTCCACAAACCTGTCAATGAGAACCTGGGCCTGTGTGTTAAAATCCACTATATCGCTGCTATTTCTCCTGATGCGCATGAGTTGTCCCTTGGGAATGTTTCCCAACCACTTCGGATGGTGGCAGCTACTTTTAGGGATGTACCCATTTCTGTCAGTTTTTTTTTAAATAGGTCTTACTGGCCAGTAATCCATCTTTTTTTTAAAAGTTCTAGGTCCAGATATGCAATATGTTGGGTGTGGAAATTCCCAGTGAAAGTGATTCTGTATGTGTTTGTGTTGATCTCATCAAAGAATTTCTGCAGCGAATCCATGTTTCCTTTCCAGACAATTATAATATTGTCTATGTACCTTCGACAGTATTTTAGATTAGGTCTATTTATACTGAAGACCTGTTCTTCTTCCCACTTCTGCATAAAACATTGGCCAGGCTCGGTGCATACTTCGCTCCCATGGCTACACCCTTGGTCTGTGCATAGTAATTGTAAATACCAAAAATAATTTGAATTCATGGCCATCTTTAATCCTTCCAAAATGTAACTGATTTGTGTCTCTTTCATATCAGTATGTGTATGTAGTGCCCTTTCTATCCCTTGTAATCCATCCTGCTGTTTGATATTTGTGTATAGAGAGTTGACATCAATGGTCACTAGAAGGTCTTCCTCCTCTATATTTAGATTTTGAATTTCTGCCAGTAGTTGTTTACTGTCCCTCAAATAGGACTTGCCTAGAGGAACAAGGGGCTGCAGGAACTGGTCTAGGTATTTGCCTAGTCTTGAGAGTAAAGAGTTGATCCTGCTTATGATGGGTCAGCCAAGTGGTTTTCTGTCATCTTTATGTATCTTGGGGACATAATAAATAATGGGGGATTCTAGGTTTTTCCAGTCAGAGGTACTTGGTTTCTTTTTTGTTAAGGATGCCCATTTCCTTACCTTTATTAATATATGTGTGTCTTTTTGGGATCTCCCCTAACTTAACATATGTGTCCTCCGCATTTATTAGGGTTTCCATCTCATTCTCATAATCTTTTTTTTCTTTTGTCTAAGATTACCAAACCTCCTCCTTTGTCAGCTGGTCTAATTACCACTCTTTTCCTTTTCTCTAATTTCTTTAAGGTCTCCCAGGTGTCCTTCTCTTTCCTATGATCCTATTGATCTTCAATTATTTAATTTTTTTATCTTTATTCTGGTATGGCGGGCAATTTAAATGTCATTTTAGTCATTTTTGCTGCGGCATGTTCTACACACAGTACAGATGTTATGCATGGGGGGAAATCCCAACGCTGTTTTTTTTTTTTTCATACTTTTCAATTGCCGGCATATTTTTTTTTTACATTCAGCTGTCAACAGGGAACCCACTGACAGCTGATGAGTCATCCGTTGTTAAGGATGCAGCGGCCAGCTTCCTGGCCTACTCCTTAGCAACCGGCTCAATGCGATAAATTACTGCATTAAATAATACAGCATTTAGTATTTAACACAAAATTCTTAGTGAATTTAACTTTCCCAACTGACCTACCGCAAGCGTTATTGTATTGCATTTTATTTGTCCATATTTAACTCTTAGTGAACTGATCCCGTGTGTTTCCAGAAAGTTCTCCAGGTGCAGAATGAGTAGGCAAAACACAATCATGTCTCTACAGCAGATCCAAAAACGAAATTTACTTCACTTCCAGCACCTAAACTAGGGGATGCTACAGTAGCGTAAAAAAGATTTGAATATTTTCTGAGATTCACAAAACAGTAATTCAAATCTTTCTTCTGATAATCTGTGGTTCTGTTTAAAACACCATATAAATTACAACCAAAAATTGTATAAGATGTGTATATATTGTAGGGGGCTAGGTTTTCTCTGTGTAACAAGAGATTCTATTTCATATATATATTTATAAGGGTGAATACAGCCTTTTAAGGGTCTCAATGATTTCAGATGCAGTCTGTTCTTACTGGGTCAAAGAGCAATGATGGTAAAAGGTGAATCAGATCAAAAGCCTTATCAGAATTTATCTTCCGCTCTTCTTTGTGACTCAAGCATAAGACTTTGTCCAAAGACTTTTATTAACATTTCATTTCTTACTAATGCGTTTAACACAGTCACAAACCTTTGGCACAGCCCTAGTTAAGTGTTGATGTGTAAATATTGACTGCATTAGGATGAAGTCAGACTATACTGCACCTCTTGACTCCTAAAAGAAATATTTAACAAATGATGTCTGTAGAGAATAAAACAGAACCTTGTAAAATGCTGGCACTAAACAAGGCTATTGTTCTCTCTTCACTTGAATGCATATTGTACAAGAAAAGTCATACATAGTAAATACATTTTATATATACACTAATGTGCAAAAGTTTCAGGCAAGTGTGGAAAAAATGCAGTAAATTAAGAATGCTTTCAGAAATAGAGGTGGTGTTAATTTATTTTCAACAATTAACAACATTGAAAAGTAAATTAAAGTGGAGTTCCACCCATTTTTAATAAATTGGATTACAGAGATGTATTTAATCCCCTTTAACTACCTCAATACTGGTCACTTAAACCCAGTTCCTTCCCAGACCAATTTTCAGCTTTTAGCGCTGTTGCATTTTGAATGACAATTGCGCGGTCATGCAACACTGTACCTAAACCAAATTTATGTCATTTTCCCCCACAAATAGAGCTTTCTTTTGGTGGTATTTGATCACCACCAGGTTTTTTCTTTTTTGGTGCACAAATAAAAAAATACAGATAAGTTTGGAAAAAAAAAAAGTTTTTTTGTTTAGGTTATAAAATTTTGTAAATAGATAAGTTTTTTCCTGCACTGATGAGCACTGATGACGCCGCACTGACAGGCACTGATGAGGAGACACTGATGGGGTGGCACTGATGGGGTGGCACTGATGGGGTGGCACTGATATGCAGCACTGATGGGCACTGATAGGTAGCACTGATATGCAGCACTGATGGGCACTGATATGTGGCACTGATAGATAGCACTGATATGCAGCATTGGTGGGCACTAATAGGCAGCGCTGATGGGCACTGATAGGCAGCACTGATGGGCACTGATGGGCACTGATAGGCGGCACTGATGGGCACTGATGGGTGGCACTGATGGGCGGCACTGATCGGGCCCTGATGGGGGGCACTGATAGGCAGCACTTGTGGGCAATAATGGGCACTGGTGGGCAGCACTGATAGATGGCAATAACGGGCACTGGTGGGCAGCACTGATAGATGGCATTGGTGGGCAGCACTGATAGGGGGGCACCACTGGCAGGCTCTCTGAGCCCTGTTTGCCATCCCTGGTGGCCATGGTGGGCATCCCTGGTGGTCATGGGTGGGCATCCCTGGTGGCCCTAGTGTCATCCCCTCCCCCCAGGGCTGCACTGGTAATCAATCATCTGATTACCAGCACAGACCCCCCCTGTGATCAGTGAGTAATTAGAAATACTCACTGATCACCCCGGCTGCAGAATCGATCCTCTCCTTCTCCTCACACTGACAGGATCTGTCAGGAGGAGAAGAGATCGAAGCCATTACAACCGCTGTATTGACATTACATGACGGCTGTGATTGGTCACAGCCGTCATGTGATCAGGAGGGCCAATCACAGGGCCCTCCTGCCGAGTGATGTTGCTCTGTGTCCTAGGGACACAGGCACATCGAGATCGCGCCGCTGCGCGTGCCCGCGACGGCGCGATCTCTCTCCTTCTGAAGGACGTTCAGGAACATCCATTCAGAAGGACGAGACTCCCACCCGGCCGTATATGTACTATGGCCCGGGTGGGAGGTGGTTAAAACGAATTTTACCAATGGAAAGTTTTTTTTTTTTTTTTGCTAGTAAATACCTTATTTTCTGCTTTATTTATCCTCTTCTCACTTCTGGGTCCGGTCGGCGATTACGTCATTCGGCGATTCGCAGTGTGTGCTGGGATGTATATCAGGGCATGAAATCTCGCATTATTACACAGGAAATGAGCTGCACTGCGTGCTCTGCCCCGCCTCCGCCCCTCCTCCTCTCAGTGAGCTGTAAGTATGTATTGTATTGAGGCCGTGCTCCGCCCCGCCTCCTCAGTGAGCTCAGTGAGGATATAATGCTTTCAGTCCTCGCTCACTGAGAGGAGGCGGGGCGGAGCACGACCTCAATACAATACATACATACAGCTCACTGAGAGGAGGCGGAGCGGAGGCGGGCAGAGCACGCAGTACAGCTCATCTCCTGTGTAATAATGCGAGATTTCATGGTTTCCAACACCAGACAAACCTCCTGTCTGTCTCTCCAGGGACTCAGCTAATCGTTTTTCTCACTTGGCAAATAGTGGACCTCATCCTTCTCACCCCTTCTGGGCTTGACGACCCCGTTATCACCTTGTTTATCTCTGCTGGGAGTGAGTATGAGTATACCGCAAGTTTATTGAATGTACATTTCTCCTCACCCAGGACTTGTTTTCCTCTGTTCTCTGACTGCACCCTGCTCCCAGATGCTCACGGTCGTTGCCTATCCTCAAAGCTGCCGTATGGAGGTGATTGCCCCATAGGCCCCATTTTGTAGCCTCTCATACTTTTGTGGGCTCGTTAACCCCTCCTGGCACACGTATTGCGAGCGCACATTCACTACGGCAAAGACGTGTGTGTGCTAGCTCACACAATGCTTGTCAGATCTTGGCGCCTGTTGGTGATTTTCTTAATGCCCAACTAAATGCCTTAAGTGTATATAATAAGTCCCTGACTTATAGCAAAGTCTGGTCTGTTCTATGTAAAAGAAAGGCAGAGCTCTGGAGAATGCTTTGTCCTGTGAAATAGACACATGCACTCAGTGTTCAGTCAAAAGCATTCTTAACTTTATTTTGGAGCGGTTGAAGTCTTATACAGAAAATGTCACAGGAAATACAGTTGGGAGGGGGGAGAGTGCTCTCAGAAGTTAAACAATGGGTTAATACAGAATGTTCGTTAGAAATTGCAAAATATGCCTTGTCTAGACCCTAAGACTTAGTATAACTAAAGAGGAAGAAAATGTGTGATAGTGGACAGGAAACAAAGCTAAGGTGTCAGAACATTGGGGTGATTTATAGATCTCAATGTTCTTGTAACTAACAGCCTTAAAGCAATCTTTAACAGTATATAATGAAATAACTCAACTAAGTCAGAGCTGCATTAAAATGGCGTGACACAGGTCAAGCTAGAAAATGGTGGCAAGTAGTGTTGAGCGAACACGGACTGTATTATTCGTGTTCGTACCGAATAATTGGATTTTTTGTACCCGAACACGGACACGGACACTTTACTGTATGTTCGGGTAAAAATCCGTGTTCGGTCGTTTTATTTCCGGGTTTTGCATGCTTTGGCGCTCTTTTCATGGCGGGCTTTCAACAGCCAATCAACAATCGTTTAACTGGTGTGCCTTAAGCCATCCCAGCCATGCCTGCAAATGTCTCAGTAGCTGTGATTGGCCGTCTGAAGCATGTGACCAAGTCTTTATAAGTTCCAGGCAGCCGCAGCGTCTTCATTCTGCTGCTTAGATCAGGGACAGAGCACACATCAACGTGCTGGCTGCTGATTAGGGAAAGATAGGCAGGAAAAAACCATTTGTGTCCGGATAGAATTGAGGGACAGGTCGGAGTGTTTAGGCAGGGCGAGTTGTAGGCATTTTAGGGATAGAGTCTGCTGAATTATAGGGTCAGTGTCTTCTACAAACTACAATCGATATTGCTGTGTGGGGGGTGGGGTCTGCACTCAATCCTGATCTACGATCTCTTCTCAATCCTGTTAGGGAGAGGCTGCTGCTGAATTTTAGGGTCAGAGTGTTCTACAAACTACAATCGATATTGCTGTGTGGGGTCTGCACTTAGTCCCGATCTACGATCTCTTCTCAATCCTGTTAGGGAGAGGCTGCTGCTGAATTTTAGGGAAACTGTGTTCTACAAACTACAATCGATATTGCTGTGTGGTGTGGGATAGGAGATAGGCAGGTGTCAGTGATCCACATCCATTTTTCTGTGTGTGAGCTGCAGTGAACACAATCTTTTTGGGCTGCAGTGAACACAATCTTTTTGGGGTGCAGTGAACAACGTCCTTTTTGGGGTGCAGTGAACAAAATCTTTTTGGGGTGCAGTGAACAAAATCCTTTTTGGGGTGCAGTGAACAACATCCTTTTTGGGGTGCAGTGAACACAATCTTTTTGGGGTGCAGTGAACAAAATCCTTTGTGGGGTGCAGTGAACACAATCTTTGTGGGGTGCAGTGAACACAATCTTTTTGGGGTGCAGTGAACAAAATCCTTTTTGGGGTGCAGTGAACACAATCTTTGTGGGGTGCAGTGAACACAATCTTTTTGGGGTGGAGTGAACAACATCCTTTTTGGGGTGCAGTGAACAAAATCCTTTTTGGGGTGCAGTGAACACAATCTTTTTGGGGTGCAGTGAACAAAATCCTTTGTGGGGTGCAGTGAACACAATCTTTGTGGGGTGCAGTGAACACAATCTTTTTGGGGTGCAGTGAACAAAATCCTTTTTGGGGTGCAGTGAACACAATCTTTTTGGGGTGCAGTGAACAAAATCCTTTGTGGGGTGCAGTGAACACAATCTTTGTGGGGTACAGTGAACAGAATCTTTGTGGGGTGCAGGGAACACAATCTTTGGGGGGTACAGTGAACACAATCTTTTTGGGGTGCAGTGAACAAAATCCTTTTTGGGGTGCAGTGAACACAATCTTTGTGGGGTGCAGTGAACACAATCTTTTTGGGGTGGAGTGAACAAAATCCTTTTTGGGGTGCAGTGAACAACATCCTTTTTGGGGTGCAGTGAACAAAATCCTTTTTGGGGTGCAGTGAACACAATCTTTTTGGGGTGCAGTGAACAAAATCCTTTGTGGGGTGCAGTGAACACAATCTTTGTGGGGTGCAGTGAACACAATCTTTTTGGGGTGCAGTGAACAAAATCCTTTTTGGGGTGCAGTGAACAACATCCTTTTTGGGGTGCAGTGAACACAATCTTTTTGGGGTGCAGTGAACAAAATCCTTTGTGGGGTGCAGTGAACACAATCTTTGTGGGGTACAGTGAACAGAATCTTTGTGGGGTGCAGTGAACACAATCTTTGGGGGTACAGTGAACACAATCTTTTTGGGGTGCAGTGAACAAAATCCTTTGTGGGGTGCAGTGAACACAATCTTTGTGGGGTACAGGGAACAGAATCTTTGTGGGGTGCAGTGAACACAATCTTTGGGGGGTACAGTGAACACAATCTTTTTGGGGTGCAGTGAACAAAATCCTTTGTGGGGTGCAGTGAACACAATCTTTGTGGGGTGCAGTGAACACAATCTTTTTGGGGTGCAGTGAACAAAATCCTTTTTGGGGTGCAGTGAACAACATCCTTTTTGGAGTGCAGTGAACACAATCTTTTTGGGGTGCAGTGAACAAAATCCTTTGTGGGGTGCAGTGAACACAATCTTTGTGGGGTACAGGGAACAGAATCTTTGTGGGGTGCAGTGAACACAATCTTTGGGGGGTACAGTGAAAACAATCTTTTTGGGGTGCAGTGAACAAAATCCTTTTAGGGTGCAGTGAACACAATCTTTGTGGGGTGCAGTGAACAAAATCCTTTTTGAGGTGCAGTGAACAAAATCCTTTTTGGGGTGCAGTGAACAACATCCTTTTTGGAGTGCAGTGAACACAATCTTTTTGGGGTGCAGTGAACAAAATCCTTTGTGGGGTGCAGTGAACACAATCTTTGTGGGGTACAGGGAACAGAATCTTTGTGGGGTGCAGTGAACACAATCTTTGGGGGGTACAGTGAACACAATCTTTTTGGGGTGCAGTGAACAAAATCCTTTTAGGGTGCAGTGAACACAATCTTTGTGGGGTGCAGTGAACAAAATCCTTTTTGAGGTGCAGTGAACACAATCTTTGTGGGGTGCAGTGAACACAATCTTTGTGGGGTACAGTGAACACAATCTCATACTTCTGAAGATTTGAGGGTGCTGCCTGTTCCATACTCCTCCTCCTACTGCTCAACCATCCTTTTAGGGGTACAAACAATAGTAATTGGGGCCTAGTGTGGTGGTGTACATGTGAGATACATACACTTTCTTTTTGATCATATTTTCTATTCCGCTATTCAATTAAAACCTTTGGGGATCAATTAAATTGCGTGATAGTCTGTGTCGGTACGTGTGAGATCCACCTTTCCAAGTTTTTGGGGTTCATCTCATACTTCTGAAGATTTGAGGGTGCTGCCTGTTCCATACTCCTCCTCCTACTGCTCAACCATCCTTTTAGGGGTACAAACAATAGTAATTGGGGCCTGGTGTGGTGGTGTACGTGCGAGATACATACACTTTCTTTTTGATCATATTTTCTATTCCGCTATTCAATTAAATCCTTTGGGGATCAATTAAATTGCGTGATAGTCTGTGTCGGTACGTGTGAGATCCACCTTTCCAAGTTTTTGGGGTTCATCTCATACTTCTGAAGATTTGAGGGTGCTGCCTGTTCCATACTCCTCCTCCTACTGCTCAACCATCCTTTTAGGGGTACAAACAATAGTAATTGGGGCCTAGTGTGGTGGTGTACGTGTGAGATACATACACTTTCTTTTTGATCATATTTTCTATTCCGCTATTCAATTAAAACCTTTGGGGATCAATTAAATTGCGTGATAGTCTGTGTCGGTACGTGTGAGATCCACCTTTCCAAGTTTTTGGGGTTCATCTCATACTTCTGAAGATTTGAGGGTGCTGCCTGTTCCATACTCCTCCTCCTACTGCTCAACCATCCTTTTAGGGGTACAAACAATAGTAATTGGGGCCTAGTGTGGTGGTGTACGTGCGAGATACATACACTTTTTTTGATCATATTTCCTATTCCGCTATTCAATAAAAACCTTTGAGGATCAATTGAATTGCAGGATAGTCTGTGTCGGTACGTGTGAGATCCACCTTTCCAAGTTTTTGAGGTTCATCTCATACTTCTGAAGATTTGAGGGTGCTGTCTGTTCCATACTCCTCCTACTCCTCATCCATCCTTTTAGGGGTAGAAACAATAGTAATTGGGGCCTAGTGTGGTTTTGTACGTGCGAGATACATACACTTTTTTGGATCATATTTCCTATTCCGCTATTCAATAAAAACCTTTCTAGGGCAAGATCTTAAATTACAGAAATATGAGGAGACCGTCAAATAAGGGCCGTGGCCTGGGTCGTGGTGCTGCTGGTAGAGCTCCTGTTGCAAAGAGAGGACGTGGTCGATCTGTGCCAGCTACACGCACAAGTGAAACACCTTCCTCAAGTGTGAGTAGGCGACAGAACCTGCATCAGTATTTGGTAGGGCATCATACACCCCTAGAAGTGATGAGGCCAGAACAAGTGGAGGCGATAGTAGATTGGTTTGCTGCTGACAGTGCCTCCAGTTCCTTCACATTGTCTCCCACCCAGTCTACTGCAGAAAGGTCACAGTTGGCACCTGCAGCCGATGTCCAACCGTCTTTCACCTCACCCCCTTGCAAATCAGGCAAGCAGTCTGAGCCCCAAGCCATACAGCAGTCTCTTCTTCTTTTTGATGACTCTGTCAGCAGGGTTTCCCAGGGCCATCCACCTAGCCCTGCCCCAGAAGTGGAAGAGATTGAGTGCAGCGATGCCCAACCACTTATTTCTCAAGATGAGTACATGCAAGGATCATCGCAGCACGTCTCCGATGATGACGAAACGCAGGTGCCAACTGCTGCGGCGTTCAGCATTGTGGAGACCGACAAGGAGGGCAGGGGTGAAGACTGGGTGGAAGATGATGTGGAGGACGATGAGGTCCTCGACCCCACATGGAATGAACGTCATGCAGGTGACCTGAGTAGTTTGGAGGAAGAGGCGGTGGTCGCACAGAGCCACCAGCACAGCAGAAGAGGGAGCAGGGTGCAGAAGCGGAGCGGCCGTGCCCTAGACACTACGCCCGCTACTGCCCAACGCAGCAAGGGAACGAGCGCACCAAATTCAGCTCAAAGGAGTTCTCTAGCGTGGAAGTTCTTTAGAAAATGTGCTGATGACAGGACACGAGTGGTTTGCACCCTGTGCAATCAGAGCTTGAAGCGAGGCATAAACCTTCTCAACCTGAGCACAACCTGCATGATCAGGCATCTAAGTGCAAAGCACGAGCTGCAGTGGAGTACACACCTTCAAAACCAAGAAACGTCTCTGGCTCATCCTGCTTCCTCTTCTGCTGCAGTCTCGGCCGCTCCAGCCACATCTGTAGTGATACCGTCACCTGCCACCCCGCAAACAGACGATCTGTCAGCAACACCACCACCTGGGTCACCAACAACCATCTCCACAATGTCACGTGGAAGCGTTCAGCTTTCCATCTCCCAAACACTTGAGAGGAAGAGGAAGTACCCCCCTACCCACCCGCGATCCCTGGCCCTGAATGCCAGCATTTCAAAATTATTGGCCTTTGAAATGCTGTCATTCCGTCTGGTGGAGACGCACAGTTTTAAAAACCTTATGTCGGTGGCTGTCCCACAGTACGTCGTGCCCAGCCGCCACTACTTTTCCAGGCAAGCCATCCCTTCCCTGCACAACCAAGTGGGGGAAAAAATCAGGTGTGCACTGCGCAACGCCATCTGTGCCAAGGTCCACCTAACTACCGATACGTGGACCAGTAAGCACGGTCAGGGGCGTTATATCTCCCTAACGGCACACTGGGTAAATGCAGTGGCGGATGGGCCTGAGGCGGATAGCAATTTGGCGCATGTCCTTCCACCACCGAGGATTGCAGGGCGCTTCAGTTTGCCTCCTGTTCCTAACTCCTCCTACTCCGCTTCCTCATCCTCTACCGCCTCCTCATCCGGACAGCGTAACACCTTCACCACCAACTTCAGCACGGCCAGGGGTAAACGACAGCAGGCAGTTTTACAACTTGCCTGTTTGGGGGACAAACCACACACCGCGCAGGAGTTGTGGAGGAGCATGGAACAGCAGACAAATGAGTGGTTGCTGCCAGCGAGCCTCAAGCCCGGCCTGGTGGTGTGCGATAACGGGAGAAATCTCATAGCAGCTCTGGGCCTAGCCGGTTTGACGCACATCCCTTGCCTGGCGCATGTGCTGAATTTGGTGGTGCAGAGGTTCCTTAAAAACTACCCCGATATGTCAGAGCTGCTGCAGAAAGTGCGGGCCGTTTGTGCGCACTTTCGGCGTTCTCACCCTGCTGCTGCTCGCCTGTCAGCGCTGCAGCGTAACTTCGGCCTTCCCGCTCACCGCCTCATATGTGACGTGCCCACAAGGTGGAACTCCACCTTGCACGTGCTGGAAAGACTGTGCGAGCAGCAGCAGGCCATAGTGGAGTTTCAGCTGCAGCACGCACGCGTGAGTCACTCTGCGGAACAGCACCACTTCACCACCAATAACTGGGCCTCCATGCGAGACCTGTGTGCCTTGTTGCGCTGTTTTGAGTACTCCACCAACATGGCCAGTGGCAATGACGCCGTTCTCAGCTTAACTATCCCACTTCTATGCCTCCTTGAAAAAACAATTCGGGCGATGATGGAAGAGGATGTGGCACAGGATGAGGAGGAGGAGGAGGATGAAGAGGTAACATTTCCAAGGCTTTCAGGGCAGTCATTCGCAAGGGGCTCCGAGGGTGGGTTCCTGCACACACAAACGCCAGGGACACAATTGTCCAGCAGGGGCACAGTTCTGGAGGATGAGGAGGATGAGGAGGAGGAGGAGCTGGAGGAGGAGATGGAACCATGTTCACAGCAGGGTGGCACCCAGGCCAGCTCATGGCCATCACTGGTGCGTGGCTGGGGGGATACAGAGGACACGGACGATACACCTCCCACAGAGGACAGCCTTTCGTTGCCTCTGGGCAGCCTGGCACACGTGAGCGATTACATGCTGCAGTGTCTCCACAACGACCGCCGAGTTGCCCACATTCTAACTTGTGCTGATTACTGGGTGGCCACGCTGCTGGATCCCCGTTACAAGGACAACGTACCGTCCTTAATTCACTCACTGGAGCGCGATCGCAAGATGCGCGAGTACAAGCGCACGCTGGTAGACGCCATGCTGCTGGCATTCCCATCTGACAGCGGGGCCGCAGTGGAAGCACAAGGCAGAGGAGGAGGAGGAGGAGGTCGCCAACGCAACCAGGGCACCGCCAGCACCTCAGAAGGCAGGGTTAGCATGGCCGAAATGTGGAAAAGCTTTGTCAGCACGCCACAACAAACAGCAGCACCAGCAGCTCAGATGGAACATCTTAGCAGGAGGCAGCATTTTACCAACATGGTGGAGCAGTATGTGTGCACACGCCTACATGTAGTGAATGAGGGGTCTGCCCCCTTCAACTTCTGGGTCTCCAAATTGGGCACATGGCCTGAGCTTGCCCTTTACGCCTTGGAGGTGCTGACGTGCCCTGCAGCCAGTGTATTATCTGAACGGGTATTTAGCACGGCTGGGGGCGTTATAACAGACAAGCGCAGCCGCCTGTCCAGAGACAATGTGGACAAGCTCACGTTCATTAAAATGAACCAGGCATGGATCCCACGGGACTTTTCCGTACCTTGTGCAGAATAGCAATGGATACCGACCTTACCCACCCATTGTTCCATTTTTGCTCTTTCTCACTCTTTTGGGGTGTACCCTCATTTAAAATTTGTGAAAAGAAGCAGTGTTGGCTACCTCGTCCTCCTCCTCAGGGCCAGATTAACGTAGGGGCTATTGGAGCTGCAGCTCCAGGCCCCTACCTTTTATATAGGCCCCGGGTTGGCCATATTCACTGTTACCGCTCTTCTGTCACTTGTAAACACAGAAGTCTGGCTTCTATGCTCGCTTCCCCAGGCAGCACCCTCAGAACCTCCCCACACAGCGCGAAGGCCACACAAGGAGGGACAGTTGCCGATGCATGGATGTGTTTATGGGCTTCAGAGACAGCATCCCATGTTGAATTAGGCATGCATGGCTGCACCCTTCCTCCTCTGGGTGCATGGCAAGGCACGGCCCTTAAGGCCCTTCAAAATCCTCAGCACCAAGCCCATGATGTTCTTAATCCGGCCCTGGTCCTCCTCCACCGCCGCTTCCACCTACACCACCCATAGGTGTGCGCAGCCTATTGCATTAAGGTGTGCACCCCAAAGTTAAAATACACATGCATGTGTTTGCCAGCAGGGAGAGTAATGTATCGGGGCCATGTACCTGTAGGCAAAGAGAAATAGAGCAGAGCAGGTCCGAGGGAGATCTTTCCCATCTCCTCACTGGCAATGCTATGTGCCCTAGGTGATTAGGGTGTGCCGGCACACCCTGTGCGCATGCCTATGTCACCGCCACATCCACCACCACCTCAACCTCCCTACTACTCCATATGGGCCTCGTCCTTCAGAGATGAAGAAGAACATTGTTTTATTTTTCTGTTTTTTTTGTTGTTTTAAGTTATTTCCCTATCCACATTTGCCATGCTCTTAATTACGTTTTGCTGCCATTTGCAGCACTCTAGCCCTTTCCTTTGGTGTTTTAGAGCCATTTTAGTGCCTTAAAGTTCGGGTCCCCATTGACTTCAATGGGGTTCGGTGTCCGGGAAAAGTTCGGTAAAAGTCCGGGACACGGACCCGGACTTTTTTTTAAAGTTCGGCCGAACCCGTCGAACACGGACATCTAGGTGTCCGCTCAACCTTAGTGGCAAGCAACAAAGTAGAGGTGCACATGCCTGTCATTCCTCTTCAGCGCCCTCTGGCCTTTAAAAGAGGGACTGCAGCACATGGACATTGCTGACTGATCTTTAGCTTCCTGCTTCCTGTTCCTGTGTGTGTGCTTATGCTTCTGATCATCTGTCACCGACCCGGCCTGCCTTTGGATACCTCTTGTCATTCCCCCAGCTCTGACCTCGGATAGCCCACGGATCTGCTCTTGTCTCTTGTCCTGTGTATGACTTCGGCTTGCCTGATCACGTCCCTGCTCTTCTGTCTGCTGACTACTGGCTTACTGACCTTGGCATCCATCTCTGACTACGTTTCCTGCTTCACCCTGTCTGCTGTGATCCACCCTGGTGCCTACCTGCAGTACCCAGCCTGCTGTACCCACCTGCAGTACTTACCTGTTGCTCCAGCATGCAATACCTACTTTGTATTTGCCATATCCAGCTTACTGGAGCCACTAGAATCTGTTTCCTGCTGTGTGCAGTCTGCACCATCATCAGCTCTGCTGGGTCCTACTGCTCACCTCAACTGGTATCCACCTGCGGAGAGATCTCCACACCTGCATCTCTCATCCGTGGCACAGCCGGTAATCCCTGCTTCTTTGGGCTTCGTGTTCCCTGTTTCCACCTTCAGGGACACCGAGCACCTAGCTGCAAGGAGAGCCCTCTCAGCATTTTGGCTTCAGGACCAGGTTCGTGACAGTATCAGTCAGCCAAAAGATGTCTGAAGCCGACAGAGGTGCATCTCAATTAGAGACTCTGTGCCAACAAGTCGCAGCCATCATGCAAGCCATAACAAATCTGCAAGAAGACTATGATCAATTGGAAGGTCGTCTGCAGAGTCTATACACTACTCCTTTTCCTACCGACCAGAACCCGACAAATACAGCCCCAGCCTCAGCTTCTGCTGCCTCTGAACGCACAGCTGTTCCACCAACGATAGTGGTACCTCCACCTGAACCAAGGGTCCCCATACCTGAACGTTTCTCTGGGGACCGAAGAAAGTTCAGGGCTTTTAAAAACACTTGTTTATATCTGCAGAGTTATATCTATCTCTGCAACCACAGACTTTTTCTCTTGAAACCGTTAAGGTTGGCTTTGTCATTTCTCTGCTCACAGATGGACCACAATCCTGGGCCCATTATCTTTTTGAGCAAAAGAACTCGGTCCTCAACTCAGTCTCAGCTTTCTTCGAAACTATGTCGCAACTTTACGACGACCCCCAGCGAATGGCCACGGCCGAGGCAGCCCTACACACACTACAACAAGGATGCCGGCCTGTTGAGGACTATACAGCTGAATTGTACAAATGGTCAGCAGACACCGGCTGGAATGAGGCCGCATTAAAGTACCAATTTCTGCTCGGCCTATCTGAAGCACTTAAAGATGAGTTGGCTCGAGTCGACACCCCTGCCACTCTGGAACACCTTATCAAACTGTCCATCCAGCTTGATCACCGACTGCGGGAGAGACAATCCAAACTAATTCAGTCCTCCAGACCTACCTGGATGCTACCCAGAGTTCCCCCAGCAATCCACTCTATGCCTATTATCTCTTCTTCCTCAACACCTCTAGAGGGGGAACCAATTCAGATTGGACTGATGCATTCTGCCCTTACTCCCGAAGAAAGGACACGCCGTAGGCAAGCCAACCTTTGCCTCTACTGTGGAGGGGCTGGACATTTTCTTTGTAATTGCCCTGTGAGACCCAGTAAGCCCCGGCTTCCTGGCCCTGCCTACTCTCCAGTCTCCGGGATTCACCCAGCTTACCTACTTCTACCCATCTCACTACAGGTGGCGGATAGGGAAATCAAGTTTCAGGCCATAATTGACTCCGGTGCTTGCAGTTGCTTCCAAGACCTTGCTCTGGCCAAGACATTTAGCATTCCGCTTAGACCTAAAAGACTGAGCCTTACTGTTCACCTGGCACATGGCACCATCCCCACATAGGGGCACATCACCCAAGAGACTGAAACTATTATGACTATAACTGACTCTGAACATCAGGAATTCCTGTGCTTTGATGTCCTTCGATCCCCCATGTTTCCTGTGATATTGGGCATCCCCTGGCTGCGAGCCCATAACCCCAGGATTGACTGGTCTAAGGGGGAGATCATATTTTCCTCTGCCTACTGCCGCCAACATTGTTTTGTACCCGAGTCCCTGAGCTCTTCCAGTTGCATGACCGTCCAATCAGTATCTGATAACAGCCAGCTTCTCTCATCCAGCTACCACAACTTTCTAGACGTGTTTGATAAGAGGAGAGCCGATGTCTTGCCACCGCATCGGCCCTATGAATGTCCCATAGAATTGCTTCCAGGTGCAGAAATTCCCTTTGGCCGAATATTCCCATTATCCGAGATGGAATTGGAAGCTCTATGTCTCTACATTGATGAAAATCTAAACAAAGGATTTATTCGTCCATCCTCTTCCCCAGCAGGCGCGGGGATCTTCTTTGTTGAAAAGAAGGACCACACACTTAGGCCCTGTGTGGACTACAGAGAATTAAATAAAATTACTATTAAAGATTGATATCCACTTCCCCTAGTACCAGAACTTTTTCAAAGATTTCGGACTGCCCAAGTTTTCACAAAACTAGATCTCCGGGGTGCTTATAACTTAGTCCGGATTAGAGAGGGGGATTAGTGGAAGACAGCTTTCCGAACCCGTTTCGGACATTTTGAGTATCTTGTCATGCCCTTTGGATTGTGTAATGCCCCGGCAACTTAACTTAATATACATGTCTTTTGGTTCATAGCTGCAGCAGCTTTAGAAATACATGGGTATGCTCCCCCAAATTTTTTGCCTGTTTATTATGTATTCGGTCTGACCAGACTATCGAGGTTGAGCAGCCCTCCCCACCCCCCACACACACCTGTACTCAATCAGTGTCCACCATCAAGTGGATATAGGAGGAGTCCCCTGTAGTGCATTTGCACATTCTTCCCAGCAAGGAGTATTATCTCCAAGGGTTAGAAAGGCTGGATTCATCTCTTTTTCATGGATAGTGTAGGACCCACTGATAATGGGGTACTTTGACGCAGTAGTGGGCTTGAGCACGATATGGCCATATGGTGGGACCAAACCCCCATTTTTATTTATGGATTGTCTTCAGATTTGGTAGTTATTTCTTTTGCATTTGCGCGCTATTCTTTTTTAATATACATGTCTTTTGGTTCATAGCTGCAGCAGCTTTAGAAATACATGGGTATGCTCCCCCAAATTTTTTGCCTGTTTATTATGTATTCGGTCTGACCAGACTATCGAGGTTGAGCAGCCCTCCCCACCCCCCCACACACACCTGTACTCAATCAGTGTCCACCATCAAGTGGATATAGGAGGAGTCCCCTGTAGTGCATTTGCACATCCTTCCCAGCAAGGAGTATTATCTCCAAGGGTTAGAAAGGCTGGATTCATCTCTTTTTCATGGATAGTGTAGGACCCACTGATAATGGGGTACTTTGACGCAGTAGTGGGCTTGAGCACGATATGGCCATATGGTGGGACCAAACCCCCATTTTTATTTATGGATTGTCTTCAGATTTGGTAGTAATTTCTTTTGCATTTGCGCGCTATTCTTTTTTAATATACATGTCTTTTGGTTCATAGCTGCAGCAGCTTTAGAAATACATGGGTATGCTCCCCCAAATTTTTTGCCTGTTTATTATGTATTCGGTCTGACCAGACTATCGAGGTTGAGCAGCCCTCCCCACCCTCCCACACACACCTGTACTCAATCAGTGTCCACCATCAAGTGGATATAGGAGGAGTCCCCTGTAGTGCATTTGCACATCCTTCCCAGCAAGGAGTATTATCTCCAAGGGTTAGAAAGGCTGGATTCATCTCTTTTTCATGGATAGTGTAGGACCCACTGATAATGGGGTACTTTGACGCAGTAGTGGGCTTGAGCACGATATGGCCATATGGTGGGACCAAACCCCCATTTTTATTTATGGATTGTCTTCAGATTTGGTAGTTATTTCTTTTGCATTTGCGCGCTATTCTTTTTTAATATACATGTCTTTTGGTTCATAGCTGCAGCAGCTTTAGAAATACATGGGTATGCTCCCCCAAATTTTTTGCCTGTTTATTATGTATTCGGTCTGACCAGACTATCGAGGTTGAGCAGCCCTCCCCACCCCCCCACACACACCTGTACTCAATCAGTGTCCACCATCAAGTGGATATAGGAGGAGTCCCCTGTAGTGCATTTGCACATCCTTCCCAGCAAGGAGTATTATCTCCAAGGGTTAGAAAGGCTGGATTCATCTCTTTTTCATGGATAGTGTAGGACCCACTGATAATGGGGTACTTTGACGCAGTAGTGGGCTTGAGCACGATATGGCCATATGGTGGGACCAAACCCCCATTTTTATTTATGGATTGTCTTCAGATTTGGTAGTTATTTCTTTTGCATTTGCGCGCTATTCTTTTTTAATATACATGTCTTTTGGTTCATAGCTGCAGCAGCTTTAGAAATACATGGGTATGCTCCCCCAAATTTTTTGCCTGTTTATTATGTATTCGGTCTGACCAGACTATCGAGGTTGAGCAGCCCTCCCCACCCTCCCACACACACCTGTACTCAATCAGTGTCCACCATCAAGTGGATATAGGAGGAGTCCCCTGTAGTGCATTTGCACATCCTTCCCAGCAAGGAGTATTATCTCCAAGGGCTAGAAAGGCTGGATTCATCTCTTTTTCATGGATAGTGTAGGACCCACTGATAATGGGGTACTTTGACGCAGTAGTGGGCTTGAGCACGATATGGCCATATGGTGGGACCAAACCCCCATTTTTATTTATGGATTGTCTTCAGATTTGGTAGTTATTTCTTTTGCATTTGCGCGCTATTCTTTTTTAATATTTTGAGTATCTTGTCATGCCCTTTGGATTGTGTAATGCCCCGGCAACTTTCCAGCATTTTGTAAATTACATCTTTAGAGAATACCTGGATCACTTTCTGATTGTGTATCTTGATGATATTCTTATTTTCTCTGCATCACTCGAACTACACCGTGTACATGTGAAGAAAGTCTTAACTACACTTAGAAAACATGGACTCTATGCGAAAGCAGAGAAATGTGAGTTCGAGAAACAAGCCATCCAATTCCTGGGGTTGTTAATATCCACCAATGGAATCGCCATGGACCCCCAGAAGGTGTCTTCTATTCTTGAGTGGCCTGCTCCAGTGGATAAAAAAGGAATCCAAAGATTTGTAGGATTCGCTAATTTCTACAGAAGGTTCATCAGAGGGTTCTCAGCCATCATCGCCCCCCATCACTCAATTGACACGACAACACTCTCGATTTCAGTGGTCTCAGGAGGCCCAGGAAGCCTTTGATAAACTTAAAGCCCTGTTCACTTCTGCTCCAGTGTTACAGCACCCAGAACCCACTCTACCCTACGTCCTGGAGGTAGACACCTCTGAAGTTGCTACTGGAGCAATCTTATCACAGCGCCAAGGGCCTAAAGCTTTGCTCCACCCAGTAGCCTTCTTTTCAAGAAAATTAAGTCAAGCAGAAAAGAATTATGATGTGGGTGACCGGGAGCTGTTGGCCATCAAGGCGGCTTTAGAAGAGTGGCGATACCTGCTGGAGGGTGCAGCCCACCCTGTGATGATCTTTACCGATCACAAAAATTTGGAATACCTCAGGACTGCCAAATGGCTTAGACCTCGGCAAGCACGGTGGGCCCTGTTTTTCTCCTGGTTTAACTTTAACATTACTTATCGGCCGGGGTCCAAGAATAGCAAAGCTGACGCTCTCTCTCTAATGTTCCCGGAAACTCCTGAAGTAGCATCTCCCAGCACAATCCTGTCCTCCCAAATTTTTTTACTAATACTACCTAATCTAAAGTCAGCCATACAGCTAGTATCTGCCCAATGCCTGGAAACTGAAGTTTCATCTTTAAAGAGGTTGTAAACCCATACGAATTTTTTTTTTTTTTTCGACCTGAAAGAGAAACACATAATGAGCTAGTATGCATCGCATACTAGCTCATTATGAAATACTTACCTTAGAACGAGCCCCCGCCGCGCCGTCCGCTTAGCTGTATGACGGGCGACATGTCCAGTTGCCCGTCTTCTGGGATCGCGTCATCCGGCCATCTGATTGGCCGGAGCCGCGGTGATGTCACTCCCTCGCACACGCGCGGGAGCCGACAGTCACGGCACGGGGCTCTGAAGAAACGGCACTAGCGGCCGTTCCTTCAGAGCGCATGCGCCAGTGACGTCACTGGCTGCATGTAAGGTAAATATCTCCTAAACGGTACATGTTTAGGAGATATTTACAGTACCTATAGGTAAGCCTTATCATAGGCTTACCTATAGGTAAAAGTGTCAGAGGAGGGTTTACTTCCTCTTTAAAGCGGTAGTATCCCGCTTTTTTACACTTTTACCTACAGGTAAGTCTATAATAAGGCTTACCTGTAGGTACAATTAATATCTCCTAAACCAGCCCGGACTGCAGCACATGAACATTGCTGACTGATCTTCAGCTTCCTGCTTCCTGTTCCTGTGTGTGTGCTTATGCTTCTGATCATCTGTTACCGACCCGGCCTGCCTTTGGATACCTCTTGTCATTCCCCCAGCTCTGACCTTGGATAGCCCACGGATCTGCTCTTGTCTCTTGTCCTGTGTAGGACTTCGGCTTGCCTGACCACGTCCCTGCTCTTCTGTCTGCTGACTACTGGCTTACTGACCTTGACATCCATCTCTGACTATGTTTCCTGCTTCACCCTGTCTTCTGTGATCCACCCTGGTGCCTACCTACAGTACCCAGCCTGCTGTACCCACCTGCAGTACTTACCTGTTGCTCCAGCAAGCAATACCTATTTGCCATATCCAGCTTACGGGAGCCACTACAATCTGTTTCCTGCTGTGTGCAGTCTGCACCATCATCAGCTCCACTGGGTCTTACTGCTCACCTCATCTGGTATCCACCTGCGGAGAGATCTCCACACCTGCATCTCTCATCCGTGGCACAGCCGGCAATCCCTGCTTCTTTGGGCTTCGTGTTCCCTGTTTCCACCTTCAGGGACACCGAGCACCTAGCTGCAAGGAGATCCCTCTCAGTATTTCGGCTTCAGGACCAGGTTCGTGACACCCTTGCTCCCCACTCAGCCCAATATCTTGTATTCACCCCCTCCTTCCAATCCCATCAACTCACGACTTTAAGTACCCACGGACCCCACTCAGACCCCACTTCTGCAGGTGACACCTTTCCTTTCCTCCCACACCTACAGCAAGCTTTTCATCGTTCCACTGTATCACCCTATAACGATTAATCAGAGGCGGCTCTAGGCTTTGTGAGGCCTAAGGCAAAACTTGGACATGAGGCCCCATTCATGCCCATAATGGAAAAAATAATTCAAGCGATAAAAATTAACTGTATAAATTGCATATATTAAGAGCCTTAACCTTTGTACTATGAATTCACAGTTTCTAGAATTTTCTCTAACCAATTCTTCTTTAATCAAAGAAAGATCATTATACATCGGGTATGTATCTATATATATATATCGATTACATCACAGTCCCCAGCATTTCCCTATAGGTCATGATTCCCTGAGCTCCTCCTTACATCAGAGTTCAGTGTCCCCCCTTACATAAGAGTTCTCCTTTAAATCAGATTCCCCCCAGCATCTCCTCCTTACATCAGAGTCCACATAATTCCTCTTAACATTAGAGTCCCCCTCTTAAATCAAATTTCACAGAGCCCCCTTTACATCAGAGTCTCCAGGGTTTCCCCCTTACACTGTAAGAGGGAACTCTGAAGACTCTGATGTAAGAGGAGTTCTGGGAACCCTGATTTAGGGGGAATGTTGGGGACTCTGAAGTAAGGGGAGTTCTGGAAACCCCGATTTAAGGGGCAATGCTGGAGACTCTGATGTAAGGAGAGTTCTGGGAACCCTGATTTGAGGGGGAAAGCTGGGGACTCTGGTGTAAAAGGGAACTCTGTGGTCACCAAAGCTCCCCCTTGCATCAGAGTTTCCAGAGACCCCTTACACTTCCCTTCCTCAGTCCGCCACAGTCTAGGGCACGACAAGTCCCACTGAAGAAGGCTGCCATACCTGAGTCCCCACAGAGGGCACTGTAAATTCCAGTATGAGGAATGGAAGCCTGCTATGTTTGGACTTGCACTGCTCTCTGTAGGGGACTGAGGAACTACTGCCTGCTATGCTAAGACTTGTAGTGCCCTCTGTGGCGACTAAGGCATGGCAGCCTGCTATTCTGGAACTTGTAGTGCGCCTAGGGCGCTATAATTTCCAGCATAGTGGGATGTCATCCCTCACAGCTGGGGGGAAAAACAACAGAGTTAAACATCTAAAGGACAACTCCAACTAAAACTACCAATAACTTACAGAGTCCATATGCTATATAATGTCACAACCGCGCTATCCCTCACCTTCCACCTCGGGTACTGTCATTGTATAGGGCAAAGGGCTCCAGCTCCACCATGTTTGGCTTTGATGTCAGATATGCAGGACTGGCTCAGCTCCACTCTCTTCCCTGGCAACTGACTCTGGCATCACGGGGGGCCTCTCCTCCTCCCCCAGCCACCCAGGGGCCCTCTCCTTCTCCCCCAGCCACCCAGGGGCCCTCTCCTTCTCCCCCAGCCACCCAGGGGCCCTCTCCTTCTCCCCCAGCACCCAGGGGCCCTCTCCTCCTCCTCCTCCAGCCACTCAGGGTCCATCTCCTTCTCCTCCTCCTCCTCCTCCCCAGCCACCCAGGGGCCCTCTCCTTTCCTCCAGCCACCCAGGGACCCTCTCCTTCTCCTCCAGCCACCCAGGGGCCCTCTCCTTCTCCCCCAGCCACCCAGGGGCCCTCTCTTTCTCCCCCAGCCACCCAGGGGCCCTCTCCTTCTCCCCCAGCCACCCAGGGGCCCTCTCCTTCTCCTCCTCCAGCCACTCAGGGTCCATCTCCTTCTCCTCCTCCTCCCCAGCCACCCAGGGGCCCTCTCCTTTCCTCCAGCCACCCAGGGACCCTCTCCTTCTCCAGCCACCCAGGGGCCCTCTCCTTCTTCCCAAGCCACCCAGGGCCCTCTCCCTCTCCCCCAGCCACCCAGGGGCCCTCTCCTTCTCCCCCAGCCACCCAGGGGCCCTCTCCTTTCTTCCCCAGCCACCCAAGGGCCATCTCCTTCTCCCACAGCCACCCAGGGGCCGTCTCCTTCTCCCCCAGCCACCCAGGGGCCATCTCCTTCTCCCCCAGCCACCCAGGGGCCCTCTCCTCCTCCCTCAGCCACCCAGGGGCCCTCTCCTTCTCCCTCAGCCAGCCGGCCCTCTCCTTCTCCCTCAGCCACCCAGGGGCCCTCTCCTTCTCCCTCAGCCACCCGGCCCTCTCCTTCTCCCTCAGCCACCCAGGGGCCCTCTCCTTCTCCCTCAGCCACCCAGGGGCCCTCTCCTTCAGCCACCCAGGGGCCCTTTCCTCTTCCCCTAGCCACCCAGGGGCCCTCTCCTTTTTCCCTAGTCACCCAGGGGCCCTCTCCTTTTCAAATAGCCACCCAGGGGCCCTCTCCTTTTCCCCTAGCCACCCAGGGGCCCTCTCCTTTTCTTCCAGCCACCCTCTCCTCCCCCAGCCACCCAGGGCCGCCGCCTTCTCCTCCTCCTCCTCCACCAACCATTCTAAGATTCTTCCAACTTCCCTGGGGCTAATCACCCCCTTTGCATAGTAGATACCACAAATCTATGACCAGCCTGCAGAGTGACAAGTCAGGGCCTGGTTACCTGTATGTTCCTGGGCCAGGGCAGAGCTCTCCTCCCAGCAACAACCGATGATAGCAGAGTGAGCTGACCGGGCAGTCACTTCCTACTGATGCAGGTACACGCCCACCGATTCCTTCACATCTTAGGATTACATGATCAGACGGCAAATCCCCAGGCAGAGAAGGCGGGGTAAGTGTCAGCGGACAACAGACACCTGGCAGCCGCAGTGAAGGGACTGCAGCACACTGCTGCAACTTTTATATCCGAGGATTTAAAACAATCTTTTACTTTGGAGATTTCCCTGACTGCGCCCTTCTAAATGTTGTCGCTCCGCCACTGGCCGCGAGGCCCCTGTCGGTGCGAGGCCTTAGGCGACTGCCTAATTTGCCTAATTAGAGAGCCGCCTATGCGATTAATATTATATTAGATTAGTCTCCTGGAACATTAAGGGCCTTAGATCCCCTTGAAAGCTATCCAAAGTCCTAAGACACCTGAAACGTCTCAAAACAGATATCGCCCTTCTCCAGGAATCACACCTCACCTCCCATGGACTTCCATCGCTTAAGGAAGTTCTGGGTGGGAGAGGTACTGGGATCAGAAGCGGACTCGCGTAAGGCGGGAGTGCTCATCCTGATACATAAACAGCTGGCTTATGACATCCTCTCCACCGTCACCGACTCCCAGGGACGCTTTATCTCCCTCCATATTCGTATACATAACAGAAAATATGTCATCTATATCTATGTATATGCTCCCAACATTCCTGACAAACATTTCTTTGCAGACATCTCAGCCAAGCTACTCCTTCGCCCAAACGTCCCCCACCTAATAGGGGGAGACTTTAACTTAATTATGGACCCAGCCTTGAACAGATCCGTCCCCAAACCACGCAGAGGCGATCGTTCAGACTCGACCCCCTCCCTACTGGCAGACACGTTCCAATCTCTACGTTTTACTAACATTTGGCGACTCCAACACCCGGCAGACAGGGAATATGCATTTTACTCCAATCCCCATGGGGTATTCACTAGAAAAATACCCATTTCGCAGCAACCATCTACAAGTTCAGAAATAAGTCGGGCAAACTGCTCGCCAGGCTGTGCTCTGGCACCCATAGCCCCACTCATATCAAATCCCTAAAGGACCCCCACAGTAACATTAAACGCGCCCCCAGGATGTGAGCGCGATAATGCAGTCCTTCTATTCTTCCCTCTACGCCCCAGACCCTATTGATCTTCAATCTGCCCACACCTTCCTATCTCAGACCCCCCTGCCTCATGTGACACCCAAACAACTCTCGGCCCTCAATGCCCCCATAACTCTCACTGAGATTTCTGATACTATTAGCTCACTGGCCCCTAACAAAGCCCCTGGCCCTGATGGCTTGACGGGCGAATTTTATAAATCCTTTCGATCCATGATTGAATCAACTCTCCTTAAAGTTTATTCTACCTTGTGGGTGGGTGGTCCTTACCCCCTCTCAGGCTATCAAGCTACCATAAAACTTCAAAAAGGACAAGGATCCCCTCAAACCCGGCTCATACAGGCCAATATCACTTTTAAATTTGGGTGCGTGCCCATCGTCTCTCTTTACGCGGAAAAAGCATTTGACAACGTCAGCTTCATTTGGCTTGACTTAGTAATGGACAGAATGGGCTTCAGTGGACCCTTCATACACTTAATTCAATCCATGTATGCCTTTCCCTGCGGCCAGACTGATGGTGGCCGGCATCCTCACCCCTGAATTCTGCCACCACAAGGGGACTCGGCAAGGTTGTCCCCTCTCCCCCCCTACTGTTTAATTTAGCCATCGAGCCCCTGTCTAGGTACCGCCAATTTGTTGCCCCCCTCCATGGCATTCCTGTGGGCTCAGAAGACCTACGGGTGTCTCTGTTCGCAGACGACATCCTCATCTTTACTTCCAACCCAGCTAGTGACACGGCGACCATCACCAATGTATTCAACACCTTTAAACTTTGCTCTGGGCTCCGCATCAACTTTTCCAAGAGTGAGATCCTCCCCTTAGGTTCTTCCCTCTCCCCCTCATGGGCTTCCTCATCCCCCCTCACTGTAGCGAAATCACATATCACCTACCTGGGCATAAAGATAGGATGCATCCCATCTATACACTTAACTACCCCCCTCTGTTAAGGAGAATTACTCAAGAACTTCAGGGCTGGATGGGTCTCCCACTCTCGCTCCCGGGGAGATGTCACCTGATTAGAATGGTCAGTTTTGCCCGCATCCTCGATGCAGACCATTCCCCTATTGCTTAAGCATAGGGATATCGCACTTCTCAATAAGGCCTTTTCTGATTTTATTTGGAAAGGCAAGCGCCCACGCATCTCATTGAAAAAATTATGTCTCCCCAGACGCGAGGGTGGGGCGGGCCTCCCTAATTTAAGGTTATGTCATGGTTTCTGTCATGCTTATACAGAACAACACTGGACTGGGTCTCTCAGACTTCACAGTATTCGAACTTTGACTTGGAATCTCAAATGTCCTCCACCTTTTTGCTCTCTGCCCTGTTGCACTGTAAATGGAAAAATGTAACTCCGTCACTTCAACAAAATCTTCTTCTTTGGGACACTGCAATTGCTTGGAGAGAAGTTAGAAAACTCCTGAAATGTCCCCCCTACATGTCCTGCTATCTTCCCATCCGGGGCAATCCCTCCTTTCTCCCAGGACTACACCACGAAACCTACACACTGTGGCAACAACACGGTCTTACTAAATTTTCTGAGCTCTATGACCCAGCCTCAGGTAATCTCCTTCCCCCACAACGGGTGATACAGACATTCAAACTTCCTGCTGCCCACTCATTTTACCTACTCCAATGTTATAGCTATCTTAGACTCTCAAATACGACGGGGTCCACTGGATTCAAGGATCCTTTTACAGACAAGTTTCTGCAACATCAAAGTTTCGGCATTTCCAAAATCGACACACCTCTACTAACGTTTTCCTCTTCAGCCATATCCTCCTCCTCCGCCACAAATTGGGGAAGAAGCTTCCCACACCCTGACTCCCTCCACAAGATCTTTGAAGGATATCGGAAAACTCGCAAACTAACACCTAACGAAGTTTGGAGGGAAACCAAACTTAAAATCCTTCATTGCGCCCATGCCCCCTTTCTACTGGAAAAAAATGACTCGCACATGGGACTTTGCCCCCTATGTAAATGTCTGAGACCTACTCTGGCACACAGCTTCTGTCTCTGCAGCCCTATATCTGCATTCTGGGACCAAGTTATAGCTTATATTCACAAGATCACCCTGCTAATGATCCCCAAAGATCCCTACCTCCTCATCTTTGGATACTGGGACAAGCAATTGCTAACATGGTCTAATGGCCCTTCTGCTTTCCATCTACCGTGGATCCTAACTTATCTTTTGCTTGCGAGGAAGTCCATTCTTTCTAATTGGATATCAACCTCTGCCCCAACCTCAGGCCAGCTTAAGCAGGAACTATGTGCATTATTTCAGAAAGAGTATATCATTACAGACTTCACCCATACATCTTCCAAAGCCCGCTTTGGACGTAAATGGTCGATCTTTGCGACCAAGACTTGGCCTTCGAGAGTGATGGACTCCCAGAACAAAAACTTTGCCTATCTCACAGCTCTACCTATGGACTTGGTGGATCGAGATCACAATGCATCAGTTGCTCCTCCACTTGGCTCTAGTCCTGATGCAACTCCACCATGCACCAACCTGCTTTGTCCCTCACTGAGCCCTTATGGACCTCCACCAGACTCATCCACCCTGGGATCCACTTAAGGGTATTGCTGAAAATTTGCTCAGCTATACTTTCTACTTTCTATGGGTCTGTTCTGCGGTCTACCACGTGTTGCACGGTCATGCAACACTGTACCTACACCAAATTTATGTCATTTTTTCCCCCACAAATAGAGCTTTCTTTTGGTGGTATTTGATCACCGCAAGGATTTTTCTTTTTTGCTACACAAATAAAAAAAGACGGAAAAGTTTGAAAAAAAAAAAAGTTTTTTTGTTTAAGTTATAACATTTTGAAAATAGATTGGTTTTTTCCTGCACTGATGAGCACTGATGAGGCCGCACTGACAAGCGCTGATGAGGAGGCACTTATGGGGTGGCACTGATAGGAGGGCACTAATATGCAGCACTGATGGGCACTGATAGGCGGCACTGATATGCAGTACTGATAGGCACTGATATGTGGCACTGATAGGTAGCACTGATATGCAGCATTGGTGGGCATTGATAGGCGGCACTGATGGGCACTGATAGGTGGCACTGATGGGCACTGATAGGTGGCACTGATGGGCAATAATGGGCACTGGTGGGCGGCAGTGATAGATGGCAATGACGGGCACTGGTGGGCAGCACTGATAGATGGCATGGGGTGCTGCACTGATGGGGAGGGCACCACTGGCAGGCTCCCTGAGCCCTGATCGCCATCCCTGGTGGTCATGGTGGGCATCCCTGGGGTCATGGGTGGGCATCCCTGGTGGTTCTAGTGGCACACCCCAAAGAGTCTGCACTCATAATCAATGCTGATTACCAGCACAGACCCCCCCCTGTCAGGAGAGCCGCAGATTAGCTCTCCTCTACTCGTGCCTGTCAGGCACGAACTGAGGAAAGCCGATCAACAGCTCTTCCTGTTTACTATGTGACCAGTTGTGATTGGACACAGTTGGTCACATGATAAAGAGCCTATGTCAGAGTGACACACCGCAGCACCGATCGCCGCTCTGCGCGTCCCCCGGGGGCACGCAGAGCGCATTACCCTGCCGCCGTCATATGACGTCCGGTAAGGATAATGTAACCACCTTCCCGCCGTCAATTGCCTATAGGGCAGGCGGGAAGTGGTTAAAGAAAACACAACCATACAATCCCATATACACAATCCTATACCCGCAGTTGATCCAGAGGAAGGCGAAAAACCCCAGCAAAGAATGATCCAATTTGCTACAGCAGGTGAAAAATTTCCTACCTGATCCCCTGAGAGGCAATTGGATATTCCGTGGATAAACTTTACCTAGAAATATTAGTACCCAATTATATTATTTACACCTAGGAAAGAATCCAGGCTTTTTTAAAGAAATCTAGTGAGCTGGCCAGAAATCTCTTTTCCTCTAGAAGTAAAGAGTGTCCTCTTGTCTTCTGTGATGACCTTATATTTAATAACTCAACACCAAGTTCACAATATGGACCCCTTATGTATTTATAAATGTTGATCATATCCTCTCCCTTAGTCTCCTCTTCTCAAGAGAGAATAAATTCAGTTCCTCTAATCTTTCCTCTGAGCTCCTCCATGCCCCTTATCAGTTTGATTGCCCTGCTCTGCACTTTTTTCAGTTCCCCGATATCCTTTTTGAGAACTGGTACCCAAAACTGAACTGCATTTTCCAGATGAGGTATTACTAATGATTTGTACAGGGGCAAAATGATATCTCTCTCTGAAGTCCATGCCTCTGTTAATACAAGAAAGGACTTTGCTTGCTTTGGAAACTGCAGTTTGGCATTGCATGCTATTATTAAGCTTAGGGATAGAGATGGCCTTGCGGTTCGCCCGGCGGTCGGTTCGCTGTGAATTTTGCTTGTTCGCTACCCACCAATGTTGCGAACACATGGCGTTGTTCGCGGCGGCCATATTAGTTTACATTGGGGAGAACTTTGACTCATGACACAGCTGTCAGGTGGAAGGGGACAGCCAATTGAAACATTTCAGCACATGGACATGCCCCCTACCCTATAAATAGACCAGAGCAGGCGGCCATTTCACATTCTGCTTTTTGTCAGCGTAGGGAGAGGTCTGCTGTATGCATCAGGGAGAGATTGCCAGGCACAAATCGCTCTGTTAATGTCCACTGTATCAAATGGTGAAAAACAACAAAATTTATATAATTCAGGTATACTGGACAGCCACTGACATATCTCGTGAATATTTAGAATGAAAGCACACACCAAGAGCAGTTTTGATAAAAAGCATAAAACAAAACTTTACTGGACATCATAAACACAAAGCTTCCTTACACATCTTAAAAGTTACCATTACTGGACATCATAATACATAAAGCTTCCTTACACATAAAAGTTACCATGAACAAATACACCTTAAATATACAACCCTTGTCCCAAGGATATTGAATAAATACTTAGCTCTGATGGTGGGCTCAGCAGCTTCCAATGGATCTCTGCAACAACAGGACAAAGAGGTCTTCGCCGCATGTTTCTCCAACTACAAACGAACAAACAAGCAAGGCTGCATCATGGATGTTTTCTGTGTGACCCTCCAGAGTAGAGAGGGTGTGGGAAAAGGGCTTTTCTCATGCAAATTACTCCTTTTATATAGTCCTGTATACATAAGACTACCCACAGGATGTGGTCATTTCTCTTGTCCACTCCTCACTGATTTTGTGCATCAACACATAGCTGCACATCCCCAACAACCACATCGCTCATTAAATATGCAGCAGCCATTTTATAACCACCTGTGGGTGAGAGAGATTATTACACATGTATGGGAACATTTGTAAAAAATCCACAACTGATACATCCACAAAAGTCCTTTTCAGGGCAGGTATTTCGGTAAAGGTCCAGTCTCTTTTCAGGTTAGGGACAGGTATCCAGTCTGTGCTTTAGGGGCAGTTAGAGATTGGCAGCAGTGTCCACAAAAGTCATTTAAAGTGCTGCAATTTTTTTGGTATTGCTGTGCAGTGCACTATATGGGGGGGGGGGGGGGTGATAATCCACGGTATAATATACTTTGTAGAAAGCATATTATAGTGGATTAGTAGTATTATTGTGCACTGTGCAGCATTGTGACAGGTGTGGTGACTGAGCGTTGCTGCAGCAATACTAAAAACAGTAAAAAAAAGCACTTTTAATGTATTATAACTAGTGTGATAGACCAGTGGCCCCCAATACCACATATTGAAGTGGAGTGTTATCTGAGTATACTTTTACAAGTGTAGTTGTGTCCTGCAACAATATTGCCTCTTTTGCTGTGTTCAGTCTGATACACACAGTGCCAAACTCCCTGGCCAATTTTTTGAACAACTGGTGTGATAGACCAGTGCCCCCCCCCCCATACCACATATTGAAGTGGGGTGTTATCTGAGTATACTTTTACAAGTGTATTTCTTTTTAAACAGTTTTTATTGAAGGCAAAAGAAACATGGTACTGTAACATGCAGTAGAAAGCTTAGGTACATGCCGTGATATAACAAGTCACAGTAAATATAGAACTACAGCATATAACATTCAAGGAATAGGTAACAATGTGATACACATAAGAGATCGACCTGGCATCCCGACTGAGAAGCAGTAATGGCACGTACAAATTCAAGGTGTGACCGAGGTCACAATGCGTAAATGGGCCTCCCTCATAGAAGGGGCCTCAACCAAAACAAAGGTATAACACTTAATGTGATATGCCAGGGGCCGAGTGGGGAGAGGGGGCTGGGAAGGCAGGGTTGGGATGAAATCAGGGTAGGTGGGAGAGGGTTATGGGGGTTTGGTAACAGCTGGTAACTGGAGGGAGCCTCGAACCCCCCAGGGGCCCAAGTGGGGAAAGAGGGTCGGCAAGGAGGACTTCCCAATCAGGTGAGTACAAGGCTGTGGTCAAGGCCTGGTGGTAGGCAATGGTCAATCCAAGGCCGCCAGAGCCGTTCATAGGGGGTCAGTTTATCCAATAAAATTGCTTCTGTTTTAGCATGTAGCATGGCTTGGGTAACTCTGTGTTGCACAGCCAGATGACAGAGCGTGGGGGTTTTCCATGCTTTCGCGATGGTTTGCTTTGCAGCCGTCGTGACGTATAGGTAAAGTTTGAATTGACGGTGTGTAAGGTTAGGTGGCTTGCGATTCAGGAGAGCTGATGCCGGGTCAGGGGCAAGAGAGGTGCCAAACATGGTAGACAGGGTATCGTGTACTTTGGACCAGAAGGCTCGCACCACAGGGCATTCCCACCAGATATGTGCGTGGGTACCTGGGGAGTCGCATCCCCGGAAGCAACGGGGGGAGTACTGAGGTACATATTTAGAGATCCTAGTGGGAACCAAATACCATCTGGTAAGGACCTTGTAATTGGTTTCGAGTGCTACAATATTCGGGGATGCCGATTTGGTAGCCTGCCAAATTTGCATCCAGTCTTCATCGTCAAGCGTAATATGTAGGTCTCGTTCCCATTTGGCTGTGTATGTGGGCGGGGTGGTCTCCTGAGCTGACAGGAGGTGGGCATAGAGGTCAGAGAGGAGCCCTCGTCTGTGAGGGTCAGTATTGCATGCGCGTTCAAATGTCGAGAAAGTGGTGGTGTTCTCTCTAACCGGAGTAGCTTGTGTAAAGAAATGTTTGAGTTGTAGGTAGCGGAATATTTCCCCAGATGGGAGATTGTGAGTTTCTCGTAGGGTAGGGAATGGGTAGAAGGTGCGTGGAGTGAAGAATTGATGGGCCCGTATCAGACCAGCACTAGTCCAGGCGGAGAAGGAGGTCCGAGAGGACCAGGCCGGGTAGAAGGATGGATTGCGGAGAAAAGAGAGTAGGGGGTTATGAGGAGATTGCAGGTGGAAGCGTCGGCTAAGTCTATCCCAGATAGTCAAGCTATGTTTCGTGATTGGGTTAGTAATACTCCTCCGTTGCGAGGGCAGCAGCCAGAGCAGGTTGGCCACAGATAATGGATCGCTTTCCACTGCTTCAAGGGAAACCCACAGCGGAATTTCCTTTGTGGCATGGTATTTAGGGAGCTGAGCCAGTTGTGCTGCGTAATAATATTTGGCGAAATGTGGTACCCCCAACCCGCCGCGAATACGTGGGCGGTATAGCGTCTGTCTCGGTAAACGAGGCTTAGAGTTGCTCCAAATGAAGTCCAAGGCCCGTTTCTGTAAGATGCGTAAGTAGTAGGCCGGCACCTGTATGGGGAGTACCCGAAAGAGGTACAAGATTTTGGGTAAAATGGACATCTTAAGCACTGTGATTTTCCCCATCCAAGATAGGGGCAGGGAGGACCATTTAGACATGAGGTTCGATAGTGTAGACAGCATGTGGGGGTAATTAGCGGAATAGAGTCCAGCAGGGTCTGCTGTGAGTTTAACTCCCAGATAAGTTACAAGTGTATTTGTGTCCTGCAACAATATTGCCTCTTTTGATGTGTTCAGTCTTATACACACAGTGCCAAACTCCCTGGCCAATTTTTTGAACAACTGGTGGGATAGACCAGTGGCCCCCAATACCACATATTGAAGTGGGGTGTTATCTGAGTATACTTTTCAAAGTGTATTTGTGTCCTGCAACAATATTGCCTCTTTTGCTGTGTCAAGTCTGATACACACAGTGCCAAACTCACTGGCTAATTTTTTGAACAACTGGTGTGATAGACAAGTGGCCCCCCAATGCCACATATTGAAGTGGGGTGTTATCTGAGTATACTTTCATAAGTGTATTTGTGTCCTGCAACAATATTGGCTCTTTTGCTGTGTTAATTCTGATACACACAGTGCCAAACTCACTGGCCAATTTTTTGAACAACTGGCGTGATAAACCAGTGGCCCCCAATACCACATTTTGAAATGGGGTGTTATCTGAGTATACTTTCATAAGTGTATTTGTGTCCTGCAACAATATTGCCTATTTTTCTGCCTTCAGTCTGATACACACAGTGCCAAACTACCTGGCCAATTTTTTGAACAACTGGTGTGATAGACCAGTGGCCCCCCAATACCACATATTAAAGTGGGGTGTTATCTAAGTATACTTTTACAAGTGTATTTGTGTCCTGCAACAATATTGCCTCTTTTGCTATGTTTAGTCTGATACACACAGTGCCAAACTCACTGGCCAATTTTTTGAACAACTGGTGTGATAAACCAGTGGCCCCCCAATACCACATATTGAAGTGGGGTGTTATCTGAGTATACTTTCATAAGTGTATTTGTGTCCTGCAACAATATTGTCTCTTGCTGTGTTCAGTCTGATACACACAGTGCCAAACTCCCTGGCCAATTTTTTGAAAAACTGTGATAGACCAGTGGCCACCAATACCACATATTGAAGTGGGGTGTTATTTAACAGTATACTTTTCTAAGATTGTGTTTTTGTCCTGCAAAAATTTGGCCTCTTTTGCTGTGTTAACTGTGCTACACACAGTGACAACAGTTACTGGCCAATTATTTTTAGAACTGGTGTGATAAACCTGTGGCCCCCCAATATCACAGATTGAAGCGGGGTGTTATTTACCCTTTTCCAGATATACTGCGATTCTCTATAGACTTTTGTCACAGGGTAATTTAAAAACATGACAGGCAGAGGAATAGGCATACACGTATGCAGGGGTGGTAGGGGGTAAGGCAGGAGCAGTAGGCCGGAGCCAAAGTGTGAAGTTTCAGAGGGCGCGTTCGATTACATCAAAGCATGCACCAGACATGATTGAGTGGCTCACTATACCTTCCTCTTCTGCACCCTCCTCATCCTCACTATCTGCACCCTCTTCACTCTCTGCTGTGTGCACCCCCAAAGACACCACCACCACCACATACCCTCCGGTTGAGTCTCTGGAATTATTTTCAGATCCATCACAAGACATTTGCGATGCGCAGCCATTGTTGGCATCGGATCAGGAAGAGGAGGTAGCAACAGCCGTCACTCAGCAGTCTGACGACAGTACCCAGATCAGCCCAAGGAGGTTGGTCCCCGCTGTTGCTGCCTACTCTGAGATCTTGATTGTTAGTGGTGGGGAACGTGACATGGATGATGATGTGTCTATGGACGTCATGTGGGTGGCCACAAGAGAGGAAGAGGAGGGGAGTTCAGAGGGAGAGACGGACCGGCAGATAGGGAGGACAGGCAGGCAGAACTTGCATTGCACAAGAGGTACAAAGCAGACTGCAAATGTAGCAGGAGCAAGCCATCAACAATGTACAGTTACTTCTGGTGCTCCCAGGACACCGGCACATGGCTCTGCAGTGTGGGCTTTTTTTAATGTGCCCATTGCTGACAACATTGTTGCCATCTGCAGCCTTTGCAGTCAATGCAAGTAGCAGGAAGCCTAACACTCACCTAGGGACGACCGCCTTAAGAAGGCACCTGAACTCCTATCACCGAGCCCAGTGGGAGCAACACCGTCAGAACCCACAAAGCCACACTCCAGGCTCTCACCATCCAGCCTCTTCTCCTTCTCGTCTCTCCTCACATTTGTCCTCCACTCCACCTTCCATGATGCAGTCGTCACGTTGTTCTGGAAAAAGGCAGGCTTCTGTGGCCCAAATGTTGGAGCGTAAAAAAATTATGATGCCGGATAACCCTCTTGCCCCTATGTTTGACTGCTGGCTTGTCGGAACTGATAGCCCGCCAACTACTGCCATATCAACTGATGGACTCGGAGGCCTTTTGTAAATTTGTGGCCATTGGAACACCACAATGGAAGGTTCCAGGCAGGAAATTTTTCTCGCAGAAGGGCATTCCAGAGCTGTATGGCCATGTTCAGCAGCAAGTGAATATATCTCTGGCACACAGTGTTGGTGCCAAGATACATCTACCCACAGACACTTGGTTTAGCAAACACGGGCAGGGAAGGTATATCACTTTTACTGCCCACTGGGTGAACCTTCTGGCGGCCGTCAAGCATGTAACCCGTGGCACCCGTGTAGATTTGGTTGTACGGCCACGGATTGCATGCAGGCATGCCTCTTCTTCTCCTCCTCCTCCTCCATCCTCCCTCTCCTCCTCGGCTTACTCCTCCTTTTCCGCTGCTACTGTCTCTTCTGCTGTGCCGCCCAAGATCCCCAGAACCTATTCCACATGCCAGGTGAGACGTTGCCATGCTGTGCTGCGTCTGTTGTGCCTGGAAGCCAAGAGCCACACTGGTCCTGCACTCCTTTCAGCTTTGCGTTCACAGGCAGATAAGTGGCTGACACCGCTCAATTTGACAGTTGGTAAAGTGGTGTGCGACAACGGTGCCAATCTGCTGAGCGCACTGAAACAGGGCAAAATAACACATGTGCCATGCATGGCACACGTCCTAAACTTGGTGGTGCAGCGATTCATTGCCAAACACCCTGGGGTCCAGGACATCTTGCAGCAGGCCAGGAAAATCTTGGGCCATTTCAGAAGATCTTACACAGCCATGGCTCGCTTTGCTGACATTCAGCGTCGACACAACCTGCCCGTCAGGCGTCTCATTTGTGACTGCCCAACGCGATGGAACTCAACGTTGCATATGCTTGATAGGCTGCTCCAGCAGAAACGTGCAGTTAACGACTACCTGTACGAACTCTGCGGCAGGACAGGTTCTGGGGAGCGTGGGTTTTTTTCACCTCGCCAGTGGCTGCTCATGCGGGATGCATGCAGACTTCTGCGGCCATTCGATGAGATCACCAAACTGGTCAGTCATGTCCAGGGCACCATTAGTGACATCGTACCTTACGCCTTCTTTCTGGAGCGTGCATTGCGTCATGCCGTTGATCAAGCCGTCGAGGAGCAGGAGCAGGAAGATGAGGCAGTCGCAATGTTGGATGAATTCCCAGTGGGTGCTACTCCATCTGAGACAAGTCAACAGCAGGAGTCTGAAGAGGAGTCAGAGGAGGATGGTGCTGGGGGGGATGAGGAGGAGCAAGAAGAGCATGCTTTAAACTTTTCTGGGATCCCTGGTGTTATTTGTGGATGGGGGGAGGAGAACAAGGATGACATTATCCTGGATGATGAGCTGGAAGCAGGCCACTACACCACTTCCAGTTTAGTGCGAATGGGGGCCTTCATGCTCCAGTGTTTTAAGGGGGGCCCCTGTATAAAAAGCATAAAGGCCAAGGACCAGTACTGGGTGGCAACGTACTTAGACCCCCGGTACAAACAAAAAATGGCAGAAATGTTACCACAATTACAGGGGGCGGTCAGAATGCAGCACTTTGAGGCCTTGCTGCGGGAAATGCTGCATTCTGCTTTTGCGTGCGCTGGCAGAGGAATTTACACTAACAGAGAGACAGTTGTGGGTAGCAATCCAACAGCGCCTGCAAGAAGAGGGCGGTTTGAAGATGTCTTGGTGACTTCAAATATGAGATCCTTCTTTCAGCCGACCCATCGACAGCTGTACTCCGGATCCAGCATCAGGGAACGCCTAGACCAACAGGTGTCCGACTACATCGGGTTACCGGCCGATGTGGACGCTCTGAGGAGGGATGAACCCCTGGACTACTGGGTGGGCAGGCTTGACCTCTGGCCAGAGCTTGCACAATTTGCAATGGAAATGTTGGCTTGCCCCCCGTCCAGTGTACTGTCCGAAAGGACGTTCAGCGCAGCAGGGGAGATCGTGACCGATAAGCGCACTCGCCTAGCTCATGACAGTGTAGACTACCTCACATTTATAAAAATGAATGAGGCATGGATCTCTGAGGAATTCAACACTTGTGACCAGTGGACCATGCTTCATTGAAATTCCTCATGCCAGGCCACAAATATCCACTAGACCACCATCCACCCACAGCAATTTGCTACATACAGCGGCATAAAAGGCATTTCATGTCCATTGAATGGCAAATGTTTGGGGCCTTTCAGGGCCGACAATTATTTTTTCTGTGAATGCCTAATGTACCTCCAGCCACAGAATACAACATTCTTAGCTGTCAGTTAAACCCATGTGGGCTAATTTTTGGGGCCAATACTGGCTGACACTTACTTCTGTATCTTGTGAATGCCTAATGTACCTTCAGCCACAGAATACAACATTCTTAGCTGTCAGGTAAACCCATGTGGGCTTATTTTTGGGGCCAATACTGGCCGACACTTAATTCTGTATCCTGTGAATGCCTAATGTACCTTAATCCACAGAATACAACATTCTTAGCTGTCAGGTAAACCCATGTAGGCTAATTTTTGGGGCCAATACTAGCCGACACTTACTTCTGTATCCTGTGAATGCCTAATGTACCTTCAGCCACAGAATACAACGTTCTTAGCTGTCAGGTAAACCCATGTGGGCTAATTTTTGGGGCCAATACTAGCCGACACTTACTTCTGTATCATGTGAATGCCTAATGTACCTTCAGCCACAGAATACAACGTTCTTAGCTGTCAGGTAAACCCATGTGGGCTAATTTTTGGGGCCAATACTGGTCGACATTTACTTCTGTATCTTGTGAATTCCTAATTTTTCAGACTGGAATTTAAAATCAATGGGTCTGTAAAGGTTCCACCAAATTGTGGAATGGATGCCGACCCATTTTACAGATGTGTGAATGGACCCTATATGTATTAGACAATGTATTTACCGGCTGCTATCAGTTCTGGCTGATTTATGAAAAAAACTTTTCCAATTGCAATACTTCTGTTATGACATTGTCCATGTAAAACGGTGTTTGGTGCCTCAAGCCAAAGGGGTGGGACTTTATGGGCTCATCAGATAATAATATATAACATAATGAGTAAAATATCACAGTTTATTCAAAAACAGAAAACAAGAATTCATGAAAACATGAAATAAAATTGAGTGCCAATGGGTTATAGACCCATGTTTACAGTGGAATAAGGTAGAAAGGTGACAGTGTGAATGGTGACATGTATATAGATCTCTGTCTGTTCTGGCTCATATAAGAGACTCTGGAACGTGTTGAGAGAGAGTATATCTGAGATTACCAACGCGTTTCGGCATTTTATGATACGTTGCCTTTATCAAGGAAAAGAGTGGGCCACCATATCTGAAAGATATATAGTGGGTAAATGTCAAATTGCATACGTAATATATAAATACTTCCATTGTGGGATGGAAAGGTAGAATATACACATACTTGTGACATTTACGTCAAATCCCGGACCTTTGTATCTGTTCTCCCAAAATAGCTCACACAGGATTTAGGAGGAATCGCTGTCTCTGTGATGTAAGAAGGATTTTATGAAATTTTTGAGATTATGATAGTAATAAGGAAGTTTAATTTGTCGCTGACTTACAGAGGTATGTAGGTACTCAGGCTTGTAGGGAAGGAATCCCTTCTGGTATCCTAAAAATGTTGAATGAAGTAAGTGTTCAGAATTTTGAAAACATTTCAAGGATTTGTGAATTCTTTAATGAGTCATTGTGTGAAGGAAGATAAACTGTGTCACTTACAAATTTGAGTGTTGCAGGTTTTGCACCAGTAGAGGGAGCCCCGGTCTTGTATTCCGGTTGTTTCCCTGGTAAAATAGCATACAAGTGAGCCTAAGATAAAGGCATTTTAACACTTGGAAAAGTCATCCGACAATGCATAAATATTGCCATTGTCGGATGGTAACTTACTGTTGAGGTAGGGGAGTAAGAAGCTGGGTATCCAGAAGAAGCGGGTCCTGGGCGTCCGTCACGTTCCCTCAGCTGGAGGGAAGTGGCGCCCTATTGGAAATCCCCGGCTATTTTTACCCGCTCGCACATGCGCATTGGCGCATCGGAGCGTCACGACGCGAACCCAGCTTCCGGGTCAGCGTGGTGCGCGTCAGGCTGAGCTGCGCGCGCACCCTGCCGGTGACGATGGATGGGAAGAAGATGTTCCGAAGCCCCCGACACAAGAATAAACAGGGATAGTGTTCCCTGCATCGGGGGCACTTCTCTGTCAACCCCCAGAGAGGTTGCCTCTGGGGTCACCTGTGCCGGGTGTGTTTGGGAGTACAAGAATCAAAGCTCAGGGATAATGAGACGCAATATATGTCACAGTATGAAAAAAGTAAAAAAAAATAAAAAAAGCAAAAAAGCATAATTATTTACAATAATATAAAAATATTATTAAGGATTTAAAGAAATACATGGCAGCAATAGTAATAACATAAAGAGAGGGAGGGAAGTTTCACAGGGGGAGGCATTACTGGCTCGGGTGGGATGATCCCATTGGTGATACAGACATGCCAGACATGTTTATTGGTATAAGGATGGTATGGTAGTGGGTATTGTCTGTCAGGTTTGTTGAGTGTGAGGATAGGGGTGGGATATTACTAAAGGGTATTAATTATGGGATTTTAGTTAGTCTGTCTTGCCGGAAGCAAAACCCTCTAGGAAAGGGTGATAGCAGCTATTGTCAGATTTCAAGCTGGAGTTACCCCCAAAAGAGAAGAGGGACACAATGGGAGACCTGATGGGCACCGAGTGGGACTCCCTGATGCAAAACATCCAGTCCAATTTTAAAGAAAAAGAGCAGCTAAACTCAGACATCACCGCACTCTTTGCTACCTTAAAAAAACACCTGGAAAGAAAGTCAGCTCTACACTGGCATGTTCGCACATTTGACAGATACATAAAAGAAAATATCAACCCGGCTGGTCTACGAATTCAAATATTTACCACACTCGACAATATTACAGTTCTGATGAAACAAGAATGGGAAGAAATACTTAACCAATGTTCTAAAAACCTCATGCTACTACTCCAAGAAGAGTACCTTAGACAAAGCAAAAGCCTAGAAGGAGAAATCAAAAAAATCTATGAGCAACTCGCCCCATTAAAAACAGCTGCACTATATAGCGAAGAAGAAAAAAAGCTGAAGGCACACCTGGAGGAGTACAGCAAGGATATCCTTGTTAAAAAAGAAAAGAAATATTGGCGTGACAAAAACGTATTTACACAGGGCCGCGCATACAAATGGGCAAACCCAACAAGACCTAATCGCAACAGAAATCGTGCTCCTAGGAACCCCTATCAGCAGCAATCCTCAGACTCATCCTCCTACAATTCCGGCAGTGAAACCAACAGAGGTAGGAACAGAAGTTACCCTCAGAAACCCACGACACAAAAACACCAAGAGACTTTGATAAACGTGACTGGGAAATACCTCAAGATCAAGCAGAAGCATGTGCCTCTGATATTGAAACAACAAAAACTGTCACAAAAACAGTTAAACCTCACGAAATATTTACCCGCTCAAAACAAAGGGGTGTTTTTTTAGGGAAACCAAACAACAAAACCAAACAGAACCAAGACATACCAGGACAGGAGGACAAGAGGGACTAAACGTCATCAACCTCTCCACACACAATCTAACACTAGCACAAAAGGAAGTACTTTCTCTTGGACTTTCCTTTTGCCCAAACCAGAGCATGGACACATTTGAAGTCATAAAAGACATCAATTTGTTCACACAAAATCTTCTTCTAAAAGTTTTTTATAGCAAAAAACCAACGGTTGAGCCAACACCTACACCACTCACAGCCGCCGAATTCCGGGCTATCAGAGATCTCAACTTACTTCTAGACGAAGGAGGACTAGATGATTCTGAGGATATGGACTCACTCACAGACAGTGATGAAGACGAACCTGACACAGAACCAGCTATCACCACCCAATTCAAGAAAAAATCACACAAATATCCTCCCCTCAACACAAATCCAGCAATCGCATTATTTGTCCGTCAAACAACTAAAGACATCGAACAACTACGCAAAATCACCCACTCAGCCAACCTAATTCCAGAACACAGGAAAGCACTAAAAGAACTACAAAACAATGAAGATATTACAATAAAACCCTCCGACAAAGGGGGTAATGTGGTATTAATGAACAATGAAAACTACAAGGAAATGTGCCTTAAAATACTAGAAAACAAGAAATACTACGAACAAATTTCTCCCCTCATGGTACACAGCTTCAATGAAGAATTCTACACACTAGTAGATCAGGCCTACAACAACAACACAATTTCACAAACCCTTTGGGAGTTCATCCGAACCAAACATCCCCGAGTGCCAACTTTTTATGCATTACCCAAAGTGCACAAAGACCTTCTTAACCCACCAGGACGACCCATCATTTCCGGCAACTGAAGCATTACCGAAAAAATGAGCCAGGTTATTGACGCCCATCTTAAACCTCATGTCATCAAATTGGCCTCCTACATCAAGGACACAGGACACCTACTTCAAATCTTGGTCAATATATCAATACCCACCAATGCCATTCTTGTTACCATTGATGTTGAAACACTCTATAATAATATCCCCCACTCAAAAGGACTTCAAACAGTAGAAAAAACTCTTAACCAACAAAGCAAATATGATGCCAACTTCAATACATTCATTCTAAACATGCTGAAATTTATACTTAATCACAACATTTTTTCTTTCTGTGGCACATATTATGTACAAACATGCGGAGTTGCCATGGGCACAAGCTGTGCGCCTTCATACGCAAATATCTACCTGGGTGAATGGGAAGAAGACTTCTTAACATCAGAAGAAAATAACATATACACCAACAACATCATGTTATGGCAAAGATACATCGATGATGTACTCCTCATCTGGAACAGACCCGAGAATCTACTACTTGAGTGCTTAAACAAAATGAATCAATGAATCAAAATCGGTACAATATGTACTTCACAATGACATACAGTCAAACCAAGATACCCTTCCTGGATACCTACATTTACAAAGATAAAACTGGCAACCTTATGACCACACTCTGTTCAGAAAAGAGACAGCTGGCAACACTGTCCTTCATGCCCAAAGTTTCCATCCAGAACCCCTCAAAAAGTCCATACCTTACAGTCAATTCCTAAGACTCAAAAGGAATTGCACCAGTCCAACAGAATTCCAAAAAGAAGATAGACATGAAATCCCTTTTAAAAAAGGAAAGACACAAAAACAGATCCACCTCCGACCAGGATAATACTGAGATTTTCCAACGAACACCAGAAAATCCGGAATATACTGAAAAAGAACTGGTCTATCCTCACCGAAGATCCCACAGTGAAAGATCTAGTACCTGATAATCCTCTTATTACCTACAAAAAAACTCACTCTGTGCACCAAACTCTTGTACACAGCGAAATGAAACCCAGAAAGGATCCTTGCAAAACTAGAGGCACCTTCCCCTGTGGGTCCTGCGCTCAATGCGCAGTCATACCCAAATCAACTTCTCTCATTTTACCCAATGGTGAACTTTTCACCCCCAAGCATTACGCAAACTGTAAAACTAAGGGGGTAGTTTACATGATGAACTGTGAATGCGGTGCGTTCTATATTGGAAAGACACGCCTAGAGTTCGGATTAAGAGTAAATAAGCACGTACAAAGTATGTCTATTTGTAATTTTTACCTCCCACTGGGCCGTCATATGACCCACTTTCACAAGTACAAAATGCCAAAAGTGAGTTTCTCAGTTCTAGACCGTATACATATTCCAGCCAGAGGAGGGGACTGGAATAAGTCCCTCCTACAAATTGAAATGCGCTGGATCAAAAAACTAAACGCTACTAGACCACCAGGACTCAACGAAAGTGAAAGCTATCGCCCTTTCCTAGAGGGTTTTGCTTCCGGCAAGACAGACTAACTAAAATCCCATAATTAATACCCTTTAGTAATATCCCACCCCTATCCTCACACTCAACAAACCTGACAGACAATACCCACTACCATACCATCCTTATACCAATAAACATGTCTGGCATGTCTGTATCACCAATGGGATCATCCCACCCGAGCCAGTAATGCCTCCCCCTGTGAAACTTCCCTCCCTCTCTTTATGTTATTACTATTGCTGCCATGTATTTCTTTAAATCCTTAATAATATTTTGATATTATTGTAAATAATTATGCCTTTTTGCTTTTTTTTATTTTTTTATTTTTTTCATACTGTGACATATATTGCGTCTCATTATCCCTGAGCTTTGATTCTTGTACTCCCAAACACACCCGGCACAGGTGACCCCAGAGGCAACCTCTCTGGGGGTTGACAGAGAAGTGCCCCCGATGCAGGGAACACTATCCCTGTTTATTCTTGTGTCGGGGGCTTCGGAACATCTTCTTCCCATCCATCGTCACCGGCTCAGCCTGACGCGCACCACGCTGACACGCTGACCCGGAAGCCGGGTTTGCGTCGTGACGCTCCGATGCGCCAATGCGCATGTGCGAGCGGGTATAAATAGCCGGGGATTTCCAATAGGGCACCACTTCCTGCCAGCCGAGGGAACGTGACGGACGCCCAGGACCCGCTTCTTCTGGATACCCAGCTTCTTACTCCCCTACCTCAACAGTAAGTTACCATCCGACAATGGCAATATTTATGCTTTGTCGGATGACTTTTCCAAGTGTTAAAATGCCTTTATCTTAGGCTCACTTGTATGCTATTTTACCAGGGAAACAACCGGAATACAAGACCGGGGCTCCCTCTACTGGTGCAAAACCTGCAACACTCAAATTTGTAAGTGACACAGTTTATCTTCCTTCACACAATGACTCATTAAAGAATTCACAAATCCTTGAAATGTTTTCAAAATTCTGAACACTTACTTCATTCAACATTTTTAGGATACCAGAAGGGATTCCTTCCCTACAAGCCTGAGTACCTACATACCTCTGTAAGTCAGCGACAAATTAAACTTCCTTATTACTATCATAATCTCAAAAATTTCATAAAATCCTTCTTACATCACAGAGACAGCGATTCCTCCTAAATCCTGTGTGAGCTATTTTGGGAGAACAGATACAAAGGTCCGGGATTTGACGTAAATGTCACAAGTATGTGTATATTCTACTTTTCCATCCCACAATGGAAGTATTTATATATTACGTATGCAATTTGACATTTACCCACTATATATCTTTCAGATATGGTGGCCCACTCTTTTCCTTGATAAAGGCAACGTATCATAAAATGCCGAAACGCGTTGGAAATCTCAGATATACTCTCTCTCAACACGTTCCAGAGTCTCTTATATGAGCCAGAACAGAGAGAGATCTATATACGTGTCACCATTCACACTGTCACCTTTCTACCTTATTCCACTGTACACATGGGTCTATAACCCATTGGCACTCAATTTTATTTCATGTTTTCATGAATTCTTGTTTTCTGTTTTTGAATAAACTGTGATATTTTACTCATTATGTTATATATTATAATCTGATGAGCCCATAAAGTCCAACCCCTTTGGCTTGAGGCACCAAACACCGTTTTAGATTATACTCCGGATGTTGGCTACACCTACTATATAGGGCAACTAGGGATCAACACAAAAAAAAATGACATTGTCCATGTGCTGGGACTATTTGTGCACAGCTAGTACATCTTTTGTGGCTGCAAATATGACCTAAAGGTTTTTAAAGTTTGCCTACCATTAAAGTCAATGGGGCCCACCCCGCGAACTTGCGGTTCGCGGACTTTTGAGAAAATTTGCTGCTGACGTTCGCGAACCGCCCCGGCCGATGTTTGTCCATCTCTACTTAGGGATCTACCAGAACAGTTCTACTCCCCCTTGTATGTATGATGCATGCATATTCTTAGCCCTCAAGTGCATAACTTTACATTTATCAACATTAAACCTCATTTGCCACATAGTTGCCCAATAAAGCAGTGCACTGAGGTTGGCTTGTAAGTTGGAGACATCCTGTAAGGAAGTTATTCAACTGCAAAGCTTGGTGTCATCCTCAAAGCCTGAAATGGTACTTTTAATCCCAGACCCTATATTATTTATAAAGATATTAAAAAGTAAGGGTCCCAACACTGAACCTTGAGGTACACCACTGATAACTTTAGACCATTCAGAGTAAGCATCCTTGACCACTACTCTCTGAGTTCTATCTTTTAGCCAATGTTCTATCCATTTACAAACTGATCTTTCCAAACCTGTAGACTTTACCTTACACATTAGCCACGTGTGGGGAACTGGGTCAAATGCTTTTGCAAAATCCAAGTATACTACATCCACAGCCACCCCTCTTATCCAAGGTTTTACTTACCTCCTCAGAAACGAAATCAGGTTTGTTTGACAACTTCTGTCTTTCATGAATCCATGCTGTCTGTTGCCTAAAATATTTTTTTTCCAGCAAGAACTCTATGTGGTCTTTTATTAAACTCTCCACTATCTTCCCGACTATAGAAGTTAAACAGGTCTATAGTTACTTGGCAAAGGCTTTGATCCCTTTTTAAATATAGGCACCACACTGACCCTACGCCAAGTATCTGCCTCTATTTCTCACAACACCATTTTCCTGACAAAATCCCCTAATCCATTTGCAGGAATGCAGCCCCAAACTTGCAAAGAACCTTCACAATGCTTCACTTTTGCCTGCAGACACTTATTATTATACCGCTCCCCAGCCCTTCAGAGAACAAACTGCATCCTGCTACAGCCAAATAGTCACATTTTGACAGTCCAGAGCACCTGCTGCCATTTTTCTGCACCCTAGTTCCTATGTTTTCATGCATAGTTGAGTTGCTTAGCCTTGTTTCCATGCGGGAGGTATTGCTTTTTGGCTTCTTTCATGAAGACCACTTCTGGCCAGACTTCCCTAAACAGTAGATGGGTATACCTGGGTCCCACTGGTTTCCACCAGTTCTGTGCTGATGGCATTGCTGGACATCTTCCAAAGGGAAATAAGCATGATGGGTCTCATCTGCTGCATTAAAGTATAACTAAAGGCAAAACTTTTTTTTCGTTTTTAAAGGAGATTCATCCTTTCTATTTGTCCCGTTTACCATTATCATTAAAAGTGAAAGTAAAGAAAATCACACATTTTTTTTGTCTTCAAAAAAGTAATAGTGGGGACATTTTCCAATGGTGTATGACCTGTGACATGAAAATGAAGGTTGTCTTCCACAATCTCACCTTAGTTGCAGAGTTTGGTTGTTCCTCACCCAATTTTAAGCCTCTTACACAGCTATTTTTGTTTCAAACTACATATGAAATTGATGATCATTAGCACCTGCTTGGTATAACTAGTTAATCATACACCTGCTACAAAATCCCTGACTTAGTGGAAGTGTAAGAACTTATGTTCGTTTGAAACCAAATATTGGTTTGATTTAGATTTCTCTTCTGTATAATTTAAAGAGATACAGAACCCTAAAGATCCCTGTTCATCTGTGACAGAATGGTGGTGTGTCTTGTTTCCACAGATAGAGCGTTGTTCTGCCTCTCTGGGGAGTGATGGTTGGCTTCCCCTCTGGCCAATCAGCGCACGCGGCCACTGGTTATTGCACAAAAAGACGTAAAGGTATGTTGTTTTGCGCAATAGAGCTGACCTGCCACAGTATATGTGCGGCGGCTGGTCGGCAAGTGGTTAAAACTGACCACACTAAGCATGAGAGCACAATGTGGTCAGTTGTCTAGCTGTGCTGAGAACTCAATGTACTCTCCTCCAATGATCAGACTTGTCATTGACATGCAAGCTGTGCTGCTGCTTCTCCTTCCCCCAGCTCCTATGCAGCTGAGAATGTAGCGGGAAATCCAAATGAATTTCTTGGACTCAAGCTCTACAGGAAACAAGCTTTTATTCATTCGCTAGCGAAAGTTGGCTCAGCCCGGCTAATGCCTGCTTGCTAAGCCCACAAAATAGAAGTGTACATCACTTATATATCCATAGTTATGTCACAAGTGCATATACAAAAAAATAAACTTTTCTTTCAGCTTAACAAGACATACTTTCAGCTTAACAAGACATACTTCTCTTTCTGCATCTCTTTTCCTGTAAATTGCTATTTCAGACCTGCGGTTTTGTCTCACATGTCTGTATGCATTACTAAAAGAGGAAGTTAGTGGGGACGAGAGTGAGGGGGCCTAAAGTGCACAGCATCTCTGGCTGGCTGGCTTCTGTAGTCCTACAAAGTTGTCAGAACAACCATCCGCCATGTTAGAAGGCTTTTCAGCTGATGCCATATTCCCCCCTTTAATACTGTCAGTGTAAAAGTTTTAAGCGGAGACTAAGGGCCAAATTCATTGTACCTCCAATACTGATTCTGTTCTATTTTACCTCCATTTTGACTATTTTTAGGTGCAAATGCAATTCACTATAACACCATCAGAAACGTTATGAGCAGTGTCAAATTCATTAAGATCAACTAATGTCAGGACTGGACTTAAAAACAGTCCAGCTAAAAGGTGGACTAATTTTTTCAAAATCACAAAATATGGCAGGAAAAAAAAAAAAAAAATGTGTGGGAAAGATGTGTTATATGATTTTGAACTAAACTGCTTTTAAACTGTGTGAAAATGTTAAGTAGAAAAAAAGATATTAATAAAAGTGTAAAAATGCAAAAATAGCTCCAGAGTCAATTTCTGGCAGATAGCCCATGTGAGCATGCTCCAAACCAAAAATTAGGCTGAAAATAAAATTTTTGAAAACGTTAGTGGGAGTTTTATTGAATTTGCGGCAAATACCGCCGCAAATTTGCGGTAAAACGGCGCTATTCCGGCGCTAATAACAATTTTTTTTTTGCACATACAGTATCTATGTATGTCTATATATATATATATATATATATATATATATATATATATATATATATGAATCACAAAAAAATATATATATATCTATACATAAATATATATATATATGTGTGTATATATATATATATACATATGTTTTATTTATTGATTTGCCTATGTGTATATATATATATATATATATATATATATGAAAAGGAATACTAATACGGCTCCTCCCCGAAAATTAAACAGTGTATATGTGTGAAATTAATATATTTTTGGGTTGGTTAGATATAGAAAGTAACAATAATATATGGGTTTTTGCATATGCATATATATATATATATATATATATACATATACATATACATACATATACTGTATATATATATATATATATATATATACAAAAAACAATATATTATTGTTACTTCCTATATCTAACCAACCCAAAAATATATTAATTTCACACATATACAATATTTCATTTTTGCGGAGAAGCCGTATTAGTGTTGCTTGTCATATATAACAACATACAGTTGTAGGTAGTTCAGGGATTCGAACACCCAAATACACTGTTGCAAGGCAGCGGTGCTAACCACTTAACTACCTAAAGCTAATGACATTTTTTTCAAAGCATGTGTGATTTGTACTTTAAAAAAAAAAAAAAAATATATATATATATATATATATATATGTGTGTGTGTATATATATATATATATATGTGTGTGTGTATATATATATATATATATATATATATATATATATACTTGTCAGGCGACTTGAGTAGTACAGGACACGTTCTAATAGGAGCGACACAAGTCACTCCGACTTAGAAGAAGGGTCCTGTACTACTTTGGGGCGACCTCGGAGCGACTTGCATAGACTTCCATTATGTGAAGTCTCTGCAAGTCGCAGTGCACAGCGGTGCACGCGACTTCACAGGTCGCCCCCCGAAGTCGTGTCGCCTCAATGTGAATGGGCTCTTAAGGTGCCAGTGCATGTATGTTTGGTATAAAGATAACAAGAAACAAAAAAAAAACCCAGAGACCACAATTCCCAAATAATTAACCTAGTTTAGTGAAACTGTATAAAATCAACAAATTTTTAAAAATAATCCTGCATGCTGGAAATTATATATAGGTGTTTAAAACATTTATTTCTGTGAGTATTTTAAATATAAATTGATAGGCTAAGAAACTATCAGTGGCATATATTATGAAATAAATGTAACAAAGCCCCCGTTCACACTGGGGCGACCTGTCAGGCGACCTGGTCGCCTGACAGGTCGCCGTAGGTCGCCTCCCATACAGAAGCTATGGACCCGTTCTAATAGGAGCGACACAATTCGCTCCGACTTAGAAAAAGGGTCTGGAGCTTCTTTGGGGCGACCCGGAGCGACCTGCATAGACTTCAATGTTATGTTACAATTATAAGGGATTCTTCAGTATTGTCATGATGGCAGTTGTGAATGCTAACTATGAATTCTTATATTTAGACATTGGTACAAATGGGCGCCACTCAGATGCCAGTATTATTGAGCATACCGAATTCTATAGGTGCCTCCAGAATGAGACACTTAATTTGCCAACCAATGCTCAGAATGTGGAAGGTCTGAATTTTGTTTTCATAGCAGACGATGCTTTTGCGTTAGGAGAACATCTACTGAAACCTTTCCCCATGTGTGGCTTGACCACAGATCAGAGGATCTACAATTATAGGCTGTCACGTGCACGCAGGGTTGTAGAAAATGCCTTTGGAATACTGGCCAACAGATTCCGCATTTTTCAAACTGCCATTAACTTGGCAATGTATAAAGTAGATACAATAGTTTTGGCATGTTGTGTCCTTCACAACTACCTCCGCCGACATGTACAGGGGTATGTTGCATCAGCACCAGATCAGGAAGCTGATAGACTTGGAATATCTAACCGTGAGGAAGGGCAAGAGTGCCTTGCTGGACTGACATCTGTTGACCGAGTACCTTCCAGGCTACCAACCCAAAGTGCTCGGCAAAGCAGGCTGGATTACCTGACATATTTTAATGGAATCGGTGCAGTGAGCTGGCAGCATGACATGTAGAATGGTATACTTTATGTGTCAAAAACATCTTTGCTATATGATCCAGTAAATTTGTACATTTGCTATGTTATTATTATATGTGATTTTATACTTGCATTAGCTATTTCTGGACTGTTTGGAATCAACTACTTACATGGTTAAAAAATAAAAGGGTGAAAGAAACTGCACAAGTGTCTTTTCCATAGCGGGTACTTATGAGAAGTTACATTCACATATACCACATTTCAATGACAAAGGTGTTTTATTGAAGTGAAGAGTCATTGCATTTTTGAACCACTTTTATTCAAACACTTTTTTCAAAAAATAAAGGTTACATACATTATGTTCTTGCTCTGATTCTTTTCACAAAACAAAGAATTTAAATAACATTATCCAAAAAATTCAACATTGCACATGTACTTGTCATACATTATTTGTCAGAAAAAGGCTCAACTCTACTTTTTTGCTATTGTGAACCTATTTTGCTTGGGACAGATTGGATCAACTGCACTTTGTCCCTCACCATCATGATGGATGTCCTTTTGAACATCTAGTTAGGTGTGGCTGTACATAGCATACTGCACTGTCAGGAGGTGCACGATGATGTCATATGCTCTGATTCATACAATCATGTTACAGCCATCTAGTTTAGTTTAATCAAACCTTCTCATTAATAAACAGGACATGATATGTTCCCAAATTTAAAGAACACACTCGTGCATTGGAGTGTTATAGGAGGCCACAGACGGTGCAATTGTGTCTATCCTGCAAATGAAAAATCGCATGAATGCCCCATCCTCACTGACTGTTGCATCGTTCCCATAGAGCCATTGTGTTCTACTGGAGGGAGGAGCGGGAAGCCATTCCTGCCACCGGGAGAACAAACAGGTATTATTGCTAGAAACTCTCTCCGCTGGCAATAGATTAAATGAAAAACCTGCCCGGCTGGTTGTACCCAAGCTCATCAATTGACCAACTTGCGTGCAACCAGACTACCGATACATGATTTTAATATTGGCTGGTCTCTGCTGAACAGAGCACAAATTAAAACACACAATGTCCGGCTAAATGTAGACTTCAAAAAAGTCTGTCAAGGTAGGCAAATGGTGCACATGCAAACAGTCCTTAAACATTCAGTAAAGCTGCACCCGCCCCCACCCACCCACCTACCAAAAAAATATAACAAAAAGGACATAATTTCAGATGAAAGGCCAATCTCCATTGTTCCATATTTATCTTTGCACAACATATGGATCAACCACATATGCAGGGCAGTATTGCAAGGAGACCTTGTGCTTCTTCAAAATTATTATTGAAAATAACAACATTATAACCTTAATGTTTTGAACAACTTAAACATGAATTCAAAACTAGATCAAGTAAACTTTTAACTACTCCCACCCCCTTTCAAGCTCCTATTCCGACTGCCTTGTATGCCTACAATTTTGCAAATATATCAATGGAATTTTGCAGTAAACACAGTATAGAATTAGTTGCTTCCTGAATCTTGTGAAGTTGAGTGCAGCAGTGAAGCAAATCAGCAGACAGACGGGCAATGGTTGTTGGATTCAAACTGTGCTCTGTGTAGGAAGTAATACTAATTAATGGCCATAATATGCTTGATAGAACATAACAAACAGAAACAAGACATGATCATGTGACTTACAGGAGGATGATGCAGGCTCTGCAATGTCCACATCTGTTGGCTTCATGACATCTGTACCCACAATCTCCAAAGTGTCTTCATACAGGTTATCCGATTTGCAGTCATAACTGGTCCTTTCTTGAACCCCCATATGCTCTTCTGGTGTAGCATCTGCATTTCCAAATATAAGTTAAGATGTCAATATCACAATATCCTCCATGTCAATACATTGTGGTTGTATAGGTACAGTTAAATAAAAAAAATAAAAAAAGCAACCTTTAACACAAGACTCTGGCGTACTTGGATCTACCATCGTTATGCCACTGTCCACATCAGTGTGGTCACCTGTTGATTTTGCATAGCTGGAATCACCCACATGTAGTCTTCTTTTCTTGTGTTTTTTCTCTTTAATAAAGAAAACATATGTTTAGCATTTTTGTAATGTGAATAAAAATGTGTTGATATATGCTAGGGTACCTACTTTTAGTTGTGCAAATATTAACTTCTGTGTGGTTGTCATCATCTTTACTTGTCTGGTTAGGATTGCTTCTTTTTTGCCTCTCCCTCTGTTTGGCTTTATCTTTATTTCCTGTAATAATAAAAAAACAAAAAAATCTGATTAGAAAAATATCCCCATCTCCTTTGCACATACGACTGCACCAAAAAAAAATGGTCCAGAATCGGCCAAATCCACAGTGTTATTGGTCGGTATGCCTTTTTTTTTGGTTACTTGTAACATTTTTCTTTTAATATTTTTTACATAGTACCAGATGTCAAATTTATGATTTATTGGTTAATACTGTGGACTGATTAACAGTTTCCAAGTGCCAGTATGGCGATCTGTGCCAATAAAATGCATTTCCAATTGGTCCTCAAGAATTCTGTCTAAGCATTTCTCAAAACCTAATTTTTCCATGGCTGCAGATGAAGTCCTCTGGGTGACCTGCACCACTTCCATATCGACAATTGTTTTGGAAACTCTGTCCATAAACGTATATGTGCAATACTTTGCAGAAAATCTTGGACTATCACATTGTCCGTCGCCCTGAAGAACAACGGTTTGTCCTGTAACATGTTCTGGACCACTTGCTGCTCTTTTTTCCAGTGTTTGTCGATAGCTGGAAAAATAACCCATTGCTGACTGCTGTGAAAAGAGGATTTTCCAAACATTGTAATTCCCGCATAATTGCATAACAGAACTAACGATCCAGCAATTATGTTGTTCCCTGCGGCAATATGCTTAATCTGTGGCCGACTTTGCCACAGCTTGGACCGATGCTTTGCTTGGCATGTAGAATACACAAGTACCATGGTTCCAACATATTGTTTTTCAAGTTTTGTAATGGGTGACAAGCAAGGTTTTTGCAGACATCTCATTGTAAGTAAGATCCTATCAAGGCAACTTTCAAAGACTACAAACGTATTTTCCTTGATTAATGTTATTGGATCTTCACATGTATCTTGTTGCATTTCCAAAAATTCATTACTCTCAAAACTTGTATCTAATCTCTCTGGTGTTTCACAGTCAGAGACATGAAAGCTTGAATCTTCATCATATTTCAATTTTAAAACTTTCAGGGCAGTTGTTGTTTGAAAGAGGGTTGGGACAGCATTAGGCCTCAATTTTTTTGTGTTCCTTTCATTATGAAACAATAACTTTCAAAATGCATGGAACATATTCTGGACTTGTCTCCTCTTCTGTCTTCAAATATCAATTTGGTAAATTCGGTAATAATGCTTTTCTCCATTCCAGCATTTGCTAACCACACTTGGATGCGATCCGGTTGTTTCGGAAATAAATAGAATGAAATGTTTGCTGGTGTTGTTTTATGACCAGTGCCATAACCACAGGTGTTGACAAAGCAGTTTGGTATTTCTAAAATCGACAAAGTTTGTATTAGATCATTTCTACGTTGAATCTTTATGCTTTATCTTTCATTATGCCACTAACCTAACCATCAATCTTGGGGTTTCCACTTTCAAAAACAATTCCTTTTAAAAATCCTATATCTGCATAAGGGTTTCTTATCTTGTGAAATGGGAAGAAAACTGGTTTTATTTACATTTCAGGTAGGTAGGTAGATAGATAGGATAAACAGAAACGAATATTATTATTTGTATATAAAAAAGTATTACATATGTAAACTATTCTGTCATCTTTTTATCATGCCTTTTATGATCATTGCTAAATTGATGAATAAAATGTTGACAATGAGAAAGCTTATCTGTTTTTTTGTTTGGTATTTGAGTTTTACATTGTTATTAACAATCTATATTCCTATATCTATAGACTAAAAAAACAATGTATGTAAGTATATATGTATATATATAGAAAAAAAAATGTATATATAGATATATATTAAAAAAAAAAAATATATATATATATATATATATAGATATATACACACACACATATAACAAAAGAAAAAAAAATATATATATATGTGTAAAAAAAAAAAAAAAAAAATATATATATATATATATATATTTATACATTAATATTTTAAAATGGTATGTATACACAAACATTACAAAGGGTGCTTTTACACTACATAGAGAGAGAACATGTAAAATGACACACACGACAAGAATATGTGAATAGAGTTGAGCGGACACCTGGATGTCCGTGTTCGGCGGGTTCGGCCGAACTTAAAAAAAAAGTCCGGGTCCGTGTCCCGGACTTTTGCCAAACTTTTCCCGGACACCGAACCCCATTGAAGTCAATGGGGACCCGAACTTTCAGGCACTAAAATGGCTCTAGAACACCAATGGAAAGGGCTAGAGTGCTGCAAATGGCAGCAAAACGTAGTTAAGAGCATGGCAAGTGCTCTGCAAACAAATGTGGATAGGGAAATAACTTAAAACAACAAAAAAAACAGAAAAATAAAACAATGTTCTTCATCTCTGAAGGACGAGGCCCATATGGAGTAGGAGGGAGGTTGAGGTGGTGGTGGATGTGGCGGTGTCATAGGTGTGCGCACAGGGTTTGCCGGGTGTACCTGGGCACACCCTAATCACATAGGGCACATAGCATTATCGCTCTGTTTGCCAGTGAGGAGATGGGAAAGATCTCCCTCGGACCTGCTCTGCTCTATTTCTCTTTGCCAGCAGGGAGAGTAATGTATCGGGGCCATGTACATGTAGGCAAACACATGCATGTGTATTTAAAATTTGGGATGCACACCCTAATGCAATAGGCTGCGCTCACCTATGGGCGGTGTAGGTGGAAGCGGCGGTGGAGGAGGACCAGGGCCGGATTAAGAGCATCATGGGCTTGGTGCTGAGGATTTTGAAGGGCCTTAAGGGCCGTACCTTGGCATGCACCCAGAGGAGGAAGGGTGCAGCCATGCATGCCTAATTCAACATGGGATGCTGTCTCTGAAGCCCATAAACACATCCATGCATCGGCAACTGTCCCTCCTTGTCCGGCCTTCGTGCTGTGTGGGGAGGTTCTGAGGGAGCTGCCTGGGGAAGCGAGCATAGAAGCCAGACTTCTGTGTTTACAAGTGACAGAAGAGCAGTAACAGTGAATATGGCCAACCCGGGGCCTATATTAAGGTAGGGGCCTGGAGCTGCAGCTCCAATAGCCCCTATGTTAATCTGGCCCTGAGGAGGACGAGGTAGCCAACACTGCTTTTTTTCAGAAATTTTAAATGAGGGTACACCCCAAAAGAGTGAGAAAGAGCAAAAATAGAACAATGGCTGGGTAAGGTCGGTATCCATCGCTATTCTGCACAAGGTACAGAAAAGTCCCGTGGGATCCATGCCTGGTTCATTTTAATGAACGTGAGCTTGTCCACATTGTCTCTGGACAGGCGGCTGCGCTTGTCTGTGATAACGCCCCCAGCCGTGCTAAGTACCCGTTTAGATAATACACTGGCTGCAGGGCACGCCAGCACCTCCAAGGCGTAAAGGGCAAGCTCAGGCCATGTGCCCAATTTGGAGACCCAGAAGTTGAAGTGGGCAGACCCGTCATTCACTACATGTAGGCGTGTGCACACATACTGCTCCACCATGTTGGTGAAATGCTGCCTCCTGCTAAGACGTTCCATATGAGCTGCTGGTGCTGGTGTTTGTTGTGGCGTGCTGACAAAGCTTTTCCACATTTCGGCCATGCTAACCCTGCCTTCTGAGGTGCTGGCGGTGCCCTGGTTGCGTTGGCGACCTCTTCCTCCTCCTCCTCCTCTGCCTTGTGCTTCCACTGTGGCCCCGCTGTCAGGTGGGAATGCCAGCAGCATCGCGCCTACCAGCGTGCGCTTGTACTCGCGCATCTTGCGATCGCGCTCCAGTGAGTGAATTAAGGACGGTACGTTGTCCTTGTAGCGGGGATCCAGCAGCGTGGCCACCCAGTAATCAGCACAAGTTAGAATGTGGGCAACTCGGCGGTCGTTGTGGAGACACTGCAGCATGTAATCGCTCATGTGTGCCAGGCTGCCCAGAGGCAACGAAAGGCTGTCCTCTGTGGGAGGTGTATCGTCTGTGTCCTCTGTATCCCCCCAGCCACGCACCAGTGATGGCCATGAGCTGGCCTGGGTGCCACCCTGCTGTGAACATGGTTCCATATCCTCCTCCAGCTACTCCTCCTCATCCTCCAGAACTGTGCCCCTGCTGGACAATTGTGTCCCTGGCGTTTGTGTGTGCAGGAACCCACCCTCGGAGCCCCTTGCGAATGGCTGCCCTGAAAGCCTTGGAAATGTTACCTCTTCATCCTCCTCCTCCTCCTCATCCTGTGCCACATCCTCTTCCATCATCGCCCGAATAGTTTTTTGAAGGAGGCATAGAAGTGGGATAGTTAAGCTGACAACGGCGTCATCGGTACTGGCCATGTTGGTGGAGTACTCAAAACAGCACAACAAGGCACACAGGTCTCGCATGGAGGCCCAGTTATTGGTGGTGAAGTGGTGCTGTTCCGCAGAGCGACTCACGCGTGGGTGCTGCAGCTGAAACTCCACTATGGCCAGCTGCTGCTCGCACAGTCTTTTCAGCATGTGCAAGGTGGAGTTCCACCTTGTGGGCACGTCACATATGAGGCGGTGAGCGGGAAGGCCGAAGTTACTCTGCAGCGCTGACAGGCGAGCAGAAGCAGGGTGAGAATGCCGAAAGTGCGCACAGACGGCCCTCACTTTCTGCAGCAGCTCTGACATATCGGGGTAGTTTTTAAGGAACCTCTGCACCACCAAATTCAGCACATGCGCCAGGCAAGGGATGTGCGTCAAACCGGCTAGGCCCAGAGCTGCTATGAGATTTCGCCCGTTATCGCACACCACCAGGCCGGGCTTGAGGCTCGCTGGCAGCAACCACTCATTTGTCTGCTGTTCCATGCTCCTCCACAACTCCTGCGCGGTGTGTGGTTTTTCCCCCAAACAGGCAAGTTTTAAAAATGCCTGCTGTCGTTTACCCCTGGCCGTGCTGAAGTTGGTGGTGAAGGTGTTACGCTGTCCTGATGAGGAGGCGGTAGAGGATGAGGAAGCGGCGTAGGAGGAGTTAGGAACAGGAGGCAAACTGAAGCGCCCTGCGATCCTCGTGGTGGAAGGACATGCGCCAAATTGCTATCCGCCTCAGGCCCATCCGCCACTGCATTTACCCAGTGTGGCGTTAGGGAGATATAACGCCCCTGACCGTGCTTACTGGTCCACGTATCGGTAGTTAGGTGGACCTTGCCACAGATGGCGTTGCGCAGTGCACACCTGATTTTTTCCCCCACTTGGTTGTGCAGGGAAGGGATGGCTTGCCTGGAAAAGTAGTGGCGGCTGGGCACGACGTACTGTGGGACAGCCACCGACATAAGGTTTTTAAAACTGTGCGTCTCCACTAGACGGAATGACAGCATTTCAAAGGCCAAGAATTTTGAAATGCTGGCATTCAGGGCCAGGGATTGCGGGTGGGTAGGGGGGTACTTCCTCTTCCTCTCAAGTGTTTGGGAGATGGAAAGCTGAACGCTTCCACGGGACATTGTGGAGATGGTTGGTGACCCAGGTGGTGGTGTTGCTGACAGATCGTCTGTTTGCGGGGTGGCAGGTGCTGGTATCACTACAGATGTGGCTGGAGCGGCCGAGACTGCAGCAGAAGAGGAAGCAGGATGAGCCAGAGACGTTTCTTGGTTTTGAAGGTGTCTACTCCACTGCAGCTCGTGCTTTGCACTTAGATGCCTGATCATGCAGGTTGTGCTCAGGTTGAGAAGGTTTATGCCTCGCTTCAGGCTCTGATTGCACAGGGTGCAAACCACTCGTGTCCTGTCATCAGCACATTTTCTAAAGAACTTCCACGCTAGAGAACTCCTTTGAGCTGGCTTTGGTGCGCTCGTTCCCTTGCTGCGTTGGGCAGTAGCAGGCGTAGTGTCTAGAGCACGGCCGCTCCACTTCTGCACCCTGCTCCCTCTTCTGCTGTGCTGGTTGCTCTGTGCGACCACCGCCTCTTCCTCCAAACTACTCAGGTCACCTGCATGACCTTCATTCCATGTGGGGTCGAGGACCTCATCGTCCTCCACATCATCTTCCACCCAGTCTTCACCCCTGCCCTCCTTGTCGGTCTCCACAATTCTGAACGCCGCAGCAGTTGGCACCTGCGTTTCATCATCATCGGAGACGTGCTGCGATGGTCCTTGCATGTACTCATCTTGAGAAATAAGTGGTTGGGCATCGCTGCACTCAATCTCTTCCACTTCTGGGGCAGGGCTAGGTGGATGGCCCTGGGAAACCCTGCTGACAGAGTCCTCAAAAAGAAGAAGAGACTGCTGTATGGCTTGGGGCTCAGACTGCTTGCCTGATTTGCAAGGGGGTGAGGTGAAAGACGGTTGGACATCGGCTGCAGGTGCCAACTCTGACCTTTCTGCAGTAGACTGGGTGGGAGACAATGTGAAGGAACTGGAGGCACTGTCAGCAGCAAACCAATCTACTATCGCCTCTACGTGTTCTGGCATCATCACTTCTAGAGGCCTATGATGCCCTACCAAATACTGATGCAGGTTCTGTCGCCTACTAACACCTGAGGAAGGTGTTTCACTTGTGCGTGTAGCTGGCACAGATCGACCACGTCCTCTCCTTGCAACAGGAGCTCTACCAGCAGCACCACGACCCAGGCCATGGCCTCTATTTGACGGTCTCCTCATATTTCTGTAATTTATGATCTTGCCTTTGAAAGGTGTTTATTGAATAGCGGAACAAAACAACAACAGTATCGCACGGGTGTCTCACAGTCAAATATGCAAACTATGCAGCAATTTAATGTTTTTTACCCCAAAAGGGTGTATATTGAATAGCGGAATAGGAAAAAGGATAAAAAACGGTGTATCTCACACGTACAAACACAGACTAGGCCCCGATTACAATTTTTTGTACCCTAAAGGCAGGATGAGGAAGAGGAGAAGGAGGAGTTGGGAACAGGAGGCAAACTGAAGCACCCTGCAATCCTCGGAGGTAGAAGAAGATGCGCCAAACAAATTTAAAAAGGTGTATCTCACATGTACCGATACAGACTATCCCGCAATTTAATTTTTTACACTCAAACAGGGTGTATATTGAATAGCGGAATAGGACAAATTTTACAAAACGGTGTATCTCACACGTACAAACACAAACTAGGCCCCGATTACAATTTTTTGTACCCTAAAGGCAGGATGAGGAAGAGGAGTAGGAGGAGTTGGGAACAGGAGGCAAACTGAAGCGCCCTGCATTCCTCGGCGGTAGAAGGAGATGCGCCAAACAAATTTAAAAAGGTGTATCTCACATGTACCGATACAGACTATGCCGTAATTTAATTTTTTACACTCAAACAGGGTGTATATTGAATAGCGGAATAGGACAAATTTTACAAAACGGTGTATCTCACACGTACAAACACAATCTAGGCCCCGATTACAATTTTTTGTACCCTAAAGGCAGGATGAGGAGTAGAAGGAGTTCGGAACAGGCAGGAGGCAGACTGAAGCACCCTCAAAACCTCGGCAGTATGAGATGCGCCCCAAAAATTGGAAAGGTGTATCTCACACGTACCGACACAGACTATCCCGCAATTTAATTGTTTATACCCAAAGGTTTTGATTAAATAGCGGAATAGAAAATATAATATCAAAAGGTGTATGTATCTCACACGTACCGACACAGAATATACCCGCAATTTAATTGTTTTTACCCAAAGGTGTAGATTAAATAGCGGAATAGAAAATATTATCAAAAAAAGTGTATGTATCTCACACGTACAGAACCACACTAGGCCCCAATTACTATTTTTTGTACCCCTAAAGGCAGGATGAGGAGTAGGAGGAGTACGGAACAGGCAGCACCCTCAAATCTTTAGAAGTATGAGATGAACCCAAAAATTGGAAAGGTGTATCTCACACGTACCAACACAGACTATCCCGCAATTTAATTGTTTATACCCAAAGGTTATTATTGAATAGCGGAATAGAAAATATTATCAAAAAAAGTGTATGTATCTCACACGTACACAACCACACTAGGCCCCAATTACTATTTTTTGTACCCCCAAAGGCAGGATGAGGAGTAGGAGGAGTACGGAACAGGCAGCACCCTCAAGTCTTCAGAAGTATGAGATGAACCCCAAAAATTGGAAAGGTGTATCTCACACGTACCAACAAAGACTATCCCGCAATTTAATTGGTTATACCCAAAGGTTTTTATTGAATAGCGGAATAGAAAATATTATCAAAAAAAGTGTATGTATCTCACACGTACACAACCACACTAGGCCCCAATTACTATTTTTTGTACCCCCAAAGGCAGGATGAGGAGTAGGAGGAGTACGGAACAGGCAGCACCCTCAAATCTTCAGAAGTATGAGATGAACCCCAAAAATTGGAAAGGTGTATCTCACACGTACCAACACAGACTATCCCGCAATTTAATTTTTTATACCCAAAGGTTTTTATTGAATAGCGGAATAGAAAATATTATCAAAAAAAGTGTATGTATCTCACACGTACACAACCACACTAGGCCCCAATTACTATTTTTTGTACCCCTAAAGGCAGGATGAGGAGTAGGAGGAGTACGGAACAGGCAGCACCCTCACATCTTCAGAAGTATGAGATGAACCCCAAAAATTGGAAAGGTGTATCTCACACGTACCAACACAGACTATCCCGCAATTTAATTGTTTATACCCAAAGGTTTTTATTGAATAGCGGAATAGAAAATATTATCAAAAAAAGTTTATGTATCTCACACGTACACAACCACACTAGGCCCCAATTACTATTTTTTGTACCCCCAAAGGCAGGATGAGGAGTAGGAGGAGTACGGAACAGGCAGCACCCTCAAATCTTCAGAAGTATGAGATGAACCCCAAAAATTGGAAAGGTGTATCTCACACGTACCAACACAGACTATCCCGCAATTTAATTGGTTATACCCAAAGGTTTTTATTGAATAGCGGAATAGAAAATATTATCAAAAAAAGTGTATGTATCTCACACGTACACAACCACACTAGGCCCCAATTACTATTTTTGTACCCCCAAAGGCAGGGTGAGGAGTAGGAGGAGTACGGAACAGGCAGCACCCTCAAATCTTCAGAAGTATGAGATGAACCCCAAAAATTGGAAAGGTGTATCTCACACGTACCAACACATACTATCCCGCAATTTAATTGTTTATACCCAAAGGTTTTTATTGAATAGCGGAATAGAAAATATTATACAAAAAGTGTATGTATCTCACACGTACACAACCACACTAGGCCCCAATTACTATTTTTTGTACCCCCAAAGGCAGGATGAGGAGAAGGAGGAGTATGGAACAGGCAGCACCCTCAAATCTTCAGAAGTATGAGATGAACCCCAAAAATTGGAAAGGTGTATCTCACACGTACCAACACAGACTATCCCGCAATTTAATTGTTTATACCCAAAGGTTTTTATTGAATAGCGGAATAGAAAATATTATGAAAAAAATGTATGTATCTCACACGTACACAACCACACTAGGCCCCAATTACTATTTTTTGTATCCCCAAAGGCAGGATGAGGAGTAGGAGGAGTACGGAACAGGCAGCACCCTCAAATCTTCAGAAGTATGAGATGAACCCCAAAAATTGGAAAGGTGTATCTCACACGTACCAACACAGACTATCCCGCAATTTAATTGGTTATACCCAAAGGTTTTTATCGAATAGCGGAATAGAAAATATTATCAAAAAAAGTGTATGTATCTCACACGTACACAACCACACTAGGCCCCAATTACTATTTTTGTACCCCCAAAGGCAGGGTGAGGAGTAGGAGGAGTACGGAACAGGCAGCACCCTCAAATCTTCAGAAGTATGAGATGAACCCCAAAAATTGGAAAGGTGTATCTCACACGTACCAACACATACTATCCCGCAATTTAATTGTTTATACCCAAAGGTTTTTATTGAATAGCGGAATAGAAAATATTATACAAAAAGTGTATGTATCTCACACGTACACAACCACACTAGGCCCCAATTACTATTTTTTGTACCCCCAAAGGCAGGATGAGGAGAAGGAGGAGTATGGAACAGGCAGCACCCTCAAATCTTCAGAAGTATGAGATGAACCCCAAAAATTGGAAAGGTGTATCTCACACGTACCAACACAGACTATCCCGCAATTTAATTGTTTATACCCAAAGGTTTTTATTGAATAGCGGAATAGAAAATATTATGAAAAAAATGTATGTATCTCACACGTACACAACCACACTAGGCCCCAATTACTATTTTTTGTATCCCCAAAGGCAGGATGAGGAGTAGGAGGAGTACGGAACAGGCAGCACCCTCAAATCTTCAGAAGTATGAGATGAACCCCAAAAATTGGAAAGGTGTATCTCACACGTACCAACACAGACTATCCCGCAATTTAATTGTTTATACCCAAAGGTTTTTATTGAATAGCGGAATAGAAAATATTATCAAAACAAGTGTATGTATCTCACACGTACACAACCACACTAGGCCCCAATTACTATTTTTTGTACCCCTAAAGGCAGGATGAGGAGTAGGAGGAGTACGGAACAGGCAGCACCCTCAAATCTTCAGAAGTATGAGATGAACCCCAAAAATTGGAAAGGTGTATCTCACACGTACCAACACAGACTATCCCGCAATTTAATTGTTTATACCCAAAGGTTTTTATTGAATAGCGGAATAGAAAATATTATCAAAAAAAGTGTATGTATCTCACACGTACACAACCACACTAGGCCCCAATTACTATTTTTTGTACCCCCAAAGGCAGGATGAGGAGTAGGAGGAGTACGGAACAGGCAGCACCCTCAAATCTTCAGAAGTATGAGATGAACCCCAAAAATTGGAAAGGTGTATCTCACACATACCAACACAGACTATCCCGCAATTTAATTGTTAATAACCAAAGGTTTTTATTGAATAGCGGAATAGAAAATATTATCGGAAAAAGTGTATGTATCTCACACCTACACAACCACACTAGGCCCCAATTACTATTTTTTGTACCCCCAAAGGCAGGATGAGGAGTAGGAGGAGTACGGAACAGGCAGCACCCTCAAATCTTCAGAAGTATGAGATGAACCCCAAAAATTGGAAAGGTGTATCTCACACGTACCAACACAGACTATCCCGCAATTTAATTGTTTATACCCAAAGGTTTTTATTGAATAGCGGAATAGAAAATATTATCAAAAAAAGTGTATGTATCTCACACGTACACAACCACACTAGGCCCCAATTACTATTTTTTGTACCCCTAAAGGCAGGATGAGGAGTAGGAGGAGTACGGAACAGGCAGCACCCTCAAATCTTCAGAAGTATGAGATGAACCCCAAAAATTGGAAAGGTGTATCTCACACGTACCAACACAGACTATCCCGCAATTTAATTGTTTATACCCAAAGGTTTTTATTGAATAGCGGAATAGAAAATATTATCAAAAAAAGTGTATGTATCTCACACGTACATAACCACACTAGGCCCCAATTACTATTTTTTGTACCCCCAAAGGCAGGATGAGGAGTAGGAGTACGGACCAGGCAGCACCCTCAAATCTTCAGAAGTATGAGATGAACCCCAAAAATTGGAAAGGTGTATCTCACACGTACCAACACAGACTATCCCGCAATTTAATTGTTTATACCCAAAGGTTTTTATTGAGTAGCGGAATAGAAAATATTATCAAAAAAAGTGTATGTATCTCACACGTACACAACCACACTAGGCCCCAATTACTATTTTTTGTACCTCTAAAGGCTGGATGAGGAGTAGGAGGAGTACGGAACAGGCAGCACCCTCAAATCTTCAGAAGTATGAGATGAACCCCAAAAATTGGAAAGGTGTATCTCACACGTACCAACACAGACTATCCCGCAATTTAATTGGTTATACCCAAAGGTTTTCATTGAATAGCGGAATAGAAAATATTATCGAAAAAAGTGTATGTATCTCACACGTACACAACCACACTAGGCCCCAATTGCTATTTTTTGTACCCCCAAAGGCAGGATGAGGAGTAGGAGGAGTACGGAACAGGCAGCACCCTCAAATCTTCAGAAGTATGAGATGAACCCCAAAAATTGGAAAGGTGTATCTCACACGTACCAACACAGACTATCCCGCAATTTAATTGTTTATACCCAAAGGTTTTTATTGAATAGCGGAATAGAAAATATTATCAAAAAAAGTGTATGTATCTCACACGTACACAACCGCACTAGGCCCCAATTACTATTTTTTGTACCCCCAAAGGCAGGATGAGGAGTAGGAGGAGTATGGAACAGGCAGCACCCTCAAATCTTCAGAAGTATGAGATGAACCCCAAAAATTGGAAAGGTGTATCTCACACGTACCAACACAGACTATCCCGCAATTTAATTGTTTATACCCAAAGGTTTTTATTGAATAGCGGAATAGAAAATATTATCAAAAAAAGTGTATGTATCTCACACGTACACAACCACACTAGGCCCCAATTACTATTTTTTGTACCCCTAAAGGCAGGATGAGGAGTAGGAGGAGTACGGAACAGGCAGCACCCTCACATCTTCAGAAGTATGAGATGAACCCCAAAAATTGGAAAGGTGTATCTCACACATACCAACACAGACTATCCCGCAATTTAATTGTTTATACCCAAAGGTTTTTATTGAATAGCGGAATAGAAAATATTATCAAAAAAAGTGTATGTATCTCACACGTACACAACCACACTAGGCCCCAATTACTATTTTTGTACCCCCAAAGGCAGGGTGAGGAGTAGGAGGAGTACGGAACAGGCAGCACCCTCAAATCTTCAGAAGTATGAGATGAACCCCAAAAATTGGAAAGGTGTATCTCACACGTACCAACACATACTATCCCGCAATTTAATTGTTTATAACCAAAGGTTTTTATTGAATAGCGGAATAGAAAATATTATACAAAAAGTGTATATATCTCACACGTACACAACCACACTAGGCCCCAATTACTATTTTTTGTACCCCCAAAGGCAGGATGAGGAGAAGGAGGAGTATGGAACAGGCAGCACCCTCAAATCTTCAGAAGTATGAGATGAACCCCAAAAATTGGAAAGGTGTATCTCACACGTACCAACACAGACTATCCCGCAATTTAATTGTTTATACCCAAAGGTTTTTATTGAATAGCGGAATAGAAAATATTATGAAAAAAATGTATGTATCTCACACGTACACAACCACACTAGGCCCCAATTACTATTTTTTGTATCCCCAAAGGCAGGATGAGGAGTAGGAGGAGTACAGAACAGGCAGCACCCTCAAATCTTCAGAAGTATGAGATGAACCCCAAAAATTGGAAAGGTGTATCTCACACGTACCAACACAGACTATCCCGCAATTTAATTGTTTATACCCAAAGGTTTTTATTGAATAGCGGAATAGAAAATATTATCAAAAAAAGTGTATGTATCTCACATGTACACAACCATACTAGGCCCCAATTACTATTTTTTGTACCCCTAAAGGCAGGATGAGGAGTAGGAGGAGTACGGAACAGGCAGCACCCTCAAATCTTCAGAAGTATGAGATGAACCCCAAAAATTGGAAAGGTGTATCTCACACGTACCAACACAGACTATCCAGCAATTTAATTGTTTATACCCAAAGGTTTTTATTGAATAGCGGAATAGAAAATATTATCAAAAAAAGTGTATGTATCTCACACGTACACAACCGCACTAGGCCCCAATTACTATTTTTTGTACCCCCAAAGGCAGGATGAGGAGTAGGAGGAGTATGGAACAGGCAGCACCCTCAAATCTTCAGAAGTATGAGATGAACCCCAAAAATTGGAAAGGTGTATCTCACACGTACCAACACAGACTATCCCGCAATTTAATTGTTTATACCCAAAGGTTTTTATTGAATAGCGGAATAGAAAATGTTATCAAAAAAAGTGTATGTATCTCACACGTACACAACCACACTAGGCCCCAATTACTATTTTTTGAACCCCAAAGGCAGGATGAGGAGTAGGAGGAGTACGGAACAGGCAGCACCCTCAAATCTTCAGAAGTATGAGATGAACCCCAAAAATTGGAAAGGTGTATCTCACACGTACCAACACAGACTATCCCGCAATTTAATTGGTTATACCCAAAGGTTTTTATTGAATAGCGGAATAGAAAATATTATCAAAAAAAGTGTATGTATCTCACACGTACACAACCACACTAGGCCCCAATTACTATTTTTGTACCCCCAAAGGCAGGGTGAGGAGTAGGAGGAGTATGGAACAGGCAGCACCCTCAAATCTTCAGAAGTATGAGATGAACCCCAAAAATTGGAAAGGTGTATCTCACACGTACCAACACATACTATCCCGCAATTTAATTGTTTATAACCAAAGGTTTTTATTGAATAGCGGAATAGAAAATATTATACAAAAAGTGTATGTATCTCACACGTACACAACCACACTAGGCCCCAATTACTATTTTTTGTACCCCCAAAGGCAGGATGAGGAGAAGGAGGAGTATGGAACAGGCAGCACCCTCAAATCTTCAGAAGTATGAGATGAACCCCAAAAATTGGAAAGGTGTATCTCACACGTACCAACACAGACTATCCCGCAATTTAATTGTTTATACCCAAAGGTTTTTATTGAATAGCGGAATAGAAAATATTATGAAAAAAATGTATGTATCTCACACGTACACAACCACACTAGGCCCCAATTACTATTTTTTGTATCCCCAAAGGCAGGATGAGGAGTAGGAGGAGTACGGAACAGGCAGCACCCTCAAATCTTCAGAAGTATGAGATGAACCCCAAAAATTGGAAAGGTGTATCTCACACGTACCAACACAGACTATCCCGCAATTTAATTGTTTATACCCAAAGGTTTTTATTGAATAGCGGAATAGAAAATATTATCAAAAAAAGTGTATGTATCTCACACGTACACAACCACACTAGGCCCCAATTACTATTTTTTGTACCCCTAAAGGCAGGATGAGGAGTAGGAGGAGTACGGAACAGGCAGCACCCTCAAATCTTCAGAAGTATGAGATGAACCCCAAAAATTGGAAAGGTGTATCTCACACGTACCAACACAGACTATCCAGCAATTTAATTGTTTATACCCAAAGGTTTTTATTGAATAGCGGAATAGAAAATATTATCAAAAAAAGTGTATGTATCTCACACGTACACAACCGCACTAGGCCCCAATTACTATTTTTTGTACCCCCAAAGGCAGGATGAGGAGTAGGAGGAGTATGGAACAGGCAGCACCCTCAAATCTTCAGAAGTATGAGATGAACCCCAAAAATTGGAAAGGTGTATCTCACACGTACCAACACAGACTATCCCGCAATTTAATTGTTTATACCCAAAGGTTTTTATTGAATAGCGGAATAGAAAATATTATCAAAAAAAGTGTATGTATCTCACACGTACACAACCAAACTAGGCCCCAATTACTATTTTTTGTACCCCTAAAGGCAGGATGAGGAGTAGGAGGAGTACGGAACAGGCAGCACCCTCACATCTTCAGAAGTATGACATGAACCCCAAAAATTGGAAAGGTGTATCTCACACGTACCAACACAGACTATCCCGCAATTTAATTGTTTATACCCAAAGGTTTTTATTGAATAGCGGAATAGAAAATATTATCAAAAAAAGTGTATGTATCTCACACGTACACAACCACACTAGGCCCCAATTACTATTTTTGTACCCCCAAAGGCAGGGTGAGGAGTAGGAGGAGTATGGAACAGGCAGCACCCTCAAATCTTCAGAAGTATGAGATGAACCCCAAAAATTGGAAACTTGTATCTCACACGTACCAACACATACTATCCCGCAATTTTATTGTTTATAACTAGGGTTGAGCGGACACCTAGATGTCCGTGTTCGACGGGTTCGGCTGAACTTTAAAAAAAAGTCCGGGTCCGTGTCCCGGACTTTTACCGAACTTTTCCCGGACACCGAACCCCATTGAAGTCAATGGGGACCCGAACTTTAAGGCACTAAAATGGCTCTAAAACACCAAAGGAAAGGGCTAGAGTGCTGCAAATGGCAGCAAAACGTAATTAAGAGCATTTCAAGTGCTCTGCAAACAAATGTGGATAGGGAAATAACTTAAAACAACAAAAAAAAACAGAAAAATAAAACAATGTTCTTCTTCATCTCTGAAGGACGAGGCCCATATGGAGTAGGAGGGAGGTTGAGGTGGTGGTGGATGTGGCGGTGACATAGGCGTGCGCACAGGGTGTGCTGGGTGTGCCTGGGCACACCCTAATCACCTAGGGCACATAGCATTGCCAGTGAGGAGATGGGAAAGATCTCCCTGGGACCTGCTCTGCTCTATTTCTCCTTGCCTACAGGTACATGGCCCCGATACATTACTCTCCCTGCTGGCAAACACATGCATGTGTATTTCAACTTTGGGGTGCACACCTTAATGCAATAGGCTGCGCACACCTATGGGCGGTGTAGGTGGAAGCGGCGGTGGAGGAGGACCAGGGCCGGATTAACAGCATCATGGGCTTGGTGCTGAGGATTTTGAAGGGCCTTAGGGCCGTGCCTTGCCATGCACCCAGAGGAGGAAGGGTGCAGCCATGCATGCCTAATTCAACATGGGATGCTGTCTCTGAAGCCCATAAACACATCCATGCATCGCCAACTGTCCCTCCTTGTCCGGCCTTCACGCTGTGTGGGGAGGTTCTGAGGGTGCTGCCTGGGGAAGCGAGCATAGAAGCCAGACTTCTGTGTTTACAAGTGACAGAAGAGCGGTAACAGTGAATATGGCCAACCCGGGGCCTATATAAAAGGTAGGGGCCTGGAGCTGCAGCTCCAATAGACCCTACATTAATCTGGCCCTGAGGAGGAGGACGAGGTAGCCAACACTGCTTCTTTTCACAAATTTTAAATGAGGGTACACCCCAAAAGAGTGAGAAAGAGCAAAAATGGAACAATGGGTGGGTAAGGTCGGTATCCATTGCTATTCTGCATAAGGTACGGAAAAGTCCCGTGGGATCCATGCCTGGTTCATTTTAATGAACGTGAGCTTGTCCACATTGTCTCTGGACAGGCGGCTGCGCTTGTCTGTTATAACGCCCCCAGCCGTGCTAAATACCCGTTCAGATAATACACTGGCTGCAGGGCACGCCAGCACCTCCAAGGCGTAAAGGGCAAGCTCAGGCCATGTGCCCAATTTGGAGACCCAGAAGTTGAAGGGGGCAGACCCGTCATTCACTACATGTAGGCGTGTGCACACATACTGCTCCACCATGTTGGTAAAATGCTGCCTCCTGCTAAGACGTTCCATCTGAGCTGCTGGTGCTGCTGTTTGTTGTGGCGTGCTGACAAAGCTTTTCCACATTTCGGCCATGCTAACCCTGCCTTCTGAGGTGCTGGCGGTGCCCTGGTTGCGTTGGCGACCTCCTCCTCCTCCTCCTCTGCCTTGTGCTTCCACTGTGGCCCCGCTGTCAGATGGGAATGCCAGCAGCATGGCGTCTACCAGCGTGCGCTTGTACTCGCGCATCTTGCGATCGCGCTCCAGTGAGTGAATTAAGGACGGTACGTTGTCCTTGTAACGGGGATCCAGCAGCGTGGCCACCCAGTAATCAGCACAAGTTAGAATGTGGGCAACTCGGCGGTCGTTGTGGAGACACTGCAGCATGTAATCGCTCATGTGTGCCAGGCTGCCCAGAGGCAACGAAAGGCTGTCCTCTGTGGGAGGTGTATGGTCCGTGTCCTCTGTATCCCCCCAGCCACGCACCAGTGATGGCCATGAGCTGGCCTGGGTGCCACCCTGCTGTGAACATGGTTCCATCTCCTCCTCCAGCTCCTCCTCCTCCTCATCCTCCTCATCCTCCAGAACTGTGCCCCTGCTGGACAATTGCGTCCCTGGCGTTTGCGTGTGCAGGAACCCACCCTCGGAGCCCCTTGCGAATGACTGCCCTGAAAGCCTTGGAAATGTTACCTCTTCATCCTCCTCCTCCTCCTCATCCTGTGCCACATCCTCTTCCATCATCGCCCGAATTGTTTTTTCAAGGAGGCATAGAAGTGGGATAGTTAAGCTGAGAACGGCGTCATTGCCACTGGCCATGTTGGTGGAGTACTCAAAACAGCGCAACAAGGCACACAGGTCTCGCATGGAGGCCCAGTTATTGGTGGTGAAGTGGTGCTGTTCCGCAGAGCGACTCACGCGTGCGTGCTGCAGCTGAAACTCCACTATGGCCTGCTGCTGCTCGCACAGTCTTTCCAGCATGTGCAAGGTGGAGTTCCACCTTGTGGGCACGTCACATATGAGGCGGTGAGCGGGAAGGCCGAAGTTACGCTGCAGCGCTGCCAGGCGAGCAGCAGCAGGGTGAGAACGCCGAAAGTGCGCACAAACGGCCCGCACTTTCTGCAGCAGCTCTGACATATCGGGGTAGTTTTTAAGGAACCTCTGCACCACCAAATTCAGCACATGCGCCAGGCAAGGGATGTGCGTCAAACCGGCTAGGCCCAGAGCTGCTATGAGATTTCGCCCGTTATCGCACACCACCAGGCCGGGCTTGAGGCTCGCTGGCAGCAACCACTCATTTGTCTGCTGTTCCATGCTCCTCCACAACTCCTGCGCGGTGTGTGGTTTGTCCCCCAAACAGGCAAGTTGTAAAACTGCCTGCTGTCGTTTACCCCTGGCCGTGCTGAAGTTGGTGGTGAAGGTGTTACGCTGTCCGGATGAGGAGGCGGTAGAGGATGAGGAAGCGGAGTAGGAGGAGTTAGGAACAGGAGGCAAACTGAAGCGCCCTGCAATCCTCGGTGGTGGAAGGACATGCGCCAAATTGCTATCCGCCTCAGGCCCATCCGCCACTGCATTTACCCAGTGTGCCGTTAGGGAGATATAACGCCCCTGACCGTGCTTACTGGTCCACGTATCCGTAGTTAGGTGGACCTTGGCACAGATGGCGTTGCGCAGTGCACACCTGATTTTTTCCCCCACTTGGTTGTGCAGGGAAGGGATGGCTTGCCTGGAAAAGTAGTGGCGGCTGGGCACGACGTACTGTGGGACAGCCACCGACATAAGGTTTTTAAAACTGTGCGTCTCCACCAGACGGAATGACAGCATTTCAAAGGCCAATAATTTTGAAATGCTGGCATTCAGGGCCAGGGATCGCGGGTGGGTAGGGGGGTACTTCCTCTTCCTCTCAAGTGTTTGGGAGATGGAAAGCTGAACGCTTCCACGGGACATTGTGGAGATGGTTGTTGGTGACCCAGGTGGTGGTGTTGCTGACAGATCGTCTGTTTGCGGGGTGGCAGGTGCCGGTATCACTACAGATGTGGCTGGAGCGGCCGAGACTGCAGCAGAAGAGGAAGCAGGATGAGCCAGAGACGTTTCTTGGTTTTGAAGGTGTGTACTCCACTGCAGCTCGTGCTTTGCACTTAGATGCCTGATCATGCAGGTTGTGCTCAGGTTGAGAAGGTTCATGCCTCGCTTCAAGCTCTGATTGCACAGGGTGCAAACCACTCGTGTCCTGTCATCAGCACATTTTCTAAAGAACTTCCACGCTAGAGAACTCCTTTGAGCTGACTTTGGTGCGCTCGTTCCCTTGCTGCGTTGGGCAGTAGCGGGCGTAGTGTCTAGGGCACGGCCGCTCCGCTTCTGCACCCTGCTCCCTCTTCTGCTGTGCTGGTGGCTCTGTGCGACCACCGCCTCTTCCTCCAAACTACTCAGTTCACCTGCATGACGTTCATTCCATGTGGGGTCGAGGACCTCATCGTCCTCCACATCATCTTCCACCCAGTCTTCACCCCTGCCCTCCTTGTCGGTCTCCACAATGCTGAACGCCGCAGCAGTTGGCACCTGCGTTTCGTCATCATCGGAGACGTGCTGCGATGATCCTTGCATGTACTCATCTTGAGGAATAAGTGGTTGGGCATCGCTGCACTCAATCTCTTCCACTTCTGGGGCAGGGCTAGGTGGATGGCCCTGGGAAACCCTGCTGACAGAGTCCTCAAAAAGAATAAGAGACTGCTGTATGGCTTGGGGCTCAGACTGCTGGCCTGATTTGCAAGGGGGTGAGGTGAAAGACGGTTGGACATTGGCTGCAGGTGCCAACTCTGACCTTTCTGCAGTAGACTGGGTGGGAGACAATGTGAAGGAACTGGAGGCACTGTCAGCAGCAAACCAATCTACTATCGCCTCAACTTGTTCTGGCCTCATCACTTCTAGGGGCGTTTGATGCCCTACCAAATACTGATGCAGGTTCTGTCGCCTACTCACACTTGAGGAAGGTGTTTCACTTGTGCGTGTAGCTGGCACAGATCGACCATGTCCTCTCCTTGCAACAGGAGCTCTACCAGCAGCACCACGACCCAGGCCACGGCCCTTATTTGACGGTCTCCTCATATTTCTGTAATTTAAGATCTTGCCCTAGAAAGGTTTTTATTGAATAGCGGAATAGAAAATATGATCCAAAAAAAGTGTATGTATATCACACGTACACAACCACACTAGGCCCCAATTACTATTGTTTGTACCCCTAAAAGGCTAGATGAGGAGTAGGGGGAGTATGGAACAGGCAGCACCCTCAAACCTTCAGAAGTATGAGATGAACCCCAACAACTTGGAAAGGTGGATCTCTCTCACACGTACCGACACAGACTATCCCGCAATTCAATTGATCCTCAAAGGTTTTTATTGAATAGCGGAATAGGAAATATGATCAAAAAAAGTGTATGTATCTCGCACGTACACAACCACACTAGGCCCCAATTACTATTGTTTGTACCCCTAAAAGGCTAGATGAGGAGTAGGGGGAGTATGGAACAGGCAGCACCCTCAAACCTTCAGAAGTATGAGATGAACCCCAACAACTTGGAAAGGTGGATCTCTCTCACACGTACCAACACAGACTATCCCCCAATTTAACTGATCCCCAAAGGTTTTTGATTAAATAGCGGAATAGAAAATATGATCCCAAAAAAGTGTATGTATATCACACGTACACAACCACACTAGGCCCCAATTACTATTGTTTGTACCCCTAAAAGGCTAGGAGTAGGGGGAGTATGGAACAGGCAGCACCCTCAAACCTTCAGAAGTATGAGATGAACCCCAACAACTTGGAAAGGTGGATCTCTCTCACACGTACCAACACAGACTATCCCCCAATTTAACTGATCCCCAGAGGTTTTTGATTAAATAGCGGAATAGAAAATATGATCCCAAAAAAGTGTATGTATATCACACGTACACAACCACACTAGGCCCCAATTACTATTGTTTGTACCCCTAAAAGGCTAGGAGTAGGGGGAGTATGGAACAGGCAGCACCCTCAAACCTTCAGAAGTATGAGATGAACCCCAACAACTTGGAAAGGTGGATCTCTCTCACACGTACCAACACAGACTATCCCCCAATTTAACTGATCCCCAGAGGTTTTTGATTAAATAGCGGAATAGAAAATATGATCCCAAAAAAGTGTATGTATATCACACGTACACAACCACACTAGGCCCCAATTACTATTGTTTGTACCCCTAAAAGGCTAGGAGTAGGGGGAGTATGGAACAGGCAGCACCCTCAAACCTTCAGAAGTATGAGATGAACCCCAACAACTTGGAAAGGTGGATCTCTCTCACACGTACCAACACAGACTATCCCCCAATTTAACTGATCCCCAGAGGTTTTTGATTAAATAGCGGAATAGAAAATATGATCCCAAAAAAGTGTATGTATATCACACGTACACAACCACACTAGGCCCCAATTACTATTGTTTGTACCCCTAAAAGGCTAGGAGTAGGGGGAGTATGGAACAGGCAGCACCCTCAAACCTTCAGAAGTATGAGATGAACCCCAACAACTTGGAAAGGTGGATCTCTCTCACACGTACCAACACAGACTATCCCCCAATTTAACTGATCCCCAAAGGTTTTTGATTAAATAGCGGAATAGAAAATATGATCCCAAAAAAGTGTATGTATATCACACGTACACAACCACACTAGGCCCCAATTACTATTGTTTGTACCCCTAAAAGGCTAGGAGTAGGGGGAGTATGGAACAGGCAGCACCCTCAAACCTTCAGAAGTATGAGATGAACCCCAACAACTTGGAAAGGTGGATCTCTCTCACACGTACCAACACAGACTATCCCCCAATTTAACTGATCCCCAAAGGTTTTTGATTAAATAGCGGAATAGAAAATATGATCCCAAAAAAGTGTATGTATATCACACGTACACAACCACACTAGGCCCCAATTACTATTGTTTGTACCCCTAAAAGGCTAGGAGTAGGGGGAGTATGGAACAGGCAGCACCCTCAAACCTTCAGAAGTATGAGATGAACCCCAACAACTTGGAAAGGTGGATCTCTCTCACACGTACCAACACAGACTATCCCCCAATTTAACTGATCCCCAAAGGTTTTTGATTAAATAGCGGAATAGAAAATATGATCCCAAAAAAGTGTATGTATATCACACGTACACAACCACACTAGGCCCCAATTACTATTGTTTGTACCCCTAAAAGGCTAGGAGTAGGGGGAGTATGGAACAGGCAGCACCCTCAAACCTTCAGAAGTATGAGATGAACCCCAACAACTTGGAAAGGTGGATCTCTCTCACACGTACCAACACAGACTATCCCCCAATTTAACTGATCCCCAAAGGTTTTTGATTAAATAGCGGAATAGAAAATATGATCCCAAAAAAGTGTATGTATATCACACGTACACAACCACACTAGGCCCCAATTACTATTGTTTGTACCCCTAAAAGGCTAGATGAGGAGTAGGGGGAGTATGGAACAGGCAGCACCCTCAAACCTTCAGTATGAGATTGTGTTCACTGTACCCCACAAAGATTGAGTTCACTGCACCCCACAATGATTGTGTTCACTGCACCCCACAAAGATTGTGTTCACTGCACCTCACAAAGATTGTGTTCACTGTACCCCCCAAAGATTGTGTTCACTGCACCCCACAAAGATTCTGTTCACTGTACCCCACAAAGATTGTGTTCACTGCACCCCAAAAAGATTGTGTTCACTGCACCCCAAAAAGGATGTTGTTCACTGCACCCCAAAAAGGATGTTGTTCACTCCACCCCAAAAAGATTGTGTTCACTGCACCCCACAAAGATTGTGTTCACTGCACCCCAAAAAGATTGTGTTCACTGCACCCCAAAAATGATTTTGTTCACTGCACCCCAAAAAGGATTTTGTTCACTGCACCCCAAAAAGGATGTTGTTCACTCCACCCCAAAAAGATTGTGTTCACTGCACCCCAAAAAGATTGTGTTCACTGCACCCCACAAAGGATTTTGTTCACTGCACCCCAAAAAGATTGTGTTCACTGCACCCCAAAAAGGATGTTGTTCACTGCACCCCAAAAAGGATTTTGTTCACTGCACCCCAAAAAGATTGTGTTCACTGCACCCCACAAAGGATTTTGTTCACTGCACCCCACAAAGATTGTGTTCACTGCACACCAAAAAGGATTGTGTTCACTGCACCCCAAAAAGATTTTGTTCACTGCACCCCAAAAAGATTGTGTTCACTGCAGCCCAAAAAGATTGTGTTCACTGCAGCCCAAAAAGATTGTGTTCACTGCAGCCCAAAAAGATTGTGTTCACTGCAGCCCAAAAAGATTGTGTTCACTGCAGCTCACACACAGAAAAATGGATGTGGATCACTGACACCTGCCTATCTCCAATCCCACACCACACAGCAATATCGATTGTAGTTTGTAGAACACAGTTTCCCTAAAATTCAGCAGACTCTGTCCCTAACAGGATTGAGAAGAGATCGTAGATCAGGATTGAGTGCAGATTCACCCCACCCCCCACACAGCAATATCGATTGTAGTTTGTAGAACACAGTTTCCCTAAAATTCAGCAGACTCTGTCCCTAACAGGATTGAGAAGAGATCGTAGATCAGGATTGAGTGCAGATTCACCCCACCCCCCACACAGCAATATCGATTGTAGTTTGTAGAACACAGTTTCCCTAAAATTCAGCAGACTCTGTCCCTAACAGGATTGAGAAGAGATCGTAGATCAGGATTGAGTGCAGATTCACCCCACCCCCCACACAGCAATATCGATTGTAGTTTGTAGAAGACACTGACCCTATATAATTCAGCAGACTCTATCCCTAAAATGCCTACAACTCGCCCTGCCTAAACACTCCGACCTGTCCCTCAATTCTATCCGGACACAAATGGTTTTTTCCTGCCTATCTTTCCCTAATCAGCAGCCAGCACGTTGATGTGTGCTCTGTCCCTGAATCTAAGCAGCATAATGACGCCGCTGCGGCTGCCTCGAACTTATAAAGACTTGGTCACATGCTTCAGACGGCCAATCACAGCTACTGAGACATTTGCAGGCATGGCTGGGATGGCTTAAGGCACACCAGTTAAACGATTGTTGATTGGCTGTTGAAAGCCCGCCATGAAAAGAGCGCCAAAGCATGCAAAACCCGGAAATAAAACGACCGAACACGGATTTTTACCCGAACATACAGTAAAGTGTCCGTGTCCGTGTTCGGGTACAAAAAATCCAATTATTCGGTACGAACACGAATAATACAGTCCGTGTTCGCTCAACACTATTTATAACCAAAGGTTTTTATTGAATAGCGGAATAGAAAATATTATACAAAAAGTGTATGTATCTCACACGTACACAACCACACTAGGCCCCAATTACTATTTTTTGTACCCCCAAAGGCAGGATGAGGAGAAGGAGGAGTATGGAACAGGCAGCACCCTCAAATCTTCAGAAGTATGAGATGAACCCCAAAAATTTGAAAGGTGTATCTCACACGTACCAACACAGACTATCCCGCAATTTAATTGTTTATACCCAAAGGTTTTTATTGAATAGCGGAATAGAAAATATTATGAAAAAAATGTATGTATCTCACACGTACACAACCACACTAGGCCCCAATTACTATTTTTTGTATCCCCAAAGGCAGGATGAGGAGTAGGAGGAGTACGGAACAGGCAGCACCCTCAAATCTTCAGAAGTATGAGATGAACCCCAAAAATTGGAAAGATGTATCTCACACGTACCAACACAGACTATCCCGCAATTTAATTGTTTATACCCAAAGGTTTTTATTGAATAGCGGAATAGAAAATATTATCAAAAAAAGTGTATGTATCTCACACGTACACAACCACACTAGGCCCCAATTACTATTTTTTGTACCCCCAAAGGCAGGATGAGGAGTAGGAGGAGTATGGAACAGGCAGCACCCTCAAATCTTCAGAAGTATGAGATGAACCCCAAAAATTGGAAAGGTGTATCTCACACGTACCAACACAGACTATCCCGCAATTTAATTGTTTATACCCAAAGGTTTTTATTGAATAGCGGAATAGAAAATATTATCAAAAAAAGTGTATGTATCTCACACGTACACATCCAAACTAGGCCCCAATTACTATTTTTTGTACCTCTAAAGGCAGGATGAGGAGTAGGAGGAGTACGGAACAGGCAGCACCCTCACATCTTCAGAAGTATGAGATGAACCCCAAAAATTGGAAAGGTGTATCTCACACGTACCAACACAGACTATCCCGCAATTTAATTGTTTATACCCAAAGGTTTTTATTGAATAGCGGAATAGAAAATATTATCAAAAAAAGTTTATGTATCTCACACGTACACAACCACACTAGGCCCCAATTACTATTTTTTGTACCCCCAAAGGCAGGATGAGGAGTAGGAGGAGTACGGAACAGGCAGCACCCTCAAATCTTCAGAAGTATGAGATGAATCCCAAAAATTGGAAAGGTGTATCTCACACGTACCAACACAGACTATCCCGCAATTTAATTGGTTATACCCAAAGGTTTTTATTGAATAGCGGAATAGAAAATATTATCAAAAAAAGTGTATGTATCTCACACGTACACAACCACACTAGGCCCCAATTACTATTTTTTGTACCTCTAAAGGCAGGATGAGGAGTAGGAGGAGTACGGAACAGGCAGCACCCTCACATCTTCAGAAGTATGAGATGAACCCCAAAAATTGGAAAGGTGTATCTCACACGTACCAACACAGACTATCCCGCAATTTAATTGTTTATACCCAAAGGTTTTTATTGAATAGCGGAATAGAAAATATTATCAAAAAAAGTTTATGTATCTCACACGTACACAACCACACTAGGCCCCAATTACTATTTTTTGTACCCCCAAAGGCAGGATGAGGAGTAGGAGGAGTACGGAACAGGCAGCACCCTCAAACCTTCAGAAGTATGAGATGAATCCCAAAAATTGGAAAGGTGTATCTCACACGTACCAACACAGACTATCCCGCAATTTAATTGGTTATACCCAAAGGTTTTTATTGAATAGCGGAATAGAAAATATTATCAAAAAAAGTGTATGTATCTCACACGTACACAACCGCACTAGGCCCCAATTACTATTTTTTGTACCCCCAAAGGCAGGATGAGGAGTAGGAGGAGTATGGAACAGGCAGCACCCTCAAATCTTCAGAAGTATGAGATGAACCCCAAAAATTGGAAAGGTGTATCTCACACGTACCAACACAGACTATCCCGCAATTTAATTGTTTATACCCAAAGGTTTTTATTGAATAGCGGAATAGAAAATATTATCAAAAAAAGTGTATGTATCTCACACGTACACAACCACACTAGGCCCCAATTACTATTTTTTGTACCCCCAAAGGCAGGATGAGGAGTAGGAGGAGTACGGAACAGGCAGCACCCTCAATTCTTCAGAAGTATGAGATGAACCCCAAAAATTGGAAAGGTGTATCTCACACGTACCAACACAGACTATCCCGCAATTTAATTGTTTATACCCAAAGGTTTTTATTGAATAGCGGAATAGAAAATATTATCAAAAAAAGTGTATGTATCTCACACGTACACAACCACACTAGGCCCCAATTACTATTTTTTGTACCCCCAAAGGCAGGATGAGGAGTAGGAGGAGTACGGAACAGGCAGCACCCTCAAATCTTCAGAAGTATGAGATGAACCCCAAAAATTGGAAAGGTGTATCTCACACGTACCAACACAGACTATCCTGCAATTTAATTGTTTATACCCAAAGGTTTTTATTGAATAGCGGAATAGAAAATATTATCAAAAAAGTGTATGTATCTCACACGTACACAACCACACTAGGCCCCAATTACAATTTTTTGTACCCCTAAAGGCAGGATGAGTAGTAGGAGGAGTACGGAACAGGCAGCACCCTCAAATCTTCAGAAGTATGAGATGAACCCCAAAAATTGGAAAGGTGTATCTCACACGTACCAACACAGACTATCCCGCAATTTAATTGTTTATACCCAAAAGTTTTTATTGAATAGCGGAATAGAAAAAATTATCAAAAAAGGTGTATGTATCTCCCACGTACACAACCACACTAGGCCCCAATTACTATTTTTTGTACCCCTAAAGGCAGGATGAGGAGTAGGAGGAGTACGGAACAGGCAGTACCCTCAAATCTTCAGAAGTATGAGATGAACCCCAAAAATTGGAAAGGTGTATCTCACACGTACCAACACAGACTATCCCGCAATTTAATTGTTTATACCCAAAGGTTTTTATTGAATAGCGGAATAGAAAATATTATCAAAAAAAGTGTATGTATCTCACACGTACACAACCGCACTAGGCCCCAATTACTATTTTTTGTACCCCCAAAGGCAGGATGAGGAGTAGGAGGAGTATGGAACAGGCAGCACCCTCAAATCTTCAGAAGTATGAGATGAACCCCAAAAATTGGAAAGATGTATCTCACACGTACCAACACAGACTATCCCGCAATTTAATTGTTTATACCCAAAGGTTTTTATTGAATAGCGGAATAGAAAATATTATCAAAAAAAGTGTATGTATCTCACACGTACACAACCACACTAGGCCCCAATTACTATTTTTTGTACCCCCAAAGGCAGGATGAGGAGTAGGAGGAGTATGGAACAGGCAGCACCCTCAAATCTTCAGAAGTATGAGATGAACCCCAAAAATTGGAAAGGTGTATCTCACACGTACCAACACAGACTATCCCGCAATTTAATTGTTTATACCCAAAGGTTTTTATTGAATAGCGGAATAGAAAATATTATCAAAAAAAGTGTATGTATCTCACACGTACACATCCAAACTAGGCCCCAATTACTATTTTTTGTACCTCTAAAGGCAGGATGAGGAGTAGGAGGAGTACGGAACAGGCAGCACCCTCACATCTTCAGAAGTATGAGATGAACCCCAAAAATTGGAAAGGTGTATCTCACACGTACCAACACAGACTATCCCGCAATTTAATTGTTTATACCCAAAGGTTTTTATTGAATAGCGGAATAGAAAATATTATCAAAAAAAGTTTATGTATCTCACACGTACACAACCACACTAGGCCCCAATTACTATTTTTTGTACCCCCAAAGGCAGGATGAGGAGTAGGAGGAGTACGGAACAGGCAGCACCCTCAAATCTTCAGAAGTATGAGATGAATCCCAAAAATTGGAAAGGTGTATCTCACACGTACCAACACAGACTATCCCGCAATTTAATTGGTTATACCCAAAGGTTTTTATTGAATAGCGGAATAGAAAATATTATCAAAAAAAGTGTATGTATCTCACACGTACACAACCACACTAGGCCCCAATTACTATTTTTGTACCCCCAAAGGCAGGGTGAGGAGTAGGAGGAGTACGGAACAGGCAGCACCCTCAAATCTACAGAAGTATGAGATGAACCCCAAAAATTGGAAAGGTGTATCTCACACGTACCAACACATACTATCCCGCAATTTAATTGTTTATAACCAAAGGTTTTTATTGAATAGCGGAATAGAAAATATTATACAAAAAGTGTATGTATCTCACACGTACACAACCACACTAGGCCCCAATTACTATTTTTTGTACCCCCAAAGGCAGGATGAGGAGAAGGAGGAGTATGGAACAGGCAGCACCCTCAAATCTTCAGAAGTATGAGATGAACCCCAAAAATTGGAAAGGTGTATCTCACACGTACCAACACAGACTATCCCGCAATTTAATTGTTTATACCCAAAGGTTTTTATTGAATAGCGGAATAGAAAATATTATCGAAAAAAGTGTATGTATCTCACACGTACACAACCACACTAGGCCCCAATTACTATTTTTTGTACCCCCAAAGGCAGGATGAGGAGTAGGAGGAGTACGGAACAGGCAGCACCCTCAAATCTTCAGAAGTATGAGATGAACCCCAAAAATTGGAAAGGTGTATCTCACACATACCAACACAGACTATCCCGCAATTTAATTGTTAATACCCAAAGGTTTTTATTGAATAGCGGAATAGAAAATATTATCGGAAAAAGTGTATGTATCTCACACCTACACAACCACACTAGGCCCCAATTACTATTTTTTGTACCCCCAAAGGCAGGATGAGGAGTAGGAGGAGTACGGAACAGGCAGCACCCTCAAATCTTCAGAAGTATGAGATGAACCCCAAAAATTGGAAAGGTGTATCTCACACGTACCAACACAGACTATCCCGCAATTTAATTGTTTATACCCAAAGGTTTTTATTGAAGAGCGGAATAGAAAATATTATCAAAAAAAGTGTATGTATCTCACACGTACACAACCACACTAGGCCCCAATTACTATTTTTTGTACCCCTAAAGGCAGGATGAGGAGTAGGAGGAGTACGGAACAGGCAGCACCCTCAAATCTTCAGAAGTATGAGATGAACCTCAAAAATTGGAAAGGTGTATCTCACACGTACCAACACAGACTATCCCGCAATTTAATTGTTTATACCCAAAGGTTTTTATTGAATAGCGGAATAGAAAATATTATCAAAAAAAGTGTATGTATCTCACACGTACATAACCACACTAGGCCCCAATTACTATTTTTTGTACCCCCAAAGGCAGGATGAGGAGTAGGAGTATGGAACAGGCAGCACCCTCAAATCTTCAGAAGTATGAGATGAACCCCAAAAATTGGAAAGGTGTATCTCACACGTACCAACACAGACTATCCCGCAATTTAATTGTTTATACCCAAAGGTTTTTATTGAAGAGCGGAATAGAAAATATTATCAAAAAAAGTGTATGTATCTCACACGTACACAACCACACTAGGCCCCAATTACTATTTTTTGTACCCCTAAAGGCAGGATGAGGAGTAGGAGGAGTACGGAACAGGCAGCACCCTCAAATCTTCAGAAGTATGAGATGAACCTCAAAAATTGGAAAGGTGTATCTCACACGTACCAACACAGACTATCCCGCAATTTAATTGTTTATACCCAAAGGTTTTTATTGAATAGCGGAATAGAAAATATTATCAAAAAAAGTGTATGTATCTCACACGTACATAACCACACTAGGCCCCAATTACTATTTTTTGTACCCCCAAAGGCAGGATGAGGAGTAGGAGTACGGACCAGGCAGCACCCTCAAATCTTCAGAAGTATGAGATGAACCCCAAAAATTGGAAAGGTGTATCTCACACGTACCAACACAGACTATCCCGCAATTTAATTGTTTATACCCAAAGGTTTTTATTGAGTAGCGGAATAGAAAATATTATCAAAAAAAGTGTATGTATCTCACACGTACACAACCACACTAGGCCCCAATTACTATTTTTTGTACCCCTAAAGGCAGGATGAGGAGTAGGAGGAGTACGGAACAGGCAGCACCCTCAAATCTTCAGAAGTATGAGATGAACCCCAAAAATTGGAAAGGTGTATCTCACACGTACCAACACAGACTATCCCGCAATTTAATTGTTTATACCCAAAGGTTTTTATTGAATAGCGGAATAGAAAATATTATCAAAAAAAGTGTATGTATCTCACACGTACACAACAACACTAGGCCCCAATTACTATTTTTTGTACCCCTAAAGGCAGGATGAGGAGTAGGAGGAGTACGGAACAGGCAGCACCCTCAAATCTTCAGAAGTATGAGATGAACCCCGAAAATTGGAAAGGTGTATCTCACACGTACCAACACAGACTATCCAGCAATTTAATTGTTTATACCCAAAGGTTTTTATTGAATAGCGGAATAGAAAATATTATCAAAAAAAGTGTATGTATCTCACACGTACACAACCGCACTAGGCCCCAATTACTATTTTTTGTACCCCCAAAGGCAGGATGAGGAGTAGGAGGAGTATGGAACAGGCAGCACCCTCAAATCTTCAGAAGTATGAGATGAACCCCAAAAATTGGAAAGGTGTATCTCACACGTACCAACACAGACTATCCCGCAATTTAATTGTTTATACCCAAAGGTTTTTATTGAATAGCGGAATAGAAAATATTATCAAAAAAAGTGTATGTATCTCACACGTACACAACCACACTAGGCCCCAATTACTATTTTTTGTACCCCCAAAGGCAGGATGAGGAGTAGGAGGAGTACGGAACAGGCAGCACCCTCAATTCTTCAGAAGTATGAGATGAACCCCAAAAATTGGAAAGGTGTATCTCACACGTACCAACACAGACTATCCCGCAATTTAATTGTTTATACCCAAAGGTTTTTATTGAATAGCGGAATAGAAAATATTATCAAAAAAAGTGTATGTATCTCACACGTACACAACCACACTAGGCCCCAATTACTATTTTTTGTACCCCCAAAGGCAGGATGAGGAGTAGGAGGAGTACGGAACAGGCAGCACCCTCAAATCTTCAGAAGTATGAGATGAACCCCGAAAATTGGAAAGGTGTATCTCACACGTACCAACACAGACTATCCAGCAATTTAATTGTTTATACCCAAAGGTTTTTATTGAATAGCGGAATAGAAAATATTATCAAAAAAAGTGTATGTATCTCACACGTACACAACCGCACTAGGCCCCAATTACTATTTTTTGTACCCCCAAAGGCAGGATGAGGAGTAGGAGGAGTATGGAACAGGCAGCACCCTCAAATCTTCAGAAGTATGAGATGAACCCCAAAAATTGGAAAGGTGTATCTCACACGTACCAACACAGACTATCCCGCAATTTAATTGTTTATACCCAAAGGTTTTTATTGAATAGCGGAATAGAAAATATTATCAAAAAAAGTGTATGTATCTCACACGTACACAACCACACTAGGCCCCAATTACTATTTTTTGTACCCCCAAAGGCAGGATGAGGAGTAGGAGGAGTACGGAACAGGCAGCACCCTCAATTCTTCAGAAGTATGAGATGAACCCCAAAAATTGGAAAGGTGTATCTCACACGTACCAACACAGACTATCCCGCAATTTAATTGTTTATACCCAAAGGTTTTTATTGAATAGCGGAATAGAAAATATTATCAAAAAAAGTGTATGTATCTCACACGTACACAACCACACTAGGCCCCAATTACTATTTTTTGTACCCCCAAAGGCAGGATGAGGAGTAGGAGGAGTACGGAACAGGCAGCACCCTCAAATCTTCAGAAGTATGAGATGAACCCCAAAAATTGGAAAGGTGTATCTCACACGTACCAACACAGACTATCCTGCAATTTAATTGTTTATACCCAAAGGTTTTTATTGAATAGCGGAATAGAAAATATTATCAAAAAAGTGTATGTATCTCACACGTACACAACCACACTAGGCCCCAATTACAATTTTTTGTACCCCTAAAGGCAGGATGAGTAGTAGGAGGAGTACGGAACAGGCAGCACCCTCAAATCTTCAGAAGTATGAGATGAACCCCAAAAATTGGAAAGGTGTATCTCACACGTACCAACACAGACTATCCCGCAATTTAATTGTTTATACCCAAAAGTTTTTATTGAATAGCGGAATAGAAAAAATTATCAAAAAAGGTGTATGTATCTCCCACGTACACAACCACACTAGGCCCCAATTACTATTTTTTGTACCCCTAAAGGCAGGATGAGGAGTAGGAGGAGTACGGAACAGGCAGTACCCTCAAATCTTCAGAAGTATGAGATGAACCCCAAAAATTGGAAAGGTGTATCTCACACGTACCAACACAGACTATCCCGCAATTTAATTGTTTATACCCAAAGGTTTTTATTGAATAGCGGAATAGAAAATATTATCAAAAAAAGTGTATGTATCTCACACGTACACAACCGCACTAGGCCCCAATTACTATTTTTTGTACCCCCAAAGGCAGGATGAGGAGTAGGAGGAGTATGGAACAGGCAGCACCCTCAAATCTTCAGAAGTATGAGATGAACCCCAAAAATTGGAAAGATGTATCTCACACGTACCAACACAGACTATCCCGCAATTTAATTGTTTATACCCAAAGGTTTTTATTGAATAGCGGAATAGAAAATATTATCAAAAAAAGTGTATGTATCTCACACGTACACAACCACACTAGGCCCCAATTACTATTTTTTGTACCCCCAAAGGCAGGATGAGGAGTAGGAGGAGTACGGAAAAGGCAGCACCCTCAAATCTTCAGAAGTATGAGATGAACCCCAAAAATTGGAAAGGTGTATCTCACACGTACCAACACAGACTATCCCGCAATTTAATTGGTTATACCCAAAGGTTTTTATTGAATAGCGGAATAGAAAATATTATCAAAAAAAGTGTATGTATCTCACACGTACACAACCACACTAGGCCCCAATTACAATTTTTTGTACCCCTAAAGGCAGGATGAGGAGTAGGAGGAGTACGGAACAGGCAGCACCCTCAAATCTTCAGAAGTATGAGATAAACCCCAAAAATTGGAAAGGTGTATCTCACACGTACCAACACATACTATCCCGCAATTTAATTGTTTATACCCAAAGGTTTTTATTGAATAGCGGAATAGAAAATATTATAAAAAAGTGTATGTATCTCACACGTACACAACCACACTAGGCCCCAATTACTATTTTTTGTACCCCCAAAGGCAGGATGAGGAGAAGGAGGAGTATGGAACAGGCAGCACCCTCAAATCTTCAGAAGTATGAGATGAACCCCAAAAATTGGAAAGGTGTATCTCACACGTACCAACACAGACTATCCCGCAATTTAATTGTTTATACCCAAAGGTTTTTATTGAATAGCGGAATAGAAAATATTATGAAAAAAATGTATGTATCTCACACGTACACAACCACACTAGGCCCCAATTACTATTTTTTGTATCCCCAAAGGCAGGATGAGGAGTAGGAGGAGTACGGAACAGGCAGCACCCTCAAATCTTCAGAAGTATGAGATGAACCCCAAAAATTGGAAAGGTGTATCTCACACGTACCAACACAGACTATCCCGCAATTTAATTGTTTATACCCAAAGGTTTTTATTGAATAGCGGAATAGAAAATATTATCGAAAAAAGTGTATGTATCTCACACGTACACAACCACACTAGGCCCCAATTACTATTTTTTGTACCCCCAAAGGCAGGATGAGGAGTAGGAGGAGTACGGAACAGGCAGCACCCTCAAATCTTCAGAAGTATGAGATGAACCCCAAAAATTGGAAAGGTGTATCTCACACGTACCAACACAGACTATCCCGCAATTTAATTGGTTATACCCAAAGGTTTTTATTGAATAGCGGAATAGAAAATATTATCAAAAAAAGTGTATGTATCTCACACGTACACAACCACACTAGGCCCCAATTACTATTTTTTGTACCCCTAAAGGCAGGATGAGGAGTAGGAGGAGTACGGAACAGGCAGCACCCTCAAATCTTCAGAAGTATGAGATGAACCCCAAAAATTGGAAAGGTGTATCTCACACGTACCAACACAGACTATCCCGCAATTTAATTGTTTATACCCAAAGGTTTTTATTGAATAGCGGAATATAAAATATTATCAAAAAAAGTGTATGTATCTCACACGTACACAACCACACTAGGCCCCAATTACTATTTTTTGTACCCCCAAAGGCAGGATGAGGAGTAGGAGGAGTACGGAACAGGCAGCACCCTCAAATCTTCAGAAGTATGAGATGAACCCCAAAAATTGGAAAGGTGTATCTCACACGTACCAACACAGACTATCCCGCAATTTAATTGTTTATACCCAAAGGTTTTTATTGAATAGCGGAATAGAAAATATTATCAAAAAAAGTGTATGTATCTCACACGTACACAACCACACTAGGCCCCAATTACTATTTTTTGTACCCCTAAAGGCAGGATGAGGAGTAGGAGGAGTACGGAACAGGCAGCACCCTCAAATCTTCAGAAGTATGAGATGAACCCCAAAAATTGGAAAGGTGTATCTCACACGTACCAACACAGACTATCCCGCAATTTAATTGTTTATACCCAAAGGTTTTTATTGAATAGCGGAATAGAAAATATTATCAAAAAAAGTGTATGTATCTCACACGTACATAACCACACTAGGCCCCAATTACTATTTTTTGTACCCCCAAAGGCAGGATGAGGAGTAGGAGTACGGACCAGGCAGCACCCTCAAATCTTCAGAAGTATGAGATGAACCCCAAAAATTGGAAAGGTGTATCTCACACGTACCAACTCAGACTATCCCGCAATTTAATTGTTTATACCCAAAGGTTTTTATTGAGTAGCGGAATAGAAAATATTATCAAAAAAAGTGTATGTATCTCACACGTACACAACCACACTAGGCCCCAATTACTATTTTTTGTACCCCTAAAGGCAGGATGAGGAGTAGGAGGAGTACGGAACAGGCAGCACCCTCAAATCTTCAGAAGTATGAGATGAACCCCAAAAATTGGAAAGGTGTATCTCACACGTACCAACACAGACTATCCAGCAATTTAATTGTTTATACCCAAAGGTTTTTATTGAATAGCGGAATAGAAAATATTATCAAAAAAAGTGTATGTATCTCACACGTACACAACCGCACTAGGCCCCAATTACTATTTTTTGTACCTCCAAAGGCAGGATGAGGAGTAGGAGGAGTATGGAACAGGCAGCACCCTCAAATCTTCAGAAGTATGAGATGAACCCCAAAAATTGGAAAGGTGTATCTCACACGTACCAACAGAGACTATCCCGCAATTTAATTGTTTATACCCAAAGGTTTTTATTGAATAGCGGAATAGAAAATATTATCAAAAAAAGTGTATGTATCTCACACGTACACAACCACACTAGGCCCCAATTACTATTTTTTGTACCCCTAAAGGCAGGATGAGGAGTAGGAGGAGTACGGAACAGGCAGCACCCTCACATCTTCAGAAGTATGAGATGAACCCCAAAAATTGGAAAGGTGTATCTCACACGTACCAACACAGACTATCCCGCAATTTAATTGTTTATACCCAAAGGTTTTTATTGAATAGCGGAATAGAAAATATTATCAAAAAAAGTTTATGTATCTCACACGTACACAACCACACTAGGCCCCAATTACTATTTTTTGTACCCCCAAAGGCAGAATGAGGAGTAGGAGGAGTACGGAACAGGCAGCACCCTCAAATCTTCAGAAGTATGAGATGAACCCCAAAAATTGGAAAGGTGTATCTCACACGTACCAACACAGACTATCCCGCAATTTAATTGGTTATACCCAAAGGTTTTTATTGAATAGCGGAATAGAAAATATTATCAAAAAAAGTGTATGTATCTCACACGTACACAACCACACTAGGCCCCAATTACTATTTTTGTACCCCCAAAGGCAGGGTGAGGAGTAGGAGGAGTACGGAACAGGCAGCACCCTCAAATCTTCAGAAGTATGAGATGAACCCCAAATATTGGAAAGGTGTATCTCACACGTACCAACACATACTATCCCGCAATTTAATTGTTTATAACCAAAGGTTTTTATTGAATAGCGGAATAGAAAATATTATACAAAAAGTGTATGTATCTCACACGTACACAACCACACTAGGCCCCAATTACTATTTTTTGTACCCCCAAAGGCAGGATGAGGAGAAGGAGGAGTATGGAACAGGCAGCACCCTCAAATCTTCAGAAGTATGAGATGAACCCCAAAAATTGGAAAGGTGTATCTCACACGTACCAACACAGACTATCCCGCAATTTAATTGTTTATACCCAAAGGTTTTTATTGAATAGCGGAATAGAAAATATTATGAAAAAAATGTATGTATCTCACACGTACACAACCACACTAGGCCCCAATTACTATTTTTTGTATCCCCAAAGGCAGGATGAGGAGTAGGAGGAGTACGGAACAGGCAGCACCCTCAAATCTTCAGAAGTATGAGATGAACCCCAAAAATTGGAAAGGTGTATCTCACACGTACCAACACAGACTATCCCGCAATTTAATTGTTTATACCCAAAGGTTTTTATTGAATAGCGGAATAGAAAATATTATCGAAAAAAGTGTATGTATCTCACACGTACACAACCACACTAGGCCCCAATTACTATTTTTTGTACCCCCAAAGGCAGGATGAGGAGTAGGAGGAGTACGGAACAGGCAGCACCCTCAAATCTTCAGAAGTATGAGATGAACCCCAAAAATTGGAAAGGTGTATCTCACACGTACCAACACAGACTATCCCGCAATTTAATTGGTTATACCCAAAGGTTTTTATTGAATAGCGGAATAGAAAATATTATCAAAAAAAGTGTATGTATCTCACACGTACACAACCACACTAGGCCCCAATTACTATTTTTTGTACCCCTAAAGGCAGGATGAGGAGTAGGAGGAGTACGGAACAGGCAGCACCCTCAAATCTTCAGAAGTATGAGATGAACCCCAAAAATTGGAAAGGTGTATCTCACACGTACCAACACAGACTATCCCGCAATTTAATTGTTTATACCCAAAGGTTTTTATTGAATAGCGGAATATAAAATATTATCAAAAAAAGTGTATGTATCTCACACGTACACAACCACACTAGGCCCCAATTACTATTTTTTGTACCCCCAAAGGCAGGATGAGGAGTAGGAGGAGTACGGAACAGGCAGCACCCTCAAATCTTCAGAAGTATGAGATGAACCCCAAAAATTGGAAAGGTGTATCTCACACGTACCAACACAGACTATCCCGCAATTTAATTGTTTATACCCAAAGGTTTTTATTGAATAGCGGAATAGAAAATATTATCAAAAAAAGTGTATGTATCTCACACGTACACAACCACACTAGGCCCCAATTACTATTTTTTGTACCCCTAAAGGCAGGATGAGGAGTAGGAGGAGTACGGAACAGGCAGCACCCTCAAATCTTCAGAAGTATGAGATGAACCCCAAAAATTGGAAAGGTGTATCTCACACGTACCAACACAGACTATCCCGCAATTTAATTGTTTATACCCAAAGGTTTTTATTGAATAGCGGAATAGAAAATATTATCAAAAAAAGTGTATGTATCTCACACGTACATAACCACACTAGGCCCCAATTACTATTTTTTGTACCCCCAAAGGCAGGATGAGGAGTAGGAGTACGGACCAGGCAGCACCCTCAAATCTTCAGAAGTATGAGATGAACCCCAAAAATTGGAAAGGTGTATCTCACACGTACCAACTCAGACTATCCCGCAATTTAATTGTTTATACCCAAAGGTTTTTATTGAGTAGCGGAATAGAAAATATTATCAAAAAAAGTGTATGTATCTCACACGTACACAACCACACTAGGCCCCAATTACTATTTTTTGTACCCCTAAAGGCAGGATGAGGAGTAGGAGGAGTACGGAACAGGCAGCACCCTCAAATCTTCAGAAGTATGAGATGAACCACAAAAATTGGAAAGGTGTATCTCACACGTACCAACACAGACTATCCAGCAATTTAATTGTTTATACCCAAAGGTTTTTATTGAATAGCGGAATAGAAAATATTATCAAAAAAAGTGTATGTATCTCACACGTACACAACCGCACTAGGCCCCAATTACTATTTTTTGTACCTCCAAAGGCAGGATGAGGAGTAGGAGGAGTATGGAACAGGCAGCACCCTCAAATCTTCAGAAGTATGAGATGAACCCCAAAAATTGGAAAGGTGTATCTCACACGTACCAACAGAGACTATCCCGCAATTTAATTGTTTATACCCAAAGGTTTTTATTGAATAGCGGAATAGAAAATATTATCAAAAAAAGTGTATGTATCTCACACGTACACAACCACACTAGGCCCCAATTACTATTTTTTGTACCCCTAAAGGCAGGATGAGGAGTAGGAGGAGTACGGAACAGGCAGCACCCTCACATCTTCAGAAGTATGAGATGAACCCCAAAAATTGGAAAGGTGTATCTCACACGTACCAACACAGACTATCCCGCAATTTAATTGTTTATACCCAAAGGTTTTTATTGAATAGCGGAATAGAAAATATTATCAAAAAAAGTTTATGTATCTCACACGTACACAACCACACTAGGCCCCAATTACTATTTTTTGTACCCCCAAAGGCAGGATGAGGAGTAGGAGGAGTACGGAACAGGCAGCACCCTCAAATCTTCAGAAGTATGAGATGAACCCCAAAAATTGGAAAGGTGTATCTCACACGTACCAACACAGACTATCCCGCAATTTAATTGGTTATACCCAAAGGTTTTTATTGAATAGCGGAATAGAAAATATTATCAAAAAAAGTGTATGTATCTCACACGTACACAACCACACTAGGCCCCAATTACTATTTTTGTACCCCCAAAGGCAGGGTGAGGAGTAGGAGGAGTACGGAACAGGCAGCACCCTCAAATCTTCAGAAGTATGAGATGAACCCCAAATATTGGAAAGGTGTATCTCACACGTACCAACACATACTATCCCGCAATTTAATTGTTTATAACCAAAGGTTTTTATTGAATAGCGGAATAGAAAATATTATACAAAAAGTGTATGTATCTCACACGTACACAACCACACTAGGCCCCAATTACTATTTTTTGTACCCCCAAAGGCAGGATGAGGAGAAGGAGGAGTATGGAACAGGCAGCACCCTCAAATCTTCAGAAGTATGAGATGAACCCCAAAAATTGGAAAGGTGTATCTCACACGTACCAACACAGACTATCCTGCAATTTAATTGTTTATACCCAAAGGTTTTTATTGAATAGCGGAATAGAAAATATTATGAAAAAAATGTATGTATCTCACACGTACACAACCACACTAGGCCCCAATTACTATTTTTTGTATCCCCAAAGGCAGGATGAGGAGTAGGAGGAGTACGGAACAGCCAGCACCCTCAAATCTTCAGAAGTATGAGATGAACCCCAAAAATTGGAAAGGTGTATCTCACACGTACCAACACAGACTATCCCGCAATTTAATTGTTTATACCCAAAGGTTTTTATTGAATAGCGGAATAGAAAATATTATCAAAATAAGTGTATGTATCTCACACGTACACAACCACACTAGGCCCCAATTACTATTTTTTGTACCCCTAAAGGCAGGATGAGGAGTAGGAGGAGTACGGAACAGGCAGCACCCTCAAATCTTCAGAAGTATGAGATGAACCCCAAAAATTGGAAAGGTGTATCTCACACGTACCAACACAGACTATCCAGCAATTTAATTGTTTATACCCAAAGGTTTTTATTGAATAGCGGAATAGAAAATATTATCAAAAAAAGTGTATGTATCTCACACGTACACAACCGCACTAGGCCCCAATTACTATTTTTTGTACTCCCAAAGGCAGGATGAGGAGTAGGAGGAGTATGGAACAGGCAGCACCCTCAAATCTTCAGAAGTATGAGATGAACCCCAAAAATTGGAAAGGTGTATCTCACACGTACCAACACAGACTATCCCGCAATTTAATTGTTTATACCCAAAGGTTTTTATTGAATAGCGGAATAGAAAATATTATCAAAAAAAGTTTATGTATCTCACACGTACACAACCACACTAGGCCCCAATTACTATTTTTTGTACCCCCAAAGGCAGGATGAGGAGTAGGAGGAGTACGGAACAGGCAGCACCCTCAAATCTTCAGAAGTATGAGATGAACCCCAAAAATTGGAAAGGTGTATCTCACACGTACCAACACAGACTATCCCGCAATTTAATTGGTTATACCCAAAGGTTTTTATTGAATAGCGGAATAGAAAATATTATCAAAAAAAGTGTATGTATCTCACACGTACACAACCACACTAGGCCCCAATTACTATTTTTGTACCCCCAAAGGCAGGGTGAGGAGTAGGAGGAGTACGGAACAGGCAGCACCCTCAAATCTTCAGAAGTATGAGATGAACCCCAAAAATTGGAAAGGTGTATCTCACACGTACCAACACATACTATCCCGCAATTTAATTGTTTATAACCAAAGGTTTTTATTGAATAGCGGAATAGAAAATATTATACAAAAAGTGTATGTATCTCACACGTACACAACCACACTAGGCCCCAATTACTATTTTTTGTACCCCCAAAGGCAGGATGAGGAGTAGGAGGAGTACGGAACAGGCAGCACCCTCAAATCTTCAGAAGTATGAGATGAACCCCAAAAATTGGAAAGGTGTATCTCACACGTACCAACACAGACTATCCCGCAATTTAATTGGTTATACCCAAAGGTTTTTATTGAATAGCGGAATAGAAAATATTATCAAAAAAAGTGTATGTATCTCACACGTACACAACCACACTAGGCCCCAATTACTATTTTTGTACCCCCAAAGGCAGGGTGAGGAGTAGGAGGAGTACGGAACAGGCAGCACCCTCAAATCTTCAGAAGTATGAGATGAACCCCAAATATTGGAAAGGTGTATCTCACACGTACCAACACATACTATCCCGCAATTTAATTGTTTATAACCAAAGGTTTTTATTGAATAGCGGAATAGAAAATATTATACAAAAAGTGTATGTATCTCACACGTACACAACCACACTAGGCCCCAATTACTATTTTTTGTACCCCCAAAGGCAGGATGAGGAGAAGGAGGAGTATGGAACAGGCAGCACCCTCAAATCTTCAGAAGTATGAGATGAACCCCAAAAATTGGAAAGGTGTATCTCACACGTACCAACACAGACTATCCTGCAATTTAATTGTTTATACCCAAAGGTTTTTATTGAATAGCGGAATAGAAAATATTATGAAAAAAATGTATGTATCTCACACGTACACAACCACACTAGGCCCCAATTACTATTTTTTGTATCCCCAAAGGCAGGATGAGGAGTAGGAGGAGTACGGAACAGCCAGCACCCTCAAATCTTCAGAAGTATGAGATGAACCCCAAAAATTGGAAAGGTGTATCTCACACGTACCAACACAGACTATCCCGCAATTTAATTGTTTATACCCAAAGGTTTTTATTGAATAGCGGAATAGAAAATATTATCAAAATAAGTGTATGTATCTCACACGTACACAACCGCACTAGGCCCCAATTACTATTTTTTGTACCTCCAAAGGCAGGATGAGGAGTAGGAGGAGTATGGAACAGGCAGCACCCTCAAATCTTCAGAAGTATGAGATGAACCCCAAAAATTGGAAAGGTGTATCTCACACGTACCAACAGAGACTATCCCGCAATTTAATTGTTTATACCCAAAGGTTTTTATTGAATAGCGGAATAGAAAATATTATCAAAAAAAGTGTATGTATCTCACACGTACACAACCACACTAGGCCCCAATTACTATTTTTTGTACCCCTAAAGGCAGGATGAGGAGTAGGAGGAGTACGGAACAGGCAGCACCCTCACATCTTCAGAAGTATGAGATGAACCCCAAAAATTGGAAAGGTGTATCTCACACGTACCAACACAGACTATCCCGCAATTTAATTGTTTATACCCAAAGGTTTTTATTGAATAGCGGAATAGAAAATATTATCAAAAAAAGTTTATGTATCTCACACGTACACAACCACACTAGGCCCCAATTACTATTTTTTGTACCCCCAAAGGCAGGATGAGGAGTAGGAGGAGTACGGAACAGGCAGCACCCTCAAATCTTCAGAAGTATGAGATGAACCCCAAAAATTGGAAAGGTGTATCTCACACGTACCAACACAGACTATCCTGCAATTTAATTGTTTATACCCAAAGGTTTTTATTGAATAGCGGAATAGAAAATATTATGAAAAAAATGTATGTATCTCACACGTACACAACCACACTAGGCCCCAATTACTATTTTTTGTATCCCCAAAGGCAGGATGAGGAGTAGGAGGAGTACGGAACAGCCAGCACCCTCAAATCTTCAGAAGTATGAGATGAACCCCAAAAATTGGAAAGGTGTATCTCACACGTACCAACACAGACTATCCCGCAATTTAATTGTTTATACCCAAAGGTTTTTATTGAATAGCGGAATAGAAAATATTATCAAAATAAGTGTATGTATCTCACACGTACACAACCACACTAGGCCCCAATTACTATTTTTTGTACCCCTAAAGGCAGGATGAGGAGTAGGAGGAGTACGGAACAGGCAGCACCCTCAAATCTTCAGAAGTATGAGATGAACCCCAAAAATTGGAAAGGTGTATCTCACACGTACCAACACAGACTATCCAGCAATTTAATTGTTTATACCCAAAGGTTTTTATTGAATAGCGGAATAGAAAATATTATCAAAAAAAGTGTATGTATCTCACACGTACACAACCGCACTAGGCCCCAATTACTATTTTTTGTACCCCCAAAGGCAGGATGAGGAGTAGGAGGAGTATGGAACAGGCAGCACCCTCAAATCTTCAGAAGTATGAGATGAACCCCAAAAATTGGAAAGGTGTATCTCACACGTACCAACACAGACTATCCCGCAATTTAATTGTTTATACCCAAAGGTTTTTATTGAATAGCGGAATAGAAAATATTATCAAAAAAAGTGTATGTATCTCACACGTACACAACCACACTAGGCCCCAATTACTATTTTTTGTACCCCTAAAGGCAGGATGAGGAGTAGGAGGAGTACGGAACAGGCAGCACCCTCACATCTTCAGAAGTATGAGATGAACCCCAAAAATTGGAAAGGTGTATCTCACACGTACCAACACAGACTATCCCGCAATTTAATTGTTTATACCCAAAGGTTTTTATTGAATAGCGGAATAGAAAATATTATCAAAAAAAGTTTATGTATCTCACACGTACACAACCACACTAGGCCCCAATTACTATTTTTTGTACCCCCAAAGGCAGGATGAGGAGTAGGAGGAGTACGGAACAGGCAGCACCCTCAAATCTTCAGAAGTATGAGATGAACCCCAAAAATTGGAAAGGTGTATCTCACACGTACCAACACAGACTATCCCGCAATTTAATTGGTTATACCCAAAGGTTTTTATTGAATAGCGGAATAGAAAATATTATCAAAAAAAGTGTATGTATCTCACACGTACACAACCACACTAGGCCCCAATTACTATTTTTGTACCCCCAAAGGCAGGGTGAGGAGTAGGAGGAGTACGGAACAGGCAGCACCCTCAAATCTTCAGAAGTATGAGATGAACCCCAAAAATTGGAAAGGTGTATCTCACACGTACCAACACATACTATCCCGCAATTTAATTGTTTATAACCAAAGGTTTTTATTGAATAGCGGAATAGAAAATATTATACAAAAAGTGTATGTATCTCACACGTACACAACCACACTAGGCCCCAATTACTATTTTTTGTACCCCCAAAGGCAGGATGAGGAGTAGGAGGAGTACGGAACAGGCAGCACCCTCAAATCTTCAGAAGTATGAGATGAACCCCAAAAATTGGAAAGGTGTATCTCACACGTACCAACACAGACTATCCCGCAATTTAATTGGTTATACCCAAAGGTTTTTATTGAATAGCGGAATAGAAAATATTATCAAAAAAAGTGTATGTATCTCACACGTACACAACCACACTAGGCCCCAATTACTATTTTTGTACCCCCAAAGGCAGGGTGAGGAGTAGGAGGAGTACGGAACAGGCAGCACCCTCAAATCTTCAGAAGTATGAGATGAACCCCAAATATTGGAAAGGTGTATCTCACACGTACCAACACATACTATCCCGCAATTTAATTGTTTATAACCAAAGGTTTTTATTGAATAGCGGAATAGAAAATATTATACAAAAAGTGTATGTATCTCACACGTACACAACCACACTAGGCCCCAATTACTATTTTTTGTACCCCCAAAGGCAGGATGAGGAGAAGGAGGAGTATGGAACAGGCAGCACCCTCAAATCTTCAGAAGTATGAGATGAACCCCAAAAATTGGAAAGGTGTATCTCACACGTACCAACACAGACTATCCTGCAATTTAATTGTTTATACCCAAAGGTTTTTATTGAATAGCGGAATAGAAAATATTATGAAAAAAATGTATGTATCTCACACGTACACAACCACACTAGGCCCCAATTACTATTTTTTGTATCCCCAAAGGCAGGATGAGGAGTAGGAGGAGTACGGAACAGCCAGCACCCTCAAATCTTCAGAAGTATGAGATGAACCCCAAAAATTGGAAAGGTGTATCTCACACGTACCAACACAGACTATCCCGCAATTTAATTGTTTATACCCAAAGGTTTTTATTGAATAGCGGAATAGAAAATATTATCAAAATAAGTGTATGTATCTCACACGTACACAACCACACTAGGCCCCAATTACTATTTTATGTACCCCTAAAGGCAGGATGAGGAGTAGGAGGAGTACGGAACAGGCAGCATCCTCAAATCTTCAGAAGTATGAGATGAACCCCAAAAATTGGAAAGGTGTATCTCACACGTACCAACACAGACTATCCAGCAATTTAATTGTTTATACCCAAAGGTTTTTATTGAATAGCGGAATAGAAAATATTATCAAAAAAAGTGTATGTATCTCACACGTACACAACCGCACTAGGCCCCAATTACTATTTTTTGTACCCCCAAAGGCAGGATGAGGAGTAGGAGGAGTATGGAACAGGCAGCACCCTCAAATCTTCAGAAGTATGAGATGAACCCCAAAAATTGGAAAGGTGTATCTCACACGTACCAACACAGACTATCCCGCAATTTAATTGTTTATACCCAAAGGTTTTTATTGAATAGCGGAATAGAAAATATTATCAAAAAAAGTGTATGTATCTCACACGTACACAACCACACTAGGCCCCAATTACTATTTTTTGTACCCCTAAAGGCAGGATGAGGAGTAGGAGGAGTACGGAACAGGCAGCACCCTCACATCTTCAGAAGTATGAGATGAACCCCAAAAATTGGAAAGGTGTATCTCACACGTACCAACACAGACTATCCCGCAATTTAATTGTTTATACCCAAAGGTTTTTATTGAATAGCGGAATAGAAAATATTATCAAAAAAAGTTTATGTATCTCACACGTACACAACCACACTAGGCCCCAATTACTATTTTTTGTACCCCCAAAGGCAGGATGAGGAGTAGGAGGAGTACGGAACAGGCAGCACCCTCAAATCTTCAGAAGTATGAGATGAACCCCAAAAATTGGAAAGGTGTATCTCACACGTACCAACACAGACTATCCCGCAATTTAATTGGTTATACCCAAAGGTTTTTATTGAATAGCGGAATAGAAAATATTATCAAAAAAAGTGTATGTATCTCACACGTACACAACCACACTAGGCCCCAATTACTATTTTTGTACCCCCAAAGGCAGGGTGAGGAGTAGGAGGAGTACGGAACAGGCAGCACCCTCAAATCTTCAGAAGTATGAGATGAACCCCAAAAATTGGAAAGGTGTATCTCACACGTACCAACACATACTATCCCGCAATTTAATTGTTTATAACCAAAGGTTTTTATTGAATAGCGGAATAGAAAATATTATACAAAAAGTGTATGTATCTCACACGTACACAACCACACTAGGCCCCAATTACTATTTTTTGTACCCCCAAAGGCAGTATGAGGAGAAGGAGGAGTATGGAACAGGCAGCACCCTCAAATCTTCAGAAGTATGAGATGAACCCCAAAAATTGGAAAGGTGTATCTCACACGTACCCACACAGACTATCCCGCAATTTAATTGTTTATACCCAAAGGTTTTTATTGAATAGCGGAATAGAAAATATTATGAAAAAAATGTATGTATCTCACACGTACACAACCACACTAGGCCCCAATTACTATTTTTTGTATCCCCAAAGGCAGGATGAGGAGTAGGAGGAGTACGGAACAGGCAGCACCCTCAAATCTTCAGAAGTATGAGATGAACCCCAAAAATTGGAAAGGTGTATCTCACACGTACCAACACAGACTATCCAGCAATTTAATTGTTTATACCCAAAGGTTTTTATTGAATAGCGGAATAGAAAATATTATCAAAAAAAGTGTATGTATCTCACACGTACACAACCACACTAGGCCCCAATTACTATTTTTTGTACCCCCAAAGGCAGGATGAGGAGTAGGAGGAGTACGGAACAGGCAGCACCCTCAAATCTTCAGCAGTATGAGATGAACCCCAAAAATTGGAAAGGTGTATCTCACACGTACCAACACAGACTATCCCGCAATTTAATTGGTTATACCCAAAGGTTTTTATTGAATAGCGGAATAGAAAATATTATCAAAAAAAGTGTATGTATCTCACACGTACACAACCACACTAGGCCCCAATTACTGTTTTTGTACCCCCAAAGGCAGGGTGAGGAGTAGGAGGAGTATGGAACAGGCAGCACCCTCAAATCTTCAGAAGTATGAGATGAACCCCAAAAATTGGAAAGGTGTATATCACACGTACCAACACATACTATCCCGCAATTTAATTGTTTATAACCAAAGGTTTTTATTGAATAGCGGAATAGAAAATATTATACAAAAAGTGTATGTATCTCACACGTACACAACCACACTAGGCCCCAATTACTATTTTTTGTACCCCCAAAGGCAGGATGAGGAGAAGGAGGAGTATGGAACAGGCAGCACCCTCAAATCTTCAGAAGTATGAGATGAACCCCAAAAATTGGAAAGGTGTATCTCACACGTACCAACACAGACTATCCCGCAATTTAATTGTTTATACCCAAAGGTTTTTATTGAATAGCGGAATAGAAAATATTATCAAAAAAAGTTTATGTATCTCACACGTACACAACCACACTAGGCCCCAATTACTATTTTTTGTATCCCCAAAGGCAGGATGAGGAGTAGGAGGAGTACGGAACAGGCAGCACCCTCAAATCTTCAGAAGTATGAGATGAACCCCAAAAATTGGAAAGGTGTATCTCACACGTACCAACACAGACTATCCCGCAATTTAATTGTTTATACCCAAAGGTTTTTATTGAATAGCGGAATAGAAAATATTATCAAAAAAAGTGTATGTATCTCACACGTACACAACCACACTAGGCCCCAATTACTATTTTTTGTACCCCTAAAGGCAGGATGAGGAGTAGGAGGAGTACGGAACAGGCAGCACCCTCAAATCTTCAGAAGTATGAGATGAACCCCAAAAATTGGAAAGGTGTATCTCACACGTACCAACACAGACTATCCAGCAATTTAATTGTTTATACCCAAAGGTTTTTATTGAATAGCGGAATAGAAAATATTATCAAAAAAAGTGTATGTATCTCACACGTACACAACCAAACTAGGCCCCAATTACTATTTTTTGTACCCCTAAAGGCAGGATGAGGAGTAGGAGGAGTACGGAACAGGCAGCACCCTCACATCTTCAGAAGTATGAGATGAACCCCAAAAATTGGAAAGGTGTATCTCACACGTACCAACACAGACTATCCTGCAATTTAATTGTTTATACCCAAAGGTTTTTATTGAATAGCGGAATAGAAAATATTATCAAAAAAAGTTTATGTATCTCACACGTACACAACCACACTAGGCCCCAATTACTATTTTTTGTACCCCCAAAGGCAGGATGAGGAGTAGGAGGAGTACGGAACAGGCAGCACCCTCAAATCTTCAGAAGTATGAGATGAACCCCAAAAATTGGAAAGGTGTATCTCACACGTACCAACACAGACTATCCCGCAATTTAATTGGTTATACCCAAAGGTTTTTATTGAATAGCGGAATAGAAAATATTATCAAAAAAAGTGTATGTATCTCACACGTACACAACCACACTAGGCCCCAATTACTATTTTTGTACCCCCAAAGGCAGGGTGAGGAGTAGGAGGAGTACGGAACAGGCAGCACCCTCAAATCTTCAGAAGTATGAGATGAACCCCAAAAATTGGAAAGGTGTATCTCACACGTACCAACACATACTATCCCGCAATTTAATTGTTTATAACCAAAGTTTTTTATTGAATAGCGGAATAGAAAATATTATACAAAAAGTGTATGTATCTCACACGTACACAACCACACTAGGCCCCAATTACTATTTTTTGTACCCCCAAAGGCAGGATGAGGAGAAGGAGGAGTATGGAACAGGCAGCACCCTCAAATCTTCAGAAGTATGAGATGAACCCCAAAAATTGGAAAGGTGTATCTCACACGTACCAACACAGACTATCCCGCAATTTAATTGTTTATACCCAAAGGTTTTTATTGAATAGCGGAATAGAAAATATTATGAAAAAAATGTATGTATCTCACACGTACACAACCACACTAGGCCCCAATTACTATTTTTTGTATCCCCAAAGGCAGGATGAGGAGTAGGAGGAGTACGGAACAGGCAGCACCCTCAAATCTTCAGAAGTATGAGATGAACCCCAAAAATTGGAAAGGTGTATCTCACACGTACCAACACAGACTATCCCGCAATTTAATTGTTTATACCCAAAGATTTTTATTGAATAGCGGAATAGAAAATATTATCAAAAAAAGTGTATGTATCTCACACGTACACAACCACACTAGGCCCCAATTACTATTTTTTGTACCCCTAAAGGCAGGATGAGGAGTAGGAGGAGTACGGAACAGGCAGCACCCTCAAATCTTCAGAAGTATGAGATGAACCCCAAAAATTGGAAAGGTGTATCTCACACGTACCAACACAGACTATCCAGCAATTTAATTGTTTATACCCAAAGGTTTTTATTGAATAGCGGAATAGAAAATATTATCAAAAAAAGTGTATGTATCTCACACGTACACAACCAAACTAGGCCCCAATTACTATTTTTTGTACCCCTAAAGGCAGGATGAGGAGTAGGAGGAGTACGGAACAGGCAGCACCCTCACATCTTCAGAAGTATGAGATGAACCCCAAAAATTGGAAAGGTGTATCTCACACGTACCAACACAGACTATCCCGCAATTTAATTGTTTATACCCAAAGGTTTTTATTGAATAGCGGAATAGAAAATACTATCAAAAAAAGTTTATGTATCTCACATGTACACAACCACACTAGGCCCCAATTACTATTTTTTGTAGCCCCCAAAGGCAGGATGAGGAGTAGGAGGAGTATGGAACAGGCAGCACCCTCAAATCTTCAGAAGTATGAGATGAACCCCAAAAATTGGAAAGGTGTATCTCACACGTACCAACACATACTATCCCGCAATTTAATTGTTTATAACCAAAGTTTTTTATTGAATAGCGGAATAGAAAATATTATACAAAAAGTGTATGTATCTCACACGTACACAACCACACTAGGCCCCAATTACTATTTTTTGTACCCCCAAAGGCAGGATGAGGAGAAGGAGGAGTATGGAACAAGCAGCACCCTCAAATCTTCAGAAGTATGAGATGAACCCCAAAAATTGGAAAGGTGTATCTCACACGTACCAACACAGACTATCCCGCAATTTAATTGTTTATACCCAAAGGTTTTTATTGAATAGCGGAATAGAAAATATTATGAAAAAAATGTATGTATCTCACACGTACACAACCACACTAGGCCCCAATTACTATTTTTTGTATCCCCAAAGGCAGGATGAGGAGTAGGAGGAGTACGGAAAAGGCAGCACCCTCAAATCTTCAGAAGTATGAGATGAACCCCAAAAATTGGAAAGGTGTATCTCACACGTACCAACACAGACTATCCCGCAATTTAATTGTTTATACCCAAAGGTTTTTATTGAATAGCGGAATAGAAAATATTATCGAAAAAAGTGTATGTATCTCACACGTACACAACCACACTAGGCCCCAATTACTATTTTTTGTACCCCCAAAGGCAGGATGAGGAGTAGGAGGAGTACGGAACAGGCAGCACCCTCAAATCTTCAGAAGTATGAGATGAACCCCAAAAATTGGAAAGATGTATCTCACACGTACCAACACAGACTATCCCGCAATTTAATTGGTTATACCCAAAGGTTTTTATTGAATAGCGGAATAGAAAATATTATCAAAAAAAGTGTATGTATCTCACACGTACACAACCACACTAGGCCCCAATTACTATTTTTTGTACCCCTAAAGGCAGGATGAGGAGTAGGAGGAGTACGGAACAGGCAGCACCCTCAAATCTTCAGAAGTATGAGATGAACCCCAAAAATTGGAAAGGTGTATCTCACACGTACCAACACAGACTATCCCGCAATTTAATTATTTATACCCAAAGGTTTTTATTGAATAGCGGAATATAAAATATTATCAAAAAAAGTGTATGTATCTCACACGTACACAACCACACTAGGCCCCAATTACTATTTTTTGTACCCCCAAAGGCAGGATGAGGAGTAGGAGGAGTACGGAACAGGCAGCACCCTCAAATCTTCAGAAGTATGAGATGAACCCCAAAAATTGGAAAGGTGTATCTCACACGTACCAACACAGACTATCCCGCAATTTAATTGTTTATACCCAAAGGTTTTTATTGAATAGCGGAATAGAAAATATTATCAAAAAAAGTGTATGTATCTCACACGTACACAACCACACTAGGCCCCAATTACTATTTTTTGTACCCCTAAAGGCAGGATGAGGAGTAGGAGGAGTACGGAACAGGCAGCACCCTCAAATCTTCAGAAGTATGAGATGAACCCCAAAAATTGGAAAGGTGTATCTCACACGTACCAACACAGACTATCCCGCAATTTAATTGTTTATACCCAAAGGTTTTTATTGAATAGCGGAATAGAAAATATTATCAAAAAAAGTGTATGTATCTCACACGTACATAACCACACTAGGCCCCAATTACTATTTTTTGTACCCCCAAAGGCAGGATGAGGAGTAGGAGTACGGACCAGGCAGCACCCTCAAATCTTCAGAAGTATGAGATGAACCCCAAAAATTGGAAAGGTGTATCTCACACGTACCAACTCAGACTATCCCGCAATTTAATTGTTTATACCCAAAGGTTTTTATTGAGTAGCGGAATAGAAAATATTATCAAAAAAAGTGTATGTATCTCACACGTACACAACCACACTAGGCCCCAATTACTATTTTTTGTACTCCTAAAGGCAGGATGAGGAGTAGGAGGAGTACGGAACAGGCAGCACCCTCAAGTCTTCAGAAGTATGAGATGAACCCCAAAAATTGGAAAGGTGTATCTCACACGTACCAACACAGACTATCCAGCAATTTAATTGTTTATACCCAAAGGTTTTTATTGAATAGCGGAATAGAAAATATTATCAAAAAAAGTGTATGTATCTCACACGTACACAACCGCACTAGGCCCCAATTACTATTTTTTGTACCTCCAAAGGCAGGATGAGGAGTAGGAGGAGTATGGAACAGGCAGCACCCTCAAATCTTCAGAAGTATGAGATGAACCCCAAAAATTGGAAAGGTGTATCTCACACGTACCAACAGAGACTATCCCGCAATTTAATTGTTTATACCCAAAGGTTTTTATTGAATAGCGGAATAGAAAATATTATCAAAAAAAGTGTATGTATCTCACACGTACACAACCACACTAGGCCCCAATTACTATTTTTTGTACCCCTAAAGGCAGGATGAGGAGTAGGAGGAGTACGGAACAGGCAGCACCCTCACATCTTCAGAAGTATGAGATGAACCCCAAAAATTGGAAAGGTGTATCTCACACGTACCAACACAGACTATCCCGCAATTTAATTGTTTATACCCAAAGGTTTTTATTGAATAGCGGAATAGAAAATATTATCAAAAAAAGTTTATGTATCTCACACGTACACAACCACACTAGGCCCCAATTACTATTTTTTGTACCCCCAAAGGCAGGATGAGGAGTAGGAGGAGTACGGAACAGGCAGCACCCTCAAATCTTCAGAAGTATGAGATGAACCCCAAAAATTGGAAAGGTGTATCTCACACGTACCAACACAGACTATCCCGCAATTTAATTGGTTATACCCAAAGGTTTTTATTGAATAGCGGAATAGAAAATATTATCAAAAAAAGTGTATGTATCTCACACGTACACAACCACACTAGGCCCCAATTACTATTTTTGTACCCCCAAAGGCAGGGTGAGGAGTAGGAGGAGTACGGAACAGGCAGCACCCTCAAATCTTCAGAAGTATGAGATGAACCCCAAATATTGGAAAGGTGTATCTCACACGTACCAACACATACTATCCCGCAATTTAATTGTTTATAACCAAAGGTTTTTATTGAATAGCGGAATAGAAAATATTATACAAAAAGTGTATGTATCTCACACGTACACAACCACACTAGGCCCCAATTACTATTTTTTGTACCCCCAAAGGCAGGATGAGGAGAAGGAGGAGTATGGAACAGGCAGCACCCTCAAATCTTCAGAAGTATGAGATGAACCCCAAAAATTGGAAAGGTGTATCTCACACGTACCAACACAGACTATCCCGCAATTTAATTGTTTATACCCAAAGGTTTTTATTGAATAGCGGAATAGAAAATATTATGAAAAAAATGTATGTATCTCACACGTACACAACCACACTAGGCCCCAATTACTATTTTTTGTATCCCCAAAGGCAGGATGAGGAGTAGGAGGAGTACGGAACAGGCAGCACCCTCAAATCTTCAGAAGTATGAGATGAACCCCAAAAATTGGAAAGGTGTATCTCACACGTACCAACACAGACTATCCCGCAATTTAATTGTTTATACCCAAAGGTTTTTATTGAATAGCGGAATAGAAAATATTATCAAAAAAAGTGTATGTATCTCACACGTACACAACCACACTAGGCCCCAATTACTATTTTTTGTACCCCTAAAGGCAGGATGAGGAGTAGGAGGAGTACGGAACAGGCAGCACCCTCAAATCTTCAGAAGTATGAGATGAACCCCAAAAATTGGAAAGGTGTATCTCACACGTACCAACACAGACTATCCAGCAATTTAATTGTTTATACCCAAAGGTTTTTATTGAATAGCGGAATAGAAAATATTATCAAAAAAAGTGTATGTATCTCACACGTACACAACCACACTAGGCCCCAATTACTATTTTTTGTACCCCCAAAGGCAGGATGAGGAGTAGGAGGAGTACGGAACAGGCAGCACCCTCAAATCTTCAGCAGTATGAGATGAACCCCAAAAATTGGAAAGGTGTATATCACACGTACCAACACATACTATCCCGCAATTTAATTGTTTATAACCAAAGGTTTTTATTGAATAGCGGAATAGAAAATATTATACAAAAAGTGTATGTATCTCACACGTACACAACCACACTAGGCCCCAATTACTATTTTTTGTACCCCCAAAGGCAGGATGAGGAGAAGGAGGAGTATGGAACGGGCAGCACCCTCAAATCTTCAGAAGTATGAGATGAACCCCAAAAATTGGAAAGGTGTATCTCACACGTACCAACACAGACTATCGCGCAATTTAATTGTTTATACCCAAAGGTTTTTATTGAATAGCGGAATAGAAAATATTATCAAAAAAAGTTTATGTATCTCACACGTACACAACCACACTAGGCCCCAATTACTATTTTTTGTATCCCCAAAGGCAGGATGAGGAGTAGGAGGAGTACGGAACAGGCAGCACCCTCAAATCTTCAGAAGTATGAGATGAACCCCAAAAATTGGAAAGGTGTATCTCACACGTACCAACACAGACTATCCCGCAATTTAATTGTTTATACCCAAAGGTTTTTATTGAATAGCGGAATATAAAATATTATCAAAAAAAGTGTATGTATCTCACACGTACACAACCACACTAGGCCCCAATTACTATTTTTTGTACCCCTAAAGGCAGGATGAGGAGTAGGAGGAGTACGGAACAGGCAGCACCCTCAAATCTTCAGAAGTATGAGATGAACCCCAAAAATTGGAAAGGTGTATCTCACACGTACCAACACAGACTATCCAGCAATTTAATTGTTTATACCCAAAGGTTTTTATTGAATAGCGGAATAGAAAATATTATCAAAAAAAGTGTATGTATCTCACACGTACACAACCAAACTAGGCCCCAATTACTATTTTTTGTACCCCTAAAGGCAGGATGAGGAGTAGGAGGAGTACGGAACAGGCAGCACCCTCACATCTTCAGAAGTATGAGATGAACCCCAAAAATTGGAAAGGTGTATCTCACACGTACCAACACAGACTATCCCGCAATTTAATTGTTTATACCCAAAGGTTTTTATTGAATAGCGGAATAGAAAATATTATCAAAAAAAGTTTATGTATCTCACACGTACACAACCACACTAGGCCCCAATTACTATTTTTTGTACCCCCAAAGGCAGGATGAGGAGTAGGAGGAGTACGGAACAGGCAGCACCCTCAAATCTTCAGAAGTATGAGATGAACCCCAAAAATTGGAAAGGTGTATCTCACACGTACCAACACAGACTATCCCGCAATTTAATTGGTTATACCCAAAGGTTTTTATTGAATAGCGGAATAGAAAATATTATCAAAAAAAGTGTATGTATCTCACACGTACACAACCACACTAGGCCCCAATTACTATTTTTGTACCCCCAAAGGCAGGGTGAGGAGTAGGAGGAGTACGGAACAGGCAGCACCCTCAAATCTTCAGAAGTATGAGATGAACCCCAAAAATTGGAAAGGTGTATCTCACACGTACCAACACATACTATCCCGCAATTTAATTGTTTATAACCAAAGTTTTTTATTGAATAGCGGAATAGAAAATATTATACAAAAAGTGTATGTATCTCACACGTACACAACCACACTAGGCCCCAATTACTATTTTTTGTACCCCCAAAGGCAGGATGAGGAGAAGGAGGAGTATGGAACAGGCAGCACCCTCAAATCTTCAGAAGTATGAGATGAACCCCAAAAATTGGAAAGGTGTATCTCACACGTACCAACACAGACTATCCCGCAATTTAATTGTTTATACCCAAAGGTTTTTATTGAATAGCGGAATAGAAAATATTATGAAAAAAATGTATGTATCTCACACGTACACAACCACACTAGGCCCCAATTACTATTTTTTGTATCCCCAAAGGCAGGATGAGGAGTAGGAGGAGTACGGAACAGGCAGCACCCTCAAATCTTCAGAAGTATGAGATGAACCCCAAAAATTGGAAAGGTGTATCTCACACGTACCAACACAGACTATCCCGCAATTTAATTGTTTATACCCAAAGGTTTTTATTGAATAGCGGAATAGAAAATATTATCAAAAAAAGTGTATGTATCTCACACGTACACAACCACACTAGGCCCCAATTACTATTTTTTGTACCCCTAAAGGCAGGATGAGGAGTAGGAGGAGTACGGAAACGGCAGCACCCTCAAATCTTCAGAAGTATGAGATGAACCCCAAAAATTGGAAAGGTGTATCTCACACGTACCAACACAGACTATCCAGCAATTTAATTGTTTATACCCAAAGGTTTTTATTGAATAGCGGAATAGAAAATATTATCAAAAAAAGTGTATGTATCTCACACGTACACAACCAAACTAGGCCCCAATTACTATTTTTTGTACCCCTAAAGGCAGGATGAGGAGTAGGAGGAGTACGGAACAGGCAGCACCCTCACATCTTCAGAAGTATGAGATGAACCCCAAAAATTGGAAAGGTGTATCTCACACGTACCAACACAGACTATCCCGCAATTTAATTGTTTATACCCAAAGGTTTTTATTGAATAGCGGAATAGAAAATATTATCAAAAAAAGTTTATGTATCTCACATGTACACAACCACACTAGGCCCCAATTACTATTTTTTGTACCCCCAAAGGCAGGATGAGGAGTAGGAGGAGTACGGAACAGGCAGCACCCTCAAATCTTCAGAAGTATGAGATGAACCCCAAAAATTGGAAAGGTGTATCTCACACGTACCAACACAGACTATCCCGCAATTTAATTGGTTATACCCAAAGGTTTTTATTGAATAGCGGAATAGAAAATATTATCAAAAAAAGTGTATGTATCTCACACGTACACAACCACACTAGGCCCCAATTACTATTTTTGTACCCCCAAAGGCAGGGTGAGGAGTAGGAGGAGTACGGAACAGGCAGCACCCTCAAATCTTCAGAAGTATGAGATGAACCCCAAAAATTGGAAAGGTGTATCTCACACGTACCAACACATACTATCCCGCAATTTAATTGTTTATAACCAAAGTTTTTTATTGAATAGCGGAATAGAAAATATTATACAAAAAGTGTATGTATCTCACACGTACACAACCACACTAGGCCCCAATTACTATTTTTTGTACCCCCAAAGGCAGGATGAGGAGAAGGAGGAGTATGGAACAGGCAGCACCCTCAAATCTTCAGAAGTATGAGATGAACCCCAAAAATTGGAAAGGTGTATCTCACACGTACCAACACAGACTATCCCGCAATTTAATTGTTTATACCCAAAGGTTTTTATTGAATAGCGGAATAGAAAATATTATGAAAAAAATGTATGTATCTCACACGTACACAACCACACTAGGCCCCAATTACTATTTTTTGTATCCCCAAAGGCAGGATGAGGAGTAGGAGGAGTACGGAACAGGCAGCACCCTCAAATCTTCAGAAGTATGAGATGAACCCCAAAAATTGGAAAGGTGTATCTCACACGTACCAACACAGACTATCCCGCAATTTAATTGTTTATACCCAAAGGTTTTTATTGAATAGCGGAATAGAAAATATTATCAAAAAAAGTGTATGTATCTCACACGTACACAACCACACTAGGCCCCAATTACTATTTTTTGTACCCCTAAAGGCAGGATGAGGAGTAGGAGGAGTACGGAACAGGCAGCACCCTCAAATCTTCAGAAGTATGAGATGAACCCCAAAAATTGGAAAGGTGTATCTCACACGTACCAACACAGACTATCCCGCAATTTAATTGTTTATACCCAAAGGTTTTTATTGAATAGCGGAATAGAAAATATTATCGAAAAAAGTGTATGTATCTCACACGTACACAACCACACTAGGCCCCAATTACTATTTTTTGTACCCCCAAAGGCAGGATGAGGAGAAGGAGGAGTATGGAACAGGCAGCACCCTCAAATCTTCAGAAGTATGAGATGAACCCCAAAAATTGGAAAGGTGTATCTCACACGTACCAACACAGACTATCCCGCAATTTAATTGTTTATACCCAAAGGTTTTTATTGAATAGCGGAATAGAAAATATTATGAAAAAAATGTATGTATCTCACACGTACACAACCACACTAGGCCCCAATTACTATTTTTTGTATCCCCAAAGGCAGGATGAGGAGTAGGAGGAGTACGGAACAGGCAGCACCCTCAAATCTTCAGAAGTATGAGATGAACCCCAAAAATTGGAAAGGTGTATCTCACACGTACCAACACAGACTATCCCGCAATTTAATTGTTTATACCCAAAGGTTTTTATTGAATAGCGGAATATAAAATATTATCAAAAAAAGTGTATGTATCTCACACGTACACAACCACACTAGGCCCCAATTACTATTTTTTGTACCCCTAAAGGCAGGATGAGGAGTAGGAGGAGTACGGAACAGGCAGCACCCTCAAATCTTCAGAAGTATGAGATGAACCCCAAAAATTGGAAAGGTGTATCTCACACTTACCAACACAGACTATCCCGCAATTTAATTGTTTATACCCAAAGGTTTTTATTGAATAGCGGAATAGAAAATATTGTCGAAAAAAGTGTATGTATCTCACACGTACACAACCACACTAGGCCCCAATTACTATTTTTTGTACCCCCAAAGGCAGGATGAGGAGTAGGAGGAGTACGGAACAGGCAGCACCCTCAAATCTTCAGAAGTATGAGATGAACCCCAAAAATTGGAAAGGTGTATCTCACACGTACCAACACAGACTATCCCGCAATTTAATTGTTTATACCCAAAGGTTTTTATTGAATAGCGGAATAGAAAATATTATCAAAAAAAGTGTATGTATCTCACACGTACACAACCACACTAGGCCCCAATTACTATTTTTTGTACCCCTAAAGGCAGGATGAGGAGTAGGAGGAGTACGGAACAGGCAGCACCCTCAAATCTTCAGAAGTATGAGATGAACCTCAAAAATTGGAAAGGTGTATCTCACACGTACCAACACAGACTATAACGCAATTTAATTGTTTATACCCAAAGGTTTTTATTGAATAGCGGAATAGAAAATATTATCAAAAAAAGAGTATGTATCTCACACGTACATAACCACACTAGGCCCCAATTACTATTTTTTGTACCCCCAAAGGCAGGATGAGGAGTAGGAGTACGGACCAGGCAGCACCCTCAAATCTTCAGAAGTATGAGATGAACCCCAAAAATTGGAAAGGTGTATCTCACACGTACCAACACAGACTATCCCGCAATTTAATTGTTTATACCCAAAGGTTTTTATTGAATAGCGGAATAGAAAATATTATCAAAAAAAGTGTATGTATCTCACACGTACACAACCACACTAGGCCCCAATTACTATTTTTTGTACCCCTAAAGGCAGGATGAGGAGTAGGAGGAGTACGGAACAGGCAGCACCCTCAAATCTTCAGAAGTATGAGATGAACCCCAAAAATTGGAAAGGTGTATCTCACACGTACCAACACAGACTATCCCGCAATTTAATTGTTTATACCCAAAGGTTTTTATTGAATAGCGGAATAGAAAATATTATCAAAAAAAATGTATGTATCTCACACGTACACAACCACACTAGGCCCTAATTACTATTTTAAGTACCCCTAATGGCAGGATTAGGAGTAGGAGGAGTACGGAACAGGCAGCACCCTCAAATCTTCAGAAGTATGAGATGAACCCCGAAAATTGGAAAGGTGTATCTCACACGTACCAACACAGACTATCCAGCAATTTAATTGTTTATACCCAAAGGTTTTTATTGAATAGCGGAATAGAAAATATTATCAAAAAAAGTGTATGTATCTCACACGTACACAACCGCACTAGGCCCCAATTACTATTTTTTGTACCCCCAAAGGCAGGATGAGGAGTAGGAGGAGTACGGAACAGGCAGCACCCTCAAATCTTCAGAAGTATGAGATGAACCCCAAAAATTGGAAAGGTGTATCTCACACGTACCAACACAGACTATCCCGCAATTGAATTGTTTATACCCAAAGGTTTTTATTGAATAGCGGAATAGAAAATATTATCAAAAAAAGTGTATGTATCTCACACGTACACAACCACACTAGGCCCCAATTACTATTTTTTGTACCCCCAAAGGCAGGATGAGGAGTAGGAGGAGTACGGAACAGGCAGCACTCTGAAATCTTCAGAAGTATGAGATGAACCCCAAAAATTGGAAAGGTGTATCTCACACGTACCAACACAGACTATCCCGCAATTTAATTGTTTATACCCAAAAGTTTTTATTGAATAGCGGAATAGAAAAAATTATCAAAAAAGGTGTATGTATCTCACACGTACACAACCACACTAGGCCCCAATTACTATTTTTTGTACCCCTAAAGGCAGGATGAGGAGTAGGAGGAGTACGGAACAGGCAGTACCCTCAAATCTTCAGAAGTATGAGATGAACCCCAAAAATTGGAAAGGTGTATCTCACACGTACCAACACAGACTATCCCGCAATTTAATTGTTTATACCCAAAGGTTTTTATTGAATAGCGGAATAGAAAATATTATCAAAAAAAGTGTATGTATCTCACACGTACACAACCGCACTAGGCCCCAATTACTATTTTTTGTACCCCCAAAGGCAAGATGAGGAGTAGGAGGAGTATGGAACAGGCAGCACCCTCAAATCTTCAGAAGTATGAGATGAACCCCAAAAATTGGAAAGATGTATCTCACACGTACCAACACAGACTATCCCGCAATTTAATTGTTTATACCCAAAGGTTTTTATTGAATAGCGGAATAGAAAATATTATCAAAAAAAGTGTATGTATCTCACACGTACACAACCACACTAGGCCCCAATTACTATTTTTTGTACCCCCAAAGGCAGGATGAGGAGTAGGAGGAGTACGGAACAGGCAGCACCCTCAAATCTTCAGAAGTATGAGATGAACCCCAAAAATTGCAAAGGTGTATCTCACACGTACCAACACAGACTATCCCGCAATTTAATTGTTTATACCCAAAGGTTTTTATTGAATAGCGGAATAGAAAATATTATCAAAAAAAGTGTATGTATGTCACACGTACACAACCACACTAGGCCCCAATTACAATTTTTTGTACCCCTAAAGGCAGGATGAGGAGTAGGAGGAGTACGGTACAGGCAGCACCCTCAAATCTTCAGAAGTATGAGATAAACCCCAAAAATTGGAAAGGTGTATCTCACACGTACCAACACATACTATCCCGCAATTTAATTGTTTATACCCAAAGGTTTTTATTGAATAGCGGAATAGAAAATATTATAAAAAAAGTGTATGTATCTCACACGTACACAACCACACTAGGCCCCAATTACTATTTTTTGTACCCCCAAAGGCAGGATGAGGAGAAGGAGGAGTATGGAACAGGCAGCACCCTCAAATCTTCAGAAGTATGAGATGAACCCCAAAAATTGGAAAGGTGTATCTCACACGTACCAACACAGACTATCCCGCAATTTAATTGTTTATACCCAAAGGTTTTTATTGAATAGCGGAATAGAAAATATTATGAAAAAAATGTATGTATCTCACTCGTACACAACCACACTAGGCCCCAATTACTATTTTTTGTATCCCCAAAGGCAGGATGAGGAGTAGGAGGAGTACGGAACAGGCAGCACCCTCAAATCTTCAGAAGTATGAGATGAACCCCAAAAATTGGAAAGGTGTATCTCACACGTACCAACACAGACTATCCCGCAATTTAATTTTTTATACCCAAAGGTTTTTATTGAATAGCGGAATAGAAAATATTATCGAAAAAAGTGTATGTATCTCACACGTACACAACCACACTAGGCCCCAATTACTATTTTTTGTACCCCCAAAGGCAGGATGAGGAGTAGGAGGAGTACGGAACAGGCAGCACCCTCAAATCTTCAGAAGTATAAGATGAACCCCAAAAATTGGAAAGGTGTATCTCACACGTACCAACACAGACTATCCCGCAATTTAATTGGTTATACCCAAAGGTTTTTATTGAATAGCGGAATAGAAAATATTATCAAAAAAAGTGTATGTATCTCACATGTACACAACCACACTAGGCCCCAATTACTATTTTTTGTACCCCTAAAGGCAGGATGAGGAGTAGGAGGAGTACGGAACAGGCAGCACCCTCAAATCTTCAGAAGTATGAGATGAACCCCAAAAATTGGAAAGGTGTATCTCACACGTACCAACACAGACTATCCCGCAATTTAATTGTTTATACCCAAAGGTTTTTATTGAATAGCGGAATATAAAATATTATCAAAAAAAGTGTATGTATCTCACACGTACACAACCACACTAGGCCCCAATTACTATTTTTTGTACCCCCAAAGGCAGGATGAGGAGTAGGAGGAGTACGGAACAGGCAGCACCCTCAAATCTTCAGAAGTATGAGATGAACCCCAAAAATTGGAAAGGTGTATCTCACACGTACCAACACAGACTATCCCGCAATTTAATTGTTTATACCCAAAGGTTTTTATTGAATAGCGGAATAGAAAATATTATAAAAAAAGTGTATGTATCTCACACGTACACAACCACACTAGGCCCCAATTACTATTTTTTGTACCCCCAAAGGCAGGATGAGGAGAAGGAGGAGTATGGAACAGGCAGCACCCTCAAATCTTCAGAAGTATGAGATGAACCCCAAAAATTGGAAAGGTGTATCTCACACGTACCAACACAGACTATCCCGCAATTTAATTGTTTATACCCAAAGGTTATTATTGAATAGCGGAATAGAAAATATTATGAAAAAAATGTATGTATCTCACACGTACACAACCACACTAGGCCCCAATTACTATTTTTTGTATCCCCAAAGGCAGGATGAGGAGTAGGAGGAGTACGGAACAGGCAGCACCCTCAAATCTTCAGAAGTATGAGATGAACCCCAAAAATTGGAAAGGTGTATCTCACACGTACCAACACAGACTATCCCGCAATTTAATTGTTTATACCCAAAGGTTTTTATTGAATAGCGGAATATAAAATATTATCAAAAAAAGTGTATGTATCTCACACGTACACAACCACACTAGGCCCCAATTACCATTTTTATGTACCCCCAAAGGCAGGATGAGGAGAAGGAGGAGTATGGAACAGGCAGCACCCTCAAATCTTCAGAAGTATGAGATGAACCCCAAAAATTGGAAAGGTGTATCTCACACGTACCAACACAGACTATCCCGCAATTTAATTGTTTATACCCAAAGGTTTTTATTGAATAGCGGAATAGAAAATATTATGAAAAAAATGTATGTATCTCACACGTACACAACCACACTAGGCCCCAATTACTATTTTTTGTATCCCCAAAGGCAGGATGAGGAGTAGGAGGAGTACGGAACAGGCAGCACCCTCAAATCTTCAGAAGTATGAGATGAACCCCAAAAATTGGAAAGGTGTATCTCACACGTACCAACACAGACTATCCCGCAATTTAATTGTTTATACCCAAAGGTTTTTATTGAATAGCGGAATAGAAAATATTATCGAAAAAAGTGTATGTATCTCACACGTACACAACCACACTAGGCCCCAATTACTATTTTTTGTACCCCCAAAGGCAGGATGAGGAGTAGGAGGAGTACGGAACAGGCAGCACCCTCAAATCTTCAGAAGTATGAGATGAACCCCAAAAATTGGAAAGGTGTATCTCACACGTACCAACACAGACTATCCCACAATTTAATTGGTTATACCCAAAGGTTTTTATTGAATAGCGGAATAGAAAATATTATCAAAAAAAGTGTATGTATCTCACACGTACACAACCACACTAGGCCCCAATTACTATTTTTTGTACCCCCAAAGGCAGGATGAGGAGTAGGAGGAGTACGGAACAGGCAGCACCCTCAAATCTTCAGAAGTATGAGATGAACCCCAAAAATTGGAAAGGTGTATCTCACACGTACCAACACAGACTATCCCGCAATTTAATTGTTTATACCCAAAGGTTTTTATTGAATAGCGGAATAGAAAATATTATAAAAAAAGTGTATGTATCTCACACGTACACAACCACACTAGGCCCCAATTACTATTTTTTGTACCCCCAAAGGCAGGATGAGGAGAAGGAGGAGTATGGAACAGGCAGCACCCTCAAATCTTCAGAAGTATGAGATGAACCCCAAAAATTGGAAAGGTGTATCTCACACGTACCAACACAGACTATCCCGCAATTTAATTGTTTATACCCAAAGGTTTTTATTGAATAGCGGAATAGAAAATATTATGAAAAAAATGTATGTATCTCACACGTACACAACCACACTAGGCCCCAATTACTATTTTTTGTATCCCCAAAGGCAGGATGAGGAGTAGGAGGAGTACGGAACAGGCAGCACCCTCAAATCTTCAGAAGTATGAGATGAACCCCAAAAATTGGAAAGGTGTATCTCACACGTACCAACACAGACTATCCCGCAATTTAATTGTTTATACCCAAAGGTTTTTATTGAATAGCGGAATAGAAAATATTATCAAAAAAAGTGTATGTATCTCACACGTACACAACCACACTAGGCCCCAATTACTATTTTTTGTACCCCCAAAGGCAGGATGAGGAGTAGGAGGAGTACGGAACAGGCAGCACCCTCAAATCTTCAGAAGTATGAGATGAACCCCAAAAATTGGAAAGGTGTATCTCACACGTACCAACACAGACTATCCCGCAATTTAATTGTTTATACCCAAAGGTTTTTATTGAATAGCGGAATAGAAAATATTATAAAAAAAGTGTATGTATCTCACACGTACACAACCACACTAGGCCCCAATTACTATTTTTTGTACCCCCAAAGGCAGGATGAGGAGAAGGAGGAGTATGGAACAGGCAGCACCCTCAAATCTTCAGAAGTATGAGATGAACCCCAAAAATTGGAAAGGTGTATCTCACACGTACCAACACAGACTATCCCGCAATTTAATTGTTTATACCCAAAGGTTTTTATTGAATAGCGGAATAGAAAATATTATGAAAAAAATGTATGTATCTCACACGTACACAACCACACTAGGCCCCAATTACTATTTTTTGTATCCCCAAAGGCAGGATGAGGAGTAGGAGGAGTACGGAACAGGCAGCACCCTCAAATCTTCAGAAGTATGAGATGAACCCCAAAAATTGGAAAGGTGTATCTCACACGTACCAACACAGACTATCCCGCAATTTAATTGTTTATACCCAAAGGTTTTTATTGAATAGCGGAATAGAAAATATTATCAAAAAAAGTGTATGTATCTCACACGTACACAACCACACTAGGCCCCAATTACTAATTTTTGTACCCCCAAAGGCAGGATGAGGAGTAGGAGGAGTACGGAACAGGCAGCACCCTCAAATCTTCAGAAGTATGAGATGAACCCCAAAAATTGGAAAGGTGTATCTCACACGTACCAACACAGACTATCCCGCAATTTAATTGTTTATACCCAAAGGTTTTTATTGAATAGCGGAATAGAAAATATTATAAAAAAAGTGTATGTATCTCACACGTACACAACCACACTAGGCCCCAATTACTATTTTTTGTACCCCCAAAGGCAGGATGAGGAGAAGGAGGAGTATGGAACAGGCAGCACCCTCAAATCTTCAGAAGTATGAGATGAACCCCAAAAATTGGAAAGGTGTATCTCACACGTACCAACACAGACTATCCCGCAATTTAATTGTTTATACCCAAAGGTTTTTATTGAATAGCGGAATAGAAAATATTATGAAAAAAATGTATGTATCTCACACGTACACAACCACACTAGGCCCCAATTACTATTTTTTGTATCCCCAAAGGCAGGATGAGGAGTAGGAGGAGTACGGAACAGGCAGCACCCTCAAATCTTCAGAAGTATGAGATGAACCCCAAAAATTGGAAAGGTGTATCTCACACGTACCAACACAGACTATCCCGCAATTTAATTGTTTATACCCAAAGGTTTTTATTGAATAGCGGAATATAAAATATTATCAAAAAAAGTGTATGTATCTCACACGTACACAACCACACTAGGCCCCAATTACTATTTTTTGTACCCCCAAAGGCAGGATGAGGAGAAGGAGGAGTATGGAACAGGCAGCACCCTCAAATCTTCAGAAGTATGAGATGAACCCCAAAAATTGGAAAGGTGTATCTCACACGTACCAACACAGACTATCCCGCAATTTAATTGTTTATACCCAAAGGTTTTTATTGAATAGCGGAATAGAAAATATTATGAAAAAAATGTATGTATCTCACACGTACACAACCACACTAGGCCCCAATTACTATTTTTTGTATCCCCAAAGGCAGGATGAGGAGTAGGAGGAGTACGGAACAGGCAGCACCCTCAAATCTTCAGAAGTATGAGATGAACCCCAAAAATTGGAAAGGTGTATCTCACACGTACCAACACAGACTATCCCGCAATTTAATTGTTTATACCCAAAGGTTTTTATTGAATAGCGGAATAGAAAATATTATCGAAAAAAGTGTATGTATCTCACACGTACACAACCACACTAGGCCCCAATTACTATTTTTTGTACCCCCAAAGGCAGGATGAGGAGTAGGAGGAGTACGGAACAGGCAGCACCCTCAAATCTTCAGAAGTATGAGATGAACCCCAAAAATTGGAAAGGTGTATCTCACACGTACCAACACAGACTATCCCACAATTTAATTGGTTATACCCAAAGGTTTTTATTGAATAGCGGAATAGAAAATATTATCAAAAAAAGTGTATGTATCTCACACGTACACAACCACACTAGGCCCCAATTACTATTTTTTGTACCCCCAAAGGCAGGATGAGGAGTAGGAGGAGTACGGAACAGGCAGCACCCTCAAATCTTCAGAAGTATGAGATGAACCCCAAAAATTGGAAAGGTGTATCTCACACGTACCAACACAGACTATCCCGCAATTTAATTGTTTATACCCAAAGGTTTTTATTGAATAGCGGAATAGAAAATATTATAAAAAAAGTGTATGTATCTCACACGTACACAACCACACTAGGCCCCAATTACTATTTTTTGTACCCCCAAAGGCAGGATGAGGATAAGGAGGAGTATGGAACAGGCAGCACCCTCAAATCTTCAGAAGTATGAGATGAACCCCAAAAATTGGAAAGGTGTATCTCACACGTACCAACACAGACTATCCCGCAATTTAATTGTTTATACCCAAAGGTTTTTATTGAATAGCGGAATAGAAAATATTATAAAAAAAGTGTATGTATCTCACACGTACACAACCACACTAGGCCCCAATTACTATTTTTTGTACCCCCAAAGGCAGGATGAGGAGAAGGAGGAGTATGGAACAGGCAGCACCCTCAAATCTTCAGAAGTATGAGATGAACCCCAAAAATTGGAAAGGTGTATCTCACACGTACCAACACAGACTATCCCGCAATTTAATTGTTTATACCCAAAGGTTTTTATTGAATAGCGGAATAGAAAATATTATGAAAAAAATGTATGTATCTCACTCGTATACAACCACACTAGGCCCCAATTACTATTTTTTGTATCCCCCAAAGGCAGGATGAGGAGTAGGAGGAGTACGGAACAGGCAGCACCCTCAAATCTTCAGAAGTATGAGATGAACCCCAAAAATTGGAAAGGTGTATCTCACACGTACCAACACAGACTATCCCGCAATTTAATTTTTTATACCCAAAGGTTTTTATTGAATAGCGGAATAGAAAATATTATCGAAAAAAGTGTATGTATCTCACACGTACACAACCACACTAGGCCCCAATTACTATTTTTTGTACCCCCAAAGGCAGGATGAGGAGTAGGAGGAGTACGGAACAGGCAGCACCCTCAAATCTTCAGAAGTATAAGATGAACCCCAAAAATTGGAAAGGTGTATCTCACACGTACCAACACAGACTATCCCGCAATTTAATTGGTTATACCCAAAGGTTTTTATTGAATAGCGGAATAGAAAATATTATCAAAAAAAGTGTATGTATCTCACATGTACACAACCACACTAGGCCCCAATTACTATTTTTTGTACCCCTAAAGGCAGGATGAGGAGTAGGAGGAGTACGGAACAGGCAGCACCCTCAAATCTTCAGAAGTATGAGATGAACCCCAAAAATTGGAAAGGTGTATCTCACACGTACCAACACAGACTATCCCGCAATTTAATTGTTTATACCCAAAGGTTTTTATTGAATAGCGGAATATAAAATATTATCAAAAAAAGTGTATGTATCTCACACGTACACAACCACACTAGGCCCCAATTACTATTTTTTGTACCCCCAAAGGCAGGATGAGGAGTAGGAGGAGTACGGAACAGGCAGCACCCTCAAATCTTCAGAAGTATGAGATGAACCCCAAAAATTGGAAAGGTGTATCTCACACGTACCAACACAGACTATCCCGCAATTTAATTGTTTATACCCAAAGGTTTTTATTGAATAGCGGAATAGAAAATATTATAAAAAAAGTGTATGTATCTCACACGTACACAACCACACTAGGCCCCAATTACTATTTTTTGTACCCCCAAAGGCAGGATGAGGAGAAGGAGGAGTATGGAACAGGCAGCACCCTCAAATCTTCAGAAGTATGAGATGAACCCCAAAAATTGGAAAGGTGTATCTCACACGTACCAACACAGACTATCCCGCAATTTAATTGTTTATACCCAAAGGTTTTTATTGAATAGCGGAATAGAAAATATTATGAAAAAAATGTATGTATCTCACACGTACACAACCACACTAGGCCCCAATTACTATTTTTTGTATCCCCAAAGGCAGGATGAGGAGTAGGAGGAGTACGGAACAGGCAGCACCCTCAAATCTTCAGAAGTATGAGATGAACCCCAAAAATTGGAAAGGTGTATCTCACACGTACCAACACAGACTATCCCGCAATTTAATTGTTTATACCCAAAGGTTTTTATTGAATAGCGGAATATAAAATATTATCAAAAAAAGTGTATGTATCTCACACGTACACAACCACACTAGGCCCCAATTACTATTTTTTGTACCCCCAAAGGCAGGATGAGGAGAAGGAGGAGTATGGAACAGGCAGCACCCTCAAATCTTCAGAAGTATGAGATGAACCCCAAAAATTGGAAAGGTGTATCTCACACGTACCAACACAGACTATCCCGCAATTTAATTGTTTATACCCAAAGGTTTTTATTGAATAGCGGAATAGAAAATATTATGAAAAAAATGTATGTATCTCACACGTACACAACCACACTAGGCCCCAATTACTATTTTTTGTATCCCCAAAGGCAGGATGAGGAGTAGGAGGAGTACGGAACAGGCAGCACCCTCAAATCTTCAGAAGTATGAGATGAACCCCAAAAATTGGAAAGGTGTATCTCACACGTACCAACACAGACTATCCCGCAATTTAATTGTTTATACCCAAAGGTTTTTATTGAATAGCGGAATAGAAAATATTATCGAAAAAAGTGTATGTATCTCACACGTACACAACCACACTAGGCCCCAATTACTATTTTTTGTACCCCCAAAGGCAGGATGAGGAGTAGGAGGAGTACGGAACAGGCAGCACCCTCAAATCTTCAGAAGTATGAGATGAACCCCAAAAATTGGAAAGGTGTATCTCACACGTACCAACACAGACTATCCCACAATTTAATTGGTTATACCCAAAGGTTTTTATTGAATAGCGGAATAGAAAATATTATCAAAAAAAGTGTATGTATCTCACACGTACACAACCACACTAGGCCCCAATTACTATTTTTTGTACCCCCAAAGGCAGGATGAGGAGTAGGAGGAGTACGGAACAGGCAGCACCCTCAAATCTTCAGAAGTATGAGATGAACCCCAAAAATTGGAAAGGTGTATCTCACACGTACCAACACAGACTATCCCGCAATTTAATTGTTTATACCCAAAGGTTTTTATTGAATAGCGGAATAGAAAATATTATAAAAAAAGTGTATGTATCTCACACGTACACAACCACACTAGGCCCCAATTACTATTTTTTGTACCCCCAAAGGCAGGATGAGGAGAAGGAGGAGTATGGAACAGGCAGCACCCTCAAATCTTCAGAAGTATGAGATGAACCCCAAAAATTGGAAAGGTGTATCTCACACGTACCAACACAGACTATCCCGCAATTTAATTGTTTATACCCAAAGGTTTTTATTGAATAGCGGAATAGAAAATATTATGAAAAAAATGTATGTATCTCACACGTACACAACCACACTAGGCCCCAATTACTATTTTTTGTATCCCCAAAGGCAGGATGAGGAGTAGGAGGAGTACGGAACAGGCAGCACCCTCAAATCTTCAGAAGTATGAGATGAACCCCAAAAATTGGAAAGGTGTATCTCACACGTACCAACACAGACTATCCCGCAATTTAATTGTTTATACCCAAAGGTTTTTATTGAATAGCGGAATATAAAATATTATCAAAAAAAGTGTATGTATCTCACACGTACACAACCACACTAGGCCCCAATTACTATTTTTTGTACCCCCAAAGGCAGGATGAGGAGAAGGAGGAGTATGGAACAGGCAGCACCCTCAAATCTTCAGAAGTATGAGATGAACCCCAAAAATTGGAAAGGTGTATCTCACACGTACCAACACAGACTATCCCGCAATTTAATTGTTTATACCCAAAGGTTTTTATTGAATAGCGGAATAGAAAATATTATGAAAAAAATGTATGTATCTCACACGTACACAACCACACTAGGCCCCAATTACTATTTTTTGTATCCCCAAAGGCAGGATGAGGAGTAGGAGGAGTACGGAACAGGCAGCACCCTCAAATCTTCAGAAGTATGAGATGAACCCCAAAAATTGGAAAGGTGTATCTCACACGTACCAACACAGACTATCCCGCAATTTAATTGTTTATACCCAAAGGTTTTTATTGAATAGCGGAATAGAAAATATTATCGAAAAAAGTGTATGTATCTCACACGTACACAACCACACTAGGCCCCAATTACTATTTTTTGTACCCCCAAAGGCAGGATGAGGAGTAGGAGGAGTACGGAACAGGCAGCACCCTCAAATCTTCAGAAGTATGAGATGAACCCCAAAAATTGGAAAGGTGTATCTCACACGTACCAACACAGACTATCCCACAATTTAATTGGTTATACCCAAAGGTTTTTATTGAATAGCGGAATAGAAAATATTATCAAAAAAAGTGTATGTATCTCACACGTACACAACCACACTAGGCCCCAATTACTATTTTTTGTACCCCCAAAGGCAGGATGAGGAGTAGGAGGAGTACGGAACAGGCAGCACCCTCAAATCTTCAGAAGTATGAGATGAACCCCAAAAATTGGAAAGGTGTATCTCACACGTACCAACACAGACTATCCCGCAATTTAATTGTTTATACCCAAAGGTTTTTATTGAATAGCGGAATAGAAAATATTATAAAAAAAGTGTATGTATCTCACACGTACACAACCACACTAGGCCCCAATTACTATTTTTTGTACCCCCAAAGGCAGGATGAGGAGAAGGAGGAGTATGGAACAGGCAGCACCCTCAAATCTTCAGAAGTATGAGATGAACCCCAAAAATTGGAAAGGTGTATCTCACACGTACCAACACAGACTATCCCGCAATTTAATTGTTTATACCCAAAGGTTTTTATTGAATAGCGGAATAGAAAATATTATGAAAAAAATGTATGTATCTCACACGTACACAACCACACTAGGCCCCAATTACTATTTTTTGTATCCCCAAAGGCAGGATGAGGAGTAGGAGGAGTACGGAACAGGCAGCACCCTCAAATCTTCAGAAGTATGAGATGAACCCCAAAAATTGGAAAGGTGTATCTCACACGTACCAACACAGACTATCCCGCAATTTAATTGTTTATACCCAAAGGTTTTTATTGAATAGCGGAATAGAAAATATTATCAAAAAAAGTGTATGTATCTCACACGTACACAACCACACTAGGCCCCAATTACTATTTTTTGTACCCCCAAAGGCAGGATGAGGAGTAGGAGGAGTACGGAACAGGCAGCACCCTCAAATCTTCAGAAGTATGAGATGAACCCCAAAAATTGGAAAGGTGTATCTCACACGTACCAACACAGACTATCCCGCAATTTAATTGTTTATACCCAAAGGTTTTTATTGAATAGCGGAATAGAAAATATTATAAAAAAAGTGTATGTATCTCACACGTACACAACCACACTAGGCCCCAATTACTATTTTTTGTACCCCCAAAGGCAGGATGAGGAGAAGGAGGAGTATGGAACAGGCAGCACCCTCAAATCTTCAGAAGTATGAGATGAACCCCAAAAATTGGAAAGGTGTATCTCACACGTACCAACACAGACTATCCCGCAATTTAATTGTTTATACCCAAAGGTTTTTATTGAATAGCGGAATAGAAAATATTATGAAAAAAATGTATGTATCTCACACGTACACAACCACACTAGGCCCCAATTACTATTTTTTGTATCCCCAAAGGCAGGATGAGGAGTAGGAGGAGTACGGAACAGGCAGCACCCTCAAATCTTCAGAAGTATGAGATGAACCCCAAAAATTGGAAAGGTGTATCTCACACGTACCAACACAGACTATCCCGCAATTTAATTGTTTATACCCAAAGGTTTTTATTGAATAGCGGAATATAAAATATTATCAAAAAAAGTGTATGTATCTCACACGTACACAACCACACTAGGCCCCAATTACTATTTTTTGTACCCCCAAAGGCAGGATGAGGAGAAGGAGGAGTATGGAACAGGCAGCACCCTCAAATCTTCAGAAGTATGAGATGAACCCCAAAAATTGGAAAGGTGTATCTCACACGTACCAACACAGACTATCCCGCAATTTAATTGTTTATACCCAAAGGTTTTTATTGAATAGCGGAATAGAAAATATTATGAAAAAAATGTATGTATCTCACACGTACACAACCACACTAGGCCCCAATTACTATTTTTTGTATCCCCAAAGGCAGGATGAGGAGTAGGAGGAGTACGGAACAGGCAGCACCCTCAAATCTTCAGAAGTATGAGATGAACCCCAAAAATTGGAAAGGTGTATCTCACACGTACCAACACAGACTATCCCGCAATTTAATTGTTTATACCCAAAGGTTTTTATTGAATAGCGGAATAGAAAATATTATCGAAAAAAGTGTATGTATCTCACACGTACACAACCACACTAGGCCCCAATTACTATTTTTTGTACCCCCAAAGGCAGGATGAGGAGTAGGAGGAGTACGGAACAGGCAGCACCCTCAAATCTTCAGAAGTATGAGATGAACCCCAAAAATTGGAAAGGTGTATCTCACACGTACCAACACAGACTATCCCACAATTTAATTGGTTATACCCAAAGGTTTTTATTGAATAGCGGAATAGAAAATATTATCAAAAAAAGTGTATGTATCTCACACGTACACAACCACACTAGGCCCCAATTACTATTTTTTGTACCCCCAAAGGCAGGATGAGGAGTAGGAGGAGTACGGAACAGGCAGCACCCTCAAATCTTCAGAAGTATGAGATGAACCCCAAAAATTGGAAAGGTGTATCTCACACGTACCAACACAGACTATCCCGCAATTTAATTGTTTATACCCAAAGGTTTTTATTGAATAGCGGAATAGAAAATATTATAAAAAAAGTGTATGTATCTCACACGTACACAACCACACTAGGCCCCAATTACTATTTTTTGTACCCCCAAAGGCAGGATGAGGATAAGGAGGAGTATGGAACAGGCAGCACCCTCAAATCTTCAGAAGTATGAGATGAACCCCAAAAATTGGAAAGGTGTATCTCACACGTACCAACACAGACTATCCCGCAATTTAATTGTTTATACCCAAAGGTTTTTATTGAATAGCGGAATAGAAAATATTATGAAAAAAATGTATGTATCTCACACGTACACAACCACACTAGGCCCCAATTACTATTTTTTGTATCCCCAAAGGCAGGATGAGGAGTAGGAGGAGTACGGAACAGGCAGCACCCTCAAATCTTCAGAAGTATGAGATGAACCCCAAAAATTGGAAAGGTGTATCTCACACGTACCAACACAGACTATCCCGCAATTTAATTGTTTATACCCAAAGGTTTTTATTGAATAGCGGAATATAAAATATTATCAAAAAAAGTGTATGTATCTCACACGTACACAACCACACTAGGCCCCAATTACTATTTTTTGTACCCCCAAAGGCAGGATGAGGAGAAGGAGGAGTATGGAACAGGCAGCACCCTCAAATCTTCAGAAGTATGAGATGAACCCCAAAAATTGGAAAGGTGTATCTCACACGTACCAACACAGACTATCCCGCAATTTAATTGTTTATACCCAAAGGTTTTTATTGAATAGCGGAATAGAAAATATTATGAAAAAAATGTATGTATCTCACACGTACACAACCACACTAGGCCCCAATTACTATTTTTTGTATCCCCAAAGGCAGGATGAGGAGTAGGAGGAGTACGGAACAGGCAGCACCCTCAAATCTTCAGAAGTATGAGATGAACCCCAAAAATTGGAAAGGTGTATCTCACACGTACCAACACAGACTATCCCGCAATTTAATTGTTTATACCCAAAGGTTTTTATTGAATAGCGGAATAGAAAATATTATCGAAAAAAGTGTATGTATCTCACACGTACACAACCACACTAGGCCCCAATTACTATTTTTTGTACCCCCAAAGGCAGGATGAGGAGTAGGAGGAGTACGGAACAGGCAGCACCCTCAAATCTTCAGAAGTATGAGATGAACCCCAAAAATTGGAAAGGTGTATCTCACACGTACCAACACAGACTATCCCACAATTTAATTGGTTATACCCAAAGGTTTTTATTGAATAGCGGAATAGAAAATATTATCAAAAAAAGTGTATGTATCTCACACGTACACAACCACACTAGGCCCCAATTACTATTTTTTGTACCCCCAAAGGCAGGATGAGGAGTAGGAGGAGTACGGAACAGGCAGCACCCTCAAATCTTCAGAAGTATGAGATGAACCCCAAAAATTGGAAAGGTGTATCTCACACGTACCAACACAGACTATCCCGCAATTTAATTGTTTATACCCAAAGGTTTTTATTGAATAGCGGAATAGAAAATATTATAAAAAAAGTGTATGTATCTCACACGTACACAACCACACTAGGCCCCAATTACTATTTTTTGTACCCCCAAAGGCAGGATGAGGAGAAGGAGGAGTATGGAACAGGCAGCACCCTCAAATCTTCAGAAGTATGAGATGAACCCCAAAAATTGGAAAGGTGTATCTCACACGTACCAACACAGACTATCCCGCAATTTAATTGTTTATACCCAAAGGTTTTTATTGAATAGCGGAATAGAAAATATTATGAAAAAAATGTATGTATCTCACACGTACACAACCACACTAGGCCCCAATTACTATTTTTTGTATCCCCAAAGGCAGGATGAGGAGTAGGAGGAGTACGGAACAGGCAGCACCCTCAAATCTTCAGAAGTATGAGATGAACCCCAAAAATTGGAAAGGTGTATCTCACACGTACCAACACAGACTATCCCGCAATTTAATTGTTTATACCCAAAGGTTTTTATTGAATAGCGGAATAGAAAATATTATCGAAAAAAGTGTATGTATCTCACACGTACACAACCACACTAGGCCCCAATTACTATTTTTTGTACCCCCAAAGGCAGGATGAGGAGTAGGAGGAGTACGGAACAGGCAGCACCCTCAAATCTTCAGAAGTATGAGATGAACCCCAAAAATTGGAAAGGTGTATCTCACACGTACCAACACAGACTATCCCACAATTTAATTGGTTATACCCAAAGGTTTTTATTGAATAGCGGAATAGAAAATATTATCAAAAAAAGTGTATGTATCTCACACGTACACAACCACACTAGGCCCCAATTACTATTTTTTGTACCCCTAAAGGCAGGATGAGGAGTAGGAGGAGTACGGAACAGGCAGCACCCTCAAATCTTCAGAAGTATGAGATGAACCCCAAAAATTGGAAAGGTGTATCTCACACGTACCAACACAGACTATCCCGCAATTTAATTGTTTATACCCAAAGGTTTTTATTGAATAGCGGAATATAAAATATTATCAAAAAAAGTGTATGTATCTCACACGTACACAACCACACTAGGCCCCAATTACTATTTTTTGTACCCCCAAAGGCAGGATGAGGAGTAGGAGGAGTACGGAACAGGCAGCACCCTCAAATCTTCAGAAGTATGAGATGAACCCCAAAAATTGGAAAGGTGTATCTCACACGTACCAACACAGACTATCCCGCAATTTAATTGTTTATACCCAAAGGTTTTTATTGAATAGCGGAATAGAAAATATTATCAAAAAAAGTGTATGTATCTCACACGTACACAACCACACTAGGCCCCAATTACTATTTTTTGTACCCCCAAAGGCAGGATGAGGAGTAGGAGGAGTACGGAACAGGCAGCACCCTCAAATCTTCAGAAGTATGAGATGAACCCCAAAAATTGGAAAGGTGTATCTCACACGTACCAACACAGACTATCCCGCAATTTAATTGTTTATACCCAAAGGTTTTTATTGAATAGCGGAATAGAAAATATTATCGAAAAAAGTGTATGTATCTCACACGTACACAACCACACTAGGCCCCAATTACTATTTTTTGTACCCCCAAAGGCAGGATGAGGAGTAGGAGGAGTACGGAACAGGCAGCACCCTCAAATCTTCAGAAGTATGAGATGAACCCCAAAAATTGGAAAGGTGTATCTCACACGTACCAACACAGACTATCCCACAATTTAATTGGTTATACCCAAAGGTTTTTATTGAATAGCGGAATAGAAAATATTATCAAAAAAAGTGTATGTATCTCACACGTACACAACCACACTAGGCCCCAATTACTATTTTTTGTACCCCCAAAGGCAGGATGAGGAGTAGGAGGAGTACGGAACAGGCAGCACCCTCAAATCTTCAGAAGTATGAGATGAACCCCAAAAATTGGAAAGGTGTATCTCACACGTACCAACACAGACTATCCCGCAATTTAATTGTTTATACCCAAAAGTTTTTATTGAATAGCGGAATAGAAAATATTATCAAAAAAAGTGTATGTATCTCACACGTACATAACCACACTAGGCCCCAATTACTATTTTTTGTACCCCCAAAGGCAGGATGAGGAGTAGGAGTACGGACCAGGCAGCACCCTCAAATCTTCAGAAGTATGAGATTAACCCCAAAAATTGGAAAGGTGTATCTCACACGTACCAACACAGACTATCCCGCAATTTAATTGTTTATACCCAAAGGTTTTTATTGAATAGCGGAATAGAAAATATTATCAAAAAAAGTGTATGTATCTCACACGTACACAACCACACTAGGCCCCAATTACTATTTTTTGTACCCCTAAAGGCAGGATGAGGAGTAGGAGGAGTACGGAACAGGCAGCACCCTCAAATCTTCAGAAGTATGAGATGAACCCCAAAAATTGGAAAGGTGTATCTCACACGTACCAACACAGACTATCCCGCAATTTAATTGTTTATACCCAAAGGTTTTTATTGAATAGCGGAATAGAAAATATTATCGAAAAAAGTGTATGTATCTCACACGTACACAACCACACTAGGCCCCAATTACTATTTTTTGTACCCCCAAAGGCAGGATGAGGAGTAGGAGGAGTAAGGAACAGGCAGCACCCTCAAATCTTCAGAAGTATGAGATGAACCCCAAAAATTGGAAAGGTGTATCTCACACGTACCAACACAGACTATCCCGCAATTTAATTGTTTATACCCAAAGGTTTTTATTGAATAGCGGAATAGAAAATATTATCAAAAAAAGTGTATGTATCTCACACGTACACAACCACACTAGGCCCCAATTACTATTTTTTGTACCCCCAAAGGCAGGATGAGGAGTAGGAGGAGTACGGAACAGGCAGCACCTTCAAATCTTCAGAAGTATGAGATGAACCCCAAAAATTGGAAAGGTGTATCTCACACGTACCAACACAGACTATCCCGCAATTTAATTGTTTATACCCAAAGGTTTTTATTGAATAGCGGAATAGAAAATATTATCAAAAAAAGTGTATGTATCTCACACGTACACAACCACACTAGGCCCCAATTACTATTTTTTGTACCCCCAAAGGCAGGATGAGGAGTAGGAGGAGTACGGAACAGGCAGCACCCTCAAATCTTCAGAAGTATGAGATGAACCCCAAAAATTGGAAAGGTGTATCTCACACGTACCAACACAGACTATGCTGCAATTTAATTGTTTATACCCAAAGGTTTTTATTGAATAGCGGAATAGAAAATATTATCAAAAAAAGTGTATGTATCTCACACGTACACAACCACACTAGGCCCCAATTACAATTTTTTGTACCCCTAAAGGCAGGATGAGGAGTAGGAGGAGTACGGAACAGGCAGCACCCTCAAATCTTCAGAAGTATGAGATGAACCCCAAAAATTGGAAAGGTGTATCTCACACGTACCAACACAGACTATCCCGCAATTTAATTGTTTATACCCAAAAGTTTTTATTGAATAGCGGAATAGAAAAAATTATCAAAAAAGGTGTATGTATCTCACACGTACACAACCACAATAGGCCCCAATTACTATTTTTTGTACCCCTAAAGGCAGGATGAGGAGTAAGAGGAGTACGGAACAGGCAGTACCCTCAAATCTTCAGAAGTATGAGATGAACCCCAAAAATTGGAAAGGTGTATCTCACACGTACCAACACAGACTATCCCGCAATTTAATTGTTTATACCCAAAGGTTTTTATTGAATAGCGGAATAGAAAATATTATCAAAAAAAGTGTATGTATCTCACACGTACACAACCGCACTAGGCCCCAATTACTATTTTTTGTACCCCCAAAGGCAGGATGAGGAGTAGGAGGAGTATGGAACAGGCAGCACCCTCAAATCTTCAGAAGTATGAGATGAACCCCAAAAATTGGAAAGGTGTATCTCACACGTACCAACACAGACTATCCCGCAATTTAATTGTTTATACCCAAAGGTTTTTATTGAATAGCGGAATAGAAAATATTATCAAAAAAAGTGTATGTATCTCACACGTACACAACCACACTAGGCCCCAATTACTATTTTTTGTACCCCCAAAGGCAGGATGAGGAGTAGGAGGAGTACGGAACAGGCAGCACCCTCAAATCTTCAGAAGTATGAGATGAACCCCAAAAATTGGAAAGGTGTATCTCACACGTACCAACATAGACTATCCCGCAATTTAATTGTTTATACCCAAAAGTTTTTATTGAATAGCGGAATAGAAAAAATTATCAAAAAATGTGTATGTATCTCACACGTACACAACCACACTAGGCCCCAATTACGATTTTTTGTACCCCTAAAGGCAGGATGAGGAGTACTAGGAGTACGGAACAGGCAGCACCCTCAAATCTTCAGAAGTATGAGATGAACCCCAAAAATTGGAAAGGTGTATCTCACACGTACCAACACAGACTATCCCGCAATTTAATTGTTTATACCCAAAGGTTTTTATTGAATAGCGGAATAGAAAATATTATCAAAAAAAGTGTATGTATCTCACACGTACACAACCACACTAGGCCCCAATTACTATTTTTTGTACCCCCAAAGGCAGGATGAGGAGTAGGAGGAGTACGGAACAGGCAGCACCCTCAAATCTTCAGAAGTATGAGATGAACCCCAAAAATTGGAAAGGTGTATCTCACACGTACCAACACAGACTATCCCGCAATTTAATTGTTTATACCCAAAGGTTTTTATTGAATAGCGGAATAGAAAATATTATAAAAAAGTGTATGTATCTCACACGTACACAACCGCACTAGGCCCCAATTACTATTTTTTGTACCCCCAAAGGTAGGATGAGGAGTAGGAGGAGTACGGAACAGGCAGCACCCTCAAATCTTCAGAAGTATGAGATGAACCCCAAAAATTGGAAAGGTGTATCTCACACGTACCAACATAGACTATCCCGCAATTTAATTGTTTATACCCAAAAGTTTTTATTGAATAGCGGAATAGAAAAAATTATCAAAAAATGTGTATGTATCTCACACGTACACAACCACACTAGGCCCCAATTACGATTTTTTGTACCCCTAAAGGCAGGATGAGGAGTACTAGGAGTACGGAACAGGCAGCACCCTCAAATCTTCAGAAGTATGAGATGAACCCCAAAAATTGGAAAGGTGTATCTCACACGTACCAACACAGACTATCCCGCAATTTAATTGTTTATACCCAAAGGTTTTTATTGAATAGCGGAATAGAAAATATTATCAAAAAAAGTGTATGTATCTCACACGTACACAACCACACTAGGCCCCAATTACTATTTTTTGTACCCCCAAAGGCAGGATGAGGAGTAGGAGGAGTACGGAACAGGCAGCACCCTCAAATCTTCAGAAGTATGAGATGAACCCCAAAAATTGGAAAGGTGTATCTCACACGTACCAACACAGACTATCCCGCAATTTAATTGTTTATACCCAAAGGTTTTTATTGAATAGCGGAATAGAAAATATTATCAAAAAAAGTGTATGTATCTCACACGTACACAACCACACTAGGCCCCAATTACTATTTTTTGTACCCCTAAAGGCAGGATGAGGAGTAGGAGGAGTACGGAACAGGCAGCACCCTCAAATCTTCAGAAGTATGAGATGAACCCCAAAAATTGGAAAGGTGTATCTAACACGTACCAACACAGACTATCCAGCAATTTAATTGTTTATACCCAAAGGTTTTTATTGAATTGCGGAATAGAAAATATTATCAAAAAAAGTGTATGTATCTCACACGTACACAACCGCACTAGGCCCCGATTACTATTTTTTCTACCCCCAAAGGCAGGATGAGGAGTAGGAGGAGTATGGAACAGGCAGCACCCTCAAATCTTCAGAAGTATGAGATGAACCCCAAAAATTGGAAAGGTGTATCTCACACGTACCAACACAGACTATCCCGCAATTTAATTGTTTATACCCAAAGGTTTTTATTGAATAGCGGAATAGAAAATATTATCAAAAAAAGTGTATGTATCTCACACGTACACAACCACACTAGGCCCCAATTACAATTTTTTGTACCCCTAAAGGCAAGATGAGGAGTAGGAGGAGTACGGAACAGGCAGCACCCTCAAATCTTCAGAAGTATGAGATGAACCCCAAAAATTGGAAAGGTGTATCTCACACGTACCAACACAGACTATCCCGCAATTTAATTGTTTATACCCAAAGGTTTTTATTGAATAGCGGAATAGAAATAATTATCAAAAAAGGTGTATGTATCTCACACGTACACAACCACACTAGGCCCCAATTACAATTTTTTGTACCCCTAAAGGCAGGATGAGGAGTAGGAGGAGTACGGAACAGGCAGCACCCTCAAATCTTCAGAAGTATGAGATGAACCCCAAAAATTGGAAAGGTGTATCTCACACGTACCAACACAGACTATCCCGCAATTTAATTGTTTATACCCAAAGGTTTTTATTGAATAGCGGAATAGAAAATATTATCAAAAAAAGTGTATGTATCTCACACGTACACAACCACACTAGGCCCCAATTACTATTTTTTGTACCCCTAAAGGCAGGATGAGGAGTAGGAGGAGTACGGAACAGGCAGCACCCTCAAATCTTCAGAAGTATGAGATGAACCCCAAAAATTGGAAAGGTGTATCTCACACGTACCAACACAGACTATCCCGCAATTTAATTGTTTATACCCAAAGGTTTTTATTGAATAGCGGAATAGAAAATATTATCAAAAAAAGTGTATGTATCTCACACGTATACAACCACACTAGGCCCCAATTACTATTTTTTGTACCCCCAAAGGCAGGATGAGGAGTAGGAGGAGTACGGAACAGGCAGCACCCTCAAATCTTCAGAAGTATGAGATGAACCCCAAAAATTGGAAAGGTGTATCTCACACGTACCAACACAGACTATCCCGCAATTTAATTGTTTATACCCAAAGGTTTTTATTGAATAGCGGAATAGAAAATATTATCAAAAAAAGTGTATGTATCTCACACGTACACAACCACACTAGGCCCCAATTACTATTTTTTGTACCCCCAAAGGCAGGATGAGGAGTAGGAGGAGTACGGAACAGGCAGCACCCTCAAATCTTCAGAAGTATGAGATGAACCCCAAAAATTGGAAAGGTGTATCTCACACGTACCAACACAGACTATCCCGCAATTTAATTGTTTATACCCAAAGGTTTTTATTGAATAGCGGAATATAAAATATTATCAAAAAAAGTGTATGTATCTCACACGTACACAACCACACTAGGCCCCAATTACTATTTTTTGTACCCCTAAAGGCAGGATGAGGAGTAGGAGGAGTACGGAACAGGCAGCACCCTCAAATCTTCAGAAGTATGAGATGAACCCCAAAAATTGGAAAGGTGTATCTCACACGTACCAACACAGACTATCCCGCAATTTAATTGTTTATACCCAAAGGTTTTTATTGAATAGCGGAATATAAAATATTATCAAAAAAAGTGTATGTATCTCACACGTACACAACCACACTAGGCCCCAATTACTATTTTTTGTACCCCCAAAGGCAGGATGAGGAGTAGGAGGAGTACGGAACAGGCAGCACCCTCAAATCTTCAGAAGTATGAGATGAACCCCAAAAATTGGAAAGGTGTATCTCACACGTACCAACACAGACTATCCCGCAATTTAATTGTTTATACCCAAAGGTTTTTATTGAATAGCGGAATAGAAAATATTATCAAAAAAAGTGTATGTATCTCACACGTACACAACCACACTAGGCCCCAATTACTATTTTTTGTACCCCCAAAGGCAGGATGAGGAGTAGGAGGAGTACGGAACAGGCAGCACCCTCAAATCTTCAGAAGTATGAGATGAACCCCAAAAATTGGAAAGGTGTATCTCACACATACCAACACAGACTATCCCGAAATTTAATTGTTTATACCCAAAGGTTTTTATTGAATAGCGGAATAAACAATATTATCGAAAAAGTGTATGTATCTCACACCTACACAACCACACTAGGCCCCAATTACTATTTTTTGTACCCCCAAAGGCAGGATGAGGAGTAGGAGGAGTACGGAACAGGCAGCACCCTCAAATCTTCAGAAGTATGAGATGAACCCCAAAAATTGGAAAGGTGTATCTCACACGTACCAACACAGACTATCCCGCAATTTAATTGTTTATACCCAAAGGTTTTTATTGAATAGCGGAATAGAAAATATTATCAAAAAAAGTGTATGTATCTCACACGTACACAACCACACTAGGCCCCAATTACTATTTTTTGTACCCCTAAAGGCAGGATGAGGAGTAGGAGGAGTACGGAACAGGCAGCACCCTCAAATCTTCAGAAGTATGAGATGAACCCCAAAAATTGGAAAGGTGTATCTCACACGTACCAACACAGACTATCCCGCAATTTAATTGTTTATACCCAAAAGTTTTTATTGAATAGCGGAATAGAAAATATTATCAAAAAAAGTGTATGTATCTCACACGTACATAACCACACTAGGCCCCAATTACTATTTTTTGTACCCCCAAAGGCAGGATGAGGAGTAGGAGTACGGACCAGGCAGCACCCTCAAATCTTCAGAAGTATGAGATTAACCCCAAAAATTGGAAAGGTGTATCTCACACGTACCAACACAGACTATCCCGCAATTTAATTGTTTATACCCAAAGGTTTTTATTGAATAGCGGAATAGAAAATATTATCAAAAAAAGTGTATGTATGTCACACGTACACAACCACACTAGGCCCCAATTACAATTTTTTGTACCCCTAAAGGCAGGATGAGGAGTAGGAGGAGTACGGAACAGGCAGCACCCTCAAATCTTCAGAAGTATGAGATAAACCCCAAAAATTGGAAAGGTGTATCTCACACGTACCAACACATACTATCCCGCAATTTAATTGTTTATACCCAAAGGTTTTTATTGAATAGCGGAATAGAAAATATTATAAAAAAAGTGTATGTATCTCACACGTACACAACCACACTAGGCCCCAATTACTATTTTTTGTACCCCCAAAGGCAGGATGAGGAGAAGGAGGAGTATGGAACAGGCAGCACCCTCAAATCTTCAGAAGTATGAGATGAACCCCAAAAATTGGAAAGGTGTATCTCACACGTACCAACACAGACTATCCCGCAATTTAATTGGTTATACCCAAAGGTTTTTATTGAATAGCGGAATAGAAAATATTATCAAAAAAAGTGTATGTATCTCACATGTACACAACCACACTAGGCCCCAATTACTATTTTTTGTACCCCTAAAGGCAGGATGAGGAGTAGGAGGAGTACGGAACAGTCAGCACCCTCAAATCTTCAGAAGTATGAGATGAACCCCAAAAATTGGAAAGGTGTATCTCACACGTACCAACACAGACTATCCCGCAATTTAATTGTTTATACCCAAAGGTTTTTATTGAATAGCGGAATAGAAAATATTATCGAAAAAAGTGTATGTATCTCACACGTACACAACCACACTAGGCCCCAATTACTATTTTTTGTACCCCCAAAGGCAGGATGAGGAGTAGGAGGAGTACGGAACAGGCAGCACCCTCAAATCTTCAGAAGTATAAGATGAACCCCAAAAATTGGAAAGGTGTATCTCACACGTACCAACACAGACTATCCCGCAATTTAATTGTTTATACCCAAAGGTTTTTATTGAATAGCGGAATAGAAAATATTATAAAAAAAGTGTATGTATCTCACACGTACACAACCACACTAGGCCCCAATTACTATTTTTTGTACCCCTAAAGGCAGGATGAGGAGTAGGAGGAGTACGGAACAGGCAGCACCCTCAAATCTTCAGAAGTATGAGATGAACCCCAAAAATTGGAAAGGTGTATCTCACACGTACCAACACAGACTATCCCGCAATTTAATTGTTTATACCCAAAGGTTTTTATTGAATAGCGGAATAGAAAATATTATGAAAAAAATGTATGTATCTCACACGTACACAACCACACTAGGCCCCAATTACTATTTTTTGTATCCCCAAAGGCAGGATGAGGAGTAGGAGGAGTACGGAACAGGCAGCACCCTCAAATCTTCAGAAGTATGAGATGAACCCCAAAAATTGGAAAGGTGTATCTCACACGTACCAACACAGACTATCCCGCAATTTAATTGTTTATACCCAAAGGTTTTTATTGAATAGCGGAATAGAAAATATTATAAAAAAAGTGTATGTATCTCACACGTACACAACCACACTAGGCCCCAATTACTATTTTTTGTACCCCCAAAGGCAGGATGAGGAGAAGGAGGAGTATGGAACAGGCACCACCCTCAAATCTTCAGAAGTATGAGATGAACCCCAAAAATTGGAAAGGTGTATCTCACACGTACCAACACAGACTATCCCGCAATTTAATTGTTTATACCCAAAAGTTTTTATTGAATAGCGGAATAGAAAATATTATCAAAAAAAGTGTATGTATCTCACACGTACATAACCACACTAGGCCCCAATTACTATTTTTTGTACCCCCAAAGGCAGGATGAGGAGTAGGAGTACGGACCAGGCAGCACCCTCAAATCTTCAGAAGTATGAGATTAACCCCAAAAATTGGAAAGGTGTATCTCACACGTACCAACACAGACTATCCCGCAATTTAATTGTTTATACCCAAAGGTTTTTATTGAATAGCGGAATAGAAAATATTATCAAAAAAAGTGTATGTATGTCACACGTACACAACCACACTAGGCCCCAATTACAATTTTTTGTACCCCTAAAGGCAGGATGAGGAGTAGGAGGAGTACGGAACAGGCAGCACCCTCAAATCTTCAGAAGTATGAGATAAACCCCAAAAATTGGAAAGGTGTATCTCACACGTACCAACACATACTATCCCGCAATTTAATTGTTTATACCCAAAGGTTTTTATTGAATAGCGGAATAGAAAATATTATAAAAAAAGTGTATGTATCTGACACGTACACAACCACACTAGGCCCCAATTACTATTTTTTGTACCCCCAAAGGCAGGATGAGGAGAAGGAGGAGTATGGAACAGGCAGCACCCTCAAATCTTCAGAAGTATGAGATGAACCCCAAAAATTGGAAAGGTGTATCTCACACGTACCAACACAGACTATCCCGCAATTTAATTGGTTATACCCAAAGGTTTTTATTGAATAGCGGAATAGAAAATATTATCAAAAAAAGTGTATGTATCTCACATGTACACAACCACACTAGGCCCCAATTACTATTTTTTGTACCCCTAAAGGCAGGATGAGGAGTAGGAGGAGTACGGAACAGTCAGCACCCTCAAATCTTCAGAAGTATGAGATGAACCCCAAAAATTGGAAAGGTGTATCTCACACGTACCAACACAGACTATCCCGCAATTTAATTGTTTATACCCAAAGGTTTTTATTGAATAGCGGAATAGAAAATATTATCGAAAAAAGTGTATGTATCTCACACGTACACAACCACACTAGGCCCCAATTACTATTTTTTGTACCCCCAAAGGCAGGATGAGGAGTAGGAGGAGTACGGAACAGGCAGCACCCTCAAATCTTCAGAAGTATAAGATGAACCCCAAAAATTGGAAAGGTGTATCTCACACGTACCAACACAGACTATCCCGCAATTTAATTGTTTATACCCAAAGGTTTTTATTGAATAGCGGAATAGAAAATATTATAAAAAAAGTGTATGTATCTCACACGTACACAACCACACTAGGCCCCAATTACTATTTTTTGTACCCCTAAAGGCAGGATGAGGAGTAGGAGGAGTACGGAACAGGCAGCACCCTCAAATCTTCAGAAGTATGAGATGAACCCCAAAAATTGGAAAGGTGTATCTCACACGTACCAACACAGACTATCCCGCAATTTAATTGTTTATACCCAAAGGTTTTTATTGAATAGCGGAATAGAAAATATTATCAAAAAAAGTGTATGTATCTCACACGTACACAACCACACTAGGCCCCAATTACTATTTTTTGTACCCCTAAAGGCAGGATGAGGAGTAGGAGGAGTACGGAACAGGCAGCACCCTCAAATCTTCAGAAGTATGAGATGAACCCCAAAAATTGGAAAGGTGTATCTCACACGTACCAACACAGACTATCCCGCAATTTAAATGTTTATACCCAAAAGTTTTTATTGAATAGCGGAATAGAAAATATTATCAAAAAAAGTGTATGTATCTCACACGTACATAACCACACTAGGCCCCAATTACTATTTTTTGTACCCCCAAAGGCAGGATGAGGAGTAGGAGTACGGACCAGGCAGCACCCTCAAATCTTCAGAAGTATGAGATTAACCCCAAAAATTGGAAAGGTGTATCTCACACGTACCAACACAGACTATCCCGCAATTTAATTGTTTATACCCAAAGGTTTTTATTGAATAGCGGAATAGAAAATATTATCAAAAAAAGTGTATGTATGTCACACGTACACAACCACACTAGGCCCCAATTACAATTTTTTGTACCCCTAAAGGCAGGATGAGGAGTAGGAGGAGTACGGAACAGGCAGCACCCTCAAATCTTCAGAAGTATGAGATAAACCCCAAAAATTGGAAAGGTGTATCTCACACGTACCAACACATACTATCCCGCAATTTAATTGTTTATACCCAAAGGTTTTTATTGAATAGCGGAATAGAAAATATTATCAAAAAAAGTGTATGTATCTCACATGTACACAACCACACTAGGCCCCAATTACTATTTTTTGTACCCCTAAAGGCAGGATGAGGAGTAGGAGGAGTACGGAACAGTCAGCACCCTCAAATCTTCAGAAGTATGAGATGAACCCCAAAAATTGGAAAGGTGTATCTCACACGTACCAACACAGACAATCCCGCAATTTAATTGTTTATACCCAAAGGTTTTTATTGAATAGCGGAATAGAAAATATTATCGAAAAAAGTGTATGTATCTCACACGTACACAACCACACTAGGCCCCAATTACTATTTTTTGTACCCCCAAAGGCAGGATGAGGAGTAGGAGGAGTACGGAACAGGCAGCACCCTCAAATCTTCAGAAGTATAAGATGAACCCCAAAAATTGGAAAGGTGTATCTCACACGTACCAACACAGACTATCCCGCAATTTAATTGTTTATACCCAAAGGTTTTTATTGAATAGCGGAATAGAAAATATTATAAAAAAAGTGTATGTATCTCACACGTACACAACCACACTAGGCCCCAATTACTATTTTTTGTACCCCTAAAGGCAGGATGAGGAGTAGGAGGAGTACGGAACAGGCAGCACCCTCAAATCTTCAGAAGTATGAGATGAACCCCAAAAATTGGAAAGGTGTATCTCACACGTACCAACACAGACTATCCCGCAATTTAATTGTTTATACCCAAAGGTTTTTATTGAATAGCGGAATATAAAATATTATCAAAAAAAGTGTATGTATCTCACACGTACACAACCACACTAGGCCCCAATTACTATTTTTTGTACCCCTAAAGGCAGGATGAGGAGTAGGAGGAGTACGGAACAGTCAGCACCCTCAAATCTTCAGAAGTATGAGATGAACCCCAAAAATTGGAAAGGTGTATCTCACACGTACCAACACAGACTATCCCGCAATTTAATTGTTTATACCCAAAGGTTTTTATTGAATAGCGGAATAGAAAATATTATCGAAAAAAGTGTATGTATCTCACACGTACACAACCACACTAGGCCCCAATTACTATTTTTTGTACCCCCAAAGGCAGGATGAGGAGTAGGAGGAGTACGGAACAGGCAGCACCCTCAAATCTTCAGAAGTATAAGATGAACCCCAAAAATTGGAAAGGTGTATCTCACACGTACCAACACAGACTATCCCACAATTTAATTGTTTATACCCAAAGGTTTTTATTGAATAGCGGAATAGAAAATATTATAAAAAAAGTGTATGTATCTCACACGTACACAACCACACTAGGCCCCAATTACTATTTTTTGTACCCCTAAAGGCAGGATGAGGAGTAGGAGGAGTACGGAACAGGCAGCACCCTCAAATCTTCAGAAGTATGAGATGAACCCCAAAAATTGGAAAGGTGTATCTCACACGTACCAACACAGACTATCCCGCAATTTAATTGTTTATACCCAAAGGTTTTTATTGAATAGCGGAATAGAAAATATTATGAAAAAAATGTATGTATCTCACACGTACACAACCACACTAGGCCCCAATTACTATTTTTTGTATCCCCAAAGGCAGGATGAGGAGTAGGAGGAGTACGGAACAGGCAGCACCCTCAAATCTTCAGAAGTATGAGATGAACCCCAAAAATTGGAAAGGTGTATCTCACACGTACCAACACAGACTATCCCGCAATTTAATTGTTTATACCCAAAGGTTTTTATTGAATAGCGGAATAGAAAATATTATAAAAAAAGTGTATGTATCTCACACGTACACAACCACACTAGGCCCCAATTACTATTTTTTGTACCCCCAAAGGCAGGATGAGGAGAAGGAGGAGTATGGAACAGGCACCACCCTCAAATCTTCAGAAGTATGAGATGAACCCCAAAAATTGGAAAGGTGTATCTCACACGTACCAACACAGACTATCCCGCAATTTAATTGTTTATACCCAAAGGTTTTTATTGAATAGCCGAATAGAAAATATTATCAAAAAAAGTGTATGTATCTCACACGTACACAACCACTCTAGGCCCCAATTACTATTTTTTGTACCCCTAAAGGCAGGATGAGGAGTAGGAGGAGTACGGAACAGGCAGCACCCTCAAATCTTCAGAAGTATGAGATGAACCCCAAAAATTGGAAAGGTGTATCTCACACGTACCAACACAGACTATCCCGCAATTTAATTGTTTATACCCAAAAGTTTTTATTGAATAGCGGAATAGAAAATATTATCAAAAAAAGTGTATGTATCTCACACGTACATAACCACACTAGGCCCCAATTACTATTTTTTGTACCCCCAAAGGCAGGATGAGGAGTAGGAGTACGGACCAGGCAGCACCCTCAAATCTTCAGAAGTATGAGATTAACCCCAAAAATTGGAAAGGTGTATCTCACACGTACCAACACAGACTATCCCGCAATTTAATTGTTTATACCCAAAGGTTTTTATTGAATAGCGGAATAGAAAATATTATCAAAAAAAGTGTATGTATGTCACACGTACACAACCACACTAGGCCCCAATTACAATTTTTTGTACCCCTAAAGGCAGGATGAGGAGTAGGAGGAGTACGGAACAGGCAGCACCCTCAAATCTTCAGAAGTATGAGATAAACCCCAAAAATTGGAAAGGTGTATCTCACACGTACCAACACATACTATCCCGCAATTTAATTGTTTATACCCAAAGGTTTTTATTGAATAGCGGAATAGAAAATATTATAAAAAAAGTGTATGTATCTCACACGTACACAACCACACTAGGCCCCAATTACTATTTTTTGTACCCCCAAAGGCAGGATGAGGAGAAGGAGGAGTATGGAACAGGCAGCACCCTCAAATCTTCAGAAGTATGAGATGAACCCCAAAAATTGGAAAGGTGTATCTCACACGTACCAACACAGACTATCCCGCAATTTAATTGGTTATACCCAAAGGTTTTTATTGAATAGCGGAATAGAAAATATTATCAAAAAAAGTGTATGTATCTCACATGTACACAACCACACTAGGCCCCAATTACTATTTTTTGTACCCCTAAAGGCAGGATGAGGAGTAGGAGGAGTACGGAACAGTCAGCACCCTCAAATCTTCAGAAGTATGAGATGAACCCCAAAAATTGGAAAGGTGTATCTCACACGTACCAACACAGACTATCCCGCAATTTAATTGTTTATACCCAAAGGTTTTTATTGAATAGCGGAATAGAAAATATTATCGAAAAAAGTGTATGTATCTCACACGTACACAACCACACTAGGCCCCAATTACTATTTTTTGTACCCCCAAAGGCAGGATGAGGAGTAGGAGGAGTACGGAACAGGCAGCACCCTCAAATCTTCAGAAGTATAAGATGAACCCCAAAAATTGGAAAGGTGTATCTCACACGTACCAACACAGACTATCCCGCAATTTAATTGTTTATACCCAAAGGTTTTTATTGAATAGCGGAATAGAAAATATTATAAAAAAAGTGTATGTATCTCACACGTACACAACCACACTAGGCCCCAATTACTATTTTTTGTACCCCTAAAGGCAGGATGAGGAGTAGGAGGAGTACGGAACAGGCAGCACCCTCAAATCTTCAGAAGTATGAGATGAACCCCAAAAATTGGAAAGGTGTATCTCACACGTACCAACACAGACTATCCCGCAATTTAATTGTTTATACCCAAAGGTTTTTATTGAATAGCGGAATAGAAAATATTATGAAAAAAATGTATGTATCTCACACGTACACAACCACACTAGGCCCCAATTACTATTTTTTGTATCCCCAAAGGCAGGATGAGGAGTAGGAGGAGTACGGAACAGGCAGCACCCTCAAATCTTCAGAAGTATGAGATGAACCCCAAAAATTGGAAAGGTGTATCTCACACGTACCAACACAGACTATCCCGCAATTTAATTGTTTATACCCAAAGGTTTTTATTGAATAGCGGAATAGAAAATATTATAAAAAAAGTGTATGTATCTCACACGTACACAACCACACTAGGCCCCAATTACTATTTTTTGTACCCCCAAAGGCAGGATGAGGAGAAGGAGGAGTATGGAACAGGCACCACCCTCAAATCTTCAGAAGTATGAGATGAACCCCAAAAATTGGAAAGGTGTATCTCACACGTACCAACACAGACTATCCCACAATTTAATTGGTTATACCCAAAGGTTTTTATTGAATAGCGGAATAGAAAATATTATCAAAAAAAGTGTATGTATCTCACACGTACACAACCACACTAGGCCCCAATTACTATTTTTTGTACCCCTAAAGGCAGGATGAGGAGTAGGAGGAGTACGGAACAGGCAGCACCCTCAAATCTTCAGAAGTATGAGATGAACCCCAAAAATTGGAAAGGTGTATCTCACACGTACCAACACAGACTATCCCGCAATTTAATTGTTTATACCCAAAGGTTTTTATTGAATAGCGGAATATAAAATATTATCAAAAAAAGTGTATGTATCTCACACATACACAACCACACTAGGCCCCAATTACTATTTTTTGTACCCCCAAAGGCAGGATGAGGAGAAGGAGGAGTATGGAACAGGCAGCACCCTCAAATCTTCAGAAGTTTTAGATGAACCCCAAAAATTGGAAAGGTGTATCTCACACGTACCAAAACAGACTATCCCGCAATTTAATTGGTTATACCCAAAGGTTTTTATTGAATAGCGGAATAGAAAATATTATGAAAAAAATGTATGTATCTCACACGTACACAACCACACTAGGCCCCAATTACTATTTTTTGTATCCCCAAAGGCAGGATGAGGAGTAGGAGGAGTACGGAACAGGCAGCACCCTCAAATCTTCAGAAGTATGAGATGAACCCCAAAAATTGGAAAGGTGTATCTCACACGTACCAACACAGACTATCCCGCAATTTAATTGTTTATACCCAAAGGTTTTTATTGAATAGCGGAATAGAAAATATTATCGAAAAAAGTGTATGTATCTCACACGTACACAACCACACTAGGCCCCAATTACTATTTTTTGTACCCCCAAAGGCAGGATGAGGAGTAGGAGGAGTACGGAACAGGCAGCACCCTCAAATCTTCAGAAGTATGAGATGAACCCCAAAAATTGGAAAGGTGTATCTCACACGTACCAACACAGACTATCCCACAATTTAATTGGTTATACCCAAAGGTTTTTATTGAATAGCGGAATAGAAAATATTATCAAAAAAAGTGTATGTATCTCACACGTACACAACCACACTAGGCCCCAATTACTATTTTTTGTACCCCCAAAGGCAGGATGAGGAGTAGGAGGAGTACGGAACAGGCAGCACCCTCAAATCTTCAGAAGTATGAGATGAACCCCAAAAATTGGAAAGGTGTATCTCACACGTACCAACACAGACTATCCCGCAATTTAATTGTTTATACCCAAAGGTTTTTATTGAATAGCGGAATAGAAAATATTATAAAAAAAGTGTATGTATCTCACACGTACACAACCACACTAGGCCCCAATTACTATTTTTTGTACCCCCAAAGGCAGGATGAGGAGAAGGAGGAGTATGGAACAGGCAGCACCCTCAAATCTTCAGAAGTATGAGATGAACCCCAAAAATTGGAAAGGTGTATCTCACACGTACCAACACAGACTATCCCGCAATTTAATTGTTTATACCCAAAGGTTTTTATTGAATAGCGGAATAGAAAATATTATGAAAAAAATGTATGTATCTCACACGTACACAACCACACTAGGCCCCAATTACTATTTTTTGTATCCCCAAAGGCAGGATGAGGAGTAGGAGGAGTACGGAACAGGCAGCACCCTCAAATCTTCAGAAGTATGAGATGAACCCCAAAAATTGGAAAGGTGTATCTCACACGTACCAACACAGACTATCCCGCAATTTAATTGTTTATACCCAAAGGTTTTTATTGAATAGCGGAATAGAAAATATTATCGAAAAAAAGTGTATGTATCTCACACGTACACAACCACACTAGGCCCCAATTACTATTTTTTGTACCCCCAAAGGCAGGATGAGGAGTAGGAGGAGTACGGAACAGGCAGCACCCTCAAATCTTCAGAAGTATGAGATGAACCCCAAAAATTGGAAAGGTGTATCTCACACGTACCAACACAGACTATCCCACAATTTAATTGGTTATACCCAAAGGTTTTTATTGAATAGCGGAATAGAAAATATTATCAAAAAAAGTGTATGTATCTCACACGTACACAACCACACTAGGCCCCAATTACTATTTTTTGTACCCCTAAAGGCAGGATGAGGAGTAGGAGGAGTACGGAACAGGCAGCACCCTCAAATCTTCAGAAGTATGAGATGAACCCCAAAAATTGGAAAGGTGTATCTCACACGTACCAACACAGACTATTCCGCAATTTAATTGTTTATACCCAAAGGTTTTTATTGAATAGCGGAATATAAAATATTATCAAAAAAAGTGTATGTATCTCACACGTACACAACCACACTAGGCCCCAATTACTATTTTTTGTACCCCCAAAGGCAGGATGAGGAGTAGGAGGAGTACGGAACAGGCAGCACCCTCAAATCTTCAGAAGTATGAGATGAACCCCAAAAATTGGAAAGGTGTATCTCACACGTACCAACACAGACTATCCCGCAATTTAATTGTTTATACCCAAAGGTTTTTATTGAATAGCGGAATATAAAATATTATCAAAAAAAGTGTATGTATCTCACACATACACAACCACACTAGGCCCCAATTACTATTTTTTGTACCCCCAAAGGCAGGATGAGGAGAAGGAGGAGTATGGAACAGGCAGCACCCTCAAATCTTCAGAAGTTTGAGATGAACCCCAAAAATTGGAAAGGTGTATCTCACACGTACCAAAACAGACTATCCCGCAATTTAATTGGTTATACCCAAAGGTTTTTATTGAATAGCGGAATAGAAAATATTATGAAAAAAATGTATGTATCTCACACGTACACAACCACACTAGGCCCCAATTACTATTTTTTGTATCCCCAAAGGCAGGATGAGGAGTAGGAGGAGTACGGAACAGGCAGCACCCTCAAATCTTCAGAAGTATGAGATGAACCCCAAAAATTGGAAAGGTGTATCTCACACGTACCAACACAGACTATCCCGCAATTTATCTGTTTATACCCAAAGGTTTTTATTGAATAGCGGAATAGAAAATATTTTCGAAAAAAAGTGTATGTATCTCACACGTACACAACCACACTAGGCCCCAATTACTATTTTTTGTACCCCCAAAGGCAGGATGAGGAGTAGGAGGAGTACGGAACAGGCAGCACCCTCAAATCTTCAGAAGTATGAGATGAACCCCAAAAATTGGAAAGGTGTATCTCACACGTACCAACACAGACTATCCCACAATTTAATTGGTTATACCCAAAGGTTTTTATTGAATAGCGGAATAGAAAATATTATCAAAAAAAGTGTATGTATCTCACACGTACACAACCACACTAGGCCCCAATTACTATTTTTTGTACCCCTAAAGGCAGGATGAGGAGTAGGAGGAGTACGGAACAGGCAGCACCCTCAAATCTTCAGAAGTATGAGATGAACCCCAAAAATTGGAAAGGTGTATCTCACACGTACCAACACAGACTATTCCGCAATTTAATTGTTTATACCCAAAGGTTTTTATTGAATAGCGGAATATAAAATATTATCAAAAAAAGTGTATGTATCTCACACGTACACAACCACACTAGGCCCCAATTACTATTTTTTGTACCCCCAAAGGCAGGATGAGGAGTAGGAGGAGTACGGAACAGGCAGCACCCTCAAATCTTCAGAAGTATGAGATGAACCCCAAAAATTGGAAAGGTGTATCTCACACGTACCAACACAGACTATCCCGCAATTTAAATGTTTATACCCAAAGGTTTTTATTGAATAGCGGAATAGAAAATATTATCGAAAAAAGTGTATGTATCTCACACGTACACAACCACACTAGGCCCCAATTACTATTTTTTGTACCCCCAAAGGCAGGATGAGGAGTAGGAGGAGTACGGAACAGGCAGCACCCTCAAATCTTCAGAAGTATGAGATGAACCCCAAAAATTGGAAAGGTGTATCTCACACGTACCAACACAGACTATCCCACAATTTAATTGGTTATACCCAAAGGTTTTTATTGAATAGCGGAATAGAAAATATTATCAAAAAAAGTGTATGTATCTCACACGTACACAACCACACTAGGCCCCAATTACTATTTTTTGTACCCCCAAAGGCAGGATGAGGAGTAGGAGGAGTACGGAACAGGCAGCACCCTCAAATCTTCAGAAGTATGAGATGAACCCCAAAAATTGGAAAGGTGTATCTCACACGTACCAACACAGACTATCCCGCAATTTAATTGTTTATACCCAAAAGTTTTTATTGAATAGCGGAATAGAAAATATTATCAAAGAAAGTGTATGTATCTCACACGTACATAACCACACTAGGCCCCAATTACTATTTTTTGTACCCCCAAAGGCAGGATGAGGAGTAGGAGTACGGACCAGGCAGCACCCTCAAATCTTCAGAAGTATGAGATTAACCCCAAAAATTGGAAAGGTGTATCTCACACGTACCAACACAGACTATCCCGCAATTTAATTGTTTATACCCAAAGGTTTTTATTGAATAGCGGAATAGAAAATATTATCAAAAAAAGTGTATGTATCTCACACGTACACAACCACACTAGGCCCCAATTACTATTTTTTGTACCCCTAAAGGCAGGATGAGGAGTAGGAGGAGTACGGAACAGGCAGCACCCTCAAATCTTCAGAAGTATGAGATGAACCCCAAAAATTGGAAAGGTGTATCTCACACGTACCAACACAGACTATCCCGCAATTTAATTGTTTATACCCAAAGGTTTTTATTGAATAGCGGAATAGAAAATATTATCGAAAAAAGTGTATGTATCTCACACGTACACAACCACACTAGGCCCCAATTACTATTTTTTGTACCCCCAAAGGCAGGATGAGGAGTAGGAGGAGTAAGGAACAGGCAGCACCCTCAAATCTTCAGAAGTATGAGATGAACCCCAAAAATTGGAAAGGTGTATCTCACACGTACCAACACAGACTATCCCGCAATTTAATTGTTTATACCCAAAGGTTTTTATTGAATAGCGGAATAGAAAATATTATCAAAAAAAGTGTATGTATCTCACACGTACACAACCACACTAGGCCCCAATTACTATTTTTTGTACCCCCAAAGGCAGGATGAGGAGTAGGAGGAGTACGGAACAGGCAGCACCTTCAAATCTTCAGAAGTATGAGATGAACCCCAAAAATTGGAAAGGTGTATCTCACACGTACCAACACAGACTATCCCGCAATTTAATTGTTTATACCCAAAGGTTTTTATTGAATAGCGGAATAGAAAATATTATCAAAAAAAGTGTATGTATCTCACACGTACACAACCACACTAGGCCCCAATTACTATTTTTTGTACCCCCAAAGGCAGGATGAGGAGTAGGAGGAGTACGGAACAGGCAGCACCCTCAAATCTTCAGAAGTATGAGATGAACCCCAAAAATTGGAAAGGTGTATCTCACACGTACCAACACAGACTATGCTGCAATTTAATTGTTTATACCCAAAGGTTTTTATTGAATAGCGGAATAGAAAAAATTATCAAAAAAAGTGTATGTATCTCACACGTACACAACCACACTAGGCCCCAATTACAATTTTTTGTACCCCTAAAGGCAGGATGAGGAGTAGGAGGAGTACGGAACAGGCAGCACCCTCAAATCTTCAGAAGTATGAGATGAACCCCAAAAATTGGAAAGGTGTATCTCACACGTACCAACACAGACTATCCCGCAATTTAATTGTTTATACCCAAAAGTTTTTATTGAATAGCGGAATAGAAAAAATTATCAAAAAAGGTGTATGTATCTCACACGTACACAACCACAATAGGCCCCAATTACTATTTTTTGTACCCCTAAAGGCAGGATGAGGAGTAAGAGGAGTACGGAACAGGCAGTACCCTCAAATCTTCAGAAGTATGAGATGAACCCCAAAAATTGGAAAGGTGTATCTCACACGTACCAACACAGACTATCCCGCAATTTAATTGTTTATACCCAAAGGTTTTTATTGAATAGCGGAATAGAAAATATTATCAAAAAAAGTGTATGTATCTCACACGTACACAACCGCACTAGGCCCCAATTACTATTTTTTGTACCCCCAAAGGCAGGATGAGGAGTAGGAGGAGTATGGAACAGGCAGCACCCTCAAATCTTCAGAAGTATGAGATGAACCCCAAAAATTGGAAAGGTGTATCTCACACGTACCAACACAGACTATCCCGCAATTTAATTGTTTATACCCAAAGGTTTTTATTGAATAGCGGAATAGAAAATATTATCAAAAAAAGTGTATGTATCTCACACGTACACAACCACACTAGGCCCCAATTACTATTTTTTGTACCCCCAAAGGCAGGATGAGGAGTAGGAGGAGTACGGAACAGGCAGCACCCTCAAATCTTCAGAAGTATGAGATGAACCCCAAAAATTGGAAAGGTGTATCTCACACGTACCAACACAGACTATCCCGCAATTTAATTGTTTATACCCAAAGGTTTTTATTGAATAGCGGAATAGAAAATATTATAAAAAAGTGTATGTATCTCACACGTACACAACCGCACTAGGCCCCAATTACTATTTTTTGTACCCCCAAAGGTAGGATGAGGAGTAGGAGGAGTACGGAACAGGCAGCACCCTCAAATCTTCAGAAGTATGAGATGAACCCCAAAAATTGGAAAGGTGTATCTCACACGTACCAACATAGACTATCCCGCAATTTAATTGTTTATACCCAAAAGTTTTTATTGAATAGCGGAATAGAAAAAATTATCAAAAAATGTGTATGTATCTCACACGTACACAACCACACTAGGCCCCAATTACTATTTTTTGTACCCCTAAAGGCAGGATGAGGAGTACTAGGAGTACGGAACAGGCAGCACCCTCAAATCTTCAGAAGTATGAGATGAACCCCAAAAATTGGAAAGGTGTATCTCACACGTACCAACACAGACTATCCTGCAATTTAATTGTTTATACCCAAAGGTTTTTATTGAATAGCGGAATAGAAAATATTATCAAAAAAAGTGTATGTATCTCACACGTACACAACCACACTAGGCCCCAATTACTATTTTTTGTACCCCCAAAGGCAGGATGAGGAGTAGGAGGAGTACGGAACAGGCAGCACCCTCAAATCTTCAGAAGTATGAGATGAACCCCAAAAATTGGAAAGGTGTATCTCACACGTACCAACACAGACTATCCCGCAATTTAATTGTTTATACCCAAAGGTTTTTATTGAATAGCGGAATAGAAAATATTATCAAAAAAAGTGTATGTATCTCACACGTACACAACCACACTAGGCCCCAATTACTATTTTTTGTACCCCTAAAGGCAGGATGAGGAGTAGGAGGAGTACGGAACAGGCAGCAACCTCAAATCTTCAGAAGTATGAGATGAACCCCAAAAATTGGAAAGGTGTATCTAACACGTACCAACACAGACTATCCAGCAATTTAATTGTTTATACCCAAAGGTTTTTATTGAATTGCGGAATAGAAAATATTATCAAAAAAAGTGTATGTATCTCACACGTACACAACCGCACTAGGCCCCGATTACTATTTTTTGTACCCCCAAAGGCAGGATGAGGAGTAGGAGGAGTATGGAACAGGCAGCACCCTCAAATCTTCAGAAGTATGAGATGAACCCCAAAAATTGGAAAGGTGTATCTCACACGTACCAACACAGACTATCCCGCAATTTAATTGTTTATACCCAAAGGTTTTTATTGAATAGCGGAATAGAAAATATTATCAAAAAAAGTGTATGTATCTCACACGTACACAACCACACTAGGCCCCAATTACAATTTTTTGTACCCCTAAAGGCAAGATGAGGAGTAGGAGGAGTACGGAACAGGCAGCACCCTCAAATCTTCAGAAGTATGAGATGAACCCCAAAAATTGGAAAGATGTATCTCACACGTACCAACACAGACTATCCCGCAATTTAATTGTTTATACCCAAAGGTTTTTATTGAATAGCGGAATAGAAATAATTATCAAAAAAGGTGTATGTATCTCACACGTACACAACCACACTAGGCCCCAATTACAATTTTTTGTACCCCTAAAGGCAGGATGAGGAGTAGGAGGAGTACGGAACAGGCAGCACCCTCAAATCTTCAGAAGTATGAGATGAACCCCAAAAATTGGAAAGGTGTATCTCACACGTACCAACACAGACTATCCCGCAATTTAATTGTTTATACCCAAAGGTTTTTATTGAATAGCGGAATAGAAAATATTATCAAAAAAAGTGTATGTATCTCACACGTACACAACCACACTAGGCCCCAATTACTATTTTTTGTACCCCTAAAGGCAGGATGAGGAGTAGGAGGAGTACGGAACAGGCAGCACCCTCAAATCTTCAGAAGTATGAGATGAACCCCAAAAATTGGAAAGGTGTATCTCACACGTACCAACACAGACTATCCCGCAATTTAATTGTTTATACCCAAAGGTTTTTATTGAATAGCGGAATAGAAAATATTATCAAAAAAAGTGTATGTATCTCACACGTATACAACCACACTAGGCCCCAATTACTATTTTTTGTACCCCCAAAGGCAGGATGAGGAGTAGGAGGAGTACGGAACAGGCAGCACCCTCAAATCTTCAGAAGTATGAGATGAACCCCAAAAATTGGAAAGGTGTATCTCACACGTACCAACACAGACTATCCCGCAATTTAATTGTTTATACCCAAAGGTTTTTATTGAATAGCGGAATAGAAAATATTATCAAAAAAAGTGTATGTATCTCACACGTACACAACCACACTAGGCCCCAATTACTATTTTTTGTACCCCCAAAGGCAGGATGAGGAGTAGGAGGAGTACGGAACAGGCAGCACCCTCAAATCTTCAGAAGTATGAGATGAACCCCAAAAATTGGAAAGGTGTATCTCACACGTACCAACACAGACTATCCCGCAATTTAATTGTTTATACCCAAAGGTTTTTATTGAATAGCGGAATAGAAAATATTATCAAAAAAAGTGTATGTATCTCACACGTACACAACCACACTAGGCCCCAATTACTATTTTTTGTACCCCTAAAGGCAGGATGAGGAGTAGGAGGAGTACGGAACAGGCAGCACCCTCAAATCTTCAGAAGTATGAGATGAACCCCAAAAATTGGAAAGGTGTATCTCACACGTACCAACACAGACTATCCCGCAATTTAATTGTTTATACCCAAAGGTTTTTATTGAATAGCGGAATATAAAATATTATCAAAAAAAGTGTATGTATCTCACACGTACACAACCACACTAGGCCCCAATTACTATTTTTTGTACCCCCAAAGGCAGGATGAGGAGTAGGAGGAGTACGGAACAGGCAGCACCCTCAAATCTTCAGAAGTATGAGATGAACCCCAAAAATTGGAAAGGTGTATCTCACACGTACCAACACAGACTATCCCGCAATTTAATTGTTTATACCCAAAGGTTTTTATTGAATAGCGGAATAGAAAATATTATCAAAAAAAGTGTATGTATCTCACACGTACACAACCACACTAGGCCCCAATTACTATTTTTTGTACCCCCAAAGGCAGGATGAGGAGTAGGAGGAGTACGGAACAGGCAGCACCCTCAAATCTTCAGAAGTATGAGATGAACCCCAAAAATTGGAAAGGTGTATCTCACACATACCAACACAGACTATCCCGAAATTTAATTGTTTATACCCAAAGGTTTTTATTGAATAGCGGAATAAACAATATTATCGAAAAAGTGTATGTATCTCACACCTACACAACCACACTAGGCCCCAATTACTATTTTTTGTACCCCCAAAGGCAGGATGAGGAGTAGGAGGAGTACGGAACAGGCAGCACCCTCAAATCTTCAGAAGTATGAGATGAACCCCAAAAATTGGAAAGGTGTATCTCACACGTACCAACACAGACTATCCCGCAATTTAATTGTTTATACCCAAAGGTTTTTATTGAATAGCGGAATAGAAAATATTATCAAAAAAAGTGTATGTATCTCACACGTACACAACCACACTAGGCCCCAATTACTATTTTTTGTACCCCTAAAGGCAGGATGAGGAGTAGGAGGAGTACGGAACAGGCAGCACCCTCAAATCTTCAGAAGTATGAGATGAACCCCAAAAATTGGAAAGGTGTATCTCACACGTACCAACACAGACTATCCCGCAATTTAATTGTTTATACCCAAAAGTTTTTATTGAATAGCGGAATAGAAAATATTATCAAAAAAAGTGTATGTATCTCACACGTACATAACCACACTAGGCCCCAATTACTATTTTTTGTACCCCCAAAGGCAGGATGAGGAGTAGGAGTACGGACCAGGCAGCACCCTCAAATCTTCAGAAGTATGAGATTAACCCCAAAAATTGGAAAGGTGTATCTCACACGTACCAACACAGACTATCCCGCAATTTAATTGTTTATACCCAAAGGTTTTTATTGAATAGCGGAATAGAAAATATTATCAAAAAAAGTGTATGTATCTCACACGTACACAACCACACTAGGCCCCAATTACTATTTTTTGTACCCCTAAAGGCAGGATGAGGAGTAGGAGGAGTACAGAACAGGCAGCACCCTCAAATCTTCAGAAGTATGAGATGAACCCCAAAAATTGGAAAGGAAAGGTGTATCTCACACGTACCAACACAGACTATCCCGCAATTTAATTGTTTATACCCAAAGGTTTTTATTGAATAGCGGAATAGAAAATATTATCGAAAAAAGTGTATGTATCTCACACGTACACAACCACACTAGGCCCCAATTACTATTTTTTGTACCCCCAAAGGCAGGATGAGGAGTAGGAGGAGTAAGGAACAGGCAGCACCCTCAAATCTTCAGAAGTATGAGATGAACCCCAAAAATTGGAAAGGTGTATCTCACACGTACCAACACAGACTATCCCGCAATTTAATTGTTTATACCCAAAGGTTTTTATTGAATAGCGGAATAGAAAATATTATCAAAAAAAGTGTATGTATCTCACACGTACACAACCACACTAGGCCCCAATTACTATTTTTTGTACCCCCAAAGGCAGGATGAGGAGTAGGAGGAGTACGGAACAGGCAGCACCTTCAAATCTTCAGAAGTATGAGATGAACCCCAAAAATTGGAAAGGTGTATCTCACACGTACCAACACAGACTATCCCGCAATTTAATTGTTTATACCCAAAGGTTTTTATTGAATAGCGGAATAGAAAATATTATCAAAAAAAGTGTATGTATCTCACACGTACACAACCACACTAGGCCCCAATTACTATTTTTTGTACCCCCAAAGGCAGGATGAGGAGTAGGAGGAGTACGGAACAGGCAGCACCCTCAAATCTTCAGAAGTATGAGATGAACCCCAAAAATTGGAAAGGTGTATCTCACACGTACCAACACAGACTATGCTGCAATTTAATTGTTTATACCCAAAGGTTTTTATTGAATAGCGGAATAGAAAATATTATCAAAAAAAGTGTATGTATCTCACACGTACACAACCACACTAGGCCCCAATTACAATTTTTTGTACCCCTAAAGGCAGGATGAGGAGTAGGAGGAGTACGGAACAGGCAGCACCCTCAAATCTTCAGAAGTATGAGATGAACCCCAAAAATTGGAAAGGTGTATCTCACACGTACCAACACAGACTATCCCGCAATTTAATTGTTTATACCCAAAGGTTTTTATTGAATAGCGGAATAGAAAATATTATCAAAAAAAGTGTATGTATCTCACACGTACACAACCACACTAGGCCCCAATTACTATTTTTTGTACCCCTAAAGGCAGGATGAGGAGTAGGAGGAGTACGGAACAGGCAGCACCCTCAAATCTTCAGAAGTATGAGATGAACCCCAAAAATTGGAAAGGTGTATCTCACACGTACCAACACAGACTATCCCGCAATTTAATTGTTTATACCCAAAGGTTTTTATTGAATAGCGGAATAGAAAATATTATCAAAAAAAGTGTATGTATCTCACACGTATACAACCACACTAGGCCCCAATTACTATTTTTTGTACCCCCAAAGGCAGGATGAGGAGTAGGAGGAGTACGGAACAGGCAGCACCCTCAAATCTTCAGAAGTATGAGATGAACCCCAAAAATTGGAAAGGTGTATCTCACACGTACCAACACAGACTATCCCGCAATTTAATTGTTTATACCCAAAGGTTTTTATTGAATAGCGGAATAGAAAATATTATCAAAAAAAGTGTATGTATCTCACACGTACACAACCACACTAGGCCCCAATTACTATTTTTTGTACCCCCAAAGGCAGGATGAGGAGTAGGAGGAGTACGGAACAGGCAGCACCCTCAAATCTTCAGAAGTATGAGATGAACCCCAAAAATTGGAAAGGTGTATCTCACACGTACCAACACAGACTATCCCGCAATTTAATTGTTTATACCCAAAGGTTTTTATTGAATAGCGGAATAGAAAATATTATCAAAAAAAGTGTATGTATCTCACACGTACACAACCACACTAGGCCCCAATTACTATTTTTTGTACCCCTAAAGGCAGGATGAGGAGTAGGAGGAGTACGGAACAGGCAGCACCCTCAAATCTTCAGAAGTATGAGATGAACCCCAAAAATTGGAAAGGTGTATCTCACACGTACCAACACAGACTATCCCGCAATTTAATTGTTTATACCCAAAGGTTTTTATTGAATAGCGGAATATAAAATATTATCAAAAAAAGTGTATGTATCTCACACGTACACAACCACACTAGGCCCCAATTACTATTTTTTGTACCCCCAAAGGCAGGATGAGGAGTAGGAGGAGTACGGAACAGGCAGCACCCTCAAATCTTCAGAAGTATGAGATGAACCCCAAAAATTGGAAAGGTGTATCTCACACGTACCAACACAGACTATCCCGCAATTTAATTGTTTATACCCAAAGGTTTTTATTGAATAGCGGAATAGAAAATATTATCAAAAAAAGTGTATGTATCTCACACGTACACAACCACACTAGGCCCCAATTACTATTTTTTGTACCCCCAAAGGCAGGATGAGGAGTAGGAGGAGTACGGAACAGGCAGCACCCTCAAATCTTCAGAAGTATGAGATGAACCCCAAAAATTGGAAAGGTGTATCTCACACATACCAACACAGACTATCCCGAAATTTAATTGTTTATACCCAAAGGTTTTTATTGAATAGCGGAATAAACAATATTATCGAAAAAGTGTATGTATCTCACACCTACACAACCACACTAGGCCCCAATTACTATTTTTTGTACCCCCAAAGGCAGGATGAGGAGTAGGAGGAGTACGGAACAGGCAGCACCCTCAAATCTTCAGAAGTATGAGATGAACCCCAAAAATTGGAAAGGTGTATCTCACACGTACCAACACAGACTATCCCGCAATTTAATTGTTTATACCCAAAGGTTTTTATTGAATAGCGGAATAGAAAATATTATCAAAAAAAGTGTATGTATCTCACACGTACACAACCACACTAGGCCCCAATTACTATTTTTTGTACCCCTAAAGGCAGGATGAGGAGTAGGAGGAGTACGGAACAGGCAGCACCCTCAAATCTTCAGAAGTATGAGATGAACCCCAAAAATTGGAAAGGTGTATCTCACACGTACCAACACAGACTATCCCGCAATTTAATTGTTTATACCCAAAAGTTTTTATTGAATAGCGGAATAGAAAATATTATCAAAAAAAGTGTATGTATCTCACACGTACATAACCACACTAGGCCCCAATTACTATTTTTTGTACCCCCAAAGGCAGGATGAGGAGTAGGAGTACGGACCAGGCAGCACCCTCAAATCTTCAGAAGTATGAGATTAACCCCAAAAATTGGAAAGGTGTATCTCACACGTACCAACACAGACTATCCCGCAATTTAATTGTTTATACCCAAAGGTTTTTATTGAATAGCGGAATAGAAAATATTATCAAAAAAAGTGTATGTATCTCACACGTACACAACCACACTAGGCCCCAATTACTATTTTTTGTACCCCTAAAGGCAGGATGAGGAGTAGGAGGAGTACAGAACAGGCAGCACCCTCAAATCTTCAGAAGTATGAGATGAACCCCAAAAATTGGAAAGGAAAGGTGTATCTCACACGTACCAACACAGACTATCCCGCAATTTAATTGTTTATACCCAAAGGTTTTTATTGAATAGCGGAATAGAAAATATTATCGAAAAAAGTGTATGTATCTCACACGTACACAACCACACTAGGCCCCAATTACTATTTTTTGTACCCCCAAAGGCAGGATGAGGAGTAGGAGGAGTAAGGAACAGGCAGCACCCTCAAATCTTCAGAAGTATGAGATGAACCCCAAAAATTGGAAAGGTGTATCTCACACGTACCAACACAGACTATCCCGCAATTTAATTGTTTATACCCAAAGGTTTTTATTGAATAGCGGAATAGAAAATATTATCAAAAAAAGTGTATGTATCTCACACGTACACAACCACACTAGGCCCCAATTACTATTTTTTGTACCCCCAAAGGCAGGATGAGGAGTAGGAGGAGTACGGAACAGGCAGCACCTTCAAATCTTCAGAAGTATGAGATGAACCCCAAAAATTGGAAAGGTGTATCTCACACGTACCAACACAGACTATCCCGCAATTTAATTGTTTATACCCAAAGGTTTTTATTGAATAGCGGAATAGAAAATATTATCAAAAAAAGTGTATGTATCTCACACGTACACAACCACACTAGGCCCCAATTACTATTTTTTGTACCCCCAAAGGCAGGATGAGGAGTAGGAGGAGTACGGAACAGGCAGCACCCTCAAATCTTCAGAAGTATGAGATGAACCCCAAAAATTGGAAAGGTGTATCTCACACGTACCAACACAGACTATGCTGCAATTTAATTGTTTATACCCAAAGGTTTTTATTGAATAGCGGAATAGAAAATATTATCAAAAAAAGTGTATGTATCTCACACGTACACAACCACACTAGGCCCCAATTACAATTTTTTGTACCCCCAAAGGCAGGATGAGGAGTAGGAGGAGTACGGAACAGGCAGCACCCTCAAATCTTCAGAAGTATGAGATGAACCCCAAAAATTGGAAAGGTGTATCTCACACGTACCAACACAGACTATCCCGCAATTTAATTGTTTATACCCAAAAGTTTTTATTGAATAGCGGAATAGAAAAAATTATCAAAAAAGGTGTATGTATCTCACACGTACACAACCACAATAGGCCCCAATTACTATTTTTTGTACCCCTAAAGGCAGGATGAGGAGTAAGAGGAGTACGGAACAGGCAGTACCCTCAAATCTTCAGAAGTATGAGATGAACCCCAAAAATTGGAAAGGTGTATCTCACACGTACCAACACAGACTATCCCGCAATTTAATTGTTTATACCCAAAGGTTTTTATTGAATAGCGGAATAGAAAATATTATCAAAAAAAGTGTATGTATCTCACACGTACACAACCGCACTAGGCCCCAATTACTATTTTTTGTACCCCCAAAGGCAGGATGAGGAGTAGGAGGAGTATGGAACAGGCAGCACCCTCAAATCTTCAGAAGTATGAGATGAACCCCAAAAATTGGAAAGGTGTATCTCACACGTACCAACACAGACTATCCCGCAATTTAATTGTTTATACCCAAAGGTTTTTATTGAATAGCGGAATAGAAAATATTATCAAAAAAAGTGTATGTATCTCACACGTACACAACCACACTAGGCCCCAATTACTATTTTTTGTACCCCCAAAGGCAGGATGAGGAGTAGGAGGAGTACGGAACAGGCAGCACCCTCAAATCTTCAGAAGTATGAGATGAACCCCAAAAATTGGAAAGGTGTATCTCACACGTACCAACACAGACTATCCCGCAATTTAATTGTTTATACCCAAAGGTTTTTATTTAATAGCGGAATAGAAAATATTATAAAAAAGTGTATGTATCTCACACGTACACAACCGCACTAGGCCCCAATTACTATTTTTTGTACCCCCAAAGGTAGGATGAGGAGTAGGAGGAGTACGGAACAGGCAGCACCCTCAAATCTTCAGAAGTATGAGATGAACCCCAAAAATTGGAAAGGTGTATCTCACACGTACCAACATAGACTATCCCGCAATTTAAATGTTTATACCCAAAAGTTTTTATTGAATAGCGGAATAGAAAAAATTATCAAAAAATGTGTATGTATCTCACACGTACACAACCACACTAGGCCCCAATTACTATTTTTTGTACCCCTAAAGGCAGGATGAGGAGTACTAGGAGTACGGAACAGGCAGCACCCTCAAATCTTCAGAAGTATGAGATGAACCCCAAAAATTGGAAAGGTGTATCTCACACGTACCAACACAGACTATCCCGCAATTTAATTGTTTATACCCAAAGGTTTTTATTGAATAGCGGAATAGAAAATATTATCAAAAAAAGTGTATGTATCTCACACGTACACAACCACACTAGGCCCCAATTACTATTTTTTGTACCCCCAAAGGCAGGATGAGGAGTAGGAGGAGTACGGAACAGGCAGCACCCTCAAATCTTCAGAAGTATGAGATGAACCCCAAAAATTGGAAAGGTGTATCTCACACGTACCAACACAGACTATCCCGCAATTTAATTGTTTATACCCAAAGGTTTTTATTGAATAGCGGAATAGAAAATATTATCAAAAAAAGTGTATGTATCTCACACGTACACAACCACACTAGGCCCCAATTACTATTTTTTGTACCCCTAAAGGCAGGATGAGGAGTAGGAGGAGTACGGAACAGGCAGCACCCTCAAATCTTCAGAAGTATGAGATGAACCCCAAAAATTGGAAAGGTCTATCTAACACGTACCAACACAGACTATCCAGCAATTTAATTGTTTATACCCAAAGGTTTTTATTGAATTGCGGAATAGAAAATATTATCAAAAAAAGTGTATGTATCTCACACGTACACAACCGCACTAGGCCCCGATTACTATTTTTTGTACCCCCAAAGGCAGGATGAGGAGTAGGAGGAGTATGGAACAGGCAGCACCCTCAAATCTTCAGAAGTATGAGATGAACCCCAAAAATTGGAAAGGTGTATCTCACACGTACCAACACAGACTATCCCGCAATTTAATTGTTTATACCCAAAGGTTTTTATTGAATAGCGGAATAGAAAATATTATCAAAAAAAGTGTATGTATCTCACACGTACACAACCACACTAGGCCCCAATTACAATTTTTTGTACCCCTAAAGGCAAGATGAGGAGTAGGAGGAGTACGGAACAGGCAGCACCCTCAAATCTTCAGAAGTATGAGATGAACCCCAAAAATTGGAAAGGTGTATCTCACACGTACCAACACAGACTATCCCGCAATTTAATTGTTTATACCCAAAGGTTTTTATTGAATAGCGGAATAGAAAATATTATCAAAAAAAGTGTATGTATCTCACACGTACACAACCACACTAGGCCCCAATTACTATTTTTTGTACCCCTAAAGGCAGGATGAGGAGTAGGAGGAGTACGGAACAGGCAGCACCCTCAAATCTTCAGAAGTATGAGATGAACCCCAAAAATTGGAAAGGTGTATCTCACACGTACCAACACAGACTATCCCGCAATTTAATTGTTTATACCCAAAAGTTTTTATTGAATAGCGGAATAGAAAATATTATCAAAAAAAGTGTATGTATCTCACACGTACATAACCACACTAGGCCCCAATTACTATTTTTTGTACCCCCAAAGGCAGGATGAGGAGTAGGAGTACGGACCAGGCAGCACCCTCAAATCTTCAGAAGTATGAGATTAACCCCAAAAATTGGAAAGGTGTATCTCACACGTACCAACACAGACTATCCCGCAATTTAATTGTTTATACCCAAAGGTTTTTATTGAATAGCGGAATAGAAAATATTATCAAAAAAAGTGTATGTATCTCACACGTACACAACCACACTAGGCCCCAATTACTATTTTTTGTACCCCTAAAGGCAGGATGAGGAGTAGGAGGAGTACAGAACAGGCAGCACCCTCAAATCTTCAGAAGTATGAGATGAACCCCAAAAATTGGAAAGGAAAGGTGTATCTCACACGTACCAACACAGACTATCCCGCAATTTAATTGTTTATACCCAAAGGTTTTTATTGAATAGCGGAATAGAAAATATTATCGAAAAAAGTGTATGTATCTCACACGTACACAACCACACTAGGCCCCAATTACTATTTTTTGTACCCCCAAAGGCAGGATGAGGAGTAGGAGGAGTAAGGAACAGGCAGCACCCTCAAATCTTCAGAAGTATGAGATGAACCCCAAAAATTGGAAAGGTGTATCTCACACGTACCAACACAGACTATCCCGCAATTTAATTGTTTATACCCAAAGGTTTTTATTGAATAGCGGAATAGAAAATATTATCAAAAAAAGTGTATGTATCTCACACGTACACAACCACACTAGGCCCCAATTACTATTTTTTGTACCCCCAAAGGCAGGATGAGGAGTAGGAGGAGTACGGAACAGGCAGCACCTTCAAATCTTCAGAAGTATGAGATGAACCCCAAAAATTGGAAAGGTGTATCTCACACGTACCAACACAGACTATCCCGCAATTTAATTGTTTATACCCAAAGGTTTTTATTGAATAGCGGAATAGAAAATATTATCAAAAAAAGTGTATGTATCTCACACGTACACAACCACACTAGGCCCCAATTACTATTTTTTGTACCCCCAAAGGCAGGATGAGGAGTAGGAGGAGTACGGAACAGGCAGCACCCTCAAATCTTCAGAAGTATGAGATGAACCCCAAAAATTGGAAAGGTGTATCTCACACGTACCAACACAGACTATGCTGCAATTTAATTGTTTATACCCAAAGGTTTTTATTGAATAGCGGAATAGAAAATATTATCAAAAAAAGTGTATGTATCTCACACGTACACAACCACACTAGGCCCCAATTACAATTTTTTGTACCCCCAAAGGCAGGATGAGGAGTAGGAGGAGTACGGAACAGGCAGCACCCTCAAATCTTCAGAAGTATGAGATGAACCCCAAAAATTGGAAAGGTGTATCTCACACGTACCAACACAGACTATCCCGCAATTTAATTGTTTATACCCAAAAGTTTTTATTGAATAGCGGAATAGAAAAAATTATCAAAAAAGGTGTATGTATCTCACACGTACACAACCACAATAGGCCCCAATTACTATTTTTTGTACCCCTAAAGGCAGGATGAGGAGTAAGAGGAGTACGGAACAGGCAGTACCCTCAAATCTTCAGAAGTATGAGATGAACCCCAAAAATTGGAAAGGTGTATCTCACACGTACCAACACAGACTATCCCGCAATTTAATTGTTTATACCCAAAGGTTTTTATTGAATAGCGGAATAGAAAATATTATCAAAAAAAGTGTATGTATCTCACACGTACACAACCGCACTAGGCCCCAATTACTATTTTTTGTACCCCCAAAGGCAGGATGAGGAGTAGGAGGAGTATGGAACAGGCAGCACCCTCAAATCTTCAGAAGTATGAGATGAACCCCAAAAATTGGAAAGGTGTATCTCACACGTACCAACACAGACTATCCCGCAATTTAATTGTTTATACCCAAAGGTTTTTATTGAATAGCGGAATAGAAAATATTATCAAAAAAAGTGTATGTATCTCACACGTACACAACCACACTAGGCCCCAATTACTATTTTTTGTACCCCCAAAGGCAGGATGAGGAGTAGGAGGAGTACGGAACAGGCAGCACCCTCAAATCTTCAGAAGTATGAGATGAACCCCAAAAATTGGAAAGGTGTATCTCACACGTACCAACACAGACTATCCCGCAATTTAATTGTTTATACCCAAAGGTTTTTATTTAATAGCGGAATAGAAAATATTATAAAAAAGTGTATGTATCTCACACGTACACAACCGCACTAGGCCCCAATTACTATTTTTTGTACCCCCAAAGGTAGGATGAGGAGTAGGAGGAGTACGGAACAGGCAGCACCCTCAAATCTTCAGAAGTATGAGATGAACCCCAAAAATTGGAAAGGTGTATCTCACACGTACCAACATAGACTATCCCGCAATTTAAATGTTTATACCCAAAAGTTTTTATTGAATAGCGGAATAGAAAAAATTATCAAAAAATGTGTATGTATCTCACACGTACACAACCACACTAGGCCCCAATTACTATTTTTTGTACCCCTAAAGGCAGGATGAGGAGTACTAGGAGTACGGAACAGGCAGCACCCTCAAATCTTCAGAAGTATGAGATGAACCCCAAAAATTGGAAAGGTGTATCTCACACGTACCAACACAGACTATCCCGCAATTTAATTGTTTATACCCAAAGGTTTTTATTGAATAGCGGAATAGAAAATATTATCAAAAAAAGTGTATGTATCTCACACGTACACAACCACACTAGGCCCCAATTACTATTTTTTGTACCCCCAAAGGCAGGATGAGGAGTAGGAGGAGTACGGAACAGGCAGCACCCTCAAATCTTCAGAAGTATGAGATGAACCCCAAAAATTGGAAAGGTGTATCTCACACGTACCAACACAGACTATCCCGCAATTTAATTGTTTATACCCAAAGGTTTTTATTGAATAGCGGAATAGAAAATATTATCAAAAAAAGTGTATGTATCTCACACGTACACAACCACACTAGGCCCCAATTACTATTTTTTGTACCCCTAAAGGCAGGATGAGGAGTAGGAGGAGTACGGAACAGGCAGCACCCTCAAATCTTCAGAAGTATGAGATGAACCCCAAAAATTGGAAAGGTCTATCTAACACGTACCAACACAGACTATCCAGCAATTTAATTGTTTATACCCAAAGGTTTTTATTGAATTGCGGAATAGAAAATATTATCAAAAAAAGTGTATGTATCTCACACGTACACAACCGCACTAGGCCCCGATTACTATTTTTTGTACCCCCAAAGGCAGGATGAGGAGTAGGAGGAGTATGGAACAGGCAGCACCCTCAAATCTTCAGAAGTATGAGATGAACCCCAAAAATTGGAAAGGTGTATCTCACACGTACCAACACAGACTATCCCGCAATTTAATTGTTTATACCCAAAGGTTTTTATTGAATAGCGGAATAGAAAATATTATCAAAAAAAGTGTATGTATCTCACACGTACACAACCACACTAGGCCCCAATTACAATTTTTTGTACCCCTAAAGGCAAGATGAGGAGTAGGAGGAGTACGGAACAGGCAGCACCCTCAAATCTTCAGAAGTATGAGATGAACCCCAAAAATTGGAAAGGTGTATCTCACACGTACCAACACAGACTATCCCGCAATTTAATTGTTTATACCCAAAGGTTTTTATTGAATAGCGGAATAGAAATAATTATCAAAAAAGGTGTATGTATCTCACACGTACACAACCACACTAGGCCCCAATTACAATTTTTTGTACCCCTAAAGGCAGGATGAGGAGTAGGAGGAGTACGGAACAGGCAGCACCCTCAAATCTTCAGAAGTATGAGATGAACCCCAAAAATTGGAAAGGTGTATCTCACACGTACCAACACAGACTATGCTGCAATTTAATTGTTTATACCCAAAGGTTTTTATTGAATAGCGGAATAGAAAATATTATGAAAAAAATGTATGTATCTCACACGTACACAACCACACTAGGCCCCAATTACTATTTTTTGTACCCCCAAAGGCAGGATGAGGAGAAGGAGGAGTATGGAACAGGCAGCACCCTCAAATCTTCAGAAGTATGAGATGAACCCCAAAAATTGGAAAGGTGTATCTCACACGTACCAACACAGACTATCCCGCAATTTAATTGTTTATACCCAAAGGTTTTTATTGAATAGCGGAATAGAAAATATTATGAAAAAAATGTATGTATCTCACACGTACACAACCACACTAGGCCCCAATTACTATTTTTTGTATCCCCAAAGGCAGGATGAGGAGTAGGAGGAGTACGGAACAGGCAGCACCCTCAAATCTTCAGAAGTATGAGATGAACCCCAAAAATTGGAAAGGTGTATCTCACACGTACCAACACAGACTATCCCGCAATTTAATTGTTTATACCCAAAGGTTTTTATTGAATAGCGGAATAGAAAATATTATCGAAAAAAAGTGTATGTATCTCACACGTACACAACCACACTAGGCCCCAATTACTATTTTTTGTACCCCCAAAGGCAGGATGAGGAGTAGGAGGAGTACGGAACAGGCAGCACCCTCAAATCTTCAGAAGTATGAGATGAACCCCAAAAATTGGAAAGGTGTATCTCACACGTACCAACACAGACTATCCCACAATTTAATTGGTTATACCCAAAGGTTTTTATTGAATAGCGGAATAGAAAATATTATCAAAAAAAGTGTATGTATCTCACACGTACACAACCACACTAGGCCCCAATTACTATTTTTTGTACCCCTAAAGGCAGGATGAGGAGTAGGAGGAGTACGGAACAGGCAGCACCCTCAAATCTTCAGAAGTATGAGATGAACCCCAAAAATTGGAAAGGTGTATCTCACACGTACCAACACAGACTATTCCGCAATTTAATTGTTTATACCCAAAGGTTTTTATTGAATAGCGGAATATAAAATATTATCAAAAAAAGTGTATGTATCTCACACGTACACAACCACACTAGGCCCCAATTACTATTTTTTGTACCCCCAAAGGCAGGATGAGGAGTAGGAGGAGTACGGAACAGGCAGCACCCTCAAATCTTCAGAAGTATGAGATGAACCCCAAAAATTGGAAAGGTGTATCTCACACGTACCAACACAGACTATCCCGCAATTTAAATGTTTATACCCAAAGGTTTTTATTGAATAGCGGAATAGAAAATATTATCGAAAAAAGTGTATGTATCTCACACGTACACAACCACACTAGGCCCCAATTACTATTTTTTGTACCCCCAAAGGCAGGATGAGGAGTAGGAGGAGTACGGAACAGGCAGCACCCTCAAATCTTCAGAAGTATGAGATGAACCCCAAAAATTGGAAAGGTGTATCTCACACGTACCAACACAGACTATCCCACAATTTAATTGGTTATACCCAAAGGTTTTTATTGAATAGCGGAATAGAAAATATTATCAAAAAAAGTGTATGTATCTCACACGTACACAACCACACTAGGCCCCAATTACTATTTTTTGTACCCCCAAAGGCAGGATGAGGAGTAGGAGGAGTACGGAACAGGCAGCACCCTCAAATCTTCAGAAGTATGAGATGAACCCCAAAAATTGGAAAGGTGTATCTCACACGTACCAACACAGACTATCCCGCAATTTAATTGTTTATACCCAAAAGTTTTTATTGAATAGCGGAATAGAAAATATTATCAAAAAAAGTGTATGTATCTCACACGTACATAACCACACTAGGCCCCAATTACTATTTTTTGTACCCCCAAAGGCAGGATGAGGAGTAGGAGTACGGACCAGGCAGCACCCTCAAATCTTCAGAAGTATGAGATTAACCCCAAAAATTGGAAAGGTGTATCTCACACGTACCAACACAGACTATCCCGCAATTTAATTGTTTATACCCAAAGGTTTTTATTGAATAGCGGAATAGAAAATATTATCAAAAAAAGTGTATGTATCTCACACGTACACAACCACACTAGGCCCCAATTACTATTTTTTGTACCCCCAAAGGCAGGATGAGGAGTAGGAGGAGTAAGGAACAGGCAGCACCCTCAAATCTTCAGAAGTATGAGATGAACCCCAAAAATTGGAAAGGTGTATCTCACACGTACCAACACAGACTATCCCGCAATTTAATTGTTTATACCCAAAGGTTTTTATTGAATAGCGGAATAGAAAATATTATCAAAAAAAGTGTATGTATCTCACACGTACACAACCACACTAGGCCCCAATTACTATTTTTTGTACCCCCAAAGGCAGGATGAGGAGTAGGAGGAGTACGGAACAGGCAGCACCTTCAAATCTTCAGAAGTATGAGATGAACCCCAAAAATTGGAAAGGTGTATCTCACACGTACCAACACAGACTATGCTGCAATTTAATTGTTTATACCCAAAGGTTTTTATTGAATAGCGGAATAGAAAATATTATCAAAAAAAGTGTATGTATCTCACACGTACACAACCACACTAGGCCCCAATTACAATTTTTTGTACCCCTAAAGGCAGGATGAGGAGTAGGAGGAGTACGGAACAGGCAGCACCCTCAAATCTTCAGAAGTATGAGATGAACCCCAAAAATTGGAAAGGTGTATCTCACACGTACCAACACAGACTATCCCGCAATTTAATTGTTTATACCCAAAAGTTTTTATTGAATAGCGGAATAGAAAAAATTATCAAAAAAGGTGTATGTATCTCACACGTACACAACCACAATAGGCCCCAATTACTATTTTTTGTACCCCTAAAGGCAGGATGAGGAGTAAGAGGAGTACGGAACAGGCAGTACCCTCAAATCTTCAGAAGTATGAGATGAACCCCAAAAATTGGAAAGGTGTATCTCACACGTACCAACACAGACTATCCCGCAATTTAATTGTTTATACCCAAAGGTTTTTATTGAATAGCGGAATAGAAAATATTATCAAAAAAAGTGTATTTATCTCACACGTACACAACCGCACTAGGCCCCAATTACTATTTTTTGTACCCCCAAAGGCAGGATGAGGAGTAGGAGGAGTATGGAACAGGCAGCACCCTCAAATCTTCAGAAGTATGAGATGAACCCCAAAAATTGGAAAGGTGTATCTCACACGTACCAACACAGACTATCCCGCAATTTAATTGTTTATACCCAAAGGTTTTTATTGAATAGCGGAATAGAAAATATTATCAAAAAAAGTGTATGTATCTCACACGTACACAACCACACTAGGCCCCAATTACTATTTTTTGTACCCCCAAAGGCAGGATGAGGAGTAGGAGGAGTACGGAACAGGCAGCACCCTCAAATCTTCAGAAGTATGAGATGAACCCCAAAAATTGGAAAGGTGTATCTCACACGTACCAACACAGACTATCCCGCAATTTAATTGTTTATACCCAAAGGTTTTTATTGAATAGCGGAATAGAAAATATTATAAAAAAGTGTATGTATCTCACACGTACACAACCGCACTAGGCCCCAATTACTATTTTTTGTACCCCCAAAGGTAGGATGAGGAGTAGGAGGAGTACGGAACAGGCAGCACCCTCAAATCTTCAGAAGTATGAGATGAACCCCAAAAATTGGAAAGGTGTATCTCACACGTACCAACATAGACTATCCCGCAATTTAATTGTTTATACCCAAAAGTTTTTATTGAATAGCGGAATAGAAAAAATTATCAAAAAATGTGTATGTATCTCACACGTACACAACCACACTAGGCCCCAATTACTATTTTTTGTACCCCTAAAGGCAGGATGAGGAGTACTAGGAGTACGGAACAGGCAGCACCCTCAAATCTTCAGAAGTATGAGATGAACCCCAAAAATTGGAAAGGTGTATCTCACACGTACCAACACAGACTATCCTGCAATTTAATTGTTTATACCCAAAGGTTTTTATTGAATAGCGGAATAGAAAATATTATCAAAAAAAGTGTATGTATCTCACACGTACACAACCACACTAGGCCCCAATTACTATTTTTTGTACCCCCAAAGGCAGGATGAGGAGTAGGAGGAGTACGGAACAGGCAGCACCCTCAAATCTTCAGAAGTATGAGATGAACCCCAAAAATTGGAAAGGTGTATCTCACACGTACCAACACAGACTATCCCGCAATTTAATTGTTTATACCCAAAGGTTTTTATTGAATAGCGGAATAGAAAATATTATCAAAAAAAGTGTATGTATCTCACACGTACACAACCACACTAGGCCCCAATTACTATTTTTTGTACCCCTAAAGGCAGGATGAGGAGTAGGAGGAGTACGGAACAGGCAGCACCCTCAAATCTTCAGAAGTATGAGATGAACCCCAAAAATTGGAAAGGTGTATCTAACACGTACCAACACAGACTATCCAGCAATTTAATTGTTTATACCCAAAGGTTTTTATTGAATTGCGGAATAGAAAATATTATCAAAAAAAGTGTATGTATCTCACACGTACACAACCGCACTAGGCCCCGATTACTATTTTTTGTACCCCCAAAGGCAGGATGAGGAGTAGGAGGAGTATGGAACAGGCAGCACCCTCAAATCTTCAGAAGTATGAGATGAACCCCAAAAATTGGAAAGGTGTATCTCACACGTACCAACACAGACTATCCCGCAATTTAATTGTTTATACCCAAAGGTTTTTATTGAATAGCGGAATAGAAAATATTATCAAAAAAAGTGTATGTATCTCACACGTACACAACCACACTAGGCCCCAATTACAATTTTTTGTACCCCTAAAGGCAAGATGAGGAGTAGGAGGAGTACGGAACAGGCAGCACCCTCAAATCTTCAGAAGTATGAGATGAACCCCAAAAATTGGAAAGATGTATCTCACACGTACCAACACAGACTATCCCGCAATTTAATTGTTTATACCCAAAGGTTTTTATTGAATAGCGGAATAGAAATAATTATCAAAAAAGGTGTATGTATCTCACACGTACACAACCACACTAGGCCCCAATTACAATTTTTTGTACCCCTAAAGGCAGGATGAGGAGTAGGAGGAGTACGGAACAGGCAGCACCCTCAAATCTTCAGAAGTATGAGATGAACCCCAAAAATTGGAAAGGTGTATCTCACACGTACCAACACAGACTATCCCGCAATTTAATTGTTTATACCCAAAGGTTTTTATTGAATAGCGGAATAGAAAATATTATCAAAAAAAGTGTATGTATCTCACACGTACACAACCACACTAGGCCCCAATTACTATTTTTTGTACCCCTAAAGGCAGGATGAGGAGTAGGAGGAGTACGGAACAGGCAGCACCCTCAAATCTTCAGAAGTATGAGATGAACCCCAAAAATTGGAAAAGTGTATCTCACACGTACCAACACAGACTATCCCGCAATTTAATTGTTTATACCCAAAGGTTTTTATTGAATAGCGGAATAGAAAATATTATCAAAAAAAGTGTATGTATCTCACACGTATACAACCACACTAGGCCCCAATTACTATTTTTTGTACCCCCAAAGGCAGGATGAGGAGTAGGAGGAGTACGGAACAGGCAGCACCCTCAAATCTTCAGAAGTATGAGATGAACCCCAAAAATTGGAAAGGTGTATCTCACACGTACCAACACAGACTATCCCGCAATTTAATTGTTTATACCCAAAGGTTTTTATTGAATAGCGGAATAGAAAATATTATCAAAAAAAGTGTATGTATCTCACACGTACACAACCACACTAGGCCCCAATTACTATTTTTTGTACCCCCAAAGGCAGGATGAGGAGTAGGAGGAGTACGGAACAGGCAGCACCCTCAAATCTTCAGAAGTATGAGATGAACCCCAAAAATTGGAAAGGTGTATCTCACACGTACCAACACAGACTATCCCGCAATTTAATTGTTTATACCCAAAGGTTTTTATTGAATAGCGGAATAGAAAATATTATCAAAAAAAGTGTATGTATCTCACACGTACACAACCACACTAGGCCCCAATTACTATTTTTTGTACCCCTAAAGGCAGGATGAGGAGTAGGAGGAGTACGGAACAGGCAGCACCCTCAAATCTTCAGAAGTATGAGATGAACCCCAAAAATTGGAAAGGTGTATCTCACACGTACCAACACAGACTATCCCGCAATTTAATTGTTTATACCCAAAGGTTTTTATTGAATAGCGGAATATAAAATATTATCAAAAAAAGTGTATGTATCTCACACGTACACAACCACACTAGGCCCCAATTACTATTTTTTGTACCCCCAAAGGCAGGATGAGGAGTAGGAGGAGTACGGAACAGGCAGCACCCTCAAATCTTCAGAAGTATGAGATGAACCCCAAAAATTGGAAAGGTGTATCTCACACGTACCAACACAGACTATCCCGCAATTTAATTGTTTATACCCAAAGGTTTTTATTGAATAGCGGAATAGAAAATATTATCAAAAAAAGTGTATGTATCTCACACGTACACAACCACACTAGGCCCCAATTACTATTTTTTGTACCCCCAAAGGCAGGATGAGGAGTAGGAGGAGTACGGAACAGGCAGCACCCTCAAATCTTCAGAAGTATGAGATGAACCCCAAAAATTGGAAAGGTGTATCTCACACATACCAACACAGACTATCCCGAAATTTAATTGTTTATACCCAAAGGTTTTTATTGAATAGCGGAATAAACAATATTATCGAAAAAGTGTATGTATCTCACACCTACACAACCACACTAGGCCCCAATTACTATTTTTTGTACCCCCAAAGGCAGGATGAGGAGTAGGAGGAGTACGGAACAGGCAGCACCCTCAAATCTTCAGAAGTATGAGATGAACCCCAAAAATTGGAAAGGTGTATCTCACACGTACCAACACAGACTATCCCGCAATTTAATTGTTTATACCCAAAAGTTTTTATTGAATAGCGGAATAGAAAATATTATCAAAAAAAGTGTATGTATCTCACACGTACATAACCACACTAGGCCCCAATTACTATTTTTTGTACCCCCAAAGGCAGGATGAGGAGTAGGAGTACGGACCAGGCAGCACCCTCAAATCTTCAGAAGTATGAGATTAACCCCAAAAATTGGAAAGGTGTATCTCACACGTACCAACACAGACTATCCCGCAATTTAATTGTTTATACCCAAAGGTTTTTATTGAATAGCGGAATAGAAAATATTATCAAAAAAAGTGTATGTATCTCACACGTACACAACCACACTAGGCCCCAATTACTATTTTTTGTACCCCTAAAGGCAGGATGAGGAGTAGGAGGAGTACAGAACAGGCAGCACCCTCAAATCTTCAGAAGTATGAGATGAACCCCAAAAATTGGAAAGGAAAGGTGTATCTCACACGTACCAACACAGACTATCCCGCAATTTAATTGTTTATACCCAAAGGTTTTTATTGAATAGCGGAATAGAAAATATTATCGAAAAAAGTGTATGTATCTCACACGTACACAACCACACTAGGCCCCAATTACTATTTTTTGTACCCCCAAAGGCAGGATGAGGAGTAGGAGGAGTAAGGAACAGGCAGCACCCTCAAATCTTCAGAAGTATGAGATGAACCCCAAAAATTGGAAAGGTGTATCTCACACGTACCAACACAGACTATCCCGCAATTTAATTGTTTATACCCAAAGGTTTTTATTGAATAGCGGAATAGAAAATATTATCAAAAAAAGTGTATGTATCTCACACGTACACAACCACACTAGGCCCCAATTACTATTTTTTGTACCCCCAAAGGCAGGATGAGGAGTAGGAGGAGTACGGAACAGGCAGCACCTTCAAATCTTCAGAAGTATGAGATGAACCCCAAAAATTGGAAAGGTGTATCTCACACGTACCAACACAGACTATCCCGCAATTTAATTGTTTATACCCAAAGGTTTTTATTGAATAGCGGAATAGAAAATATTATCAAAAAAAGTGTATGTATCTCACACGTACACAACCACACTAGGCCCCAATTACTATTTTTTGTACCCCCAAAGGCAGGATGAGGAGTAGGAGGAGTACGGAACAGGCAGCACCCTCAAATCTTCAGAAGTATGAGATGAACCCCAAAAATTGGAAAGGTGTATCTCACACGTACCAACACAGACTATGCTGCAATTTAATTGTTTATACCCAAAGGTTTTTATTGAATAGCGGAATAGAAAATATTATCAAAAAAAGTGTATGTATCTCACACGTACACAACCACACTAGGCCCCAATTACAATTTTTTGTACCCCTAAAGGCAGGATGAGGAGTAGGAGGAGTACGGAACAGGCAGCACCCTCAAATCTTCAGAAGTATGAGATGAACCCCAAAAATTGGAAAGGTGTATCTCACACGTACCAACACAGACTATCCCGCAATTTAATTGTTTATACCCAAAAGTTTTTATTGAATAGCGGAATAGAAAAAATTATCAAAAAAGGTGTATGTATCTCACACGTACACAACCACAATAGGCCCCAATTACTATTTTTTGTACCCCTAAAGGCAGGATGAGGAGTAAGAGGAGTACGGAACAGGCAGTACCCTCAAATCTTCAGAAGTATGAGATGAACCCCAAAAATTGGAAAGGTGTATCTCACACGTACCAACACAGACTATCCCGCAATTTAATTGTTTATACCCAAAGGTTTTTATTGAATAGCGGAATAGAAAATATTATCAAAAAAAGTGTATGTATCTCACACGTACACAACCGCACTAGGCCCCAATTACTATTTTTTGTACCCCCAAAGGCAGGATGAGGAGTAGGAGGAGTATGGAACAGGCAGCACCCTCAAATCTTCAGAAGTATGAGATGAACCCCAAAAATTGGAAAGGTGTATCTCACACGTACCAACACAGACTATCCCGCAATTTAATTGTTTATACCCAAAGGTTTTTATTGAATAGCGGAATAGAAAATATTATCAAAAAAAGTGTATGTATCTCACACGTACACAACCACACTAGGCCCCAATTACTATTTTTTGTACCCCCAAAGGCAGGATGAGGAGTAGGAGGAGTACGGAACAGGCAGCACCCTCAAATCTTCAGAAGTATGAGATGAACCCCAAAAATTGGAAAGGTGTATCTCACACGTACCAACACAGACTATCCCGCAATTTAATTGTTTATACCCAAAGGTTTTTATTGAATAGCGGAATAGAAAATATTATAAAAAAGTGTATGTATCTCACACGTACACAACCGCACTAGGCCCCAATTACTATTTTTTGTACCCCCAAAGGTAGGATGAGGAGTAGGAGGAGTACGGAACAGGCAGCACCCTCAAATCTTCAGAAGTATGAGATGAACCCCAAAAATTGGAAAGGTGTATCTCACACGTACCAACATAGACTATCCCGCAATTTAATTGTTTATACCCAAAAGTTTTTATTGAATAGCGGAATAGAAAAAATTATCAAAAAATGTGTATGTATCTCACACGTACACAACCACACTAGGCCCCAATTACTATTTTTTGTACCCCTAAAGGCAGGATGAGGAGTACTAGGAGTACGGAACAGGCAGCACCCTCAAATCTTCAGAAGTATGAGATGAACCCCAAAAATTGGAAAGGTGTATCTCACACGTACCAACACAGACTATCCCGCAATTTAATTGTTTATACCCAAAGGTTTTTATTGAATAGCGGAATAGAAAATATTATCAAAAAAAGTGTATGTATCTCACACGTACACAACCACACTAGGCCCCAATTACTATTTTTTGTACCCCCAAAGGCAGGATGAGGAGTAGGAGGAGTACGGAACAGGCAGCACCCTCAAATCTTCAGAAGTATGAGATGAACCCCAAAAATTGGAAAGGTGTATCTCACACGTACCAACACAGACTATCCCGCAATTTAATTGTTTATACCCAAAGGTTTTTATTGAATAGCGGAATAGAAAATATTATCAAAAAAAGTGTATGTATCTCACACGTACACAACCACACTAGGCCCCAATTACTATTTTTTGTACCCCTAAAGGCAGGATGAGGAGTAGGAGGAGTACGGAACAGGCAGCACCCTCAAATCTTCAGAAGTATGAGATGAACCCCAAAAATTGGAAAGGTGTATCTCACACGTACCAACACAGACTATCCCGCAATTTAATTGTTTATACCCAAAGGTTTTTATTGAATAGCGGAATAGAAAATATTATCAAAAAAAGTGTATGTATCTCACACGTACACAACCACACTAGGCCCCAATTACAATTTTTTGTACCCCTAAAGGCAAGATGAGGAGTAGGAGGAGTACGGAACAGGCAGCACCCTCAAATCTTCAGAAGTATGAGATGAACCCCAAAAATTGGAAAGGTGTATCTCACACGTACCAACACAGACTATCCCGCAATTTAATTGTTTATACCCAAAGGTTTTTATTGAATAGCGGAATAGAAATAATTATCAAAAAAGGTGTATGTATCTCACACGTACACAACCACACTAGGCCCCAATTACAATTTTTTGTACCCCTAAAGGCAGGATGAGGAGTAGGAGGAGTACGGAACAGGCAGCACCCTCAAATCTTCAGAAGTATGAGATGAACCCCAAAAATTGGAAAGGTGTATCTCACACGTACCAACACAGACTATCCCGCAATTTAATTGTTTATACCCAAAGGTTTTTATTGAATAGCGGAATAGAAAATATTATCAAAAAAAGTGTATGTATCTCACACGTATACAACCACACTAGGCCCCAATTACTATTTTTTGTACCCCCAAAGGCAGGATGAGGAGTAGGAGGAGTACGGAACAGGCAGCACCCTCAAATCTTCAGAAGTATGAGATGAACCCCAAAAATTGGAAAGGTGTATCTCACACGTACCAACACAGACTATCCCGCAATTTAATTGTTTATACCCAAAGGTTTTTATTGAATAGCGGAATAGAAAATATTATCAAAAAAAGTGTATGTATCTCACACGTACACAACCACACTAGGCCCCAATTACTATTTTTTGTACCCCCAAAGGCAGGATGAGGAGTAGGAGGAGTACGGAACAGGCAGCACCCTCAAATCTTCAGAAGTATGAGATGAACCCCAAAAATTGGAAAGGTGTATCTCACACGTACCAACACAGACTATCCCGCAATTTAATTGTTTATACCCAAAGGTTTTTATTGAATAGCGGAATAGAAAATATTATCAAAAAAAGTGTACGTATCTCACACGTACACAACCACACTAGGCCCCAATTACTATTTTTTGTACCCCTAAAGGCAGGATGAGGAGTAGGAGGAGTACGGAACAGGCAGCACCCTCAAATCTTCAGAAGTATGAGATGAACCCCAAAAATTGGAAAGGTGTATCTCACACGTACCAACACAGACTATCCCGCAATTTAATTGTTTATACCCAAAGGTTTTTATTGAATAGCGGAATAGAAAATATTATAAAAAAAAGTGTATGTATCTCACACGTACACAACCACACTAGGCCCCAATTACTATTTTTTGTACCCCCAAAGGCAGGATGAGGAGTAGGAGGAGTACGGAACAGGCAGCACCCTCAAATCTTCAGAAGTATGAGATGAACCCCAAAAATTGGAAAGGTGTATCTCACACGTACCAACACAGACTATCCCGCAATTTAATTGTTTATACCCAAAGGTTTTTATTGAATAGCGGAATAGAAAATATTATCAAAAAAAGTGTATGTATCTCACATGTACACAACCACACTAGGCCCCAATTACTATTTTTTGTACCCCTAAAGGCAGGATGAGGAGTAGGAGGAGTACGGAACAGGCAGCACCCTCAAATCTTCAGAAGTATGAGATGAACCCCAAAAATTGGAAAGGTGTATCTCACACGTACCAACACAGACTATCCAGCAATTTAATTGTTTATACCCAAAGGTTTTTATTGAATAGCGGAATAGAAAATATTATCAAAAAAAGTGTATGTATCTCACACGTACACAACCGCACTAGGCCCCAATTACTATTTTTTGTACTACCAAAGGCAGGATGAGGAGTAGGAGGAGTATGGAACAGGCAGCACCCTCAAATCTTCAGAAGTATGAGATGAACCCCAAAAATTGGAAAGGTGTATCTCACACGTACCAACACAGACTATCCCGCAATTTAATTGTTTATACCCAAAGGTTTTTATTGAATAGCGGAATAGAAAATATTATCAAAAAAAGTGTATGTATCTCACACGTACACAACCACACTAGGCCCCAATTACAATTTTTTGTACCCCTAAAGGCAAGATGAGGAGTAGGAGGAGTACGGAACAGGCAGCACCCTCAAATCTTCAGAAGTATGAGATGAACCCCAAAAATTGGAAAGGTGTATCTCACACGTACCAACACAGACTATCCCGCAATTTAATTGTTTATACCCAAAGGTTTTTATTGAATAGCGGAATAGAAATAATTATCAAAAAAGGTGTATGTATCTCACACGTACACAACCACACTAGGCCCCAATTACAATTTTTTGTACCCCTAAAGGCAGGATGAGGAGTAGGAGGAGTACGGAACAGGCAGCACCCTCAAATCTTCAGAAGTATGAGATGAACCCCAAAAATTGGAAAGGTGTATCTCACACGTACCAACACAGACTATCCCGCAATTTAATTGTTTATACCCAAAGGTTTTTATTGAATAGCGGAATAGAAAATATTATCAAAAAAAGTGTATGTATCTCACACGTATACAACCACACTAGGCCCCAATTACTATTTTTTGTACCCCCAAAGGCAGGATGAGGAGTAGGAGGAGTACGGAACAGGCAGCACCCTCAAATCTTCAGAAGTATGAGATGAACCCCAAAAATTGGAAAGGTGTATCTCACACGTACCAACACAGACTATCCCGCAATTTAATTGTTTATACCCAAAGGTTTTTATTGAATAGCGGAATAGAAAATATTATCAAAAAAAGTGTATGTATCTCACACGTACACAACCACACTAGGCCCCAATTACTATTTTTTGTACCCCCAAAGGCAGGATGAGGAGTAGGAGGAGTACGGAACAGGCAGCACCCTCAAATCTTCAGAAGTATGAGATGAACCCCAAAAATTGGAAAGGTGTATCTCACACGTACCAACACAGACTATCCCGCAATTTAATTGTTTATACCCAAAGGTTTTTATTGAATAGCGGAATAGAAAATATTATCAAAAAAAGTGTACGTATCTCACACGTACACAACCACACTAGGCCCCAATTACTATTTTTTGTACCCCTAAAGGCAGGATGAGGAGTAGGAGGAGTACGGAACAGGCAGCACCCTCAAATCTTCAGAAGTATGAGATGAACCCCAAAAATTGGAAAGGTGTATCTCACACGTACCAACACAGACTATCCCGCAATTTAATTGTTTATACCCAAAGGTTTTTATTGAATAGCGGAATAGAAAATATTATAAAAAAAAGTGTATGTATCTCACACGTACACAACCACACTAGGCCCCAATTACTATTTTTTGTACCCCCAAAGGCAGGATGAGGAGTAGGAGGAGTACGGAACAGGCAGCACCCTCAAATCTTCAGAAGTATGAGATGAACCCCAAAAATTGGAAAGGTGTATCTCACACGTACCAACACAGACTATCCCGCAATTTAATTGTTTATACCCAAAGGTTTTTATTGAATAGCGGAATAGAAAATATTATCAAAAAAAGTGTATGTATCTCACATGTACACAACCACACTAGGCCCCAATTACTATTTTTTGTACCCCTAAAGGCAGGATGAGGAGTAGGAGGAGTACGGAACAGGCAGCACTCTCAAATCTTCAGAAGTATGAGATGAACCCCAAAAATTGGAAAGGTGTATCTCACACGTACCAACACAGACTATCCAGCAATTTAATTGTTTATACCCAAAGGTTTTTATTGAATAGCGGAATAGAAAATATTATCAAAAAAAGTGTATGTATCTCACACGTACACAACCGCACTAGGCCCCAATTACTATTTTTTGTACTACCAAAGGCAGGATGAGGAGTAGGAGGAGTATGGAACAGGCAGCACCCTCAAATCTTCAGAAGTATGAGATGAACCCCAAAAATTGGAAAGGTGTATCTCACACGTACCAACACAGACTATCCCGCAATTTAATTGTTTATACCCAAAGGTTTTTATTGAATAGCGGAATAGAAAATATTATCAAAAAAAGTGTATGTATCTCACACGTACACAACCACACTAGGCCCCAATTACAATTTTTTGTACCCCTAAAGGCAAGATGAGGAGTAGGAGGAGTACGGAACAGGCAGCACCCTCAAATCTTCAGAAGTATGAGATGAACCCCAAAAATTGGAAAGGTGTATCTCACACGTACCAACACAGACTATCCCGCAATTTAATTGTTTATACCCAAAGGTTTTTATTGAATAGCGGAATAGAAAAAATTATCAAAAAAGGTGAAAAGGTGTATGTATCTCACACGTACACAACCACACTAGGCCCCAATTAATATTTTTTGTACCCCTAAAGGCAGGATGAGGAGTAGGAGGAGTACGGAACAGGCAGCACCCTCAAATCTTCAGAAGTATGAGATGAACCCCAAAAATTGGAAAGGTGTATCTCACACGTACCAACACAGACTATCCCGCAATTTAATTGTTTATACCCAAAGGTTTTTATTGAATAGCGGAATAGAAAATATTATCAAAAAAAGTGTATGTAAAGTGTGTGTAACATTTGATGCCACTGGCTATATCTACTTAAAAAGTTCCCTGGGAATTTATGTAGTGACTGGGGAACAATATGACTATATATCCTATACTTTTATTTTCAAATTTAGCAGGCATATCTGTTTTAAGAAAGTGACAATAAAGATATCATTCGTGACATCATGACCCAAGATACGATAGGGTCATCATGACCCAAAATAAAATCAGAAGTGCAATACTGTATTATAGAATAATTTCTTGTATTCAATGATATATTATTACCATCAATATCTATGAATGTATATTATCTCCATCAATGTATGCAAATGTTTAATAATAACAAAGAAATCTTGTCAATATTACTGTATGATGTGGAAATACATCCCTTTTGTCATACATGATCAACAGTAATGTAAATACCAACAAATTTAAAACGATAGTTAGATACATTGTATGGTTTATATAATACATTATGTCCAATGTATGCTGTTATTTACATCTTCCTTTCTCTCCTTTTGCTTTCTTTAATCTATGACTTGTCATACAGATCGTAGGCTTCCCCAGAGGCATTCTGGGACTTGTATGCGGGAAGATCGGGTAAGCCACACATTGTGTGACATCACATCCGCCCTTGGAGGAAGCTGAGATGGGACGGTTCCAAAGTGGGCGGTCCGCATGGTCACTGCCCGGCGCACGTAAGCCATCCGATCTCTGGCAATCCATGCCTTAGAGATGGATGGCTTTGCGGGTCAGGATGGTCAAAACTGACCGCCCTGTTTCCCCCTCTCGTGCGTCGGTGGGGGAGCGATGCGGATCGCGATCCCGGGTTTGTTGATGGCGGGGTTGCCGTGGTGACGGTCGGATTTCATCCTGACGTGTCATGACGGCTGGCCCCGATTGGATGGCATCCCGTGGGACCCCCCTCCGCACCGCCCCCTCAGGGGGCCCTCCCACCATATACACCTGTTTTAGATCAGTCAATCCATTCTCATAAACTCAGATATAAAAAGCCATCCCTCCCACAACCATTTAGGCATTCTTCACTCACAGGAGGAGAGGGACACACACTCTGCAATCGGCCTGACATTTCCCAGGAGGTAATTTTTGAAATATAAAAACTTTTGAAGATACTTATAGATAGATGCATTCTCTGGTCTGACTTTCTTTTCTAGAAGTACAGACTATAATCATGCACCAAATTTGTTGTATGAACAAATACATACTTACTTACTGACATATAACTTTATATTTGAAATAGATGTCTCCTCTGTCTCTTTGGAAATTATATGGCCATTGAAAATATCTTGCAAGTGTGATTATTTGATCTGTCCTACCCTCCAAAGCCTCCTTCCTTTCTTGACAACACACCTGTACAAGGTAGGCATCCCTTTGAGAGCACGAATGTATTTTGCAAAGGGAACAATTTATATCCTGCAAGATGATATCTATCTGGTTTTATTTTTTATTTAATTTTTATTTTTTAATTCACATTCCTATTACAATGCTTAAATGAATACTCAATACCTAGGAATATGTAAACTTAAAATCCTACAAACCTGATTTAAACTTCAAATAGGTTAAGAGATACATCTCTTCATACTGTTATTCTCTAACTAAGAAAGTATGTTACAAACAAATAAGAATACAACATTTATATTTTCTAACTTAATTTTTCTAGAATGGCGGACTGAATAGTGTTGTAGTGACTCAGTGCTTCCGTCCCACGTCTCTGTCCCTATCTCGGCTTCCTATCCAGTACTGACTCACCCATCTCTCTCTTCCCCTATTTTGGATTGAGTAGGAATGGTTTGAATTCTCAGTACAAACCCCCGTATACATCTCCCGGCATGTGATTCTGAAGAAGGCTAAAACGATCAAGTTTTTAAATACGACTCTTTACAGATCGAATGACCAAAAAAAGACATGGTATGTATATGATGAGATATGGTGAATAATATACAACTAAAAACAAATGATACATAACTAGAAGTTGTACTATGACATAAAATTAACAATTTTGTTTCTGTCTTTGTAGAACAATGTAAAATAGTTATAAAACAATCAATTGGAACCAAGGTCTAAAAATACCCCTGAAGAAGAGTATAATTGAAACGCGTAGGGTCTTCAAAACCACATTACAGGTTCCTCCATGTCTAAATAATCATTGGATCTACCAATATAAAGAGTCGCTCAATTTTTAACGTTGTCTTTCTAAATTGTGCAATTGTGTAATATTTTTGGCCCTTTTGCCAATTAATGTATATATATATTTTTTATTGTGTTTACAACAAATAAACCTGAGGTGAGGGTTCGTGCGGTTCGTGCGGCAAGGGAGAGAGGAGGAAGGAAGAGGAGCTGCGGGGACACGTGCGGGTGCACCGTGCAGGGACCAGCAACTGAGCGGAGGTGGAGGACGGGAGCCGAGGCAGAGAGCGGCGGCGGCGGAGGTCAGAACCCGCCTTCCTTAGTGCCTGGAAGAAGAGGAGGAGGAGGACCGTCCGTGCCCAGTGAGGAGGAGGAGACATCCGTCCCAGTGTGTGTGTGTGTGTGTGTGTGTGGCAGCAGCTGTGAGTAGAGCAGCAGCTGCAAACAGGGGGAAAGCTGTGTGACTGTACTCTGTAAGAAATCAATAGCTGTTTGTCTGTACTGCGACTGACTGCTGTGTGACTGTCTCTGCAACTGAGTACCTGGTAAGTATCCTTGCGACTGGTAAGTATCCTTGCGACTGGTAAGTATCCTTGCGACTGGTGAGTATCTTGCGACTGGTGAGTATCTTTGCGACTGGTGAGTGTCCTTGCAACTGGTGAGTATCTTTGCGACTGGTGAGTGTCCTTGCGACTGGTGAGTATCCTTGCGACTGGTGAGTATCTTGCGACTGGTGAGTGTCCTTGCGACTGGTGAGTATCCTTGCGACTGGTGAGTATCCTTGCGACTGGTGAGTATCCTTGCGACTGGTGAGTGTCCTTGCGACTGGTGAGTGTCCTTGCGACTGGTGAGTATCTTTGCGACTGGTGAGTATCTTGCGACTGGTGAGTGTCCTTGCGACTGGTGAGTATCCTTGCGACTGGTGAGTATCCTTGCGACTGGTGAGTATCCTTGCGACTGGTGAGTATCTTTGCGACTGGTGAGTATCTTGCGACTGGTGAGTATCTTGCGACTGGTGAGTATCCTTGCGACTGGTGAGTATCCTTGCAACTGGTGAATATCCTTGCACTGGTGAGTATCCTTGCGACTGGTGAAGTAACTTGCGACTGGTGAGTATCTTGCGACTGGTGAGTGTCCTTGCGACTGGTGAGTGTCCTTGCGACTGGTGAGTGTCCTCGCGACTGGTGAGTATCCTTGCGACTGGTGAGTATCCTTGCGACTTATCCTTGCGACTGGTGAGTATCCCTGCGACTGGTGAGTATCTTTGCGACTGGTGAGTATCATTGCGACTGGTGAGTAGCTTTGCGACTGGAAGTATCTTTGCGACTGGTGAGTGTCCTTGCGACTGGTGAGTATCTTTGCGACTGGTGAGTATCCTTGCGACTGGTGAGTATCCTTGCGACTGGTGAGTATCTTTGCGACTGGTGAGTATCCTTGCGACTGGTGAGTATCCTTGCGACTGGTGAGTATCCTTGCGACTGGTGAGTACCCTTGCGACTGGTGAAGTAGCTTGCGACTGGTGAAGTATCTTTGCGACTGGTGAGTATCTTTGCGACTGGTGAGTATCTTTGCGACTGGTGAGTATCTTTGCGACTGGTGAGTATCCTTGCGACTGGTGAGTATCTTGCGACTGGTGAGTATCTTGCGACTGGTGAGGATCCTTGCGACTGGTGAGTATCTAGTGACTGGTGAGGGTATTAGCGACTGGTGGGTACCCCAGGTTTTGTACCAGGGAAGTTAGAGGTAGTGTAGGTAAGGAAGAGCAGGTTGTTAATATTATCCCCATAGAGTAGTGGGTAATAATGTCCGACAGGATTGGGGATGCCACTCAGTGCACTTCTTGCGGCATGTATGCGTTCCTTGATGAAACAATCGAGGACGAATACTGCTGTGCAAGATGTGAGCGACTTGTTGCTCTGGAAGCCCACATCGTGGATCTAGAGAACACAGTGACAAGACTGCGTGGCATCTACAACCTGAAAAGGAGCTTGGACATTACCCAGCAGGCGCTGGCAGGGGTCAGCATAGAGGAGGGAGGAATAGAGGAGACGCAAGCAGCAGAGGTACGCAGCTGGGTGACTGTTAGGAATGTTAGGGGGAGGAGAGTCAGGGAGGCCAGTCCTGAGTTGGTAGACCCTAACATGTTTGCTGAGTTGCAGGTTGAGGGGGATATCAACTCAGGGGTGGCAGAGCTGGAGCATGCGCCCTCCCCCAGCTGCCAGGGGAGGGACGGCTCCAGGAAGAAGGGGGGCCGTAACGCAGGAAAGGTTAGACAGGTTGTGGTAGTTGGGGACTCAATTATCAAGAGGACAGAGAGGGAAATCTGTAAAAAAGATCTCGTGAACCGAACAGTTTGTTGTTTACCGGGCGCCCGAGTTCGGCACATCGCAGATCTGGCAGACAGATTGTTGGGCGGGGCTGGGGATGACCCAGCGGTCATGGTGCATGTGGGCACTAATGACAAAGTTAAAGGTAGGTGGAGGATCCTTAAGAATGATTTCAGGGACTTAGGTAATAGATTGAGGAAAAGGACCTCCAAGGTGGTTTTCTCTGAAATACTGCCGGTACCTCGAGCCACACAGGAGAGGCAGAAGGAGCTTAGGGAAGTTAACAAGTGGCTGAGGAATTGGTGTAGGAAGGAGGGGTTTGGGTTCCTGGAGAACTGGGCTGACTTCTCAGTCGGCTACCGGCTCTTTAGTAAGGATGGGCTGCACCTTAATGGGGACGGTACAGCTCTTTTGGGGAGAAAGATGGCCACCGAGTTGGAGGGGCTTTTAAACTAGGAGACGGGGGGGAGGGCTCAGAAGTAGAATCAGTCAGGAGGGAGCAGAGGACTGAAGGCAGTTGTAGGGTCAACAGCGACAGTAGGTCAACAACATCAATTGGCGGGTCTGTGCGGGAGAACAGCAGACCAAACAGAAATAAACAAAACCGCCAATCACGTTTAACTTCCGTAAAACTAAGAGGGGTATATGCTAATGCCAGGAGCCTAGCTAATAAGATGGATGAGTTGGAAATGTTAGTACATGAGGAAGACATAGACCTTGTGGGAATAGCGGAGACTTGGTTCGACCCCTCACATGACTGGCTGGCCAATATCCAAGGGTATTCGGTGTACCGGAAGGACAGGGTTGGTAAAAGAGGGGGAGGGGTATGTCTCTATGTCAAGAACAATATAAAGGTGCTAGAAAGGAGTGACATTACGGATGGGATGAGCATGGATTTAGAATCTGTGTGGGTTGAACTCGATAGGGAAGAAGATAAGGGAAAAGTAGTTGTGGGGGTTTGCTATAGGCCACCTAACCAAGGGGAGGAGGTAGAGCTGGAATTTTTAGCACTAATAGGTAAAGCGGCAAAACTAGGATCAGTCATCATATTGGGGGACTTCAATTATCCCGACATTGACTGGGAAGAGGGGACTGCACACTCGCATAAGGCCCGGCTATTCACGGAAACCTTACAGGATAACTACATGTCGCAGTTGGTGGATTCCCCTACTAGAGAGAATGCTATCCTGGATCTATTGATCACTAATGACCCAGACATAATCTCGGAGGTAGGAGTCCAGGACAACCTGGGCTCTAGCGATCACAGGATGATCACATTTAGTATAAATAACAATATAAAAAGGCAAGTGGGGAACATAAGAACCCTAAACTTCAGAAGGGCAGACTTTCCAAAATTGTACTCATTGATGGAAAGGGTAAACTGGGACCAAACCCTGGGATCACTGACCACAGAGGAAAAATGGGAATGCTTTAGAACAATATTAAGCAAAGGCATCTTGCAGTGCATTCCTATGGGGAATAAATTTAGAAGAGACAAAGCCAAACCTGGCTGGCTAAACCGTAGCGTTAAAAAAACTTATTAGGGGAAAAAAATTGGCCTTCAAGAAATATAAATCAGAGGGCACAGTATCGGCCTTCCAGCAATACAAGGAGGAAAATAAGAAGTGTAAACACGAAATCAAGATGGCTAAAATCAACTTTGAGAGACAAATAGCGGAGGATAGTAAAAAAAAACCCAAAGAAATTCTTTAAATATATCAACAGCAAAAAAACTAGGGCAGTGCATATTGCACACATAATTAACGATGATGGGAGGATGGTTACAGAGGACACTGAAAAAGCAACCGTGCTGAATTATTTTTTCTCGTCAGTTTTTACGCAGGAAAAGGAAGGGTACACTGACCATGACTGTATGGTTAGTAGTAATACACAGGACTTGCCACTATGGCTAACAGAGGGGGAAATCAGGGAAAGACTGGATAAACTTAACACAAACAAATCACCAGGCCCGGATGGCGTACATCCGAGAGTGCTCAAGGAACTCAGTATGGTTATATCTAGACCACTGTTCCTGATCTTTGCTGACAGTATTAGGACAGGAGATGTACCAGGGGATTGGAGGAAGGCTAACGTGATTCCGATATTCAAAAAGGGCCAGAGACATATCCCGGGAAATTATAGGCCTGTCAGTCTGACATCAATAATATGTAAACTTTTGGAGGGGATGATAAGGGACTATATCGTAGAGTATGCTAAAGACAACAACATCATCAGTAGTAACCAGCACGGGTTTACAAATGGGCGTTCTTGTCAAACCAATCTCTTAGCATTCTACGAGGAAGTGAGCTGTGAGCTAGATAGGGGAAGACCAGTGGATGTGGTGTACTTGGATTTCGCTAAGGCGTTTGATACAGTTCCCCACAAGCGCTTAATTTATAAAATAAGGTCTGCAGGTATCGACAGCAGGGTTTGCTCTTGGATACGGAATTGGCTAAAAGGCCGTGTCCAAAGGGTAGTAATAAACAGCGCATACTCAGACTGGTCTGAGGTAGTAAGCGGGGTGCCCCAGGGCTCAGTCCTGGGACCAACCTTGTTCAATTTATTCATAAACAGCATTGAGGAAGGGATCAGTAGTTCGTTATCAGTTTTTGCAGATGACACAAAATTGGCCAGGGCAATAACTGCACAGCATGAAGCAGATATCCTACAGAATGACCTGGACAAAATTACGGAGTGGGCAACGACATGGCAAATGAGGTTTAATGTGGAGAAGTGTAAGGTTTTGCACTTGGGGACCAAAAACATAAAAACACAATACACGTTAGGAGGGGAACCCTTGGGGGAATCAAAAATGGAGAAAGATTTGGGAGTCTTAGTTGATGATAGATTAGGCAACAGCATGCAATGCCAAGCGGCAGCTTCCAAAGCCAACAGAATATTAGCATGCATAAAGAAAGGGATGTATTCCAGAGATAAGACTATAATCCTTCCACTTTATAAAACTCTGGTCCGACCGCATCTGGAGTATTCTGTCCAGTTCTGGTCGCCAGTCCTCAGGAGGGATGTGTTGGAGCTGGAGAAAGTCCAGAGAAGGGCAACTAAACTGATTAGGGGGTTGGAGGACCTTACCTATGAAGAGCGGCTGCAATCGCTCGATTTATTTTCCCTGGAGAAAAGACGTCTGAGAGGGGACATGATAGCAATTTATAAATATCTTAATGGGGATCTCAGCTTAGAAGAAAAGCTGTTCATTCGAAGGAATTGCATGAGGACTCGAGGACATACAATGCGATTAGAGGAGAAGCGTTTTAACCTCAGGCAACGTGGGGGGTTCTTTACTGTTAGGGCTACAAGATTGTGGAATTGTCTACCACAAGAGGTGGTTTCTGCGGGTAGTATGGTGACTTTCAAAAGACTCTTAGACTTACATCTCAAGGATCAGGAGATTGAGGGCTATGTTAGATGATTACAGTCACACACACCTACACAGGTTGAACTGGATGGACTATTGTCTTTATTCAACCTCGCCTACTATGTAACTATGTAACTATGTAACCTTTTTCTTTGGTTATACCCACCTGTGTCGTTACCCGTCATAGTCCCAATCTGGGGGATATTATCCATATTTATGCTTTATACTAGCTAAAGGGATGAGGGTTTAAAACGACCCAGCACTTTCTTAAACCTATCCAACTCCCACAACCCCTCTTGTTACCAGTTTCCAGTTACGGTCATATTTGGTAATGGGACTTTGTAGGATCGGATACACAGTAAGAAGATAAGCACAAATAGTAAAAATACCAAAATATTTATTACAAAATTACATATTAAAATCAGGCATGTAAATGCATAAGGTATACAAAAATTGCATGAAAAAGTAGATGAATATACGTTGAGGTTGGCCCATTCATTCAACTCGTTTCGCGGACTGATTTTACAGACATCGCTTCATCAGGAATAAGGGCAGTAAATTCATCTTTCCATATTTGAAACAATGAAAAACAACAGTAAGTCATAATATATTTCAAAGAATATCAAAACAATAATATTCTCTCAATTATTGTATTTCAAACTTCTCTTCAAATTCATCAGCTTACCATACTTCACACAAGTTAACAATTCAACAGCTTAAGCGCACTCCAGTAAGGCGAGTCCCCGGGACCGATGGATCAGGGCCTTAGCCGTACACCCTAGGGGGCCCTCTCCAAGGGTCGGCCAAAAATGTGCAGACTGGACCAAACTTATTAATGCGGTCTTGTCCAGGGGCAGGCAAAGGGATTGTCACTTGAAAGACTCTAGATAGGATTTAAATATATACAAAAAATTATCAGCCAATAAGGAATTAACCCCAGGAGGAAGATACGTATTGCTTAATAGATTGTGGTATATCTCCCAGTGATTGTAAAAACAACATGTTCCTGCCACCATAAAAAGCCAAAGAGATAAAAAAATAGGGGCTCATCAAGAACCTGATAATGTATAGGCAATGGTGAACAGAAAATAATGATAATAGTTTAGGGACCACTCACAGAAAGCCCTTAATTGCATATGGGAGAAAGAGTAAATACTTGCAAAAACATCTCATAAAGTTAATGCCCATCCATCCATAATACGGGGGTATATGGCTACAAAAGTGTGATGGCAAAAAAAAAAGTGAATTCCTAAAGGTCTGTTCCCAAACAAATAATGTAGACCGTCTGGTTACTCACCAATATCGAATTGCCGCAATATACAGTGGATAGACGGGAGGAGCCGCTAACGGCGTCCTCCACACTATTTAGCTGGTCCCACCGGAAGTGACGCATCGCCAGCCAGCGTCACTTCCGGTGCGGGCGCATGACGCTGCATCCAGCAGCCACGAGAGGACGGACTCGCCCCCCCCCCCGCCACCGCCGTCAACAGCCCTCCACTAGGGGGAGCCTGCCTCTGCTTTGCGCCCGAGGCTGCACAAAGAAAGGGGCCAATACATATCCATCACGGGGAGTCGCATCCTGGACATCACAAACAGATTCAGTGATACAATACATACACATATTACAAAAACATTAAAACAGTATATCACATTATTCTTATTGTACAAATTTATTATAAATGGCACAATCCTATGCCAAATATAAATAAAAAATATAACTTATAAAAAATGTCCCAAAAAAAAAAACAAAAGGGGGAGAAAAAGAACACCATAAGAAATGGCATGGTGTAGCCAATTACAGAAAGGGTTTAAATGACACCGCTGTGTTGAGACCTGGCCAAACAGTCGCCTGTAACTTAAAGATCCATTTGGCCTCTTTTTGTAAGATCTTATTATTGAAGTCACCCCCACGAGGACTCCTGGGGATGACCTTGAGAACCGAGAAGCTGATGGTGTCTGGGTTAAAGCTATGGTGGACGCCTACTTGTTTGCAAATGGGTGTAAAAATCATGCCCCCCTCCAAATAATATAGGTGGTCCTGGATTCGTTTAGCAAATCTTCTTTTCGTTTTGCCTACATAAAATGCCCCACAGAGGCAATTGGCGATATATACTACTCCTTCGGTTAAACAATTAGCAAAAGAGCGGCATTTGAGTATTCCTCCACGAGGGAGGACAAGAGTATTCCCCTCTTTTACCCAGGGGCAAAAATCACACTCGCCACATCTAAAGGTACTCACAGTATTCCCCGAGTCCTCAATTTGTTCTTGCAATGGATGGTAATGACTGTGGACTAATGAATCCTTGATCGATCTGGACTTCCGAAACGTAATTTGTGGTTGAGGTGTCACATACCTAGAAATCACGCGATCATCCCTTAAAAAATGCCAGTTGTTGGATCACTTCTGATCACTTGATGACGTTTCCTGGGCCCAAAGATCAGTTGGTCCCTCTCCATCAACTTGGCTCTCGAGAATGCTCTTTGCAAAACCTTGTTACTGTACCCTCTAGCACGTAGACGAATACGTAGAGCATCTGCCTCTCTTTTAAAATCAGCCTCTCTAGTGCAGTTATGGCGCAGCCTAATATATTGGCTATATGGTATGCTCTGCACTAGAGGGCGAGGATGTCCACTATCAAAGTGTAGAATTGTATTTCCCGCAGTGTTTTTACGGTACAGAGAGGTATGAATCGAGCCATCCTCATTTAGAAAAATCTGGGTGTCCAAAATTGGTATAACCGCGTGACTCCACTGCATTGTGAATTTTAAATTGAACCGGTTCATGGCTATAAATGTCATGAACTGGTTCAGTTCCACTATTGACCAAGTCCAGATCATCAGGACATCGACGATATAGCGCCGCCACAATACAATGTGGCGGAGCAGCGACGATGCCCTGTCCTCCGCGAACAGGGAATGCTCCCAACCCCCAGGTACAGGTTGGCATACGATGGGGCACATGAGGTCCCCATCGCAACCCCCTGTACCTGGAGGGATGTCTCACCATTAAAGGTAAATAAATTAGAGTGCAATATGTGATGTAACAGGCCGAGAACAAACTCGACCTGCGACCAGCACGAGCGTCCCTGTTCGCGGAGGTAGGTACCAACCACCTCGAGACCCAGCGAGGGTGGGATATTCGAGTAGAGGGCCTTGATATCTATGGCAACCGACAACGAATTTTCCGGTACCACCATACCATCCAAAATTTTTAACAGTTCAAGGGTATCCTTAAGATAGGAAGGAAGTCTTGCCAGGTGAGGCCTTAACTGGCCATCAACATATTTACTTGCCATTTCTGTTGCGCAGCCCACTCCCGATACAATAGGTCGTCCTGGAGGTCTTTGCAGGTCCTTATGGACCTTTGGGAGCGAGTAAAAAGTGGGTACCACGGTCCATTTAACAATCAAAAATTCATAGAGATCTTGATCAATAACACCATTTCTGAGTGCCTCACGTAAGAGATCCCCAAAGGCGACATTTTTCTCTTGGACCAGGTCTGGTGAAATACGAAGGTACCAGTCCTTATTGGACAGGATAGTAAGGCACATTTCCTCATATTGACTGCGATCCATAACGACCACATTGCTGCCCTTATCAGACAGTTTGATGACAATGTGGTCGTTATGGATCAAGCCGTCAAGGGCCTGTCTCTGTTCCCTGCTCATGTTTGGGACAAACGGTATAGTAATCGGCATACTCTCAATGTCTTTAATCGACTGTTTAAGAAAGGCCCAGATGGCTGGGCATGTCTGTAGTTTTGGAAAAGTTTTAGACTTAGTCTTAAAATTAGGGGGGCTCGGAATTGACTCCTCCTCCTCATCGCTCGATGATGAGGATGTTGCATTTTCATCTCCCTGATATTGTTCATTTTCATCTAGAAGTTGCATGAGAATTTTTAGCATTTTATAGTCTTGAACCTTGAAGTCCTTACATGCCTCATCCCCCCCCTATTTCGGTTGTACCTCATTCTTTGTCATATATAGATCTGAAAGTTAGGCTTCTTGCAAACAAATGCAAGTCCTTGACTACCTCAAACTTATCCAATTTGTCCAAAGGACAGAGACTTAGTCCCAGGGTCAGCACTTCTATTTCCACTGGAGATAATACATAAGATGAGAGGTTAACCACATCAGGCCTTAATTGAGCTTGACCACATGAGTGTCCAACGTTCCCATTCTCCTGTCTCCCAGCGCTGGCTGCGTGGTTGATGCCGCCAGCGCTGGGGTACACGCCAAAGGGGAAACATTATCCGATTCTGATGTTTGTATATCTCTGTTGGTCTTAGTTATAGCCCCTGTGCTTGGATGTAACGGGCCAGCAGTTGCCCTAAACATGGGGGTTCGGGGATAGTTCCCATGTTGTCCCTGACCGGTGCTTGAACCCTTGAAGAGACTATTAGATTGTTTAGGCTTAGGGGTAGTCTAATGTGGGGATACAGCTAGTTTACCTGGTCGGTTTTGGGGGTGCATATCCATGCGACTCCCCATCCCTCTTTTAGATGGACGACCTCTGCCTGGTTTGCCCCATAGGGCCATGTATTGGATGGCTGGGATGAGGCTGTTGAGGTCAACGAAGTGTCAGATTCAGATCTAGACATCGTAGTCTCCAAGGGGAGTCTATTCCTGCCCGGTTTACCACCTCTAGGCCAAGCCGGTCTTTGCCACTTGTAGGCATAACTGCCCGCGAAGGCCAGCTTGTCCTTGTGGAGCTTAAAATCCTTTTTTAATATCAAATTTTTATTAAATTTCTCCAAATGTTGTATTAATTCTTGTTCTTTCCTTAGGAATTCTGCTGTTTGGGAAGTTGGTTTCTTTTCCTGGAGAGAAGTAATCTCTTTGTCCAGCTCACCTAAATCTTTTCTATACTTCTCTCTAAGCAATTCCATCATTCGGGCTGTGCATATTGTTAGATTCTTCTCCCATGCCTCACGAAATTTCCCATCAGAAATCTCGAAGGAGGGGAACACCTGTATGCGCAGCCCAAGAGGATTATTATTTTCCTTTAAGTACTTATCAAAATACCTTACATGCCATCCGAGATTAGACTTCCGCTCCAGCAGTTTCCTCATTTTCTGAAAGTATACCTCCGTGTCCACGTGGGACTCCGCTTTAAGCTGAGATGTAGATACATTGTACTCATAAGTGTATTTTGTGCAGGACTATAGGGAATAATAAGGTTTACGGGTCAACCATACCACTGGTACATACGCGACTGGTATTTCTCACTTGAACATAGAAATAAACATGGAAAACTTAAGCCTAACTGGAACACCTCAAGTTACCTTATTATGAATATAATAAATTAACCAATCGTTTCCTTACCAGACTCAGTTTACAGTGGTTTGTGCATCACATACAGTATCTGCAATAATTAATAATTAAAGAGGATTGTAAAAATATTTTGCAGAAGCTTCTAAAAGTCACTTAGGGGATAAAATATGCAATCTTTAAAATAAACAGACAACTCTGACCAAAAAATGTATGTATTTTCTTTGTACTGGAATTTGTTTTTTTTTTCTTTTGAGACAGTGGGGTTGATTTACTAAAGGAAAACAGACTGTTTACTTTGCAATGGAAGTTGCACTGCAAGGGAATTTTATCCAGAACTTAGTGATTGTGGTCAAATTTCACTTAGCAAAGAACACCCCAAAAAACAATATTTTTTTTGCCTGTTATTGGATGATTAAAGTCAGCAGGGCTTCACCTCATTCAGTAAGCTCTGGGGAAAACTTTGCAACATACAACTTAATTTGCAAAGTTAACAGTCTATTTGCCTTTGGTAAACCAATCCCAGTGTTTGATTGTCCTTGTTTTCAAGTTCTAAGAAGACTTAATCTTTTGGCACCCATGGCACCCTATAATGCGGCCTTGCAGTGGTAGGGCCTTGGCACAGAGGGGCCGCATATTTGTGTGCAACACAGCAAAACCAACTGTGCAGAGATTTCGCACCCTGTGCACTCCTGGCACAGTTAGCGGCGGCTAATGGAAAGCTCCCGACCACTTCTTCAGATGGGGAGCTTTCCGATCATGTGTCCACTGTGATTGGGACAGCCAATCACAGTGGTCACATGATCAAAAACCCCGCTCCGCCTCCCACCATCTGAAAGGGCCAGGAAGGACAGATGCCAAGGGGGTAAGAAGGACCTGGCATTCAATACAAGATCTGCTTCGATAGTAAGGGCCATTTCCCCCATGTTAATTTGCTGGGAAAAGACCTAAAAGAAAATACTTGCAGAGGAGCAAAATTTTAGTCAAATACCTACCCTTTCCCTTGCCTTAATTCTGCAAGGGATGACATCAACATCAGGCGACATCTCAGGGAATGTCAGGTACCCTAAATTTTGTGAGATTACACTGCAGCACAGTGCTGTAGAATCTTATTATGAAATCTGTGCTATTCACCATTCTCCAAGATATTGAGTGAAGGATGCTGACATAGTTATATAGTTAGTCTGGTTAAAAAAAAAATGCCAGTCCATATAATTCAACCAATAGAAAACACAAATAGAAAACCTCCATATACTGTACACAATCCTATATTAACAGTTGATCCAGAGGAAGACAAAATAAAAACCCAATAAAGCATTATTCAGTTTGTTCCAGTGGGGGAAAATAAATTCCTTCCTGATTCCCCAGGAGGCAAAAGAATATTCCATGGATCAACTACCCTTGGATTATTACCTATAAAATTTAGTATCCAGGTATATTTTGTGATTTTAGGAAAGATTCCTAAAAATGCATCCAGGTCTGTCTGGATCGGAATCCCATTAGTGAAACTCTGCAGATGCAGCCAAACATCCATCCATGTGTAGCTGGCAAGGGGACATAGGAATGCCATTCAGTAATAAAATGTAACCTTTATTAAACAATATCCACTTTTATTAAAGTGGTTCTAAATACAGAAGGTTTTTTTCTTAATGTATTCTATGCATTAAGATAAAAAAACCTTCTCTGTATGCAGCAGCCCCCATGATACTTACCTGAGCTCATCTCAATCCAGCGATGTTATACAAGAGGCTTGACCGTCCAGGACTCTCCCTCCTCATTGGCTGACACAACAGCGGGTGTCATTGGCTCCCACTGCTGTCAAAGTCGGTGAGCCATATGAGGAGATAGAGGGGGCGGGGCCAGGACTCCATGTCTGAATATGTCTGATACACAGAGCAGCGGCTTGGGTGCCCCCATAGAAAGCTGCTTGTTGTGGGGGCATTCGGCAGGGGGGAGGAGCCAGAAGTGCAGGTGAGAGACTCGAGAAGAGGACGATGTGCAAAATCACTACACAGAGCAGGTAGGTATATCATGTTTGTTACTTAAAAAAAAAAAAACAGACTTTAATATCGCTTTAGGACTTAGTGGTGTGTGCCTTGGGAGGATGTCTAAGTCACCATCCCATACTTTATTAACATCTATATACATTAGGTATAGGACTAGATATTTAGCATAAGGATTATTTTTTACAAATTTATAACTCCCAGTACCCCATTCTCAAATTAGCACAGCAGGGGACAATTCATTTCCTCTAGATATACATACTGTAAGTCTTAATGCAAGTGGATATTGCTTTTTTAATAAAGGTTACATTTCATTACCGATTTGAGTTCCTATGTCCTCTTGTCAGCTACACAAGGATAAATGGTCAGGCTGCATTGGTAGAGTTTTACTGATGGGATCCAGATTGAGGCAAACCAGGATGCCTTTTTGACAGTGAGCAGTGACCTATATACTGTTTGCACTCTGTGGCCTTAACCAGATTTAGGTTTTGAACAAAGGCTTTCAAGCTCCTCCCTGTTACTTTGAATTATTTTTATCAATCTCTTGGGCTACAAGTGTGGTGTATTTTGTACTGTATCTTGTTTTATTTATATACCAGGCTCTACTGGTGTTTCAAGCTGCATCTACCTTTCTAATTATGAGATTAGGGTTGATGTTGTTGTACTGGGAAAACCTTTTTTATTCCACATTTTCACAGCTCTTACTGTGAAGAAACCTGTCCACATTTGGAGGTAAATCTCTTTCCTCTAGACTTTTAACAGTACCCCTTTGTCCATGGTGATGAGCTTAAGGTGAATAACTCTACACCAAGATGACTATATGGACCACCTATGGATTTTATTATGGTGATCATATCGTTCTTTATTGCCTTTTCTTTGCACTTTCTCCTCCAGTTCCTTAGTATTCTTTTTGTGAACTGGTGCTCAAAATTGAAATGCATATTCCAGAATTCCAGATGAGGTCTTGCTAATAATTTGCATAACAGCTCTCATAGGGAAATTGTATATTTTATATTTCCTTATTATTGTTGGCTCATAACAGCTAATAATGAACTCTAAACCTGGTTAAGGGGCTTTACAAGACAAGTCACTTTAGTTGACTCATACCAAAGGCATGTGTGAACTGGCGCAGACCTTAAAAGGTCATATTGCTTGCAGTAGGCTTGACTATTTCCCACATACAAGGCCTATATACTCTAGCTAGAACTTGTAGGATCTTGTCTCCTGTCAGAGTTGTGTTATAAATGCTTGTGGTCACCTGTGCCATATTATAATTGGAGGGACCCATGGCCTACACAGCATCTTTTGTTTAGTATTATTGTTATATTTTCTTTATATTCATCAGTATTCATCATTACGTTTATTAAATGTTTTACTTCTAAGTATTTGTGTGATCACTATTTGAACATATCGAAGACAAACCCTAAAAAAAGTAAACTATCATGTAACCGTGATACAACAAGCTCCTATATAACAAGAAAATCTGAAATCTATACCCCTAATACAAAAACGTTTTTTGCTATGTAAACAACACTCACAAGTAATCATAGCTGGGGTTCTTTACTCCACCTCTTAATTTTGTTGCTCTTCACTGAGCTGAACTCCTTAATTCATAAATGTTTTCACGAGGTTTGGTGAACAAAAGAGAAGTGTATTCTCAAAATGAGGCTGAACCGGTGTTTTATAAAGGAGAAGAGTTATTGATTTATGTCTTGAATATATGCCCTTTTAAATGCATTACAGCATTTACTAGCATTGTTAGCAGTGTACTTTGCATACTATTGCTACAACATTGTAAGTTTTGATCTACAAGCACCCCCTGGTCTTTTTTGATCTTTAAATCTCCATGGGGAGCCCCTCCTTTTGTATATTTTGCATGTGTATTTTTTTGGACCTAAGTGCAAAACATTACAGTATATCAATTTTAAGCCGCATCTGTACATAGTGGGGAGGTTGAATAAAAACACCAGTCCATGCAGTTCAACCTGTGTTGTGTGTGCATGTGTTTATGTCAATAGTAAACCCCTGTATGTTGTGATCGTTAAGATGCCCATCTAATCTTTTTTTTTTAAACTATCGAAGCTCCCTGCGGATACCACTGCTTGTGGAAGATAACTCCACATACTTACCGCTCTGACAGACAATAACCCTTTGCGCAGTTTAAGTTTAAACTGCTTCTCTTCCAATTTCAGTGAATGGCCGCGGGTCTTTTAAAACTCTGTTTCCCTATGCTAGGGTACCAGTAAGGTATATCGCTATTATATCCCCTCTCGATTGTCTCCTCTTCAGAGAAAATAAGTTCAGTGCTTGCAGTCATTCACCATAGCGGAGATCCTCTAGTCCCTTTATTAGCTTTGTTGCCCTTCTCTGAACTCTTTCCAGTTCCAGCACATACTTCCTGAGCACTGGTGCTCAGAACTGGATGGCATACTCAAGATGCAGCCAGACCAGAGTCTTGTAGAGTGAGAGAATTATTTTATCTCTGGAGTAAATCCCCTTTTGAATGCATGCTAATATTCTGTTGGCTTTGCTTATAGCAGTCTGGCATTGCATGCTATTGCTGAGCCTGTAATGTACTAGGACCCCCAGGTCCTTTTCCATCCTTCCGTCCTTTTCGAGTTACTTTTTTCAACATTAAACCTCATTTGCCATGTAGCTGCCCATCCCATTCTTTTATTTAGGTCCTCTTGTAAGGTTTCCACATCCTGCGCAGAAGTTATTGCCCTGCTTAGCTTCGTATCAACTGCAAATACTGAGATTGAGATATTTATCCCATCCTCTATCATTTATGATGAAATTAAACAGAGTTGGGCCCGGGACAGATCCCTCTGGGATCCCACTTACTACACCGGACCATTCTGAACTATTTATCACCACCCTTTGGACCTGCCCCTGTAGCCAGTTTTCAATCCAGGTACATACCCATTGGTCCATGCCAACAGACTTCAGTTTGTAAAGTAAAAGTTTCAGGGGAACTGTATCAAATGCTTTTGCAAAATCCAGAAACACCACATCCACAGGCCTTCTTTTATATAGATGGCAGCTCACTTAAAAAGAAAAAAAAAAGGCAAGGAGTCCTCCCCCAAAATCCATGCCAGAACCTTATCCTCTTATCCAAGCATGCAGCCCAGCAGATCAGGAAAGGGGAGGGGACAAGTGAGCTGGCCCACCCCCTGCTGGACCATACCAGGCCACACGTCCTCAACATGGAGGGGTGGGTGCTTTGGAGCAGGGGGGCTCTGCACCCCCCCCCCACCCCATGTTGATGAGGACAAGGGCCTCTTTCCGACAACCCTGGGCGGTGGTTGTGGGGGTCTTTGGGCAGGGGGCTTATCAGAATCCGGACACCAACTGTAACAAGTGGGCCTCCCAGATCCCAGACCCCCTCTCTATGTGAATGAGTATGGGGTACATTGTACCCCTAACCATTCACCCCAAAAAAGGCAGTGTAGTGTAAATAATGACAAGAGACGGTTTTGAGAAGTCCTTTATCAAAAATCTTCCACCGATCTTCTCCCTCTTTCTCCAGTCTTCTTCCTCCGGCGTTTCCCGTGATTATGCCAGCTCCGCTCTTTGCAGCTTCTTATACAGCCATGGGGGCATGGCCACCCAGTAATGTCCTCTGGAGATCCCGCCCCCTTATGTCATCATCTGACGATGCGTGATGATATAAGGGAGCGGGGTCTCCGGGTGACGTCACCGGGTGGCCATGCCCCCATGGCTATATAAGAAGCTGTAAAGAGCGGAGCAGTAAGTCCCTCATCAACATGGGGACAAGGTGCTTTGGGGTGGGGGGGGTGCAGAGCCCCCCCCTACTCCAAAGCAACCACCCCTCACGTTGAGGGTGTGTGGCCTGGTATGGTCCAGGAGGAGTTGGGGCCGCTCACTCGTCCCCTTTCCTGACCTGCCGGGCTGCATGCTCAAATAAGGGTCTGGTATGGATTTTGGGGAGGACACCAGGCCATTTGGAAATGCCAATGCCAATGGAAAAAGATACTAAAAGCACGTTTTTACAGCAGGTTTTTTCCTGGCGTTAGCAGTGACTCTGCAGCTCGTTTTTTCTAACTCCCTGTGTGCATGAGGCCTATTATATTTTAAAAAAATTATTGGGATTGAGATAACTGCCCAACCCCCTATTTTATCAATGTCTTCCTGTATTTATGATATAGCCTGTGTAAAAGTTATTTCCCTGCATAATTTCTTTCTATCAGTAAAAACTAAAATTGAGTTTTTAAAATCAATGTCTACATTATTAACCACTTGCCTACCAGGCCCATTGTAACACTTCTTTCATATATGTAAAAATCTGTCTTTTTGCTGTACTGTAATTACTTAGAACCCCCAAACATTATGTGTATTATGTATATATATATATATATTTATATATATATATATAAAATATAAATATGTGAAGAGGCCTTCGAGAATAAAAGTGCAGTCATTGCTTTTTTTATGTCACACAGTTTTTGCGCAACGTTTTTTCAAATGCAATTTTTTTTAAAAAAATACACTTTAATGAATTTAAAGGTCAGCAAGTGGTTAAAGTGGTAGTAAAGTCTTATTTATTTATTTTTTTTAAGTAGTACCTACAGGTAAGTCTATAATAAGGCTTACCGGTAGGTACAGTGAATATCTCCTAAACTTGCGGTGTTTAGAAGATATTCACACTTCATGCATCTGGTGACGTCATCGGCACATGCGCTCTGAAGGTCGGAAGGTTCAGAGTGCTGTGTCACAGCAGAAGGCTCCCGCACGCATGCACAGCTGTGATGTCATTGTGGCCCCGGCCACTCAAACAGCTGGAGCTGTAATTAATGTTACTGTTTGGACCATGGATGTCCAACCTTTTGGCTTCTCTGGGCCACATTGAGTGCAGAGAAATTTTCTCAGGCCGCATGTAAAATATATACTATAGTTAAGTCATATAAGTAATAAAACACCCTTCTCACGCCGCCGCGCTGCCAACCCCCCCCCCCCACCCCCCGCGCGCGCACTAATTCAACACAACTAGAGGATGATCAAATAAAAAGGAATCAGTATACAGAGGTTTACTTATTCTGAGAGATATTAAAGAATTACTCTAACCACCATGACCGCTTCAGTGATTTGATTGAGTCAGAAACACTGCATGCTGGGATATTTTGAGTTATGTGTTGGGGGCTAGTTGCACCCCTAGCACATGTGACTTAGGCAGCCAGAAAATGTCATGTCCTTATTCATACATGTATGAACAAGGACATGACATATTATGACACAACACCTAAAAAACACATTGCAACAATTTACACACGCTAATGCACATACCTTTTCTACCTATTTTGCAGGCTGCTGGCGGTTATTGCTGGCGGGTACTGCTGCTGGCGGTTACTGCTGGTGGGTAATGCTGGTGGTTACTGCTGGTGGGTAGTGCTGGCGGGTACTGCTGGTGGTTACTGCTGGTGGGTAATGCTGGCAGGTAGTGTTGGTGGGTACTGCTGGCGGTTAATGCTGGTGGGTACTGCTGCTGGGTAGTGCTGGCGGTTACTGCTGGCAGGTAGTGCTGGCCCATCAATGCAGCCTCACCAGTGTCCATCAATGTAGCCTCACCACTGTCCATCAATGCAGCCTGATCTGTGCCCATCAGCTCATCCTCATCAGTGCCCATCAGCTCAGCCTCATTAGTGCCCATCAGCTCAACCTCATTAGTGCCCATCAGCTCAGCCTCGTCAGTGCCTATCAGTGCAGTCTCACCAGTGCCCCTCAATGCAGCTAGATCAGTGCCCATCAGCTCAGAATCACCAGTGTCCATAAATGCAGCCTGTTCAGTGCATGGGGATGAGAGAGAGGAGAGTCACCGGATTACACAGTGTGCTTTCTATCATAGGAGCCATTCCAGGAGGCGGGACTTTGCATGACAGCAGCCTCCGGGTAAGCAGGAGATCCCCACTCTGTGTAATCCGGCGGTGCTCACCCCCCCTTCCCCTCAAAAACAGCCCAATGTGTCCAGCATGGTAGGGTTGGCACTGGGGGCTCCTCTGCCCCAGCTTGCGGTGCACCTGCCCAGGATCAGCCCTAAAAAACGGGACAAAACTAGGGACATCTGGTCACCCTAGGCTAGTGACCAGCAGGTCCCACCGCCCATGGTCAGCTTCCAGAAGAAACAGGGCATGGCCAGCGTCCAGCAGGACCCAAAAGTCCACAGACAGCTCCCAGCTTGACCCACTGGGTGGGTCCTGCTGGGAGCTGGCCACAGACCTGTAGGTCCTGTTGGTCACTGACCTGTGGGTCCTGCTGGTTGCTGGCCATGACCTGTGGGTCCTGCTGGTTACTGACCTGTGGGTCCAGCTGGCCGCTAGCCATGGTCTGTGGGTCCAGCTGGCTACTGACCTTTGGGTCCTGCAGGCCACTGACCTGTGGGTCTTGCTGGTCACTAATCAGATGGTCCCCCTAGCCGCTGGTCTGTAGGTTCTGGACTGTGGGTCACAGGCCATGGCCAGCAGGACCCATGGGCAATGGCCTACTGTGGTTCCTGCTGGCCATGGCCTATGGGTCCTGCTGGCTGCTGGCCATGGCCTGTGGCCCACAGGCTAGGGCCAGCAGGACCCACAGGCCAGCGGCCAGCAGGACCCACAGGCTATGGCTAGCGGCCAGCTGGACCCACAAGCCATGGCCACCTCCCAGCAGGACCCACAGTGTTGAGGGCTATTTTGAGGTTACTCGGTGAGCACTGGGGCAGGGTAAATAGGGGAGGGAGATAAATGGGATAATCATGTAAGGGTCAGCTGGGGATGTCAGAGTCTCTCACATCAGTGATGGCAGCTGCCAGCTCAGTTCCAGGTACTCACACGGCCTCCTCCAGTCCTGGGGGGGGGGGGGGGGGTTGATGCTCCTGTCCTGGGGTCAAGTACAGTTGCAGCCAGCAGCCCGAGCCAGTCACATGTGTCCCGACTCCCTGGCGTGCCCTTCCTCTGCCTGCCTCCGAGATTCGGGAGTTGTAGTTTTCTAGCTGCGCTGCTCTAAGTTCTCCACTCACTGGAAGCTTGAGCGTGCATGGACTACAACTCCCAAAATGCAATATTAGGCCGCTGCGGCCCTGGCCCAACTTCCTCCGAATCCCCCAAAAAAAAAAGAGCAGCAGGTAGCGGGCCGCATTGCCTACGGTTGCGGGCCGCAGGTTGTACATGCCTGGTTTAGACTATCAAACCCATCTTTTTTATTTGTAAAAACCAAAGAAAAAATATATATATTTTAAATATCTGCCTTTTCTTTGTAATTTTTGAACGGCTTCTGATGTTCATCTGCTACTGTATAACGTTTTTACTGATCAATTTGAAATAAATTAGGAGTTTCACATACTTGCTGTAGCACCTTGTTCACTAATATTCTTTTAGCAGTCCCATATACTCCCTTGCAATTTATGTTGCATTCCTTGTTAATCTGGAATGTTGAGGGTGTCCCTTCTACTTTCTACAGGCCTTTTTCACTATTTGATTGTATATACTAGGGTTTAACCACATATGTTTAATTTTGTTCCTTTATGCATTTAACCCAAAGGAATACATTTGATTTTGCAGTCAACTAACTTTCCCAAACCAAAACCGCATTCACTATTAGAAATGTATTCATTTAACCACTTCAATACGGGGCACTTTCACCACCTTCCTGCCCAAGCCAATTTTTAGCTTTCAGCGCTGTCACACTTTAAATGGCAACTGCACGAGCATGCAATGCTGTACCCAAACAAAATTTTAATCAATTTGTTTAGACAGATAGAGCTTAAAGGTGGTATTTTATCAGCACTGTTTTTGTTTTTTGCTAAACAAACGAAAAAAAGCCAGCAATGTAAAAAAAAAAGAAAAAAAAAAGAAAAAAGTTTTTCTTCCTTTCTGTTACAAAATTTAGTAAGTTTGTAATTTTTCTCCTGATGAGGCTGCACTAACAGACACTGATAGGCTGCACTGATGAGGAGGCACCGATAGGCAGCACTAATATGCAGCACTGATAGGTGGTAAAGATGGCACTGATAAGCAGCACTGATAGGCACCACTGGTGGGGCTGCACTGAAAATCCTGGCACTGATTACCAGTGCAGATCCCCCTGTGAGGAAAGCTGCTTATCGGCTCTCCTCTACTCACGTGCTGTCAGCGTGAGTGGAGGAATACCGATAACCAGCACTTTCTATTTACACTGTGATCAGCTGTGTTTGGACACAGCTGATAACATGGTAGAGAGCCTACGTCATAGTCATAGGCATCGTCACACACCGCACCACAGGGGACAAGCACGAGCGGCTTGTTCTGAAAGACGTCATAGGACGTCCATCCAGTCAGAACAATTAAACCACCCCCCAGCTGTCATTTTGCTATAGGCCAGGTGGGAAGTCGTTTTCTATCCAACTTTTCCTTGATTGACACTATGGTCAAAAATGATCACTGATTTGACTCCACTAGACATTAGAAAATCAAACAAACATTCTTAAAATGAATATTTTCCAATAAAATTCCACTAGTATATGATGAAGTCCCTCATTGGACGATACATGTACGGGAGGTGGAGCCGCTCGTCACCCACCGCTACCCTCTGATCAGCTGTAGTCGGAAGCTGTGATTCTCGCAGCGGCACTGCGTCTCCCTTCACCAGAGGTGCGGCGTTACTGGAGAGAGCTGTTATGCTATCATCTGCTTTTATCTATGCAAGTGCGGTTTTGTCTTTTATGTTTTAAATAAACAGTTCAAAACGGAGAGCACTTAGATTCCTTTTTTATTTCATGTTGTGACTATCATGAGTGGAATCAGTCCGGATTTGACCAGTTAACCAGTTCCCTGTATAAAGCCGTGGGTGTGAGGAATCTGCCTCTGGTGTTTAACCCTTTCAAGGAAAATGCAGATTTTTACATTTCAGATGAGCGCGGTGTAATCACTGGTGGAGGGGATCTATCTGTTTCCATTTTTCCTGCACCATATGGACTGTTCTGGGACTTCTGGCTTTTATTATGGACTATTCCCTCATAAAATGATATGTTGATTGTGCTGCACTATATATATTAATGGATCTGTATGAGATAAGTGTGATTTATCTGTGGTGTCCAGCTTGCAATTTTAGTCTTTAGGTTCATCTGTCTGCGCTGATTGTTTTCTATATTTTTTTATACTAGTATATGGCCAGCTTAACCACTAGCTGCCCGCTCGCCCTAATATTACTGCGGCAGGGCGGCTCGGCTGCGCTCAGTCATGTAGTACTGTTTAGACACAGCGGGAGGCGGGCCGCGGGAGGAGTGGCGGCGGAGAAACCGAGAGAAGACCCGCCTGCTTATGTAAACAAAGCAGGCGGCTCTTCTGTCAGACAGGCAGGGAGAAATCAGCAGTTTCAGCTAAGCTGAAACTGCGATCTCTCTGTGCCTGTCACAGAACCATCACCCCACACAGTGAATAAGCACTTTAGGCATATATTTAACCCCTTTGATCACCCCAGTATTAACCCCTTCCCTGCCAGTGTCATTTATACAGTAACAGTGCATATTATTTAGCACTAATTAGTGTATTAGTGTCACTGGTCCCCAAAAAGGGTCAAAAAGGTCAGCTAGGGGTCCGATCTGTCCGCCGTAATGTCACAGTCCGGCTAAAAATCGCCGATCGGCGCCATTACTAATAAAACATAAATAAATAAAAAGTCCAAAAATCTATCCCGTAGTTTGTAAACGCTATAACGTTTGCGCAAACCAATTAAAATACGCTTTTCTGGATTTTTTTTTTTACCAAAAATATGTAGCAGAATACAAATTGGCCAAAACTGATAAAAAAATCAATGTGATCAAATACCACCAAAAGAAAGCTCTATTTGTGTGAAAAAAAGGACATCAATTGTATTTGGGTACAGCGTCACACGACCGCGCAATTTTCCGTTAAAGTAACGCAGTGCGGGGCTTGGATGTAGAGCGGAGTGGACGTCTGGCTCGAGAGCTCCCGCCATCCTGAACTAATTTAACCCATCCTGAGGGCAATTTTGCTCTGAACTGCCCCGTTTTTTGTCTCAGCTTAGGCGGCACGGTACCCTTACAATATATGCCGTCTAAGGGAAGGAAGTCTGCGGCTCCACGCCCGCCTGCCAAGCGAAAGGACCTGCCTGCCGCCTGTCCGGACGCCATCTTGACTGAGCGGATTCAGGCCTTGCTGCGGGAGATGGAGGAGGCACGGGTCTCTGGTTCCCCTCCGGCGGCCCAGGACAAGGAGATCGGTATGGATACTGCGGTTATTCTGCAGGCCACCGAACACAGCAAGACGTCTCTTCTGGTCCGCATCGACCACCTTGCAGAGGAATGCAACCTCATCAGGAACGACCTGGACAAAATCCGTGGTCGCCTTACAGAGGTAGAGGATAGAGTCTCTACCACCGAAGACTCCACTGCCCATCATTCTGGCCTACTGGACGCCCTCCAACATAAGGTGGACTTCCTCATGGCGAAGGCCGATGATGCGGAAAACCGCATGCGGCGGAACAATGTCCGGGTGCTCGGCCTGCCAGAGGGCTCTGAGGGAGAGTCTCCAGCTGAATTCGCTGAAGGTTTCTTCAAGCAGCTGTTGGATCTCGGAGACGTATCGCCCACTTATGTAGTGGAACGGGCACATCGGGTGCCTGCCGGTAAGAAGATACCGGGTGCCCCCCCGAGACCCTTCCTGGTCCGCTTCTTAAACTACAGAGATCGCGACCGCAAACTGGGTGAGGCCCGAAGACACCCGGAGTTGCGGTTTGAAAACACCTCCGTCCAGCTTTACGCAGATTTCTCCGCAGAACTGCAGAAGAAAAGGAAATCCTTCAATGACATCCACCGTCGGCTCCGGGAGAAAGGGGTGCAATACGGCATGCTTTACCCCAGTCGCCTTAGGGTCACCCACGGCGGCACGGTGCGATTCTTCAATACGCCGGATGAAGTTGACGCCTGGCTGCTGACCATCCGTTAACCTGTGTGAGTACTGGTTCTGTGGATGCCTGCATGTGTGGAGGTCCTTGCACCATTTTGTCCGGCTCCTGGCCGCTGATCCCCTTGGCCTTCCTCCCTTCCCTGGGCACTTTTTGAGTTTTGCCCCTTGTGTTCCATCCTGTGCTGCCCCCCTTTTTTCATGGACAAGTTTGTTCTTCCTTCGCCTGTGGCTTACCCTCATGCTGATTTCCTGACAGCCTTTACCTATGGGAGCTCTCCGGGCTCTCTAGCACTGACACTGTTCTTTTGATTTTTCTGTTGCTCCTTGTGACCGGATTGGCCTTATCCCCTTGTCCCTCTATGTCGGGCCATTGACTGTGTGGTGGGGCTCCCCCCTGTGTTTTTTTTTTTCGGGTGGAGTGCCCCCCGCGCCCCATGTTCACGGACTAAGGTGACTGTTCCCCCTTATTTTCTGTGAACGCTGTTGTTGGTTTAGGGATGAAGCTGCACCAGGGCCTTGTTGCCTCCCTGGTCAGTAGGGGATGTGTACTGTTTTTGGGACTGAGTTTCTTTTTTCTTTTTTGTTGTTTTTTCGTTTTTTTCCCTTTTTTTTGCCTGGCTGCTTGCACTTTTATCGCATATTTGTGTCCAGTTCACATACTGTATGCTCTGTATATGTACCGATTGATGCTGTATTTATGGTCCAGTGTGGTCTCTGTGGGTAGTGGGGAGTGTGTGGTGTGGAGGAGCTTATGCCCCGAGCTGCTGCGAGGCCTCGTGCCTCTTCTCCTGTGGTTGACTCACGCCCGATATTATGGCGGGTCGTATTAGGCTGATCTCGTGGAATGTGCGGGGTCTCAACAGTAAATATAAGCGTGCATTGTTATTTAAATATCTTCAAACGCACAAACCACATGTTCTATTCCTACAGGAGACGCACTTGACGGGCAGCTCTGTCCTGGCGCTGCGTCGGCGCTGGGGGGGACACTCCTTCCATGCCGCATACTCCTCCTACGCTAGAGGGGTCTCTATCCTAGTCAACAAATCCTTCCCGTGTCATGTTGAGCGGGTTATCACGGATCCGAAGGGGCAATATGTTATCCTGGCATCCTGAGATTCAAATTACGCTTTGAATCTCAACTGCATGTTTTTGTCAACGTTTATGTGCCCCCTCCTTTCTCTAGCTCCATATTGTACCAAATTTATGACCGCCTGGCTGATTTCTCTACTCAAAAAGTTTTCCTTGCAGGCGATTTCAATGGCATCCTGGATGGGGCGCTAGACACATCTAATTTGAATAGGCCAATCTGCTCGGATCTGGTCAACTGGGCTTCGGCTCTGCAGCTTACTGAGGTGTGGCGGTGGAAGAATCCTCAGAGTCGCCATTTCTCCCATGTGTCTGCGCCTCATCACTCTGGATCGTGTATTGATCTGGCATTCTGCCCTCCTGCGGCCCTCCCATTTGTGGTGTCTGCTGTCTACCTGCCCTCTGGCCTCTCGGACCACTCCCCACTGGAGATGGAGTTGGAGCTGGGGAGCTGGAGGGGGGGTGAGTGTTGGCGGCTGGGCACCCGATGGCTGAGGGACCCTAGTGTGGAGGAGGCGGTGCAGGGCAAGATCTCTGGCTATTGGGATCTCAACGAGAAAACAGCTACCCCCTTGATATGTTGGGATGCCTTTAAGGCCACTATTCGTGGTGACTACATTAGCGCAATTAAATTGGCCAGGGTGGAGGGCGCTGCTGCGCTGCTGGAGTTGGAGGAGGGTGTGTCGCTAGCAGAGTCGGAGTTCGCATTGGACCCCTCCCCTGGGGCGCACTCCTCCCTGGCCCAAGCCCAGAGGGCTTTGCATGTGCATGTGTCTTCAGCTGCTCTGGCTGATATGGGTACGCTCAAGGCCAGGGTCTTTGAAAGCGGGGACAAGAACGGGAGACTCCTGGCTAACCTGGTGGCGGACTCTACAATGCAGACTGTTGTCCCTCTTATTCAGCTGGAGGAAGGTGGTACCTCCTCGGATCCGGAGGTTATTTTGACCGAATTCCAAAAATACTATTGCAACCTGTACTCGGTGCCCCCCTCTCTGCGGACGGATGTGGGCCTTGGGTACTTGGGGGAGTTCTCCCTTCCGGCATTGTCGGAAGAGGAGGCTGCCGCCTTGGAGAAGGACTTCTCCTTGGAGAAGGTGGAGATGGCTGTTCGCTCTCTCCCCCCTGAGAATACCCCGGGTCCGGATGGCCTGCCGGGAGACTGGTACAAGATGTACATTGCTGAGCTGGCCCCTAGGCTGCGCAGTCTCTTTCAGGCTTGCCTGGAGGCTGGGGAGCTGCCGGACTCTTTGCTGCAAGCCCATATAGTCCTGATTTTGAAACCCGGTAAGGATCCCACGCTTTGCTCGGCCTACCGGCCGATCTCCCTCCTTAACTACGATTTGAAGATCCTTACCAAAATTCTCGCCACCAGGTTGATAACGGTTCTCCCGCTTTTGGTTGACATTGACCAAACTGGTTTCATGCCGGGCAAGTCCACTGACATTAATATCAGACGGGTGTACACGCATTTACAGGTCCCCGCTGAGGAACAGGGCCAGAGAGTCCTGGCCTCCTTAGATCTAGAGAAGGCTTTTGACTCCGTTGCTTGGCCTTATCTTGGTGAGGTGCTCCGGGCGTTTGGCTTCAGCCCGACTTTCCGAAAGTGGATTGACATTCTCTATAGCCATCCTCGGGCTTAGATCAAACTGGGGGGTAGGGTGTCGCCGGCTTTTGATATTCCGCGCGGTACCCGCCAGGGTTGCCCACTTTCGCCGGCGTTATTCTCGCTGGCCGTGGAGCCCCTGGCGAGGGCCATCCGGGGGTCGGGGGAGATCGGGGGGATTCGGGTGGGGTCCCTGGAGGAGAAGTTGGCTTTATATGCCGATGACATCATCCTGTTTCTCAGGGACCCGGGCCCCTCCCTCCGGTTGGTCCTTGCCCTGCTTTCGCGCTTCACCGAGCTTTCGGGACTCCGGGTTAACTGGGGGAAGTCACTTCTTCTCCCGGTTGATACGGATGCCCGAGCACAGGCAGACACATCTCTCCCATTGTGTTGGGCGGACAGTATCCGGTATTTGGGGGTCACCATATCCCCCAGGGTGCAGGACTTCTGTGATCTCAACCTCTCTCCTCTCCTCCAGACCTTTAGAGACAGGCTCAGAGCTTGGGCGAATCTGCCGTTGACACTGATAGGGAGGATCAATCTAGTCAAGATGAAACTGCTCCCCCCCTCCTGTATATTTTACGCCAAGCCCCCGTGTGGATCCCTAAGCGGATCTTCAAACAGTTCCACTCCCTGATGGCTGCCTTCCTCTGGGGTGCCCGTCCCCCTAGACTGCGCTTAGCTGTACTGCAGCGCCCCTGGACCCATGGCGGTCTGGCCTGCCCTGACTTTTTCAAATATTTTGTGGCTGTCCTGTTGACTCATGCGCACAATTGGCTCATCACGGATACTTCCAACTCTGCTGTGGTGCTTGAGGCTGCCCTGGTGGGGTCATATGAGACCCTGCGTAATGCTCTCTTGCGTGGGCCCCGGGCCCCGTATCCCCTCACGGCCTCCATGAAGGCGGTCATCAGGGCCTGGGAGACGGTTTCCCCTTACGCCAGAACTGACCTTAGCCATCTGTCTCCGAACCTCCCCCTTTGGAGGAATCCGGTTTTGCCAGAATTTCAGTCCATACCTGACCCTTCCCTCTGGGCAGTGAGGGGGGTTCGTTGTATTTCCCACATATGTTCAGAGGCTGGCCTCCTTAGTTTTGACCAACTTAGGGCCAAGTTTGATTTACCCAACTCCTATTTTTTCAGATTCTTGCAACTTCGTCACGCCTTTCGGACCCAGTTTGGGGATTCTCCCCCGAATCTGACTCCGGGTGATTTAGAATTGGTCCTCAGGGATGAGGATCTGCGGAAACCGCTCTCCTCCATCTACAGATCGCTGCTACCGGGTGTGCATGTGGGTCTGGAGGGGTTGCAGGCGTTCTGGGTGACGGAGGTGCCAGCGTTGGACTCAGAGGACTGGGAAGATGTCTGGGATTATCCCTTCAAACATTTAGTGTCCTCCAGGGATCGCTTAGTCCAATTTAAAATTTTGCATAGGTTTCATTATACGCCCTCCAGACTACATCGGATGTCGGCCGACTTTCCGGATGTCTGCTGGAGGTGCGGTTCTGCTGCCCCTTCTTACGCACATATGATCTGGCACTGCCCGCCCTTGCAAGGCTTTTGGTCTGAGGTCCTGAGCTTCATTGCCAGTTTAACGACTATTTCGGTCCCGGCCAGCGTTGAGACCTGTATCCTGGGACTTGTAAATGCATTGGCCCAGTCTGTAGCTGCCCGCACCCTATTGGGTTTGTTGCTTTTTTATGCTAGGAAGTTGGTGGTGATGCACTGGAGGGACTCAGGGACTCCGGCCCTGTCGCAGTGGAAGAAGTTGGTGAACTCCATGGTACCATTATACAAAGCTGTCTATAAATTCAGGGGGTGTCAGGATAAATTTCACAAGGTCTGGCACATCTGGACGGAAGCTACTGAGACTGTGGATGAGCCCCCTGTACGGGATCCTAGTGTCTCCTTGGCTACCGGGTAGAGTTTCCCTGTTTATGTAAACTGATATGATCTGTTGGGATTTTTCCTTCTAACGCTCTCTAACTTGACCACACTGGACCTCGCTATTTGATAATTGTACACATCTAACAGTCGGTACTCTGTACCGTGACACACGACACCCTTCTTCGGATTTTTCTCTTCTTCTTTTTTTTTTTGGTGCTGCAGCCTCGCTGGGGGTTGGGGGGGTGGTTTTAATTTTTATGCCCTTTTTTTGTTTGTTTTTCTGTCTTGTTGAGCCTGGGTATGCCCGCACGGCTCTGTTTTGTGTATTGTTTTGCAAAATCTTAATAAAAAGAATTAAAAAAAAAAAAAAAGTAACGCAGTGCCGAATCACAAAAAAATCACCTGGTCATTAAGGGGGTAAAACCTTCCGGGGGTGAAGTGGTTAAGAATCACCTCCATGACTAGTATGGGCCCATCATGACTCCTAATGGGACCTGGAAAAGCACAAAGTCTAATGTAGGTTAGAACACTTGCTTTGACATTCTGGGTCCTAGGTTCAAATCTTTCCTCAAATATTTGGGTGAAGATTACAGTTTTTCACTGTTGTGTGGGTTTTAATCCACTATCCAAAAATATGCTGCTATATGGATTCACCGCTTCCCAAACTGCCACTAATATTTGGATAAAACAGAGTATGAGTTCTGCAGGGACTGGAGACAGATGTGACTGGATCTTTGAAGCACTCTTGGCGTATGCTGCTGTATTATTTATAAATATTTGAAATAAATGCTTTTTAAAAAGGGAGATATTCGTTACAAAATGAAAAGTAATGAGAGAGGGGCCAACATGGGGCTTTTCTGACTAAAAATGGTAATATAATGCCTCTTGTAGTGCCTGGAGTGTTATTTTTAAAAGGGAAAACAAGTACAGGTTCACTTTAGGTGAGTAGGACATAGCATCTTATAAAAGGAAAAATGCAGCGCTATAAAAATTAACAAATTATATCAGTTTATTCTCTATCAAGAGTGAAAAAAGTACATAAACAGTGTTTTACTGAAAAAATCAAGTGATTAAATCACAAGCTGAAAAAAATGTCCTTGTGTGCAATAAACAATCCAGGTGTGGATGAATCTTCAAAAATCACCCTCAGTGTCTTGCCTCCACCAAATAAACTAAGTGCAAACTGCTGTCTTAAGCCCTGTACACACGTACCGATTGTCGGCCGTAAATAAACCGATCGGCCGATTGTAGGCTTGTTAGTATGATGCTTCCAACAGCCGACAGCGCATTTTCGGCAGAACAGAATCTGTCGTGCAGGCATTAAAACTTTTGTTGGCCAACACCAGAACGGCCGATTGTTCGCCAGCCAGTACAGATTTCGGCCGACAGATAGCAGATTTGCAAGACTGGGCATGCTCAGAAAAGAAAAAAGACAAGGAAAGTTAACCATCACATGACATCACTTCTGCAGTCGGCTGTTGTTGGCCGACAAAATTCGTGTGCAGTCTTTTGCAGTTTTCAACAGACACGACAGCCCTGGACAAAAGACGGCCGATCGTTTGGCCGACGATCGGTACGTGTGTACGGGGCTTTAGGCCCCTTTCACACAGGCGGACCGTTCAGATCCGCCTGTCTGTTTTTTTGGCAGATCTGAACGGTCCCCCCATGCATCTCTATGGGGGATCGGATGTCAGCGGAAACATGTCCGCTGAGATCCGATCCGTCAAATCTGCACGGATGGAAACCCTATTTTCCATCCGTCCAGCGGATCGGATGAGAACGGACCGGTCCGTTCCCATCCGATTTTCCCCCATAGAGATGCATGGGGAACTGACAGCTGTGTCTCCGCACACAGTGCAGAGAACAGCTGTCATCCTCCTGCTCAGAAGGGGATCGGCGGCTCGATCCCCCGCTGAGAAAAACGGAATCTGTCCGACGGACGGATAGGGCTCTTTCACACGGTCCGCCTCCGTAGGCGGATCCGTGCTGCTCAGCGGGGATGGATCCGCCGATCCCCGCTGAGCCGGCGGATGACAGCTCCGTCTCCACTTGCAGTGCAGAGAGGGAGGTGTCACAGCCCCCGCTGCTCTCTATGGGGGATCAGATGAGAGCGGACCGCCTGTCCGCTCTCATCCGATCCAATCCGATCCGATCCCTGAACGGAGGGAAAAATAGGGTTTCCATCCGTCCAGATTTCACGGACAGGATCGGATACGGATGGTAGCGGGTGTCAGAGGAGGTGTCTCCGCTGACATCCGCTGCCCCATAGAGCTGCATGGAGGATCCGATCAGATCCGCCTAAAAAACTGACAAGCGGATCTGATCGGATCGCCCGTGTGAAAGAGCCCATAGTTTGAAAGGGGCCTAAGGCCCCTTTCACACATACGGTCCGTTCAGTTCTTCAGTTCAGTCACGTCAAAATGTATTAGCTTTCCATCCGTTTTTCATCCGTTTTTCGTCAGTTGACATCCGTTTTTCATTAGTTGTCATCCATTTTTCATCAGTTGTCATCCGTTTTTCATCCGTTGTCATCCGTTGTCATCCGTTATCATCCGTTTTTCATCCGTTGTCATCCGTTTTTCGTCCGATCCGGTTTTTTGACGGATGAAAAATAGGGCATTCATGCGTTCAAAAAAACGGACATTGACGGAAGGCGGATGAAAACGGATGTTAACGGATGATCATCCGTTTTTACATAGAGATACATTGATGTCTGTTTTTCATCCATCAACGGATGGATGAAAACGGACAAACGGACAGCATGTGTTAAAGGGGCCTAAATTATAGGACACCAAAAACACATTAATGAATCACTGGTCTTCCTTTCAGAAGTGGATGTGATAATATATGGATATGGTTGATTCTCCAATATATCTGAAAAGCTACACTGCTGGCTAAACTCTCTGGGGTGTCTGCTTTGGACTATGTTACCTTGAAATTTTCCTGGATGAATCTCACTGGATGACACTGGCACTGGATACCATGGATTTCCTATTTCATGTATTTTCTGCATTTTGGATTCCACTGAGTACAAGATGTTAAGCTTACAACAATGCTTTGGAGTAATGTATGACAGGAAGGAAGAAGATTGGCGTCATCCTTTTTCAGTCATCATCCAAGCTCCCCCTGATGGCCTGATTGGAGAATCAACCATATCCATATATTATCACATGCATCTCTGAAAGGAAGACCAAGGATTAATGAATGTGTATTTGCTGTCCTATAATTTAGACAGCAAGTGGTTCTGCTGAGTTTGCACTTCGTTTATTTGGTGGAGGCAAGACACTGAGGGCTCTTTCACACACACTGTCCGTTTTTCTCAGCGGGGGATCGATCCGCCGATCCCTCGCTGAACAGGAGAATGACAGCTGTTCTCCACACTGTGTGCGGAGACACAGCTGTCAGAGCCCCATACATCTATATGGGGTATCGCATGGGAACGGTCCGTCGGTCCGTTCTCATCTGATCCCATCCGATCCGATCCGCTGGACTGATGGAAAATAAGGTTTCCATCCATCCAGATTTGATGGATCGGATCGGATGTCAGCGGACCGTTCAGATCCGCCAAAAAAACGGACAGGCGGATCTGAATGGTCCGCCTGTGTGAAAGGGGCCTGAGGGTGATTTTTGGAGATTGCTGATCATCCACACCTGGATTGTTTATTGCACATAAGGACATTTTTCTTAGTTTGTGGTTCAGTGCCGGTTAACATTCATGAGATCACAGAGATCGCATGTAATTTGGAGCGCACTGCTCCTAAAATTTCATGCCATGTCTGTGTGGTGCAAATTCAGCAATACAGTTTGTATGGCTGAAATTGCACCGCAATTGCACTGAAGACGCACAGGACCCTTTTTTTTGGTCCACAGCAGAATCGGATCACATGGTGGTTCACACTAGTGCGATCCGATTCTGTGTGAACTTTCAGATCGCATATCGCAATGGGGGCTGTCGTTAACTATGAATTGACACCCCCAGCGTATCGCATATGGCAGTGTGAACTGCCTGTGCTGCGGATGCGATGCGGGAACACGCTGTATATTCGCAGCGTTCCCGCATCGCATAAATGTGAACCGGCACTTAATCACTTGATTTTTTCAGTACTGTTTATGTTCTTTCTTCACCCTTGATAGAGAGTACACTATAAATTGTTAGCGTCAATTTATAGTGCTGCGTTTTTTCTTTTATATGTACTTTTGGTGTTTGTATATTTGCACTAATTGCATGCTGCTGTTTTCTGACCATTTAAGCACACTAGGCTTTTAATAAGGTATTCAGGCATTCCAGGTATACATCCCAGAACTCTAAATGCGAGTTCCACTCGGTACATCGCCCAGCAGAAGCAAATTTCAGCCTCATGGACTTTTATGCCTCGTACACACGCACAGATTGTTGGCCGACCGATCGGCCGTCTTTTGTCCAGTTTTGTTGTGTTGGTTGAAATGTGCTCTAGACTTGCACTTGACTTTTGTTGGCCGACAGAAAATGACGTCACTACGTTCGACGCGCGTTCGACGCATGTCTGCCGCTACAAAAGAGGAAGTGAGTGTTTGGCCGTGACCCTTCTGGGCATCTCGCGCTGATTTCGGTAGCATTTGTTTGGTTGACGACATTTCACTATTTTCCGAGACATCATTCGAGAATTTATTATGGAGACCGAGGATTCGACTCTTGCTGAACTTGGGCTTGGAGTTTTGGCTCTGAGGCGAGTTATGAGCAAGAGGAAGAAGAAGCGGACCTCCTGGAGGAAAAATTGGTTGCTTAACCGTGATCAATTTTCCCACATGTCCTTGCTGGGGGAGCTCCAGGAAAATAATCCTGATGACTTCAGGAATTATTTGAGGATGACGGATCCCATCTTTCACCGTCTTCTTGCCCTGGTGTCCCCCTATATTATCAAGCAGGATACATGTATGCGGGTTGCAATTACTCCTGAGCAAAGGTTAATTGCGACTTTGAGATATCTTGCAACAGGGAGAAGCCTGCAGGATCTCAAGTTCACCACAGGCATCTCCCCCCAAGCTCTTGGTGTCATCATCCCTGAGACCTGCTCTGCTATCATCAAAGTCTTGCAGAAGGACTATATCAAGGTATGTTTTATGTTTTACATTACATTACATGTATTAGTCATCTCACCCGAATTATACTGTTTTTGGATGTACATCAATTTACAGATGTCATTATTTTGTAACTACCCTCTGTCTGCATGCACATAGTAGTAAAGATTTATATTATCTTAACCATTTGTAAAATTACCCAGTAACCACCCCAGCATTCTCTCCTATGTGTCCCTAAACGCATTGCCTGTTAACAGTATATTGAATCTGTGTCATTTTCTGACTTTCCCTGAACCAATTCTTCCTTTGCAAATGTTTTAGTACCTAGTTTATGATTTATCTTAAAGACATCAGTCCATCCATTCCAACCTAGGATTGTGTATGTTTATGTAATGATGTAAAAATGTTCAGTGGCCACAAGCCCTTATTGATGTATAAATGCATAGTTTTACTTACCCATCCCCCCACCCACCCATGCTAAATGTAAAAGTCAGCATATACCAAAGCTCTAGCTGGTGAATTACAATATAATCACATTAGGAGGTGTAAAATAAATGTATGTAGATGTTAGATCCCCAAATGCAAATGATTGTCTTCCTGTTGTTTTTATCTTAAAGTTGCAGAAGCATTTAACAGACAATTGTGTGTGTAATAATGTGATGTGCTCAAGCACTAATTGTTTTTTCTTTTTTTTCCCCACAGTTTCCTTCAAATGCAGAGCAATGGCTGGAGATTGCTGCTCACTTTCAGGAAAAGTGGAATTTTCCCAATTGTGGGGGTGCTATAGATGGGAAGCACGTCCGCATTGTCCCCCCTCTGAATTCCGGCTCATTTTTTTATAATTATAAAGGTTTTTTTAGTATTGTCATGCTAGCCATAGTTAATGCTAACTATGAGTTCCTCTTTTTGTATATAGGCAAAAATGGCCGCAATTCGGATGGGGGAGTTATTGAGCAGACGGAGTTTGCTCGTCACCTTCATAACGGCACTCTGAACTTGCCATCCAGGGAGCAAACCATTGAGGGGCTGAGCTTCGTATTTGTGGCAGATGATGCTTTTGCGCTTGGGGAGCATCTTATGAAGCCCTTCCCTCAGAGGAACCTCACCCCCAGGCAAAGGATCTTCAACTACCGGTTGTCCAGAGCTCGCAGAGTGGTGGAGAATGCCTTCGGGATAATGGCCAACCGGTTCAGGATATTCCTGACTTCCATACACCTGGCACTCTACAAAATAGATCACGTGGTCCTCTGTTGCTGCATTTTACATAACTTTTTACGCAGGAATGCTGAGAACTATCTAATGCAGCAACTGGATACTGACCCTGCTATGCCAGGGCCAAGTGGAGAGGCACAACCCCGTGAACAAGTGGAGTCTATGACCTCAATGGAAGTCGGACGTTCCGGATTGGCATCACAAAGAGCCCGTGAGATCCAACAGGAATATCTGGACTATTTTGTGGGGAGAGGAGCTGTTTCCTGGCAGGAATTACTGCCAGACACTCGATAATTTTGTCTGATCTGCCAGACACAAGATAATTGTGAGAGATCTAGTAATATTTCTGAAATTAAAAAAAATTGCAATGATTCTGTATTGTGTATTCTAATAATTTGGGCACATATCCAAAACAAAATTTTTTGGGTTCATCATGTGTTATATATGTGTGACTTTAGAAGGGTTAATACATTAATCAGTGTGTTTCTCTACTGTTGTCTCTCCCCAGCTGTTTATGGCCATGTGTTATTTTTTTTTACCAGTGGTGTAAATACAAGGGCCTTCTGCGCCCCTTTTAATTTATACAAACCCTCTCACATTGAGAAGTAGGTCACACCCAAGGTTCATCCAATGTCACCTTACATTGGTGGTCATTGGGCAGAAGGTGCCCATACTATATATTTATTCTAATACATTAGTGTATTAACAACTTACCTCCGCCTGTTAAGTGTTGAGATCGAAGTGTTATGTAGGTAATGTAAAGTGAAATAGACAAACGAACCAGCAATACACTACATATTACACTGATCTCCCTACACTGATTGCTACTGCCCATCTCAATGCCATATAGAATCCTAGGAGTGCTAGTACTTTGAGTGCCGGGTCACACTTGTGCGATGTGGGAAGGCTGTGAATTTGCAGCCTGTTCCCGCATGGCAAACGCACATCTGGCAGTTCACACTGCCATATGCAATACGCAGGGGGTGTCAATGAAATGTTAACCACTGTGCGATCAGATCCTGATGCTGCTGTAAAATAGGGTCATGTGCGACTTTTGGGTGGGTGCAGTGCGAATTTAGCCATACAAAGTGTATGGCTGAATTTGCACTGCACATCTGATCGCATGTAATGAAGGAGCAGTGCGCTCCGATATTACATGCGATTGCCGCACACGCTATAGTGTGAACCGGCACTAAATAGAACCTGTATTTTAGTAGACTGATTGCTAGAGATGTACCGAACTGTTCGCCGGCGGACAGTTCCCGGCGAACTTCGCATGTTCGCGTTTGCCTCGGCGGGCAAACATATGCGATGTTCGGTCCGCCTCCTATACATCATCATTGAGGCAAACTTTGACCCTGAACCTCACAGTCAGCAGACACATTCCAGGCCAATCAGCATACCTCCCTCCCAGACCCTCCCACCTCCTATAAATAAGCAAGGGCAGCATCCATCTTAGATCATTTCTGAAGCAGTGTGTTAGTGAGAGCAGGGAGAGTGCTGCTGCTGCTGCTGCTGTTAATAGCTAGGGACAGTTGTTAGTCAGTGTTCCCGGTCTTGTTAGTCAGTGTTCTTGGTACACTCCTGCTGTAAGGACAGCACCCCAAAAAGCCCTTCCTAGGGCTGGTATTTGAGTTTTTTTTTGGATATATATATATATATCTATTGTCCCCAAAAAGCCCTGTTTAGGGCTGGTATTTGTGTAATTTTTTTTGTTCTGTGATATATATATATATATATATATATATATATATATATATATATATATTGTCCCCAAAAGCCCTTTTTAGGGCTGGTATTTGAGTATTTTATATATATATGTGTATATATATATATATACATATATATATATATATATATATATATATATATATTGTGCACTGCAGAGGCCACAGACCCACCACAGACTGTATTGTGTGCACACCACACTCATTTCGGGTGGCACAGGCACAGTACCTTGCATTTTAACCACTTAAGGATTTGGCTGCTAAAAGACCAGGGGGTATTTTGCGATTCGGCACTGCGTGACTTTAACGGACAATTGCGCGGTCATGCAACGCTGTAACTAAACGAATTTGACGTCCTTTTTTTCCCACAAACAGAGCTTTCTTTTGGTGGTATTTGATCACCTGTGCGATTTTTTGATCACGCGCTATAAACAAAAAAAGAGCGTCAATTTTGCAAAAAATAACAATATTTTTCACATTTTTTTATATGAAATTCCCCCCCCAAAAAAAGTAAAAATCAACATTTTTTAACATTTTCGGCCAATTTGTTTTATGTTTGGTAAAAAAAATTGCAAAAAGCGTATTTTGATTGGTTGGCGCAAAAGTTATCGCGTTTACTAACAAAGGGAAAGATTTTTGTAATTTTTTTTTTTAACACGTAATGGCGGCGATCTGCGATTTTTTTTGCTTTACTGGGACATTGCGGCGGACAGATCGGACCCTTGACTGACATTTTTGACACTTTTGGGGTTACCAGTGACATTTCTACAGTAATCAGTGCTATACATATGCACTGTTACTGTAAAAATACACTGGCAGTGAAGGGGTTAACTTTATTTGAGAGGGAGGGGCTGTGTGTGTCCCTAGGGGCGTGATTCTAACTGTGATTGGCTGTGGCTTGAGGTGTAGGGACACTGATCAACGGTCCTACATAGTAGAACCGTATGATTAGGGTTTCTACACAGGGAGAACTGACAGGCAGCTTGTTTACACAAGCCGCCTGCCTTTCTCCCTCTCCCCCGCCGATCGCCGAGTGGCCGGCGGACATCGGGTCCGCCGGTCACACGCGCGGGGGGGTCTGTGACCCGGCGGGAGCGCGCCACCGGCGGTGCGCGCTCGCTCCCCAGACCCTCCCAGGCTAGTGACGTTTAAGTGGTTAAAAAATATATTTTTTTTTTCCTCTGTCATAATTGCAGTGAGTGCTGTGTCAGGTCCACAGAGTGTACTGTACCCACTGCAGTGCCCACCACTGATATATATACGGTGGCACAGCATCTTGTTGCAAATTGAAAAAAAAAATTATTTTTTATTATTGCAGTTGCCTGGGCTGCCAGTGACTGTCAGGTCCACAGAGTGTACTGTGCCCACTGCACTGCCACTGCCCACCCACCACTGATATATACGGTGGCACAGCAGATTGCAAATTAAAAATATATATTTTTTTTATAATTGCAGTTGCCTGGGTGCCAGTGACTGTCAGGTCCACAGAGTGTACTGTGCCCACTGTAGTGCCACTGCCCACCCACCACTGATATATACGGTGGCAGGCATGACTTTTTTTGGATTAGTGTCTGGGGGGGTCTAAAAAGCGTACCTGTGAAGTTCCAGCTCTGTAGCATGTCCAGAACCAGAAAAAAAAAGATCATATAGGTGTAAAAGGGGTTCCCACCATCCCTGCTCTACTGAAAAATTATCTTTTTTTCTGGTTCTGGACATGCTACAGAGCTGAAACTTCACAGGTACACTTTTTAGACCCCCTAGACACTAAATCACACAAAAAAGTTCTTAAAAATTGTCATTTTTGATAGAGAGCCAATTATTGGAAAATTAAAAAAAAAAAAATCTCTTTGGATTTATTGTCTGGGGGGTCTAAAAAGTGTACCTGTGAAGTTTCAGCTCTGTAACATGTCCAGAACCAGAAAAAAAATAGAATTAGGGTTAGGGCTAGGGTTAGGGTTAGGGTTAGAGCTAGGGTTAGGGTCAGGGCTAAGGTTAGGGTTATTTTTAGTGCTTAGGGTTAGAGGGGTAGGGGTAGGGCTACTAACTCTAACCCTAAGTATCTCACCATAACCCTAACTCTATCCCCTAACACTAAACCTAACCCTAACCCTCTAACCATAACCCTAACCCTTTAACCTTAACCCTAACCCTCTAAGCCTAGCCATAAAAATAACCCTAACCCTAGCCTTAACCCTAACCCTAGCCCTAACCCTAATTCGTAATTTTTTTCTGGTTCCGGACATGCTACAGAGCTGAAACTTCACAGGTACACTTTTTAGACCCCCCAGACGCTAAATCCAAAGAAATGTTTTATTTTTTATTTATTTATTTTTTTTAATTTTTCAAATAATTGGCTCTCTATCAAAAAATGACAATTTTTAAGAACTTTTTTTTGTGTGATTCAGTGTCTGGGGGTCTAAAAAGTGTACCTGTGAAGTTTCAGCTCTGTAGCATGTCCAGAACCAGAAAAAAATTAGAATTAGGGTTAGGGCTAGGGTTATTTTTAGTGCTTAGGGTTAGACTGCTAGGGTTAGAGGCGTAGGGGTAGGGTTACTAACTCTAACCCTAAGTATCTCACCGTAACCCTAACCCTAGCCCCTAACACTAAACCTAACCCTAACCCTTAAAGCCCAGTTCCTGTCCCATTTTGGTTGGTTCTGGTCTGTTTGCGGTTGTTTGCGGTGCGTTAAACGGGGAGTTTGGTCTTTCACTGTGAAGCGGGCGTAACCCTGATCGATACAACATCATACCTGATCGTATACACACACTGGATGTTTTAAAGCACGTTATTCCAAACTATTTAGGAATGTTAGGTGATTTATTCCCTTTATGGATTAAAACCCGACTCTGCGTCAACTACGTAATTTTCCATGGGAGTTTTGCCATGGATCCCCCTCCGGCATGCCACAGTCCAGGTGTTAGTCCCCTTGAAACAACTTTTCCATCACTATTGTGGCCAGAAAGAGTCCCTGTGGGTTTTAAAATTCGCCTGCCTATTGAAGTCTATGGCAGTTCGCCCGGTTCGCCGATTCGCGAACATTTGCCGATATTCGCGTTTGCCGTTCGCGAACATTAAATTTTATGTTCGCGACATCACTACTGATTGCCACTCAGTTCACAGATGTCATTGTGCATTCAGTGTACTAGTGAATATCACTTGTTAGATGTCCACTGGTCCTGAAGGCACAAACATTTTGTCCGGCTGATAATTATACACACAATCAAACCTGCTTTCATTAACATGCAAATATGTGAATAGGACAGCCATCATACATTTTGTGCTACTTTACCCAGCTTTAGACCTGCCCCCCCACCGAAAGTCAAAGAAAGAATCGAACACACATTGTTGAATGTAAAAATTTTTTATTAAAACACATTCACGGGGTTAGGGTTAGGGTGTTGTAAAGTGCTTCATATGCATAGGAGCCCTGTCTAAAACTGGAACAAACTTGGGTACACCTTTTACAGATGACGATGCATGTATTGTGCAAACAATAGGCCATAAAATTTTAAACGAACATCGGGAAAAACAACAACATCCCAATAAAAACCAATAAAATATCTGTAAAATTTAGCTTAAAATTTGGCGAGCATGTCAACAAAGTCTCGCATTTTATTTTGTAAGGCTGTTGCAGCCTCCTTCATTTTTTAAAGCTCTGAGCAGCATTGTAGAGCCTCAACTGTCATCCTGGCTATAGTGCAACTAGGAATAACATGACCTGTTAATAAAAAAATCAAATATTAAGTACATGCCAAGCAACTAGATGAGGTCATAATATTTGAACATTTGGGGTCAAGTTCTTCTTAAACTACTGAAGAGTTAATACCTAACCTGCTCTTCTGCTCTTTTGCCCTAGACTCTTCTTCTTCCTCCTGTCCTCCTCCGATGCTGTCACCGATGATTATGCCGGTCTCCGGTCTCTGCAGCTTAATATATATCTATTAGGGGCGTGACCCTAATAATCGAGAGGTCACGCCCCTAATGTATATATATTAAGCTGCAGAGACCGGAGACCGGCATAATCATCGGCAACAGCATCGGAGGAGGACAGGAGGGAGAAGAAGAGCCTAGGGCTGAAGAGCAGACAACAGAAGAGCAGAAGATTGGACAGCAGAAGATCGGAGAGGAGAAAATCCGAAGAGCAGAGTGGTGAAGTCCGGATGAAGATTTTTCAGAACATTTCATAAACGTCTCCTGTCATTATTCACATACACTTCCTTTTATGGGGTGAATGGGTAGGGGTACTATGTACCCCATACCCATTCACTTAGGGAGGGGGGTCTGGGATCTGGGGGCCACCCCTTGTTAAAGGGTGCTTCCAGATTCCTATGAGCCCCCTGCCCGCATGACCCCCACAACCACCGGACAGGGTTGTGGGGATGAGTCCCTTGTCCTCATCAACATGGGGGCAAGGTGCTTTGGGGTGGGGGGGTGCAGAGCCCCCCCTGCCCCAAAGCACCAACACCCCCCCATGTTGAGGGCATGTGGCCTGGTGTGGTCCAGGGGGGGTGGGGCCGCTCGCTCGTCCCCTACCCTTTCCTGGCCTGCCGGGCTGCATGCTTGGATAAGGGTCTTGTATGGATTTTGGGGGATACCCCACGCCGTTTTTTTGGTGTGGGCTTACCCTCAAATTCCATACCAGACACAAAGGGCCTGCTTTGGAACTTTGGGGGGACACACACGACGGTTTTTCCCATTTTGGCATGGAGTTCCCCCTCAAGAATCCCACAGAGGCTCCCATAGAAAACTATTGATTTGGAATGGAGGCTGAAAATAACGCTGCTAAAAGCAACATGGCAAAACGTGCTATTACGCAAATTGAACAAACTACTGAAAGCACGTTTTTACAGCTGCTTTTTCCGGCATCAGAACAAGCTTGGACACACATTTTTTTTAATGCCCCATGTGCATGGGGCCTAAAAACCAGCAAATGTCGAAAACATATGTTTGGTCAAAAATGTGAATCAGGTGCGCCAAAAAATTAAATCATGTGTCAAATATATAATCATATAGTGACAAATCTACACAAATGAAGAAAACTTTAGAAGATTTGACACTATATGATAATATAATTGACACATAATTTATAAGTTTAGTGCACCTGAATCACATTATTTAACAAACAGGTAGTTCTTTGAAGCATTACATCAAATACAGCAAATGAGAAATACACTTGAAAACACATTAAAAAAAAAACTTACTTGGGCACAAAACTGGCTCCCCGACACTTGCTTCCTTGCAAGGCTGGTTGGAATGCTGGCACGAGATCTTGCTTCCGACATTTCGACGTCAGAACCAGCTGGAGGTGACACATCCCATACATCACATGAGGGAACCTCTGCAATGTACATTTTTTATGAAATACAACAATATAAGGTTACACCATACTTTTTATGTAAACATGCAACCACCTTGTCCAGAATCCGGTCTTTTCTTGAGTTGGGCCTTTCATAGTTATCCAACCTGCAATCATAGTCCTGTTTCTCCAGTATGCCAACCATCTCCACCATTTCACCCTTGCTCATAGGTGTTGCTTTAGTTTTTTTGTTTGCCCAACCACTTCGGCCTTCACTTGTGGAACTATGAGATTGTGACATCTTCGCTTCGCAAAGAATCTTCCGCCGACTCACGAGTGTGTGTGTCGCATGCAGCCTAATCTTCAGCAGGTACACGCCCCTGCGTCAGCCCGCCACTGGAGGCGGAGTTGACGCATGCGCTGTCTTTAAAAGACGCCAGATCTTTCAGGCGACGATTCGCTATCGGACAAATCGTTTGGAGGAGCACGATCGATCGGCAAATCACGATTCTTCACCACAAACAAAGGTATGACTTTAGATTCAAAAGCGGGTGTTTTTGGCCCTATACAGCTTATATTGGGAATATCTTTATTATGTGACAAAATACATGCTCTTTTACTATGTTTTCTGTTGTGTTGTGTCTTGCAGGCATATACTGTAATTCATCATGGTGGACAAATTCTCCACACCAGAGTTTTTACAAGTGTTTATTGATGAATACAGGACTGCCCTGTCTGTGGCAAGTTAAAACTAAAGATTATTCCAATAGACAACTCAAACAAGAGGCCTATTTGAAACTAGTTGAGCTGTACAAAACAGTGAATCCCAAGGCTGACATCACCTATGCGAAAAGCAAAATAGGCAGCATATGTACAGCTTACAAGGGAGCTGAATAAAATTAAATCTACTGAGAGGTCTGGAGCTGCTGCGGAGGAGGTCTATGTACCACGTCTGTGGTATTTTGAAAGCCTGAGGTTCCTGACGGAACAGGAGGAATCAAGGCCATCCCTCTCCACGCTCCCTTCCACATCAGCAGAGGCCTCATTTGATGCCAGCCAGGAGGAAGATATCCTGGAGGCCAATTTGACACAGGTATGGCATTTCACAATATATTGTCTGCAATAAACATAATGATGGAACAAAATAATTAGCAAGACCATAATTGACCCTTTTTGTAAACAGGGGCGTAGCAAGGGGTTGGAAAGACCGGTGCCCGCCAGGGGCGCAGGCCGGGGGGGGGGGGCGCAAAAATCATTAGCAGTTTTAGTGATTTTTTCTACCTCCGCTCAGCCTGCGCTCCCTGGCACCCCCAGGCAGCATGCGGCTCCATCCAGGTCTAAAACATTGAGAGCAGCTGAGCCAGCAGACCAGGAGACTGAGACTGCCTCTCACTGCATCCCCAGCACACCTCCGGTCTTACACACACTGCTGTAGCCTCAGCATTCAGTTTTTTGTACCCTCTAACAAACGAACAGCTCCTGCAAATGATACATCCATCCTTGCTTCCATGTCTCTGGTCTCTCACTCCGGGTCAGCAAGGCAGGTGGCTCCCTTATTCCTCTTTCCCTGCACCAATTCCCCCTCAGTGCCCTACATCAAGCCCTCTGCAAGTTCAGGCCCCTCTCTCTCTGTCACCCCCCTCTCTCTCTGCAACCCCCCTCCTCTCTCTCTCACACCCCCTCTTTCTCTCCCTCTCTCTATCTCTCACCCCTCTCTTTCTTGTTGTTCACACCTGACACAATGATTGCCCATTAGAGAGCTCTACCTCTACACTGGGCAAACAAGGGGCACATCAGAAACTTTCAATTCCCTTTTATATATTTTTTTTAGTTACATTTTTCACTTTTTCATGGGGGGGGGGGGGGGGGGGCGATACAGCTCCTCACCAAGGGCGCTGGAGACCCTAGGTACGCCACTGTATGTAAAGTCTGCTATTTGTTTAAAAAAATACAACAAACATGACTTTTTATATACACTATAACATTCTAATAAATTGTTCATTTCATCAACAGGAAAGTGTCACTGAGGAGGAGGCAGGTGTCAGTCAGGAGGCATCTGTATCCGCCCAACCTCCGGCAAAACGGCGCCAGAAGGTGAAACATATAGACAAAGTCACTACTGAGTTCCTCAGCCAGGCCTCCATAGCCCTAAAGAGGAAGCCGGACGACCAAGAATCGTTTGGCAATATGACAGCCAATAAGCTAAGGAAAGTTACGCTTGAGCAGCGCCAAATGGCTGAGATCCTAATTATGCAGGTGCTGCATAGAGCAGAATTGGGCAAACTAGAGGAGCGCACACACCTCTGCAATTACCACCCATCCACTCCACCTCCACCTCCACCACAGCAATCCCAGCCACCACCTCCACCACAGCCACCACTGCCACATGGCAGTCAGAGGCATAATGGCCCTCATGATCCCAACATCCCCTCATGGCCCCATGATTTTCGTTATACCCAATTATAATTGCCCCTAATTTTGACCCTGTTATTTGTGTTAGCCCTTTTTATTTATTTATAATTTATATGAGGCGGAAATGTCCTTTTTTATTTTAATATTTAAAATACGGAGAGTATTTATATATTTATGTTGGATTTTCTTCTTTTCTAAAATAAATATGATGTTAAAAAAACTACTTGCCTATCTTTATTTTTTAAAATGTAGAATATTGGGAGTAAGCAGCAATATATGTTTTATACATTAATTCAAAAATGAATAAAAGGACATATCAACAGTTAGATCTTTGCAGTCAAAATACAAAGAGAATGGTGAAGAGTTTAAACAATTTAATTTAAAAATTTGATGCACCATATAGAATAGCCAAATCATTATAATCATCATAACAGAACACATGCCTTTTTAATTGTAAAGTATAGAATTATGAGCAGCATCTTCCTTCTTCTCACATTTACCAAGATGAGCATGTGCTCCGCATTTCAAATATTTTTTGGACTGCCGCGAGACGAAAGTTCTTTCTTGATAAAATGGCTAGCTTTCTTCAGAATATTCTTCCGGGTCGTTATTTGGTTCCGATCATGCGTGTTCTGATTAGTAGATTTTTGTCTGCCGAAATCTGTACTGACTGATGAACAATCGGCCGTTCTGTTGACGGCCAACAAAAATTTTATAGCATGCACACCAGATTTTGTTCGGCCGAAAAGTCGCAGTCAGTTGTCGGAAGCATCATACTAACATGCCGACAATCGGCCGATCGGACGTTGGCCGAAATTTCACGGCCAACAATCGGTGCGTGTGTACGAGGCATTACAGTCTTCAGGCAGAGAGGCTGGACTCGAAAAAAACCCTTTAGATTGGATGCACATGGCGCAGAAATTCTAGTGTGCATGTGGTTTTAGAGTTGCAGGTCTGACATTCAGTGAAAGAAAATGTTAGAATGATGAAAGACATGGTGACACTGTCAGCACAACAAATGTCATGGGGTTACTACAACTATGCAGTATACAGTACAAAAAACTGCTGATGTTATTAATCTTATTATGAATCTCCCTATAATCAACTAGTGAAGCGAGTTCAGAAGTCAAATGATTTGTCACATCTTATCTACAATATGACGATAGCCACCTTTTTGATCCACTTACGATAAGAGCATAGGTTCTTTAGTCATAAAACGTTGCAGAGTCCTTTAGTTGTGATTCAACTCACTAAAGCAAAGACTAAAGCCAAAGTTTAACAGATTGTTGACAATGCCAAAAACAGTCTTTGAAGGTAAAGTCAGGGTAATTTGTTAAAAGCGAACCTGTAAATGTTTTAGCACAATTTACTATTTATACAAAATTTATTCTAAAAATAAACATTTTTAATGGGTGCACCCTTGACTCTGGTCATATTATATATCTATATATATATACACACACACACACACACACACGCAGTATCTCACAAAAGTGAGTACACCCCTCACATTTATGTAAATATTTTATTATATCTTTTCATGTGACAACACTGAAGAATTTACACTTTGCTACAATGTAAAGTAGTGAGTGTACAGCTTGTAAAACAGTGTAAATTTGCTAAAAATATGTAACTGAGAATTACAAAAGTGCGCTAATTACTGAATAATAAAATGAAACAAACAACATTGTCCATATGTGTGAAAAAAGAGGGAAGTGATTGGCGCTGCCAGATAGGGATCTGGTAATAGGAAATTAAGACTGTGTTACTTAATGGTGGTCGGTCACTCCTCAAATATGTTGCCAGGTGATTTTAAAAATTGCACATCTTAGAGAATAAAATATAATTCCCTAATTAAAATTGGGTGGTGATTGGATTGTATGGAAAGTGGTGATTGAAAGGTTAAAATTAAAGTTAAAATGTATGTGCATCCGTATTGGGTAAAAACATAAACACTCCAAAGAATATAGATGTGGTATAAGTAATCCAATGTGTAGTAGAAAATATAGAGGTGGTGCACAGGTAGCTGTGTACGTATTACTATAAAAGAATATATAAATAAGAGTGTGTGCAAAACCAGCAATAAACCTGTGCAAATCTAGCGGTATAAATAAATGTACTACCAAATATGTGCAAATAAGCTAGCAAATAAATATCTATGTGCTAAACCAGCAATAGGCCTGTGCAACTCTAGCAAGATAAATAAATATATTACCAAATATGTGCAAATCCGCTGACCATTATATATGTGAAAAACCGGCAGTAAAATCGTGCAGGTCCAACAAAATAAATAAATAAATAAGTGTATCTCCAGGTGTGTGCAAATCCGCTGTCTAAGTGCATATAGTCATATGTGTATGCAACATGTAGTAATAAGTGTGCATGTGCATATAAATACCAAAGTTAAGGAATAAAATGCAGTAATAGGTACACGTAAATGGAAAATGTGCCTTACTTGTAAACAAGGAAAAAATATATACTCATACACTTGAGGTGTATATAGCTCCAGTAGTAAAAATACAGTAGAATTTATGTGCAAGTTCAGCAAAAGAGATAGATATAGCTGCCCATATACGGATGCAGCAGTGCAACTTTAGAAGGTGAAAAAGTGCAGGCTCAGCAAAATAAATAAATGTAACTATATATAGACACATCCAATAAATCCAGGTGTCATGCAATCAAAGTTGGTGAATAAATCCAAAAAGTCCTAAAAATATATAGTCCATATACAAATTGTTAAGGTGCTCTTTTCTCTATGGCCCGGAGTGCAGTGAGTGGGCGGAAGGTAGGGTGCTCCCCTTCTCCTAAGGTCCCGCGCTTACCAGATTCAAGTACCCTTACGGGGGTGAGTAGCGGGTCGATATTGGGGATCGCTCCCATACACCGGCAATCTGGTCACTTCTCCTATCCTTCCTCCCTTAACTCGATTCCACTCCGCAATAAATAGGTGTTTGGCTTACAGCATCAGTAAATCAGGAAATGTCCAGAACAATCCCCGGGTATAAGAAAGGGAAAGAAGCCTCCGATAGTAAAGAATCGCTTAAAATCTTTATTTCAATAAAAGTAGACAAGTACTCACATAAAATGTCAACAGATAGCGCGTCCGTCTGGCATAGGAGCCGCAACTTCCTCTCTCGCGGTGCGCGCCTGGGATTAGCGTGTGTGCCAACCGCTGGATGTGCATTCCGAGCCTCGGGATCGATAGACGGAAGTGATGTGGTCACGCTCTCGACGCGTTTCATCACACTGACGTCATCTGGAGTCACACTCCAGATGAAGTCAGTGTGACGAAACGCGTCGAGAGCGTGACCACATCACTTCCGTCTATCGCTCCCGAGGTTCGGAAAGCACATCCGGCAGTTGGCACGCACGCTAATCCCAGGCGCGCACCGCGAGAGAGGAAGTTGCGGCTCCTGTGCCAGACGGACGCGCTATCTGTTGACATTTTATGTGAGTACTTGTCTACTTTTATTGAAATAAAGATTTTAAGCAATTTTTCACTATCGGAGGCTTCTTTCCCTTTCCGAGTCTTGGGATCGATAGACGGAAGTGATGTGGTCAGGCTCTCAACGCGTTTCGTCACACTGACGTCATCTGGAGTCACACTCCAGATGACGTCAGTGTGACAAAACACATCGAGAGCGTGACCACATCACTTCTGTCTATCGCTCCCGAGGCTCGGAAAGCACATCCGGCGGTTGGCACGCACGCTAATCCCAGGCGCGCACCGCGGGAGAGGAAGTTGCGGCTCCTATGCCAGACGGACGCGCTATCTGTTGACATTTTATGTGAGTACTTGTCTACTTTTATTGAAATAAAGATTTTAAGCGATTCTTCACTATCGGAGGCTTCTTTCCCTTTCTTATACCCAGGGATTGTTCTGGAATTTCCTGATTTACTGATGCTGTAAGCCAAACACCTATTTATTGCGGAGTGGAATCGAGTTAAGGGAGGAAGGATAGGAGAAGTGACCAGATTGCCGGTGTATGGGAGCGATCCCCAATATCGACCCGCTACTCACCCCCGTAAGGGTACTTGAATCTGGTAAGCGCGGGACCTTAGGAGAAGGGGAGCACCCTACCTTCCGCCCACTCACTGCACTCCGGGCCATAGAGAAAAGAGCACCTTAACAATTTGTATATGGACTATATATTTTTAGGACTTTTTGGATTTATTCACCAACTTTGATTGCATGACACCTGGATTTATTGGATGTGTCTATATATAGTTACATTTATTTATTTTGCTGAGCCTGCACTTTTTCACCTTCTAAAGTTGCACTGCTGCATCCGTATATGGGCAGCTATATCTATCTCTTTTGCTGAACTTGCACATAAATTCTACTGTATTTTTACTACTGGAGCTATATACACCTCATGTGTATGAATATATATTTTTTCCTTGTTTACAAGTAAGGCACATTTTCCATTTACGTGTACCTATTACTGCATTTTATTCCTTAACTTTGGTATTTATATGCACATGCACACTTATTACTACATGTTGCATACGCATATGACTATATGCACTTAGACAGCGGATTTGCACACACCTGGAGATACACTTATTTATTTATTTATTTTGTTGGACCTGCACGATTTTACTGCCGGTTTTTCACATATATAATGGTCAGCGGATTTGCACATATTTGGTAATATATTTATTTATCTTGCTAGAGTTGCACAGGCCTATTGCTGGTTTAGCACATATATATTTATTTGCTAGCTTATTTGCACATATTTGGTAGTACATTTATTTATACCGCTAGATTTGCACAGGTTTATTGCTGGTTTTGCACACACTCTTATTTATATATTCTTTTATAGTAATACGTACACAGCTACCTGTGCACCACCTCTATATTTTCTACTACACATTGGATTACTTATACCACATCTATATTCTTTGGATTGTTTATGTTTTTACCCAATACTGATGCACATACATTTTAACTTTTAATTTTAACCTTTCAATCACCACTTTCCATACAATCCAATCACCACCCAATTTTAATTAGGGAATTATATTTTATTCTCTAAGATGTGCAATTTTTAAAATCACCTGGCAACATATTTGAGGAGTGACCGACCACCATTAAGTAACACAGTCTTAATTTCCTATTACCTGATCCCTATCTGGCAGTGCCAATCACTTCCCTCTTTTTTCACACATTTGATGCTTTCCTTTTAGGGTTGCATTCTTTGAAGTGGGCAGCAGCCGTAGCTGATAACTTTTTAGTCTTCTATCCTAAGCGCGGATTTTTCTACCTCTTAACATTGTCCATAAGTGAATGAATCGAAGGGGAGTCTATTCCATCTGGGAAAGGGGTGTTCTCAAGTAAATACGTGCCAAACAAACTCTTTTAAGGTGATGGGTGAATTAACCTCTTACCGAAAATAAAAATCCAATAAAGCATAATATGTAAAGTGCAACTACTGTGAATTAAAGTGACACCCAGTGATGTGAATGGACCCTTACCACATTGGAGAGAAAGCGGAGCATATGCTGTGGTACCAGGGAATCCAAACAAACGGCCACACTAGATGAGAAATCCAGAGGGATGGATGGATGCAGCTTCCCAATATCTTTATGGGCTTCTACGGGTAGAGTTGCCAACAGGAGGACCACAATAGAAAAGAGGAAGGGACTGATGGTGCATTACCCACGATTTTATTGTTTAAAAAGATAAGAAAACATTTACAAGCATCCTGTGTAGTATACAGCGATATGCCCAAAAGAAGTCGCGGTCGCCTGCTGCGCGATCCGGGACCTCTAGCAGTGCGGCTTGCTCCCCCCGACGCATTTCTACTGAAGAATCGGCTTCTGGGATTGGAGCTATAGGCCGCGCTGCTAATTTCTCTCCTTAAATGAACAGCCAATGAAGACTTCCGGGGCGGCCGCGACGGGGACCCGGAAGTGCGATGACGCACTTCCTGTCCATTCCTTATGATGGCTAGCGGTCGCCGAGTGACAAATTCTCCTTCCTGTGACGCTGCCATTGAACTGGAAGTGCATTCACCAACCTTCCGGTGTACTGGTTTCTTGTCAACAAGATCAGCGTGGGAGATGTCACTAGATTTGGCTACACTGGGAGACCTTTAGGAGATTGAATAAAAGTCTACCAATTATCAGTGCACCAATATCTTAATATGATTAAAAAAGGTATAAAAACCTCCATATATTTTTAAAAACTCCTAAAAGGATGAACATCCTATTTGGATATATAAATTAAACACAGCTAAAGATAGCTGAATACAAAAAAAAAGAAAAAGAAAATAAAATGAAAATATAAATATTGAAAATAAAATAAAATAAAATAAAAATAAAAAATAAAAATAACAATAAAAAAATAAATAAAAATAAAATTAAAAATAAATATGAAAAAATAAAAATAAAAATAGAAATAAACAAAACAACAAAAAAATATAAAATAAAATTAAATTAAAAATGAAAACAAATGGAATCTGAACAACGCACTTTAGACAAGGGCCTCAAATATGCACCCAAGAGAGCCATTAATAAATTTGACACATTCATAGATGTGCACAAATCTATTAGGAAACTCAACATTAAAAGGCATTTTTTATCTAATGCAAAGGAAAGAAACTACACCAGTTATCAAGTTTCTCCTTACACAAATTCTAATTTAAGGAACGCCTCACTTTTTAATCCTCCAGGAGTGAAAAGTAGCAACATCACAGTCTTCAGGGACTTGGTCCTGAAAGATTTGGATGAAGCTAAATTTCAGCACCGCCCTCAGAAAGACCTCATGATAGGGGTTAAGTCCCTCTTTGAGCGTAAAGACTTGATTATACGCCCAGCAGATAAGGGAGGGGTCTTTGTGCTACTTAAAAAGGAGGATTATATAGAGGAGATGGATCGGCTTCTGTCTGATGCTAATACGTATCAAGTTTTACGGAAAGATCCAACTAATCTATATAAAAGGAAATTGGAATGTATAATCTGCAGAGGTCATGAAGAGGGTATTTTGAATAAAAAGGAGAAAGAACATCTAGTTCTACTTGCCCCGAGGATACCCCTCATATACTACTTGCCTAAGGTCCACAAGAGTTTGGTCAAACCTCCGGGCCGACCGATAGTGAGTGGTATTGATTTGGTTACCTTGAGGATAGGAAAATACGTGGACCACTTTCTCCAACCCCTCGTACAACAAACCCCTGCGTTCCTTAAAGATACATCCCAGTGTATTCAGGACCTCACCGAACTTGAAGTGGAAGGTAATATGCTAATGGTTACAGCGGATGTATCATCCCTGTATACCATCATACCCCACCACATGGGATATGAGGCAGTAAGTACCTTCCTTGATCACAATTGCGACCTCCCCCTCAAACAGAAGTTGTTAATTTTAGAACTATTACAGTTCGGAATGGAGCACAACTATTTCTATTATGGGGGGAATTTTTATTTGCAAAAGACTGGCGTGGCTATGGGGGCTAAATTTTCCCCCAGCCTCGCCAATCTGTTTATGGCACTGTGGGAGGACAGAAACATCTACACTAATAGAGAATCGAATATCTTCCTTTGGAGAAGATATATCGATGATGTTTTGCTTTTGTGGAGAGGGGACAACACCTCACTCCAAGCCTTTATGGATAGACTGAACTGTAATGACTGGGGAATTCGTTTGACGTACCAGCACAGTCACGCCTCCATCAATTTTTTCGACCTGGTCATATACAGGCAGGGGTCAAGGTTTTATACTAAGACCTTCTTTAAACCCACGGACAAAAATGGGTTTATCTCCCTAGACAGTTGCCATCATCCGAGGTGGCTAACATCAGTACCTAAAAGCCAGTTCAGACGAATTTGGCGCAATTGTACAGATCCGCAAGAATTCAAGTTACAGAGTGAAGTCCTGAAAGATAGATTTTTGGAAAAAGGAAAAATTTATATAGATTTAGAATAGATTTTTGGAAAATCTAGATCAAGACATTGCTCAGGTTAGCTCATTACAGCAACCAGAACTTTTGGAACCCAAATAGAAAAAAGAAGGTGCCTTGTCCAAATTCGAATATGCTTTTGTCACCACATTTTCAAATGGCTATGGGTGGATTAATCGCACCTTCCGGAAATATTGGGATGTACTGAGAGGGGACAAAGTCCTTGGTACTACTCTTCCTGACCAGCCTTCTATCATCTTTAGAAGAGCCAGGAACCTGAAGGGCTTTATAGCCCCTACCCCAGTGGAAAAAATGTTTGGTAACCTCAAAGGCTTTTTTCCATGCAGAAAATGTCGGGTATGTAGAGAACTCAATACACAGAGGACCAAAACCTTTAGTTCCACTGTGACAAAAAAAAGGTATGACATTAAGAATTTCATCACGTGTCATACCAAGGGGGTAGTTTACCTTTTGACCTGTGGTTGTGGCCTACAATACATGGGCAGAACCATTAGGACTTCTAGCATTAGAATAGGAGAACACCTCACAAAAATAAAACAAGGCTTTCCAGGACACAGTCTCTCGGCTCATCACGATAAGTGTCCTCGGAAGAGCTATTCAAAGTCGAAGCTCACCGTGATTGAGAGTTACTCCCCCCATTGGAGAGGGAGTAACATGAAGCGTAGTATTTCTAGAAGGGAGACATTCTGGATACACCAATTAAAAAGCTATCAACCTTGCGGTATGAATGTGGAGTGGGACATTAATGCTCACATAAATAATCAATAGTTCCACATTTTAAGGGCTTTTTAAATTAAGTCAACAGATCTATATTCTTTTTCCCTTGTGTACTTTTAATCACTTTTCTCATGTATGGGTAAAATATACGTATATGGTTTTAAAATTCACTGAACCCACGGCAACTAATGGAGACTTCCGTCTTTTTGGCTCGGGCGACATAATGTTTTTAATACGTGTAGGAAATCGTGATTTTTATTTAATTTTAAAAGGAAAGTTTTAACTTGATTTATTTTGGAGTCTACTGCTGTCTGTTTATTTATTTTTGTTTTTTTCTCTGTGCCAATTTTTGTTTTAATTTTTATTTTATTTTATTTTTTTGTTATTTTGTTTATTTCTATTTTTATTTTTATTTTTTCATATTTATTTTTATTTTATTGTTATTTTTATTTTTATTTTTAATTTTTATTTTTATGCGTATTTTTATTTATTTTTTCATTTTTATTTTTATTTTTATTTTATTTTATTTTCAATATTTCTATTTTCATTTTATTTTCTTTTTTCTTTTTTTTGTATTCAGCTATCTTTAGCTGTGTTTAATTTATATATCCAAATAGGATGTTCATCCTTTTAGGAGTTTTTAAAAATATTTGGAGGTTTTTATACCTTTTTTAATCATATTAAGATATTGGTGCACTGATAATTGGTAGACTTTTATTCAATCTCCTAAAGGTCTCCCAGTGTAGCCAAATCTAGTGACATCTCCCAGGCTGATGCACTTCCGGTTCAATGGCAGCGTCACAGGAAGGAGAATTTGTCAGTCGGCGACCGCTAGTCATCATGAGGAATGGACTGGAAGTGCGTCATCGCACTTCCTGGTCCCCGCCGCGGCCGCCCCGGAAGTCTTCATTGGCTGTTCATTTAAGGAGAGAAATTAGCAGCGCAGCCTATAGCTTCAATCCCAGAAGCCGACTCTTCAGTAGAAACGCGTCGGGGGGAGCAAGCCACACTGCTACAGGTCCCGGATCGCGCTGCAGGCGACAGCAAATTCTTTTGGGCATATCGCTGTATATTACACAGGATGCTTGTAAGTGTTTTCTTATATTTTTAAACAATAAAATCATGGGTAATGCACCATCAGTCCCTTCCTCTTTTCTATTGTGGTCCTCCTGTTGGCAACTCTACCCATGGAAGCCCATAAAGATATTGGGAAGCTGCATCCATCCATCCATCCCTCTGGATTTCTCATCTAGTGTGGCCGTTTGTTTGGATTCCCTGGTACCACAGCATATGTTCCACTTTCTCTCCAATGTGGTAAGGGTCCATTCACATCACTGGGTGTCACTTTAATTCACAGTCGTTGCACTATATTATGCTTTATTGGATTTTTGTTTCGGTAAGAGGTTAATTCACCCATCACCTTTCAAGAGTTTGTTTGGCACGTATTTACTTGAGAACACCCCTTTCCCAGATGGAATAGACTCCTCTTTGATTCATTCACTTATGGACAATGTTGTTTGTTTAATTTTATTTTTCAGTAATTAGCTCACTTTTGTAATTCTCAGTTACATATTTTTTCCACACATTTCTATTTTTCACAGTGCTGCTTTTACACGTTTGTATTGGTTCGCGCACCTTTTTTCACTTTTATTTCAGTGTAAATTTGCTGTCCCCTCAAAATAACGAAAGACACTGCTGGCAACAAAAGTGAGTACACCCCTAGGTGTCAATATTGTGTTTGGCCACCATTATTTTCCAGCAATGCCTTAACCCTCTTGGGCATGGAATTCACCAAAGCTTCACAGGTTGCCACTGGAGTCCTCTTCCGCTCCTCCATGACGACAACACAGAGCTGGTAGATGTTGGAGACCTTGTGCTCCTCCACCTTCTGTTTGAGAATGCCCCACAGATGCTCAATAGAGATGTATAGAACTGTTCGCCGGCGAACAGTTCCCGGCGAACTTAGCATGTTCGCGTTCGCCGCTGCCGGCGAACATATGCGATGTTCGGTCCGCCCCCCATAAGACATCATTGAGGCAAACTTTGACCCTGAACTTTACAGTCAGCAGACACATTTCCAGCCAATCAGCGTACCTCCCTCCCACACCCTCCCACCTCCTATAAATAAGCAAGGGCAGCATCCATCTTAGATCATTCTGAAGCAGTGTGTGTAGTGAGAATAGGGAGAGAGCTGCTGCTGCTGCTGCTGCTGTTAAGCTAGGGACAGTTAGTCAGTGTTCCTGGTCTTGCAGTGTTCTTGGTCCACTACTGCTGTAATATCAGCACCCCAAAAAGCCCTTCTAAGGGCTGGTATTTGTGTTTTTTTTTTTTTTTATATATATATATATATATATACCTAGCGTCCCCAAAAGCCCTTTTAAGGGCTGGTAATTGAGTTGTTTCTTCATATATATATATATCTATATCTATCTAGTGTCCCCAAAAGCCCTTTTAAGGGCTGGTAATTGAGGATTTTTTTATTTTTATATATATACATATATATATATATATATATAGTGTCCCCAAAAGCCCTTTCAAGGGCTGGTAAGGTAATAGATTTTTTTCTTTATATATATATATATATATATATCTATTGTACACTGCAGTTGCCTGCCCGCTGTGTGTGAGAGGCCACAGACCTACCACAGACTGTACTGTGTGCACACCACACTCATTTCGGGTGGCACAGGCACAGTACCTGGCATTTTAAAAAATATTTTTTTTTTCTCTGTCATAATTGCAGTGAGTGCTGTGTCAGGTCCACAGAGTGCACTGTACCCACTGCAGTGCACTGCCCACCACTGATATATATACGTTGGCACAGCATCTTGTTGCAATAAATTGAAAAAAAAAATATTTTTTATTATTGCAGTTGCCTGGGCTGCCAGTGACTGTCAGGTCCACAGAGTGTACTGTGCCCACTGCAGTGCCACTGTGTGCCCACCCACCACTGATATATAAGGTGGCACAGCAGCTTGCAAAGTAAAAAAAATATATATATTTTTTTAAATTGCAGTTGCCTGGGTGCCAGTGACTGCTGTCAGGTCCACAGAGAGTGTACTGTGCCACTGCCCACCCACCACTGATATATAAGGTGGCACAGCAGCTTGCAAAGTAAAAAAAAAATATATATTTTTTTAAATTGCAGTTGCCTGGGTGCCAGTGACTGCTGTCAGGTCCACAGAGAGTGTACTGTGCCACTGCCCACCCACCCACCACTGATATATAAGGTGGCACAGCAGCTTGCAAAGTAAAAAATATATATATATTTTTTTAAATTGCAGTTGCCTGGGTGCCAGTGACTGCTGTCAGGTCCACAGAGAGTGTACTGTGCCACTGCCCACCCACCACTGATATATAAGGTGGCACAGCAGCTTGCAAAGTAAAAAAATATATATATATTTTTTAAATTGCAGTTGTCTGGGTGCCAGTGACTGCTGTCAGGTCCACAGAGAGTGTACTGTGCCACTGCCCACCCACCACTGATATATAAGGTGGCACAGCAGCTTGCAAAGTAAAAAAAAATATATATATTTTTTAAATTGCAGTTGCCTGGGTGCCAGTGACTGCTGTCAGGTCCACAGAGAGTGTACTGTGCCACTGCCCACCCACCACTGATATATAAGGTGGCACAGCAGCTTGCACTCATAGTACAACAGTAACAACACATTAAAAAAAAAATGACAGGCAGAGGCAGGCCACCCCGCAAGGGCCGTCGTGGTCGTGGTGCTGTGATTTCCTTAGGCTCTAGAATAATGCCCAGTGTTCAGAGGCCACCACAGCCCCTGAACTCAAAAAATTCTGAGGCCATAGTTGACTGGCTTACACAGGACACCCAATCGTCTACAGCTTCCGCTCGGAACCTTAATGCACCATCCTCCTCCAGCTCAGCTTCGGGCACCTCTCAATTTACCACTCGCCAGCCCGCCGGCACCACCACCAACACTAGCACCACAGCCGCTTCACTTGATCCGTCAGAGGAGTTATTTTCACATCAGTTTGAAGAAATAAGTGATGCGCAACTATTAGTGCCAGAGGATGTAGATAACGGGGATATGTCTCAGTCAGGCAGCATTATACACATGGACGTACATTGTGATGATGATGATGTTGTACCTGCTGCTGCTGCCTTTGCTGAGTTGTCAAGTGAAGCGGCTGATGATGACGATGTGTCTGTGGATGTCACCTGGGTGCCTGCTCGAAGAGCAGAAGAAGAGGGGGAAAGTTCAGATGGGGAGACAGAGAGGAGGAGGAGACGAGTTGGAAGCAGGGGGAGGAGGTCATCGCAAGGAGCTAGTGGCGCAGTCAGACAGCATGTAGATTCGGCACCCGGGGTCAGCCAGACAGCACGCCAATCAACGCAAGCTGTTGCCACCACCAGAATGCCGTCCTTGCAAAGCTCAGCAGTGTGGCATTTTTTTTGTGTGTCTGCCTCTGATATCAGCGATGCCATTTGTAACCTGTGCCAAAAGAAACTGAGTCGTGGGAAGTCCAACACCCACCTAGGTACAACTGCTTTGCGAAGGCACATGATCTCACATCACAAACGCCTATGGGATCAACACATGAGTAAAAGCAGCACACAAACTGAAAGCCACCATCCTCCTCCTGGTCCAGCATCTTCAGCCACGTCAACCACTGCTGTCCTCCATGCCCCCTATCAACAACCCGCCCCTCCGCCTCTCACCTTCAGCAGTTCCTGCTCGTCACCTGCCCACAGTCAGGTGTCTGTGAAGGAAATGTTTGAGCGCAAAAAGCCAATCTCGCAGAGTCACCCCCTTGCCCGGCGTCTGACAGCTGGCTTGTCGGAACTCTTAGCCCGCCAGCTTTTACCATACAAGCTGGTGGAGTCTGAGGCCTTCAAAAAATTTGTCGCTATTGGGACACCGCAGTGGAAGGTACCCGGCCGAAATTATTTTTCACAAAAGGCAATCCCCAACCTGTACTCTATTGTGGAAAAAGAAATCATGTCACGTCTGGCACACAGTGTTGGGGCAAGGGTCCATCTGACCACTGATAGCTGGTCTGCAAAGCACGGTCAGGGCAGGTATATAACGTACACTGCGCATTGGGTAAACCTGCTGGCGGCTGCCAAGCATGGAATGCGTGGCTCTGCTGCAGAGGAGTTGGTGACACCGCCACGACTTGCAGGCAGGCCTGCTGCCACCTCCTCTACTCCTCCTACTCCATCCTCTATGCTAACCTCCTCGGCTGAGTCCTCTTCTGCTGTTGCGTCTTGCTCCACACCAACTGCACCCCCCCAGCTCCCCAGGGGCTATTCCACATGCCGGATACGACAGTGTCACGCTGTCTTGGGGTTGACTTGCCTGAAAGCAGAGAGTCACACCGGACCAGCACTACTGTCCGCCCTGAATGCACAGGTGGATCAGTGGCTGACCCCGCACCAACTGGAGATCGGCAAAGTGGTGTGTGACAACGGGAGCAATTTGTTGGCGGCATTGAATTTGGGCAAGTTGACACATGTGCCGTGCATGGCACATGTGTTGAATCTGATTGTGCAACGTTTTGTGCAGAAGTACCCAGGCTTACAGGACGTCCTCAAGCAGGCCAGGAAGGTGTGTGGCCATTTCAGGCGTTCCTACACGGCCATGGCGCACTTTGCAGATATTCAGCGGCGAAACAACATGCCAGTGAGGCGCTTGATTTGCGACAGCCCGACACTGCTAATGTTCGACCGCCTGCTCCAACAAGAAAAAGCGGTCAACGAGTATTTGTATGACCGGGGTGCTAGGACAGCCTCTGCGGAGCTGGGTATTTTTTTGCCACGCTACTGGACGCTCATGCGCAATGCCTGTAGGCTCATGCGTCCTTTTGAGGAGGTGACAAACCTAGTGAGTCGCACTGAAGGCACCATCAGCGACATCATCCCATATGTTTTTTTCCTGGAGCGTGCCCTGCGAAGAGTGCTGGATCAGGCCGTAGATGAGCGTGAAGAGGAAGAGGAAGAGTTGTGGTCACCATCACCACCACCAGAAACAGCCTTACCATCGATTGCTGGACCTGCGGCAACACTGGAAGAGGAGTGTGAGGAAGAGGAGTCAGAGGAGGAATGTGGCTTTGAGGAGGAGGAACACCAACCACAGCAGGCATCCCAGGGTGCTCGTTGTCACCTATCTGGTACCCGTGGTGTTGTACGTGGCTGGGGGGAAGAACACACCTTCAATGACATCAGTGAGGACGAGGAATTGGACATGAGTAGCTCGGCATCCAACCTTGTCCAAATGGGGTCTTTCATGCTGTCATGCCTGTTGAGAGACCCTCGTATAAAAAGGCTGAAGGAGAACGACCTGTACTGGGTGGCCACGCTACTAGACCCCCGGTATAAGCAGAAAGTCTGTGACATGTTACCCAATTACCGGCAGTCGCAAAGGATGCAGCAGCTACAAAATAAGTTAAAAACTATGCTCTACACAGCGTATAAGGGTGATGTCACAGCACAACGGGAATCCAACAGGGGAAGAGGTGAAAGTAATCCTCCTCCTACCACCACAACCACGCCGGCAAGGACAGGACGCTTTACAGACGTCTTGTTGATGGAGGACATGCGGAGCTTTTTTAGTCCTATGCATCGCCACAGCCCTTCGGGGTCCACCCTCAGAGAACGACTCGACCGACAGGTAGCAGACTACCTTGCCTTAACTGCAGATATCGACACTCTGAGGAGCGATGAACCCCTTGACTACTGGGTGTGCAGGCTTGACCTGTGGCCTGAGCTATCCCAGTTTGCCATTGAACTTCTGGCCTGCCCCGCTTCAAGTGTGCTGTCAGAAAGGACCTTCAGCGCAGCAGGAGGTATTGTCACTGAGAAGAGAAGTCGCCTAGGTCAAAAAAGTCTTGATTACCTCACGTTTATTAAGATGAATGAGGCATGGATCCCGAAGGGACTGACAGTGGGGGATGCATTTGACTAAAAAAGGCCTGGTGATGACTGAGATGCCTTGGCCTAAAAATGGTCCACACGCTGCTGTATATAATCATTCTCTGCATGCCGGATGACTTACGTGACGTCTCCGCCACCAACTACGGTTCAAGCAGCAATGTTTTAGTGCACTTTCTGCCTTAAAACCTCAATTTTTCAGGCCGGTATTGCAGCGGCTGCAACAATACCTGCTTTTTCATGCATGTGTACATGCCTAATTTTTCTGGCCTCTGGTGCTACACTGTGGCTGCAAAAAAACAAAAAACAAAAAAAAAGGCACATACATGTGTCAATTCCCCTTCGTGATCGTTACCTTGTCGTGGTGAAGGGGCTTGCGTATCACAATGAAGCGATCACCTCTAGGATTGTGTTGGCACACCCCAGATGATAAGGTCGTTGCTTCATTGTGTACAGACCAAAAGCGATCCGCAGGATAATTTTTCATAAAAAAAAACATTCATTTTCTTTCATTCTTTCTGCGGAGCTGGGTATTTTTTGGCCGCGTTACTGAATGCTCATGAACAATGGCTGTAGGCTCATGCGTCCTTTTGCGGAGATGACAACCCTGGTGGTCAGTCGAACCCAAGGCAACATCATCGACCTCATCCCATATGCGTTTTTTCTGGAGCGTGCCCTGCGAAGAGTACTGGATCAGGCTGTAGATGAGCATGAAGAGGAAGAGTTGTGGTCCTCATCACCACCAGAAGCAGCCTTGTCGTTGTCAATTGCTGGACCTGTGGCAACGCAGAGAGAGGAGTCTGAAGAAGAGAAGTCAGAGGAGGAAGGTGGCTTTGAGGAGGTGGAATACCAGCCACAGCAGGCGTCCCAGGGGGCTTGTTCTCACCTTTCGGGGACCCTTGGTGTTGTATGTGGCTGGGTGGAGGAAGAGACCTTCAATGATGTCAGTGAGGACAAGGAACGGGACATGGCTAGCTTGGTATCCAACCTTGTGCAAATTGGGAGTTTGCGGTTGTGCAAATGGACTGACTGACTGTTAAACGGGGAGTTTGGTCTGTCAGAGTTTGGTCTGTCACTGTGAAGCGGGCAACGGGCGTAACCCTTACACTACTTGACCGATAAAACATCATACCTGATCGTATTCACACACTGGATGTTTTAGTGCTGGTTTACACTGCCGCTACCACTAAAGTAGCGTCGCTTCCAGTGCGACTTTGGCGCGACTTAGCGCGACTTTGGCGCGACCTCATCGCGAGGTGACTTTTTATTTGGCCAATCACAATATCATGTTTTGTTACCGTCACCTAATTTCCTTTTCCTGTTTTTTGTTTTACATATTTCCCCATGTGTGCAGTGTTGTCTGTGTCATAGCTCAACTGATAGGCATGTTTGCCTTGGCATATCATATTTCAGCTTGCCAGAAAGAAAAAAAGACAGCTGGAAAGACACTGCATTAGTTTTCTACTAAAAATCATAAGAAAAATGCTGTTTTTTTTGGGTTGTGGACATACTACAGAGCTGAAACTTGACAGGTACACTTTTTAGACCCCCCAGACACTAAATACAAAAAATGACATGCCTGCCTAAAAAAATGCCCGATAAATGCCTGCAAGAGAAAAAGACAGCCGCAGAGAAGCCGTATTCCTGAAAATATAAGAAAAATGCTGTTTTTTAGGGGTTCTGGACATGCTACAGAGCTGAAACTTGACAGGTACACTTTTGTGACCCCCCAGACACTAAATACAAAAAATGACATGCCTGCCTAAAAAAATGCCCGATAAATGCCTGCAAGAGAAAAAGACAGCCGCAGAGAAGCCGTATTCCTGAAAATATAAGAAAAATGCTGTTTTTTAGGGGTTCTGGACATGCTACAGAGCTGAAACTTGACAGGTACACTTTTGTGACCCCCCAGACACTAAATACAAAAAATGACATGCCTGCCTAAAAAAATGCCCGATAAATGCCTGCAAGAGAAAAAGACAGCCGCAGAGAAGCCGTATTCCTGAAAATATAAGAAAAATGCTGTTTTTTAGGGGTTCTGGACATGCTACAGATCTGAAACTTGACAGGTACACTTTTGTGACCCCCCAGACACTAAATACAAAAAATGACATGCCTGCCTAAAAAAATGCCCGATAAATGCCTGCAAGAGAAAAAGACAGCCGCAGAGAAGCCGTATTCCTGAAAATATAAGAAAAATGCTGTTTTATAGGGGTTCTGGACATGCTACAGAGCTGAAACTTGACAGGTACACTTTTGTGACCCCCCAGACACTAAATACAAAAAATGACATGCCTGCCTAAAAAAATGCCCGATAAATGCCTGCAAGAGAAAAAGCCAGCCGCAGAGAAGCCGTATTCCTGAAAATATAAGAAAAATGCTGTTTTTTAGGGGTTCTGGACATGCTACAGAGCTGAAACTTGACAGGTACACTTTTGTGACCCCCCAGACACTAAATACAAAAAATGACATGCCTGCCTAAAAAAATGCCCGATAAATGCCTGCAAGAGAAAAAGCCAGCCGCAGAGAAGCCGTATTCCTGAAAATATAAGAAAAATGCTGTTTTTTAGGGGTTCTGGACATGCTACAGAGCTGAAACTTGACAGGTACACTTTTTAGACCCCCCAGACACTAAATACAAAAAATGACATGCCTGCCTAAAAAAATGCCCGATAAATGCCTGCAAGAGAAAAAGCCAGCCGCAGAGAAGCCGTATTCCTGAAAATATAAGAAAAATGCTGTTTTTTAGGGGTTCTGGACATGCTACAGAGCTGAAACTTGACAGGTACACTTTTGTGACCCCCCAGACACTAAATACAAAAAATGACATGCCTGCCTATAAAAATGCCCGATAAATGCCTGCAAGAGAAAAAGCCAGCCGCAGAGAAGCCGTATTCCTGAAAATATAAGAAAAATGCTGTTTTTTAGGGGTTCTGGACATGCTACAGAGCTGAAACTTGACAGGTACACTTTTGTGACCCCCCAGACACTAAATACAAAAAATGACATGCCTGCCTAAAAAAATGCCTGATAAATGCCTGCAAGAGAAAAAGCCAGCCGCAGAGAAGCCGTATTCCTGAAAATATAAGAAAAATGCTGTTTTTTAGGGGTTCTGGACATGCTACAGAGCTGAAACTTGACAGGTACACTTTTGTGACCCCCCAGACACTAAATACAAAAAATGACATGCCTGCCTAAAAAAATGCCCGATAAATGCCTGCAAGAGAAAAAGCCAGCCGCAGAGAAGCCATATTCCTGAAAATATAAGAAAAATGCTGTTTTTAGGGGTTCTGGACATGCTACAGAGCTGAAACTTCACAGGTACACTTTTTAGACCCCCCAGATGCTAAATCCAAAGAAATTTTTTATTTTTATTTTTTTTTAATTTTTCCAATAATTGGCTCTCTATCAAAAAATTATAATTTTTAAGAACTTTTTTTTGCGTGATCCCTCTCCGGCATGCCACAGTCCAGGTGTTAGTCCCCTTGAAACAACTTTTCCATCACTATTGTGGCCAGAAAGAGTCCCTGTGTGTTTTAAAATTCGCCTGCCTATTGAAGTCTATGGCGGTTCGCCCGGTTCGCCGGTTCGCGAACATTTGCCGATGTTCGCGTTCGCCGTTCGCGAACCGCGAATTTTAGGTTCGCGACATCACTAATGCTCAATAGGGTTTAGGTCTGGAAACATGCTTGGCCAGACCATCTTGGAGGTATGTTTGGGGTCGTTATCAAGTTGAATACTGCCCTGCGACCCAGTCTCCAAAGGGAGGGGATCATGCTCTGCTTCAGTATGTCACAGTAGATGTTGGCATTCATGGTTCCCTCTATGAACTGTAGCTCCCCAGTGCTGGCAGCACTCATGCAGCCCCAGACCACGACACTCCCATCACCATGCTTGACAGTAGGCAAGACATACGTGTCTTTGTACTCCTCATCTGGTTGCCCCCACACACACCTTACAAGATCTGAACCAAATAAGTTTATCTTGGTCTCATCAGACCACAGGACAAGATTCCAGTAATCCATGTCCTTAGTCTGCTTGTCTTCAGCAAACTGTTTGCAGGATTTCTTATGCATCATCTTTAGAAGAGGCTTCCTTCTGGGACAAAAGCCATGCAGACCAATTTGATGCAGTGTGCGACGTATGGTCTGAGCATTGACAGGCTGACCCCCCCACCCTTTCAACCTCTGCAGCAATGCTGTCAGCACTAATACGTCTAATTCCCAAAGACAACCTCTTGATATGAGGCTGAGCACGTGCACTCAACTTCTTTGGTCAACCATGGCGAGGCCTGTTCTGAGTGGAACCTGTCCTATTAAACCACTTTATGTTAAGCAACAATTCTTTTTTTCAGATCCTCAGAGTTTTTTTGCCATGGAGGTGCCGTGTTGAACTTCCAGTGACCAGTATGAGAGAGTGAGAGTGATCACACCAAATTTAACGCACCTGCTCCCCATTTACACATGAGACCTTGTAACACTAACAAGTCACATGACACCGGGTAGGGAAAATGGCTAATTGGGCCCAATTTGGACATTTTAACTTAGGGGTGTACTCACTTTTATTGCCAGCAGTTTAGACATTAATGGCTGTGTTTTAAGTTATTTCGAGGGGGACAGCAAATTTACACTATTATACAAGCAGTACACTCACTACTTTACATTGTAGAAAAGTTTCATTTCTTCAGTGTTGTCTTGTCACATGAAAAGATATAACAAAAATTTTCAAAAATGTGAGGGGTGAACTCGCTTTTTTGACATACTGCATATATATATATATTTATTTATATCACATACATACACACTCACATACACGGTAGTGCATGCCAAAGGCAACAGGGAGTATAAGCTGTTGCAGCAGGTGAGCAACCCCAGCCGCCGAAGATTGGGGGGGGAGTACTTAGACTGGGGTGTCTTGAGACATAAAATTATTTTAACCACTTACCGCCCGCCCTATAGCGGATTGACGGCGGAAAAGTGGTTGTTCTATCCTGACTGGCCATCATATGAAATCCAGGAGGATAGGGCACTCTGACACACCGCATCTCAGATCTGACGTAGGCTCTTTACCATGTGACCAGTTGTGTCCAATCACAGCTGATCACATAGTAAATAGGAAGTGCCATTTATCAGCTAGAGGAGAGACGATTTGCGGCTCTCCTGACAGGGGGGTGCGGGGTCTGTGCTGGTAATGAGAGCATTGATTACCAGTGCAGACCCTTGGGGGGTGCCACTAGAGCCACCAGGGATTGCCCACCCATGGCCACCAGGGATGGCAATCAGGGACCCTTTCAGTGCCCTCCCCATAAGAGCTCAGTGCAGCCTCATCAGTGCACGAAAAACAACGTATTTACAAAATTTTATAACAAACAAAAAAACTTTTTTTTTTTTCAAACTTTTCAGTCTTTTTTTATTTGTGTAGCAAAAAGGAAAAAACCTTGCGGTGATCAAATACCACCAAAAGAAAGCTCTATTTGTGGGAAACAAATGACAAATTCGGTTTAGGGTGTTGCATGACTGCGCAATTGTCATTCAAAATGCAACAGCGCTAAAGGCTGAAAATTGGCCTGGGCAGGAAGGGGGTGAAAGTGCATTGTGATTGAAAAAGGTTAAGAAACACTGATCTAAATAACCTATGACCTGGATGTCCTGAGTTCTAAGAATGGTAAGAAGAGGTAGAAATATCTTTGTGAATACTCTGGGAGCAGAGGATAGGCCAAATGGCAGAATGGTAAACTGGAAGTGATTGGCTCCCACTGCAACGTTTAGAAAATTGATGATGTGGATTAATGGGAATATGCACATAGGCATCTTTGATGTCTACAGATGCCAAGTGAGTACTTGTCTTAGAGGAGCAAAAACTCAATTTCAATGTGAAATTTTAGAATTTTAAAGTATGTAAGGATTTGAAGTCCAGGATAGGACAAATACTACTGTTATGTTTTGGCCCTGTAAAAAAAAGTTTAAATATAATCCTTTGAACCTATCTTTAGGAAATAATGGCACAGCTTCTGCCAGGGTCAAGAGATGGTTCACAGCATTCTGCAAATGTGACTGCCCTTGGTCAGATTTTTGTTGATTGGAGAGATTGGGCTATTTTTATGGGGCCGATTTATGTATTCTATACCCTGGAGCTGCCTTTCCTCTCGCACTGTTGGGGGGCGGGGTAGGCCTTTCCATTGCGCATCGGCACCACACCTCGTGCCATGCGCCTGACGTCATCTCTGACTTCTCAGCGCCGGTCACGATCTATTTAGCAGCAGCGGCTTACAGGTGCCAAGTCTGGCGTCACATGCTGGTTAGCACACATGCTCTCCATGCAGACGCCTTTCTCAAAAACCATGCCAGCGTGGGGCATGTCCGGCACATATACGGCACTCCAGGGGAGCATCCAACTCATGACACTTTCTCTCAATGGGACACGGATTACTATCGTAGTAGTTCCAATACTCTCTTGGGATTCACATGGTAACTTTTCTGTACTTGCCTCTGCACTCACTTTTTCCCCTCACTTTTTCCCCTCATTTTTTCCCCTCACTATCTCTTTTTCTTTCTTAAGTCCATATTTCGTTATGGACTCCACTTTTTTCCATCCTCTATATTTATTTTACACTCTGGATTCTCTTGCTTCTTACCATATTTCACTCATTACCATTACAGCTTTTCACATATTTTTATATGACTATTTATCCCTATTCACTTGCTAAGTCACTACTTTTACTACCTATCTTTGGTCTGCATATCGGGCACATTGGTTTTACTAATTATATGGTATTCTTTTTTTGGCTATGCCTTGTGTTGACATGGTTTGGGCTCTTATTGCCCTTCCCTCTTTTTACTCTTTCCCTATCTGTGAGCACCACTTCTTTCCCCTTTCCTTTGGGATGTTCACCCTTTGTCCTTTTTCTATTTCACCACTCTCATCATGGTTGGATTAAGTTCCTCAGTTCTTTTCAGAAATTTATATTATATTAACATCATAGCAGCATTAACATGATACTCGCTTTATATTACTCACTGTACCATTTTACTATTATTTCTACAGACATTTTGTTTTGCTGCTGTGTGTACACTTTTCCAACTCTGTTTGTTGGGGACCTGGAGTGGTTTTGGTTGTGCTTTGGACTGCCACTGGCCATGCTCCCTCAGCTCCCGGGTTGGACATCATATTTCTCAGCCACCTGCTACCCTTATTACCATTCCAATTCTGAGTACACTATATTTTAAGTCATCATATATGAGGTTTTTCCTGAGTCTTTTGGGAACAATTTTTATAGATATTCATGCATACACCTTTTTTTGTAGAGCCCTACTCCTGAGGAAGAGCGTTTAATGCATGAAACGCATTGAGTGCCCATTGATGCAGTTCTATCAATACTACATGATGTATTTTGTTTTTATTAATTATGATATGGTGCCATTTTTTGAATGATGTATTTATTTATTTGCTGTCATGTATTTTATATACACTGGCATATATTTCTCTAACATGTATTTTTTTGCTGTAAATGCCATGGTCTTTTGTCTTTATCAGATCATCTAATAAACACTACTGTTATACTTTTTATCAGCTGCATACCATTGCCTCATTTAAAGTCCCAAATCTCCCCCCTTTTTTGCAGGAGCTCAACCAGGAACAACTGGAGCTCACCATCAGGAAAAAATAGACCCTCAAGAGGCAGGAGCCTCTGCAACCGCAGCCTGCAAAACTTTGCAGTCGAACACAGCATCTGAAGATGCAAGGACATCCACCTTATAAAATTTTGTGAATGTGTGTACAGACGACCACGTAGCCGCCTTGCAAACCTGAACCACTGAGGCCTGATGACGGAAGGCCCAGGAGGCACTAAGCGCCCTCGTAGAATGTGTCTTGACAGGGAAAGGAGGAACATGACCCCTAATACAATAGGCCTGCACCACCATCTGCCTAATCCACCTGCAAATGGTCGCAGTAGATGTGGCCTGCGCCTTATGAGATCCATCGGTAAGGATAAACATAGAATCGGATTTACGAATCGACTCAGTCGCCACCAGTTACACTCTGATTGCCCGAACCACATAATAGGAGTGTAAGGCAATTTCTTTAGGATGTTTTGGCTTAGGGCACATAGACGGCAACAGAATATCCTCATTTTAATGAAACACCAAGAAGACCTTAGGAAGGAACACCTGACCGGGTCGTAACACCACCTGGTCCCTGTGAACCACAAGGTAAGGGGACCAACAGGACAACCGGGCCAACTCACTACGCGCAGAAGTAATAGCCACCAAGAAGGCCACCTTCTGTGACAGGGTGAGCAGGGGAAGTTCACAAATATTTTCAAAAGGAGGCTTTGAAATAGGGATCGACCAATTATCGGCAACACCGATATATCGGTGACCGATATGCACGTATGTTGTGCCACGCGCCTCCGCGCACTGGGAGTCTGGGACAGCTTCTGCGGCCTTCTTAGGCCGCCTCCCTCAGCCTTGTTTTGGAGTCTCACAGTGCGCACAGTGTCACAGTGTGTTTTACACCCGCCGCGGCCACGGTGGAGTCTCTGCGGGACAGTGAGTGATTCTTCTCAAATCAATCATACAGTACAGTGACCAGTCACAGTGCACACACAGCCGCCGCAGCCACCCACCCACAGCTGCCCTGTGCCAGCCAGCCACAGGCCCTGCCTGTACCAGCTAGCCAGCCACAGACCATGGGCCTGTACCAGCCAGCCACCCACCACACAGGGTACCAGCCAGCCAGCCTCCAAAGGGTGCCAGTCACCCACCAAAAGGTGCCAGCCAGCCACCCACCCACCACAGGGTGCCAGCCAGCCACCAAAGGGTGCAAGCCAGCCACCCACCCACCACAGGGTGCCAGCCAGACAGCCACCACAGGGTGCCAGCCAGACAGCCACAACAGGGTGCCAGCCAGCCAGCCACCACAGGGTGCCAGCCAGCCAGTCACCCACCAAAGAGTTTGCCAGCCAGCCACCCACCAAAGGGTGCCAGCCACTCATCAACACAGGGTGCCAGCCAGCCATTTTTTTCAAGCCTATATTCATTAGTAGCTTTCAAGTTTCAATGGAGGTCAATGCAGATAGAGTAATAAAAAGTGTGGTCTGGGACTATTTCTCATCTCCGTCTCCAGGAAAAGCAGCAGCACTGTGCAACACTTGCAAAAACAATGTAAGCATGGGATCTAATCTTTGGGCCCAGCTAAGAGTTCATCATGTTGAATTGTATCATGCAGCACAGAAAAACAAAATGAATCACAAGGTGAAACATCACTATCCCAGGCAACAATAACAGATATGTTTCAGAAAAAAAACAGGTGGCTAAAATCGGATGGAAGATCCCAACTGCTGGACAGAGTAATCACAGAGATGATGGTCACTGATAATCAGCAATTTACTATAGTGTCTGACTCTGGATTTAAGCGGTTGATGTCCATACTTGAGCAAAGGTACACACTGACGAGTGACAAGTTTTATCGAACTGAAATGCTGGGAAAGATTCACCAATAGGTAGTTGAGAAAGTAAAGGCTATGCTGCAACCAGAGAATGCTAGCAACTCCCTCTAATTCATGACTTACTGCTGGTCAGGACAAACAGAATCACTAATGAGTCTTACATGCCACTTCATTGACAGAGGATGGACAAGAAGGCATTTGGTGTTGAATACAAAAGTGATGCAAGGATCCCACACTGGGGAGTACATTAGAAAAAGGTTTCTAGGCATGCTAGAAGAATGGGGAATCGCCAAAGACTGAGTGATGCTTGTGCTTCGAGACAGCAGAGCGAACATGCCATGCTATGCATTGCTATGAGGAAGGCGTAAAGCCGAAACGCGTCAGCATCTGTCATGTTGTCACCGCTATCCATGTTGGAATAAAACATTTTACTTGGAAGAAGACTTTTCGTGTGCCGGCTTCATTCATATAACAGCAGAGCGAACATGGTGAAAGGAATGAGACTTGCTGAAGTGTCAGACCTCGGTTGCATGGCACACACCCACCAGCTAGTGGTAAGTGATGGTCTGTCAAACCAGAAAGCTTTGCTTGACATAATTAGCATGCTGAAGAAGTGTGCAGGCCATTTTCACCATTCTATCTTTACTAAGCAGTGACTGAAGTGCATTCAGGAAGACCTTGGCCTAACCAAAAACAACTTGATACAGGCTGTTTCAACACGATGGAACTCAACGCTAGACATGCTGCAAAGGATGCTGGAGCAAAAACGAGCTCTTACCATATATTCTGGTGAATATGGACTTGAAGTACATTCTTGTCCTACTACTGATCAGTGGGACATAGTAGCCAACATCATTTAGACCCTCCTACCCATTGAGGAAGTGACACTAGAGGTGAGTCATTACGACTCATCTGTGTTTTCTGTCATCCCATGTGTGAGAGTGCTGAAGATGCTTCTTTAACAGAATGAAGGACTCAAGACATGTGGCATTAAAACATGTAGGCAGGCAATGAGGGACAGCCTCCCCAAACGTTTTGAGAAGCATGAGGAGAATAAAAATGTTGTGCTTGCATGTCTTTTGGATCCTCGATACAAGAACCATCCTTTCTCTTCTGATGATATATTGGCCAAGGCCAAACAATGGCTTACCGAAGATATTCAACAGAAGGTGCAGGAGGTTCCTGATGAAAAGAAAAGTCAAGAAGAGAAGGTTTCTGGTGTGGAAGAGCAGGATGCAGGAGAAATATGTCCAAAAAGACAATGGACAGAAGAGAAAATTTGTCGTGGTCAAATAGATGCCATGTTCGGGGTTTTATTGGGGCCTCATGCGGAGGATTCTTCAGAATCTGCAATAATGAGCCTGGATGATGAACTTCATCTCTATTTGAAGGAACCAGTAATTGACAGAAGAAGTGGTCCTCTTCAGCGATGGAAAGAAAATGAGGCACGCTACAAAATACTTGCTTCTCATGCTAGAAGATACCTTTCTGCTCCTCCTTCCTTGGTACCAAGTGAGCGTGTCTTTAGTGAAGTGGCAGCAATTTATGAAAAGAAAAGAAACCTTTTAACTGGTGAACATGCTGAAAGGCTATGCTTTCTGCACTATAATATTGTTCTACTTAACTGGGAGTATTGAAAGTGTAGTAGTAGTGTCCAGTCCACTGAGTCCACTCCAATCCATTCCACTGTCTAGCTTTTTTTCTAGTCAGTGGACTACTGCTGCAGTAGTGCGTCACTCACTGCTGCAATAATTTTAATTTTCAATCATTTTTATTGATGTTTAGAAAAAGTACAACAGAGTGTAACGAGCCAAAATGGCCCAACCATAGACATTGAAAACAACATGGAGCACATGGTGCAGAAAGCATTAAATGTGTACAAGTAAATATTGTGGATAGCAGGAGTCGAGAGAAAAAAAAAAAAACAAATAATAATAACAATGGCAGTCAAACCAGTGTGAAGCAGGTACTGATCGCTCTCTTCAGTGCTTAAAGGAGCGGGCCGTCCAGGCCCCCCCCCCCCCCGGGCGCCCCTTACGGGAACACACTGCGCCCCCAGGGGGAAGCGGAACCCGACCCCCACCCGCAGTCTCATGGACCTGACTACAAAATACGACATCCCGCCATCAATACACAACAAAAGAAAAGAGAAAGCAGAGAAAGGGAAAAGGAAAGAAAGGAAGGGAAGTCAAGGAGAGCGGCAGCGGCTGGTTGAGAAGGAAAAAAGTCGACATCTAGGTTCAGCACCCCCCCAGGGAACGAGTCCCCGGAGCGTGCGGTCCGGCAATAGTAAAGAGCCGGAAAAAATCCCCCTAAGAGGGGCCTGCCAAATAGCGAATCCACGGTTCCCAGGTCTTGTCAAATATTTTCATCTTATCATTCAATATGGCTACCATTCGTTCATTTATCATAATCCAAGACAGCTTGGCTTTGAGCAGCTCGAGCGGCACTACTGAGGTGCGCCAGGATCGTGCGATTGTAATCTTGGCCGCTATAAACACGAAAGCTATAAGGCGTTTGTTATGCTTAGAAATCCCCGCTATCGGTTTGCCCAGGAGAGCTTGCAGGGGATCCTTGGTCAAGTTGACTTGCGTCAATGAGTAAATGAAATTGTAAACACGAATCCAGAATCGGCGCACCTTAGAACAGGTCCACCAAATGTGGAGCACCGTGCCTGCCAGACCACATCCCCGAAAACAGTTGGGAGACGCAGTGTGGACCGCTGCAGCCAGCCTGACCGGGACCATGTACCATCTCAAAAGTACCTTGTAATTAGCTTCAATTAGAGAGGTGTTAAGGATGGATTTAGAACTACAGTGAGCTAGAGCATTCCAATCAGCCCGGTCCAGGTCCTCACCCAGATCCTCCTCCCAACGCTGCATATAAGACAGTTTAGTGTCATCGCTCTGCAATATATTATAAATCGTGGATATGTAACTCTTTTGTTTATCTAGCGTTCGGCAGAGGTTCTCCATCTGAGAGGAGGTGGTGATATCACTGGTACGTTTAAGGGAGGCAGCAAAATGGGATATCTGGGCATAGCGATAGCTCTCACCCTCAGGGAGGGAATGGGTTTCTAGTAATTGGGCCTTGGTGAGAAGGCCCCGATGGTCGCATAGATCCGCCAGCCTGAGGAACCCCTTGTTTGTCCACCATTCAAACGCTGAAGGGGTCAGGCCCGGTGGGAACAAGGGGTTGCCCAGCAGGGGCGCCAATGGGGCATGGGGGGACCGGAAGGCATGCCTGCCCGACAACCTATCCCAAAGACCCAGGGAGAGAGACAGGGCGGGACAAAGTATGCCCGGTCTGTCTCTGGCCCGCAGCCACATCGCATGATGAATGGGGACCCGCAGATGGGCCGCCTCCATCTGCATCCAGATGGGGAGAGGGTTCCGGGAATGGAAGCGAATCAGATGAGCCAATTGGGCTGCGTAATAGTACTTGCCCAAGTCCGGGACCCCCAGACCCCCTCTCAGCTTTGGGGTGAAGAGAGTGCGCCTATTGATTCTGGGCCTCTTGTCCCCCCAAATAAACCGGAGAACTATCCCCTGAAAGTCCCTAAGATCAGGCATATTAAGCATCACAGGTAAGGTACGAAATAAGTACAACAGTCGAGGCAGAATATTCATTTTGACCGAATTCAACCTTCCGAACCATGACGGGGGATTGGCTGTCCAAGCAGCCAAGTCCTCCCTCATTTTTTTGTACAATGGCGGATAATTGTGTGTGTAGAGGGTGGCTATAGACGTAGTGAGGTGTATCCCTAAGTAAGGCAACGATCGTTCTTGCCAAGCAAACGCAAAATTGGCTTTAAGAGTAGCTAAAGTGGCCCCATCTAACGTTAGGTTTAGAGCCTGCGACTTGGAGGGGTTAACCTTAAGTCCCGAGATGGACGCAAACTTCTCCAGGTCTCGGAGCAGGTTGGGGATCGAGACAAGGGGGGACGAGATATACAGTAGGATATCGTCTGCAAATAGAGCACACTTATGTTCAATGCCCCCACATTGTATACCCCGGACATCCGGGTTGAGGCGTAACTTAATGGCCAACGGTTCCAAGGCTAAAATAAATAACAACGGGGATAGGGGACACCCCTGACGGGTACCCCTACGGACGTCCAAAAAGGGGGACCCATAACCCTTGATCGATAGCCTCGCAATGGGGTCGTCGTATAGCGTGCGAATGAGGGTAAGAAAATTACTCCCGAAACCAAAGCGCTCCAATGTCTGCAGGAGGTAGTCCCAGGACAGGGAGTCGAACGCCTTATGAAGGTCTAGGGACAGTAGCATACCCCTCCGGCTACCCAAACCATCCCAGTTGGATTGAAGGGCCGATATGACATCTATCGCGCGTCTCGTTTGGTCCGGTGCCTGCCTACCGGGTACAAAACCAGCTTGGTCCGGATGTATGTAATCCGCCAAAAAGGTGTTGAGTCTGTTTGCCAGCACTTTCGCCATGATTTTAAGATCGACGTTTATAAGCGAGATCGGTCTATAATTAAGGCAGTTCCCATGGTCCTTGCCAGGTTTCGGAAGGACATGGATGAAGGCATTGTTCTCGTATTTCGGGATCGGGGTCCCTGCCCGAACGGAGTTGAAAAAGGAACAGAGATGTGATGCCAATACTTCATGAAATTTCTTATAGTAGTGGCCAGAGAACCCGTCAGGGCCGGGCGCTTTGTTAGGATTAATAGTTTTGATAGCTGCCAGTACCTCAGAGTCCGAGAATTCTCGGTCCATGATAGACGCATGCTGGGAGGAGAGTCGAGGAAGGGGAGTATCGCGAAAAAATTCCTCGAAAGAGGCCTGTCTAAGCGGTTGCGGCTGGGAGTAAAGCTGCGAATAAAAGTGGTAAAATTCGTTCACTATCAGCTGCGGGTCCTGGGTCCGGAGGCCAGTCCGGAGCCGCAGCTTCGGAAGGGCCGGAGAATGGAGCCTCGGGGCCAACCTGCGGGCCAGAAGGGTGTGGGGTTTATCACCCAAGGTGTAATATCTATTTCTCGACCAACGGATGGATTTCTCAGCTTTGGTGGTCAGGCTGAAGTTGAGGGCCACACGTGCCGCATCAATCTTATGCCTGATGTCCACCCCAGGGGCCCTCCTCTGTTCCCGCAAGAGGTCTCTCAGCTCAGCATCCTGTCGCTGTATCTCCCCGTCGCGTTCCCTCTTTTTCCGAGAAGCGATTTGGATTAGCTTACCTCTTATCGTCGCCTTGTGCGCCGCCCATATTATAGCCGGGGAAGTATCAGTCGCTGGGTTATCAAGAAAGTATTGTTTCAAGCTGTCCAACACTTCCTGGAAGATGATCGGGTCATTCAACAAGGAGGCGTTAAGCCTCCAGGAGGAGGGCTTAGGCTTAGTCCATAGGTCCGAGATGGTCATAACCACAGGGGAGTGGTCAGACCATGGGGTAGAAATAATCTGTGCTTTCAGCACAAAGGGGAGGAGGGCCGACAGGGCAAACAGATGGTCTATACGAGCGTAGCTCTTGTGGGCGTGGGAATAGTGGGTGAAATCACGCGTCGTGGGGTGGTCGTTCCTCCACACATCCACCAAGTCGGTGGAGTGCAGAAGACGAGCCAACTTAACCCCCAGTCGCGGGGCGTGCTTCAATGAGGCGTGCAGGGAATCAGATTTGTCCATAACCTGGTCCAAGGGGACATTACTGTCACCCCCAAATATCACATGGCCTGTCGCGCGTGGCATCACCACCTTCAGCATTTCCAGGAAGAAGGGGAGCTGTCCCACATTAGGGGCATAATAGGAAACAAAAGTTACATCATGTTCATTTATTCTGCCTTGGACCATAACATATCTCCCCTCCTTGTCTCGGATTACCTCCCTAGGTGTGAACGGGACCTTCTTGGCTATGCAGATCGCCACCCCTTTTTTCTTATCTACGCTGTTGGACATGTAACAAGTGGGGAATTTAGCGCTAAGGCGTTTAGGAGCCGAAGTGCGAGAGAAGTGCGTCTCCTGTAGGAGAAGGACGTCAATGCCCTGCTTGTGGTAAAAGTGGAATGCTTTCGTCCTTTTTACAGGGGCATTGAGGCCCTGCACGTTGTGTGTGAGAATTTTAAAATCACAGGTAGTAGGACGTGTCATGTTGGTTCGGAAGGTTGTACTCGCCTGTATGTTGTGGAGGTCGGTAGATGTCGTTCACCCCGTACTGTAGGATTCCAAAGACCCAGAGCCGAGCCAAAGGGATCCGGATGTCGAGCAGCCGCCGCCAGGGAAGGGAAGAGGAGAGAGGGGTTAGAGAAAAGTAAGACAACAAAGAGCACAAAGGGGGAAACAGGGGATCCCCCGCCCCCCCCCCAACCCCCGTAGAGGGGGAGGGGGGGGGGCGGTGGACACGCCAGAAAATCGAGCACAGAAAACATAGTAGGCTGGTTGTGGGGTCCAGCACCCCGTAATTTTGTGCGAGGTTGCTCACAGCCAGGGGCGGACTGGCCTGGGGGGAAAGGTGGCAATTTCCCCCTGGGCCGCCTGGATTCACTGTAAATGGGCCGCTGTGCTGGCAGCGCAGAGCTGCACATGTCCGGTACTGGTGGTGTGCTACTGCTCGGGCGGCTCCAGCGCGGGGTTAACAGAGTGGAGGAGCAGTGACAGAACGCCTCTCTCACTCACTGCAGCTACGAGCCGATCGTCCTGTGACAGGGCTGAGAGTGTTGTATCCCTGCAGAGCACAGCCCTTCCCCCCTCCTCTACACAAATGGGAGAACAGATCTGCTCTGTCTTCTCCCGCCCCTCTCTCCCTGTGCACGCTGGAAACTTCAGATCCTAAACATGAGGCATCCGACAGTCACATCCTAAACATGAATCTGCTGACTGAGCCAGTGAGGCTGCTGCTGGGACTGTACAAGTGAGTGAGCTGTGACCACACTCTCCCCTCTTTACTCTTTCTTCCCACTCCATCTCTACAGAATACCTCTCCCCCAGCCTTGTTTAACCACTTGCCTACTGGACACTGTCACCCCCTTCTTGCTCAGGCCAATTTTCAGCTTTCAGCGCTGTCCCTCTTGGAATGAAAATTGCGCGGTCATGCTACACTGTACCTATATGACAGTTTTATCATTTTTTTTCCCCCCACACACAATTCAAGCTTTCTGTTGGTGATGTTTGCTTAAAAAAAAAAAAAAAAATGTTTTAACCACTTGCCAACCAGCCGCCACATTTATACGGTGGCAGGTCAGCAGGTTACCACGTACGGCGGTCCACAGGAGCGATCCTGGGGACGTGTGCCCACTCGCCAGCAGGGTAGCCAATCCATGGGGGCCAGCAGCCACAATTGCCACCAGGCGCCTGCAATCACTCCCCTTGGAGAGAGAACGGCGGTCTGCTGTTGTAACACGGCAGACCGTTGTTCTCTCAGAAATCAATACAGAGCTCCTATTATCCCCCTTTTTAGGAACACAGGTCTCTGTGTTCATTTCACAATACCATCCCCTCTAACAGTTAGAAAACACCCCTTAGGCTCACACTAAACCCTTTGATCGCCCCAGGGTTAACTCCTTCCCTGCCAGTGTCATTATTACAGTAACAGTGCATATTTTTAGCACTGATTACTGTAGTAATGTCACTGGTCCCCTCAAAAGTGTCAAAAATGTCAGTTAGGAGTCCGATCTGTCTGCCGCAATGTCACAGTCCCGCTAAAAATTGCTGATTGCCGCCATGAATAGTAAAAAAATTAAAACAAATAAAAATGACATAAATATTTCCCCTAGTTTGTAGACATGATAACTTTTGCATAAATCAATCAAAATACTCTTATTGGGATTTTTTTTTACCAAAAATATGTAGCAGAATAGAAATTGGCCTAAAATTATGAAAAATTTTGATTTTAATTTTTTTTTTAATTGGGAATGTTATATAGCAGAAAGTGAAAAATATACATTTTTTTTTTTTTTTTGCAGAATTGTTGCTCTTTTTTTGTTTATAGCACAAAAAAATGTATTTGGGTACAGCATTGCACGACCGCGCAATCGTCAGTTAAAGTAACACAGTACCGAATTGCAAAAAATGGCCTGGTCCTTAAGGGGGCAAAACCTTCCTGTCCAGAAGTGGATAACATGTTTTTCTAGGTAGCACTGATGTGGAGGCACTAATATGCCTCACTTATCGGGACTGATGTGGAGGCACTAATATGCCGCACTGATGGGCACTGATAGGCACTGATAGGTAGCACTGATGTGGAGGCATTAATATGCCGCACTGATGGGTGGCACTGATAAGCAGTACTAGCAAGACATTGTGTTGCTCCAGGACAAAAAGCCTCCGTTCAAAGTTCAGCCTCAGAAAGGAAATTCAGGTGCACGCCCTGGTTTCAACAGAAGCATATGGAAGAAATGGACTGGATGATGGCACTCCAAAAAAATGAACCATTTATTGAAGAAAAAAAAGATACAAAAATACATGAAGGATGATCATACCATAGCGGAAATGATGACACTGGCAGCTAACGCATTTCACACCCAAGCTGGTGCTTAGTCATAGCATGATTGGAGTGCCGCCATCCAGTCCATTTCTTCCACATGATAAGCAGTACTGTTTTGCACTGATGCAATGATGGGCAGCACTGATGGGCACTGAAAGGCAGCACTGATTGGTGTCACTGATAGACACAGACTGGCGTCACCTGCTGGGCAATGCTGAGGCTGCACTGTAATGCTGTGCTCTGATTACCTGTACAGGTCTCCCCTGCGAGGATGCTGCTAATCTGGCTCTCCACATTTACACGTGATCGGCTGTGATTGGACACATAATGAGTTGCTGCATTGGCTCTTTAACAGATCAGGGTCATGCCATGTCATATATGTCTTGCTTCATAACATCAATACCCAATATAAAACCAGGTGGGCATGGATGGAGAGCTGATTCAGTGGTTCAACGGGCCACTTGAGTAGACTTGCCCTCCAGGCCTAAGGCTGCCAGCCCTCCCCTGCTCACAGCCCATCGCCGAGAGCAAGGCCGCAGGAAGTGGCATGCGGAAACAACCCGCGTCGCTTCACTATTAGCCTGTAGAGCAGTTTGCATTACCAGGAAAGGGGCACCAGCCCCCAAGCCGGGCCCCCCCAGGTAGGGGACCCCGGCCAGGAGGGAAGCACCCCCCCCCGCATACCAAAGGCACAGGTGAACTATCGCAAAGGCACAGTAGTAAATAGCATTAGCAACAGCAACAAATCGTAAATAACAGTAAACAACAGTAACCTTTCTGAGAGCCGGAGCTCCCCATAAGGGCCCAGTATAGAATAAAAAGGAAGAACAGCCCGGGCGGGCAAGCCCAACAGGATCCCCCTCTCAAGAGAACCGTGCTGCAATAATTTTAAATCACTACTGTAGTCACTGCAGTAGTGATTTAAAATTATTGCAGTGAGTGAGTGCCCTACTGCAGCGGTAGTCCACTGACTCCAGTCCAATCCAATTTGTAGCTGTTACCTAGCTTTTTTTCTAGCAGTTTTGCACTGACTGCAGTAGTTGCAGTGAGTGCCCTACTTCAGCGGTAGTCCACTGACTCCAGTCCAGTCCAATGTGTAGCTGTTGCCTAGCTCTTTTTTCTAGCAGTTTTTGCACTGACCGCAGTAGTTCCAGTGAGTGCCCTACTGCAGCGGTAGTCCACTGACTTAAGTCCAATCCACTGTCTAGCTGTTGCCTAGCTTTTTTTCTAGTTTTGCACTGACTGCAATGTAGTAGGGATTTAAAATTTTTGCAGTGAGTGCACTAGTGCAGCAGATGATGTGAAACTGCTGTCCCTGCAAGTGAAGTTTTCCCATCAGTTTTCATGCAGTTAAGGTGTGATGAACGAGCCCTTAATGTTAAAAAATGTTAATAAAGATTAACTTGTTCAGTAACAGATTTGTGTCAAAATTTGTGTTTGTTTTGCAAAATTTTAAATGTACAAAAATATCAGCCAATATCTGCCGATACTGATATGCGATCGCCAAAATATCGGTATTGGCAACGAAAAACCGATATCGGTCGATCACTACTTTGAAGTACCTACAGCACCAAAATTGAGATCCCACTGAGGTACCAGGGATCTCACCAGAGGAGCCAGATGGCGAACCCCCTGCACAAAAATGTGAGCCAAAGAATTTGCAGTCAATGGCCTTTGAAAAAATAGGGCCAAGGCGGAAATCTGGCCCTTGATGGAGAGCCATACGTTTATCTACACCTAGTTGTAGAAACTCTAGCAGACGAGACACAAAAAAGGAACGGGGAGAACCCCCCCCGAGACTCACACCAAATAATCTATGCCCTCCAAACTCGATGATAAACCTTCCTGGAAGTAGATTTCTTAGCTTTCAACAGCATAGGAATCACTGAATCCGACAGCCCTCTGTCCTTCAGCACCTGGCTTTCAACAGCCAAGCTGTTAAAGCCAGCAACCTTAAAGCAGGATGGAAGATCAGTTCTTGATACAGAAGATCTTCTCTGGGAGGAAGTTTCCAAGGAGCGTCAGCTACCAGCCTTACTAGGCCTGCGTACCAAGACTGATGAGGCCAGTCTAGTGCCCCCAGAATGACCGAAATACCTTCCACCTCGATTTTGTGTAGCAGTCTTGACAGAAGTTGAATTGGGGGAAAGACATAAATCAGACGATACTGACCCCCAAGGCGCCACCAGGGCGTCGGCCAGAGGATTTCAAGACCTTGACAGGAACCTCTGCACCTTCCTGTTGAGAAGGGAGGCTAACTGGTCCACATCGGGAATCCCCCACCAGAGACACAGTTAATGGAACACCTCCGGATGGAGAGACTATTCGCCCCGATCCAACGACTGCCAACTGAGGTAGTCCACCTGCCAATTCTCTACATCCAGAATATGCACAGCAGAGGGGGCTCAGAACATATAGTTTTGCCCACCTTAGGATGCCAGCTACTTCCCGGGCTGCCAGGGCACTTCCCCTTGATGATTGATATAGGCCACAGCCATTGCATTGTCCGATTGTACCCTTACCAGGCACCTCTGCAGGCGAACCGTCCACTGGGACAGACAAAGCCTGATCGCCCAAATCTCCAGGATGTTGATCGGCAGACTGGACTTCTCCAGACTCCAAACTCCTTGAGCTGAGTAAATGCCTAAGACACCTCCCCACCCGGAACAGGCTGGTATCCGTGGAAACCACTATCCAATGCGGGGGGGGGAAAGGATTTCCTTAGACGGAGCACTGGAGATCCGAGCCCCCAGGTCAGAGAGCCTCTCGTACCCTGGTTCAACAGGATCAGATTGTCTAGCGACTGTTGGTCCTTGTTCCATTTCGCAAGAACCTCCCTTTGCAGAGGTCTGGCATGGAACTGAGCAAACGGAAGCGCTTTAAAAAGGTGCAAACCATTAGGCCCAGCACTTGCATGCAAGTTCTGAGAGATGACTGGTTGGACAACAGGAGTCAAATCGCATCCTGCAACTTCCGCAATTTCACCTGTGGCGGAAACACGCAGGCCCAGATTGAATCCAGCGTCAGGCCCAGGTAGTCCAGTTTGGTGGATGGATTTAGAGCTGATTTTGGAAAATTCAGAGTCCAGCCGAAATCTTGCAGAGTCTGCACCATAATGTCCAAATCAACTTCTAGAGCCGATGAAGACACTGCACGCAGAAACAGATTGTCTAGGTATCCCATCACCGCGATGCCCTTCTGCCTGAGCAAGGCCAACACTGGGGCCAACACTTTCGTGAACACCCGAGGAGCTGAGGTGAGACCAAAGGGTAAAGACACGAATTGATAGTGCTCCTCTCCCACGGCAAAGTGAAGAAAATGCTGGTGCCCGATATATATTGGGATATGAAGGTAAGCGTCCTTGATGAAGGAATGCCACTACCGTGCGAATAGACTTCATCTGAAATTTCTGAACTCACACAAAGTGATTCAGAGCCTTGAGGTCCAAGATTGGGTGGACCTTGCCTTCCTTCCTTGGAACAGTAAACATATTTAAAATAAAAGCATTAAAACATTCCGACTGGAACCGGCACAATGACTCCTTGTGCCAACAGGTCCTGCACCTCCCCGTAAGGGCCCTGCAGCCGATCGTGAGACAGGCGTAGGTTAGAGGGAAATAACCTTAATCCTCTGCCGGAGGCAAGGACCAAAACTCGATCTTGTAACCAGGCCGAATCAACTCGTGGACCCATTTGTCCTGAATGAGCAAGATCCACGGGTCCGGAAAGAAACAAAGACATCCCCCCATCCCAGATACGGGTGAGGGTGTCCCATCAGGCCGAGGAAGGCTTGTCTGCAGAACTTACAGATCCAGCTTTTGACTTACCAGTCCAGGGTCTCTTGGAGCCGCCCGCGAAGGTACGGTGGATCTTGAACCCTTGTCCTGCGATCCATCCGGACAAAAGGGCTGCTTGTGAGCCGAGAAAAAAGGACCAAGTTTACGACGTGGTTCATTGCCCTTAGCAACCTGTGGGAGCACAGTACTCTTACCACCCGTAAGACCTTTATTGATCTCCTCCATAGAGGCACCGAACAAACGGTCTCCTACAAAAGGGAGATCAGTCAATACCTTTTTAGAAGCCTGGTCAGCCAACCAGCACTTTAATCAGATCATGCGGCAAAGGATCACTGCCATCACAGATGCTCTGGCAGCCAAAGGGGCCGCATCCAAGGATGCGTCACAGATATACTGTAGTCCCTGAATCACCTGATCCGCCAGCTCCGGAGGATGTTAATCCCCTTCCAGATCCTGGCGTGAAATTTTTGCCTATTCCATTAAGGTCTGGGATACCAAGGTGATAGCAAACACCAGCCTCAAAACTGAACCTGTCACGGTGAAAAGGTACTAGACCAGAGTCTCAGCTCTCTTGTCCACAGTGCTCCTAAAGGATGGAGAATCCTTCACCGGTAAAGTGTGGCCTTATTCAACCTAGAAACCTAAGAGTTGAAACTGTTGGCTTCTTCAAGAGAGATTCCTCAAAGGGATATCTCCTAGCGAAATGCTTACGTATTCCAACCATGTATCTTGGGGATCCACACTGACAGATGACAATCTTGTCAAAATAGGCATCTTAGTCACCTTGGATGATCTGCAGGGGCCAAACTGCACCTGCATAGCCGACTCAGCACCAGCTGAGTCCTCCAAGTTTAGAGTTTCCTGTACTGATGCAATCAGTGCCTCCACCAGCGGCCACTGCAGTGGAAGAGGATTCATCCTCACTGTTACATTTCACTCGCGTCCGCGGCGGCCAAATCCACCTCAGACTCTGAGGCGGCGGGGGATGCAGGTGAAGGCGGGGGGACACTTCTGGCCAGGCTGCTTTTGCAGGGCCATATCAACCTTTGACACAAGTGACTGCATGGCCACCGTCATGGCAGCCAGGGCAGACTGGGACCCAGAGGTCGCACTGTGTAAAAATAAAAATAAGTTTTCTGGGGGTTTTTTGCAAAAAAAACCCTTCACATTGCTACCGTTGTGGTACCACAAGGATCAGCGCACCAGCGGCGCTGCTATAGCAGAGAAGGGGCTGTATACCCACAGGAATTCACCACCATACACTCAAAACTAGATACAGAGTGCCAAACTGCCTGCCACGCTGCAATCAGAAAGGAAGAGGAAGCGCTGACACTGTCACTAGGGGCCCCCGCCACACGTCACCGCTCCAGACTTCAAGAAAGTGGCCGCCGCATTGACTACAATGGGAAACTCCAAAAACATGGCCGCCGTACTACACAAACATGGTTGCCGAAGCCAAATACTGCCATCCACAACAAAATGGCAGCAACACGCAGTGCCGCGCGGCAACCAGGATCCCGAGGTACATGTAGCCCACCAGGGGGGAGCCTCAACAGGGGCCCCCCACACAGCCATTGTCACAGGCACACCAGAAGGGAGCTGCCCGCGGGGCGCTCCCACCGTCCAGCCCATCACCAAACAGGGACACCCGTCACCCAGAAACACCCGTGCACCCCAAGGAGGACTAAGGGGGGAGAGGGGGCAAGGTGAGGGCAACCATTACAGAGGAACCCTGTTTTGGATCGAGACCAGAACAGTCCGAGATTATATCTGCCCCTTCCAAATTTTAGAATCGGCGTGTATATACACAGAGAAGAAATCATACTATGACACATTTGTCAGAGTAGTTTGTTTCTGATTTATTAGCTCCTCTTTTATCTTTATAAAGACTGAAGAAATATAATTCCAGGAAATAGTCATATATGATACGTATAAGGTGGTGATTGGATGATTGGAGTATCTATGTGTCTAGGCTTTTCTTCCAGGACATGACAAGGTCTTATTTTGGGTGCAGTCTCTCTGTCTGGGTCGCCATCTTGGATTCCATGAAGGGAGGGGTGATCTAGCTGCATTTTGAGTAAGGTAGTAAATCTCAGCAGTAACATATGTATATAAGGCATGCATCATAAGGTGAAATAGGAATTTCACTATAACCATTATTACATCCATTACAGATTCCCCCCTTGAAATGTCTATTTCAATCTGTCCCTATTACTACTAAAGCCCTATTCACCTGGCCCATACTCCACCGGAACTTTTTTCTTTTTTTTTGGAGGCCGCATATAGAGAAGAGCGGTAACTAGCTCACTACCCCCCTCGATACAGCTTGGAGAGGGCAGTCAGGTGCTATCTATCCCTATAACCCTATAGAACTGTGAAATAATGAATAGGGGTGACTATAGAGGGATGAAGGGTTTGTCCTTTTCCATTATAAGGCGGTCTTCTCCTTCTATTAGTACTGTTACACCTACCTGGGCAAGCACTTTCTACCACCCACTCATCCAGCTACAATATTGAGATCAAGCTTCTAATACCGGAGTTCTCATTCAACTTAAGAGACTCAAAACCACCTGATCCCTGGCTTCGAATTCATCGGGGACCCCCCTTGGGACCCCTATAGCATGTACACATAAGGGTCAAAGCTTCCGGAGGGAGCTGTTCGCTTCCTCCTGCGGTTGGGTGCTAGGTCAGTGTATTTATCAGGAGTATTATACTACAAAAATCAAAAACTAATGCAACTACTTGTGTGCTGAATGAATTGTACCAAAATGTAGGGATACCATTTGTCCTAGTGGTGGCCGCCTGTTGCGTACCATGTTTGGTGATCATCACCTGCTGAGCTTTTATCAGACTTTTAAAGAAAAGGATATATAGCACAATCATTGTGCTTCCGGCAAAATCTTGTCTTCTGTGGGTTCCCTGGTCTGTTTCTGGATCTGGAATGGAGGAAAATACTCGAGAACGGACATTAGTTAATGCTTTAGACAAACGTGTACCATAACTAGTTAACACATCAGATTGTAACTGCAACTGCTGTGGGAAGTTACAGCTGAGTCTGGGGGCTGAACCAAACAAAATTTCATAAGGAGACAGGGCATGTTTCCCCTGGGGGATGTGTCTGACACTGAACAGGGCAATGGGCAAACTGTCTGGCCAACTTATCCCTGTTTCCTGGGACATTTTTAACATCCTAGACTTTATTGTACCATTCATCCTTTCTACCTTCCCATTACTTCGAGGGTGGTATGGGGTGTGTAGAGCCAACTGAACTCCCAATGCTGCCCAAATCTCTTTTGTAAGGGTTGCTGTGAAAGCTGGCCCTGATCGCTCTCTACCACCTCTGGGACCCCAAGTCTACATAATATCTCACTGAATAATTTCTTGGCTGTGGCCTTGGCTGTCATGTTTGTAACGATGTAGGCTTTTGGCCAACCAGAGAACATGTCTACCACCACTAGGGCTTTTTGGCATCTGTATATGATCAATTTGCATCCTCTGGAACGGATACAGGGGTTTCGCCAAATGTTTCTGCGGTGTCTCTTCTGTCCTCATCCGTATCGCATTTTGCACATACTGTACATGAGGCGCAGTAATTTCTGGTTAAGGTGGTTATTCCCAGGACCCAGTAATATTTGCTGATCAGTGAATTCATTAAGTTCTTAGAGAGATGTGCAGATCCATGCACCCATTGGACGACTGCTGAATACATATATTTTGGTAAACGGGTTTTCCCTTTCATCTGTGTGAGCCGCCCCTTGCATAGAGGCTAGGTATAGCCTGTCAGATGGCATCTGCACTGGGAATTCACTCTCCTCTTCGGACATTTTTTCATTGGTTTGTTGCTGCTTGCTTAGCCGCTATATCAGCCAAGTGGTTCCCTCTGGCTTCTTGAGAATTCAGTCAGCCATGTGCTTTAACCTTCAAGACAGCCACTTGTTCAGGCAGGAATAGTGTATCCATTAAATCCTTGATGGCTGGGCCCTGTTTCATAGGTGTTCCGGCCGTTGTCAGGAACCCTCTAGCCACCAGTGTGGCACTTGCATATCTGGAGTATTATTGAGGTCTTCTACACCTTCTCCTTCTTGTCCTTCTCCTTCTTGTCCCCCTCGAAAAAACGGCAGAAGTGTGGCCGGGTTGAGAGTGACACCTTTGGAGGGACACATTGTCCGGGATGAGTAGAGCACACATTGGGAAACAGCAATGTCTTGTGATGCCAGAAGAAGCGGGCAAAAACAGGTTAAACAGGAAGGGCCACCCCAAGCCATGGGGTCCAAGCGGCAAGAATAGTACCCAATCGGCCTGAGCCTGTTGCCATGGGCCTAAACCAGTACTCTTGTGGCATGTCCCTCTCTCTCCGAGACAAATAGCTTGAAAGGCTTCTCATAGTTTCAAAGCTGGAGGGCTTTTGGGGATAGTAGGGAATGATTGGTCTTCAGGGCATTATACAGGGGTCGCATCAGTAGGGATGCATCGGGAATCCAGGAACAGCAGTAGGAGATCAGTCCCAGCAAGGATGGAGGGATGGGATGGAGGGATCTCTGACCCATTGGCACTGGAATGGCCTTGATTGCGGCGACTTGTTCTTGGGGAAGATGTCGTGTGCCTTCTGAGATGCAGTGACCAAGAAAGACCACTGTGCCTTTGCACCACTGGTTCTTGTGTTTTGTGGCTTTGCAGTCTTGTTCGGCCAAGTAGCAAAGGAGGCTCTCAGAGCGAGTTGATGATGCCTCTTCTTGGGTGTTCGCACAAAGCAAGAGATCATCCACATACTGAAGGAGCACAACCTCTGGGTGGAGTTGGATCCATGTGTCTAAAATGGATGTCATTGCCTTGGCAAATCAGGATGGGGAATTTTGGGCTCCTTGAGGCATTACATTCGGAAGTACAGGGTATCAGAGCTTCATTAGACATAGGGTCTCGACCTATGCTGAGATAGCTGCAAATTGAGCTGGCTTCAAAGGGTATTGTGGTTTACTGGGCAGGAGTGCCTCAGGTTTCAGTTGCACCATGACTGGTGGTACCTTTTAAGTGACTGATATCTTCTGTAGAGATATACCGAACTGTTCGCCGGCGGACAGTTCCCGGCGAACTTAGCATGTTCGCGTTCACCGCTGCCGGCGAACATATGCGATGTTCGGTCCGCCCCCTATAATACATCATTGAGGCAAACTTTGACCCTGAACTTCACAGTCAGCAGGCACATTTCCAGCCAATCAGCATACCTCCCTCCCACACCCTCCCACCTCCTATAAATAAGCAAGGGCAGCATCCATCTTAGATCATTCTGAAGCAGTGTGTTAGTGAGAGCAGGGAGAGTGTTGCTGCTGCTGCTGCTGTTAATAGATAGGGACAGTTGTTAGTCAGTGTTCCTGGTCTTGCTAGTCAGTGTTCTTGGTCCACTACTGCTGTAAGAACAGCATCCTGACAGCACCCCAAAAAGCCCTTCTAAGGGCTGGTATTTGTGTAATTTTATATATATATATATATATATATATATATATATATATATATATATATATATATATATATATCTAGTGTCCCCAAAAGCCCTTTTAAGGGCTGGTAATTGAGTATTTATATATATATATATATATATATATATATATATATATATATATATATATATATATATATATATATATATATCTAGTGTCCCCAAAAGCCCTTTTTAGGGCTGGTAATTGAGTATTTTTATATATATATATATATATATATATATCTATTGTACACTGCAGTTGCCTGCCCGCTGTGTGTGAGAGGCCACAGACCCACCACAGACTGTACTGTGTGCACACCACACTCATTTCGGGTGGCACAGGCACAGTACCTTGCATTTTAAAAAATATATTTTTTTTTCCTCTGTCATAATTGCAGTGAGTGCTGTGTCAGGTCCACAGAGTGCACTGTACCCACTGCAGTGCACTGTCCACCACTGATATATATACGGTGGCACAGCATCTTGTTGCAAATTGAAAAAAAATATATATTTTTTATTATTGCAGTTGCCTGGGCTGCCAGTGACTGTCAGGTCCACAGAGTGTACTGTGCCCACTGTAGTGCCACTGCGTGCCCACCCACCACTGATATCTATACGGTGGCACAGCAGCTTGCAAAGTAAAAATATATATATATTTTTTATAATTGCAGTTGCCTGGGTGCCAGTGACTGTCAGGTCCACAGAGTGTACTGTGCCCACTGCAGTGCCACTGCCCACCCACCACTGATATATACGGTGGCAGGCATGACTTTTTTTGGATTAGTGTCTGGGGGGGTCTAAAAAGCGTACCTGTGAAGTTTCAGCTCTGTAGCATGTCCAGAACCAGAAAAAAAAGATCATATAGGTGTAAAAGGGGTTCCCACCATCCCTGCTCTACTGAAAAATGATCTTTTTTTCTGGTTCTGGACATGCTACAGAGCTGAAACTTCACAGGTACACTCTTCACAGGTACACTTTTTAGACTCCCTAGACACTAAATCACACAAAAAAGTTCTTAAAAATTGTCATTTTTGATAGAGAGCCAATTATTGGAAAAATTAAAAAAAAAAATAAAACTTAAAAAAAATTCTTTGTATTTATTGTCTGGGGGGTCTAAAAAGCGTACCTGTGAAGTTTCAGCTCTGTAGCATGTCCAGAACCAGAAAAAAAGATCATATAGGTGTAAAAGGGGTTCCCACCATCCCTGCTCTACTGAAAAATGATCTTTTTTCTGGTTCTGGACATGCTACAGAGCTGAAACTTCACAGGTACACTTTTTAGACCCCCTAGACACTAAATCACACAAAAAAAGTTCTTAAAAATTGTCATTTTTGATAGAGAGCCAATTATTGGAAAACTTAAAAAAAAAAAAAAACTTAAAAAAAAAAAAAAATTCTTTGGATTTATTGTCTGGGGGGTCTAAAAAGTGTACCTGTGAAGTTTCAGCTCTGTAGCATGTCCAGAACCAGAAAAAAAGATCATATAGATGTAAAAGGGGTTCCCACCATCCCTGCTCTACTGAAAAATGATCTTTTTTTCTGGTTCTGGACATGCTAAAGCTGAAACTTCACAGGTACACTTTTTAGACCCCCTAGACACTAAATCACACAAAAAAAGTTCTTAAAAATTGTCATTTTTGATAGAGAGCCAATTATTGGAAAACTTAAAAAAAAAAATGTCTTTGGATTTATTGTCTGGGGGGTCTAAAAAGTGTACCTGTGAAGTTTCAGCTCTGTAGCATGTCCAGAACCAGAAAAAAAATAGAATTAGGGTTAGGGCTAGGGTTAGGGTTAGGGTTAGGGCTAGGTTTAGGGTCAGGGCTAAGGTTAGGGTTATTTTTAGTGCTTAGGGTTAGAGGGTTAGAGTTAGAGGGGTAGGGGTAGGGCTACTAACTCTAACCCTAAGTATCTCACCGTAACCCTAACCCTAGCCCCTAACACTAAACCTAACCCTAACCCTCTAACCATAACCCTAACCCTCTAACCTTAACCCTAACCCTCTAAGCCTAGCCATAAAAATAACCCTAACCCTAACCCTAGCCCTAAGCCTAACCCTAGCCCTAAGCCTAACCCTAGCCCTAACCCTAATTCGTATTTTTTTCTGGTTCCGGACATGCTACAGAGCTGAAACTTCACAGGTACACCTTTTAGACCCCCCAGATGCTAAATCCAAAGAATTTTTTTTTTTTTTTTTTTTTTTTTTTTTTTAATTTTTCCAATCATTGGCTCTCTATCAAAAAGGACAATTTTTAATAACTTTTTTTGTGTGATTTAGTGTCTGGGGGGGGGGGGGGGGGTCTAAAAAGTGTACCTGTGAAGTCTCAGCTCTGTAGCATGTCCAGAACCAGAAAAAAAATAGAATTAGGGTTAGGGCTAGGGTTAGGGTTAGGGCTAGGGTTAGGGGGGTTAGGGTCAGGGCTAAGGTTAGGGTTATTTTTAGTGCTTAGGGTTTGAGGGTTAGAGTTAGAGGGGTAGGGGTAGGGCTACTAACTCTAACCCTAAGTATCTCACCGTAACCCTAACCCTAGCCCCTAACACTAAACCTAACCCTAACCCTCTAACCATAACCCTAACCCTCTAACCTTAACCCTAACCCTCTAAGCCTAGCCATAAAAATAACTCTAACCCTAAACCTAACCCTAGCCCTAACCCTAACCCTAACCCTCTAACCTTAACCCTAACCCTCTAAGCCTAGCCATAAAAATAACTCTAACCCTAAACCTAACCCTAGCCCTAACCCTAACCCTAACCCTAGCCCTAACCCTAGCCCTAAGCCTAACCCTAGCCCTAACCCTAATTCGTATTTTTTTCTGGTTCCGGACATGCTACAGAGCTGAAACTTCACAAGTACACTTTTTAGACCCCCCCAGATGCTAAATCCAAAGAAATTTTTTATTTTTATTTTTTTTAAATTTTTCCAATAATTGGCTCTCTAACAAAAAATTAAAATTTTTAAGAACTTTTTTTGTGTGATTCAGTGTCTGGGGGGTCTAAAAAGTGTACCTGTGAAGTTTCAGCTCTGTAGCATGTCCAGAACCAGAAAAAAAATTAGAATTAGGGTTAGGGCTAGGGTTAGGGTTAGGGTTAGGGCTAGGGTTAGGGTTATTTTTAGTGCTTAGGGTTAGACGGTTAGGGTTAGAGGCGTAGGGGTAGGGTTACTAACTCTAACCCTAAGTATCTCACCGTAACCCTAACCCTAGCCCCTAACACTAAACCTAACCCTAACCCTTAAAGCCCAGTTCCTGTCCCATTTTGGTCGGTTCTGGTCTGTTTGCGGTTGTTTGCGGTGCGTTAAACGGGGAGTTTGGTCTGTCACTGTGAAGCAGGCGTAACCCTTACACTACCTGATCGATACAACATCATACCTGATCGTATACACACACTGGATGTTTTAAAGCACGTTATTCCAAACAATTTAGGAATGTTAGGTGATTTATGCCCTTTATGGAATAAAACCCGACTCTGCGTCAACCACGTAATTTTCCATGTTAGTTTTGCCATGGATCCCCCTCCGGCATGCCACAGTCCAGGTGTTTGTCCCCTTGAAACAAGTTTTCCATTACTATTGTGGCCAGAAAGAGTCCCTGTGGGTTTTAAAATTCGCCTGCCTATTAAAGTCTATGGCGGTTTGCAATGTTCGCCGGTTCGCGAACATTCGCCGATGCGAATTTTATGTTCGCGACATCACTAATCTTCTGGTCCAGTGGACCAAAAGCACGCAGGGATCCTGTCAAGTACTTCCTTTGGTATTGAACCTGGAGTTGTCCCTTCATGATATGTCATCACGAGAGGCAGAGAAAACAAAGCAGATGAGTCTTCTAAGGATAGAGGAGTATGTAGCTGCCCTCCTGGTTCAGGCGTGAAAATGATCGAGGCATGTAGTCTGGACAGCACATTAGCTCTTAGCAGATTCAAGGGGCATGTAGAAGACACCACAAATCTGGCAAGCAAGTTAGGGTATGTTCCCAGTTGGAGTGGCTCAGTAAGGGGACACAGGAAACATCAATAGTGGATAGGAAAGTATTAGACCATTTCTCTGGTTTGGGGCTTGACGGGCCGTCTGATCATTGCCCTCTGCTGGGAATTCCTCATGACACAGAAAGAACTTCACCTCTTCTCTGTGTGGGCCCCACTTCTGCAACTGATCAGACATCAGGTGATCAAAGGGCAGGGGTCATTCATTGCTGCTCCAGATTTCCACCAGATCTTGGCATGTTGTCTCCAGGGTTATTGGGACTTCGGTTAATATTTATTCATTGTTGCTTAGAAACACTGTTAATATTAGTACCATTTGAGCATACTGTCATAAGGGGTGACACGGGTTTGCCCATTTCCTAGTGGGAGTTGGGGCGTGGTGGTTTTTTTTGTTGTCCGTCACGGGGATCCTTGTCTTGTCTGGGATGCCTTAGGGCTCTGCATTCTCTTCTAAAGTGTCCTTGTTTCCCACAGTCATAGCTGGTGATCCTTTCCTTGGTACTGGGCAGGGGTGGTGGTCGACTGTAGATCCTGCTTTAATTTGACATAGGCTGTTCAAGTCTGTCCTAGCAGCTGAACAAGTTTGTTGTATCCGCACTATCCTGCGGTAGAAGGCATTGGCTGTTTTTCTGGGTTAGGTAGACTTGTCATTAAGGTAGCTGCTTGTGACAGGGTAAAAGCGACATACATCATCGGTGCCCCTTCTGGTAACCGGGACAGGAGTTGGGGCAAGGGCAGACGAAGCCCTCGGAACTGTGAGTCCAGGGCCGGATAAGGGGTTAAATCAATGGGTGCCCTTGTCGCCTGCGGTCGGTTGTCCCAGTTGGATGTTTTTCCATCACTAGTATATTTGACCTGTAATCCGGGGAGGATGGGAGTGTGGTAGGAACCATCCATCCTGGTTTAGAAAAAGGAGAACTGACTCTAGGCAGAGGATGGTATAGGCCTTTGTTAGGCCTTCCTGGTGTACCAAGATGGCCCTCAACAGGAAGTGTACTAGGTTGGGCAGGAAGTGGAGACATGGGTGTACTAAGATGGTCTGCAAACAGAAAGTTGTCACAGTGGGTTGCCCCCCCCCAACTCATCTGTCCATATGTGCCTTGGAACTCTTTTTGTGCTGTACGTTAGACGGGTGATGGATATTCCATCGCCCCCCCCCCCCCCCTTGTCACAGGCTTTGCACATGAGGAAGTCAGATGCTGTCCCTACGGGAAAATAATGTCTTGCAGGGATGGGCTGTAATGGGGGTATAGCTTTTCACTCTTCCTCTGACTTCCCCCCCCCCCCCCCGAGACTAAGAGTCTCATGCTCTACCGACTGAGCTAGCTGGGCAATCAATTTGTAAACTATTTTATAGTTCCTCCTGATTGATAATGATTTTCCTCTTTTGGCAAGTGTCAATTTTCAAAACTCTGACCAGAGGTTCCCCTTCTTCAATAGAGGATGCCCTTAAAATATCACTTGAATGCTATGGTTAGATAAAGGGTTAACTTAATTTGAAACTTTTGGCTTTGTGCCAATTTTACAAAAACCTTACCAGAGGTTCCCCTTTGGTTTTGGAGGGTGCCCCTAAAATACCACTTAAATGCTATAATCAGATAAAAAGTTAATCTACTTTAAAACTTTTGGCTCAGTGCCAATAGGGTTCAATGGTCACGTTAATTGCTGTAACCCTTAATGTCCAAAAATTAATTCTATAACTGTCATAGGAACAAAGATATTTACATTTGAACCCCCCCCCCCCCTTGGCAAGTAGCCAATTCTCAGAACTTTTGCACCGAGTCTCCCTTGCGCATAGGGAACTACGGGCAAATGTTTTTCCTGATGAAACAGTGTTCTTATCCACTATTACTCCACCCAATATCAATAAATGGCGAAACAATTGACTTTTACAGAAATAATTGGAGTACGTCACACTACACAGGAAAAAGAGGAAGTTGAAGTGACAAGAGAATCTGGGGGCTTAAAAGCTGCGGTGGGGGATGTGAAAGTCACATATGCAGAAAAGAGGAAGCAAGTACCGTAATACAACTCTGTGTGGCAAGATAGCTTAAATTCAATATATAATTTGCACGCAGCAAAAATGTTTTCCTAATTAAGGGCCTCTAAATAACAGAATACATAGGAACTCAAGACATGACACACATGACATTACTGACTCATTATAGGGGGGCTTAAACTGTCAGAATGAACTCTATTCCACAGGATCCCAGCGTCAAGCACATTTTCCCTCCTCCCGGGGGGGGGGGGGGGGCTCCTCGTACAGCAACACCTGCCTGCACTAACGTGGCCCATGCGAGAGGGGTTCCTCCCCCGAGCATTCGTGCAAACACGCACTAACAAATGACTCAGAGGGGAGTTATCTCATCTGTGACAGTATTTCCTTTCTGACCGTCTCATCACCACACCACAAGCCAGCACACATATAACAAAAAAGGCAGCAGATATAAATTATGCAGGTTCCTTGTTAATAGACTTTGGGCAAGTTATGTTACCTGTCTTTGCTGACCGCAGGCTGCTGATATGGACACAAAGATAATCAATCACAGAGGCAGGGTATACAGGTAAGATTTTGACATATTTCTTACCGTATATTCAGAGGTGATCAGTCTCTGCTCTCGTCTGTGTTGATTACTCTCGGTTTCCTCTCGATCCGCTACTTTTGGTTCAGAACCCAAAGTCTCATCTGGGGTGCCAAAATGTTTTGGATCAGGACCAGAACAGTCCGAGATTATATCTGCCCCTTCCTTATTTCAGAATCGGCGTGTATATACACAGAGAATAGATCATACTATGACACATTTGTCAGAGTAGTTTGTTTCTGATTTATTAGTTCTTCTTTTATCTTTATAAAGACTGAAGAAATATAATTCCAGGAAATAGTCATATTTAATACGTATAAGGTGGTGATTGGATGATTGGAGTATCTATGTGTCTAGGCTTTTCTTCCAGGACATGACGAGGTCTTATTTTGGGTGCAGTCTCTCTGTCTGGGTCGCCATCTTGGATTCCATGAAGCTGCATTTTGAGTAAGGTAGTAAATCTCAGCAGTAACATATGTATATAAGGCATGTATCATAAGGTGAAATAGGCATTTCACTATAACCATTATTACATCCATTACAACCCCGCCAGTGAAAAAAAAGGGGGGGGGATCATGAGGGAAGGAAGGGCACAGGAGGGACCTACCAACCTGAGGAAGGGCTGCGTCTACCCCAGCATTCCCCAGAGAAAAGAGCGGGGGGGGGGGGAACATAAAAGGATAAAATTCTGCGCTAAGGTCAAACAATGACTGCAGCCTCCCTCAAATATAACAAATTGTTATACAAAAATGAACAAGGAATGAAGGAGGGATGATGGCGCTGCCTAGGGAGAAGCAGATGACTAGTAGTGCAGTCCAGTGAACTAGCGCCAACATAAAAACATGAATAAATAAGTGTATAAAAACGAATGAAACCCGATGGTAAAAATGTGGAAGTAAATGTAAAAAAAATATATATAGGTGTAGCTATGAATATCAAATAGTGCTAAATTGAATTGAGTAATACCACTGGTAAAATGCAATAATGCACACCATCAAATGAAATAAATACATCATATGAGTAAACAAATCTATAAAATGTCCAAATCAAACAGTGACACTAATAAGGTGACTAAGTGCAAAGTGATAAGTATAATGGACCAACAAACTAGGAGATATAGCAGTGATATAACATATATAACAAAACCGTGCTAGATTGTGTAGCAGTAAATAAATAGTAAAAAAATTATCTACGGATTTACACTATATGGAGACAGAGGCGCTGATTGGCGGCTTTCTGGGGGTCATCGGGGCGCAGAGCAATGCGCTCCGACACTCCCCACTTTCCTGATGTCCTGCTTGTAATTGGTCCAGGCTCCAGCCTGGACCAATCACACAGGAGGACATCCCGGGACCTGGTGACGTCACGTGACGCATCCCGGCGTCACGGGACCACCTTCCCGCCCGCCGGCGCCATCGGAGACTGGGAGAGAGCTGCTCAGCAGTGCGAGTGCAGACGGCAGACGCTGCAGTGCAGAAGAAGTTCGTGACCTGTCTGTGTGAGCTGAGTAGTCGACTCGGCAGCAGGCCAGCAGCAGCACCAGGTTACCATCCGGTCCGTCCGACCGTGACTCTGAGTCAGGTAAGTAAGTGATGCGGGGGGGCAGCAGCTCGACCAGCAGCCGGGGGGCACCAGCAGCCCGACCAGCAGCCCAGGGGGGACGCCAGCAGCCCGACCAGCAGCCCAGGGGGGGCGTCAGCAGCCCGACCAGCAGCCCGGGGGGGCGCCAGCAGCCCGACCAGCATCCCGGGGGGCGCCAGCAGCCCGGCCAGCCAACACAACAGCCCAACACACTGTCATCATCATCATCATCATGTCACTGACTGACACTCACTGTCAGCTTTGAAGGGGGCACACACGCACGCTGGTCTCTCTTCATTGATGGGGGGGGGGGCACGGCAGACAAGCTGGTGGACTCACTGAGACTGACTGCATTGGGGGCACGGCAAGCTGGTGGTCAGGTGGTCACTGCATTGATGATGGGGGCACGGCAAGCTGGTGGGCAGGTGGTCACTGCATTGATGATGGGGGCACGGCAAGCTGGTGGTCAGGTGGTCACTGCATTGATGATGGGGGCATGGCAAGCTGATGGTCAGGTGGTCACTGCATTGATGATGGGAGCATGGCAAGCTGGTGGTCAGGTGGTCACTGCATTGATGATGGGGAGCACGGCAAGCTGGTGGTCACTGCTGCATTAATGATCATGGGGGCACGGCAAGCTGGTGGTCACTGGCACTGCATTGATGATGGCCCTGGGGGCACGGCAAGCTGGTCACTACATTAAAGGGGGCATGTACGCTGGTCACTACATTGAAGGGGGCATGTATGCTGGTCACTACATTGAAGGGGGCATGTACGCTGGTCACTACATTGAAGGGGGCATGTACGCTGGTCACTACATTGAAGTGGGCATGTATGCTGGTCACTACATTGAAGGGGGCATGTACGCTGGTCACTACATTGAAGGGGGCATGTACGCTGGTCACTAGATTGAAGGGGGCATGTACGCTGGTCACTACATTGAAGAGGGCATGTACGCTGGTCACTACATTGAAAGGGGGTCTGTACTGTGGGGTTTGTGCTAGGGGGCCTGTACTGTGGGATTAGTGCTAGGGGGTCTGTACTGTGGAGTTTGTGCTAGGGGGTCTGTACTGTTGGATTAGTGCTAGGGGGTCTGTACTGTGGGGTTTGTGCTAGGGGGCCTGTACTGTGGGGTTTGTGCTAGGGGGCCTGTACTGTGGGGTTTGTGCTAGGGGGCATGTACTGTGGGGTTTGTGCTAGGGGGCCTGTACTGTGGGGTTTGTGCTAGGGGGTCTGTACTGTGGGGTTTGTGCTAGGGGGCCTGTACTGTGGGGTTTGTGCTAGGGGGCCTGTACTGTGGGGTTTGTGCTAGGGGGCCTGTACTGTGGGGTTTGTGCTAGGGGGCCTGTACTGTGAGGTTTGTGCTAGGGGGCCTGTACTGTGGGGTTTGTGCTAGGGTGTCTGTACTGTGGGGTTTGTGCTAGGGGGCCTGTACTGTGGGGTTTGTGCTAGGGGGCCTGTATTGTGGGGTTTGTGCTAGGGGGTCTGTACTGTGGGGTTTGTGCTAGGGGGTCTGTAATGTGGGGTTTGTGCTAGGGGGTCTGTACTGTGGGGTTTGTGCTAGGGGGTCTGTACTGTGGGGTTTGTGCCACTCTCAGTCAGTGTATCCCATAATAGGGTGTCTCTCACAGTATATCCCATAATAGGGCCCCTGCTCCCTATTATGGGATATACTAGTACCGATGGACCCCTTAATATGTGATATATTGGGAGAATTTGTTCACACAAGCAAAATACAGGGGACAAAATGGGTGGAGTCTATAAGGGGTGGGGCTTCTGAGAAATGGGAGGGGCCAAAATGGAAAGGCGGGTCTTGCGCCCCACCATCTTAAAACTTCACCAGCCGCCACTGAATTCAATTTGTGATGAAATCTCCACTACAGATATCCCCCCCCCCCCCCACTTAACACCCCAATCAACACTCTCCTTATTTAACCCTGCTATAGACGAGGTTGCTAAACTTATTTCAAATGGCCACCTAATGATTTGTTCACTGGACCCAGTTCCCTCTGAAATCCTGCGGTCGACCTCTGACTCTATCCTACACTCTAATCCACATCTTTGATCTCTCCCTCTCTTCTGGCATCTTCCCGAACTCTCTAAAACATACACTAGTCATCCCCTTACCTAAAAAGCTTTCCTTAAACCCCACCAATCTTAACTTACATCCCATCTCCTTGCCCCCTTTTTTCTCCAAACTCCCTTTACACCTTGTCTACAACCAACTGAGTGACCACCTCATTAAGAATAACTTTCTTGATCCCTTCTTCAGCCTGGATTTCCCCCTCAACACTCCACAGAAACTGCTCTCCTAAAACTCACAAACTACTTACTAACAGCAAAAACTAATGGACACTATTCTGTACTCCTACTTCTGGACCTTTCGACTGCCATTGATATTGCTGACCGATCCCTCTCAACAAAAAAAAATGTGCTCCCTTGTTCTCCATGGCTCTGCTCTTTGCGGTCTCTAATACTAACTATCCTACCACATCTTCAGTGTCACTTACAATTCTATTTCCTCCTCTCCTCTTCCTTTCTCCACCTGGGTCCCCCAAGGTTCTGCTCCTGGACCTCTCCTATTCTCAATCTCCTCCCTGGATGAGCTGTCACTATCATTTCTACACTGACGACACCAAAGTCTATCTCTCTACCCCTCAGATCACTCCATCAGTCTCCTCACGCATCTCTAATTTATTAAAAGACATATCAGTCTGCATTTCACAACACTTCCTCAAACTCACCCTGTCCAAAACCAAGCTCATATTTTCTCTCCCACGTACCTCTTGCCCTGACTTCTCTGTCAAGATCAATGGCACAATCATCAACCCATCCCCACATGCCAGGGTGCTAGGAGTTATCCTGGACTCTGAACTCTTTCAGCCCCCACATCCAATCACTTTCCAAAACTTGTCACCTTAACCTCCACAACATCTCCAAAATACACCTCTTTCAAACCAATGACACCACAAAGCTCCTAATTCACTCCCTGGCTTACCTTTTAATAGACTATCCTCTATCCGTGAATCTGACTATAGTTACCCCAAGAACTTGACAGTACAAGTTTTGGAGTCAAACCAGAACAAAACACAAAGCAGAAGGAAATATACACTCTGACAACCCCTCCCCCTTAGAACCAATACACACAAACATACACATCCCATAATCGGCTTACTTAAGGCAGACAAGAACAATAGAACAATGGAATGCAGGTATTCAACAATAACAAACCTCCCACCCCACTAGCAAGGGTCTATGAAAACACTTCATGCAATATCCTAGCAATCTGCAATATATCTTCATATATTTCCTGAGGGTCACTGTTCAGAAATATTACAGTCCCAAGTGAAAGAGCCCCTCACTCTCCCAACACAAACCACACATATAGAACCCAGGATAACTGGGGTAACACGAAATGCTGAGTCCAGTGTGGTTGTACAGCGAGTCTGATTAGTGCAGAACCGACTGGGGTTCTAGGTCACCCTGTGCCCCTAATAGACACAGGGTGACTTACCCATAAGAGGGGCTGGGGAAGCTGGACAAGTAGTCTCCCAACCTCCCAGAAGAAATCTGGGTTCCACAAGCCCCCCAACCTAAGTGACTCACATCACAAGTGGAAACCAACTAGCCCCAAACCCACTACTACCCAGGGAATGACACACAAGGAACCCAATGTCCACCCAACCCACAGAAGATGAGAGGAGGGCAGGCGTGGGAAGGCAGGCATAGAAAACCATTGCCAGAAGGGTGGAGAAAACTCAACAGGGCCGACCACCCAAGAAGTACCTGCAGCTTGCCACCACGCATGAGGGAAGGAAGGGGAAGGCATCTACAAGCCCAGCTGTTGATTTCCACAGAAAAAAAGAGAAAACAAATCTATGCAACCACAGGTTCCAGCAGAGAGCAAGGTCCTAACTCCTAACAACACGAGGTAGAAAGAACTGAGCTGCCTATAGCAGGGGGGGTTACTACCAGCTAAGACTGCGCATAGGGGGTGCTGTGTTGTTTTTGCTGGCTAGTGTCAAACTCATGAAAGTGGTGCTAGAACACTATGGTCAAGAATATGAAGAGCTGTGTCTGTCAATGAAAGAAAGAGAAAATTCAGTACTCTCAATGTATGATAATAATTTATTACATTAATAATGTAATGCTAATTTCCACAGTTACAAATGAATGTTGGGGGTCCTATTCAACTTTGAGTTTGAGGATAAAATTAATACCGGGAAAATAATCACTACAATAGTTTATGTTGGTTGTAAAAAATAATTATATGGTTGTTGATGGTCCAAATGTTTGTTGGGGGACCTAATGAAATGGTCTCTAGCACAAATAAATACTGGGAATGACCTTACTACAATATCTTGGGTGTATTATCCAGGGAAAAAAATATACTGTATTGTTCATTTTCACAGTTAAAGATGGCTGCTGGGGGTTAATACTTAATACTAATTAATATTCAAAATATACTTCTTATATAATTTGGGTGTTTTTTCTGGGAATAAAATTATACTGCAAGGCTTTCTAATGTTACAAATAGCATTAAGGGTTGGGGCTTGAGCACAAATAAGTTAGACCTGGGAGGATACATTATTTGGCAAGTTTGTTTTGGTAATAACTGATAATGTAATGTTGATTTCTGCATTTACAGTTGTGCTCATAAGTTTATATACCCTGGCAGAATTTATGATTTCTTGGCCATTTTTCCGAGAATATGAATGATAACACAAAAACTTTTCTTTCACTCACGGTTAGTGTTTGGCTGAAGCCATTTGTTATCAATCAACTGCGTTTACTCTTTTTAAATCATAATGACAACAGAAACTATCCATATGACCCTGATCAAAGGTTTACATACCCTGGTTATTTTGGCCTGATAACATGCACACAAGTTGACACAAAAGGGGTTTAAATGGCTATTAAAAAGGTAACCATCCTCACCTGTGATCTGTTTGCTTGTAATTAGTGTGTGTGTGTATAAAAGATCAACGAGTTTCTGGACTCCCGACAGACCCTTGCATCTTTCAGCTGCACTGACCTTTCTGGATTCTGAGTCATGGAAAAAGCAAAAGAATTGTCAAAGGATCTGCGGGAAAAGGTAGTCGAACTGTATAAAACAGGAAAGTGATATAAAAAGATATCCAAGGAATTGAGAATGCCAATCAGCAGTGAAAATTGTTTGGGATTCAAAGAAAAACCCACAAATAACTTCAGGTAAAATACAGGACTCTCTGAAAACATGTAGTGTTGCTGTTTCAAGATGCACAATAAGGAGGCACTTGAAGAAAGATGGGCTGCATGGTCGAGTCGCCAGAAGAAAGCCATTACTACGCAAACGCCACAAAGTATCCCACTTACACTACGCCAGACAGCACAGAGACAAGCCTCAAACCTTCTGGCACAGTCATGTCATTTGTGCCATTTGGAGTGATGAGACCAAAACTGAGCTTTTTAGCCACAACCATAAACACTACATTTGGAGAGGGGTCAACAAGGCCTATGATGAAAGGTACACCATTCCTACTGTGAAACTGGAGGTGTATCGCTGATGTTTTGGGGATGTGTGAGCTACAAAAGGCACAGGAAATTTGATCAGAATTGATGGCAAGATGAACACAGTGGGTTATCAAAAAATACTGGAGGAAAATTTGCATTCATCAGCCAGAAGCTGCGCATGGGATGTACTTGGACATTACAACATGACAATGATCCTAAACACAAGGCCAAGTCAACCTGTTATTGACTACAGCAGAATAGAGTGAACATTCCGGAGTGGCCATCTCAGTCTCCTGACCTCAATATCATTGAGCCACTCTGGGGAGATCTCAAACGTGCAGTTCATGCAAGACAGCCCAAGAATTTACAGGAACTGGAGGCTTTTTGCCAGGAAGAATGGGCAGTTTTACCATCTGAGAAGATAAAGAGCCTCATCCAAAATACCACAAAAGACTTCAAGCTGTCATTGATGTTAAAGGGGGCAATACACGGTATTAAGAACTGGGGTATGAAAACTTTTGATCAGAGTCATTTGGGTAGTTTCTGTTGTCATTATGATTTAAAAAGAGTAAACACAGTTGAATGATAATAAATGGCTTCAGCCAAACACTAACCATGAGTGAAAGAAAAGTTTTTGTGTTAACATTCATGTTCTATGAAAAATTGCCAAGAAATCAAATTCTGCCAGGGTATGTAAACTTATAAGCACAACTGTACACTCAGCTGCTGGTTGCGCCATTCCAATTTGCGAACAAATTAACATTGGGTACAAACTCACAACAATAGTGGGTTTTTGTAGAAGTTATCATTACAATATCATTTATTCCCATAAATTAAAAATCAGCTTTTGGAAATCCTGTTAAACCTGGATCTTGAGTTCAAATAAATTCATTTTGGGAATGCACTCAATACAATCTTTGGGGTACAATTATACTGTAATGTTGATTTCCATAGTCACAAATAACTGTTTGGGTCCTATCAAAATTTGGGCTTGGGCACAAATACTGGGTACATACTAAAATACGTAGGCTGTTTTTTTTTCTGGGAATAAATTTATACCTGAATGTTTTCCAGTTACAAATAGTTGTTACGGGTCCTATTTAAATTTGGGCTTGAGCCCTAATAAAACTATTACTATTACCTACTCAGGTCCTATTCAAAGTTGGACTTGAGACCAAATACATTAATAATGGGAATGAACTCACCACAATATTTGGATTTTTCTCTGAATACTACCCTATTTACACAGATACAAATGGCTGTTTGTGACCCTTTTCAAATTGAGGCTTAAGTGCAAATAAATTAAATCTGGAGAATACTCAGTACATTATTTGGGGAGCTTGTTCTGGGATTATAAGATAATGTAATGTTGATTTCCAAAATTACAAATGGCCATTAGGGATTCTATTTAAATTAGGGCTTGAGCACAAATATGTTAATACTGGAAACAAATTCACTTCAAAATTTGGGGTGATTTTTTTCTGGGAATAATGTTGCTGAAATGTGGATTTCTACAGTTACACATAGGGGTTTAGAGTCCCATTCAAATTAGAGCTTCAGCCCAAATAAATGAATACTGGAAATGAACTCACTACAATAACTAGGGTGCTTGTTCTGTCAACAAATGATACTATGATATTGTCTACAAATTAAAAAAAAATGGCTGCTGTGGGTGCTGCTGAAACTCAGACTTAAACGCAAATAAACCAATACCGGGAACATTCAGTACTCACTAAAATATTTGTAGTGATTTTTTAAAGGCAAGTGATACGGTTTCCACTGTTAGAAATAGCTGGGTAATATTAATACTAATGTTGATTTGCACAATTAAAAATTACTATCTAAATCGAGGCTTGAGCACACATACTGGGAATGTACTTGTGACGAGACCCTTGCTCGCTCGCTTCTGCTCTCTCGACACTCCTCTGTTTCTAGTGAGTCAGCTTGCAGATCGCAACATCTGATGGTTCGGTCAACCAAGGCTCCGGGATCCGAACTACAGCTATGTGCCGTTCAGAATCCATTAGAACAAACACCAAGCAGGCTGTATGTAAGTTCAAACAGGAAGACCATTTATTGGAAGTACACAGCACACTTTTATACAGAATTTGGAACATCCTGCCCACAACAACCGCTTTCCCATTGGTCAATTGCACAGTACATGCCGTTCTCCTTCAGGTCCTCCTTAGCCATGCAAATGAGGACTTGAAAATGAGTCAGCAGGGATTGGCCAGTTAGCTTGATTAGATGGACTGTTATGTGTAATGAGACAGAAGCCCACAGGGGGCAATCAATGTACACAATAGCCAGACACGGAACAATGGGAGGTCATCAGCACTCAGCATGAGACAGGGCAATCCACATTCCCTCCCAATACACAAACAAAAGTAAAGCCTCTCTGACACTGGAAGATATGTAACACACACAGCACTCAGAAATCACAGACCTCATGGCAAATGGGAACAAATCTCAATATTTCTACATGGAGACATTGCTGACAAATATGAAGCAATCCAAACCATCACCCATATGTCCTTAAATTCCAGTGACGGTGAACACCGTCACATATCTTCCCCTGGGAAACATTCCAACAGCCACAGTGGGACCCCGAACGGGTCAACTCGAGGATGTTGGAAAAGTAGTCTTAAGGTTCCAGGTCTGTCTGCCGGGATAACCCATCCTCATTCCCATTTTGAGGCCCTGGCCAATATTGTATGGTGAAATTGTACGGTTGCAAAGCCAGGCTCCACCGTAGTAATTGCCCGTTCTCTCCCGCCACCCGGTTAAGCCATATCAAGGGATTGTGGTCCGTCATGACAGTAAAAGAGCGTCCCTACACGTAGGGCTGCAATTTCTTTTAAGCCCAGACTAAGGCCAAACACTCTTTTTCCACGGCAGCATATCCAACTTCCCGGGGTAACAACTTGCGGCTGAGATACGCCACCGGGTGCTCTTTCCCGTCCTCACCAATTTGGCTTAATACAGCTCCCAGTCTGAACATGGAGGCATCTGTATGAACGACAAAGCGTTTGTTAGGATCGGGTGCCGCCAGTATGGGAGCTTGCGTTAGGGCGGTTTTTAACTGATGAAATGCTGTCTCGCACTCCGAGGACCTCAGGACCTGTTTAGGGAGAGTCTTTTTGGTCAGGTCCGTTAAGGGTTTGGCTATGTCACTATAGTGGGGTACAAACTTCCTGTAGTACCCTGCTGTCCCTAAAAATGCAAGTACCTGGGTCTTGGTTCTGGGAACCGGCCAGTTTAGGAAGGCCTCAATTTTTGCAGGTTCTGGCCTCTGCTTCCCACATCCCACTCTATGTCCCAGATATTGCACCTCAGACATCCCAATATTACATTTGTCTGGCTTTAGGGTCAGGTTTGCGACTCGGATCCTATCTAGCACTATTCCCAAGTGTCTAAGATGTTCCTCCCAGGTCTGGCTATAGATTGCGATGTCGTCAAGATATGCACATGCAAAATCTTGCAGACCATCGAGGAGTTCATCTATCATCCGCTGGAAGGTAGCCGGAGCATTCTTCATCCCAAATGGCATCACCAGAAACTGGTAAATGCCGAACGGGGTGATGAAGGCCGACTTCGAAATTGCTTCCGCGTCCAAGGGAATTTGCCAGTAGCCCTTACACAAGTCAATAGTCGTCAGATAATGTCCCTGGGCTATTTTGTCCAGCAATTCGTCCACTCGGGGCATAGGGTAGGCATCTGTCACAGTACAGTCATTCAGTCGCCTATAGTCCACACAAAATCGGGTCGTGCCATCCCATTTTGGGACTAATACTACAGGGGATGCCCAGGGGCTTGCTGATGGTTCGATCACCCCTAACTCGAGCATTTCCCTAATCTCCGCTCTCATCCCTTCTTGCACTGCTCTGGGAATCCTATAGGCTGGTTGTCTCAGGGGCTTCTGCCCAGGAGTCTCTACCTTGTGCACAGATATGTGAGTGTACCCAGGGAGTGCCTCCATCTCCAGGTCCTGGAGTGATTCTCTGGCCTGTTCTCGTTCTTGGGATCCTAATCTATCTCCTAGCCATATATCCTCCACCCCCCCGGAACAGTTATTGATTTCGGGAAGCTCCAGCATCGGTAGATATTCAGAGTCCCCGGTGGCCGGAGCGCATATGGCGGCTACTGCCTCAGCCCTCTCATTAAAGGCCTTCATCATATTAATGTGGAACGTCCTCTTAATGTTTGTGTCTGCACAGCTGGTAACCACGTAGGTGGTATAGCACAGCTGTTTTACCACCTGATAGGGGCCCTGCCAGGAGGCCTGTAATTTATTTTGCTTCAGGGGTTTTAGTACCAGGACTTTCTGTCCGATATAAAAGGTGCGATTTCACGCAGACCGATCATACCAAACCTTCTGCTGACTCTGGGCCGATTGCATATTCTCATGGACTAGCTCAGTAAGGTCCCGCAGTCGCTCCCTGAGTTCCAAGACATAACTAAGGATGGGGAGGCCTTCTGGATCCTCTGCCCCCTCCCACTGGGCCCTTACTAAGTCTAAGGGTCCCCTAACCCTTCGCCCATATAACAGCTCAAATGGGGAAAACCCTGTGGACTCTTGGGGTACCTCTCTATATGCAAACAGTAGATGGGGGAGGTATTTCTCCCAATCCTTCCTACTCTCCACGAAGGCCCGAAGCAGCTGCTTCAGGGTCCCGTTAAATCTCTCACACAGCCCATTAGTCTGAGGGTGGTAGGGGTCGCTCTGGAGGGGTTTAATCCCACAGAGACGCCAAAGCTGCTGCGTCAGCTCAGCTGTGAACTGGGTACCCTGATCGGACAATATCTCCTGGGGAAACCCTACCCTAGTGAATACCCGCAGTAAGGCATCTGCTACTGTATCCGCCTGGATATTGGATAAGGGAATGGCCCCCGGGTAGCGGGTGGCTTAATCCACTACCGTAAGAATATACTTCTTCCCGGTGGCACTGGGGCAGGCCAGTGGGCCTATAATATCTACCACTATGCGGCTAAAGGGTTCTCTAATAATTGGCAGGGGTTGCAGCAAGGCTTTTGGGTGATCCCCTGTCTTCCCTACTTTCTGACAAGTCTCACAGGTCCGGCAATATTCTCGCACCTCAGCATGTAATCTGGGCCAGAAGAAAGCATGAGACAACCGACTCCGGGTCTTGGCTATCCCTAAATGTCCGGCCAAGGGGATGTTGTGAGCCAGTCGCAATGGCTCCCGTCTGTACTTCTGGGGTACCACTAGCTGTTTGTGGGGGCCCTGTCGCTTCCCAGTGCCCATTCCCTCAGTGTAACGATAAAGAAACCCCCCCTCCCACTCTATTCTGTCTTCCCCCACCCCACCTGGATCCTTGCCCACCCTGTCCCGATAACCAGCTAAAGTTGGGTCACTCTGAGACTCTTGCCTAACGTCAGAGGGAGAATCCCAGGACACGGCATTGTCAATTTGGGGTAACATAGGAGGATTTGGTCTCACCTGGGTCCCCATAGGAGTGGAGTTGCCTTGGAGTTGGCTCTGACGTCTGGTGGTCACGGCCATGGCGGCCTCTGGGGCATACAAGGAAGTTAAATGGCCCAAATAGTTCCCCAAAAGTACTTCTGCGGGTAACTCGCGTAGTAATCCCACTCGCACATGTCGTTCCCCTGAGCCCCAATCCAAGAGAACTTGGGCGGTGGATAAACGTAGCACCTTGCCCCCTGCTACCCTGACTGAAACAGTCTGGCTGGTCCGGGCTGACTGGGGAATCATGTGAGGCTGGATGAGGGTAATAGTAGCCCCGGAATCGTGGAGTCCCTGGGCCGGCTGCCCATTAACCCATACTGCCTGGCGATGGTGCTGCCGATTATCTCCGGCAGCAGCTTAGACAGGATCCGCTTCGAAAAGTTCGCCGCACTCTTCCTGAACATCTTGATGGTTGGGCTCATTCTGGAAGCAATGAGCCGCTGGTCTGGATGGATGATCAGTCTCTCGATACCTCGTGGATTGGGTAGGTTGCAGATGACCGGTTCGGTTACAGGTATAGCACTTAGGTCCGGTAGGAGGGTTGGGTCGGGCTGGGGGTCTAGAGGCAGACCACTGAGGTACTGAAGTCGGCTTAGAGGCTGGTAAACTGGGCCGAGATAGTGGATAGCGCTCATTTTCGCCTGACCTTCGAGAGTCCAGATATTCATCGGCCAAAGTAGCCGCTTGCTGTTCCGTCTGTGGTTGCTTATCTCGCACCCAATCCCGTACTACCGGAGGGGTGTGGTTAAAGAACTGTTCTAATAGTACTAGCTGGGTGATGTCCTCTATGGTATGAGCGTGGCTTCCCTGGAACCAGCTCTTAAGGTTCCGCTGCAGACGATGTGCTCACTCCACGTATGTTGTGTTGGTTTGTTTCCGGGATTCTCGAAACTTAATCTGGCTGGCTTTGGGTGTAATGGCAAATCGGGCTAGCAAAGCTTCTTTTACCCCGTCGTAGTCTTTAGCGTCCTTGTCCTCCAGGGCCCGATATGCATCCGCCGCTCTGCCAGTTAAATTACTCGCCAGTAAGACGACACAATCTTGGGACAGTACTTCATGTATCTGGCATAGTCTCTCAAAGTCCTGCAGGAATGCTTCAATTTCCTCCTCTCCTTCCTTAAATAGTTTGAATGCCCGAAAGGGCAGCTTACGGAAAGTCGCGGCATTTTTAGGCGTTTTCTCCGATTGCCGTATGCTGCATAGCTGGTCATTGACTGTGGTGTATGGTGTAGAATCGCTGCGCTATATTCATTTAAGAAGTAAAACAATGATATGGCAAACGGTATAATCCTTAGTAAGATAAGCAGCTGACACAAAAAGACAGTAAACCTTATCTTCAATGTAATAGTAAAAACGTGGTGTCGCGCTAATCAACATACAACTCAAGCTGACAATAAGGAGCAAACAAGTCCCAGGTGTGAAGAATCCAATCCACATAAATCCCAGATGAAAAAGAGGGGGTGCAAGCAGAAGAGTCCGCCACCAATCAAGATACCAAGGTACTCTTACCAACTTTAGAGACCCCGCAGGGTCAAACACGCTCTGAATGTGGATTGGCAGGTAACACAAGGGAACCATTCACATCGGTTCGTCTCCTCCCAGAGCGACCAGATCAGACCTCCAATCATTCCTTCAAATGCTCAGGGGACAAGAGAGAATACTCCTCATGGTGCAGTATCATCAAAACATTTATTAAATAATAAGAAAAGCAGCTTACATTAGTGGAGATGACATCCAGCGTGTAGCATACAAAATCGTGTGGGTATCCCACCAACAAGATGGCCGCCGCGTCCCTCGTCTGCGCATGCGTCAAGGTTTCAGCCAATCCCATTGACTGTGGTGGTTTGGAGTGTCCTAGTAACTGGAGAGCAAATCCCACCGCTGCCACCAATGTGACGAGACCCTTGCTCGCTCGCTTCCGCTCTCCCGACACTCCTCTGTTTCTAGTGAGTCAGCTTGTAGATCGCAACATCTGATGGTTCGGTCAACCAAGGCTCCGGGATCCGAACTACAGCTATGTGCCGTTCGGAATCCATTAGAACAAACACCAAGCAGGCTGTATGTAAGTTCAAACAGGAAGACCATTTATTGGAAGTACACAGCACACTTTTATACAGAATTTGGAACATCCTGCCCCCAACAACCGCTTTCCCATTGGTCAATTGCACAGTACATGCCGTTCTCCTTCAGGTCCTCCTTAGCCATGCAAATGAGGACTTGAAAATGAGTCAGCAGGGATTGACCCGTTAGCTTGATTAGATGGACTGTTATGTGTAATGAGACAGAAGCCCCCAGGGGGCAATCAATGTACACAATAGCCAGACACGGAACAATGGGAGGTCATCAGCACTCAGCATGAGACAGGGCAATCCACATTCCCTCCCAATACACAAACAAAAGGAGAGCCTCTCTGACACTGGAAGATATGTAACACACACAGCACTCAGAAATCACAGACCTCATGGCAAATGGGAACAAATCTCAATATTTCTACATGGAGACATTGCTGACAAATATGAAGCAATCCAAACCATCACCCATCTGTCCTTAAATTCCAGTGACGGTGAACACCGTCACAGTACTCACTACAATAACTGGGGTGTTTCCTCTAAAAATAAATGGTACTGTAATATTGGTTTTCATAGTTACACATATGGCGGTTGTTGGTTCTATTCAAATTAAGGCTGGAGTGCAAAGATGGGGAAAATTAAGGAGCATACACAATACTATATTTGGAGTGTTTTTTCTAAGAATAAAAATGTTAATATTAATTTCTACAAATTAAACTATTGCTGTTAGGGGTTCAGTTGAAACTATTGCTTGAGTGTATATACACTACTACTGGGAATGTACTCATTACAATATCTGGGGTGTTTTTCCTGGGAATAAATACAGTAACGTTGATTTCCAGTGTTACAAATGACTTTTTGGAACCCTGTTTAAACTGGGGCTTCGGCACAAATTAATTAAATATAAGAACACAATCATTATCATTTTGGAAGTGTTTTTTTCTGGGAATAAATTATACAAATTATAAATTATACAATATTGTTGATTTCCATTGGTTAAAACTGGCTGTTGAGGGGCCCTTTGAAACTGGGGTTTGAGCAGAAATAGTTAGAACATATTCACTACAATATTTGGAGTGTGAATAAATAATGTAATGTTGATTTCAACAGTTACTAATGGCTTTTAGAAGTCCTAATCAAACTGGAGCTTGAGTGCAAATAAATTAAACCTGGAAACACACACTATTTTTTCTGGAAATAAATAATACTGTAATGCTGATTTCTATGCAAACCTATACAAACTCAGACTGTAGCATAAATTAATTTTAGGAAAATAGGCACAACATTAATTTGACACTCATTTTATTTTATAGATATTACAGTTTCTGTTTAGGGTCCTGTTTTAATAGGGGTCTAGTGCTAATACGTTTTTTTTTTTTACTGTAAATGTAGCCAAAAACATTTACTGTATTTGTGAGTTTTTCTGGTAATAAATGATACTATATTGTTGAATCACAGATTTTACCATGACTGTTGGTGGTCCAGTTGAAAATGGAGCCTGCTACTGATGCAATTCAATACTGTGCACACACACAGCTAATAGGAGTCAAAAAGGTTGTGTGTCAATAAATAAAAATGTTCCTAAAGCATATGGATTTACTCTTTGAAGTGAGTAGAGTAGCAGACTCCTTAAAATATTGGACATCCAGTGTGGACCAAACTAATTGTTATTGTACTAAATTTGTATTTCACTAAAAATCATGGTCCGCTTAGATAGCATGCAATGTATGTTTGTTTTTTTTTTGTTTTTTTAAATACAGCTGTTTATGGTCCTCCTCAAATGAGACCCACTACAAATGATTACATACTTTACATATAAACACTACAACCTTTCAAATTTTGAATAAAAAAGTTTAAAATTTTTATTTTTAAAATGGCAGGTTGGGGCCCTGTTCAAAATGAAGCCTTCTAAAAATCATAAAATACTGAGCACGTGGAAGTGAAAATTTTTTGGTGTAGTTTTCTACTATATTGCACTCTAGTGTTCCTTTCTAGATTTAACAATGTATGGTGGGGGTCCTCCCGTAAAAAGAGACGAATACAAATTTAATACTAGGCAAAAAAATATATATTATATAATGAATAGGTGCCCTAGATGAAAACAATGTGTGCTACCCAAAAAGGAAAAAAACACTATGGTAACATAAAGTTACATAACGAAGTGGTGCATAATACAAAAATTATGATGAACCATGCACAATATAAATGTAATTGTGATAAACAATTTGAATGAATAAATCCAAACAAAAAGTCCAAACAAAAAGGAGGCTGTGATCTTCTTAAAGATGAAAGGTGTAGAAGAAGATGTGCAAACATAGAATCCCTCTTAGCACCCACGTGTGCAGAATAGAGAGGTAATGCCCTTACAGACGCAAAGATATCGTGTTTCACATATCAGATGGGGAGTGATGTTATTCTCCAGAATATTGGGCAGTGTGCTTCCTTGCGGATCCTGCTCTGACTCTTGCTACTGTAGGGAGGTAAACCTCTTTCTTGTACATACAGCCGCAGACAAGTGTCTGGGTTAAGTTTATGGGACAGTCACCAACTGCTCCTAAATCCTGAATGATAATCTGAACCCCCTCCGCAAGGAAGCACACTGCCCAATATTCTGGAGAATAACATCACTCCCCATCTGATATGTGAAACACTTGCCCTTGGTAAGAGTCTCTTTATACTGCACATCGGGTGGAAGAGTGAAAGGTTGGGATCCTTTTTCTGTTTACCACACTGGCTGGTGTCATCTTTCAAAGTGTATGATATCTTTGAGTCGGTAAGGGCATTACCTCTCTATTCTGCACACGTGGGTGCTAAGAGGGATTCTATGTTTGTACATCCTCTTCTACACCTTTCACCTTTAAGAAGATCACAGCCTCCTTTTTGTTTGGACTTTTTGTTTGGACTTATTCATTCAAATTGTTTATATCACAATTACGTTTATGTTGTGCACGGTTCATCATAATTTTTGTATTATGCACCACTTCGTTATGTAACTTTATGTTACCATAGTGTTTTTTCCTTTTTGGATAGCACACATTGTTTTCATCTAGCGCACCTATTCTTTATATACTACATTTTTTCACTCTTTTCAGGTTAGAGGTTCGGTTACTGCTGGAAACTATTTTTGATTGTTTGCGCACCTTATTTGTTACACACAAAAATATATATATTTTTTTCTTGAAATATATTACATTATAATTTAGATCTTTTTATGAAAAAATCACTGCTGGAGGTCCTGCTTAAAATACAACCTAGTATAAGAGGTACAATATACAGTATTATACATGTAGCCATCACACAATTTTGAGGGCTTTTTACAGTGAAATTTTACAAGCTGGCTGGTGTGGGTATGGTTGACAGAGCCACCAAGTCAAAGTTACATACGCATGCAATATTTTGGGGCATTTGCTTCAAAACGAATACATAATTTACTGTATTTTCTGGCATATAAGACTACTTTTGAACCTCAAAAAAATCCCCCAAAAATGGGGGGTCGTCTTATACGCCAAGTATAATATCTCCAAGGTAACCTAAGTATAAGTATTACTGGTAGATGTAATCTCTCAAGACGCTGGCTGTGTGGAAATCCTGTACCGATATACCGTATGTACCGTAGCTTCGGCTACATACAGTGTACCGCGCTGAGCCAATCAGGGAGAGCGATGTATTCTATTATTGAATGCAAAGCCTGCTCGGATTGGCGGAGTAACATCTCTGACTCTGCCAATCCGAACAGGCTTTGCATTCAATAATAGAATACATCGCTCACTGTGATTGGCTCAGCGTGGTATACTGTATGTAGCCGAAGCTACGGTAAATTCGGTATACCGGTACAGGATTCCCGCACAGCCAGTGTCTTGAGATTACATCTGTGACAAAATCTGAGTTTTGCCTGTAAGGGAGATGAAAAGTTTTCAACAATGTCTCTCCAAGTTGCTCTGTGAGACCTGTGGCCAGTTGACATAAATTCTAACTACTAAATAATCAAAGCCATGCTTAGCTGTGTATAGATACTAATGTCATCAGTTCAACCCTCTGTCTTTCATGAGCTTGAGTACGGCCGTCTGCAAGTTAATTGGCTCAGGTTGATTGAGCCATTGTCATCTGTTAAGAATGCTGTTTGTGGTCGTTATTCCTTAGAAATGCTAATGAACTCACATTGGTGTGGTCATTCAACCCCTGACCTGTGTGTAGTAATTTGATGAGGAGGGGGATGTGCTCATGTGTGTATAAATTGAGTGTGTGTCTTTTTAATAAACAGTTCGTTTTATCCCATCATGAAGTCTGGACTCATGTGTGGGGGAATGGGGAGCTATTTTCACTTCATGATGGTATTTTTACTGGGATTTCGGGAGAAGCTGCACGGATCTCTCTCATAGAGTCTATAGGATCCGTTACACTGGTGGCAAGCGGTGGGATTTTTCTCCCGAATGGATATCCTGAACTGAAAGAGGTGGAAAATGGCGCATATATACGAACGGCTGAAACGAACGACGCTTAAGGAACTGCTGGAAGCTCGAGGCTTAGGGGCGAGCAACAAGCCAAAAGCCACGATAATAGCCGAACTACTGGAGAGCGACCGAACCAGCAACCTGCAAATGGCAAACACAGAGGAAACAGAGTTCCAAAGGGATGTAAGATGGAGACTAAGTATGTTGGGACCTAACCCCTCACAAGAAATTGTGGTGCAAATCATGGCACAAGCTACGGAAGCACAGAGTATCCGGGAAGCTCGGGAGGCCAGAGCCAGATCACCACAAGGGAATATGTTGTCGCTACCTGGATCTACAATAGGACGGCCGCGTAAGATCAACTATGCTGCATTTAAAAGCTTCACAGAGGGTGAGATGGATATTGATAATTATTTGCAAGACTTTGAGAGACAGTGTGTATTAGAGGACCTGGAAAAAGCTAGCTGGGCTGCGATATTGAGCAGCAAGTTATCAGGCAGAGCAGCAGAAGCCTTTAGAGCAGTGCCTGACGAGGACATTCAGAATTATGACAACGTAAAAGAAATTTTGTTGGCTCGTTACTCTGTTACACCGGAGGCACACAGAAGAAAATTCCGGGCCCTCTGGAGACAGGGCAAAGAGTCATATACAGAGTGGGCATTCCGCATGCACCGCGCCGCCAGCAATTGGATGCAGGGATGCCAGGCGACTACATTAGCAGATGCCATACAGTTGCTCTTGCTGGAGCAATTCTTCGACTACACTCCAGCAGATGTCAGAAACTGGGTCAAAGACAGGAAACCTCAGACAGTGGAGGAGGCAGCCAGGCTGGCGGACGAATTCTATGAGAGCAGGCGGGTCGAGCTTCACAGAGGATCATCAGGATTATGTCCCCAGTACTATCCTCAAGCACCAGCACCCCAACAATCAGGACTAATCCCTAACACCCCAGCAAATCGATACCATAGGCACAATCGAGTGCAGGGCCATTTGTGCAAGAAATTTGGGCACTATCAACGAGACTGTACCCAGAGCAGGAACCAAGCTGCATGGATCCAACCAGGGTCACCCCCTTCAGCACAGACAATGGTCCCCTACTATCCCACAGAGGTTTCCCCAGTCGTACCCAGGTTTGAACCCACTGAGGAGCAATTGGGTACCCTTCACGAGGCTAACCCAGTGCAAGCAGCTGAGGACAACAGGGCTCACCACAGACAGACGGTGAGACTAAATGGACAAGAAGCCAGGGGACTGAGAGACACTGGAGCCACCATAACCCTGGTACAACCGCACAGGGTTAAACCCTCACAGCACACTGGGCGTGCTGTGGCTGTAAGGGTGGCAGGGGGAGCCATCCACAAGTTACCCGCCGCCAGGGTGCATATTGATTGGGGCACCGGGGCTAAGTCAGTGGAAGTGGGCATCATGCCAGATTTACCAGCTGAGGTCTTGTTGGGGAATGACTTGGGGTGTTTAACCTCACAATTTATCCCGGCTGACAGAACCAGAGAAATAGATTCTACTAACCGGACATCCCCAAGCCGGCCCGTTAGGGTCTAGGCGGGTATGCCGTCCCATGGAACTAAGGGGGAGCTATGTGACAAAATCTGAGTTTTGCCTGTAAGGGAGAGGGATAGTTTTCAACAATGTCTCTCCAAGTTGCTCTGTGAGACCTGTGGCCAGTTGCCATAAATTCTAACTACTAAATAATCAAAGCCATGCTTAGCTGTGTACAGATACTAATGTCATCAGTTCAACCCTCTGTCTTTCATGAGCTTGAGTACGGCCGTCTGCAAGTTAATTGGCTCAGATTGATTGAGCCATTGTCATCTGTTAAGAATGCTGTTTGTGGTCGTTATTCCTTAGAAATGCTAATGAACTCACATTGGTGTGGTCATTCAACCCCTGACCTATGTGTAGTAATTTGATGAGGAGGGGGATGTGCTCATGTGTGTATAAAATTGAGTGTGTGTCTTTTTAATAAACAGTTCGTTTTATCCCATCATGAAGTCTGGACTCATGTGTGGGGGAATGGGGATCTATTTTCACTTCATGATGGTATTTTTACTGGGATTTCGGGAGAAGCTGCACGGATCTCTCTCATAGAGTCTATAGGATCCGTTACAACATCTACTGGTAATACTTATACTTAGGGTACCTTGGAGATATTATGAGAGACTACATGTATTACAGTACTTGGGGTACCTTGGAGCTCTATGAGAAATCTGATGTTTTTCAATGGTGTTGCCTTGCTTCGGAAGGGGGGTAAACTTATACGGCGAGTATAGCCCAAAACCTATGTTTTAACTCGAAAATTTGGGGGGTCGTTTTATACGCCCAGTCTTATACGCCGGAAAATACGGGTATTTATTTTCTTGGGGAAATTTTTTTTATTAATTGTATGTTTAAGGCATACAAAACTGGGTATCAAAAGATACAACAAACTGAACAAAAAAAAGAAAAACAAAGAAAAGATACAAAATACAGTACCATTACTGGTGCAGCCTGATGCAAAAGAAAAACAATAGGGCAACCAAAAACTTGTTCCTGAGAAGGAACCGGCACAATCACCCCTTGTGATGGCAAATCGTGTACTGCCCTTCGCAAATCCCTTAACTGGTCTGGAAATAGGTGAAGATTGGACAGAAAGAACCGGTCCGACGGTCGAGACCAGAATTTGATCTTGTAACCTGATCAGATCAGTTTGTGAACCCATTAGTCCTGAATCAAGAAGGTACATGGTTTCCGAAAGAAGCGAAGACACCCCCCCCCCCCCCAGAAGCGGGTGAGGGCACCCCTTCATGAATATTTGTCAGCAGATCCGGATTGGCTGGTCTTTGATTTACCAGACCATGGCTTCTTGGAACCCCCAGAAGACCAGAAAGTTTTTCCTTCTTCTTGCGACCCGGAGGTACGAAAAAGTCGCTTATGAGCAGTAAAGGAAGGCCCCCATCGAGGAAGTGGTGCCTTGCCCTTAGAGGATTGAGGAAAAAAAAAAGAGTACTCTTTTTCCTGGTAAGACTGTTGATCAACTCATCAAGAGAGGATTCAAACAACCTCTCTCCTGTAAAGGGAAGATCAGTTAAGGCCTTTTTTGGAAGCCTGGTCAGCAGACCAGCTTTTTAGCCACACCATGCGTCTAATAGCAATCCCCACTGCAGACACACTGGCCACTAGTGAAGCCGTGTCCAGGGATGTATCAAACATGAACACCAGGGCCTGAGCCAGATGGTCCCGTAGCTCAAGCACTGCAGGGGGGGAGCTGTTCAGCTTCCAAGTTACTTTTAAAGTAACTTCACCCATTCGGTAACCGTCTGACACCAGAATGTTCACAAAAATAGGTTGCAATATGGAACACACTATCACGTGTAGATGGCGGGACAGAGACTCCACCTGTTTATCCATGGGGGCCGCAAAACTCAGGGATTCTTCCACCGGAACCACAGTAGACTTATTGAGCCTGGAAACCGGGTGATCCACCTTCACTGATACGTTCCACCTATTGGAAACCGCAAAAAGAATAACGGCGTTTAAAGCGCTTAGGCACCACCAGCCTGTGCTTGATGCGTCGCCATTGTTCATCAACAATGTTATGAAAAAGTTCGAACAAGGAAACACCTTACCCGATTTTTGGGATTTGCGGGAGCCAAAAGATACCCACATACCCGACGCTGTAGATTCATCAGCCAATTGTAAAGCGATCAGTGCTTCCACTAAGCGTGTTCCCATGCGGTGGCTGACGAGGACAGGTCCTCTTCACCCTCAGAATGTGAAGACACCGACCTATCAGGGTGGGATACGTCTGCGGCGGCCATCTCTACCTCAGAATCTGAGGACACTGCCGATGGAGGTGAAGGCAGAGGGCATTTTCGGCTGGCAACAACTTTACCAAATCTACCTTTGACACCAAGCTTTGTAAAACTGCTGTGAGATCAGACCGGGACTGTGACCCAGAAGGGTCTGCAGCTGCACCTAAGAGGTCTGTGGGTAAAATTATATCCTGGGACACCATATTTACACTGATCAGAAAAGTAATGCAGTGTCCCTTTAAAAGTCGCCAATCACGATCCCACCACCATATCAGAAAACCCCACTAGTGAAAAACCAATAGAGTGTATGAGGTAAACCCACAGGAGACCTAGAAAAACGTTACCAAACTCCTCAGGAGGCTGCCAGCATGTTCTGTGAAAATGAAAGTAAAAACTATTTCACAGGAAGAGGAAAGAACAGCCTGGGTCTTTGCTAGACATTAAAGTGCCATGCCACATGCCTGTCCAGCAATATGGACCACAAAAATATGCATGCCCCATGCATTCCTGTGGGGAACTGCAAAAAAATGTCTGGCCATGTATTACAATGGGAATCTAGAAAGCAAGGATCTACAGCAAAATCGTTGCCCCCCCACAGCGCGCCATGCGGTCTCTAGAACCCCCAAAGGGGGCCTCCCGAACAGTAGGCATCGGAAGGCCCCTAGGAAGGGACTCCACCCGGACAAACCACCCCCACCGAAAGGCACCGCAGTGGCCACAAAATTTCCGCCCCCAAGGTAGGAACCTGCTAAGGGTAGGGGAAAAAAGGCTGAGGGGTTTGAGCCCAATACCTCCGAGAGGCCAGGGGAACTGAGGGAGCCCAGATGGTCTGACTATTCCAGGGAGGGGGCCCACGTACACCCCGAGACTAACCATAACACGGTACCAGGCGCCACTCCAAACAGATCACCTCCCACCCAGGATGGGGGATGCTGCCAGCCAGGTCGAGCGATGCGACTCAGAGCGTTCCAGGTCGATCGCGTCCAAGCAAGATCCACTCTCAGGCTCGTCCCCATCCGTAGGGGCTCTGTCATGGCGAGGCCTAGTTCTGGACTATAACCTGCTCGCTGGCTAGGCTGGGAGACCATAAGGATCTAGATAATCCAGTCTGAAACCACAGCCATCTGTTGCTTGTAGTTCTCCAGGAACTCGACATCCACAGGTCTCCCCCTGTCTAGCTCACAGCTTACCTCCTTGTAGAATGTTAACAGATTGGTTTGACAAGAATGCCCTTTTGTAAACCCCTGCTGATTACTGCTGATGATGTTATTGTCTTTAGCAAACTCTTAAATATAGTCCCTTATCATTCCTTCCAGAAGATTACATACTATTGACCTCAGGCTGACTGGCCTATAATTTCTCGGGATATTCCTCTGCCCTTTTTTGAATTTCGGTATCACGTTAGCTTTTCTCCAGTCACCTAGTACAGTTTCTGTCATAATACTGTCAGCAAGGATCGGGAACAGTGGTCTAGATATAACCTTACTGAGTTCTTTCAGTACTCTCGGATTTACGCCATCCGGGCCTGGTGATTTACTTGTGTTAATTTTATCCAGCCTTTCCCTGATTTCATCCTCTGTTAGCCATAGCGGCAAGTCCAGTGAAGTACTGCTAACCATACAGTCATGGTCAGTGTACCCCTCCTTTTCCTGTGTAAAGACTGAGGTGAAGAAAGCATTAAGCACGGTTGCCTTTTCAGTGTCCTCTGTAACCATCCTCCCATCATCGTTAATTATGTGCGCAACATGCTCTGACCTCGTTTTTTAGCTGTTGATATATTTAAAGAATTTCTTAGGGTTCTTTTTACTACTCTCTGCTTTCTATCTCTCAAAGTTGATTTTAGCCATTTTGATTTCATATTTACATTCCTTATTTGATTCCTTGTATTGCTGGAAAGACGATAATGTACCCTCCGATTTATATTTCTTGAAGACCAATTTTTTTCCCTAAAAGTTTTTTTTACATTATGGCTAAGCCAGCCAGGTTTGGCTTTGGCTCTTTTAAATTTATTTCCCATAGGAATGCACTGCGAGATGCATTTGTTTAATATGTTCCTAAAGCATTCCCGTTTTTCCTCTGTGGTTAGTGTTCCTAGGGTCTGGTCCCAGATTATTTCCTCTATCATTGAGCACAGTTTGGGAAAGTGTGCCATTCTGAAGTTTAGGTTTCTTATGTTCCCCTCAAGCCTTGCTATGTTGTGATTTACGCTAAATGAGATCATCCTGATCGCTAGAACCCAGGTTGTCCCGGACTCCTACATCTGAGATTAGGTCTGGGTCATTAGTAATTAATAGATCCAACACTTCATTTTTTCTAGTAGGCGAATCCACCAACTGAGACATGTAGTTGTCCTGTAAGGTTTCCATGAAGAGACGGGCCTTTAGTGAGTGTGCAGTCCCATCTTCCCAGTTAATGTCAGAATAATTGAAGTCCCCTAATATGATGACTGATCCCAGCTTTGCCACGTTACCCAACAGTGATATAAATTCAAGCTCTACCTCCTCCCTTTGGTTGGGTGGCCTATAACAAACCCCCACAATTACTTTCCCCTTTTCTCCTTCTCTATGGAGTTCTAGCCACACAGATTCTCACTCCGTACTCATCCCTTCCATAATATCACTCCTCTCAACCACCCTTAACATTATTCTTGACATAGAGACATACCCCTCCCCCTCTTTTACCTTCCCTGTCCTTCCGATACACAGAATACCCTTGGATATTGGCCAACCGGTCGTGTGAGGGGTCGAACCATGTACTAACATTTCCAACTCATCCATTTTATTAGCTAGGCTCCTGGCATTTGCATATACCCCTCTTAGTTTTGTGGAAGTTGATAGTGAACATTGCTTAAATTTATTTCTGTTTGGTCTGAGGTATGTCCGCACAGACCCCCCCCAATTTTAGATGTTACGGACCTGCTGTGGCTTCTGCCCCCAATAATACCCTCTGTCCTTAGCTCCCTCCTAATGGACTCTACCTCTGAGCCCTCCTCCTAGTTTAAAAGCCCCTCCAAGTTTGTGGCCATCTTTCTCCCCAATAGAGCTGTACCGTCCCCAGGATTGGGCAGATGATGTAGAAAAAAGTAGCTGATGGTGACTAGAGATGGCCTTGCGGTTCGCCCGGCGGTCGGTTCGCGGCAAATTTTGCTTGTTCGCTACCCGCCAAATTTGCGAACACATGGCGTCGTTCGTGGCGGCCATATTTGTTTACATTGGGGAGAACTTTGACCTGTGACACAGCCGCCAGGTGGAACGGGACAGCCAATTGAAACATTCCAGCACATGGACAGTCCCCCTACCCTATAAATAGACCTGATCTGGCGGCCATTTCACATTCCGCTTTCTGCCAGTGTCTGCCAGAGGTCTGCTGTGCTCGTCAGGGAGAGTTTGCTAGACACATATAGCGTTGTGAAGATCCACAAAAGTCCTTTCCAGGGCTGGTATTTTTTGGTATACGTCTACTAGTATCTTTTGAGCTTAGGGGCAGGTATTCAGTGGTTGCTTTAGGGGCAGTTAGAGATAGGCTGCAGTCACAAATCGCTCTGTCAATGTCCACAAAAGTCCTTTCCAGGGCTGTTATTTCGTTATAGGTCTAGTATCTTTTGAGCTTAGGGAGAGGTATCCTGTGGTTGCTTTAGGGGCAGTTAGAGATTGGCTGCAGACACACAGAAATCGCTTTGTCCATGTCCACCAAAGTCATTTAAAATGCTCCAATGTCGTTTTAGGGTCTATTACAGTCTCTTTACTATAGGGCCAGGTATCCTGTGGTTGCTTTAGGGGCAGTTAGAGATCGGCTGCAGTCACACAGAAATCGCTTTGTCAATGTCCACAAAAGTCATTTAAAATACTCACTCCAATGTAGTTTTAGGGTCTATTACAGTCTCTTTACCATAGGGGCAGGTATCCTGTGGTTGCTGTAGAGGCAGTTAGAGATAGGCTGCAGTCACACAGAAATCGCTTTGTCAATGTCCACAAAAGTCATTTAAAAAGCTCCAATGTTGTTATAGGGTCTATTACAGTTAGAGATCAGCTGCAGTCACACACAATATGCTCTATTAATGTCCACAAAAGTCATGTAAAGGGCTGCAAATTTTTTGGTATTGCTGTGCAGTGCACTAAAAAGGGGGGTGGGAGAGGGGTAATCCACAGTATAATATACTTTGTAGAAAGCATATTATAGTGGATTAGTACTATTATTGTGCACTGTGCAGCATTGTGACAGGTGTGGTGGTGAGACTGGCGTTTCTGCAGCAACACTACATACAGTGACAAAAGCACTTATAATGTATTATAACTGGTGTGATAGACCAATTGATCCCCCCCCCCCCCCCAATGCCACATATTGAAGTGGGGTGTTATCTGAGTAAACTTTTTCAAGTGTATTTGTGTCATGCAACAATATTGCCTAGTTTGCTGAGTGAAGTCTGGTACACACAGCGCCAAACTCACTGGCCAATTTTTTGAACTGGTGTGCTACACCAATGGCACATATTGAAGTGGGGTGTTATTTAACAGTATAAATTTCTAAGAGTGTATTTTAGTCCTGCAAAAATTTGGCCTCTTGCTGTGTAAACAGTGCTACACACAGTGACAACAGTTACTGGCCAAATATTTGTAGAACTGGTGTAATAAACCTGTGCCCCCCCCCCCCATGCCACATATTGAAGTGGGGTGTTATCTGAGTAAACTTTTTCAAGCGTATTTGTGTCATGCAACAATATTGCCTAGTTTGCTGAGTGAAGTCTGGTACACACAGTGCCAAACTCACTGACCAATTTTTTTAACTGGTGTGCTACACCAATGCCACATATTGAAGTGGGGTGTTATTTAACAGTATCATTTTCTAAGAGTGTATTTTAGTCCTGCAAAAATTTGGCCTCTTGCTGTGTAAACAGTGCTACACACAGTGAATTCATACAACATCTAAACAACAATAGGAACAACATTAAGTTAGAGTTCAGTTGGAGTCAGACAAGTATTCATTACAGTATTTGGATGTTGAAATCTTCCTGCAGAATGGAGAGGTGGGCACTAAGGCCTACTTTAAGCCCACTGACAGGAACAGTTTTCTCCCTATGTACAGTGGGCACCATCCAAAATGGTTGCAAAACATTCCAAAAGGTCAGTTCCTCCAAATTAGGAGGAACTGTACCAGTGATGATGATTACCTCATGCAATCCAATCTCTTAAAGAACCGATTCATGGAGAAAGGATACAGCCCATCCATTTTGGAAAATACGATCCAGAAAGTTGGGAATTATTCACAAGACCAGTGCCTGGAGGATAAAGCTCAAGCCGAGAATAATAGGCACGAATGGGGTTTTATCTCCAATTACAGTGAACAATATAAAGAAATAGAGAACATCTTTAGAAAGCACTGGGGAGTCCTGTGTATGGATAAACTTTTGGGGAACGTCATCCCCCAAAACCCTACTTTCATATACAGGAAAGGCCCATCCTTCGGTGATAAAGTGGTACAAAAATTATAGATCCCCCCACCAGACCTAAGATGTTCTGGGATCGGGAGGGTTTCTATGCTTGCCGCAGATGCAAATCTTGCAGGCAAGTCAGGGAACATCCACGGGGAATGAGAACCTTTACCTCAAGTGCCAACGGGCAACAATTTGACATTAAGGAATGCATTTCCTGTTTTACCACTCATGTAGTTTACTGCCTGGAATGTCCTTGTGGCCTGATGTACATCGGACGCACCAAGAGAACCTTGACCAAACGGGTGTCCGAGCACATAGCAAATATCATTAAAGGTTACAAGGACCATAGTGTACCCTTACACTTTAAGCAGAAACACAACCAGGACCCTTCAGGCCTGAAATTTTGGGATGTAGACAGGATACATCCTAATTGGAGGGGATCGAATATGGTGAGAGAGTTATCACGTAGGGAAACCTACTGGATATATCTCACCGACATTCTCCATCCTAAGGGCCTGAACGTCGAATTTGACGTAAAATGTTTTATCAGTGATTACTAACAGCCCAGGTATACTTTCATCATTTTCCTGTTATTTCAGACGCTTGATTTCATCTCGTAATAAACTCTAGGACCTGTTTTAGGTCAAAGGGGTGAAACAAGGACCCCTAGAAAATGACCCTGAATGTAGGAGTTGTTGATACTTGTGGCCTTTTTTGAGACTTATATGCTAGCTTGTGCCATGTGCATCCACAGATGAGAGCTGCTAAGTATATATTATAGGGCAGGGTGATGATGCACAATCTTAAGATATTTTTAATATAATATATTTTAATTTCTTCTGAGAATATGTCATAATAGGGTGACCTATTCACCTCATGCAAAGCTCTTATGTGAGTTTAGGTTAAATTAAATTATAGTTTTAGATATATTTTAAAATATTTTATAATGAATGCTACATAGAGATTAATGGCGTTTAAAACATGTATGATTATATCTAAGTATTATGAATGCGAGTGTCACGGAACCATGAACCAAACGTACAACAACAGATAAGTGAAAATAAGAAGGCTTTATTGAAAATCAAGCTGTAAAGCAAAAGTCCAAACAGATGGCGAAACCGAAGCAGAGTCCTTGCGAAGCCAGAGGTCAGGAACCAGGAGGGTAGTCAGACGAAGCCGGGATCAGGAACCAGCAGGGTAGTCAGACGAAGCCAGGATCAGGAACCAGCAGGGTAGTCAGACGAAGCCAGGATCAGGAACCAGCAGGGTAGTCAGACGAAGCCAGGATCAGGAACCAGAAGCAGCAGCAGTCTTAGAAGCATGTGAACACAGGAGGACCAAGCAAGGAACTGAAGCCACAGACCTCCTATATATATGAGCTAGGCATCCAGCTCCTCCCAGTGGGAAGGAGGAGCCGCAGGGTGGGAGGCTACAAGAAACCCAGAAACCAAGATGGCCGCCAGCACATGTCAAACGAAGGAGAACAGCAAGAAGGTAAGACCATGACAGTACCTCCCCCTCAAGGGCCCCTCCTCCGCGGAGTAAAGAACGGTTTCTGAGGGAAGCGTGCGTGGAAGGCTCGGAGCAAGGCAGGAGCATGGACATCTGCGGAGGGAACCCAGGAACGCTCCTCTGGACCATAACCACGCCAATGAACCAAAAACTGCACCCGACCGCGGACCAGGCGTGAGTCCAGGATATTGCTCACCTCATACTCCTCACGATTACCCACTTGGACCGGACGAGGCCGAGGAACCGAGGAAGTGAAACGATTACACACCAGTGGCTTCAACAGGGAGACATGAAACACGTTGGAGATCCGCATGCCAGGAGGAAGCGCAAGGGCATAGGCTACCGGGTTTACCCTGCGAAGCACTCGGAAGGGACCAACAAAGCGAGGCGCCAGCTTGGGAGTGGGCACTCGAAGGTTGAGGTTGCGGGTGGACAACCATACACGGTCTCCGGCCTGGTAGGAAGGAGCAGGCGCTCGTCTGCGATCAGCCTGGAGTCTCTGGCGCTGCGCAGAGACCTCAAGGGACTTCTGGATCTGAACCCAAGAAGCACGTAGGACGGAAAGGTGATCCTCCACAGCCGGAATATCCTGGGGAGAGAATACCTCCGGTAACACGGCAGGTTGGAACCCATAATTGGCCATGAAGGGAGACGTCCCAGAGGAAGAGTTCACCGCCGTGTTCCTGGCAAACTCAGCCCAAGGCAGGAGGTCAACCCAATTGTCTTGGTGATCGGAGACATAGCAACGAAGGAATTGCTCCAAGGCCTGATTGGATCGTTCTGCGGCCCCATTAGACTGGGGGTGGTAGGCCGAGGAGAAGGAGAGATGAATCCCCAACTGGGAGCAAAAGGCGCGCCAGAACCTGGACACAAACTGACTCCCCCGATCCGACACAATCTCCTTGGGCAAACCATGCAACCGGAAGACCTCCCTGGCAAAAATCGTGGCCAACTCCTGTGCAGAGGGTAACTTCTTGAGAGGAACACAGTGGCACATTTTGGAAAACCGATCCACAATCATGAGAATGACCGTATGACCTCGGGATGCAGGGAGGTCCACAATGAAATCCATCCCCAGGTGTGACCATGGGCGCTCCCCGGTGGCTATGGGTTGCAGAAGGCCCAACGGAAGGTGCTGAGGGGACTTACTCTGGGCACAAACGGAGCATGCCGCTACATATGCGGCGATGTCGGAACGTAGGGAAGGCCACCAGAACAGACGTGAAACAGCCCAGGATAGCTGATTCTTTCCAGGATGCCCCGCGGTCTTGGAGTTATGGTAGGTTCGCAGCCACCGAGTGCGCAACTCCTCAGGCACAAAACATCTGCCGTTGGGTCTCCCAGAGGGAGCACCAGATTGAGCCGCCAAAATCTGCTCACCCAGGGGAGAGGTCAGGCTGGTGCGAATGGCGGCCAGGATCTGATTCGGAGGTATGACCGAAGTCGGAATTGACTCCTCCCTGGACAGGTCGGAGTACTGCTGTGATAAGGCATCCGCCCTGATGTTCTTGGAACCGGGTAGGTAGGAGACCACGTAATTAAAACATGACAAGAACAGAGCCCATCTGGCCTGACGTGGTGTCAATCTCTTGGCCTCAGAAAGGTAGGTCAGATTCTTGTGGTCCGTCAGGATGAGGACCGGAACCACCGAACCCTCAAGCAAGTGCCTCCATTCTTTAAGGGCCTGCACGATGGCCAATAACTCCCTGTCACCAATCTGATAGTTGCATTCCGCAGAAGACAGTTTCCGGGAGTAAAACCCACAAGGAAGCAGAGGACCCTCTGGTGTTCTACGCTGAGACAGAAGGGCGCCTACTCCCGTCTCAGATGCGTCCACCTCGAGGACAAAGGGCAACCCAGGGTTGGGATGCGACAGAATCGGAGCCGACACAAAGGCGGACTTTAGAGCCTCAAAAGCTCGGATGGCCTCGAGCGGCCAGACCTGGGAATTACTGCCCTTCCTGGTCAGATCCGTGAGAGGCTTGGCTAGCATGGAAAAGTCCCTGATGAACTTCCGATAATAATTGGCGAAGCCCAAAAAGCGCTGCAGGGAGCGAAGACCACTGGGCTGGGGCCACTGTAAGACAGCCGAAACCTTCTCAGGATCCATGGAGAACCCCTCAGCGGAAATGATGTAACCTAAGAAGGTTACCTGGGATCGGTGAAATTCGCATTTCTCAAGCTTACCGAACAGCTTGTTCTCTCGTAACCGTTGCAACACTCGTCTGACATCCAGAATGTGGGTCTCCATGGATTCAGAATATACCAAGATGTCATCCAAATAGACCACCACACACTGCTGCAACAGGTCACGGAAAACATCGTTGATGAATTCCTGAAAGACTGCGGGCGCATTGCACAACCCAAAGGGCATAACCAAGGATTCATAATGACCGGTCCTGGTGTTAAACGCGGTCTTCCACTCATCGCCCGCCTTGATCCTTACGAGGTTATATGCCGCCCTCAGGTCGAGTTTGGTAAAGACCGTGGCCCCTTTAAGGCGATCGAACAGCTCGGAAATCAAGGGTATCGGGTAAGCGTTCTTGATCGTGATGCGATTGAGACCCCTGTAATCGATGCAAGGCCTCAACTCACCGCCCTTCTTTTTCACAAAGAAAAATCCAGCCCCTGCCGGGGACGAGGATTTGCGAATGTGTCCGCGTGAAAGCGCCTCCTTCACGTACTCCTCCATGGCCTCATTCTCCGCTACTGACAGTGGATAGACTTTGCCACGAGGAGGAACGGCACCAGGTTGTAACTCGATGGCACAATCGTATGGGCGGTGCGGAGGTAGGGCAATCGCGCGCACCTTAACGAATACATCCCGGTACTCCTCGTATTCAGGAGGCAACAGAGAGTCCGAGGAAGTACACAGCAACTTGACAGGACCATGGATGCAACTAGCCCCACACTGCGGTGACCACGAGAGGATCTCGGCCGATCTCCAATCGAAAGTCGGATTATGCTTCTGGAGCCAGGGGTACCCCAAGACCACCGAGTAGTGTGGAGACGAAATAACCTGGAAGCAGACCGACTCTCTGTGAACGGCACCAATGGCTATCCCCACTGGAAGGGTCTCATGAGTCACGTGTGGCGGCAGAAGGGGTCTGCCGTCTATCGCCTCAAGAGCCAGTGGAGAACCTTTGAGCCTGCAGAGGAATGGAATTGGCGGCAGCGAACACACTATCAATGAACAAACCACCAGCACCAGAGTCCACCAACGCCTGGGTCGTCACCGAGCCCCCGACCCAGGAGAGGACAACAGTGATCAGTGGTTTGTCAACACGGGAAACCGGGGACGAGGAGACTCCACCCAAGATCTGCCCCCGACAGGATCTCAGGTGCGAGCGTTTCCCGGACGGTTCGGACATGCCAACCGAAAATGCCCACCGAGACCACAGTACATGCATCGGCCCTCGCGTCTCTGGAGTACCCTCTCCCCCTCGGACAGGCGAGCAAACCCCAGCTGCATGGGTTCACCCCCAGCCAAGTCATCCCCAGGAGGCGTGGGAGGAGAGGGAGGCACGGGTGGGACAGCAAAGGTAGGCGCCAATCTGTTAGGAGGCCTCCGCAGACTCTCCTTAAAGGAAGGTCTCTCCCTGAGTCTGGTGTCAATCAAAATCAGGAAAGAAATAAGAGACTAGAGCTCCACTGGTAGGTCCTTAGCTGCAACCTCATCCTTCAAGGCATCCGAGAGACCATGAGAGAAAGCAGCGACCAGAGCCTCATTATTCCAGCCCACCTCTGCTGCCAGGGTACGAAACTCAATGGCGTATTCAGCTACGGATCGTGAACCCTGCCTGATAGACATAAGGAGCTTTGCAGCAGAGGCAGCACGAGCCGGCACATCGAATACCCTCCGAAGAGAAGCAACAAAACCGGAAAACTCGGCAACCACCGGATTGTTGTTCTCCCATAAAGGGCTGGCCCAGGCCAAGGCCTTGTCCGAGAGCAGCGAAATTAAGAAGCCCACCTTTGATCTCTCAGTAGGAAAGGCATGTGGCAGCAACTCGAAATAAATGCCCACCTGGTTAAGGAAACCTCGGCACTGAGTTGGCTCTCCCCCAAAGCGCTGTGGAAGGGGGGCAGAACCGGACATACCCTGAAACACCGCAGGCGCAACAACAGGTGTCGGGGTAGACTCTGGCGCAACAACCGGAGCGGCAGTAGGAGCGGGCCCAGGAGCGACAACCGACCCATCGGCAACGGGAGCGAAATGAGCCGTGCGTTCAAGCAGGGTTTGCAACGCCACGGCGAACTGACCCAACAGGTAATCCTGCTGATCAAGTCTGGCAACCAGCGTGAGTAGCGAGGATGGCCCTGTACCGTCAGAATTCATGGCTTGGTCCTAATGTCCCGGAACCATGAACCAAACGTACAACAACAGATAAGTGAAAATAAGAAGGCTTTATTGAAAATCAAGCTGTAAAGCAAAAGTCCAAACAGATGGCGAAACCGAAGCAGAGTCCTTGCGAAGCCAGAGGTCAGGAACCAGGAGGGTAGTCAGACGAAGCCGGGATCAGGAACCAGCAGGGTAGTCAGACGAAGCCAGGATCAGGAACCAGCAAGGTAGTCAGACGAAGCCAGGATCAGGAACCAGCAGGGTAGTCAGACGAAGCCAGGATCAGGAACCAGAAGCAGCAGCAGTCTTAGAAGCATGTGAACACAGGAGGACCAAGCAAGGAACTGAAGCCACAGACCTCCTATATATATGAGCTAGGCATCCAGCTCCTCCCAGTGGGAAGGAGGAGCCGCAGGGTGGGAGGCTACAAGAAACCCAGAAACCAAGATGGCCACCAGCACATGTCAAACGAAGGAGAACAGCAAGAAGGTAAGACCATGACAGCGAGCACATCGATTTATTTACCTCTTATAATAACCTTTTATAATAGTCTGTTATGTATCGAAGGTTGTTTTATAATCTAGACGGTCTAGGTACCATAAATGCATGGCAACTCGGTGGTCTATTAATCAGACATATACCAGTATCGATATACATGAGTAATGGTCACTGCATAAAGTACGATAGGGCAGTACTGAATGTGAAGACCAAGTAGTGTATGTGAATGCAGTAATATGCTTTCAGCAGAAAACATGAATCGACCATCGATTTCTCATTGCATACGCAGAACGATGTTAAGATGCAAGGGTGTCATGTAATAGTAGCCGGAAACATTATAAATGCAATTATGGCGCTATAAGAAAAATAATGCTTGAAATATGTCACATTGTACTCATTATTAAGATTGTCAAGAGGGGCTCCGATGCTCTGAGTCCCGCTAATGGTGAGTACCGATGATGTCGGCTGACCGCGGCAGTTGCGATAGTACTGAAATGGTTAAAGTCGGGCGGAGGTATGAGATAAATAGGAGTGACGTGACCGCGCAAGCACGCTCTCCGTTGAAGTCCTCTGACGAAACGCGTTAGGGCGGTGACTTGCGCGGTCACCCAGGCAACGGGACGCTGTCCAGCCACGAGGATCGGGAACTTCCGGAACGCTGTGAAGCTGGCGGGAGACCGGTAAGCGGCCGGCAGAGACCGTAGTGCCTACGTTTATATGCTGTCAATTGTCTTGTGTGATGTAAGTGTAATGGGAGAGGGGGAATTTTAAATAAAGGTGCACTGTTTTATAGCAAACAATATTGCCCTATGTGCATTTTTACTCCCTCCTATGCACTACAACTTTGAGGATATTGCAGCCGTGAGCAGATTCTACAGAGTTTGGAGTTATAGGAGAGTCCAGATGAGAGAGACATTTACTACAGGCGATACTAACAGAGATATCTGGTAAGAGTATATTTTTGGGGTGTGTGCACGCGGTGAGGTGGAGGTACACATCTAGCAGCTGTGTTTCACATTGGGATTAGTGTTGAGCGAACACGGACTGTATTATTCGTGTTCGTACCGAATAATTGGATTTTTTGTACCCGAACACGGACACGGACACTTTACTGTATGTTCGGGTAAAAATCCGTGTTCGGTCGTTTTATTTCCGGGTTTTGCATGCTTTGGCGCTCTTTTCATGGCGGGCTTTCAACAGCCAATCAACAATCGTTTAACTGGTGTGCCTTAAGCCATCCCAGCCATGCCTGCAAATGTCTCAGTAGCTGTGATTGGCCGTCTGAAGCATGTGACCAAGTCTTTATAAGTTCGAGGCAGCCGCAGCGGCGTCATTATGCTGCTTAGATTCAGGGACAGAGCACACATCAACGTGCTGGCTGCTGATTAGGGAAAGATAGGCAGGAAAAAACCATTTGTGTCCGGATAGAATTGAGGGACAGGTCGGAGTGTTTAGGCAGGGCGAGTTGTAGGCATTTTAGGGATAGAGTCTGCTGAATTATATAGGGTCAGTGTCTTCTACAAACTACAATCGATATTGCTGTGTGGGGGGTGGGGTCTGCACTCAATCCTGATCTACGATCTCTTCTCAATCCTGTTAGGGACAGAGTCTGCTGAATTTTAGGGAAACTGTGTTCTACAAACTACAATCGATATTGCTGTGTGGTGTGGGATTGGAGATAGGCAGGTGTCAGTGATCCACATCCATTTTTCTGTGTGTGAGCTGCAGTGAACACAATCTTTTTGGGCTGCAGTGAACACAATCTTTTTGGGCTGCAGTGAACACAATCTTTTTGGGCTGCAGTGAACACAATCTTTTTGGGCTGCAGTGAACACAATTTTTTTGGGGTGCAGTGAACAAAATCTTTTTGGGGTGCAGTGAACACAATCCTTTTTGGTGTGCAGTGAACACAATCTTTGTGGGGTGCAGTGAACAAAATCCTTTGTGGGGTGCAGTGAACACAATCTTTTTGGGGTGCAGTGAACAAAATCCTTTTTGGGGTGCAGTGAACAACATCCTTTTTGGGGTGCAGTGAACACAATCTTTTTGGGGTGCAGTGAACAAAATCCTTTGTGGGGTGCAGTGAACACAATCTTTTTGGGGTGCAGTGAACACAATCTTTTTGGGGTGGAGTGAACAACATCCTTTTTGGGGTGCAGTGAACAAAATCCTTTTTGGGGTGCAGTGAACAAAATCATTTTTGGGGTGCAGTGAACACAATCTTTTTGGGGTGCAGTGAACACAATCTTTGTGGGGTGCAGTGAACACAATCTTTTTGGGGTGGAGTGAACAACATCCTTTTTGGGGTGCAGTGAACAACATCCTTTTTGGGGTGCAGTGAACACAATCTTTTTGGGGTGCAGTGAACACAATCTTTGTGGGGTACAGTGAACAGAATCTTTGTGGGGTGCAGTGAACACAATCTTTGGGGGGTACAGTGAACACAATCTTTGTGAGGTGCAGTGAACACAATCTTTGTGGGGTGCAGTGAACACAATCATTGTGGGGTGCAGTGAACTCAATCTTTGTGGGGTACAGTGAACACAATCTCATACTGAAGGTTTGAGGGTGCTGCCTGTTCCATACTCCCCCTACTCCTCATCTAGCCTTTTAGGGGTACAAACAATAGTAATTGGGGCCTAGTGTGGTTGTGTACGTGTGATATACATACACTTTTTTGGGATCATATTTTCTATTCCGCTATTTAATCAAAAACCTTTGGGGATCAGTTAAATTGGGGGATAGTCTGTGTTGGTACGTGTGAGAGAGATCCACCTTTCCAAGTTGTTGGGGTTCATCTCATACTTCTGAAGGTTTGAGGGTGCTGCCTGTTCCATACTCCCCCTACTCCTAGCCTTTTAGGGGTACAAACAATAGTAATTGGGGCCTAGTGTGGTTGTGTACGTGTGATATACATACACTTTTTTGGGATCATATTTTCTATTCCGCTATTTAATCAAAAACCTTTGGGGATCAGTTAAATTGGGGGATAGTCTGTGTTGGTACGTGTGAGAGAGATCCACCTTTCCAAGTTGTTGGGGTTCATCTCATACTTCTGAAGGTTTGAGGGTGCTGCCTGTTCCATACTCCCCCTACTCCTAGCCTTTTAGGGGTACAAACAATAGTAATTGGGGCCTAGTGTGGTTGTGTACGTGTGATATACATACACTTTTTTGGGATCATATTTTCTATTCCGCTATTTAATCAAAAACCTTTGGGGATCAGTTAAATTGGGGGATAGTCTGTGTTGGTACGTGTGAGAGAGATCCACCTTTCCAAGTTGTTGGGGTTCATCTCATACTTCTGAAGGTTTGAGGGTGCTGCCTGTTCCATACTCCCCCTACTCCTAGCCTTTTAGGGGTACAAACAATAGTAATTGGGGCCTAGTGTGGTTGTGTACGTGTGATATACATACACTTTTTTGGGATCATATTTTCTATTCCGCTATTTAATCAAAAACCTCTGGGGATCAGTTAAATTGGGGGATAGTCTGTGTTGGTACGTGTGAGAGAGATCCACCTTTCCAAGTTGTTGGGGTTCATCTCATACTTCTGAAGGTTTGAGGGTGCTGCCTGTTCCATACTCCCCCTACTCCTAGCCTTTTAGGGGTACAAACAATAGTAATTGGGGCCTAGTGTGGTTGTGTACGTGTGATATACATACACTTTTTTGGGATCATATTTTCTATTCCGCTATTTAATCAAAAACCTTTGGGGATCAGTTAAATTGGGGGATAGTCTGTGTTGGTACGTGTGAGAGAGATCCACCTTTCCAAGTTGTTGGGGTTCATCTCATACTTCTGAAGGTTTGAGGGTGCTGCCTGTTCCATACTCCCCCTACTCCTAGCCTTTTAGGGGTACAAACAATAGTAATTGGGGCCTAGTGTGGTTGTGTACGTGTGATATACATACACTTTTTTGGGATCATATTTTCTATTCCGCTATTTAATCAAAAACCTTTGGGGATCAGTTAAATTGGGGGATAGTCTGTGTTGGTACGTGTGAGAGAGATCCACCTTTCCAAGTTGTTGGGGTTCATCTCATACTTCTGAAGGTTTGAGGGTGCTGCCTGTTCCATACTCCCCCTACTCCTAGCCTTTTAGGGGTACAAACAATAGTAATTGGGGCCTAGTGTGGTTGTGTACGTGTGATATACATACACTTTTTTGGGATCATATTTTCTATTCCGCTATTTAATCAAAAACCTCTGGGGATCAGTTAAATTGGGGGATAGTCTGTGTTGGTACGTGTGAGAGAGATCCACCTTTCCAAGTTGTTGGGGTTCATCTCATACTTCTGAAGGTTTGAGGGTGCTGCCTGTTCCATACTCCCCCTACTCCTAGCCTTTTAGGGGTACAAACAATAGTAATTGGGGCCTAGTGTGGTTGTGTACGTGTGATATACATACACTTTTTTGGGATCATATTTTCTATTCCGCTATTTAATCAAAAACCTTTGGGGATCAGTTAAATTGGGGGATAGTCTGTGTTGGTACGTGTGAGAGAGATCCACCTTTCCAAGTTGTTGGGGTTCATCTCATACTTCTGAAGGTTTGAGGGTGCTGCCTGTTCCATACTCCCCCTACTCCTAGCCTTTTAGGGGTACAAACAATAGTAATTGGGGCCTAGTGTGGTTGTGTACGTGTGATATACATACACTTTTTTGGGATCATATTTTCTATTCCGCTATTTAATCAAAAACCTTTGGGGATCAGTTAAATTGGGGGATAGTCTGTGTTGGTACGTGTGAGAGAGATCCACCTTTCCAAGTTGTTGGGGTTCATCTCATACTTCTGAAGGTTTGAGGGTGCTGCCTGTTCCATACTCCCCCTACTCCTAGCCTTTTAGGGGTACAAACAATAGTAATTGGGGCCTAGTGTGGTTGTGTACGTGTGATATACATACACTTTTTTTGGATCATATTTTCTATTCCGCTATTTAATCAAAAACCTTTGGGGATCAGTTAAATTGGGGGATAGTCTGTGTTGGTACGTGTGAGAGAGATCCACCTTTCCAAGTTGTTGGGGTTCATCTCATACTTCTGAAGGTTTGAGGGTGCTGCCTGTTCCATACTCCCCCTACTCCTAGCCTTTTAGGGGTACAAACAATAGTAATTGGGGCCTAGTGTGGTTGTGTACGTGTGATATACATACACTTTTTTGGGATCATATTTTCTATTCCGCTATTTAATCAAAAACCTTTGGGGATCAGTTAAATTGGGGGATAGTCTGTGTTGGTACGTGTGAGAGAGATCCACCTTTCCAAGTTGTTGAGGTTCATCTCATACTTCTGAAGGTTTGAGGGTGCTGCCTGTTCCATACTCCCCCTACTCCTAGCCTTTTAGGGGTACAAACAATAGTAATTGGGGCCTAGTGTGGTTGTGTACGTGTGATATACATACACTTTTTTGGGATCATATTTTCTATTCCGCTATTTAATCAAAAACCTTTGGGGATCAGTTAAATTGGGGGATAGTCTGTGTTGGTACGTGTGAGAGAGATCCACCTTTCCAAGTTGTTGAGGTTCATCTCATACTTCTGAAGGTTTGAGGGTGCTGCCTGTTCCATACTCCCCCTACTCCTAGCCTTTTAGGGGTACAAACAATAGTAATTGGGGCCTAGTGTGGTTGTGTACGTGTGATATACATACACTTTTTTGGGATCATATTTTCTATTCCGCTATTTAATCAAAAACCTTTGGGGATCAGTTAAATTGGGGGATAGTCTGTGTTGGTACGTGTGAGAGAGATCCACCTTTCCAAGTTGTTGGGGTTCATCTCATACTTCTGAAGGTTTGAGGGTGCTGCCTGTTCCATACCCCCCCTACTCCTCATCTAGCCTTTTAGGGGTACAAACAATAGTAATTGGGGCCTAGTGTGGTTGTGTACGTGCGAGATACATACACTTTTTTTGATCATATTTCCTATTCCGCTATTCAATAAAAACCTTTGAGGATCAATTGAATTGCGGGATAGTCTGTGTCGGTACGTGTGAGAGAGATCCACCTTTCCAAGTTGTTGGGGTTCATCTCATACTTCTGAAGGTTTGAGGGTGCTGCCTGTTCCATACCCCCCCTACTCCTCATCTAGCCTTTTAGGGGTACAAACAATAGTAATTGGGGCCTAGTGTGGTTGTGTACGTGCGAGATACATACACTTTTTTTGATCATATTTCCTATTCCGCTATTCAATAAAAACCTTTGAGGATCAATTGAATTGCGGGATAGTCTGTGTCGGTACGTGTGAGAGAGATCCACCTTTCCAAGTTGTTGGGGTTCATCTCATACTTCTGAAGGTTTGAGGGTGCTGCCTGTTCCATACCCCCCCTACTCCTCATCTAGCCTTTTAGGGGTACAAACAATAGTAATTGGGGCCTAGTGTGGTTGTGTACGTGCGAGATACATACACTTTTTTTGATCATATTTCCTATTCCGCTATTCAATAAAAACCTTTGAGGATCAATTGAATTGCGGGATAGTCTGTGTCGGTACGTGTGAGAGAGATCCACCTTTCCAAGTTGTTGGGGTTCATCTCATACTTCTGAAGGTTTGAGGGTGCTGCCTGTTCCATACCCCCCCTACTCCTCATCTAGCCTTTTAGGGGTACAAACAATAGTAATTGGGGCCTAGTGTGGTTGTGTACGTGCGAGATACATACACTTTTTTTGGATCATATTTTCTATTCCGCTATTTAATTTAACTGGGCCTCCATGCGAGACCTGTGTGCCTTGTTGCGCTGTTTTGAGTACTCCACCAACATGGCCAGTGGCAATGACGCCGTTCTCAGCTTAACTATCCCACTTCTATGCCTCCTTGAAAAAACAATTCGGGCGATGATGGAAGAGGATGTGGCACAGGATGAGGAGGAGGAGGAGGATGAAGAGGTAACATTTCCAAGGCTTTCAGGGCAGTCATTCGCAAGGGGCTCCGAGGGTGGGTTCCTGCACACGCAAACGCCAGGGACGCAATTGTCCAGCAGGGGCACAGTTCTGGAGGATGAGGAGGATGAGGAGGAGGAGGAGCTGGAGGAGGAGATGGAACCATGTTCACAGCAGGGTGGCACCCAGGCCAGCTCATGGCCATCACTGGTGCGTGGCTGGGGGGATACAGAGGACACGGACCATACACCTCCCACAGAGGACAGCCTTTCGTTGCCTCTGGGCAGCCTGGCACACATGAGCGATTACATGCTGCAGTGTCTCCACAACGACCGCCGAGTTGCCCACATTCTAACTTGTGCTGATTACTGGGTGGCCACGCTGCTGGATCCCCGTTACAAGGACAACGTACCGTCCTTAATTCACTCACTGGAGCGCGATCGCAAGATGCGCGAGTACAAGCGCACGCTGGTAGACGCCATGCTGCTGGCATTCCCATCTGACAGCGGGGCCACAGTGGAAGCACAAGGCAGAGGAGGAGGAGGAGGTCGCCAACGCAACCAGGGCACCGCCAGCACCTCAGAAGGCAGGGTTAGCATGGCCGAAATGTGGAAAAGCTTTGTCAGCACGCCACAACAAACAGCAGCACCAGCAGCTCAGATGGAACGTCTTAGCAGGAGGCAGCATTTTACCAACATGGTGGAGCAGTATGTGTGCACACGCCTACATGTAGTGAATGACGGGTCTGCCCCCTTCAACTTCTGGGTCTCCAAATTGGGCACATGGCCTGAGCTTGCCCTTTACGCCTTGGAGGTGCTGGCGTGCCCTGCAGCCAGTGTATTATCTGAACGGGTATTTAGCACGGCTGGGGGCGTTATAACAGACAAGCGCAGCCGCCTGTCCAGAGACAATGTGGACAAGCTCACGTTCATTAAAATGAACCAGGCATGGATCCCACGGGACTTTTCCGTACCTTATGCAGAATAGCAATGGATACCGACCTTACCCACCCATTGTTCCATTTTTGCTCTTTCTCACTCTTTTGGGGTGTACCCTCATTTAAAATTTGTGAAAAGAAGCAGTGTTGGCTACCTCGTCCTCCTCCTCAGGGCCAGATTAATGTAGGGGCTATTGGAGCTGCAGCTCCAGGCCCCTACCTTTTATATAGGCCCCGGGTTGGCCATATTCACTGTTACCGCTCTTCTGTCACTTGTAAACACAGAAGTCTGGCTTCTATGCTCGCTTCCCCAGGCAGCACCCTCAGAACCTCCCCACACAGCGTGAAGGCCGGACAAGGAGGGACAGTTGGCGATGCATGGATGTGTTTATGGGCTTCAGAGACAGCATCCCATGTTGAATTAGGCATGCATGGCTGCACCCTTCCTCCTCTGGGTGCATGGCAAGGCACGGCCCTAAGGCCCTTCAAAATCCTCAGCACCAAGCCCATGATGCTGTTAATCCGGCCCTGGTCCTCCTCCACCGCCGCTTCCACCTACACCGCCCATAGGTGTGCGCAGCCTATTGCATTAAGGTGTGCACCCCAAAGTTGAAATACACATGCATGTGTTTGCCAGCAGGGAGAGTAATGTATCGGGGCCATGTACCTGTAGGCAAGGAGAAATAGAGCAGAGCAGGTCCCAGGGAGATCTTTCCCATCTCCTCACTGGCAATGCTATGTGCCCTAGGTGATTAGGGTGTGCCCAGGCACACCCAGCACACCCTGTGCGCACGCCTATGTCACCGCCACATCCACCACCACCTTAACCTCCCTCCTACTCCATATGGGCCTCGTCCTTCAGAGATGAAGAAGAACATTGTTTTATTTTTCTGTTTTTTTTTGTTGTTTTAAGTTATTTCCCTATCCACATTTGTTTGCAGAGCACTTGCCATGCTCTTAATTACGTTTTGCTGCCATTTGCAGCACTCTAGCCCTTTCCTTTGGTGTTTTAGAGCCATTTTAGTGCCTTAAAGTTCGGGTCCCCATTGACTTCAATGGGGTTCGGTGTCCGGGAAAAGTTCGGTAAAAGTCCGGGACACGGACCCGGACTTTTTTTTAAAGTTCGGCCGAACCCGTCGAACACGGACATCTAGGTGTTCGCTCAACCCTAATTGGGATTTATGCCTTTCCACGACCCCATATGAAGCCTTGTTGGTGACGGACTCATCTACTTTGGACTCTGATTCTCTCAACTTTCTTTTTATGTATTGATTGATGCACCTGAGAGCTATATGATTTTAAGTCATTTTAGTATTTTAACTAACAGCGCTGCTTGTGCTTATTGACTTGTTGATACGCACCTTATATAGATTGATTGTGATTTAGGCGGCTGCTCTTTTTTAGATATATATTTGTGCATAAGTGCAAACTGTTGCATGAGTTGATAGCGCTGGTTGATTGAGTTTTAAGTTCATCTTAGTGCTCGGTCCTTTTTTTCACACAGTGACAACAGTTACTGGCCAATTATTTGTAGAACTGGTGTAATAAACCTGTGCCCCCCCCCCCCCCAATGCCGCATATTGAAGTGGGGTGTTATCTAAGTAAACTTTTTCAAGTGTATTTGTGTCATGCAACAATATTGCCTAGTTTGCTGAGTGAAGTCTGGTACACACAGCGCCTAACTCACTGGCCAATTATTTGAACTGGTGTGCTACACCAATACTCCCCCCCAATGCCACATATTGAAGTGGGGTGTTATCTGAGTAAACTTTTTCAAGTGTATTTGTGTCACGCAACAATATTGCCTAGTTTGCTGAGTGAAGTCTGGTACACACAGCGCCTAACTCACTGGCCAATTTTTTGAACTGGTGTGCTACACTAATGCTCCCCACAATGCCACATATTGAAGTGGGGTGTTCTCTGAGTAAGCTTTTTCAAGTGTATTTGTGTCATGCTACAATATTGCCTAGTTTGCTGAGTGAAGTCTGGTACACACAGCGCCTAACTCACTGGCCAATTTTTTGAACTGGTGTGCTACACCAATGCCACATATTGAAGTGGGGTGTTATTTAACAGTATACATTTCTAAGAGTGTATTTTAGTCCTGCAAAAATTTGGCCTCTCACTGTGTAAACTGTGCTACACACAGTGACAACAGTTACTGGCCAATTATTTGTAGAACTGGCGGACTGCCGGACCGGCAGATAGGGAGGAGAGGCAGGCAGAACTTGCATTGCAGAAGAGGTAGAAAGCAGACTGCAAATGTATCAGGAGCGAGCCATCAACCATGTACAGTCACATCTGGCGCTCCCAGGACGCCGACACATGGCTCCGCAGTGTGGGCTTTTATTAATGTGTCTGTTGCTGACACCAGTGTTGCCATCTGCAGCCTTTGCAGTCAACGCATAAGTCGCGGTAAGCCCAACACTCACCTAAGGACAACCGCCTTAAGAAGGCACCTGAAATCCCATCACCAAGCCCAGTGGGAGCAAACCTGTCAGAACCCACAAAGCCACACTCCATGCTCTCACCGTCCAGCCTCTTCTCCTTCTCCTCCCCCTTCTCCTTCTCCTGTCTCCTCACAGTTGTCCAACACTCCACCTTCCATGATGCCGTCGTCACGTTTTTCTGGAAAAAGGCAGGCTTCTGTGGCTCAAATGTTGGAGCGTAAAAAAACGTTTCAGTTCAACCCATGTGAGCTCATGTTTGCGGCCTAAACAGCCCGCCACCAACTTGTGTATACTGTGAACGCCTACTGTACCTCTAGCCATCATATACTACGTTCTTTGCTGTCAGTTCAACCCATGTGAGCTCATGTTTGCGGCCTATAGAGGCCGCCACCTACTTGTGTATACTGTGAACGCCTACTGTACCTTTAGCCATCATATACTACGTTCTTTACTGTCAGTTCAACCCATGTGAGCTCATGTTTGCAGCCTAAACAGCCTGCCACCAACTTGTGTATGCTTGGAACGCCTACTGTACCTCTAGCAATCATATACTACGTTCTTTACTGTCAGTTCAACCCATGTGAGCTCATGTTTGCGGCCTATAGAGGTCGCCACCTACTTATGTATACTGTGAATGCCTATTGTAACTCTAGCCATCATATACTACGTTCTTTGCTGTCAGTTCAACCCCTGTGAGCTCATGTTTGTGGCCTATAGAGGCCGCCACCTACTTGTGTATACTGTGAACGCCTACTGTACCTCTAGCCATCATATACTACGTTCTTCACTGTCAGTTCAACCCATGTGAGCTCATGTTTGCGGCCTACACAGCCCGCCACCAACTTGTGTATACTGTGAACGCCTACTGTACCTCTCGCCATCATATACTACGTTCTTAGCTGTCAGTTCAACCCATGTGAGCTCATGTTTACGGCCTATAGAGGCCGCCACCTACTTGTGTATACTGTGAATGCCTACTGTACCTCTAGCAATCATATACTACGTTCTTAGTTCAACCCATGTGAGCTCATGTTTGCGGCCTATAGAGGCCGCCACCTACTTGTGTATACTGTGAACGCCTACTGTACCTCTAGCAATCATATACTACATTCTTTGCTGTCAGTTCAACCCATGTGAGCTCACGTTTGCGGCCTAAACAGCCCGCCACCAACTTGTGTATACAGTGAAGGCCTACTGTACCTCTAGCAATCATTCACTACATTCTTTGCTGTCAGTTTAAACCATGTGAGCTCATTTTTGGAGCCTATCTGAGTATACTTTTACAAGTGTATTTGTGTCCTGCAATAATATTGCCTCTTTTGCTGAGTGAAGTCTGATACACACAGTGCCAAACTCACTGGCCAATTTTTTGTACAACTGGTGTGATAAACCAGTTGCCCCCCAATACCACATATTGAAGTGGGGTGTTATCTGAGTATACTTTCATGAGTGCATTTGTGTCCTGCAACAATATTGCCTCTTTTGCTGAGTGAAGTCTGATACACATAGTGCCAAACTCACTGGCCAATTTTTTGAACAACTGGTGTGATAGACCAGTGGCCCCCCAATAGCACATATTGAAGCGGGTGTTATTTAACAGTATACTTTTCTAAGATTGTATTTTAGTCCTGCAAAAATTTGGCCTCTTTTGCTGTGTTAACTGTGCTACACACACATTGACAACAGATACTGGCCAATTATTTGTAGAACTGGTGTGATAAACCTGTGGCCCCCCAATACCACAGATTGAAGCGGTGTGTTATCTACACAGACACGTGGTCTAGCAAACACGGGCAGGGAAGGTATATCACTTTTACTGCTGTAACGGAACAGGGCACCCCTGACTGGGTACCTCCGTTGACAGATGCTCCTAGTGCTTCCCGAGGGGCTCCAAGCACTCCACCAGACACCGTAACCACTTCAGACCCCATGAACCGCTGCAGCTTGGTTAGGGTCTCACCGTTTCCTACCCACCCTGGACCTCCGACAAAGGCTCCAGGTTCCTGTGGGTGAACCTCTCTTTCCCCAGAGAGTGCAGCAGAACAAGCTCTTACACAAGCTCTTACAAGAGCTTAGTGATTCTCTAAGGGAGTATGGAAGACCATAGCAATCCCTGCAGCATATTCCCCCAATAAGAGACAGCACTATAGATTGAGGGTGAAATTACTAACTCCCTTCTTCTTTATTGAACAGACTTATATACAGTTTTCACCCACAAGGTTACCACCCAGGTGGACCTTGTTGAAGACTGGACGTGATATTCACAATCCAATAGGAACAGAGTTTTACACTCTCATACAGTGTACACAAAAATATACAACATGGGACAATCCCCCCTCCCCCTTAGCATCCAATCCACATACCTATAAGTTTCTCTTAATGCAGACAGACAGAACAATGGGAGGTCATTAACACTTAACAATGCGAAAGGGCAATCCACATTCCCTCCCAATACACAACAAAAGGAAAACCTGTCTGACATTGAAAGATATGTAATATTCACAGCATTTAGGAAGAACAGATTTCATGGCAAATGGGAATAAATCTTTATATTCCTATATGGAGATATGGCTGGCAAATATGACCGTCCCATCTGAAGCAATTCAAACCATTAATCCTCTGTCTTTAACTTCCAGTGACGGTGAGTACTGTCACATATCTTCCCCCCAAAGGTAGACGAACCAGGTACCAGACCTCCAATCGGGTAGTCGGGTCCCAAAGAGTCAATCCATCATGGAAGCTTCCTTGACAAAATGCCACATAGTTTGTAAGTTTGTCTTGGCAAGGCGCATGGAGCTCTCATAGCCGATCAGTCTATGAAAGTCTGGTTTGGGCAGTCCAGACTGGGCTTCTTGGGCATCCTGTGTCCCTAAGAGACACAGGGTGATTTAGACATAAGAGCAGCCTAGCAGGCTGAGAGAAGAACTTTCCAACCTCTCTAAGGTAGGCTGTGTTCCACAGGCCCTCCCAATGTCTGCACCCAGCCAGTACCCCAAACAAATTGTCAGGAAAACAGTGTTACTCACCCAGCCAACCTCTGCCTCTCTCGCAGAACATACCCGCTTCTGGGGATAAGTGTGGACTGGCCCTTCTCCTGGGAGTCCTTCAAGCCGCTGAGGAGAAGACAAGGTGGTGGGGCTCACTTCATCAGGCTGTTGGTGATCTGGGCCTACTGTCCAGCATCCCTGGGGTGTACAAAGACTGTAGCTTTTGCTGGTGCTGGGCAGAGGTTGGTAGCACTCTGCCCTGTTGCCAGCTCTTCTGCTGGGTTGGGGTTGGCGAATACTACTCCCAGAACCTGGTTTGGGGTCTGCTGTAGAGAGGAGTGATCGCTTACCTCCTCCTCCTTGTATTCCTGTGGGGTAGGTTGGAGATCTGGACCGGGCGCCCAGCATCCCTGTAGGTCTGGTGCAGAGACTGCGGTCCCATCTTCACCATTTGGATCAGGTCTGTTGTTTCCCTGGGGTGTACAAGTGAAGACTGTAGCTTTTGCGGGTGCTGGGCAGAGGTCGGTTACACTGTGCCCTGTTGCCAGCTCTTCTGCTGGGTTGGGGTTGGTGAATACTACCCCCAGGACCTGGTTGGGGGTCTTCTGTAGAGAGGAGGGATCGCCTACCTCGTCCTCCTGGTATTCCTGCGGGGCAGGTTGTGGATCTGGACTGGCCGTCCAGCATTCCTGTAGGTCTGGTGCAGAGACCGCGGTCCCATCCTTACCATTGGGGTCAGGGCTGTTGTCTCCCTGTGGTTGGGGAGAAGGATTAGTTGTCTCCTCTCCCTGGAAGGTACACTGCTACTTGGAAGGAAGGACAACACCTTCGGCTCCCTGTAACTCTTGCTGTAGCTGGGGACCTGGGCCGGCTGCCCAGCCTCCCTGTAGGGCCGGTAGAGAGACCTCAGGTCCCATCTCCACCTGACATTGGTGGGTCTTCCAAGTACCACCAGTCTGTACTGTCTCTCCAACTAAAGGGTTGGGGGTCTGGATCTGCCACCCAGGACTCTGCTTGCAGGGTAGATTGGGGTGGAATGGAGCAGAGCAGGCTTTGGTAGTCCTGCTCCAGTTCCCACTCCATTCTGACCAGATGAATCAGGTCTGACCCCAGGTCATCCACTTTGGGGAGACCCAGTAGGGCTTACCTGGTGTCCTGGATTTCCCAGCGCCGAAACTCTGCTGGACATCCAAAGTCCCTCTCCTCAAAGGTCTCCCACAGCAAGCCCGGGCCACTATAGTCCTCACTTTCCGGCATATTGTAATCAGCCATCCAGTGGCGGGTGGCGTACCACTTTAGTGCCCGGTAAGCTTTATCCAGTCACAACTCCTTCCAAATCGGGTTCCACAGCTCTGTCACCCACTCATCCAGGGGTTGCTCTCCTAGGAAAGATAACCGCAGGGCAACGTATACCTGGAACCACTGTTCTTCGCTGGGAAGGTTCTCTCTCCGCCTCCACTGCACATCCTCTAAAGCCTCATATCACATTGCCAATCTGCTGAGCGCGCTGAAACAGGACAAAATAACACACATGCCATGCATGGCACACGTCCTGAACTTGGTGGTGCAGCGATTTGTTGCCAAATACCCTGGGGTCCAGGACGTCTTGCGGCAGGCCAGGAAAATCTCGGGCCATTTCCGAAGATCTTACACAGCCATGGCTCACCTTGCGACACAACCTGCCCCTCAGGCATCTTATTGGTGACTGCCGAACGCGATGGAACTCAAAGTTGCATATGCTCGATAGGCTGCTCCAGCAGAAACGTGCAGTTAATGACTACCTGTTCGAACTCGGCGGCAGGACAGGTTCTGGGGAGCATGGGTTTTTTTCACCTCACCAGTGGCTGCTCATGCAGGATGCATGCAGACTTCTGCGGCCATTCGATGAGATGACCAAACTGGTCAGTCACGGCCAGGGCGCCATAAGTGACATCATACCTTACGCCTTCTTTCTGGAGCGTGCATTGCGTTGTGTCATTGATCAAGCCGTCAAGGAGCAGGAGAAGGAAGATCAGGAAGTCGCAATGTTGAATGAATTCCCAGGGGGTGCTACTCCATCTGAGACAAATCAACAGCAGGAGTCTGAAGAGGAGTCAGAGGAGGAGGATGGTGCTGGGGGGGATGAGGAGGAGCAAGAAGAGCATGCTTTAAACCTTTCTGGGATCCCTGGTGTTATCCGTGGATGGGGGGAGGAGAACGAGGACGACATTATCCTGGATGATGAGCTGGAAGCAGGCCACTATACCGCTTCCAGTTTAGTGGGAATGGGGGCCTACATGCTGCAGTGTTTTAAGGGGGACCCCCGTATAAAATGCATAAAGGCCAAGGACCATGTACTGGGTGGCAACATACTTAGACCCCCGGTACAAACACAAAATGGCGCAAATGTTACCACAATCACAGAGGGGGATCAGAATGCAGCACTTCCAGGCCTTGCTGCGGGAAATGCTGCATTCTGCTTTTCTGTGCGCTGGCAGAGGAATTTACACAGAGAGACAGTTGCGGGTAGCAATCCAACAGCGCCTGCAAGAAGAGGGCGGTTGGAAGATGTCTTGGTCACTTCAGATATGAGATCCTTCTTTCAGCCAAACCATCGACAGCTGTACTCCGGATCCAGCATGAGGGAACGCCTAGACCGACAGGTGTCCGACTACATCGGGTTAACGGCCGATGTGGACGCTCTGAGGAGTGATGAACCCCTGGACTACTGGGTAGGCAGGCTTGACCTCTGGCCAGAGCTTGCACAATTTGCAATTGAAATGTTGGCTTGCCCCCCCATCCAGTGTCCTGTCCGAAAGGACGTTCAGCGCAGCAGGGGGGATCGTGACCGATAAGCGCACTCGCCTAGCTCATGACAGTGTAGACTACCTCACATTTATAAAAATGAATGAGGCATGGATCTCTGAGGAATTCAACACATGTGACCAGTAGACCAGGTTTCATCGAAATTCCTCCACCCACAACAATTCCTGGTCCTTGGCTTCGCTACATACAGCGGCATAAAAGGCATTTCATTTCCATTGAATGGCAAATTTTGGGGGCCTTTCAGGGCTGACAATTATTTTTTCTGTGAATGCCTAATGCACCTCCAGCCACCAAATACTAAGTTCTTTGCTGTCAGTTCAAACCATGTGAGCTAATTTTTGGAGCCTATACAGGCCGACACTTACGGTTCTGTGTACTGTGAACGCCTACCGTACCTCTAGCCATCAAAAATGAAGTTCTTTGCTGTCAGTTCAAACCATGTGAGCTAATTTTTGGAGCCTATACAGGCCGACACTTACGGTTCTGTGTACTGTGAATGCCTACCATACCTCTAGCCATCAAAAACTTAATTTTTTTGCTGTCAGTTCAAACGATGTGAGCTTATTTTTGGAGCCTATACAGGCCGACACTTATGGTTCTGTGAATGCCTACTGTACCTCTAGCCTTCAAAAACTAAGTTTTTTGCTGTCAGTTCAAACCATGTGAGCTAATTTTTGGAGCCTATACAGGCCGACACTTACGGTTCTGTGTACTGTGAACGCCTACCGTACCTCTAGCCATCAAAAACTAAGTTTTTTGCTCTCAGTTCAAACCATGTGAGCTAATTTTTGGAGCCTATACAGGCCGACACTTACGGTTCTGTGTACTGTGAACGCCTACCGTACCTCTAGCCATCAAAAACTAAGTTTTTTGCTGTCAGTTGAAACCATGTGAGCTAATTTTTGCAGCCTATACAGGCTGACACTTACTTAGGTATACTGTGTGAATGCCTAATATTCCTTCAGCCACAGAATACTACGTACTTAGCTGTCAAGTAAACCCATGTGGGCTAATGTTTGGGGCCTGGAATGGGCAACACTTACTTCTGTTACCTGTGAATGCCTAATGTACCTTCAGCCACAGAATACTACATTCTTAGCTGTCAGGTAAATGCATGTGGGTTAATTTTTGGGACCTGGAATGGCCGACACTTACTTCTTTATCCTGTGAATGCCTAATTTTTCAGACTGGAAATGAAAAACAATGGGTCTGTAAAGGTTCCGCCAAATTGTGGAATAGATGCGTACCCATTTTACAGATGTGTGAATGGACCCTATATGTATTAGACAATGTAGTTCTGGCTGATTTATTAAAAATATATATATATTTTTTGCTGTAAAAAAAAAATAAAAAAATTTAGGGCAACTTTTTCAATTGCAATACTTCTGTTATGACATTGTCCATGTGCTGGGACTATTTGTGCACAGCTAGTACGTCTTTTGTGGCTGCAAATATGACCTAAAGGTTTTTAAAGTTCGCCTCCCATTAAAGTCAGTGGGGCCCGCCACGAACTCGCGGTTCACAGACTTTGGAGAAAATTTGCGACTGGCGTTCGCGAACCGCCCCAGCCGATGTTCGTCCATCACTAATGGTGACCCTATGGAAGGTCAAGCTTCCACTTTTGGTGAGTCCAGGTCAGAGAAGTCTATCAGCCTCTCAAATCCAGAGATTGTTTATTCAGTCTCTTACTGAAATGGTCCGGTCTGGATACAAATTTCCTCCCTCAGAGACAGGTAAAGTCTCTTTTTCCTCTCTAGGCTCATTGTACCCTCCTAATAGTCCTCGGACATTTCCCATACATCCGCTCTTGGAGCAATAAATGTATAATGATTGGGATCATCCTGATAGGATTTTTTGTTCCTCCTAAGGTTTTCACTATTGTATCCTATGGAGGAAAAATTTACTAAGAAATGGAAGATACCCACTGTGGATGTTGCCATTTCTTCGGTTAACAACAGTTTAACCTACCCTATGGATAATGCCCAGGTTTTTAAAGATCCAGCAGATAAAAAGTTGGAATCTTTATTGAAAGCCTCCTTTGCGGTTGCAGGATCTGCGATACAACCAGCAGTAGCGGCCATAGGAGTTTGTCAGTCTTTAATGAAGCGAGTGTCCAAAACAGTTCCTTCTCAAGGAGAGCCTGTGGAAGATCTGTGAAAGACCTCACACTTTGTGTTTCGCAGTGGATGCTCTTATGGACTCCATAAGGCAAATGACACGGTTTGCTCTGATGACAGTGCATATGCGCAGAATCCTTTTGTTAAAGAGCTGGTTTACGAAATTTTTTAACCATGTAAAAAAATTACTGCCTGGCTTCCCTTTTCAGGGAGAAGGCCTTTTTGGTGATGATCTGGATAAGTATATCCAAAAGATCTTGGGGGGGGGGGGGGGGGGGAAGAGTACGTTGCTACCTGTAAAAAGGAAGAACAGGCATCCTCCTTTTAAGATCCCCAGCACTCATACTACCAATACTTCTAATTTCAGACAGTGGCGACGGCCTCAACCGCCTGGGTCTGGAACCAAGCCTTCATTCAGGGCAGGATCAGAAAAAGCTCTGGGCCCAGAGATCAGCTAAGTCTTCCTCTAATCCTACTCTGTGAAGGGGCGCCCCCACTCACTTGGGTGGGGGGGGGGGATAGGCTGCTTAAGGGTTTGGGTGGAGTCGATTCAAGACAACTTGGTTGTCTCCACCATTTCGCAGGGGTACAAGCTGGAGAATCCCCAAACCAAACGGGGGATGTGAGACTTATTCTGGATCTCAAAACTCAAAACCAGTTTCTGAACATCCGTACTTTCCGCATTGAGTCAATTTATTCAGTCATAGCCTCCCTGAAGGGAGAGGAATTTCTAGCATCCATAGACATCAAGGATGCATATCTTCACGTGCTTATATTCCAGGCCCATCAAAGGTTTCTACGCTTTGCGATAGGAAACCCCCATTTTCAGTTTCTGGCCCTGACCTTCGGGTTAGCCACAGCTCCAAGAGAGTTCACAAAGATCCAAGCTCCAGTATTGGCTGTTCTAAGGTCCCGAGGGATATCTGTAATAGAATATCTGGACGATCTATTACTAAAAGATCAATCGGTTTCAGCTTTAAGCCAAAATGTCCTCCAGACAGTACAATTTCTATAACTGGGTTGGATACTGAACTTAGCAAAGTCAGCATTACAGCCAGTCCAGCCTCTGGAATACTTCTTGTGGATACGGTGCAGGCAAAGATATTCTTGCCAGCAAGAAAGGTCACGGACCTGAAAGATCTGATTTGGTCCATAGTAAAGTGGAACTATCCTTCTATACGTCTTTGCATGATGTTACTAGGGAAAATGGTGTCCCCATTCAAGGCAATTCCCTATGCTCAATTCCATGCCAGACCCTGAATTGGTGGTTGTTGACCAGAAATCTAGGAGGAGGCCACTGTCCAGGGGAAATGGTCATGGGTAGAGAGAAGTCTCCCCATCAACATTCTGGAAATCTGAGCAGTCAGTCGGACTTTGAAATACTGGACACCCAGAGTTCGGGGTCACCCTGTCAGGGTGAAATCCGACAATGCCACGGCCGTGGCTTATGTCAACCATCAAGGAGGCACAAAGTCAGTCAGCTCAGAACATCCAGCACATCGCACAATGGCGGCAAAGGTGTCAGTGCGTTGCCTTGCTCAATATAGATATCAATAATGCAAAAATTGGTCACCGCCTCCACCTATAACTGGTCTTAGTGGTAAGGAGTACTGGAAAGGCGGACGCAGATCAAAAAAATTAAGAGATTTCCAGTCACAACTTACCAACCAGCCAGCGACCAACCGAATTGACCTGTCTAACAGTATGCATTAAAAACAGGGGTTTGTTTGCACACATTTGCAAATACATGCGTAAGCTGCAGGCCCCGACAAGGCACCCTGATATCTGCAGTCCCTAACTCTACCATTTAAAGAGTCTCTACAATGAGAGCACATGCATTTAATGGGATAGATGGACGGGACAGGTGACTAGAGGGAGCCCACCCCTCCTTAAAGGCACAGGGTCACACTGAACACCCAGCACATCGCACAATGGCGGCAAAGGTGTCAGTACGTTGCCTGGCTCAATATAGATATCAATAATGCAAAAAGTGGTCACCCATTAAATGCATGTGCTCTCATTGTAGAGACTCTTTAAATTGTAGAGTTAAGGACTGCAGATCACAGGGTGCCTTGTCGGGGCCTGCAGCTTACGCATGTATTTGCAAATGTGTGCAACCAAACCCCTGTTTTTAACGCATACTGTTAGACAGGTCAATTTGGTTGGTCGCTGGCTGGTTGGTAAGTTGTGACTGGAAATCTCTTCATTTTTTGAGAAGTGGATATCATCCTGTCCTGGGCAGAGAAGTTTGTGCCATGCTTGACAGCAGGGTTTGTCCCAGAAATAGAGAACTGACAGGCAAATTTTTTGTGCCGTCAACAGGTGTTTCCGGGGGAATGGTCCCTACATCCTGAGATTTTTCAATCAATCTGCCTACGCTGGGGGGTCCCAGACGTAGATCTGTTGGCATCCAGGTTCAACAACAAGTTGAAGAGATTTGTGTCCAGGACCAGGGATCCACTCGCAGTCGGAGTGGATGCTTTGGTACTTCCTGTGTGGGAGGGGTTATATAGGGAGACCTTCTTTCTGATTGGTTGACAGTGTCCTTCACCTGTAGGTCTCTATATAATCCATATGTTATGATTTATGGCTCTGTGTCCCGTGATGTACTTCAAGAAATGGGTTTTACAGGTAAGTCTCTATTAAAAAATTAATCAATCTAAAATACGTTAACAAAATACATATATCTACATCTATATCTACACTGCTCTAAAAAAATTAAAGAAAAACTTTGAAAACACATCAGATCTCAATGGGGAAAAATATCATGCTGGATATCTATAATGATATGGACTGGGTAATGTGTTAGGAATCAAAGGATGCCACATTGTTTGATGGAAATCAAAATAAACAATCTACAGAGGCCTGAATTCAGACACCTTGAAAAACAAAGTGGAAAAATGATGCAGCAGACTAGTCCATTTTGCTTAAATACTTAATCATTTGTATGGCCCTCATGTGCTTGTATGCATGCCTGATGTAGGGGCATGCTCTTAATGAGACCAATGATGGTGTCCTGGGTCCTCCCAGATCAGATCTGGACCAGGGCATCAATGAGTTACTGAACAGACTGAGGTGCAACCTGGCGGTGTCAGGTGGACCGAAACATAATGTGCCAGAGGTGTTCTATTGACTTAGGTCAGGCAAGCCCGGGGTGTCAATGGTATCAATTCCTTCATCCTCCAGGAACTGGCTACATACTCTCGTCACATGAGGCGGGGCATTGTCACGCACAAGGAGGAACCCAGGATCCACTGCACCAGCATAGGGTCTGACAATGGGTCCAAGGATTTTATTCCGATACCTAATGGCAGTTAGGGTGCCATTGTCTAGCCTGTAGAGGTCTGTGCATCCCTCCATGAATATGTCTTTCCAGACCATCACTGACCCACCACCAAACCGATAATGCTGAATGATGTTACAAGCAGCATAATGTTCTCCATGGCTTCTCCAGACCCTTTCAGGTCTGTCACACATGCTCAGGGTGAACCTGCTCTAATCTGTGAAAAGCACTGGGTGCCATTGGCGGACCTGCCAATTCTGGTGTTCAATGTCAACCGAGCTCCACGGTGCCGGGCAGTGAATACAGGGCCCACTAGAGGATGTGGGGCCCTTGGGCCACCCTCATGAAATCTGGTTCTGATTCTTTGGTCAGAGACATGTACACCAGCGGCCTGCTGGAGGTTATTTTGTAGGGCTCTGGCAGTGCTCATTCTAGTTCTCCTTGCACAAAGGAGCAGATACCAGGCCTGCTCATGGGTTAAGGAACTTCTACAGCTCTGTCCAGCTCTCCTAGAGTAACTGTCTCCTGGAATCTCCTCCATGCTCTTGAGACTGTACTGGGAGACACAGCAAACCTACTGATGATCTCCACCTGTAGAACCATTCCTATTTTGGAAGTCATCTCTGTCTCTCTCTCTCTTGGTGGTGTATGTTTTTGTGGAACTAACAGTTATACAATGAGAATCAATGGTTGACACTTGCATTTATATATAAATAGTACATAGTTAGCTAGCTCTGACAAATTCACACTTGTTAGGCAGTCACACATTTCGAAATTCACTATAGCATGGGGGTAAAAACGAAATGAGAGGTTTGTGACTAGTTTTCTAGTCTGGGCATGCTCAATTGTGTCAGTACAGAGTTCCAAAAAAGCCAGGTGAATTGATCACCTCTCAGATTTTCAAGCATATTTCTGCTTTCACAACAATATTTCAAGAAATGTAAAAGCAGATCATCTCCAAATATACCACATGTTTAGGAACCATTTAATCTATGAGATTAAGCTCTAAACATTATTTCCATGTGCAATTCACCTGCTTCTGGCATGACTACAGATGTAGACGGTCATTGATTTATGTGACCTATAGTGAATTTGATCTTGTGAGTAAATATTCACCGTGTGCTATAATTAATTCAGTTTCTGACTAGTTTTAGTCGTTTGTGACCATTTGCCGTTTAGGTGCTATAGTGAATTATCTGCAAAAGCATGAGAGAACTGCAAGCCGCTTTCCTCCCAAAGCTCACCACAGGTACAGACAACGAAAACACATGCAACTCAGCTGACAGTGTTAAGCTCTGCTCCTACACATTTCACCATCAATAAACTTTGTCAAGGGGATTCCATTGATAATGACATTTATAGATGGGGGGGCAGCTTAACACTGTCACCTGAGTTGCATGTGTTTTTGTTGTCTGTACCTGTGAGCCTTAGAAGAAAAAGTGGCTCTTTTGCAGATTTTCTCCAGATCTTTTCTTATTTTCTCATGATTTCACTAAACGTATTAGAATTTCACATGTTCTTTTTGTATAATATTAACTCATGATTTGCTTATTTTGTCATTGTTTGAAATGTTGATATCTTCTTTCATTGTACATTTACGCGTACACCGTATTTTTACTCATTATAGCGCTGTACTTGTTGAGCATTGTGGGTTTCTACTAGGGATCGACCGATTATCGGCACCACCGATATATCGGGGGCCGATATGCAATTTCCCCGATATATCGGAATCGGGCCCTGAGGTTACCGATATTGCTGATATTTCGGGAAAGTGCTGTACCGGAGTGATGCCTGCAGCTAGAGGCAGCACCCCGGTACCGGTGTCCATAGCCGACGGTTGGCTTGTAATAACAACCAATGCGGCTGAGAAGCCGCTCAGCTGTCATTACAAAGAGCGGGGGAGACGCCCCCCCACTCCCGCCGCCTTCCGTGGCTCGCCCGGGTCTCCCGTCCCACCGGGAGACCCAGGCATCCTACCTGCACAGCCGCCAAACAAAAGACCCAATCAAAGCCGCATTCGGCTCTGATCGGGTCTCCATGTAAACAACCTGGAAGTGATGTCATGGCATCACTTCCGGGTACTCGGCTCCACATTCAAAAAACTAACAGCATTCAAAACAGCCAAACTTGGCGTTTTGAATGCTTTTCAATGCCGATCCCTCCTTTAAGAGTACCTGGAAAAAAAAAAATATAAAAAAATAAAAAAGATTTTCTTACATGCCTGAAAATATCGGCCAATACGGATATCCAATGTCCAAAATATTGGTATCTGCATTAAAAAAACGATATCGGTCGATCACTAGTTTCTACTGTCCTCACACATTGTAACAATTTTTTATGGAGGGGGGGGGGGGGGTGTAGCATTTTATGGGTATAGTTTTTTCACAAAAAATGTTTCATAGCGTCACATTATAGCATGGAAGGGTTCATTATTATACATTTACCATACCTACAGGATCTCTTCAGAAGCTGGAAATAACTTTAGTAGAAACCGCTACTCCAGTGATCTCCACTTGCTTCTTGGTCCTGCACGGCATTATGAATACAGAAGGTCATCTGCTCTCACAGGATGCAAAGCATCTCTGATTGGACACGATTGAGAGGTGGCAGTATCAGCTCCTAAATTCCTGGCAGCCACTTTTCTACTGCCCTCTAAAATGCAATCCCCTGCAGAATGCTTTTCAGAGGGCAGTAGACACTACTGTTTGTGTGAAAGAACCATTAGGCTGATAAATTCATGGTCATCTAGGCTTCACTTACTTACCTCTGGTCATGTAGAGGCTGTACTACAGGCCAACCCTTAATCCATATAAATTATGCTAGACATGCATAGGAAGATGGGCATCACTTTTACTGTGCTTCACGATCTGTGCAAATATTACCTGTGATAATAAATTTGACTCTCAAATACTGTACTTTTTGGAATGCATCTCTGCATTAACGGCTGATTTATTTGAGCATACTTCTGGTGTATATACTGTAGGCTTGACACAGGTGAAACCATACATGTCTCCTAGCAATTTTGGCAGGTGCAAAAGAGGTCTCCTGGTCAGATAGAGCTAGAGGTCTCCCAGAAAAATGTTTGAAACTGCCCAACTTAAGAGATTCCTTTCTATCAAATGAGAGAGACTTTTCAAGGCAAAAATTAAAGAAAGAAAAAAATTAGAAAAAAACAAAGATCTCTGCTTAGCATGTCATTTAACCACTTAAGCCCCGGAGGATTTGGCTGCTCAAAGACAAGGCCCTATTTGCGATTCGGCACTGTGTGACTTTAACGGACAATTGCGCGGTCATCCAAAGCTGTACCCAAATGAAATTGATGTACCTACAAACAGAGCTTTCTTTTGGTGGTATTTGATCACCTGTGCGATTTTTACCTTTTGCGCTATAAGAATCGGTTCACACTGATGCGATGCGGGAAGGCTGCGAACTCGCAGCCTGTTCCCGCATCGCACACGCACCCCCGGCAGTTCACACTGCCATATGCGATCCGCTGGGGGTGTCAATGTAATCTTAACGACACCCCCAGTTTGATCGCATATCGCAGTGCGATCGTGCAGTTCGCACAGGATCGGATCGCACAAGTGTGAACCTCTGTGCGATCCGATCCTGATGCGGCAGCAAAAATGCCTCCTGTGCGTGTTTGCTGTGGGTGCGATGCGAATTTAGCCATACAAACTGTATGGCTAAACTCGCACCGCACAGCTGATCGCATGTAATGTCGGAGCAGTGCGCTCCGACATTACATGCGAACCCCGCACACGCAGTAGTGTGAACCGGGGCTAAACAAAAAAAGAGTGACAATTTTGAAAAAATAACAATATTTTTCACATTTTTTTATATGAAATTCTCAAAAAAAAATGTAAAAATCAAAATTTTTTAACAATTTAGGCCAATTTGTTTTCTGCTACATATTTTTGGTTAAAAAAAAAATCGCAATAAGCGTATTTTGATTGGTTTGCGCAAAAGTTACTACGTTTACTAACTACGGGAAAGATTTATGTCATTTTTATTGTTTGTTTTTTTCACTAGTAATGGCGGCGATCTGTGATTTTTTTTGCGGGACTGCGACATTGTGGTGGACAGATCGGACCCCTGACTGACATTTTTGACACTTTTGGGGGTACCAGTAATCAGTGCTATACCCCCACTTTTGGGGGTACCAGTAATCAGTGCTATAAATATGCACTGTTACTGTAAAAATGACACTGGCAGGGAAGGGGTTAACTTGGTGATCAAGGGGTTAAATGTGTCCCTAGGGGCGTGATTCTAACTGTCAAGGGGCGTGGCTTTTTTGATCATAACAGAGACATACGATCCTACATAGCAGGATCGCATAGCCTCTGTCATGATCTAAGGGAGAATGATAGACGGCTGTGTTTACATCAGCCGTCTGCCTTTCTCCTTCTCCTGAGCGAGATCGCGAGTGACCGGCGGACATCGGACCTGCCGGTCACTCGCGCTGGGATGTTAGTGAACAAGCGAAGGCGGGAGCTCGCCCCCTACAGGCTCGATGGCGAGTGACGTACCGGTATGTTACTTTGCCCAGGAGGGGCTGACCGCCGCCACATATAGTCATGCGGCAGTCGGCAAGTGGTTAAACACACTGCCAGTACTGAAAAATAATTGTTGATGTTCCATTCATATACTTTAGAATTTAACAAGGAATTTACTTGTGGTAGATCCTATTAAAACTATCTGCGCCTTTTTTGGGCATGCATTTGCAACAGTTTTGGTAACAGTAGCGATAAGTGTTACACATTTGGATGTTTCTTACTACTGCCACTTTAGGAATAGATCGCTCCGGCTACAACAGGTTCTAAAAATTACTGGCAGTAGATCAGAAAACTGGTAGCACCAGAGGATATTATGAAGACTCAATTTAAAGTATTGCTGCAGGTGATTACAGCTTCTAAACAAACACTCAACAAGGTTGAGAGAAATCCTCTCCCCTAAACTTTGAGACTAAAAATAGGGTGACACAAGCTATGGTTCATACTAAGATTGAGGCAGTTTTACAATACAGAGTAACAAAGTACACAAAGACCTGGGAGGCATGGGTAGACCAGTACCTCCCTCCACACTTTGATGCTACACTACTGCTGACAAACCTTTGTTTTCAATGCCACATCGTCCCTTTTTCACTGTTGGCAGACCTCCAGGACCCTGACCCTTTCTCCTCTTGCTCCTTTTTCCCCTCTCATGCTCTCTTCCTCTCCTCCTTTCTTCTCCTTCACAAAACTGTAGGTAGTATGGGTTTTCCAGCTAGCTGCCTATTAGCCCTACTAGCACTTGCCCATTTCTGATCATCTACAGTGCCTTGAAAAAGTATTCATACCCCTTGAAATTTTACACATTTTGTCATGTTACAACCAAAAATGTAAATGTATTTTATTGTTTTTTTTTAATATAGACTAACAAAAGTGGCACATAATTGTAAAGTGGAAGACAAATGAAAATGATAAATTGTTTTCAAAATTTTTTACAAATAAATATGTGAAAAGTGTGGCATATATTTGTATTCACCCCCCCCCCCCCCAAGAAGTCAATACTTTGTAGAACCACCTTTCGCTGCAATTACAGCTGCAAGTCTTTTTTGGGTAGGTCTCTAGCAGCTTTGCATATCTAGAGTGACATTTTTGACCATTCTTCCTTGCAAAATAGCTCAAGCTCTGTCAGATTGGATGGAGAGCGTCCGAACAGCAATTTTCAAGTCTTGCAACAGATTCTCAATTGTAATTAGGTCTGGACTTTGACTGGGCCATTCTAACACATGAATATGCTTTGATCTAAAATAGTGTTCGACCGATATAGTTTTTTCATTGCCAATTGCATATCGGTATCGGCTGTTTTTTCCCAAAAAAACACAAATTTCGACACAAATCTCTTAACAAACATGTTAATCTTTATTTATTAACATTTTTAACATTAAGTGCTCGTTCTTTACACCTTAACTGCATAAATACTGATAGGAAAACTTAAATTGCAAGGAGCTGGACATTAGCATTTCACATCATCTGATTGTGGAATAATGTATAATAAAGTGCTGCAGTAGTGGACTCACTAGGCAACAACCACAGCTACACAATAAAATACACATACACACTGCACAACTGCTATAAAAAGAGCAAGGCAACAGCTATCACAGTGGATTGGACTGGACTGGACTCTGAGTCAGTGGAGGACTACCTCTGTGTGTAGTATGGCACTCACTGCAACTACTGCAGTGCAGTCAGTGCAATACTGCTAGAAGAAAAGCAAGACAAGTAGTCAACAGCTACTCATGTCACAGTGGATTGGACTGGAGTCAGTGGAGAATTATCTGCACTGCAGTATGGCACTCACTGCAACTACTGCAGTCAGTGCAATACTGCTAGAAGAAAAGCAAGGCAACAGCTACACATGTCACAATGAATTGGACTGGAGTCAGTGGAGGACTCACTGCAGTATGGCACTCACTGCAACTACTGCAGTCAGTGCAATACTATTAGAAGAAAAGCAAGGCAACAGCTACACAGTGGATTGGACTGTGTACTACCGCTGCAGTAGGGCACACTCACTCACTGGAATCATTTTAAATCACTACTGCACTACTGCCTTTACACCACCTACGAGGGTGTAAAGCGTTGTACCCTCCTGGGGGAAATAATGGGAACCTCTCTCAGTAAGACCTTCAGTATGGGGTATCTAAGCCAGAGACACTGATCCAGATAGGTACTTTCAAGAAAGGACTCCAAAGGGCATAACTTGTACATGTAAAACGAGCATAAAAACCATGGATCCGCGACTTCTCTGAGGTATACAGCGGGGCTTCCGGAAAGCCGTGCGCCTCAAACCCCGGAGGTGTGTTCCAAACCAGACAGCGGATGTCACGTGGTTACGCGTTTCATCATAGGACGTCATCAGAGGCACCCATTCGCAAAAATACCAATTTTGGTATTCACTTTGCACTTTAAATATATTTATTTGCACCTTTGCACATTTTGTATGGTTTTATTTATTGTTGTGCAATTGTATATCTGTATCGTACAATATTACTATTATTTGGTATTTTTCTGTTATTATCTACTATTTACTACCATCCATAGACCAATTATAACTTTTAGGCAGCGCCATCTACCTCACCCTTCCCCCATATATTTGCTTAAAGGGGTTGGTGAGGTAAGCGGCACTGCCTTTCAATAGGTATTAGGGGGCACTATATGTAAACATTAAAAGTGGGATATTTCAACACAGAATGTTCACTTACCTCACCAACCCCTTTAAGCACTATTGAATACAATCCTTTGGATCGTATTTTGAGGTAGACTGCAGCCTTTAGTTATTCCATAGCGTGGAATTCCTAAACCCCTTGATTGCATCTATTTGACCACAATGAATTTTCTCTTCTGTCCATTGTCTTTTGGGGCATTTTTCTCCTGCATTCTGCTCTTCCACATCAGAAACCTTCTCTTCTTGTCCTTGACTTTTCTTTTCGTCAGGAGGAACCTCCTGCACCTGCTGTTGAATATCTTCTGTCAGCCATTGCTTTGTCTTGGCCAATACATCATGAGAAGAGAAAGGATGGTTCTTGTATCGAGGATCCAAAAGACATGAAAGCACAACAGTTTTATTCTCCTCATGCTTCTCAAACCTTTTGTCGAGGCTGTCCCTCATGGCCTGCCTACATGCTTTGATGCCATGTGTGTTGGGTCCTTCATTCTGTTGAAGAAGCATCTTCAAGACTCTCACACATGGGATCACAGATGAGTTGTAATGACTCACCTCCAGTGTCACTTCCTCAATGGGTACGAGCGTCTCTATAATGTTGGCTACTATGTCCCACTGATCTGCAGTAGGGCAAGAATGTCCTCCAAGTCCATATTCACCAGAATATATAGTGAGAACTCGCTTCTGCTCACGCATCCTCTGTAACATGTGTAGTGTTGAGTTCCATCGTGTTGAAACAGCCTGTATCAGGTTGTTTTTGGGTAGGCCAAGGTCTTCCTGAATGCACCTCAGTCGCTGCTTGGCAAGAACAGAATGGTGGAAATGGCCTGCACACTTCTTCAGCATGGTAATAACGTCCAGCAAAGCTTTCTGGTGTGACAGACCATCATTTACCACCAGTTGGAGGGTGTGTGCCATGCAACTGAGGTCTGACACTTCAGCAAGTCTCAAACCCTTTAACCATGTTTGCTCAACTGTTTCGCAGCACAAGCATCACTCGGTCTTTGCTGATTCCCCATTCTTCTAGCATGCCTAGAAACTTTTCTTTAATGTACTCCCCAGTGTGGGATCCTTGCATCACTTTTGTATTCAACACCAAATGCCTTCTTGTCCATCTGCTGTCAATATAGTGGCATGTAAGACTCATTAGTGATCCTGTTTGTCCTGACCAGCAGTCCGTCGTGAATGAGAGTGAGTTGCTAGCATTCTCTGGTTGCAGCATAGTCTTAACTTTGTCAACGACCTTTTGGTGAATCTTTTGCAGTATTTCAGTTTGATAAAACTTGTCACTCTTCAGTGTGTACCTTGGCTCAAATATGGACATCAACCGCTTAAATCCAGAGTCAGACACTATTGTAAATGGCTGGTTATCAGTGACCATCATCTCTGTGATTACTCTGTCCAGCAGTTGGGATCTTCCATCCGATTTTAGCCACCTGTTTTTTTTTCTGAAACATATCTGTTATTGTTGCCTGGGATAGGGATGATTCACCTTGTGATTCATTCTGTTTTTTCTGTGCTGCATTATACAATTCAAGATGATGAACTCTTAGATGGGCCCAAAGATTAGACATATTTTTGTTTTTTGCAGTTATTGATCCCATGCTCACATTGTTTTTGCATGTGCTGCACAGTGCTACTGATTTTCCTGGCGAGAAGAGAAATACTCCCAGATCACACTTTTTATTTTTCTATCTCCATTGAAACAAAAAAGAGTCAGACACTAATTTAGGCTTACACAAAATGGCTGGCTGACACCCTGTGGTGGCTGGCTGGCACCCTGTTGTGGGTGGCTGGCTGGCTGGCTGGCAGGCACCGTGTGGTGGATGGGTGGCTGGCACTCTGTGGTGGGTGACTGGCTGGCACCCTGTGGTGGCTGGCTGCCTGGCACCCTGTGGTGGTTAGCTGGCACCCTGTTGTGGGTGGTTGTCTGGCTAGCAGGCACCATGTGGTGGGTGGGTGGCTGGCACCCTGTGGTGGGTGGCTGTCTTGCTGGTACCCTGTAGTGGCTGTCTGGCTGGCACCCTGTGGTGGGTGGCTGGCTGGCTCCTTGTGTGGTGGGTGGGTGGCTGGCCTTCACCCTGTGGTGGCTGGCTGCCTGGCACCCTGTGGTGGCTGGCTGGCACCCTGTGGTGGCTGGCACCCTGTTGTGGGTGGTTGTCTGGCTAGCAGGCACCGTGTGGTGGGTGGCTGGCTGGCACCTTGTGGTGGGTGGATGTCTGGCTGGCACACTGTAGTGGCTGTCTGGCTGGAACCCTGTGGTGGGTGGCTGGCACCTTGTGTGGTGGGTGGGTGGCTGGCTTGCACCCTGTGGTGGGTGGCTGTCTGGCTCGCACCCTTTAGTGGCTGTCTGGCTTGCACCCTGTGATGGGTGGCTGGCTGGCACCCTGTGTGGTGGGTGGGTATCTGGCTTGCACCCTGTGGTGGGTGGCTCACTGGCTGGCTTGCACCCTGTGGTGGGTGGGTGGCTGGCTGGCACCCTTTCGTGGCTGGCACCGTGTGTGGTGGCTGGACTGGCACATACAGGCCCAGGGCCTGTGGCTGGAGAGCTGGTACAGTTAGAAAGACAACTCAGGCAGAGCCTGTGGCTGGCTGGCTGGTACACTACACTGTGGACTGTGTGGGACTGGGTTGCTGGCTGGCACCTGGCAGCTGTGGGTGGGTGGGTGGCCGCGGCAGATACAGAACGTGTGTCAGAGAGAGTTTTATTTGTTGGTCACTGTTATCAATTATCACAGAACAGAATACAGAACGTGTGTCAAACTGTTGGTCACTGCACTCATTAGATGTAGAAGAACTCTGTCCCGACTCTCCCGACCGACTGCCTGTGCTGCATGCAGACTCCAGTGTGGCAGCGGCGGGTAAAAGACACTGTAAGGAGGCAGAGGGAGGCGGCCTAAGAGCTGTCCAGTGCGCGGAGGCGCGTGTCGCAACATACGCGATGACGTCACAAAAATATCGGCAATATCGGCAAATCAAAAGGTCGATTCCGATATACCGGGGAAAGTGCATATCGGCCCCCGATATATCGGTGTTGCTGATAATCGCTCGATCTCTAATCTAAACCATTCCATTGTAGCTCTAGCTGTATGTTTAGGGTCGTTGTCCTGCCGGACGGTGAACCCCTTCCTCAGTCTCAAGTCTTTTGCAGACTCTAACAGGTTTTCTTTTAAGATTGTCCTGCATTTGGCTCCATCCATTTGGCTCCATCCATCTTCCCATCAACTCTGACCAGCTTCCATGTCCCTGCTGAAAAAAAGCATCCCCGCAACATGATGCTGCCACCACCATGTTTTACGGTGGGGATGGTGTGTTCAGGGAGATGTGCAGTGTTCGTTTTCAGCGACACATAGCGACTTGCTTTTATGCCAAAAAGTTCAATTTTGGTCTCATCTGACTAGAGCACCTTCTTCCACGTTTGCTGTGTCCCCCACATGGCTTCTTGCTAAACTGTAAACTGGACTTCTTATGGCTTTCTTTCAACAATGGCTTTATTCTTGTCACTCTTACATAAAGGCCAGATTTGTGGAGTGTTGGGCTACTAGTTGTCCTGTAGACAGATTATTCCACCTGAGCTCTGGATCTCTGCAGCTCCTCCAGAATTACCATGGGCCGCTTGGCTGCTTCTCTGATTAATGCTCTCCTTGCCCGGCCTTTCAGTTTAGGTGGATGACCATGTCTTGCTAGGTTTGCAATTGTGCCATATTTTTTCCATTTTCGGATGAAAGATTGAACAGTGCTCCATAAGATATTCAAAGCTTGGGATATTTGTTATAACCTAACCCTGCTTTAAACTTCTCCACAACTTTATCCCTAACCTGTCTGGTGTGTTCTTTGGCCTTCATGATGCAGTTTGTTCACTAAGATTCTCTAACAAACATCTAAGGGATTCTTAGAACAGCTGTCTTTATACTGAGAGATTAAATTACACACAGGTGAACTCTATTTACGAATTAGGGGACTTCTGAAGGCAATTGGTTCCACTAGTATTTAGTTAAGGGTAATACAGTAAAGGGGGCTGAATACAAATGCACGCCACACTTTTCACATATTTGTAAACAATTCTTTCCACTTCAGAAATATGTGCCACTTTGTGTTGGTCTATGACATAAAATCCCAATAAAATACATCTACATTTTTGGTTGTAACATGACAAAACGTGAAAAATTTCAAGGAGGTATGAATACTTTTTCAAGGCACTGTACTAATGTTCTTTACTCTTGTCGTTATCCACCTAAGCAGGACCTTTATGAAGCCACGTTTATGCTTGTTAATATTGCTTTGAGCCCACCATCATTAGCAGGCTGTTTTTCTCCTCCGTGTTACCTCATTTATTGGTTGTAATAAGGTCCCATTCTGAGCTGGTGTGCAGAGAGACACCAGTGTTTAGGACATTTAGCGCTGGCATGCTGTCAAGAATGTGACAGTTTCCTGTACAGGAATCATGGTTGCTAAGATGCTGGAATCCAAGTAGATTCACCATCCAAAAGCTGAATGTAAACAGAGGGTCTGAGATATTGGCGGACATGGTTACCCAAATATGGCAGTGCCCATATTTTGGCAATGAAGAATCACATAGGAGGCAGACCTGATGGGGAGCTTAATCACTCATTCCCCCACCAGGATCCACCTACCCCACTACAAATCCCATCAGCCATGTGCCTGGCTGTGTGAAGAGCGTAGTGGCCAGGGAGGGAGCTCATAAATCCAGAGCTGCACCAAGGACAAAGTGTCCAGTATATATAATTCAGTCTATGTCCTGCCACCTGAGACTAAATAAAACCTGGCCATGACCCCTCCTTAAATTTCTTGTTCCTATAGAAACAGGTCTTCTCTTTAGTAATAAGTTTGTCTTTGAACTTTGCAAACTGTTGCACTTGGCTGCCCAAGGATACAGACACACAGGTCTGTAAAACTGTTGCAGACACTTGCTGAAGAAGATGCAGTCTGGTTTGCTACTAATTGTGTCACTAATTTGCTTGGTTTGCTCAGTGTATTTTTTGACTCTGAAAAGTCAAAAATACACTGGGCGACTTATTTATCCTACTTCCACTTTCTCATCTACATAACCCCTCCTTGTGTACAGGCAGAGAACACAGGAAGTACAGCTCACAACATTTCTGGCAAAATCAACAGTTGTTTTTTTTTGCACTTTTTCAAACAGTTATAACAAAAACTATCAATGGAAAATTTAGCAAAGAAAAGGTTTTACACGCATTTTAATATAACAAACTGAGAAGCACAGATTACAGATGTCTAAATGGTGTGTTTCTTCATATTGTTTTACAACAAAAGATGTTTTATGACCAGGACCACAGTGAAACTGTGGAGCAAATAATAAAGCTAAAAATGTATAAAGGGAATAGTACTGAACTTCCTTTCCTATAGAAAAACAATTGATCCACATGTTCAGCTAAAAATGAAGTCCAGATGGACCAAGTTGAATCAAAGAACACCCTTCATGTGTAAGCATTTATATATGTCTATGTACCACCCTAAGACAAATTAACTTGTTGAATTACCATTATCCTAAAGATTAAAAGACAAACGTTTGATGAAAAAGTTTCAAAGTTCACCAACCTGAGAAAGGGAAATTGGAGCAAGTTTAATATATAAATTTAGTTTTAAAGATAGAAAGGTCCTATCATCTGAAGTAGACTTCCCTCTAAAGAAAGAAGGGGGTAGCTAAAGAAGGGGGGATAAATAATTTTTGCAACAAAACAAGCATGTAGTGAATAAAAGTAATTATTTTGAGAAGAGCAATCAGGATTTAGGTAGAGGGGGTTACATTTTACAGGGGGCTCAGTATCAGTCACACTTTCTTTCATGGGGGGAAGGGAGCTGCAGAATTTTTACACAAGATTTTGTGCTGAAAACTTAGTGCCGAAAAGAAACAAAAAACTGAAACCATCTTAACAGGGAAAGAAGAATGATCATTTTGTGGTGTTTAGGGCACAGTATAATTGACCAGTGTATCATACAGTATTTATTACTAACTAGCAGGGTGTTCGGAAGTGTTGGCTCTAACCTCCTATGCATAAAGGCACAGCTCGATAGAATCCACAACACAACTTGGATGTCATTGTGACTAAAGCTAAAGATAGGATAAAAAAAAACGACATTCCTTAAAAAACTGTGTGATTTGCTCTGTTCTAGTACATGTAAAATGAAGGCTAAGAAATAATGCTTTCATCATTTAAATCCCTATATTTTACAGTGAATGATTGTAAACCTAAAGTGCTGTGTTAGTATATGTGGTTTTACAGCAGTTTAAGTAAGTGATATTTGGTTTATACCTCATCCATCCCAGTGGACTTTTGGTTCTAGTCTATTACTTGCTTTTCCAGTTCTCTTTAAGAGCATAGACCGTAAAATGCTGAAAGGGACACTTTCTCTTACAGTGTCAATGACCAGACATTAAAGGCAAACAGTGACAGTGTTGTAATTATATGACATTGCATTTAGTCCACATTGTACTGGATTGATTACTTAAGCAGTTTTATTCTAAGCAACACACGTCCTACATGTGCATCTTCACAGTGCTGCTACGTGCCAAGACAGAAGGAAAAGGACTTTGGAAAACATTATGCTTATTTATTGAATAAAACTGGGTTATGGTGGAAATCATTAAAGGTACATCATCATTCAAAAATGATACCACTATTGAGGGGGGCGTGGCTACCGCACAGCGCGATGGACGTCTGATCCTGCTGCTCCGCTCATAGACCGGGACCCATAGCCTAATACGGAGCTCGCCAGTCACCTTACACCCGACGTCCACCTCTGGGATTGGCCCTGCACCACCTGGGATGGCCCGCAAATGGAAAGAAACGTCCCAGCAGCAGAAAATGTCACACTTCTTCCTCCCGGCGGGACACGGCCTACCTAAAGATGGCACCGAGGCCTCCTCTCCAGCGCCCTCCCGCGGCTCCCCTGCCTCCTCCCGCGGCCCGGACTCCCACCAGGGCTCCTCTCCCAGATCCCCAGATGCTTCCACTCTGCTCTCCCGGTGAAATCAAAACCGAGGATGGACATGGATCAACTCAGTGACAAGGTGAGCCCCTCTCATGACTCCCTAGATGACACCAGAGAGCTGATTGCCACCATAGATGCCTTTTCCACCACTAATCAGCCACTCTCAGACACCGCTTTTAAGGACATGTTTGTCTCCCTTAGAGAAACCATGAATGCTGACATGATGGAATGCATGCGCTCATTTAAATCGGAAGTGTCTGCACTGGGGGGAGAGTGAACCATGTAGAGACTAAGATGGAGCAATTTGCATGTTCTCACAATTCATTAATCAATGTATGTAATGAACATATTGATGAAGTCGCATGGCTGCATTCAAAAGTCGCAGACCTTGAGGATATATCCCGCAGGAACAACCTCAAACTGCGGGGGGTCCCTGAATCTGTGCTGCCAGCCCAACTACAGCAATATGCCAAAGACCTCATGCAAGCATACATTCCTGAGCTCTCTGACATGGATCTGCTTATTGATAGGATTCATCGCCTGCCTAAACCCCCTCACCTCCCTGAGAATGTCCCCAGGGATGTCATAATGAGAATACACTTTTTTCATATCAAGGAACAATTTACATCTGCCTTTAGGAGGAATCCTCCTCCCTCTGAAGGGTATGCCTGACTTCAAGTCTTCCCTGACCTGTCACAGGATACCATGATGCAATGCAAGGCACTGCTGCCTATCACTAAAGTGCTTCGTAACCATGCCATTGTGTACAGGTGGGGGTACCCCACTAAACTGACTATCACAAAGGAAAGCCGCTCTGTGGTGGTCACCTCTTTAACAGAGGGATTGGCTCTCCTACGATAATGGGATCTCATTCCTGTCTCCTCTCCTACATCTGAACCTCCTGATGCTCCCATCCAGCGCATACAACCTGACTGGCAAGTAGTTTCACATAAAAAGAAATCCAAGAAATAGAACTCTCATGCTCCGGCTTGCTCTCATACATAAATTCCTACACTGGGTCCTGGCTCAAAAATGAGCCCCTCTCCCTTGCAGTTCCCCTCCACTACTGATGTGCAGTCATTCTGACGTTGGGTTCCCCTTGGGACCCTCCTTTTTTACAAAAATGTTTTATCCCCTGTTTTTCCTTGCTTGTGTTTCTCCTCTACCCCTTTCCTGTTCTGATCTACAGATGCTGGAAGCTTCTAAAATCAAGATGATCATCCCTAGTGAGAACTGCTACCTGTCGTGCTTGCAAGTTACATCCCGACCCACCGCCTTGCCTCTACCTGCTGTCTCCTCGGATCTGGTAAGCCTGACCCATCGCCATCACTTCACACTCCACTATGACGCTTAGAGTTACTTCATTTAATGTTCACGGCCTCAAACACCCCTTTAAACGGGCCTCAGTGTGGAAGGAAGCTCTTAAACTCCACATCGATGTCCTGTGTCTCCACGAAACGCACTTTACTCATGCCAACCCTCCGCACTTCCAACATAGGATTTTTCCCCACGTCTTTACAGCGTCTGGGCCCACGAAGCAAAAAGGTGTAATCATAGTGATCAAGGACATGGTTGCCTTCTGCAAACAGGACCTACACCCTGATCCAGATGGCAGATTTCTAATTCTGGTGGCCAAACTCAATAACAAACTATACACTATTGTGTCCCTCTATGCCCCCAATATGGGCAAGCTCAAGTTTTTGAAGCGACTGTTTCCCAAGATCAATGCGCAAAGGCTCTTTGATTGTCTGCAGAGACTTTAACCTCACAGTGGACCCTACTTGGGACTCTTCCTCCAAAAGCCCCTGCTCGCCACCCAATTTATCTGCACTTCTGCATTCTGAAAATGTGTTTGATGTTTGGAGGTGCCAGCACCCCACTGAGAGGGACTTTACTTTCCACTCTTCTAGACATAATATGTACTCCCATAATGATATGATTCTGGGAGATAGGCTCCTGCTCCAGGTCGTGTCCACCTACACCGTCCATGATATAACGTGGTCGGACCACGCTCCGGTCTCGGTCGGGGTGGTGGAGGGGAACACCCCTGGACCTGCATACCTTTGGAGAGCTAATTCACAAATCCTTCAGATGCCTGACTGTTCCCACTGATCACGAAACGGTTAAAGGAGTACTTTGAGCTTAACAGTGCCTCAGTCTCTAGCCCTTTCTCGCTGTGGTGTGCCCACAAGGCATATATTAGAGGTGTCTTGCTGCAACTAAGTGCTAGGGTTAAGAGGCGGAGGACAAAGGAAGTCGACGACCTTCTCTCCCAAATTAGAAACTAGAGCTCCAAAACAAACAATCCCCTGACCCTGCCCTGTCCAACCGACTCACACAGCTACGCTGTGACTTGAGAATCTCCTTACTTGGTCAATACAACAAACATATCACTGCATTGAAACTTTCCCACTACTCCATGGGCAACAGAGCTGGCAAGCTTCTGGCCCAGAGGCTCAGGGAACAACGCCGCAAAACTAAAATCCCCTTTCTACTCCATCCCTCCACCAAAAGTAAATTGTATAACCTAGAGCTGCACGATTCTGGCCAAAATGAGAATCACGATTTTTTAGCTTGGAATAAAGATCACGATTCTCTCACGATTCTCTGTGTAACAAAAAAAAATTGGGATAACTTTACTGTTACGTTTTTTTTTTATTCATTAAAGTTTATTAATTGCGTTTGAAAGACTGCTGCGCAAATACAGTGTGACATAAAATATTACAACAATCGCCATTTTATTCTATAGGGTCTCTGCTAAAAAAAATATATAAAATGTTTGGGGGTTCTAAGTACTTTTCTAGCAAAAAAAAATGATTTTAACTTGCAAGCAACAAATGTCAGAAAAAGGTCCAGTCTTTAAGAGGTTAATCTTCCTTTCTCCCTGGCAGAGGGAAGGAAAAGATACAATGTAATCATTTTTGTTTATAGTTACTGGGAGACTTTGCTGATAGCCGTTTGCTGGGAGGCTTTTTTTTTTTTTTTTCCACAGCTGTTCTCTCTGCTATGCAGCTATGCAAAGAATCGAGCATATTTCAGGGTTAGATCGTCAGGAGGGGTGAATCGAGATCGCGATTTTCATACGATTAATCGTGCAGCTCTAGTATAACCCCACGGACATTGCGGACTCTTTCGCAATGTATTACAGTTCCCGCTACAATCTTTGCAAAGATCCTTCCACCCCTCAATCCACGGAGGATCTTATCCGTAATTTCCTTGGAACCTTAAAACTCCCAAAATTAGACCCTGAGCATCTATCGACCCTCAATGCTCCTATTACCCAGATGGAAATTGCTAGGGCAATTGCCTCACTTCCTGTTGGAAAATCCCCATTGAATGCATTAAGATACAAAAAAAAAACCTTCTACTTTTACAACCCCCTTTAATGTTTGTGGCTTTATACTTTATACTAGACTACAAAGTCATTTTCTCAGCTTTGACAGAGGAAAGATCTTCATATTCCTATTTTAGATTTGTCAGACGCATCCAAATAAAACTGTATTGCGACTAGGGTTTACATATATAAGGAAATATACCTCGTCTATCAAATCTCACAGACCTAAAAAGGCATACACTTTTTCTGACTCAACAGAAAAAAGAACATAGATTTACATGTACAAAAAGGCAACTGTTTCAGTGCTGATGCAGTAAGCAGAGCAATGTTTGCCATGTATTTGTGCTCCCGCCAAACTATTTAAAGTAAAGTGGGATCATTGTTTTTTTTTTTAAGAAAAAAAACAAAAACTTTCAACATATTTTCTTTTAGACAGCAGGCCCAATAAGTAGAAGTAGCTGGATTTGTTCTGGGGTGTTTTTCATTGGATGCCAACAGGTGAACAAAAAATATCGCAGAAAACAGATTCAACATAGACCACATTTAGGGGAATCCAGACAAAAGTTCAGAAGTTGAAACTATATCACGCATCTGGAACATTATGGGGGCCTCTCTGGCACCTCCTGCCCAACACCTCTGAAGGTGGGAGACAAATTGTGAAGACATGAAGTGGTACGAGTGCTGTAGTAGCTGGCTGATGATGATGTTCACGCTGTAAATGGGTAAAACTGGCAGTGACATTCTTCAGGGCAAGATGCAGAAGCAGCTTGGCACTAGAGCAGGAAGGTGGTAGAGGAAGCTCAGAAACAGGCAGGAGTCAGCCACAGCGGGGCAGTGTGGGACTGAATCTGCAGGCAGGGTAAGTCAAGGAAGCAGGCCAAAGTCAGTATTAGCCGGGCAACGCAGTACAGAAATCAGCCGGCAAACGCAGTACAGAAATCAGCAGTCAAAGGAGAGTTCAGTAATCAGGGCAAGGTTAAGGGTAACCAGATGAGCAAGTATAATGCAGCAAGCAAAGGCAAAGTCCAAGGAGGTCATACACAGGTAGGCAAATATAGCAGATCAGGTGTCAGGAAATACAGGAACAAGCTGAAGACCATTCAGTAACTTCCCTCAGTGACATCACTTTAAATAGGCCACTGGGTACTACGTGCACTCACTGATTGTTACGTGCACATGTGTGGCAAACTGTCACAGAATGTCTATTGTTGTCCTTTTGCCTGGAAGAATGAGCACCGCTAATGCACACGCACATGAGAATAGGTTCGTACTGGCTTTATGAAAAATATGATTTTTGTAAGATCTTACCGTAAAATCTTTTTCTCTGATGTCCATAGACAGCCGCAGGCTCACCTCCATAAGCTGAGTGGGTTATGCTCCCCCCATCAGGAGTAGTCTAGGCAGGAAAATTTTAATGTACATGCTCTAGAGGCTGTCCCTCCAGGCATAACCCCCACTGCCACAGCCCAGCACATCAGTTTAGTTTTTAAGCAGTGAAGACAAAAGAACCAACCCCAAACAGAGGGGCGGGTGTTGCGTCTGTGGATGGACTTTAGAGAAAAAGATTTTGCGGTAATATCTTACAAAAATCTTATTTTCTCTATCGTACATCGACAGACGCAGCCTCATATCTATGAGCGGAGTGGGACATCCCAAAGCATTGTAGGCATGAGGGGTGGGAAAACGCAACCAGACAGTAACGTTAACTCCAAAAAGCTAAACGTAGCCAACTGGGCAACATGGAGCTCAACCAAACAACAGGAGTTCACCGAGATAAAAGACCCCAAAGAGAAGTACAAACAATCATTCTCTTATGAAACAGCAGCCTGCAAAACCTTGTGGCCAAAAGAGGAATCCGAAGATGCCAACAAATCCACCTTGTAAAATTTGGTAAAGGTGTGCACAGACGACAAAGTTGCTGCCTTACAAACCTGTACAACAGAGGACTGATGACGAAAAGCCCAAGAGGCACTCAGTGCTCTAGTAGAATGCGCCTTCACAGGGAAAGGAGGAACCTGACCCTTGATTGAATAAGTCTGAACAACCATCTGTCTGATCTATCTCAAAATGGTCCCAGCAGACGCAGCAGACGCAGCAGACGCAGCAAAAATCTTTGCAAGGACTGTCTGGAAGGACAAAGAGAGTCAGACTTCCTGAAGGACTCAGTCAGTGTCAGATAAACCCTTATCGCCTGAACCACATCCAGAGAGTGCAAGGCAATTTCCTTGGGATGTTTAGGCTTAGGACATAAGGAAGGCAACACAATGTCTTCATTAAGATGAAAATCTGACACCACCTTAGGGAAAAAAAAACGGATTAGGTCGGAGTACCACTTTATCCATGTGGACCACCAAATAAAGCGAAAGACAGGACAAGGCCGCCAACTCAGAGACCCTGTGAGCAGAAGTGATAGCCACTAGGAAGACAACCTTCTGGGACAAAGTAAGCAGAGTAATCTCCCTAATATTCTCAAAAGGAGGCTTTTGAAGAACAGACAAAACCAGAATTAGAGCGGTAACGGGGATCTCCTCGGAGGGACCAGATGCCGCACCCCCTGAATAAAGGTGCCAACCAAACTAGAAGTAGCCAATGGACGTTGAAAGTAAATAGCCAAGGCCGACACCTGGCCCTTGATAGTACCCAACGCCAAGCGCTGCTTAATCCCTTTTTGTAAAAAGGCCAAAACCCTAGCTATAGAAAACAAGCAAGGGTGCAGCTGCAACGATTCACACCAAGAAATGTACAATTTCCACGTATGATGATAGATGTTTCTAGGTGTCGACTTCCTGGCCTTCAAAAGGGTAAGAGTCACTGAATCAGAAAGACCTTTATCCCCCAACACCTTGCTTTCAACAGCCAAGCCGTTAAGGCTAGCGACCGTAAAGCAGGATGGAAGATTGGTCCTTGAGATAGTAGATCTTCCCACAAAGGAAGACACCATGGAGGATCCACAACCATTTTTACCAGCTCTGCATACCAAGACCGCAGAGGCCAGTCTGGTGCCACCAGAACGACTGGGATGCCTTCCATCGCCTCACTGCAAAGAAATATTGGCAGGAGAACAAGCGGAGGGAAGGCATATATCAGGCGACACTGACTCCAAGGAGCCACCAGAGCGTCTATGGTATCGGCCAAAGGGTCCTGAGACCTGGCCATAAAGCTCTGAACTTTTCTGTTGAGGCGAGACACAAACATATCCACGTCCGGGGTCCCCCACCGGACACACAGGAGATGAAACACCTCTGGATGCAGGGACCACTCCCCCTGATCCAACAACTGATTACTCCGGTAATCTGCTTGCCAATTCTCAACACCCAGGATGTGGACTGCGGAAAGAGCCGAAACATTGTGTTCCGCCCATACCAGAATCTCGGCCACCTTCTTGGCCGCCAGGGCACTCCTGGTGCCCCCTTGATGATTGAAGTAAGTCACGGCCGTGGCATTGTCCGACTGGACCCGAACCAGAGAGCCATGTAGCCGACTCGTCCAGTAAAGCAGGCAGAGCTTGATTGCTCTCAGCTCCAGAATATTGATCGGCAAGGAAGACTCTTCCAACGCCCAAGTTACCTGAGCACAGAGCTTCTCTTGCACTCCACCCCAGCCTGATGGTTGGCGTCAGTGGTGACCACCGTCCAAAAAACCGACAGGAAGAACTTGCCATGGCACAGGATAGGTGACTTGATCCACCAAGAGACAGCCGACTTTGTGAGATGGCTTAACCGAATCTTCTGGTCCAATGACCGAGGATCTCTGTTCCATTTTGACAGAATCTCTGTCTGCAGCTGTCTCGTGTGAGACTTAGCAAACGGGACCGCTTTGAAGGTCGAGACCATCAGACCCAGGGCCCTCATGTAAGCACGCAAGGAGGACTGATTGGCCTTCATCATCAGCAATTGGACCACCCTTTGCAACTTCTGAAGCTTGTCCATAGGAAGGAAGACCCGAGGAGCAGGTCGAGGATCAGCCCCAGATAGGTGACCCGCACAGATGGAGTCAGGACAGATTTGGTGACGTTGATTGTCCACTCGAAGTCCTGAAGGGTCTGAATGGTGATGGAAATGTTTTCCAGCAGATCCAAATGGGAAACTGCTCGCAACAGGAGATCGTCCAGATACCTCACAATGGAAATACCTCATTGACGCAACAAGGCCAGCACAGGGGCTAGGACCTTGGTAAAAACTCTGGGAGCCGAGGTGAGACCAAAGGGTAACGTCACAAATTGAAAGTGCTCCTCTGCCACCGCAAAGCAGAGGAATTGCTGATGTCCCTCGAATATGGGGACGTGGAGATACGCATCTTTGAGATCGATGGAAGCCAGAAAATCCCCCTGATTCAAAGATACCACCACTGACCGAATGGACTCCATTCGGAATTTCTGCACCCGCACAAAGCGATTCAGAGCCTTGAGGTCCAGGATTGGACGCACCTTGCCCTCCTTTCTGGGCACGGTGAACAGGTTTGACTCAGGTAATCCGCCTACCATTTCTCCACACCCGGCATGTGGACTGCAGAGAGACGGAATATTGTGTTACGTCAACACCAGAATCTCGGCCACCTCTTTGGCCGCCAGGGCACTCCTAGTGCCCCCTTGATGATTGATGTAAGCCACGGCCGTGGCATTGTCCGACTGGACCCAAACGGTGTAACTGACACATCCAGTGAAGCAGGCAAAGCTTGATCACTCTCAGCCCCAGAATATTGATCGACAAGAAGACTCTTCCGTCGCCCTAGTCCCCTGGGCACAGAGCTTCCCCAGCACTCCACCCCAGCCTGACAGGCTGGCGTTCGTAGTGACCACCGTTCAAAACACTGGCAGGAAGGACTTGCCATGGCACAGGACAGGTGACTGGAGCCACCAAGAGAGCCAACTTCGTGAGATGGCTCAACCGAATCTTCTGGTCCAATGACCAAGGATCTCTGTTCCATTGTGACAGAATCTCTTTCTGCAACTGTCTCTTATGAGCCTGAGCAAACGGGACCGCTTCAAAGGTCGAGACCAAAAGACCCAGGGCCCTCATGCAAGCCCGCAAGGAGGACTGATCGGCCTCCATCAGCAATCGGACGGCCCTTTGCAACTTCCGAAGCTTGTCCAATGAAATGAAGACCCTCACCAGAGCAGAGTCGAGGATCAGCCCCAGATAAGTGTACTGAATGGATGGTTAAGGGCAGATTTGGTGACATAGATCGTCAACCCAAATTCTTGAATTGTCTGAATGGTGATTGAAATGTTGTCCAGCAGATCCAAATGGTAGACTGCTCGCAACAGGAGATCGGCCAGGTATCCCACAATGGTGATACCTCACCGACGTTACAAGGCCAGCATGGGGGCCAGAACCTTGGTGAAAACTCTGGGAGCCAAGGCGAGACCAAAGGGTAATGCCACAAATTGAAAGTGCTCCTCTGCCACCACAAAGCAGAGAACGCGCTAATGTCCCTCGAATATGTGTCTCCATCTGTGAACTAAGTGTGGATGACTTGCAGCTGTGTGCTCAATCAACGATGATCTAGGATGAGCTCAGGAAGTGTTAATCACTATTTAAGCAATGTCTTTTCATGTATGTGCATGGTTATGACTAAGCGGACGTTTTCCGTGAAACGCGTCAACCGCTGTGCACCTTTCCCGTGTCTCTGGCTATTATGGATATACCTTGAAATGTTTTTATTACTTTTTGGATACAAATAAACAGATTTTATTTACCTTTCATCTACAACTTGGAGTGCGGATTTTTCTCCCTACATATCTATCACGTACCTGATCAGAGGCCGAGGTGCTGAGAGGGCTTCCCTTGTGGCTAAGTGCAAGGCACCCCTGGAGGTGGAGACAGGGAATGCTGTGCCCAAAGGAACAGGGGTCGCCAGCTGCGGCAAGCTCCGGTGAATAGGTGACTGCGGTGGTTGTAGACACGTAGTGCGTGCTGAAATGCAGGATGCCTTGAAGGTGACTGGAGAAGGTAGCCAGGCGTGCGACAAGAGCGAGGTCAAGATCAAGCCAAGGGGTCAAACACAGTTCATCAAGCAGAAGAGGAGTCCGTAGGAGCAAGCCGGGGGTCATACACGGGAACAGCAGACTGAAGCAGAGTGGGTAAACAAGCCGATGGTCGGAGCCAGGAGGAGAGACAAGACAGGTGAGACAAGCCGGGTCGGTAACAGGTAATCCAAGTAAACAGGAACAGGAACTCAGGAACACAGGAAACAGGAAGCTGAAGATCATCCAGCAACTAATGGCTGGAGCAGGCTGGTTTAAATAGGCCACTGGGCGTCGCTGCATTAGTGTGGGCGGAAGATCCAGCTCTCTTGTGGGAAGTTCCCTGACAGTGCCCCCCCCCAAAGGGCAGCCTCCGGATGCCCAATTGGGCCTGCTTCTCAGGATGCTTGTTAAAAAATTCTCTAAGAATTTTGGGGGCATGAACGTTATTTGCAGGTTCCCATGAACTTTCCTCAGGTGAATACCCTTTCCACTTAATCAGGTATTGGACCTGTCTTCCCCTCTTTCGGCAGTCTAGGATGGCCTCTACCTCATACTCAAATTCCTCACCCACCGAGATGGGAGGTGGAGGTGGATCACCCCTTCCTGAGAAAGGGCCAGAAGAGGCAGACTTGAGCAAGGAGATATGAAAAACAGGATGGATCCTGTAGGAATCCGGTAAGGAAAGTTCGAAGGCTACAGGGTTGATTTCCTTCTTGATTTTGAAAGGGCCAATGTACCTTGGACCCAACTTCCGTGATGGGCAGGGTAGTTTGAGGTTTGCCGTGGAGAGCCACACTTCATCCCCCACTTTCAAGGCTGGATTCTCCTTTCTCTTCTTGTCATATGACCTCTTATAATCTTCCTGCGCTTTACGCATGGTTGCCTGGAGGGTTAGGTAGTTCTCTTGGATAAAGGTTAATCTATCCTGAACCGCGGGTACCGTTGCTTCTGGTACAGAGTTGGGTAAAAAAGAGGGGTGAAAGCCGTAATTGGCCCAGAATGGGGATTGGTTGGTGGTAGCATGAATAGAGTTATTGTAAGCAAACTCTGCGCAGGGCAGTAAGGCCACCCAATTATCCTGTGAGAAGGAAGAAAAACAACGAAGGTATTGTTCCAACGTTTGATTTGTTCTCTCCGTTTGGCCATTGCTCTGGGGGTGATAGGCAGAAGATAGGCAAATCTTGATATCCAAAGCCTTGCAGAGGGCCCTCCAGAATCGAGAGGTGAATTGTACCCCCCTGTCCGAGACAATACTGTTTGGTACGCCATGTAGCCTTACAATCTCCTTGATGAAGATATGTGCTGTGTCCATGGCTGAGGGAGTGCCCACCATAGGCAGGAAGTGTGCCATCTTTGATAAGCGGTCTACTACTACCAGGATAGTGGAAAAACCTTCAGAAGGGGGCAGTTCTACAATAAAGTCCATAGACAACATCCTCCAAGGCTGGTCCGGAACAGGCAGAGGTCTTAGCAAGCCCCAAGTCTGCGTGAGACTTCCTTTACTTCGGGTACAGGTCGTACAAGAACTTACATAGTCTTTGCAGTCCTGTCTAAGGTTGGGCCACCAATAGGAACGTTGGATCAGTTCTAATGTCTTGCGGACTCCAAAATGGCCTGCCAGCTGGTGGTCGTGGAACGTTTTAAGAACCTGGACTCTGGCTCCCTCGGGTACAAAAATCTTATCCCTGTGCCACAAAAGACCTTCCTGCCTTCTAAGTGTGGGGATTTCGGACTCAGGGCACCGGGAAGAAACCTGTTCCAGGGTGGCCCTTAGATCAGGCTGGATAAGAAGAAAGTTCTGGGGAGACAGAATGGTGCTGGGGGTGGCAGTATTTGGGGTCTCAGGGAACATTCGTGACAGAGCATCCGCTTTACCATTCTTGGATCCTGGGCGATAGGTGAGGTGAAAATTAAACCTTGAGAAAAACAAGGCCCACCTGGCCTGTCGTGGTCTCAAGCGCTTGGCAGATCTGAGATACTCCAAGTTCTTATGGTCGGTGAATATCATAATTGGGTGCGCTGCACCCTCCAGGAGATATCTCCACTCCTCCAGAGCGACTTTGATGGCCAGCAGTTCCCGATCCCCAACATCATAGTTCCTTTCCGGCTGAGAGAGCTTTCGGGAGAAGAAAGCCACTGGATGCAATAGTGCTTTAGGGCCCAGACGTTGAGATAGGACGGCCCCTGTGGCGACTTCAGATGCATCAACCTCCAGTACGTAGGGCAGGGCGGGGTCGGGATGCTGCAGGACAGGGGCAGAAGTGAATAACGCCTTTAATTTATCAAAAGCCTCTTGAGCCTCTTGGGACCACTGGAAGCGGCAGTGTTGGCGGGTTTGCTGGGTAATCGGGGCGATAATGCCAGAAAAGTCCTTGATGAACCTCCGATAGAAATTCGCAAACCCTACGAACCTCTGAATGCCCTTTTTGTCCGTGGGAGCTGGCCACTCCAGGATGGCAGATACCTTCTGGGGGTCCATGGCTACCCCATCAATGGAAATGATCAGACCCAAAAATTGTATAGAAGTCTTTTCAAAGGAACACTTCTCTGCTTTTGCATAGAGTCCGTGTACCCTTAGTGTGGACAGCACTTTCTTGACATGGATTCTATGTAGTTCCAGGGTAGGGGAGAAGACAAGAATGTCGTCCAGGTACACAATCATGAAGTTATCCAGGTATTCTCTAAAGATATTATTCACGAAGTGCTGAAAGGTAGCTGGAGCATTACATAGACCAAAAGGCATAACCAGGTACTCAAAATGCCCAAAACGTGTTCGAAAGGCTGTTTTCCATTCATCGCCCTCGCGAATGCGTACTAGGTTGTAGGCACCGCGCAAGTCCAATTTAGTAAAGACCCGGGCGGTACGGAACCTCTGAAAGAGCTCAGGAACAAGCGGAAGAGGGTACCGGTTTTTAATTGTGATTTTATTGAGCTCTCTGTAATCCACACAGGGTCTGAGGGTATGATCTTTCTTTTCTACGAAGAAAATTCCGGCGCCAGCTGGAGAAGATGAGGGGCGGATGAATCCCTTTTTAAGGTTTTCATCAATGTACTGGCGCAACACCTCAAGCTCAGTCTCTGAAAGTGGAAAAATCCTTCCAAAGGGAACTTCTGCACCAGGTAATAGCTCGATAGGGCAGTCGTAGGGGCGATGAGGTGGTAGTATATCGGCCTTCTTTTTGTCAAAGACGTCCAGGAAATCATGGTAAACTGGAGGAACGTCCTGGCTGGAGTCGGAGACTGGCTGGACGGTCAGGCAACTGGAAGGAGACACAGGTTTGGGCATCAGACAGTGCTGAAGGCAGTAGGGGGACCCAAAGGAGATCTCCCTTCGGATCCAGTCTATCTGCGGGTTGTGTGCCTGCAACCATGGTATCCCCAGAATTATGGGGAACATGGGGGAACATAAAATATCAAACTTCAGGAACTCTTGATGGCCAGAGTCAGTAATGGTAAGAATAGGTACCGTCTCGTGAGTAACAGGCCCGGATCGAGGAGTGGTACCGTCGGCCAACTGGACCTTGAGTTTAAGTTCTTTAGTCTGAATAGGAATCCGGAAGTCCTTAGCAAGGGTTACATCCATGAAGCAACTACATGCCCCAGAGTCAATTATTGCTGGGAGTCGGACCTCCCCTTTCGCTACCTGTAGGGAGACATGGAGAACAAGATGAGTAAGGGAAGATCCTGGGACTTGCTGATACATGGAGTTGTGTGGGGAAGACTTACTGGGCCTCACAGGGCAGTTGCGGAGAAAGTGTCCAGCCTCCCCACAGTAGAGGCAGAGGTTAGCCCGCCTGCGGCGGAGTCTCTCATCAGAGGTCAGGGCAGAACGAACCATGCCAATTTGCATAGGTTCTCCTTCAGAGGAGGCTGCTGTGGCTGGAATAGGTGCAGGGACAACTGGGACCTTGGGTAGCATCCAGGAAGGCCGGAAGGACTGAACACGTTCAGATCGCCGCTCCCGCAGGCGTCTGTCCAGTTGGATGGCGAGCTGAATGAGGCCCTCCAAACTGGTGGGGCTTTCTACTCGTGCCAGCTCATCTTTGAGGGCCTCGGATAGGCCAAGTCGGTACTGGTGCCTGAGGGCGGCATCGTTCCATTCAGTATCCGCTGACCATTTGCGGAAGTCCACAGTGTAGTCTTCAGCAGGGCGCCTCCCCTGCTGTAAGGTATGGAGAGTGGCCTCTGCAGTGGCCCTGCGTTGTGGGTCATCATATAGTTGGCCCATGGCTTCAAAAAAGGTGTCCAAAGTGTTGATGACAGGACTTTTTTGTTCCAACAGGTGATGAGCCCAGGACTGCGGTTCATCGGATAGCAGAGAGATGACAAATCCCACTTTAACTGTTTCCAGGGAGAAGGTCCTTGGTTGCAGAGCCAGGTAGAGAGAACAGGCATTCTTAAAAGCCCTGAACTTCCTCCGATTGCCGGAAAAACGCTCTGGAGTGGGCACCCTGGGTTCAGGAGGAGGAGCCATCATCATAGGAGTGGGTGAGTGACGCTCCGGAGTCAGTGAGGCTGATGCAAGACCTGCAGAAGGAGGAGCTGTAGTTGCGGAAGATACTGCCAAGTTCTGTAAACGACCCTCCAACTGGAAGTACCCGTCCTGTAGGTTGGTCACTGCTTGGGTGAGGGCTGCGACTTGCTGGCACAGAGCCTCCAGCTGGGAAGCACCTCTGTCGGCCTCTGACATATTCTGGCTGGATGATACTATCACGTACCTGATCAGAGGCCGAGGTGCTGAGAGGGCTTCCCTTGTGGCTAAGTGCAAGGCACCCCTGGAGGTGGAGACAGGGAATGCTGTGCCCAAAGGAACAGGGGTCGCCAGCTGCGGCAAGCTCCGGTGAATAGGTGACTGCGGTGGTTGTAGACACGTAGTGCGTGCTGAAATGCAGGATGCCTTGAAGGTGACTGGAGAAGGTAGCCAGGCGTGCGACAAGAGCGAGGTCAAGATCAAGCCAAGGGGTCAAACACAGTTCATCAAGCAGAAGAGGAGTCCGTAGGAGCAAGCCGGGGGTCATACACGGGAACAGCAGACTGAAGCAGAGTGGGTAAACAAGCCGATGGTCGGAGCCAGGAGGAGAGACAAGACAGGTGAGACAAGCCGGGTCGGTAACAGGTAATCCAAGTAAACAGGAACAGGAACTCAGGAACACAGGAAACAGGAAGCTGAAGATCATCCAGCAACTAATGGCTGGAGCAGGCTGGTTTAAATAGGCCACTGGGCGTCGCTGCATTAGTGTGGGCGGAAGATCCAGCTCTCTTGTGGGAAGTTCCCTGACAATATCTCTGTTGTCTGGACTGCGGATCCTTGCCTGCACCTGATTTGGATGTCTTTGGGATTGTTGTATCACCGGAGTGGTTCTTTCTTCTCCTGATCTGTCCCTCGAATATGTGGACATGGAGATACGCATCTGAAACTTCTGCACCCGCACAAAGCGGTTCAGAGCTATGAGGTCCAGGATTGGACACACTTTGCCCTCCTTTCTGAGGAGGTTCTTTCAGTCAAATCTTCACCTGTCTCCAGAGCGTTTGAAGGATCTGCCGGAGGCTGTGCGAGATCTCCTAGCTCAAGGGGTGATTGTGCTGGTTCCTCTGCAGGAACGCTCTCAAGGTTTCTATTCAAACCTGTTCACTGGACCCGTAAAAACAGGGGAATCCTCCACAGGCACAAGGGTAGATTTGTTAAATCTGGAAACAGGATGGTCCACTTTAGGTGGCACCGTCCAATGGTTGGAGGCCTTTTCAGCAAAAGGGTACCGGCGTTTTAAGCATTTAGGCACCACTAACACATGCCTAACGCGCCGCCATTGGTCATTCACAATATCATGAAAGGCATGAGAGACTAGGGAAAACCCTGTCAGCTTTTGGAGACTTCTGAGAGCCAAAAGCCACCCGCGTCCCTGCCGGCGTGAGCTCATCAGCCAATTTCAAAGTATCCCGGACTGAAATAATCAGGGCTTTCACTAAGGCGCATTCCCGCGCTGCAGCTGAAGATGATAGATCCTCTTCACCATCTGACTGCAAGGACAGCGACCTCTCAGGTACGGGGGCGTCCAGGGCAACCCCATCAGCCTCTGAATCAGAGGACACCTCCATAGAAGGCAAAGGCAACGGCCATTTTCAGCTATCAACCTTTTTTTGACTAAATCAACTTTAGTTGCCAGGCTTTCCAGGGCTGCTGAAATTGCGGCCAGTATTTGCGATCTGGACTGTCCGGGAGTCGCACAGAGTGGGTCTGAGGGTGATTTCACAGTTTGGAAATCCATATTGCAATTTTTAAAAAACGATGTACTATCGCTTTGAGAGCGCCGATCGCGGTTTCCACCACCAATCGACGCGGTCTGCAGGGAATCCCCTTAAACTAAACTGACAGCAGAAAGTACAAGGATATGCGCGAAGGGACCCCAAGTACTGTACCACCTCAGACAAACCGTCCTCCTGGATCTTTCATCAGCATGGAGAGAAAGGCAGGAAGTGACCTCGGCTCAGCAGCAGGAAATGACTGCACAGGAAGTGATGTCGTCTGAAAAAGGTTACACTGCTGAGTATAGCACCAGGGCTACACAAAGATGGATGCCCATACAAAACAATAGGAAGCTACAGGGAAAATGGCTGCTACATACAAGTCTATGGGGGAAAAAAAATCACATTGCCTACACTTAAGATGGTGGCACCCATGGCAGGCCATGGGTCTAGGGACCGACACATGAAGGCCTCAGGAACCACAACAGAGACCAGCAAGCCCAAGGTACCTTGTCACCCCCCCCCCCAGAGTGTCAGGGCACTCCAGACACACAGCAACGGCAGGGACAGGGAGAAGGGGGGAGGGAAGGACACACAGACCGGGCAGGCCAGAGGGATCTTTTGGGATGCACAAGTTCCATTATCCCCAGGAGAGGGCCCACATCCCTCCAAGGCCATCAGGGGCAAAGGGGGTACATTTACTCACCATACCATAGACCGGGTGGGCTCCGCTCCAGGCAGACTGCCTCCCACCCGAAGTGGGGGTGCTACCAGCTGAGGGATACGCTGCGACTCAGGGCATTCCAAGTCGTCGTGTCCCGGCGAGGCTTCTGCTCACAGGCTCATCCCCCTCCAGAAAAGGGGGACTGTCGTGGCTAGGCCTAGGTCGGAACTATAACCTGCTCACGCTCGTAGGCCAGACTGGGGGGACCATAAGGATCTAGATTATCCAGTGCCAAGCCTCAGCCAGCATTGTTGCTTGTAGATCACCAGGAAAATTCTTCCCTGAACACTAGCTAACAAGTGAGTAAAGAGAAACAAAAGGAAAATATTCTCAAAAGAAATAAAAAACTGAGACCGGAGTCCCAGCAGGAAACCTAGGTCCTACTCCTTCTCTAAAAAGAAACAAACTGATGTGCTTGGCTGTGGCAGTGGGGGTTATGCCTGGAGGGACAGCCCCTAGGGCGTGTGCATTTAAATGTTCCTGCCTAGACTACTCCTGATGGGAGGAGCATAACCCACTCAGCTCATGAAGATGAGGCTGTGTCTGTCGATGGACGACAGAGAAAAATCGGATTTTTGTCTTACAGTAAAATGTTTTTCTCTGAAGTTCATTGACGGATGCAGTCTCTGTTCTTTAATAACAGTAGGGTTATACTGCCCCCTACTGGAGTAGGACACTAGGCAGAAAAAAAGCTCTGGCTACGCCTATAGGTAGTTCCAGGAAGTATAATCCCTCTCTCTGCTATAGGATGTCAGTTTTGTAACAAAGCAGTGTCAGAGAAAACAATACCAACCTAACTCAAAAAAGAGGGGCGGGTACTGCATCCGTGAATGAATTTCAGAGAAAAGGATTTTACGGTAAGACAAAAATCCAATTTTCTCTATCTTTCATTGACGGATGCAGTCTCTGTTCTTCATAGTAGTAGGGACGTCCCAAAGCAGTGCCATAAAACATGAGGGGTGGGAACAGCAGAAAATAATTCCCCAAGGCTGAACCATAGCCAACCAGGCAACATAGGACTCATCAGAACAACAAGATGAGACCCACCTGAAAAAAAATTAAAAACCCTCAGGAGAGACTAAAACACCCTTAAAAACGGAAGCCTGCAAAAGGTAGCCCTTTCTTTGGTCCATCCGTGAATACAAAGAGCGAATCCGACTTTCGCCAAGTACACCCTGATTGCTCGAACCACATCCAAAATATGCAGTGCAAATTCCTTAGGATGTTTTGGCTTAGGACACAAGGAGGGTAGCACAATGTCCTCATTTAAGTGGAAACTGGAAACCACCTTCGAAAAGGAAGGACGGATCCGGGCGAAGCACCACTTTATCCCTGTGAACCACCAGATAGGGAGAATGACAGGACAATGCTGCCCTGTGCACAGAAGTAATAGCCAACAAGAAGGCCACCTTCTGGGATAAGGTATGCAGGGGCATCTCCTGAATATTTTCAAAGGGAGGTCTCTGGACAACCGAGAGCACCAAATTAAGGTCCCAAGGTGGCAATGGAGGTCGCACCAGTGGTGCCAAGTGTCGTACCCCCTGGATAAAATTGCGCACAAGGGAATGGGTGGCTAATGGCCTTTGGAAGAAAATTGCTAAGGCTGAAACCTGACCCTTGATAGTACTCAAGGCCAACTTTTGATCAACTCCCCATTGAAGGAAAGCCAAGATCCGAGGCATCAAGTAAAAGCGAGGGGGAACCCCAAGAGACTCACACCACGCAATATATGACTTCCACATATGATGATAGATCTTTCCAGAAGTCGCTTTACTCGCTTTAAGCAGAGTGGGAATCATTGAAGCAGACAATCCCCTGTCCTTCAGCACCTGGCTTTCAACAGCCAAGCCATCAAAGCCAGCGACTGTAAAGCAGGATGGAAATTGCTTCTAGAGTGCCCCAACGAAGGCACAATTGCTGAAACACCTCCGAAAGGAGAGACCATTCCCCTTGTTCCAAGGTCTGCCAACTGAGGTAATCCGCCTGCCAATTTTCCCCTCCTGGAATATAAACAGCGGAGAGAGCATGAACAAAGCGTTCCGCCCACTGAAGGATGCCTGCCACCTCCAAGGCCGCAAGGACACTTCTGTTGCCCTCTTGCTGATTGATATAAGCCACAGCCGTGGCATTGTTCGATTGCATGCGCACTGGACAGCCCTGAAGGTACTCCGTCCAGTGGACTAGGCAAAGCCTGATCGCTCTCAGCTCCAGAACTAGAGATGTCCCGAACTATTCGCCGGCGAACAGTTCCCGGCGAACATCGCTTGTTCGCGTCCACCGCTGCGGGCGAACATATGCGATGTTCGGTCCGCCCCCTATACTTCATCATTGAGGCAAACTTTGACCCTGTACCTCACAGTCAGCAGACACTTTCCAGCCAATCAGTATACCCTCCCTCCCACACCCTCCCACCTCCTATAAAAAAGCAAAGGCAGCATCCATCTTAGATCATTCTGAAGCAGTGTGTTAGTGAGAGCAGGGAGAGTGCTGCTGCTGCTGTTAATAGGGACAGTTGTTAGATAGTGTTCTCGGTCCACTCCTGCTGTAAGGACAGCATCCTGACAGCACCCCAAAAAGCCCTTTTTAGGGCTGGTATTTCAGTCATTCTTTTGTTATATATATATATATATATGTATCTATTGTGCAGTTGCCTGCCCGCCGTGTGTGAGAGGCCACAGACCCACCACAGACTGTACTATGTGCACACCCCACTCATATCGGGTGGCACAGTACCTTGCAGTTTAAAAAAAAAATGTTTTTTCCTCTGTCATAATTGCAGTTGCCTGCCGGCTGCCAGTGAGTGTCAGGTCCACAGAGTGTACTGTACCCACTGCAGTGCCCACCACTGATTTATACGGTGGCACAGCACCTTGCAAATTAAAAAATATATATTTTTTTATAATTGCAGTTGCCTGGCCTGCCAGTGAGTGTCAGGTCCACAGAGTGTACTGTGCCCACTGCAGTGCCCACCACTGATTTATACAGTGGCACAGCACCTTGCAAATGAAAAAAAAAAAGATTTTTTATAATTGCAGTTGGCTGGCCTGCCAGTGAGTGTCAGGTCCACAGAGTGTACTGTGCCCACTGCAGTGCCCACCACTCATATATACGGTGGCACAGCACCTTGAAAATTAAAAAAAATTTTTTTTTTTTATAATTGCAGTTGCCTGGCCTTCCAGTGAGTGTCAGGTCCACAGAGTGTACTGTGCCCACTGCAGTGCCCACCACTCATATACGGTGGCACAGCACCTTGCAAATTAAAAAAAAATATATATTTTTTATAATTGCAGTTGCCTGGCCTGCCAGTGAGTGTCAGATCCACAGACTGTACTGTACCCACTGCAAATGGACTGTTTGCGGTTGTTTGCGGTGCGTTAAACGGGGAGTTTGGTCTGTCAGAGTTTGGTCTGTCACTGTGAAGCGGGTGTAACCCTTACACTACCTGATTGATACAACATCATACCTGATCGTATACACACACTGGATGTTTTAAAGCACGTTATTCCAAACAATTTAGGAATGTTAGGTGATTTATGCCCTTCATGGATTAAAACCCGACTCTGCGTCAACTACGTAATTTTCCATGGAAGTTTTGCCATGGATCCCCCTCCGGCATGCCACAGTCCAGGTGTTAGTCCCCTTGAAACAACTTTTCCATCACTATTGTGGCCAGAAAGAGTCCCTGTGGGTTTTAAAATTCGACCGCCTATTGAAGTCTATGGCGGTTCGCCCGGTTCGCCCGTTCGCGAACATTTGCGGAGGTTCGCGTTCGCCGTTCGCGAACGGCAAATTTTAGGTTCGCGACATCTCTATCCAGAACATTGATTGGTAACCTGGATTCTTCCAGGGACCAGACCCCCTTGAGTAGAAAGCTTTCCGAGAATACCTCTCCAACCGGACAGACTGGCATCCATGGTGACAGCTGTCCAATATAGGGGAAGGAAGGATTGGCACTTCACCCCTAAAGGCCACCTCCACCCAGGACACAAAGGATTCAAGGACCGCTGACAGTGCATCTATGGATGGCTTGGATCCGGAAGGCCCTGCGGCTTCCGAGAGAGGGTCAGGTGGGGAAACGTATTCCACAGAGTCCATGTCGCAGCATGGGAAACCTGCAGAAGAACTTGAAAAAACACTTTTTTTAATGTCCCACCATGCTATAGCGCACCCAAAAGGCCAGGCACAAAGCACTGAAGTCCCCCAGCAGAGAGAGAGACCCCCCAGACTCACCACCCGCACCAGAAAGGCCCAGGATGTCTGTACAGCACGTATCTTCATCGATCTGTGATTAGAAGGAAACCAGAGTGTCAGCACTAAGAAAAAAGGAGGGGCTCCACCACCAAATAAAAGCTACATGGCAGCCATTGATTTTTAATAGGGATCCACCGCAAAATGGCTGCCGGGCTACACAAACATGGCCGCTGATCTTTTTTTTTTTTTTTTTTGCAAAAGTTTTTTATTTTCAAAGTAAGAACACAATACAAACAGGATCAGGTAACAAGATCAAGACAAAGAGATAAAATAATACACGTCCAGAACCCCCTTGTGGCAAATCAGAAAAATATAAACTCAAGGACAGTGCAGAAAAAATAACTATCTCATAAAAAAAAATAAAAATAAAAAATAAACCTAGAGAGCCTGTGAACAAGGCAGATGTTCAAAGGCTCCCTACGTCAATTAAGAGCAGATCAGCAACCATGAGTGGAAAAACGTAATTGCCAGCTATGAACCAACTAGGGAGGTGTCCCGAGTTCCAACAATAACAGGTTAGTTCAGGCTTCCAAGGGCTGGGCAGTGGTGATACCTGAGAAAGAGACAGATAAAACGAACCAAGTGAGAAACAAAAAGGAGGGAAGTAGAAGTGGAAAATAAGAGAAGGATGAAATGAAGATTTCAAGAAAAGAGAAAGAGTAGTGAAATGCCGGAGTGGAGGTGGAGAAGAGGAAAGGGAAGAGAAGACCCCCAAAAAGGCGAGTTGTAAAACCCAGAAGAATGGAAGGGGTCCCCCCCCCCCCCCCAGAGAATGTAGCTATTTAGAAGGAGGGGTGATAAACTGACACCAGGGCTCACATATTGCATCAAATTCAGCCTGCTTATCCCGGAAGATACTAACTATCTTCTCCTGGGTCATGATCCAGGAGATCTTTCTCTTGGCTGCCGCCACAGAGATCGAGGGTGACTTCCACGCTCGTGCCAAGGTAAGTTTGGCTCCCAACAACATAAAGTGTAGCAGTTTCAAACTGAATTTTGGGCCCTTCACCAGGGCGCCATTAAGCAGTGCAACTTCCGGAGCCTTGGGAATTAACAGCCCAGTAACTTTGCGTACCATGCTAAAAATTATATTCCAAAAGCTTCGGATACGAGGACACTCCCTCCAAATATGGAGTATGGAGCCCTGATGTCCACAATCCAAGAAACATAGGGAATCGGTTCCTGTGAACATTTTAGCTAAACGGGTGGGTACAAGATACCAACGAGTGACAATCTTAACATTTGCTTCTATTAGAGACATGTTCAAAATACCTTTAAATGCCCTCCTGAAGATGGAGTTCCAGACATCCGGCTCCCATGTCAGCTCGAGATCTCGTTCCCAAGATAAGGCATACTGTAGCTTCTCAGGCAACTCGATCAGTGCCCCATAGATCAGCGATATACCACCTCTCTGGACATGAGCTTGTGAGCACCAACCATCATAGGATGTGGCCCGGGGGTCAGTGTCTGAACCTGCAACCAGGGAGGACAGGAAATGTCTAATTTGATGTAGCCTAAATTTCTCCGCAGGTGGCATGCCTAGTTTACTAACACAGTGCGTGACTGACAAAGGGCCTCGGGGTGACAGGAAGTGACCTATCCTGAACAGCCCCTTATTAGTCCACCATTGGAAATCTCTTATGTTCATTCCTGGTAGGAAATCCGGATTGTTGAAAACATGTGTCAGGGGTTTATGAGCCGATATGAGTGTAGGGAGTTTGTATAACCTGTCACATAGTGCAATAGAGTGAGACAGGGTGGGTGCCAAAATAGGAGGTCTCCGACGAGGAGGGGACCAAACTAGGTAGTCTATGGTGTGATTGGGAGTTGCTTGTCTTTCAATATCAACCCAGTCTGGTCTACCGCCCATCGCGTAGATGACCGAGAATTGCGCCAGTTGGGCCGCATGGTAGTATCTCCAAAGCAGTGGGACCCCCAAGCCCCCCTGTAGTCGGCTTCTGACGAGGACCCTCCTCGGAAGTCTGGGTCCCTTATTACCCCAAATAAACCATGTGATGTTAGATTGAAGCTTTACCTTAGCTATTGGTATAGGGAGGGAGCGAAATAGGTACAGTATCCTGGGGAGAAGGTTCATCTTAACCGAATGAACTCTTCCCAGCCAGGAGATGTTCCATCTGCCCCAAAGTTCCATTTCATCTGAAAGTTTTTTGAAAAAAGGGGGGTAATTAGCTTGATAAAGGGATCCAATGGAGACGGTTAAATTGAGCCCAAGATACGGGATGGAAGAGGAGGCCCAATCAAACCAGAAATGGTCCTGGAGAGTTGTTAGTAGAGCAGGAGGAAGACTGACGTTCAATGCTATGGACTTGGAAAGATTGACCTAAAGGCCCGAGGCCTTCCCAAACTCATCTAAGAGCCTGAGTAGGTTAGGAGTAGTGATAAGCGGGTCTGAGAGGAAAAGGAGAAGGTCGTCCGTGAATAAAACGCACTTGTGCTCCCTACCTCCACACGTGATGCCATGAATGTTGGGATTGCTTCTGATTTCACATTTATTCCCTACGGCTATGGTTTCTGCTAATATATATATATATATATAAACATGTTTGGGTGTTCTGATTTAATTTATATCTTTATTGGTGATTTTTTATATATACATACATTTCAAACAAACATTGTCATGTTCTGACCAAACCCCACCCCCCTTACCTCCCCCACCCTCCTCCCCCCAATTAAACCGATGACTCAAAAAAACTAAAAAAAAAAAAAAAACTAAAATTTTTACACTTTTATGTGCACATTCCCAACATTTCTTCGTATGAAGATATATTCCATACTATATTACCATACACCAGGAGGGGTATGGGGACCGTCTCCCCGCAGCCTGGACCCGGCTCCGCCCAGGGTAACCCTCTCTTAAACTCCCTTTAGGAAGAATTGGCTTCCAAGTATTGCACCCAGGGTCTCCATCTCAACTTAACTTGATCCTCTGAATTTCCCAATATGGCGGACAGCTCTTCCATCTTAAGAATCTCGTTGACCTTCCCACACCACAACTCGTAAGTTGGGATCACTGTCTGTTTCCAGAGAATAGGTATGCATGCCCTTGCTGCATTCAACAGACGCAGAGTCAGGGACTTTCTGTAGCTCCGCACTGAGCTTCCTGTCAAATGCAGCAAGCACAACGTGGGGTCCTCTAGTATATCCACATTGGTTATATATTTTTTAGCCACTGCTATCTTATTCCAAAATGGCCGCACTCTTTTACATCCCCAAAAAATATGGACCATGTTTCCATCCTCCAATCCACACCGCCAGCATTTTCCTGAGACCGCCTCTTTTATTCTGTGTAATAGTGATGGGACTCTATACCATCTGGTTAGAATTTTATACCCTGTCTCTTGGATCTTACAATCTAGTGATGATTGATGAACTAATCTCAGGATCTTATTTATCTGCTCTTTTGACCACACGGTATTTAACTCCTGCTCCCATTTTTGGATAAACAGCAATTGTTGGTCTCCCTCATCTTCTGACAGTTGTGTATAGAACCTTGAGATCAGATGGCCCGTCGCTTTACCTGTTCTACACATATTTTCCAGGTCCGTTAGCTCTCGTGGTGCGTACCCTTCCCGCCGAACAAATCTAATATAATTATACAGCTGATAAAGGCTGAGATAATCTAACGATTCTCCTGCACCTGTCCTAAGTTCTTCTAGGGAGGGCATAGGCCCATTTTGCCATATGTCACATAGACGCCTTTTACCATCTTGAGCCCACCTACGGATTCTGGCATTTATACACCCCGGGGGAAAATCCGGGTTCCCCAAAATCGGTGTCATCGGAGATAGACCCGGGGCTACCCTCCAATGCGACTGAATTCTCTTAGTTTCTTTTATAGTCGCTCCCACTGTAGGATGTTTGAGAATAGCGTCTTTAGATTCGAACACCGACCATGGGGCTGGGGGGGTTAACTGTCCTGTTTCCTCATTCTCTAAATCCACCCATCGTTTGGTACGTTTATTGCAGTGCCAGTCTACCACCCTTACTAAATGGACCGCCCTGTAATATCTCAGGATATCTGGGAATCCAATCCCACCTCTTACTTTGGGTAAGGCCAACGTCTGCATCTTAATTCTAGGGGATTTGTTTGCCCAAATATAGGCGCGGAGTATGCCCTTAATTGATTGAAAAAATTCTTTTGGAACTGCTATTGGAATTGTCTGCATTAGATGCAAGATACGGGGTAACACATTCATTTTAATAATGCTACTGCGCCCAAACCACGTCACTGCCAACAGCTGCCATATTCTGAGATCTGCTTTAATCTTTCCTACAAGCGGAAGGTAATTCTTTCTATAGAGATCCTCGGGATCTGCCGTTAACTGTATCCCTAAGTATTTGAGCGTATCTGAGGCCCATTGAAACGGAAACGCTATTCGAAGTGCTCTCTCTACTTGGTCAGATAGCGATACGTTGAGTGCCGCTGATTTAGTTACATTAATTTTATAGTTAGAGAACCCACTGTATGTTTTCAGGGCGTCTAGAATATTTGGTAGTGAAAGAGAAGGGTTAGTAGCAAAAAACAGCAGGTCATCCGCAAACGCGGCCACCTTGTGTTGTTCCCCCCCGCTTTGGATTCCCGCTATATCCGGAGAACTCCAAATTCTACACAGTAGGGGTTCCAGGCACAACACGAATATAAGCGGAGATAAAGGGCACCCCTGCCGTGTGCCATTAGAGATAGGGAAGTAGCTTGACCTCCATTCATTTACCCTAACCGCAGCCGTAGGGACCGTATAAAGTGCCAGTATAAATTGCAGCATTTGCGGTCCCAGGCCTATATATGACAGGGTGGCCCTGATAAAATCCCACGCCACCCTGTCAAAGGCCTTTTCCGCATCTGCTGCAAAAGGAACCATCTTCTTCCGTGATGTACGTGCCAGATGTATTAGATCTATGGCTCGAATTGTATTATCCCGGGCCTCCCGGGTAGGAATAAAGCCCACTTGGTCAAAATGGACCAGGTCTGCCATATATGGTAAGAGCCGATTTGCTAATATTCTTGCGTATAGTTTCGTGTCTACATTTATCAAAGATATCGGGCGATAGCTACCACAACACAGAGGGTCCTTCTCTTCTTTAAGTAATAAAGTAATATGCGACCGTAGGGAATCCAACGGGAACGCCGCTCTTCTTCCCACTTCATTGAAATGTGATAGTAGGGGGTTCTTTAAACGCTCCCCAAATTTCTTGTAGTAACTTAAAGTAAAGCTATCTGGGCCAGGTGCCTTATGTGCCTTGGTCTGTGAGATCGCAGCGGCCAACTCTTCCCCCGATATCTCGCCTTCCAATGTCAATACTTGGTCTTCTGAAAGAGTACGCATGCCCGAGTCTCGTAAATACTCCTCTATCTGCTTCCCTTTTTCTGGACTTTTCTTACTCCCCCATTTCCGGTAGGTTATATAGTAACCGATAGAAAGAGCAGAACTCTTCTGCTATGTCAGCTGAAGTGTGAACCTCCCCACCATTTGTATTTCTAAGACGCAAAATTTGAGTTCGTCTTTTTGGGCCCTTCAATGCTCGTGCCAGCATCGCCCCTGGTTTATTTGCATATTCATATTCATACAGGTGTCTTTTCAACCATAACATATTTCGTACTTTGAAAAAGTATCTGATTCAATTCCTCTCTTACCCGCATGAGAGGGATCAAGTGAGCTTCCGCAAGCGTTCTCTTGTGCTGCCTACTCAGCTGTTCAATTTTAGTTAGATATTCTTTAATTTTCGCCTCCCGCTCTCTTTTACGCTGTGCACCCAACTGTATCAGTACCCCTCTTATCACGCACTTATGCGCTTCCCAGACCGTGGAAGGTGAGAGCGACTCCGATGTATTTTCTATAAAGTAGTTGTGTAACACCTCATTTATCTTCCCCTCCGTTTCGGGGGATTGTAATAAGGCCTCATTTATACGCCATGATCTTGGACTACAGTTTTTCAATTCCCATTCTATACTCACATACACCGGGAAATGGTCAGAGATTGAAAAATCCCCGATATCTGAGTCTGTCACTAACGGCAGGTCTGCCTGGGTAACCAGTATACTGTCTATCCTACTATATGCCTTGTGGATTGGAGAATAGAAAGTGTAATTTCTCTCTCCCGGGTGCATCAACCTCCATGGATCGATGAGGCCCAGGAGGGAGATCTCTTTTTGCAGCCTTCGTAATTTAGCAAATGACATATATGAACTTCTTTTAGAGGTATCTAACAGAGGTTCTGGGGCATAGTTAAAGTCACCTCCCATCACTAAGTGCCCTTCCCGGAATTCCAAGACAACCGGAATCATCTTCTGTAAAAACATTACATGCTCATAGTTGGGAAAATAGACATTTACGAGGGTTACCTCGACCCGTCCTATCCACCCCTTCACCAACACGAACCTACCCATTGGGTCAGCCAATTCTTCTTTTAGGGTCCACTTCACCACAACTTGATATTAAAATGCTCACACCCTTTGATTTGGCAATAGGGGATGTAGCGTGGTAAACCCATGGAAAGTCTTTATTGTACAATTTTGGTACTGCATCTTTGCGGAAGTAGGTCTCCTGAATGAAAGCTATTTGTGTAGCATCTCGTTTTAGATCCCCCATAAGTCTCCTACGCTTCTGTGGGGTTGATAGTCCCCTCACATTATAGGTCGTGATCTTACAACCTGCTGTCCCTCCCTGGGTCGCTCCACCTCCAGCCACCATTGTGGACGGTCCCCCTCCCCCCACGGCCACACAAGCTATGCAAGGCAAGATAAAGCAGGACACAAGAAAGAAAAAAAAAAATTTTTTTTTGCAAGAAAAGAAAAAAAAACGCCCCTTCACCCACACAAGTATGTATATACTATTTAATTCCCACTACCCCTACCCCCCTCTAATGGTTATCTAAACCAGCGCAACCAGGCGCTATCTACTGGGGGGGCCGTGGTTCCCAAAACCCCACGAGCAAGCCACTGTACCTGGACACTCTCCTTCAAGAACAAGAGAAGATAAAAAAGAAAAAAAAAAGAAAAAGCTAAGCTCCAAAAATTGGAGCTAAGAAAATGGGCTCTACTCCCTCTCACCCCTACCGTGGTGTAAGGATGTAGTCCCTATCCTCTCACTGACGGACAGTAAAATTATAGGTTTTAAGTGTCCAGCTAGAGGAGCTCTGCCTCGGTGGGCGATCGCCTCCTTTCACATAATGTCAATGTCCTACTCCCCCCCCCCCACCCCAGAGACCCCCTCTTACACCTCCCAATCTAACGGACCCTAAGTATGATAATGAACACACTCTAGGTTTGACTTTCCCAGCCTTTCCTCCTACGGCCAAGATGTCACCCCTCTCCCCTAGGGGAGCGGTTCTTTCGAGGCCCAAATGCGCCCCTGGGTTGGAGTCGAACTACCCGAGCCAGGTCGCAGGTGAAGGGGACTTGATTGCTACATAGTCAGATCCCCTATTTGTACCTTCTACTCCTACCCCTCTATGGGTTCCCCTCCCCCTCCCCCCAACTCCCCTCCTGAGGGCCCCGGGGCCCACTCACCCCCCCCCCCTCTAGTTGCTGTTAACCATAGCTATTCCCTGAGTCACTATACCCTCTGTATACACCCTAATAGTGATTTAAATTCAGTATTATTAGGTCTCACACATCTTCTTTTTTGTGTTTTAAGCGTGTCCCGCACAAAGTGAGGGAACACTCAAGTTACCTCTACCTCAGTGCCCCTTTCCCTCGTGACCCTTAAGATCGTGCCCCGGCCCTCCGTGGCTGGCGGGGACACGAACACAAGCATAAAAAGAAAAAAAAAAAAACCCCTTGTGAAATTATAGTTGATCTCTATGGATACAAATATACAAATATATAATATCTAATTTTCCTGTGAAGCAGAAAATCCAAAAACACACACCACAGTTCCCCCATAAGAAAAACACGATAAAATAAAACACATCACACAAAGTTTAATCCCCCCCCCCCATCCCCTATGAGGGTGACTCAGATGGTAAGGACATATAAAAAATAACACAGAAAAAATACAAAAAAAAACAAAAAAAAAACGCCCATTTCTCAACACAGCAAATGTTCGGGGCGGGTGTGGGGATACCAGGGACCTCCACACATCTTAACTTTCCCCCCTCCCAAAAAAAGAGGGAAAGGAGGAGATAGGGAGAACCCCAAAAACGAAACAAGGCATGGAAAAAACCGGGAAGAAAAAAAAAAACAGAAAAAGACCATGGATGTATACAACACTTTTAGGTTCGTTATATTATTGTCTCCTTGTCCTGAGCGTCTGTTTTGCTCCCACACCTATCTACTCCAAATTTCACTCATGTTGTGTGGTTCAATTCATGTGGTAGTTCACGGAGTTTCCTAGGACATCTATCCAGTCACTCACATGGATCGGGGCACACTCCAAAATTGTAAAGAGCGCGGGAAGCTGGTCTGGCCATTTCAATAAGAACGTTTCTCTGTCTTTCACCACTTTCAAATGGAAGGGGTGTCCCCAAAAATAGGTTGCTCCCACTTTTCTTATGACCTCTAGGAGGGGTTTAATTACGGCTCTCATCTTTAGGGTCTCCCGTGAAAGATCTGGCAACAATTTCAACTGAGAACCTTCATACTCGATCTGCCCTTTTGCCCATGCTTGTCTCATTATGTCTTCTTTAAGTGAAAACAGGTGAATCCTAATTAAGACATCTGGGATTAGATCTGTTCCCGTCCTTCGGGGCGCTTTAACCCTGTGCACTCTGTCAATTTCCATTTTTTCCATTTGGGGTCTCTCCAACAGACCATTCAAAATGCCCACTACCGTGGTTCTGAGCTCTGGGCCCTTTACGAATTCCGGCAAGCCCCGCAGTCGAATATTATTCCTCCGGCCGCGGTTCTCACCATCATCCTGCTGCAGCCGCAACCAGGTGACTTGTTTTTGCAGCTGTGCTCGTGAACTTTCTAATTCAGAGATTCTAACTTCAAAATCACATTGTACTGACTCTGTATTCACCAATCTGCCTTCAATTTGATCAACTTTTTGTTTTAAACCACATATTTCCATTTTAATGTCACTCACGATTGCTGCAGCCATATCTTGGATATCCTGTTTCGTTGGGATCAGCTTAATAAACTCACCCCACTCCCCTGTTGATGGTATTTGGGGCTGTTGCGGCATAGTAGGGGACTCTTTGGGCTCTTCGTTCCTTTGTTCCTGCGATATATCCATTACTAAAGGCTTCTTCCCACCAGAAGAGACCCCAGTAGATTGAGTGTTTGTAGCTTTGGGCCCTTTCTGCTGAACTGCCATTCCTGCGTTTGTTTGGCGTTTCTGTGATGCCTTGATCCCACCAGTACTTCGTGATGCCACTGTGTGTCTCAGAAAATAAGAGGTAATGTCTGTCCTTCTCTCTAGGGCTTGCTTCGGCTCTGGGCTGGCTGCTTGAGTCATATATACGGGGGAGACCAGCGACCTCCGCATCTACTGTCCCAGCTGGCACTCAACCCCGGATCTCCTCCTCCTCAGCCCTTCAGCCTCACACCGACCCGCACGGTCTTTCACCCTATGCTGTACCTCTCTTACTCTGGGGCAGGGTCCCGCACTTTCAGCGTATGGCCGCCTGTTTCCTTGCCACCACCGCTGCTTTATGGCTCCCCGAGCCTGGAGATTTCCCCATTACCATCCTCCATGAGCCTCGGGCCCCGCTCTGCACCTAGCGGGGAAGGGGGGGGGGGAGCCGACTCACTCACTGCACGGCGCTCTCCTCCACCACGCAGAGCTCCTCACTGCTCAGCCTCTCACGGCGCCATTGACGAACCACGCCCCCCGTTCTGATTTAAACTTATAAACAAAAAGTGCCAGAAAAGGCCTGGACTTCAAGTGGTTAAAAAAGTATGTTGGTTGCCTTTGATGGTCTGCGATTCGGCACTGTGTTATTTCAACAGACAATCACGCGGTCGTGCGACGCTGTACCCAAATTAAATTTATATCCTTTTTTTCCCCACAAATAGAGCTTTCTTTTGGTGGTATTGATCACATCTGCCATTTTTAATTTTTGAAAAAAAGAGCGGCAATTTTGAAAAAAAAAAACAATATATTTCACATTCTGCTATATAACATTCCCCAAAAAAAATGTATAAGTCAAATTTTTTTAACATTTTAGGCCAATTTGTTTTCTGCTACATATTTGTGGTAAAAAAAAAAAAAAACCCAATAAGCGTATTTTGATTGATTTGCATTTACTAACTATGGGAAAGATTTGTCATTTTTTTTTTACTAGTAATGGCGGCAAGCTGCGATTTTTTTTTTGCGGTACTGCGACATTTCGGCGGACAGATCAGACCCCTAACTGACATTTTTAAAACTTTTGGGGGGACCAGTGACATTACTACAATAATCAGTGCTAAAAAATATGCACTGTTACTGTGATAATGACACTGGCATGGAAGGAGTTAACTTTATTGTTGATCAAGAGGGTAAATGTGACCCTAGGGGAGTGATTCTAACTGTATGGGGGTTGAACTTGTGAAATGACCATAGAGACCTGTGATCCTATATAGACGGATCACATGCGCTCTGTGATCATTCCAGAGAGAAGAACGGTCAGCTGTGTTTACAACATCCGACCGTTCTTCTCTCTCAGTGGGGAACGATCGATGGTGTCAGGCGGCAATCAGAGCCGTCTGAAACCCCCATCGGCTTCCCCAATGACGATCGGGAGCGGGACCGTGCCACCTAGCGGCCTTCAGGCGAGCGACATATACTTACGTACAGGCCCGGACTGGGACAAAAAATAGGCCCGGGCATTTTGGACTGAGCAGCCCGCGAGGGGGGGGGGGCGTGGCGTGGCGTTCGTCGGGATGGTTGATGACAGGATTTAATGTTCCAGGATGTGTGGATTTGATTACGGTACCTTTTTTAGTTTAATCTTCAATTTAGATCAGAGCTGCCATATGATGCTGTTTTGTTTGTCTTACTTTAAATCCTGTTTTGATGGTTGAGTCCTAAAAATAGTATGAAGCAGATCAGTCCCAATTCCTGCACTATCACACATCAGATCAGTCCCAATTCCTGCACTATCACACCTCAGATCACCCCAATTCCTGCACCTTCACACATCAAATCACCCCAATTCCTGCACCTTCACACCTCAGATCAGTCCCAATTCCTGCACCTTCACACCTCAGATCAGTCCCAATTCCTGCACCTTCACACCTCAGATCACCCCAATTCCTGCAGCTTCACACCTCAGATCACCCCAATTCCTGCACCTTCACACCTCAGATCACCCCAATTCCTGCACCTTCACACCTCAGATCAGCCCCTGGTAGGCTGGCACTGGCAGCAACAATTTTATTCAAATCAGGATTTCTTCTGCAAATAGGCTGACCTGGCACTGGCAGGCATAGTACTAGACTAGTGCCAGGCCAGCCTATTTGCAGAAGAAATCCTGATTTCTTTGAATAAAATTGTTGCTGCCAGTGCCAGTCCAGCCTATCTGCAAAAGAAATCATCAAGTACAAGTCACTCCTCTCTCCAGTCCTCCACTTACCTTGGGTGTGCTGTGCGGCTGCAGATTGTTCCCGCTGAACAAAGTACAGGAGATGGTCAGAGACTGAGGACGTGATACAGGAGATGGTCAGAGACTGCAAACATGATACAAGAGATGGTCAGAGACTGAGGACCTGATACAAGAGATGGTCAGAGACTGAGGACATGATACAAGAGATGGTCAGAGACTGAGGACATGATACAAGAGATGGTCAGAGACTGAGGACATGATACAAGAGATGGTCAGAGACTGAGGACATGATATAGGAGATGGTCAGAGACTGAGGACATGATACAGGAGATGGTCAGAGACTGAGGACATGATACAGGAGATGGTCAGAGACTGAGGACATGATACAGGAGATGGTCAGAGACTGAGGACATGATACAGGTGATAGTCAGAGACTGAGGACATGATACAAGAGATGGTCAGAGACTGAGGACATGATACAGGAGATGGTCAGAGACTGAGGACATGATACAGGAGATGGTCAGAGACTGAGGACATGATACAGGAGATGGTCAGAGACTGAGGACATGATACAGGAGATGGTCAGAGACTGAGGACATGATACAGGAGATGGTCAGAGACTGAGGACATGATACAGGAGATGGTCAGAGACTGCGGACATGATACAGGAGATGGTCAGAGACTGCGGACATGATACAGGAGATGGTCAGAGACTGCGGACATGATACAGGAGATGGTCAGAGACTGAGGACATGATACAGGAGATGGTCAGAGACTGAGGACATGATACAGGAGATGGTCAGAGACTGAGGACATGATACAGGAGATGGTCAGAGACTGAGGACATGATACAGGAGATGGTCAGAGACTGAGGACATGATACAGGAAATGGTCAGAGACTGAGGACATGATACAGGAGATGGTCAGAGACTGAGGTCATGATACAGGAGATGGTCAGAGACTGAGGACATGATACAGGAGATGGTCAGAGACTGAGGACATGATACAGGAGATGGTCAGAGACTGCGGACATGATACAGGAGATGGTCAGAGACTGCGGACATGATACAGGAGATGGTCAGAGACTGCGGACATGATACAGGAGATGGTCAGAGACTGTGGACATGATACAAGAGATGGTCAGAGACTGCGGACCTGATACAAGAGATGGTCAGAGACTGCGGACCTGATACAAGAGATGGTCAGAGACTGCGGACCTGATACAAGAGATGGTCAGAGACTGCGGACATCATACAAGAGATGGTCAGAGACTGCGGACATCATACAAGAGATGGTCAGAGACCGCGGACATCATACAAGAGATGGTCAGAGACTGCGGACATGATACAGGAGATGGTCAGAGACTGAGGTCATGATACAGGAGAAGGTCAGAGACTGAGGACATGATACAGGAGATGGTCAGGAACTGAGGACATGATACAGGAGATGGTCAGAGATTGCGGACATGATACAGGAGATGGTCAGAGACTGAGGACATGATACAGGAGATGGTCAGAGACTGAGGACATGATACAGGAGATGGTCAGAGACTGCGGACATGATACAGGAGATGGTCAGAGACTGCGGACATGATACAGGAGATGGTCAGAGACTGCGGACATGATACAGGAGATGGTCAGAGACTGCGGACATGATACAAGAGATGGTCAGAGACTGCGGACATGATACAAGAGATGGTCAAAGACTGTGGACATGATACAGGAGAGACTGCAGATGTGATACAAGAGAAGGTCAGAAACTGCAGACATGATAGAAGATAGGACACTAGGGGGGCTGGAGAGCACAGGGAGAGCAGATAGCATTGGAGGAGCTGAAGGGCAAGGTGGGGGGGAACTGGAGAGAATTAAGGAAGGCGCAGAGTGTGGATAGCACTGGGGTGGGGGGGGGGGGCAGGGAAAACCAGGGGGATGGAGAACAGGGGGGGGGGACTGGAAATCACTTAGCCAGGGAGCACAGGGGGGTGGAGAGCACTGGGGGAGCCAGAGAGCATGGGGGGGACTTGAAGAGCAGGGGGGGGCTAAGATCACTGGGGGGCGGGGCTAAGATCACTGGGGGGCGGGGCTAAGATCACTGGGGGGGCGGGGCTAAGATCACTGGGGGGCAGTAAAAGACGTTGAATAGGAGGGGGATGGGACAGCTCAGCTGCATATAGAGAAATTGATATTTCTCCTGCAGCCGCAGAATGCCTGCAGAAGGGAGGAGGAGAATCAGGCATCCATCCAGCGGCAGCAGGAGGAGGAATAGGGAAACATCAAATCCTCTATATGAAGCCGCCCCATCCATCCCCCTCCTATTCAGTAGAAGTACACACGGCCGGTGACACCGGGGCTGCACAGCACTGCAGACACTGGCGTGAGGAGCCGCACTTACCTTCTCTCCCCGGCCCGCCGCCACCCCCGCCCCCCGCGAGCAGCCCGGAGTCAGAGTCAAGGAGCTGCCATCTGCAGCTGCTTGCTTCGATGGCCGATGCTGCGAGTGCGGGCTGTGCTGCTGGCCGCGCCGGGCAGGACACCGGCGTGGCGGGAAGGAACACACTGACAAATTTCAGGAACATACTTCTCTTCACTTCCGGCTCCCTGGCCAATCAGCCTTCTGCGGCCGCAATCAGGGAAATGAATGTCTGACTTCTACTGTGAGGAGTCGGACTGAGTGAGAGCCGGCGCCGCGGCCCACCGGGAATATGCCCGCTGTGCCCGATGGTCAGTCCGGCCCTGCTTACGTATACGTACGTAAATATACTGTAGGCAGTTGGCAAGTGGTTAAGTATACAGCATGTTTACAGGAGCAATGAAGGGCCAACAACTGAAGTGGGCTTGTTTGATTAAAATAGCACGGTGTACTGTGACAAGCCATGTTGCAGATATAAAAAACAGGAGGACTGCCTTACCAGAAATAGGGCCATTTAGGAGGTATGTAGTATGCAGAGTCAAGTGTATATTTTTTGGGGGGTTAGTGAACAGAGGTATTCAAGCTGTATAAGTAATTTTATTTTATGTACTGCTGATATTATATGGGGCCCAGACTGCCCAGAATAAAGTGAGGCTGGAAGAATCCATTAGGCAGATGATCAGATCCACCACACACAGCAGTCCCCCCCCCCCCCCCCCGATGGTAGTGCCCAGACAGACTGGTGTGTCCTCTCTCTTTCTCTCTCTCTCTCTCTCTCTCAGATCCCCTCAGTCGGGACCTGGGCTGGCGAGGAGGAAGAAGTCAGACACCCAGGGCAGTGATTTTTATCAGGGACACAGTCACAGACAGGAAGAAGAACTCGGCTTGCAGACAGTTGCGGCCAGAGGAGGACCGAGGAGGACATTACAATTACACTTACAACATCTTTACAGATTTACAGTGGACACTTACCTGCAGGCTGCAGCGAGGAGGAGAGGTGGGTGGAGCAACGTCACGTTCTTGTGTGCCTGATGTCACTGGTTGCTAGACGTCAAGCGGCAGTCAGATAGCAACCAGTTGAGGAAGCAGGCAGCGTGTGTTTCATTCTGGGACACTGTTTTGTCCCAGAATGAAACTGTCTTCACATCTGTCATGCTATACGCAGCAGCGGCCGGCCCGGCACCAGTTTGTCTCTGACACCCCCCGGTTTGCCTGACACAGACAGTGACACCCCCCCAGTGATTGGCACCCGGGGGGGGTGTCACCCGCCCCCCCGCCCCCCCGCCCCCCCGCCCCCCCCTATTGGTACGCCACTGGGTGCGCCAGTATCTGCATATACCATACACAGTGCTTCTATATAAATTTGTGCATCAAACGATTCACTCCTTTTGGTGCTAAAAATTATGTAAGTGTCCAAAAAAAAACAAATAATTTCAAAGTGATCCGTACTGTTTTCTATCTTCCCCCACCTTTAATTCCCGTGTCTTGGATCTCTTCAGTGCATACACTTCTAGGTGTCCTAAATGCTCACCTTAATTAGGTGGGTAATACGCATGTATCACTTAGTGCCTCTGGTTCCTTTTGATTCCTTTTATCTCAGCGTCGTTTGTCTCTTTATATGGTGGTTCCGTGGTCTCGCGGAGGACTCCTGTGGCTGGAGCAGTCCACAGGGTCTCAGGAGACACATCTCCCAGATCATTCAATTGGAAATATTTAGTAATATCTTTTTCCAACATATTACAGAGAGAAGGATTACTGGGTAAAGATTAGTTCAGAGACCATCTAAACACCCCGTCCTGGGCCTGTGAGGTTAAGATATCTAGAAGAACCATGGAATGGTCTGAAAGTGGGGAGTCCTTATTAGACTCCTTTACGGCAAGGGGGACATCTACTGATGACAAGAAAATGTGATCAATCCTGGCAAATGTACCATGTGGGGCAGAAAAATGGGTATATTCCCTGGAGGAGGGGTTCAGCTCCCGCCATATGTCTATGAGTCCTAGCGAGTGAAAATGTTTGGCTATAGTGGGGCCGCATTTGGGCGACATAAAATACGTGCTCGTCTGGGTCTGGATTTGTCCAGCATTCTGTCAAAGGACGTGTTCGAATCCCCCCCCCCACGACCAGTTTACCCACGAGGTACGGTGCAAGTTTAGCCCACATGGAGACGAAGAACTGGGTTTGTCCCTGGTTGGGGGCATAATAGGAAACAAATGTGTACTGAGTCCCTTCCAAAGTCCCTGATACCAGGATGTATCTCCCTTCCGGATCCCTGAATTCTGACGTGGGAGAAAATCCCGTATGTTTAGAAAAAAAAATTCCAACCCCTTTGGTCTTAGTCCTTGCTTTGGCCAGGAAGAATTGAGGAAATTTGGAGTGGATGAATTTAGGTGTGTAAGACACAGGAAAGTGGGTTTCCTGAAGCAGGAGTATGTCAAGTTTTTGGTAGTGAGCATGTTGAAAGTATTTCCTTCTCTTGATGGGAGAGTTCGGGCCCTGAACATTGTGAGTGGCAATCTTCAGAGGAGCAAGAGAAGATTTACTTACAGCCATGTGTCCAGAGAGGAGGAAAAATGCCTTGTGAACACCAACTCACCCGTAGTCATGAGCCCAAATGGAAGCCAGGCTATCAGGAACTCCAACTTGATCAACAGCCAACCTTCAGACTGAATAAGGGATTCCACTCCGGCATCTAAGGAAAGAAGAAGCAGATATGAGAAAACAGAACAGAGAAGAAGAATAAGAGCAGGGGATGAGGTGGGCCAACCCGAAGGCCCCTGAAGCAATAAAGCCAGGGGGACCCCTCAGCCCCAGAGCCTGGGACAGGCCTGCCTAGTCCCAGACATTAGGTGAGAATACCTGTCCGCATTGAATGCAGACAGCCGTCTGACTCCGCACAGGGCAAACTGCTCTGGACGGGGTCAGAGGGAGGCGCAAAGCTCGCGCCCCAGACCAAACCAGACTCCAAACCCAATAAAACAGTATAAACACATAAAAAAATTATAATCAAGCAAAACAATCGACCCCTACCCTCTGACAAGCAGAAAAAAAAAATGTAAGGTGACATCCGGGCACAGAGGGGGTAACGGCAAAAAGTGTCCCCTCCGGCAAACCAAGAGATTCGGGGGGGGGGCCCGGGTAAAGACTGGACACCCCTAAATGGAGCAGCCGCCGAGCTCGTCTGGCCCCGGACCCACCCATCAAATCCCCGCTTTTGGGCGATAGCAAAATAGGGATGGGGGGATGAGGGTAAAAATAAAAAAACTGAATAGATGGCTTGTCCATACAGAACAAAAATAAAAACACACCAAACCAGTCCTACCAGTCTAAGGACCAAAGGGACCGAAGTCCCACGAGGGTGACCGCAAAACCCTCAATTTGAGAGACCAAGAAAGGAAGAGAAAAAAGACAATTTAAGGCAGTTCAGGTGACATGCGATTCCTTGGACCTCTTGGAATGTTGGTTCTTCAAGGCAGGGGCGATGGGGCTAGACGGAGACGGGCGCTTGGAGGATCCCGCAGGAAGGTGAAGCATCGACTGTGAATGGTCCAGGGAGATGATGCCCAAAAGTAGAAGGAGTTTCTCGCCTTCCTGAAAGCTGGAAAATCCATGTGTCTTGCCCTTGTAGGCAAAAGAAAGATGAAATGGAAACGACCACCAGTACTTGATTGCCTTTTGAGTTAAAACATGTAGTTTTTGAGATCAGGTGCGTTTCAGGGTTAGCATCAAGACAGAGCTTCTCTAATGGTGTTAATTCTAGCAGATTCTTGTTATCTCTGATGAAAGAAGTGATGAAATGACGAATTTGAGCATAATCCCAGAACGAGATATGTTCAGTTTGTGGAAGAGTTTTCAGAGTTTCATAAGATAGAGCACTACCTCCGTCAATAAAGTGAGAGATTCTTAGGGATTTAGTTTGTATAGCTTGGTAAAGGTGTTGGTCTTTAAGTCCTGGTAGAAAGTCTGGATTGTTTAGTATGGGTGACATTAGACCCGGGTTTGAGGAAATTTTACTTTTAGAGCATGTATGTTGAAAACACTTGAGAGTAGCTCCAATTAATGGATGATTTGAGACATCTGGTGGGATATCTTTGTTTGTAAGCCAAGGTAGAACTGAGATGGGGACATTGGAGAAGTTATTCTCCAATATTACCCAATCTTTGGATTCAGTGTGTGTGTGCCATTCGACCAATCTTAGTAAGTGACATGCCTGATAATATTTATACATATCTGGTAATCCGATTCCTCCCTGCAGTTTGGGTTTCGTGATTTGCTCAAATTTAATTCTGGGGGATTTACGCGCCCAGATGAAGTGTCTACAGAGAATTCGAATTCTTCTGAATATCTGTAAGGGGATATGGACAGGAATTGTCTGGAATAAATAAAGTAAACTGGGTAGCACATTCATTTTAAATATTGCTGCTCTTCCAAACCAGGAGAAATGTGCTTTGTGCCAGTCTTTCAAATCTTGTTCTATTTTTTTGAGGAGTGGAGTAAAATTTAAATCAACTATCTGGTTGAGCTTAGAAGGAAGCTGTATGCCTAGGTACGTGATAGAGTCTGATGTCCATTGAAAGGGGAAGTTTGCTTTACAGAGTTTGACCTGGCTAGTGGGCAGAGAAACATTCAGTGCCTGTGATTTAGAAAAGTTAATTTTTAGATTCGAGATTTGATTGTATACTTTGAGTGTTTTGAGAAGTTGTGGCAGAGTTATGTGTGGATTTTTTAAAAACAAGAGCACATCATCCCCAAATGCAGCAATTTTGTACGTGCGCTGCCCGATTTCAATTCCCTGAATATCGACATCGGAGCGAATAGCCCGGAGAAGGGGCTCCAGAGTCAGTATAAAAAGAATACGGACATCCTTGCCGAGTTCCATTCGTGATCTGGAAGGCCCTTGACAGGAGGCCATTAACTCTCACTTTAGCTGATGGGTTGAGATAAAGAGCCATAATGAATTTAATCATATTTTCATATTTTTAATCATATTTTCATATTTTAATCATATTTTCGAGGTAATATCAAGACTGATGACGGGCTATTCTGCTCTAAATGGGATTCAGATTTGAACACGAACCTAACCTCTAGTCAATGGAAGACGATATTTCAAATAGTACATAAAGGGTCTATTAATGTGACCACGCAGGAAAATAACTATAAGCTAATAGCACGCTGGTACCGCACACCCCACTTCTTATATAAAGCTAATCTCACTGAGAATGACAATTGCTGGAGATGCCATCAATCGGGAGGGGACCTGCTACACATATGGTGGTCTTGCCCACCTATTAATCATTTCTGGTCCAACGTTCACAAGATATTGGTTCAGATAACCAATATTCCGGTTGATTTCTCACCAATCACATTCATTCTTACTTCACTTACACCAACAATACAATCCGCCATCATACAAATCATTGACAACGTTCTTAATTAATGCTGCGAGATTGTGTATCCAAAACACTGGGGTACTACTTCCACTCCCTCCATTAGAGACTGGCTTACACAACTTGATAAATTAGCTGAGATGGAAGAGCTTATTGCAATTTCCCATGACACACCTGTTAAATTTGCTAAGATCTGGCACCCTTGGCAAACATTTAAAAATTCAGGAAGGTACGCTCAAATTATGACCCGACCCTAACAGAGTCAAAACCTTTCACTTTTGATAAGGACATATTCCCTCATACATTCACTCGGGGTAAATCTTTTCACGTTATGTGAACGTGCTCACCCCTTCCTCTTCCTTACCCTTTCCTCACCCACTCCTCTCCCCATCCCCATCCAGGGTTACATGCTGGCGTGTTCCCCTGATAACTCTTTTATATAGATCTACACATTTAACCATTTCCGAGATACATGACTGATTCTCTTCTTATATAGAAATTATAGTCACAACACACATTTATTCCTATATAAGGAAAGCATTCTCATAGCTCATATTTTCCTTTGCTAAATACATTCTAATATTAGTGATATATATTCATCTGAACCTTTTTCATGCTATTGTGTCTACAAATTCATATACTATTGTTTTGTAACTATTTTAGTTATTATTGGATCACCGAGAATGTTGATCGGAATGATCAAACTGTTGTACCCTTTTCTAATGTGTTCTTTGTTCAATAAAGCTTTTTGGAACAAAAAAAAAACATGTAGAAGCGGTTTAAGAGAACGCCTTTTCTGGATCGTCAGAGGCGATAGGTCCAAAAAAATTTGGACCGAGTGTCCTTGGATCTTTATACGATCCGAGTTCCTGGCCAGTCACATTACATCCTCCTTCACCTTGTAAAAGTGGGGTTTAACCACAATGTCCCTGGGGAGATTATCTTTCCTGGGTCGCTTGAAGGGCCTTGTGAGCCCTATCTAGCTCCAGCCTATGTTCTGGAATGTTAGGAATAAGGGTGGTTAAAAGTTCCTGAACTGCAGCGGGAACATCTTGAATAGATTCGGGTAGTCCCCTAATACGTAAATTGTAGCGCCTGGAGCGATTTTCAAGGTCATCGATTTTAGAAATTGCTGCATCCAGGCGGTCATGAAGGTCCTGAATACGGTCTGTGTTTTGGTTGGTCCTAGAAATTGTTTGATCCATTTTGGACTCCATGATTTAAATTCTGGTGCCCAGGTTTTGCAGATCTGCTTAAATGGTGTGAGTAATTTGAGAGGCAGTTTGGGCCAGGTCATCTGAAAGCATTTTAGAAAAGGCTGACATCATGCCATTAAAGTCCATGGAGGGGGCCGGGGGTATAAGGCCAGAGAATGTTAAAATGGCAGGGCTGCACTGTAGGCCTCGGGCAGGGGTGTGCAACATGTCCCCTATAGTTACATAGTTAGTGAGGTTGAAAAAAGACATCAGTCCATCCAGTTTAACCTATGATGTGTGTGTGTGTGTGTGTGTGTGTGTGTGTGTTTGCTGTTAGCTGTTAACCGTACATTGTATACTAAATAGTACTTTGAAACTATCAATGCTCCCTGCTGATACAACTGCTTGCGGAAGAGAATTCCACATCCTTACTGCTCTTACAGTGAAGAACCCCCTGCGTTTTTTAAGGTTAAACCACCTTTCCTCTAGTTTTAGTGAGTGGACACGTGTCTTATTGTATTCCCTTTCTCTGAATAGGTTTTTCCATATGCTAGGGTTGCCAGTACAGTATTTGTACGTTGACATCATATCCCCCCTCAATCGTCTCTTCTCCAGAGAGAATAGGTTCAGTGCTTGTAGTCTTTCCTCATAGCTGATGTCCTCCATTCCCCTAATTATTTTTGTTGCCCTTCTCTGGACTTTCTCCAGTTCCAGCACATCCTTCCTGAGGACCGGTGCCCAGAACTGGACAGCATACTCCAGATGTGGCCGGACCAGAGTCTTGTAGAGTGGAAGAATAATCTCTAAAAAAGGGGAGTGAATCCCCTTTTTTATACATCCCAGTATTCTGTTGGCTTTGCTTGCAGCGGCTTGGCATTGCATGCCACTGCCAAGCCTGTTGTCTACCAGTACCCCCAGGTCCTTTTCCATCCTAGACTCACCCAGAGGTTCCCCTCCTAATGAGTAGCTTGCTTTCTGGTTTCTGGCACCCAAGTGCATTACTTTACATTTTTCAACATTAAACCTCATCTGCCATGTAGTTGCCCACCCCATTATTTTGTTCAGGTCCGCTTGTAAGGTTTCCACATCCTGCCCAGAAGATATTGGCATGCTTAGTTTAGTATCATCCACAAATACTGAGATTTTACTCGATATCCCCTCCTCTAGATCATTTATAAATAAATTAAACAGGATTGGCCCCAGGACAGAACCCTGGGGGACCCCGCTTTCCACACCCGCCCAATCTGAGTACTCCCCGTTAATCACCACCCTTTGCAACCTCCCCTGGAGCCAGTTCTCTATCCAGGTACTCACCTTATGGTCCATACCTACCTTCCTTAGTTTGAACAGTAAGCGTTTGTGGGGAACGGTGTCAAAGGCCTTTGCAAAGTCCAGATACACCACATCCACAGGCTTACCTTTATCTAGGTGGCAGCTCACTTCATCATAAAAGGTTAATAGATTGGTTTGGCAAGAACGATTTTTCATGAATCCATGCTGATTACTACTAATAATACCGTTTTCATTACTAAAGTCTTGTATGTGGTCCCTTAACATCCCCTCAAAAATCTTGCAGACTACTGATGTTAGGCTGACCGGCCTATAGTTACCCGGGATATATCTCGGCCCATTTTTAAATATTGGTACCATGTTGGCTTTTTTCCAATCAGCTGGAAGAACCCTCGGGTGCAAGCCATCCTGTCCCGGTGATTTATTTATGTTAAGTTTCTCTAGTTTAGTTCTAAGTCTATCTTCTGTTAGCCATGTTGGTATTTCCTGAGGTGTGTTGTTTAGTTTGGCCTTACAAGCTGGGTTAGTGTAGCCCCCCCAATTCTTTTGTGGAGACTGAAGAGAAGAAATTATTTAACACTACCGCCTTTTCCCTGTCCTCTGTTGCCAAAACTCCCTTATCGTCTTTTATGGGGCCAATGGGTTCTGGCCTTGCTTTCTTACTGTTTATATACTTAAATAATTTTTTTGGGGTTCTTTTTACTCTCTTCGGCTATATGTCTGTCGTGTTCTATTTTAGCTGCCCTGATTTTGTCTTTACATTTCTTATTACACTCTTTGTAATGCTTGAATGCTGCTTTTTTGAAGGCCTTTCCTTTAGCATTAATATGCATTTTTATGTTGGAGTTTAGCCACCCAGGGTTTAGTTTTGCTCTTTTAAATTTATTTCCCTTTGAAATGCACTGGTCAATCCCTTTATTAAGTATGCTCTTGAAGCACTCCCATTTTTCCTCCGTGTTCTTTGTTCCCAGGGTTCTATCCCATTTGATATTTTCTAGCAGAGAGCGCAGTTTTGGGAAATTGGCTCTTTTGAAATTCATTGTCCTTATATTGCCCTTGTGTTTCCTATTACTATAATTAATACTGAAACTAATTGACCTATGGTCACTGTTTCCTAAGTTGCCCCGTATTTCTATATCTGTGAGCAGGTCTATATTGTTGGTAATCAGTAGGTCAAGTACTGCATTGTTTCTTGTCGGGGCATTCACCATCTGACCCATGAAATTGTCCTGCAAAACATTTAGGAACTGCCGAGCCTTGGCTGAATGCGCGGTTCCTTCTGCCCAGTCTATATCTGGATAATTAAAGTCCCCCATTATAATGACATTTCCCATCCTTGCTGCCAATCCTATCTGTAAAAGGAGGTCCGCCTCCCCCTCCTCCCTCTGGTTGGGGGGCCTATAGCATACGCCCAATATTACTTCCCCACAGTGCCTTCCCTTTGAAGTTCTACCCATAGGGATTCTGCCTCGTCCATAGCTCCATTATTAATATCATCCCTCATATTTACCTGTACACTGTTCTTAATATACAGACATACCCCTCCCCCTTTTTTACCTTCTCTATCCCTGCGATAAAGGGAATACCCCTGAATGGTCGGCATCCAGTCATGAGAGCTGTCAAACCAAGTCTCTGTTATCCCCACAAAATCTAAGTCCTCCTCAAACATCAGTAGCTCCAGCTCTCCCATCTTGTTAGCCAGGCTTCTGGCATTGGTATACAAACCTCGTAATTTTGACCGGTTACATATATCCTCATTTGATGTTTTTAGGCTGCTCTCTTGATTTTTCCCCATACCCCCCCTGGGTTTAGGAGCTCCGAACACCCTACCGCTAATGCCCCCATTTCTGCCCTCTGAATCTTGCTTTCCACTGGCTAATTCTACATCTGTACCCTCCCCCCCATCACCTAGTTTAAAAGCCCCTCTAACTTTGTGGCCATCCTCTCGCCCAGTACGGCTGCACCCTCCCCATTTAGGTGCAATCCGTCCCTACCAAAGAGCCGGTGGCCGACTGAGAAGTCAGCCCAGTTCTCCAGGAACCCAAAACCCTCCTTACTACACCAGCTCCTCAGCCACTTGCTAACTTCCCTAATCTCCCGCTGCCTCTCTGGTGTGGCTCGAGGTACAGGTAGTATTTCTGAAAATACTACCTTGGAGGTCCTACTCCTCAACTTAGCGCCTAAGTCCCTGAAATAGTTTAGTACTCTCCATCTTCCTCTGCCTATGTCATTGGTACCCATGTGTACCATGACAGCTGGGTCTCCCCCAGCCCCACCCAGTAATCTGTCCACCCGATCCGCGATGTGCCGAACCCGAGCGCCCGGTAAACAACAGACTGTTCGGCGCCCACAGTCTTTGTGACAGATTGCCCTCTCTGTCCTTCTAATGATTGAGTCCCCTACCACCAGCACCTGTCTTTCCTTCCCCTTTCTCCCAGCCGCACTGGAGGAGTTCTTCCCCTGGCAGCTAGGGGCGTCGCTCTGCTCCAGCAATGCTGGTCCCTGACTGGTTTCCCCAACATCACGCAACGGGGCATATCTATTGGGGTGCTCCAGCCCAGGATCGGCCTCCTTGCCTTGTCCCCTTCTACCCCTCCTAACTGTCACCCTTCTACTCTGCTCTGATGCCTACACCTCCAATACTCCGCCCACCTCTGTGCAGGCGCCTGCCTGCGCCTGAAGGGTACAATCCCAGCTCTCCTTCGGTATGGACATTCGGCTCAGTGTTGCCAGCTGCCTCCCTAGATTCAGGACCAGAGCTTCCAGGGAAGCAACATACTTACATTTTGTGCATTTGTATTCGCCCTCAATCGCATGATCAAGGAACTCATACATATCACAAGATGTACACCGAGTCGCATCTCCACACCCGCCGGGCATTGTACCTACTAATCTAATCTAATGGGGATTTAGTAATTAAAGTCTGTCCTGTGTGGCTGTTTCCTGGCTTCCTAACTCTACCTTCTCACCCTCTGGTTCTCCGCTACACTCACTTGACACTCAGTCGCACAACACTTACAATCGCACAGCCTGGTCAGTCGCACAACACTCACAGTTGCACAACGCCCACAGTCGCACAACACTCTCGGTCGCACAACACTCTCGGTCACACAACACTCTTAGTCGCACAACACTCTCAGTCGCACAACACTCTCAGACGCACAACACTCACAGTCGCACAGCCCGGTCAGTCACACAATACTCACAGTCGCACAGCCCGGTCAGTAGCGCACAATAGCTCGCAGGAATGTCCCGTTGCGTCGGCAGTCCCCCTTCAGTCACTGGCTTCTGTCCGAGTCTCCCTCAGCTGTTCCCCCTCTCCTCTCCTCGTGGTGCTATCCTCTGCCTCTAGTGGCCACAGGAAGCAATAGCAATAGCCACAGGAAGCAATAGCCTTGATAGATCTTTCAAGGAGCGACTCTGTGGAGGCTGGTGACGGAGCAACTTGGGGGATGGTACTCACAGAACCAGCGGAATGTGGATGGGGCGATTGGTGGTCCCCTGCAGAGCTGTCCTCCATCCCCTCTGATCCGGACTCCTGGTCCTCCAGCATGTGCGGCGTCATCTTTGATAGGCCTGAAGCCTCCGCTCCGAATCCCGGGGTGCCATGGGGGGGATCCCTGAAGTGCCCAGACATAATTTAGGGCAGTCAGGGCCAGCTGCGATGCTTACTGCGGTCTGGATGGAGCTGGATGGTCCGGGGCGAGACGGACCCTCGGAGCTATGCGGCCATATCCGAGCACTCCGCGCATGCGCCTCACCGCTGATCTTTTTTTAGCACATGAGCTACAAGAAAATGGTGGCCTGCACTGCCTGCGGAGCTTCTGGGGGCCCTTAAGGGGACCCCCCAGTCTCCTTGACAAGATTGACAGGATGGGGGGCCCTGGTAGTGACAGGTGAGTCCCCCCTGCATGTTCAATCGTCCGGTCGCTGGCGCGCACCCTCACCGTTGGCATGACGCCCAGTCCCAACCCCCGGGGGTAGTTCAAGCGCCCCATAGCCCCAGTAAGTGAGGGGAGGAGGGGGGAGGGGAGACAGGCAAGGGGGGTGCGTGACAGGACCCAGGGGAACCTGGGAGATGTAAGGAGGGGCCCGTGTCCACCCCAAAAAAACACCAGGGGAGAGGGGGGAACATTTACTCACCATATCTGGAACAAGAGGGCACCATCTCTTGACAGAAACCCTCTCCACCGAAGTGGGGGGGCTGTTGGCCAATAGGAACCCTGCGACTCGGGCCTAGACCCGGACGTATGCGACCTGGCGAGACGTTTAACTCGAAGGGCCAGTCCCTGTCCAGTGGGACTATGTCGCGGCCAACCTAGCATGGAGCTGGGGTCTGCGCGCGCTCTCGCTGGCCAGCTGGGGTGACCACTGGATCTATATATCCAGCCCGTTGCCCAGATCCGGCTTAGTTTCTTGTAGATGTCACAGGAAAGAAATCCGCATGAAAAAATAAATAAATAGAAAACCGCCTCCGCAAAGGGGATAATATAGTTACATAGTTACATAGTTAGTAAGGTTGAAAAAAGACATCAGTCCATCCAGTTCAACCTATGCATCCAGTTCAACCTATGAATGCGTGTGTGTGTTTGCTTTTAATCGTACATTGTATACCCCTGTATGTTGTGGTCTTTAAGGTGTCCATCTACTAGTTTCTTGAAACTATCGATGCTCCCCGCTGATACGACTGCCTGTGGAAGAGAATTCCACATCCTTACTGCTCTTACAGTGAAGAACCCCTTACGCACTTTAAGGTTAAAACGCCTTTCCTCAAGTTTTAGTGAGTGGCCACGTGTCTTATTGTACCTCCTTTCTCTGAATAGTTTGTTCCTTATGCTCGGGTCACCAGTACAGTATTTGTACATTGATATCATATCCCCCCTCAATCGTCTTTTCTCCAGAGAGAAAAGGTTCAGTGCTTGTAGTCTTTCCTCATAGCTGATGTCCTCTATTCCCCTAATTATTTTTGTTGCCCTTCTCTGGACTTTCTCCAGTTCCAGCACATCCTTCCTGAGGACCGGTGCCCAGAACTGGACAGCATACTCCAGATGTGGCCGGACCAGAGTCTTGTAGAGTGGGAGAATAATCTCTTTATTTCTGGAGTGAATCCCCTTTTTTATACATCCCAGTATTCTGTTGGCTTTGCTTGCGGCGGCTTGGCATTGCATGCCACTGCCAAGCCTGTTGTCTACCAGTACCCCCAAGTCCTTTTCCATCCTAGACTCACCCAGAGGTTCCCCCCCTAGTGAGTAGCTTGCTTTCTGGTTTCTGGCACCCAGGTGCATTACTTTACATTTATCAACATTAAACCTCATCTGCCATGTAGTTGCCCACCCCGTTATTTTGTTCAGGTCTGCTTGCAAGATTTCCACATCCTGCATAGAAGATATTGGCATGCCTAATTTAGTATCATCTGCAAATACTGAGATTGTACTAGATATCCCCTCCTCTAGATCATTTATGAATAAATTAAACAGGATTGGTCCCAGGACAGAACCCTGGGGGACCCCACTTTCCACACCCGCCCAATCCGAGTACTCCCCATTAATCACCACCCTCTGTACTCTCCCCTGGAGCCAGTTCTCTATCCAGGTACTCACCTTATGGTCCATACCTACCTTCCTTAGTTTGTACAGTAATCGTTTGTGGGGAACGGTGTCAAAGGCCTTTGCAAAGTCCAGATACACCACATCCACAGGCTTACCTTTATCTAGGTGGCTGCTCACTTCATCGTAGAAGGTTAATAGATTGGTTTGGCAAGAACGATTTTTCATGAATCCATGCTGATTACTACTTATAATACCAGTTTCATTACTAAAGTCTTGTATGTGGTCCCTTAACATCCCCTCCAAAATTTTGCAGACTACTGATGTTAGGCTGACCGGCCTATAGTTACCCGGGATATATCTCGGCCCCTTCTTAAATATTGGTACCACGTTGGCTTTTTTCCAATCAGCTGGCACCATACCCGTCTGTAAACTATCCTTAAAGATCAAGAATAATGGTCTGGCAATCACCTGGCTGAGCTCTTTAAGAACCCTCGGGTGCAAGCCATCCGGTCCCGGGGATTTATTTATGTTAAGTTTCTCTAGTTTAGCTCTAAGTCTATCTTCTGTTAACCATGGCGGCACTTTCTGAGGTGTATTATTGGCCTTACAAGCTGGGTTCGTGTAGCCCCCCGATTCTTTTGTGAAGACTGAAGAGAAGAAATTATTTAACACTTCCGCCTTTTCTCTGTCCTCAGTGGCCATATTTCCCTTATCATCTTTTACGGGGCCAATGTGTTCTGGCCTCGCTTTCTTACTGTTTATATACTTAAAGAACTTCTTAGGGTTCTTTTTACTCTCCTCCGCTATATGTCTCTCGTGTTCTATTTTAGCCGCCCTGATTTCGTCTTTACATTTCTTATTACACTCTTTGTAATGCTTAAATGCTGCCAATGACCCCTCATTCTTGGATTTTTTGAAGGCCTTTTCTTTAGCACTAATATACATTTTTATGTTGGAGTTTAGCCATCCAGGGTTTTTTGCTCTTTTAAATTTATTTCCCTTTGGAATGCACTGGCCAATCCCCCTGTTTAGTATGCTCTTGAAGCACTCCCATTTTTCCTCCGTGTTCTTTGTTTCCAGGGTTCTATCCCAATTGATATTTTCTAGCAGCGAGCGCAGCTTTGGGAAATTGGCTCTTTTGAAATTCAGTGTCCTTATATTACCCCTCAGCTTCCTATTACTGTAATTAATACTGAAACTTATTGACCTATGGTCACTGTTTCCTAAGTTGTCCCGTATTTCTATATCCGTGATCAGGTCTGTATCGTTAGTAATCAGTAGGTCAAGTACCGCATTGTTTCTTGTCGGTGCATTCACCATCTGACCCATAAAATTGTCCTGCAAAACATTTAGGAACTGCCTAGCCTTGGCTGAGTGCGTGGTTCCTTCTGCCCAGTCTATATCTGGATAATTAAAGTCCCCCATTATAATGACATTTCCCATCCTTGCTGCCAATCCTATCTGTAAAAGGAGGGCCGCCTCACCCTCCTCCCTCTGGTTGGGGGGTCTATAGCATACGCCCAATATTAACTTCCCCGCCGTGCCATCCCTTTGAAGCTCTACCCATAGGGATTCTGCCTCATCCATAGCTCCATTATTAATATCATCCCTCATATTTACCTGTATGCTGTTCTTAATATACAGACATACCCCTCCCCCTTTTTTACCTTCTCTATCTCTGCCATAAAGGGAATACCCCTGAATGGTCGCCATCCAGTCATGGGAGCTGTCAAACCAAGTCTCAGTTATCCCCACAAAATCTAAGTCCTCCTCAAACATCAGCAGCTCCAGCTCTCCCATCTTGTTGGCCAGGCTTCTGGCATTGGTATATAAGCCTCGTAATTTTGATGTTTTTAGGCTGCTCTCTTGATTTTTCCCCGTACCCACCCTGGGTATAGGAGCTCCGAACACCCTACCGCTAATGCCCCCATTTCTGCCCTCTGAAACGTTCTTTCCACTGGCTAATTCTACATCTGTACCCTCCCCCCCATTCCCTAGTTTAAAAGCCCCTCTAACTTTTCAGCCATCCTCGCACCCAGTACGGCTGCACCCACCCCATTTAGGTGCAATCCGTCCCTACCAAAGAGCCGGTGACCGACTGAGAAGACGGCCCAGTTCTCCAGGAACCCGAAACCCTCCTTACTACACCAGCTCCTCAGCCACTCGTTAACTTCCCTAATCTCCCGCTGCCTCTCTGGTGTGGCTCGAGGTACAGGTAGTATTTCGGAAAATACTACCTTGGAGGTCCTAGTCCTCAACTTAGCGCCTAAGTCCCTGAAATCATTTAGGACTCCCCGTCTTCCTTTACCTATGTCATTGGTACCCACGTGTACCATGACAGCTGGGTCTTCCCCAGCCCCACCCAATAATCTGTCCATCCGATCCGCAATGTGCCGAACCCGAGCGCCCGGCAAACAACAGTCTGTTCGGCACACACGGTCTTTGTCACAGATTACACTATCTGCCCTTCTAATAATTGAGTCCCCTACCACCAGCACCTGTCTTTCCTTTCCCTTTCTCCCAGCCTCACTGGATGAGTTCTTCCCCTGGCAGCTAGGGGCGTCGCTCTGCTCCAGCAATGCTGGTCCCTGACTGGTTTCCCCAACATCACACAACGGGGCGTATCTATTGGGGTGCTCCAGCCCAGGATCAGCCTCCTTGACTTGTTCCCTTCTACCCCTCCTAACTGTCACCCCTCTAAACTGCTCTGATGCCTGCACCTCCGATACTCCGCCCACCTCTGTGCAGACCCCTGCCTGCACCTGATTGGTACAATCCTGGCTCTCCTCCGGTATGGACATTCGTCTCAGTGTTGCCAGCTGCTTCCCTAGATTCAGGACCTGAGCTTCCAGGGAAGCAACGTGCTCACATTTTGCGCATTTGTATTCGCCCTCGATCACATGTCCGAGGAACGCATACATATTACAAGATGTACACCGAGTCGCATCTCCACACCCGCCGGGCATTGTACCTACTATCTAATCTAATGGGGATTCAGTAATTTAAGTCTATCCTATGTGGCTATTTTCTAGCTTCCTAACGCTACCTTCTCACCCTCTGGTGTTCCGCTACACTCACTTGACACTCAGTTGCACAACACTCACAATCTCACAGCCCGGTCAGTCTCACGACACTCCCAGTCGCACCACCCGGTCAGTCGCACAACACTCCTGTCGCACACACTCACAGTCTCACAGCCTGATTTAGTTGCACCACACTCACAATCGCACAGCCGGTCAGTCGCACAACACTCTCAGTTGCACAGCCCAGTCAGTCGCACCACACTCACAGTTGCAAGGACACTCACAGTCGCACGGACGCTCACCAGTCGCACGGACGCTCACCAGTCGCACGGACGCTCACCAGTCGCAAGGGCGCTCACCAGACGCAAGGACGCTCACCAGTCGCAAGGACGCTCACCAGTCGCAAGGAAGCTCACCAGTCGCAAAGACACTCACCAGTCGCAAAGACACTCACCAGACGCAAGGATACTCACCAGTCGCAAGATGCTCACCAGTCGCAAGGACACTCACCAGTCGCAAGGACACTCACCAGTCGCAAGATGCTCACCAGTCGCAAGGACACTCACCAGTCGCAAGGACACTCACCAGTCGCAAGACACTCACCAGTCGCAAGGACACTCACCAGTCGCAAGATGCTCACCAGTCGCAAGGACACTCACCAGTCGCAAGGACACTCACCAGTCGCAAGGACACTCACCAGTCGCTAGATACTCACCAGTGGTAAGATGCTCACCAGTCGCTAGATACTCACCAGTCGCAAGGACGCTCACCAGACGCAAGGACGCTCACCATTTAAAGCGCTTGGGCACCACTAGCATGTGCCTGATGCGCCACCATTGTTCATTAACAATATTGTCAAAAAGCTCTGGACAAGGAAACACCTTGCCTGACTTCTGGGCTTTGAGAGAGCCAAAAGACACCTGTGTACCTGACACCGTAGACTCATCTGCCATTTTTAAAGTTTCTCGCACAGGAAACTATGAGTGCTTCCACCAATGGGCATTCCTGCATGGCAGTTGAAGAGGACAGGTCCTCTTCAACATCAGAATGCGAGGACACCGATCCGTTAGGCAAGCCATATCTGCCTCAGAATCTGTGACATCGAGGACACCACCGATGGAGGTGAAGGCAGCGGGCGTTTGCGGCTATCAATACTTTTGAACACAAAATCTACCTTTGACAACAGGCTTTCCAAGACTGCTGTAAAAGCAGACAAAGACTGCAACCCTGAGGGTCCTGCAGCCGCACTGAGGGGGTCTGTAAGTGAAACATTGTCCTGTGACTCCATATTTCACTGATTTATAATAATGTAGTGTCACTTTAAAAAGATCGCAAAATTGCGATCCCCCTGCTGCATGAGCGGTATCACAAATCCCAATCCAGTACAATCTGTTAGCAGAGTGAGTAAGGAAAACCTACAGGGGACCCCAAAAACATTACCCAACCGCTCAGGAGGCTTGCTGGAACGTTCTGTGAAACAAAATAAAAAACGATCTAACACAGGAAATAGAAGAAAAATGCCTGGGTCATAGCTAGATTCAGAGTCGGTTCACATAGCAGCGACCCGACTTGCCGGAGAGACCTGCACGGACTTCATATCATTGAAGTCAATGCAGGTCGCTCCAGGTCGCCCCAAAGAAGCTCAGGACCCTTTTTCTAAGTCGGAGCGACTTGTGTCGCTCCTATTAGAACGGGTCCTGTGCTAATCTATGGGCAGGCGACCCACGGCGACTTGTCAGGCGACCAGGTCGCCTGACAAGTCGCCCCAGTGTGAACCGGCTCTAAATGTGCCATGCCTGCTGCCTGTCCAGCGACCTGGACTACAAGAAAATTGCCCCATGTATTCCTTTGGGGAACTAATAGAAAATGGCTGCCCATTGTCAATGGAAAATAATGAGCATGAATCTTCTGCAAAGTGGCGCTCCATGCCGTATCCTGGACCCCCGAGGTGGGGGGGGGGGTCCCAGACAAGTGGCATCGGAAAGTCCTTGACAACAGACCCCACCAGGTCACCCCCCCGCAGGAATGCCGCAGCACAGCCGTAATATTACCACCCCCCAAGGTAAAAACCTACCACAGTAAGTGGGGAGGAATAACTGGAGGGGGCCTGGTATGTCCGAGAGGCCAGGGGAATAGAGGGATCACCCAAGGGTCTGACCATTCCCTGTAGGGGGCCCACATCCACCCCGAGACCACCAGAGGATTGGGGGGACAGCATTACTCACCATACCACAATACCAGGTAGGTGCCACTTCAAACAGACCACCTCCCACCCGGGGTGGGGGTGCTGCCAGCCAGGGGATAAGTTGCCACTCACGGTGTTCCAGGTCATCACGTCCCAGCGAGACTGTCCACTCGCAGGACTAGTGCTGGACTATAATCTGCTCACACTTGCTGGCCAGGCTGGGAGACCTTAAGGATCTAGATTATCCAGTCCGAAGCCCAGCCGGCTGTTGCTTGTAGTTCTCCAGGGGCCCTAAACTTGTAAATAAAAATTACATATAACAAAAAATTCCCTTTTATATAGCTAAGGCTGAAGTCCCAGCAGGGAACTAGGTCCTACTGCTAAACTAGGCAGAAACAAACTGGAAGGTGTAGCAGAGTGTGTGGGGTTAAGCCTGCAGGAACAGCCCCATAGGCATGGTAAAGCTTTTTTCTGCCTAGCGTCCCATTCCTGATGGGAGGAGCATAACCCAATGGTCTAAGATGATATGGAGCTGTGTCTGTCAATGGATGATGGAGAAAATATATTTTTGGAGGGTTCCATTTAAAAAAAAAAAATAGAATGGAAAGTGGGAAGTGGGAAGGGTCTGAGGGGTTGGAAAGTTTTTTTTGTTTTTTTGGGTATGGGCTTTAACCACTTCCCAACTGTCATATAGTAAAATGACAGCCGCAAAGTGGTTGTCCCATTCCGGCTGGGCGCACAGAGCGGCGATCGGTGGTGCGGTGTGTCACCATGACACACCGCATTTTCGATCCCGGTAAAGAGCCTATGATGTAGGCTCTTTACCATGTGATCAGCTGTGTCCAATCACAGCTGGTCACATAGTAAATAGGAAGTGCCATTGATCGGCTTTCCTCAGTTCACGCCTGATAGGCGCGAGTAGAGGAGAGCCGATCGGTGACTCTCCTGACGGGGGGGGGGGTCTGTGCTGGTAATAAGAGCATTGATTACCAGTGCAGACCCTTGGGGGATGCCACTAGAGCCACCAGGGGATGCCCACCCATGGCCACCAGGGATGCCCACCCATGGCCACCAGGGATGCGCGCCCATGCCACCAGGGATGCCAATCAGTGCTCAGGGAGCCTGTTAGTGCCCTCCTCATCAGTGCTGCCCATCATTGTAATCTATCAGTGCCACCCACCAGTGCCCATCATTGCCATCTATCAGTGCTGCCCACCAGTGCCCATCATTGCAGCCTATCAGTGCCCATCAGTGTCACCTATCAGTGTCCATCAGTGCCGCCTATTAGTGCCCATCAGTGCCGCCTATCAGTGTCACCTATCAGTACCATATATCAGTGCCCATCAGTGCTGCATATTTGTGTCTCCTCATCAGTGCCACCCCATCAGTGCCTCCTTATCAGTGCCACCCCATCAGTTCCTCCTCATTAGTGCCTGCCAGTGCGGCCTCATCAGTGCTCGTCAGTGCAGGAAAAAAAAACATTTTATAACAAACAAAAACACCTTTTTTTTTTTTAAACTTTTTGGTCTTTTTTTATTTGTTTAGCAAAAAAGAAAAAACCTAGCAGTGATTAAATAACACCAAAAGAAAGCTCTATTTGTGGGAAAAAATGACATAAATTTTGTTTCGGTACAGTGTTGTATGACCGCGCAATTGTCATTCAAAATGCAACAGCGCTAAAAATTGGCCTGGGCAGGAAGGGGGCGTAACTGCCCTGTATGGAAGTGGTTAAGGATCATAAATTTACAAATGTAAAAGGGCGTGGCTCGGCGCTGGATGGTGATGGCCGCCTAATCCTCTAGCTCTCTCCACGATAGTCAAAGCTTTCTGACTTTAGGAGGACACTGCCGCTCAAATCATGGGAAGAACATCGGGATCCCGCTCACAATCCCGTTCTCGATCCCCCAGGGACTTGACACCCCAATCTACAAGTAGCGCCCCGGACCCTTTCAGGACTCAAGATCGGGACACCATACCGTCTGCCCAGAGCCTGCCTCATGACGCGCAATCAGCCGTTATACCAGCGGCAATGTCGGACAAAATTACTTTGCCTAAAGGGGGCTCTCACAACGACCTACCGGTGAATTTAGGTGCCCTGAGATCGGTCGCTACAGACATCAAAGAAACCCTGGCTGCTGCGATTGCAGACCTTAAATTCAATATACAGTCCATGTGCTTAAGAATGGACACTATGGAGGACACTGCAGCCCGCCATGAAACTGAACTAAGAGGTCAGAGGAGAACAACCCTGTCACACACTAATCAAATCTGTGACATGCAAAGGCACTTGGAGGACCTCGATAATAGAGGCAGAAGACATAATTTAAGGGTACGAGGAATCCCTGAAAGCATTGACTCCAACTCACTCGCTCAAGCCACCAAATCCATTTTTAATGATCTGCTGGGCAGACCACCAGAAGTTCCAGTTGATTTTGAAAGAATCCACAGAGCTCTCTGTCCCAAGGGCAGAGAAACAGACCCACCAAGAGATGTCATATGCTGTCTGATCAACTTCAGATTGAAAGAAGACATCCTACGCAGAGCTCGAGAAAGGGGAGAAATCTTGCTACACGGCCCCACAGTAAAAATTTTCCAAGACCTATCCCCCATCACCTTACAGAAGAGATCTCAGACCACTACTGGATCTCCTTCGTTCTAGATCCATCAAAAACAGATGGAAATTCCCTTTCTCCCTCTCTCAGCATCCCATCAGGGTCGCACAGCAATCCTCAGATCCTGGGAAGACTCCCTTGCCTTCTGTGAATTGCTGAACCTACCTCTAATCGATCTCCCTGACTGGAGTAATCCTTACAGCGTGCAACCGATTCTTCGTTCCACCTCGATGGATACCATCCCAGAAAGGGAAGACTTCCTCTTGAGACGTAGAAGATCCCCTTCTCCAAGGAATCTCCACTCCTCTTCTCAACGCTCCAGAGGAAACACTAGTCCAACTGCTTCGCCGGCACACAGCAGACCCCGCCACTCTAACTGAAGAAGATGCCGAACGTCATTCAATCCTCCTGAAACTTGACATCTCCTGTTCCTCTCCATCGTACAAGGCACACTCCCCTGGAACCCAGACTCAGCTCTTCACTTCACAGCCGCTCCGCCAACTCCGCGCTGCCTACCCGACCTCTCCAGACTTTCGGATCGCCTGACGTTCCTGCACCCTCTCTCTCACTCATCCGCCAGATATGGTAAGCCGCTATATCCGACCCCTACACCACCTCTCCGCCAGATACTAAATCCAGTCTCTTCACCCCTCCGCAAGGCAGCTAAGGCACCGGTTTTGAAGGACCAAAACCTAATCTATGACTTGTTGGAACTTCCTAATCTGATATGCTTCCCCCCTACCTTAAGCAGCAACCTGCACTATTCCTACTCCCCCTCTCTCTAGTCTGTTCCTCTCCTACCCCCCCAGGCGATGCTATGGCAGAGATCACTTCACTCCATCCAAAATATTGCTTAACTTGTATATCACCCGTTTCACACCAGAACTGATCGTGATCAGCGCATTTTCTCATTAATGATAGATCTCATGGCTATCCGATTTTTAGCATATGCTCACCAGACTCTAACTGACACGAACCAGAGTTCAGGAATGTTTTGGCCGTTATTAAGATCTCAGTTAATAACCACATTTGCTTGCCTTTACTCAACATCAAGTTTAGTTATGAGGGGAAGCAAAGCAGCCCTATGTTACTGTAATTCTCATTGTAGAGTCAATGCCAGACATTTATAGTATATCTGTGTTCATTATCTAGGCATCCACACATGTGTGACCACCCTGCCTCTCCAGGCAGGGAAGGGAGGATAAAATATAACATTAATCCTATGGAGATAAGACCCACAGAAGCTTGTAGGTATGCTTCTTTAAATGGCTCACAAGACAAACTCTTATCAAGCCTTTTATTAGAACTTTGACTGCCATTTCTACCTGCCCAACTCCACTAATCTGCCCAGCAACAACTTTTCCCCACCCTTGCCACACCTCTAAGGCAGATCTTCAACTTGTCTCCAGATGAGTCCCCACCCAACTTAAAATGCACTCTGCCCCCTCCCCTAGGAATCCTTCACCCTCCACGTCCTGTCTCACATGTCTGGATGCCGCCCTTCTCTTTACAGGATTCCAGTTTTACCATGTCTTACCATTCTAGACAAGCTGTGCAATTTGTTTTCCCTCCCAGGGGTCGCCGAATCGATAATATTGCCCTACCTTCAGGAGATGGAAAAGTTACAGTGGAGTGTGTTCTTTACTTGTTCCTGTTGTTTAACCCTTGGTACATCATCTGTTGTTATTATGATGCTGAACTCCTGTATTTCCCCCCTTTAATATATACATGTATTTATCAACGATTATTCTGCTAAAGATGTTGAATGTAATGATTTGATACTGGTCCTCAGATTGCTTTCATTTCCCAATTTACGACATTACACACAAAAAACAATCCCATCCATACCTATGATACGCCCACCCCTCCACTTTTGCTTACACCAGTGACTTTCGTGGAATAGAGCCTACTCGCTCCACACCGTCCTCTCCTTCGACGCTCCCCCACAACGAAACTCTTCCTGAGTTCCGCTGACTTATCCCGGCCCTGATTTTCATCGTTTTGGGTCTCTACTTGCGACCCAAATTGCCAGACCCCAGATCTCATAAGAGATTCTTTCACCTCTGTAACAACACACTTTAAATAGTGACCAACCCCCCCCCCCCCCCCCGTGACGACCCCTGCGTCTGGTCTACTACCTCCTCCCCTAACTAAACCCCCTCCCCCACCCCCTGTTTTTTTTTTTTTTTTTTTTTTTTTTAGGAAGGAAAGGATAGAAAAGAGAAGGAAAAAGAGAAATAAGAAACAAGCTTCAATATGACGACAACACCACCGAACCGATCCAAATCCCATATTAAAATAATGTCCGTAAACACCAAAGGACTCAACACACCCCAAAAAAGAGACCATTTTCTAACCCAGGCCCGCAAATTGAAGATAGACATCTTATTCCTTCAAGAAACCCATTTCCACACTAATGCTATACCAAAAATGACAGATAACTACTTCACCACTTTCTACCATTCTACAAACCATCTAACTAAAACTAAAGGCGTATCTACTCTTATTTCCAAACACTGCCTTTGGCAGCACCTAGATTCACAGATCGATGAAGAAGGCAGATTTGTCTTATTAAAAGGACAGATTTAATGGAGGGGTGGGCGTATCATAGGTATGGATGGGATTGTTTTTTGTGTGTAATGTCGTAAATTGGGAAATGAAAGCAATCTGAGGACCAGTATCAAATCATTACATTCAACATCTTTAGCAGAGTAATTGTTGATAAATACATGTATATATTAAAGGGGGGAAATACAGGAAATACAGGGTTTGCTCTTGGATACGGAACTGGCTAAAAGGGCGTGTCCAAAGGGTGGTAATAAACAGCGCATACTCAGACTGGTCTGAGGTAGTAAGCGGGGTCCCCCAAGGCTCAGTCCTAGGACCAACCTTGTTCAATTTATTCATAAACAGCATTGAGGACGGGATCTGTAGTTCAATATCAGTTTTTGCAGATGACACAAAATTAGGCAGGGCAATAACAGCACAGCATGAAGCAGATATCCTACAGAATGACCTGGACAAAATAACGGAGTGGGCAACGACTTGGCAAATGAGGTTTAACGTGGAGAAGTGTAAGGTTTTGAACTTGGGGACTAGCAACATAAAAGCACAATACACGTTAGGAGGGGAACCCCTGGGAGAATCAAAAATGGAGAAGGATCTGGGAGTAATGGTGGATGATAGACTAGGCAACAGCATGCAATGTCAAGCGGGAGCTGCCAAAGCCAGCAGAATATTAGCATGCATAAAGAAAGGGATGTATTCCAGAGATAAGACTATAATCCTTCCACTTTATAAAACTCTGGTCCGACCGCATCTGGAGTATGCTGTCCAGTTCTGGTCACCAGTCCTCAGAAGGGATGTGTTGGAGCTGGAGAGGGTCCAGAGAAGGGCAACTAAACTAATTAGGGGATTGGAGGACCTTGATTATGAGGAGCGTCTGCAATCGCTTGATTTATTCTCCCTGGAGAAGAGACGCCTGAGGGGGGACATGATAGCAATTTTTAAATATCTCAATGGGGATCTAGGCTTAGAAGAAAAGCTGTTCAGTCGCAGGGATTGCATGAGGACTCGGGGGCATACAATGCGATTAGAGGAGAAGCGTTTTAACCTCAGGCAACGTGGGGGGTTCTTTACTGTTAGGGCTACAATATTGTGGAATTCTCTACCACAAGAGGTGGTTTCTGCAGGTAATATGGTGGCTTTCAAAAGACTTCTAGACGTACATCTCAAGGATCAGAACATTCAGGGGTATGCGAGATGATTACAGCCACACACACCTACACAGGTTTAACTGGATGGACTATTGTCTTTATTCAACCTCACCTACTATGTAACTATGTAAAGATTAAGAACCGTTTGATGACCCTGGCAAACCTATAGAGCCCCAACAAATCACAAACTAGCTTTTCATTGACATTTCACAACGCTTAACCACATTCCAGCAAGGCATGACTATAATGGGGGGCGATTTTAATGTTGCCCTCAATCCTGCCCTGGATACATCTTCTGGAGGTTCTGCGCCACCATATAGGGCCCTATCATGAATCAAAAAGTCAATTCAATTCATCAACCTACACGATTCCTGGCGCACCCTTAACCCATCGGGGAAAGATTACACTCTCTTCTCCCCTCCCCACAATTCTTACTCTAGGATTGACTACCTTTTCATCTCCCAAAAAGATCTCCCATTCCTACAAACGACTTCTATTGAACCAATGACTGTTTCAGATCACCATCTGATCACCTTGACGCTCTCCATACCTGACATTAACACCCTCCCCACCAAAATTTGGCGCTTAGACCCTTCTCTCCTGAATAACGAACAGAATGTTAACAAAATCAAGTCCCACATTCAGGAATTTTTCCAAACAAACAATACCCCGGATGTTTCCACCATTACCCAATGGGAAGCCCACAAATGTACGACCAGAGGTGTACTTATGGCTCTAAAAGCGGCTAGAAATAAAATTAGACAACATGAAATGTCAAAAATCATACATAAAATTAAAGCTCTGGAAACCCTTCATAAACAATCTAGGATGACACAAACATACCAGGAACTCATTGCAGCCAGAAACTCTTTGAGAGATCTATTAGACAATATTCATAGACGAAAATTGATGCTTTCAAATAAGCTATTCTATGAACAGAGCAATAAATGCGGTAAATTACTAGCTAGGTGCATTCAAATTAAACAAGCAAGATACACCATCCATTGCATAAAAGATACAAACGGTAACTCACACGTTAAAACGCCAGACATAGCGAATCAATTTGAGAAGTACTATACAGACCTTTACAACCTATCCTCTAATCCTGACCACCCAAATGATGCTCCTAAAAGATCCTGTCTCATTCAAACCTTCCTAAACCAACACAGCCCGAAACCAATCTCACCTACTATGGCTGAGACATCAGATTCCCCTCTCTCTGAACCTGAACTGATTAATGTAATTAAGAACTTTAAAACAGGGAAGAGCCGAGGTCCAGACGGCTTCACAGCGACCTACTATAAGACATTCATTCAACACCTCTCCGCCCCTTTCCTGAGAGCATTTAACACCCTCTCCAACACACCCACCAGACCCCACAGCCTATTAGAGGCACACATCACAGTTATTCCTAAAGACGGCAAAGACTCTACGATAGTGTCTAACTACAGGCCAATTTCCCTTCTAAATTTAGACATTAAATTCTTTGCCAAAATTCTAGCGAACCGTATCCAACCCCTACTTGGCTCCTTAATCTGCAAAGATCAAGTAGGTTTTGTCCCTGGCAGGAAAGCCAGGGACAACACGATGAAAGCAATCAACCTACACCACTGGCTCACCTCATCCAAATCACAAGGTTTCTTCCTCTCACTTGACGCAGAGAAGGCGTTTGACAGGCTGGCCTGGGATTATCTATCAGCAGTGCTACACCATATTGGACGTCTGCAGAGGTTGATATCTTTCATAATGTCCCTCTACGACTCGCCCTCAGCAAAAGTGAGGGTCAACGGCCACCTGTCAAATGCCTTCCCCATCAAAAACGGCACTAGACAGGGATGTCCACTTTCCCCATACTAACTCTCGAACCCCTTCTCCGATGTCTCAATGCTAACCAAAACATCAAAGGGCTCAAAATCTCAAACCAAACCTACAAAATCGCTGCATTTGCAGATGACATCCTACTATTTCTCAAAGAGCCCCTTATCTCAATCCCGAACTTACTCAAAGACTTCCAACTCTTCAATCTCCTCTCAAACCTCAAAATCAACTTCAACAAATCCCAAGCCCTAAATATAACCCCCCTGGAACCTGCGCTCAGAAACTGCAAAGCGAACTTTCCATTCAAATGGGATCCAAACGCGATAAAATACTTGGGCATTCATCTCCCCTCCAAACTTTCAGACTTATTTAAAGTAAATTACATGTCCATTCAGAAATCCATAACAGAAGATCTTAAAAGATGGAACAGCATCTTCTTATCTTGGTGCGAGAGAGCAGCTCTGCTGAAAATGAATATTTTACCCCGTATCCTCTATATCCTTTAAGCAGCACCTATTGCTATTCCTCTATCCTTTTTTAAACAAATGAAATCCCTCTGTACCAATTTCCTATGGAACCAGAAAAGACCGAGGATCAGCTATGACCAGCTGACTAAACCCAAACATAAAGGGGGATCAACCTCCCAGATATCCAACACTATTACTGGGCCTGCCACTTAGCCAGAATTGTGGATTGGAATATCCACGCACAGTCGAAGGACTGGATAGCACTAGAAACATCCTTCAGCCAACTAAATCTAAGCTCCACTCCCTGGATACTACCTAAGCATATCCCTATCTCTCTGAAAACTCATCCTCTTATAGGACCTACCCTTAAATGTTTTTCCATTGCCACCTCTAAACTCAAATTGTCCTCCAATCCGAGCCCCCTTACCCCATTAAGTAACAACCCTGCCTTTCCTTACGGCCAAGAACTGTCCCAGATTCTACAAAACTGGCCCCACTCACAATTCAAAGCATTTCACCTCCTGGAAAACAATGCTCTGGTGGACCTCCCAAAATTAGCCAGTCAGATGACAAACAAAACTTTCCCCAACCTGCTCTATCAACGTATGATAAACTGGCTGAAACGAAATGATCAAAATAATCGACTTTCTCGGCCCCTATCCCGTTTGGAATCCTTGTGTAATCAGCCGTCTCCCCAGAATCATGTGATCTTGACCATACATGGCATGTTCTTTTAAAATACCCCCTCTAAATCCCTAAAGGCCTGTAGCGCCTGGGAACGCGACTTAAATACACAATTTTCAGATAAAGAATGGGAAAAAATCCTTGCCATTGCACATAAAGGCTCCATTAGCTCCAGATGGTACAGAACCCCGAATATTCTCCATCACTACAACACCAACATACCAGACACTTGCTGGCGATGCTCTCAGGAAAGGGGCTCAATGCTCCACATCTGGTGGGACTGCCCCCTCATCCAACCTTTTTGGTCCCAGGTTCATCAGATCACAAAACAAATATCATCATAAGATATTGACTTTACCCCGGCCCAGATGCTCCTTCACCATTCCAATATACCACTACAAACATATCGAAAAACACTTCCTATGCACCTACTTAACGCAGCTAAGCAATGCATTCCAGTTCATTGGAGATCAAGAAATATCCCATCGATAACAGAATGGTTTAAGAGAATTAATAAGATTGCAGACATGGAAGAGCTGATACACTCTGTCAACGACACTCCGTCCAAATTCTATGGAACATGGGCGGGCTGGATACTTTTTCGCTCTTCTAAGCTATATGCTGACCATACAAACCCAGACCCCCCATGATCATGATTAAAAGCCAGACACCTACGTCTTTACACTCACATCAACCCAGGTACCGTATCCTTTAGGATCTTCCCAATCCTTTACAGATAGGAATCTCCCTCCCTACACAAGGGCAGTCAAGGGAGTTTCCCAGCAATCTACATGGAAGATCCGGCCCTTCTGGTGCTACCTGACAGTATTTTTTTGTTTAACCTCCCCTCTACTCACCCCCCCCCCTCCCTCCCAACCTTCCCCCCCTCCCCCTCAACAACTCCCCTTTGCATTATCCCCCCTCACTGCCCATTCGACACTCCTTATGATCTTGCCTCTCTGGCACCTCACCTTTCCCAAGACCAGACTCCATTGCTACCAATAGATTACTTAGATTTAAGTCCACTGTTATATACCATTTTTATACTGAACGTTTCCAGTTAAAAATTGTTTTCTCCTGCTTGTTTGATGCAATGTACTTCTCACATGCGTTACAACGCATTTCTTTTTCAATGTCACTATTTGAAGTTTCCATGTTTTGCTTACCTTTTCTCAATACAAATTTTTTTATGGAATAAAAAAATAAATAAATTTACAAATGTAACATTTGAATTAGATACTGTGTTTTGCTCATATTTTATTACTTGTTTTTTTACATTTTTCATTTTTTTAATATAAACCTTTAGGAAATAAAAAAAATATATATGGAATTCCCTGTGGGGAATATAGGACCAAGGTAAACTCTGGCAGTCCAATCTGGGAAAAGGCCATCCAATGTAGGGCTGCAACTAACGATTACTTTCATAATAGATTAGTTGGCCGATTATTGTTTCGATTAATCGACTAATCGGATAAAAACTTCAACAAAAAAAAGGTTGGTGTATAATTTAGTTAATATTCTTGAATATCTATATACAGTGGTAAATAAAAATATCCAGCTATATAGTCCACTCTGAGACAGATATATGTATTATTAGAGGTTTAAATGTGGTACATATCAGACTTAGAGACCAAAAAATTTTAAATTTGAAAAGACCTAAAAAAACTTGTTTGCAAATTTTCAGACTGGATTGGTATATATATGATTCATGACACACTCCCTTATTAATAGGCAGGTAGCTTGATACAAGCTCCCTGCACCGGCTGTTACTTATGCGGGCCAGTGGCGGCTGGTGAAGTTTTCATATGGGGGGGTGCAAGACCCCGCCCTTCTATTTTGACCCCTCCCATTTCTCAGAAGCCCCATGCCTTATAGACTCCACCCATTGTGTCCCCTGTATTTTGCTTGCGTGAACAAATTCTCCCAATATATCACATATTAAGGGGTCTCTCAGTACTAGTATATCCTATAATAGGGAGCAGGGGCCCTATTATGGGATATACTGTGAGAGACACCCTATTATGGGATACACTGACTGAGAGTAGCACAAACCCCACAGTACAGACCCCCTAGCACAAACCCCACAGTACAGGCCCCCTAGCACAAACCCCACAGTACAGACCCCCTAGCACTAATCCCACAGTACAGGCCCCCTAGCACAAACCCCACAGTACAGGCCCCCTAGCACCAGGGCCGGCCTTTGGGGTGTGCGAGCTGTGCGGCCGCACAGGGTGCCATGGGTAACAGGGGCGCCGTACGGCCATCACAGCTCGCAAATGATGAGGTCGCACAGCGGGAGGTAAGTGGCGACCGTGGCCTGGAGAGGGTTAACACAGGCCGCGGCCGCCGCTTACCTCCCGCTGTGCGGCTGTGCCGGTGTCTCCGAGTCCGGACTGTCTTCACTGCGGGGCTGAGCTGTGTATCTCACACACAGCTCAGCTTCAGGGACGCAAGAGGAGAGAGAGAGAGAGATCGTCCTCCTCCCCCCTCCCCTCCCCTCCTGGGTCTGCCCCGCCCACACTCTCCGGGGATGTGTGGGTCGGAATTTTAACACACAACACAGAAGAAAAGCTGCAGCGTGAGCCTTCATCCTGGGGTAAGTAAGCTTACCCTCTCTCCTGCCCCAGTAACAAATGTAAGGGGGGGCTCTGAAGTAAGGGGGGGGGTCTGTGGGGGGCTCTAATGTAAGGGGAGTCTGTGGGGGGCTCTGATGTAAGGGGGGTCTGGGGGGGTCTCTGATGTAAGTGGAGTCTGTGAGGGGGGGGCTCTGATGTAAGGGGGGTCTTGAGGGGGGGCTCTGATGTAAGGGGGGTCTGTGGGGGGTCTCTAATGTAAGGGGGGTCTGTGGGGGGCTCTGATGTAAGGGGGGCTCTGAAGTAAGGGGGGTCTGTGGGGGGCTCTGATGTAAGGGTGGTCTGGGGGGGGCTCTGATATAAGGGGGGTCTCTGATGTAAGGCGGGTCTGGGGGGGGCTCTGATGTAAGGGGGGTCTGGGGGGACTCTGATGTAAGGGGGGTCTCTGATGTAAGGGGAGTCTGTGAATGGAGGTCTCTGATGTAAGGGGGGTCTGTGGTGGGCTCTGATGTAAGGGGGTCTGTGGGGGGCTCTGATGTAAGGGGGTCTGGGGGGGCTCTGATGTAAGGGGAGTCTGTGAGGGGGGGGGTCTCTGATGTAAGGGGGGTCTGTGGTGGGCTCTGATGTAAGGGGGTCTGTGGGGGGCTCTGATGTAAGGGGGTCTCTGATGTAAGGGGGTCTGTGGGGGGCTCTGATGTAAGGGGGGTCTCTGATGTAAGGGGAGTCTGTGGGGGGCTCTGATGTAAGGGGGTCTGTGGGGGGCTCTGATGTAAGGGGGGTCTCTGATGTAAGGGGAGTCTGTGGTGGGCTCTGATGTAAGGGGGGTCTGTGGGGGGCTCTGATGTAAGGGGGGTCTGTGGGGGGCTTTGATGTAAGGGGGTCTGTGAGGGGGCTCTAATGTAAGGGGGGTCTCTGATGTAAGGGGGATCTGTGGGGGGCTCTGATGTAAGGGGGGTCTGGGGGGGCTCTGATGTAAGGGGGGTCTCCGATGTAAGGGGAGTCTTTGAGTGGGGGTCTCTGATGTAAGGGGGTTCTGTGGTGGGCTCTGATGTAAGGGGGGTCTGTGGGGGGCTGTGATGTAAGGGGGGTCTGGGGGGGCTCTGATGTAAGGGGAGTCTGTGAGGGGGGGTCTCTGATGTAAGGGGGTTCTGTGGTGGGCTCTGATGTAAGGGGGGTCTGTGGGGGGCTCTGATATAAGGGGGGTCTCTGATGTAAGGGGGGTCTGTGGGGGGCTCTGATGTAAGGGGAGTCTGTGAGGGTCTCTGATGTAAGGGGGTCTGTGGGGGTCTCTGATTTAAGGTAGGTCTGTGGGGTGGGGGGTCTCTGATGTAAGGGGGGTCTGTGGGGGGTCTCTAATGTAAAGGGGGCTCTGAGGGTCTCTGATGTAAGGGGATTCTGTGGGGGGTTTATGATGTAAAGGGGGCTCTGTGGGGGGTCTCTGATGTAAGGAGGGGCTCTGATGTAAGGGGGACTCTGTGGGGGTCTCTGATGTAAGGGGGGCTCTGAGGGGGGTCTCTGATGTAAGGGGGTCTGTGGGGGGTATCTGATGTAAAGGGGGCTCTGTGGGGGGTCTCTGATGTAAGTGGGGCTCTATGAGGGTCTCTGATGTAAGGAGGGGGGGCTCTGTGGGGGTCTCTGATGTAAGGGGGGCTCTGAGGGTCTCTGATGTAAGGGGGGGCTCCATGGGGGGGGTCTCTAATGTTAGGGGGGCTAAGTTATTAGTGAACATAAAAAAGTTCCAAGAAAAGTCCAATGAAGTGCCAAAAAGGTGCAATAAAATGTGCAAAAAAGTGCAAATAAATATTTATGGTGACAAAGCTGCTTCCACCAATCACCCCAAACTGACTCACCAGACTTAAATAAAAGCCGATGTATTTTATGGAATCACGCTATGTTGATAAATTTTTTGTACATTGTAGAGGTTATGAATATTTAATTGTTATTTATTTAGTAGTGGTATATGATATGTATACTGTAGTAGCCATGCAGATTTTATTATTATTTTGCACTGTGCACTTTTTACAACAGAAACAGATTTGGGTGACATATTTATATATCATTTTAGGGTAAATACTATTTTTGCGCTGATTTTTTTCCCTGTTTTCATCTTGCTGCTGCACCCACTTGGAGTCAATTAGCAGCAAGTATACTCTTAAATAGTATACTCTTAAATAGTTTTTCAATAGATACAGCCATGTTTAGGGGGGTGCGAGAGGTGGGGGGGGGCACCACAGGATTAGCTCGCACAGGGTGCCTAAACACCTAACCTAAATCCCACAGTACAGGCCCCCTTGCACAAACCCCACAGTACAGGCCCCCTAGCACAAATCCCACAGTACAGATCCCCTAGCACTAATCCCACAGTACAGGCCCCCTTTTAATGCAGCGACCAGCGTACATGCCCCCTTTCAATGCAGTGACCAGCGTACATGCCCCCTTTCAATGTAGTGACCAGCGTACATGCCCCCTTTCAATGTAGTGACCAGCGTACATGCCCCCTTTCAATGCAGTGACCAGCGTACATGCCCCCTTTCAATGTAGTGACCAGCGTACATGCCCCCTTTCAATGTAGTGACAAGCGTACAGGCCCCCTTTCAATGCAGTGACAAGCGTACAGGCCCCCTTTCAATGCAGTGACCAGCGTACATGCCCCCTTTCAATGCAGTGACCAGCGTACATGCCCCCTTTCAATGCAGTGACCAGCGTACATGCCCCCTTTCAATGTAGTGACAAGCGTACATGCCCCCTTTCAATGTAGTGACAAGCGTACATGCCCCTTTCAATGTAGTGACCAGCGTACAGGCACCCTTTCAATGTAGTGACCAGCGTACATGCCCCTTTCATCCATCCATCCATCCATGATGAAATATATAATGATATCTGCACACTCTGGTCTGGGCCTGGCCTGGGTAACTTGATATTATTCTTGCACCCTGACCTGCCTGTACCTACCTGTTCTGGCCTGGCCTGGACCCAGTTCAGAAAAGGGAAGGTAGTACTCGCAGGTCACGGTGCAAGATTTATCAAGTTACCCAGGCCGGGCCCAGACCAGAGTGCAGATATCCTTATCATCATGGATGGATGGATGGACCCAGGCCAGGGGAAAACAGGTAGGTACAGGCATGTGAGGTCACGGTGCAAGAATAACATCAAGTTACCCAGGCCGGGCCCAGACCACAGTGTGCAGATATGATTATTATATATATATCAATCCATGGATGGATGGATGATCCATCCATCCATGATGATATATATAATGATATCTGTGCACACTCTGGTCTGGGCCCGGCCTGGGTAACTTGATAAATCTTGCATCGTGACCTGCCTGTACCTACCTGTTCTGGCCTGGCCTGGGTCCATCCATCCATGATGGATGGATGGATGGACCCAGCCCATGGCAGAACAGGTAGGTACAGGCATGGATGGCATGGTGATGGCAAATTGGCAATGGCATGGCAATCTAATTTGGCAATGGCTGCCCACAGTGCTGCCCAGCATTTTTTTTGGGGACTGTCACGGACTCACGGAGGCCTGAGGACGGAGTGGACTGGAGGAGAGGAGGACTGACAGGACAGGAGGACTGAGGACTCACTTACTGTGACCGACTGGTAACTTGTTCCAGATGACCTCCGCTCCTCGAGACGCTGCGCGGCCTGTGGAATTTCTGCTGCGCAGCTGCGGCCTGGTCTGGTGGATCTGGATGGATGCGGTCTCCGTCTCTCTGGCTCTGCAGTGCCGTTGCCGCGGACGCCGTCCCGTCCGTCCAGCCGTCCACGAAGAAGGCCCGCCGGGCCGCCACCGCCCGATCCGACTTGTCACAGAGTCCTGGTCCCCGACTCTCCGTCAGACCTCTCGAGTCCTCCTGCTCCAGGCTCCTGGTGGACTGGTCCTCCTGGTGAGTGACTCACTCGAGTGAGTCGTCGCTCGTCGCCATTGGTCTGCCCAGTGCGGAGTGCGGAGCTGTGGATGGGACGTCTATCTCCAATGCTGCTGCGCGACACACTCGGGCGGGAAGGAAGAAGGCGGAAGTGGTGATCGTGATGCCGGGGTGGTGCACCGCCCCACGTGTCACGTCACCAGATGATGTCCTACTGTGATTGGTCCAGGCTGGAGTCTGGATCAATCACAGCCCGGACATCAGAAAAGTGGGGGGCGTCGGGGCGCATTGCTCTGCGCCCTGATGACCCCCTGAAGAGCGCCAATTGGTGCCCCTGCTGGCCGAGGGTGAGGTCAAAACCCCCACCCCCCTCATACCCAGGACACATCCTGGCACCCCTAGTGGGCGAAAATTTGACTTTTTTTTTTTTTTAATCTTTCTTCTTTCTTTTTTTTTTTGGGGGGGGGGGGGGGGGCGGCCACTGATGCTGGCCATACACAAACTAAATTTTTTTAGAAAATTTTTAAAAACATTCATCCGATTTTCTAATCATTAGTGGGATCCATTCAGTGTTCGTTGTCAACCACGGTGACAGGAAAATTCGAAGGAGCAGAATGGAAAATTTCTCGATCAAACTAAACTTCAAATAGTGTATGTGGTTTTTGCTCAGAAGTTATATTCATTTTAAAATTGAATGTTAAATGCAAGTGGAATTTTCAAACAACACCACGTCCATTCAACGAATATACAAATCATTTTTGTATAAATATAGATACAAATATTTTTGTCCAAAAATCCAATACATGTATGGGCAGCAGAAGACATTTAGTAGCAGCAGCATGCTTTTTTTATCACCTATCATGATGGGGTTAAAAAAAACAAAAAAACATAGCCCTTTATAGTTAAAAAAAAAAACAGCAGATAATCACTACTGTAACATAATTACAATTTCTACTGTGAAACAGTGAAAGTATTATATCTTGTATCATATGAATTGTATGTATATAAAAAAAAACATTTATATATTAAAGTAGTACTAAAAGCGGAGACTTTTTTTTTTCCATGGATATAATAATTTTAAATATAATGCACAATACTAGTAAACTTTTACTCTAAATGTAATTGTAATGCCTTATATCACCTCTCGTCTATCATCCTACACCTTCTCTGGGTTCAGATACTCATCTTCCCTGCACAGAGCCCTTAAAGTGATTGTAAACAAGGTATATAGCAAGGTAAAAAAAACCCTGCCTTTAGAATCACTTGGTTCTTTTTCTTGCCCAGGACTACATTTCCCATGATGCATTGCTCCTCACACATTCACAGGTTCTCTGCATCTACTGACATGTATGGACAGTGTACTGAGCTGTATGTGCGTTGCACTGTATTTTCTGATATGTAAACAAATAATGCATTCTGTATGCAGAACAACTAATCGGCTGACCAATTAATCGATTACAAAGATAGTTGACAACTATTTTCATAATCGATTAGTTGTTGATTAATCGATTAGTTGTTTCAGCCCTAATCCAATGCAAAGAGCGAAGATGCCAAACTGCGCCCCCACTATCTCCAGGGTGGAGTTCGGGGTGGGGTTGGTAGGAACGGGTGCAGCACACAGCACCAAACTATAACTTACACACAGGGTCGGCCTTTGGGGTGTGCGAGCTGTGCAGCCGCACAGGTCACCATGGGCAACAGGGGCGCCATTCGGCAATCACAGCTCGCAGTCAGTTACTCACAGGACGAGTCACAGCAGGCGCTGCCAGGGCCCCCTGACCTGGGGCTGGCTGAAGATCAATGTCATTGTGGCACCGGCATCTGTAGACAAAATGGCCACGGCCGGCCCGACAGGTACACTGCGCATGCGCCGCAGCCACTCGGGAAAGACCCTAAATGGTCGGCTATTCTCGGGCAGACGGCGCATGATGTGTTGGTGCCGGGCGGCGCCATTTTTAAATGCAAGGTGCCTCACCAAACGGTGAGACCCCTCTGCAGCCCCTGCATCTCCTCCAGGAGAATCTCCTGTACTATGCCCGCAGCACTACCTCTCCTGTACCATGCCCACAGCCCTGCATCATGCCCGCAGCCCTGCATCTCCTACACCATGCCCGAAGCCCGAAGCCCGAAGCCCCTGCATCTACTGCACCATGCTCACAGCCCCTGCATCTCCTGCACCATGCCCGCAGCCCCTGCATCTCCTGCACCATCAAAAAAACGAAGAGATTTCCAGTCACAACTTACCAACCAGCCAGCGACCAACCAAATTGACCTGTCTAACAGTATGCGTTAAAAACTCACTGTAGAGACTCTTTAAATTGTAGAGTTAGGGACTGCAGATCACAGGGTGCCTTGTCGGGGCCTTCAGCTTACGCATGTATTTGCAAATGTGTGCAACCAAACCCCTGTTTTTAACGCATACTTTTAGACAGGTCAATTCGGTTGGTCGCTGGCTGGTTGGTAAGTTGTGACTGGAAATCTCTTAGTTTTTTTGATCTGCGTCCACCCTTCCAGTGCTCCTTACCACTAAGACCAGTTATAGGTGGAGGCGGAGACCACTTTTTGCATTTTTGTATCTCCTGCACCATGCCCACAGCCCCTGCATCTCCTGCACCATCCCCAAAGCCACTGCATCTCCTGCACCATGCCCGCAGCCACTGCATCTTCTGTACCATGCCCACAGCACTGCCTCTCCTGTACCATGCCCGCAGCCTCTGCATCTTCTGTATTATGCCCACAGAACTGCCTCTCCTGTACCATGCCCACAGCCCTGCATGTGCCATGCCCACAGCCCTGCATGTACCATGCCCACAGCCCTGCATCATGCACGCAGCCCTGCATCTCCTACACCATGCCTGCAGCCCCTGCATTTACTGCACCATGCCCGCAGCCCCTGCATCTCTTACACCATGCCCACAGCCCCTGCAACATGCCTGCAGCCCCTGAATCTCCTGCACCATGCCCGCAGCCACTGCATCTCCTGCACCATGCCCGCAGCCACTGCATCTCCTGCACCATGCCCGCAGCCACTGCATCTCCTGCACCATGCCCACAGCCCTGCATCTCCTACACCATTCCCCTGCATCTCCTGCGCCATGCCCGCAGCCCCTGCATCTCCTGCCACCATGCCTGCAGTCCCTGCATCATGCCCACAGCCTCTGCATCTCCTGCACCATGCCCACAGCCCCTGCATCTCCTGCACCATGCCCGCAGCCCCTGCCTCTCCTGCACCATTCCCGCAGCCCCCTGCATCATGCCCGCAGCCCCTGCATCTCCTGCACCACGCCTGCAGCCACTGTCCTCTGTGTATGTTTAGGTGATCAGGGGGCGAGGGGCGCCACAAGATTAGCTTGTACAGGGTGCCTGAATACCTAAGGCCGGCCCTGCTTACATATGAAGAAAGGTGTCCAAATGGCCAACTTGATCCTCTGATTGGAAGATATTGTACCAATTGTTAGAACAGAACTACACTGCTCAAATTAATGCTATTAGTCTCTGCTGTGGTTCTGCTTTTCCTTTTAGCAAAGAACTACATGCTGAAGGTTTATAAACACAAACAGCGTTTTTTTTTTTTATATAATATAGTTACTAAAATATTCAAAACATATTTCAATAGAACAGTGGAATGTTTTTTTGCCTTTACGGTAATTTTATACATACAATTTATAAAAAAGATTAAAAAAAAGATGGGAGAATATTAAAATATAGCACTAAAAGTTGAATCTCCCTGTAACCCCTTGTTTACCAGGGTATGTTTATAAATGTCCCGGCATTCAAGGGGTTAAAACAAGCTCATGGCTGCTGCCAATGGTCAGCATTCAGGTAAAAAGTGATCATATTTCCGGGGGTGTGAATATGATGCCCAATTCACCAGTGCTGCTTTAACACTTTAACATTGAGAGCAGGAGGAGCTTAGAGAGTATTTCCTGATCTCCCTTGCGACTAATATCCTCAGATATCTGGGCTTGATTAGCTGCACTGGATTACACAAGAGATATTAATATCTAATAGACCCCTGATGTCTCCATAAATAGGACTGGTCATTTGCATATGCTATCAAATAGGGGACTTGTTACCCCTTTGTGATAGCAATTAAGCTAAATGATAAAAGCGTTGAAAAATCTTTTTTTAAGAAAATAAATAAAAAATACATTTTTAAAATCACCCCTGTACAAACCCCAATGCAAGTATGCACACAAGGCGCTCACATGTATACAAATTGTGGCATACATGTCCAATATCACTGCAATTGTCAGAGTGAGGGCAATAATTCTAGGGTCATAATTCATGGTAAAGGGTAACTCAACTTTCGTGGGGGGAAAAAATCAGCAAATAAAGAAAACACAAAATGACGTATACAATTTCGACACAAATCATATTGTAATTGAATGTTATTAAAAATTACCTTTCCCTTTTAATCCGCAGCTGTTGTAATTTTCTGAAAATGCAATGCAATATGGCTACTTGGAGTAGTTCTGTACACAGAATGTGTACTGACCACACCCTAGAAACATAATTTCCTTCTTGTGTGATTGGCTCACCAATTTTCCCAGAAGTCTGCACTAAGATACAAGTCAGATTTCTGGCATCCCCTGCAACAAAATGTCATTTTTGTTGAGATACTCCCAATAGGAACACGTCTAAAGGGATGCAGGCCCAGCAGATTTCCTCATTAGAGGCCTACAGCTGCCATAGCTGATAGACAATTATGAAACCACTCCCATTCGACCCACTCAGCACAGAGGAACAATCAATGATTTCTTCAGAATAACAAAAGGTAGGAATCTGCAAAAAAGTTTGTTAAAATCCCTGCAATGTACAGAGATCCCCCAGAGGGGAATGTTTTTTCTCAACAAGTGGAGTTACGCTTTAAGTCTAAACTTGTAAAGGCTTTTGAAATGGCCCCTTTGGATAATTTGGGTACCATAGTTTTTTTCGATTTCACAGGCGTGTGCAATTTTAAGGCTTGACATTGTGTGTTTAATGGTTTTGTTTCTATAAAAAATAGTTTTACTGTTTTTTTTTTATCAGAAAATATGAGCTTGATAAACAGTTTGGCAAATACTGTGCAGCTTTCACCATTTTACTTTACAAGGCCCCGGCTTTCAGAAAACATAATGGTTTGGAGGGTAAAGCAGTTTGTAGCAAAAAATGTGGATTTTACCATGTGTGAAAAAATTGCACTGGTAGAAAAGTGGTTAATGGATAAGGAGTTCATCTTTATAGAAAAAAAATCATAAATGTACATATTTTTGCAAAAAAAAAAAAAAAAAACTGAACATTCATTATTTTTCCCTGCAGGAGCCTGGAAAGCATTTACCACCGCAGGCATCTGGCACTGTGCAATGCATACAGGCCATCCTTTAGACCACCATCCATCCAGCACTGTCCATGTCCAGCAGCATTACAGGCTGCACTGCATGATTGGCATAGTCACAAGTCGACGAGCCTGCAAAGTTTTTATTTTTTTGTATTTTTATTACATTTTTACATTTTTACATTTATGTAATTTTCTTATTCAATTTCCTTTAGATTTACCTTCAACTATGTAGTGCAAGGGCCTGCCTGATTGCATACAAATTGAAAGTTTTCAGGTTTGAACTTATATTATATGGTTTTGGTAAATCTAAAGGAAAGTTGAACAAGAAAATTGTATAGTGTATGGCCAGCCTAAATGAATTAATCTGGGTCTGTGTAGTGCTGTGCTAGTGCATGCTCAAAGCTTAATAACATAAATAATAACATATTCGATTTTTCACTCCAGCAGTAGTATATAATGAGTTTGGAAATTGTAGAGAAATGCTTAAATAATGCATTATAAATTACAATTGATCTACACCCATTTGATTATAGATGACTAAAATGTAGGACGTTTTAGTCGACTAAAATGTAGGACGTTTTAGTCGACTAAACACGACGTTTTTGTCGACTAAATACGACTAAAACTAAAACACTTGCAGAAGACTAAAATGGGACTAAAACTAAAATTCCTTAGTCCTAAGACTAAGACTAAAACTAAATTGAAATTTGCTGCCAAAATTAACACTGGTGGGCAGAGCCATGCACAGCCCCTTTATTAAAAAAAAAAAAAGTGGCCGCGCGTGCGGGAAGAACAACCCCTGCCCTGCTGTTCAGGGGGAGAAGGACTGGGAGCTGAAAAAGGTTTCCCCTTAAATACAAGTGAGATATGCAACTTGTTCCAAAGGTGAATTTATCTTTTAAGGGAAACCAATTCATGCACAAAATTTAGCATACCAAAATAAATATATATTCACATTGCATGATCTTTGGACAATTTGTAATTCAAAATGATCTGATCCAAATTAAATTTCCAAGCCATGAGGTGATGAGATAGTGGGTCAATGCTATTGTTAAAAACAAGTTTGGAAACGGATTGTGTTATCATTTTAGTGCATTAACTGCATAATTGCTATAATAAACCTTGAGCTCTGACTCCTAATGAAAGTAAAAACAACTCTTCAAGGCCAAACACGTAATGTAGTCTTTGGCCAGTGGCCAAACTTTTTTTTTTTTTATGTAAGCCCACAAATTGCATATGGGTTCCTTTGCCTTACACTACCATGTATATACTCTGTAGGTGATTTTGTCTGTGGTATGCAATAGTAATAGAAATCAGTAACAAATGTGTTTCCCTTTTTAATACAAAATGAGCTGATTTAGGAGTTTAATGTACACTATAAGAAAATTGAGCGAAAATTTTCGCACAAAAAAATTTCGTACGATTTTCGTATAGTGTGTACACAACCTACGCCAGCCGATTCCAACTTTTCGTACAAAATTCCCGAAGGGACAAGCGCCAACATTTTTCCCGGATGGGAACAGAACAAACATTTTTTGTTTAATTTTCCTGGCGGTATGATTGTTTCCGATTTTAGGTGCTGAAAACAGTACAATTATTTTGCATGTAATTCTTAAGGACGAACAGCCCAAATGAACTATTTCCATATGATTTTTTTTACTGTGCATTCTTTTTTATAACATCTCGGGTATAATAAAGTTTGAAACACAAGATCATAAATTATAATATAACTAGACATTAAGACCGTTAAATCAACAGGCGCTAGAACATATGTGGTCAAACATTTGTAAAAACAGACTTGTTCCAGTAAGGCGTACTTTGCTACTAAAGTCAGTTTGCTTATAAATGTCCCTTTAATAGCGTGTCTATGTTCTGCGATTTTTTTTTTATAGTAATGCACCTACAGTCACAGATTTCATTCAGGCGTGTTTTGCGTCTTCAGTCTTTCTATTTGCAAATGTCCCGTTCAAAACGTGTCTTTACTTTCCATTTTTTTGTAAGGTTTCGCAATCACACTCGCAGATTTTCTGTAGGCATACTTTGCTACTAAAGTCAGCTTGCATATAAATGTCCCTTTAATAGCGTGTCTATGTTTTGCGTATTTTTTTTTTTACAGTAATGCACTTACAGTGGTAGATTTCAATCAGGCCATGTCCCTTTAACAGCGTTTCTACAGTCGTAGATTTGCTTTGCTGAGTGTGACAGGTTTTTTCCTCTGTTTAAATGATCCTTTTCCTGACAGCAACAGCTTTTTTCCTTTAAAAATTAATCATGGCTCTATTTGCTTTTTTCACCACAATAATTACAGTCAAAGGGTTTGCCAAGTATAAGTTTCCTCATACAATGTCCTTTTGATATCTTTACGTCTCTCCCTCATCAGCCTCCTTGTCCGACCTGTCACACACTGTGCACTGCGTCCCTGTTGCTCTAGCAATCTAGCAATCCAATCTAGTGTCCCCATCGGAGTGCCTCCTTACATCAGTGTCCCCATCTGAGTGCCTCCTTACATTAGTGTCCCCATCTGAGTGCCTCCTTACATTAGTGTCCCCATCGGAGTGCTCCCTTACATTAGTGTCCCCATCGGAGTGCCTCCTTACATCAGTGTCCCCATCTGAGTGCCTCCTTACATCAGTGTCCCCATCTGAGTGCCTCCTTACATCAGTGTCCCCACTGGAGAGTGCTCCCTTACATCAGTGTCCCCACTGGAGAGTGCTCCCTTACATCAGTGTCCCCATCAGAGTGCTCCCTTACATCAGTGTCCCCATCGGAGTGCTCCCTTACATCAGTGTCCCCATCTGAGTGCTCCCTTACATCAGTGTCCCCATCGGAGTGCTCCCTTACATCAGTGTCCCCATCGAAGTGCTCCCTTACATCAGTGTCCCCATCGGAGAGCCTCCTTACATCAGTGTCCCCATCGGAGTGCTCCCTTACATCAGTGTCCCCATCGGAGTGCCTCCTTACATCAGTGTCCCCACTGGAGAGTGCTTCCTTACATCAGTGTCTCCACTGGAGAGTGCTCCCTTACATCAGTGTCCCCATCGGAGTGCCTCCTTACATCAGTGTCCCCATCTGAGTGCCTCCTTACATTAGTGTCCCCATCGGAGTGCTCCCTTACATTAGTGTCCCCATCGGAGTGCCTCCTTACATCAGTGTCCCCATCTGAGTGCCTCCTTACATCACTGTCCCCATCTGAGTGCCATCTTACATCAGTGTCCCCACTGGAGAGTGCTCCCTTACATCAGTGTCCCCACTGGAGAGTGCTCCCTTACATCAGTGTCCCCATCAGAGTGCTCCCTTACATCAGTGTCCCCATCGGAGTGCTCCCTTACATCAGTGTCCCCATCTGAGTGCTCCCTTACATCAGTGTCCCCATCAGAGTGCTCCCTTACATCAGTGTCCCCATCGAAGTGCTCCCTTACATCAGTGTCCCCATCGGAGTGCCTCCTTACATCAGTGCCCCCATCGGAGTGCCTCCTTACATCAGTGTCCCCACTGGAGAGTGCTCCCTTGCATCAGTGTCCCCATCGGAGTGCTCCCTTGCATCAGTGTCCCCATCGGAGTGCTCCCTTACATCAGTGTCCCCATCGGAGTGCCTCCTTACATCAGTGCCCCCATCGGAGTTTCTCCTTACATCAGTGTCCCTTTATGTGTCCGGGTCAGAGTTCCCCTGTATGAGCCCAGGTTACAGTGCCCCTGGTCAGAGTCCCCCTTTAATAATGCGGTCGGAATCCCCCTTAATAATGCCATCAGAGTCCCCCTTAATAATGCCGTCAGAGTCCCCCTTAATAATGCGGTCGGAGTCCCCCTTAATAATGTTGTCAGAGTCCTCCTTAATCATGCGGTCAGAGTCCCCCTTAATAATGCGGTCAGAGTCCCCCTTAATAATGCCATCAGAGTCCCCCTTAATAATGCCGTCGGAGTGAGCCTTTAATAATGCGGTCGGAGTCCCCCTTTAACCACTTGCCGACCGCCGCAAGTACATATACTGCGGCGGTCAGCCCTGGCCAGGCAAAGTGACGTACCGGTACGTCACTAGCCTGTCACCCGCTTGTGAGCCAATAGCGGGCGAGCGCGTGGCCACTGAGGCGCGCGCCCGCCCCGGCTCGTTCCCTAACAAGTCAGTGCGTGTGACCGGCGGACCCGATGTCCGCCGGTCACTCGCGATCGTTCGCCGGGAAGGGATAAAGGCAGGCGGCTCATTCTCCCCTGTGTAAAAATGGAGATCAGACGGTTCTACTATGTAGGACCGTTGATCTCTGTTCTTACACCAGTAGCCATGTCCAATCACAGTTAGAAACACGCCCCTAGGACACACTTAACCCCTCCCTCTCCAATACAGTTAACTCCTTCCCTGCCAGTGTCATTTTTACAGTAACAGTGCATATGTATAGCACTGATTACTGCAGTAATGTCACCGGTAACCCCAAAAGTGTCAAAAATGTCAGTCAAGGGTCCGATCTGTCCGCCGCAATGTCGCAGTCCCACAAAAAAAATCGCAGATCGCCGCCATTACTCGTTTAAAAAAAAACAACAAAAATGACAAAAATCTTTCCCTTTGTTAGTAATAACTTTTGCGCAAACCAATCAAAATACGCTTTTTGCGATTTTTTTTACCAAACATATGTAGCATAAAACAAATTGGCCGAAAATGTTAAAAAATTTAGATTTTTAGATTTTTTTTGAGGAATTTCATATAGAAAAATATTTTTTATTTTTGCAAAATTGACGCTCTTTTTTTGTTTATAGCGCATGATCAAAAAAATCGCACAGGTAATCAAATACCACCAAAAGAAAGCTCTGTTTGTGGGAAAAAAAGGACTTCAAATTCGTTCAGGTACAGCACCGCACGACCGCGCAATTGTCCGTTAAAGTCACGCAGTGCCGAATCGCAAAATACCCCCTGGTCAGGAAGGGGGTAAAATCTTCCGGGGCTTAAGTGGTTAATAATGCGGTCAGAGTCCCCCTTTAATAATGCCATCGGAGTTCCCCTTTAATAATGCCTTCGCAGTCCCCCTTTAATAATGCCGTTGGAGTCCCCTTTAATGTGCCCCGATAAGAGCTGTGTTTGTGTTCTCTAATCAGACAATATTCCCATATATATATATATATATATATTACACAGTACAAAATGTCAGCTTCACAGAGTAATGAGACGCCTCCTACTCTCTCTCTCTACTTATCTGCTATGTAACCCCGATGGTGTACACAGAGCCTATGTGTGCTGCTGAGCATATAACTTCTATTGTCTGATTGGTAGGTGGGAGTGGTTTATGCAAATTACCCACAGAACTGCAGAGCTGATCACATGCTGAAGTGCCATGCTGTATTTATTCTTTTCTAATATATATATATATTGTGCAGAATGAAATGTAAAGTCTTTAATATATATGTGCATTATGAAGTACATTGAATACAACATTTAAATGGCTTTTATCATCCATGACAGAATTCATCACCGTAAAGTGAAAAGGCAGTTGTTATGGGCTGGCAGCAGTGACTGCCAGCTATTCACTCAGATGCGGCTGTAAGTTGCCATCCATAGTTTGGGAAGTCCTGCCCAACTGACTGAATTATGGTGGGGCAAATTCTCTGCACTCCCAACAACGGCTGTCTGTGGGGCACATGCTCAGTAGGGCAATCCCATGGACACAGGGACAGGACATAGAGACACTTGGATTTTATTATAATATTAGACATTAAGCCTGTTAAATTAACAGGCGCTAGAACATACTGTATGTGGTCAAACATTTGTAAAAACAGAAAACTTTGCATGATAAGCTTGTGTTAAATAATGCTCATTCCCCACATAACCAGCATGCTTTATAACATAAGCTCTATTAGCACATCTGCTTCTGGAGGTGGACATTTGTAAAAACATACTTGTTCTAGTTAAGCGAGAGCCTCTGTCAGCTCTGTGCCCTAGCAACGTCGGGGACATGCGCAGAGCTGACTGAGCGGCTCTCGCTTATCTCGTTCTTTTTTTTTTTAACAACGCGAGAGCCGCATGACGTAGCCACGTGCCCGCGCACACCCGCCGCTTCAACAGTTTCGCCCGGTGTTCTATCAGATTTCCCTACCCCATCAGATTTCCCTACCTACGTCATTTCCGGTTGAGATCAGATGTGGATTCGTCATGCAGCAGCTTGTAGCCGCGTCACACGTCCTATTGGGCATGCGTAGAACAGGTAGGGAATTATGATAGCATCGTAAGGGGTCAGACAAAACTCCTAGTGTGCATGCGCTGGCGCATGCGTACCAACGTGTTGGGCAGCGGGATCTCTTATAACAAACATCCATCCAATCTCCATGGCACACACTGCGCTGACCCGACAATCCGATCTCCATGCCCCACACTGCGTCGACCCGACAATGAGACAGTGGGCGTGCGTGTGTGGGTAGGGAATAGGATTGTTGGATCGGCGCAGTGTGTGCTATGGAGATCGGATGTATGTTTGTTATAAGAGAAGCCGCTGCCCGATCTGTTGGAGCGCATGCGCCCACTCATGCGCAGTAGGACTTGTGCCTCAGCCCTTACGATGTTATCAAAATTCCCTACCTATTCTGTGCATGCGCAGTAATACGCGTGACGCGGCTACGGCTGGTGCACCAAAAATTACGTAGGTAGGGAAATCTGATGGGGTAGGGTTTTCTGACAGAACACCGGCCACCCGAAATCTCTGCGCTCCAAGTCCCAACGGCTGTCCGTGGGGCACATGCGCAGTAGCGCAATCCCACGGACATAGGGACTGGACGCAGAGACACTTGTACTTTATATGTATAGATATTCGACCCCCTTCGTATATAAATAAGGATTATAGTAAATATTTGGCCCCTCTCATATATAAATAGTAATGTATGGTATATACTGGGCCCCTCTACTGACTTCAGTCCATATACAGTATATACTGGACTCTTCTCGTATATAAATATATGGTATATACCAGGGCCCCCTTGAATATATTACAGACGTTTAGTATATACTGGGCCCCCTCGTAAATAAATATGGAAGTTTAGAATATACCAGGCCACCTCCTATATAAATATGAATGTATAGTATATACCAGGCCCCCTCGTACATAAATATGGATGTATGGTATACAGTACCCCTCCTCATATATATAGATGTATAGTATATCCGGGACCCCTCGTATATAAATATGGATGTACAGTATATACAGGGAAGCGGCACCCCATATCTCCCAATGGGCTGACAATCCTTGCCCAGCTTCTGCAGGTGACAGTACCATTGTATCTAGTGTTGAGCGAACACGGACTGTATTATTCGTGTTCATACCGAATAATTGGATTTTTGTTACCCGAACACGGACCCGAAAACTTTACTGTATGTTCGGGTAAAAATCCATGTTCGGTCATTTTATTTCCGGGTTTGTATGTATTAGCGCGCTTTTAATGGCAGGCTTTCAACAGCCAATCAACAAGCGTTTAACTGATGTGCCTTAAGCCATCCCAGCCATGCCTACAAATTTGGTTGAAAATGTAATCTTTATTTGCATAAAAGATATACAAAAAACAATACTTTTGTCGGGGTACATTCTCCCCTGTACTGCGACGCAGCGCATAAATACACTACATTACAATACATTTCCGGTCATACTAATAAATACATTCAATCACATACATTAGTAATCTGGGCCTAGTCTGGGTCTCTACGTGTGAGATACATACACCTTTTGATATCATATTTTCTATTCCGCTATTCAATCTACACCTTTGGGTAAAAACAATTAAATTGCGGGATAGTCTGTATCGGTACGTGTGAGATACACCTTTCCAATTTTTGGGGCGCATCTAATACTGCCGAGGATTTGAGGGTGCTTCAGTGTGCCTCCTGCCTGTTCCGAACTCCTCCTACTCCTCATCCTGCCTTTGGGGGTACAAAAAATAGTAATTTGGGCCTAGTCTGGGTCTCTACATGTGAGATACATACACCTTTTGATATCATATTTTCTATTCCGCTATTCAATCTACACCTTTGGGTAAAAACAATTAAATTGCGGGATAGTCTGTGTCGGTACGTGTGAGATACACCTTTCCAATTTTTGGGGCGCATCTCATACTGCCGAGGATTTGAGGGTGCTTCAGTGTGCCTCCTGCCTGTTCCGAACTCCTCCTACTCCTCATCCTGCCTTTGGGGGTACAAAAATAGTAATTTGGGCCTAGTCTGGGTCTCTACGCGTGAGATACATACACCTTTTGATACTATATTTTCTATTCCGCTATTCAATCTACACCTTTGGGTGAAAACAATTAAATTGCGGGATAGTCTGTGTCGGTACGTGTGAGATACACCTTTCCAATTTTTGGGGCGCATCTCATACTGCCGAGGATTTGAGGGTGCTTCAGTGTGCCTCCTGCCTGTTCTGAACTCCTCCTACTCCTCATCCTGCCTTTGGGGGTACAAAAAATAGTAATCGGGGCCTAGTCTGGTTCTGTACGTGTGAGATTCATACACCTTTTGATAATATTTTCTATTCTGCTATTTAATCTACACCTTTGGGGTAAAAACAATTAAATTGCGGGATAGTCTGTGTCGGTACGTGTGAGATACATATACCTTTTGATATCATATTTTCTATCCCGCTATTCAATCTACACCTTTGGAGTAAAAACAATTAAATTGCGGGATAGTCTGTATCGGTACGTGTGAGATACACCTTTCCAATTTTTGGGGCGCATCTCATACTGCCGAGGATTTGAGGGTGCTTCAGTGTGCCTCCTGCCTGTTCCGAACTCCTCCTACTCCTCATGCTGCCTTTGGGGTACAAAAAATAGTAATTTGGGCCTAGTCTGGGTCTCTACGTGTGAGATACATACACCTTTTGATAATATTTTCTATTCCGCTAATAAGGATTATAGTAAATATTTGGCCCCTCTCATATATAAATAGTAATGTATGGTATATACTGGGCCCCTCTACTGACTTCAGTCCATATACAGTATATACTGGACTCTTCTCGTATATAAATATATGGTATATACCAGGGCCCCCTTGAATATATTACAGACGTTTAGTATATACTGGGCCCCCTCGTAAATAAATATGGAAGTTTAGAATATACCAGGCCACCTCCTATATAAATATGAATGTATAGTATATACCAGGCCCCCTCGTACATAAATATGGATGTATGGTATACAGTACCCCTCCTCATATATATAGATGTATAGTATATCCGGGACCCCTCGTATATAAATATGGATGTACAGTATATACAGGGAAGCGGCACCCCATATCTCCCAATGGGCTGACAATCCTTGCCCAGCTTCTGCAGGTGACAGTACCATTGTATCTAGTGTTGAGCGAACACGGACTGTATTATTCGTGTTCATACCGAATAATTGGATTTTTGTTACCCGAACACGGACCCGAAAACTTTACTGTATGTTCGGGTAAAAATCCATGTTCGGTCATTTTATTTCCGGGTTTGTATGTATTAGCGCGCTTTTAATGGCAGGCTTTCAACAGCCAATCAACAAGCGTTTAACTGATGTGCCTTAAGCCATCCCAGCCATGCCTACAAATTTGGTTGAAAATGTAATCTTTATTTGCATAAAAGATATACAAAAAACAATACTTTTGTCGGGGTACATTCTCCCCTGTACTGCGACGCAGCGCATAAATACACTACATTACAATACATTTCCGGTCATACTAATAAATACATTCAATCACATACATTAGTAATCTGGGCCTAGTCTGGGTCTCTACGTGTGAGATACATACACCTTTTGATATCATATTTTCTATTCCGCTATTCAATCTACACCTTTGGGTAAAAACAATTAAATTGCGGGATAGTCTGTATCGGTACGTGTGAGATACACCTTTCCAATTTTTGGGGCGCATCTAATACTGCCGAGGATTTGAGGGTGCTTCAGTGTGCCTCCTGCCTGTTCCGAACTCCTCCTACTCCTCATCCTGCCTTTGGGGGTACAAAAAATAGTAATTTGGGCCTAGTCTGGGTCTCTACATGTGAGATACATACACCTTTTGATATCATATTTTCTATTCCGCTATTCAATCTACACCTTTGGGTAAAAACAATTAAATTGCGGGATAGTCTGTGTCGGTACGTGTGAGATACACCTTTCCAATTTTTGGGGCGCATCTCATACTGCCGAGGATTTGAGGGTGCTTCAGTGTGCCTCCTGCCTGTTCCGAACTCCTCCTACTCCTCATCCTGCCTTTGGGGGTACAAAAATAGTAATTTGGGCCTAGTCTGGGTCTCTACGCGTGAGATACATACACCTTTTGATACTATATTTTCTATTCCGCTATTCAATCTACACCTTTGGAGTAAAAACAATTAAATTGCAAGATAGTCTGTATCGGTACGTGTGAGATACACCTTTCCAATTTTTAGGGCGCATCTCATACTGCCGAGGATTTGAGGGTGCTTCAGTGTGCCTCCTGCCTGTTCCGAACTCCTCCTACTCCTCATCCTGCCTTTGGGGGTACAAAAATAGTAATCGGGGCCTAGTCTGGTTCTGCACGTGACAGATACATACACCTTTTGATAATATTTTCTATTCCGCTATTTAATCTACACCTTTGGGGTAAAAACAATTAAATTGCGGGATAGTCTGTGTCGGTATGTGTGAGATACATACACCTTTTGATATCATATTTTCTATTACGTTATTCAATCTACACCTTTGGAGTAAAAACAATTAAATTGCGGGATAGTCTGTGTCGGTACGTGTGAGATACATACACCTTTTGATATCATATTTTCTATTCCGCTATTCAATCTACACCTTTGGGTAAAAACAATTAAATTGCGGGATAGTCTATATCGGTACGTGTGAGATACACCTTTCCAATTTTTGGGGCGCATCTCATACCGCCGAGGATTGCAGGGTGCTTCAGTGTGCCTCCTGCCTGTTCCAAACTCCTCCTACTCCTCATCCTGCCTTTTGGGGTACAAAAAATAGTAATCGGGGCCTAGTCTGGTTCTGTACGTGTGAGATACATACACCTTTTGATAATATTTTCTATTCCGCTATTTAATCTACACCTTTGGGGTAAAAACAATTAAATTGCGGGATAGTCTGTGTCGGTATGTGTGAGATACATACACCTTTTGATATCATATTTTCTATTACGCTATTCAATCTACACCTTTGGAGTAAAAACAATTAAATTGCGGGATAGTCTGTGTTGGTACGTGTGAGATACATACACCTTTTGATATCATATTTTCTATTCCGCTATTCAATCTACACCTTTGGGTAAAAACAATTAAATTGCGGGATAGTCTATATCGGTACGTGTGAGATACACCTTTCCAATTTTTGGGACGCATCTCATACCACCGAGGATTGCAGGGTGCTTCAGTGTGCCTCCTGCCTGTTCCAAACTCCTCCTACTCCTCATCCTGCCTTTGGGGGTACAAAAAATAGTAATCGGGGCCTAGTCTGGTTCCGTACGTGTGAGATAAATACACCTTTTGATAATATTTTCTATTCTGCTATTTAATCTACACCTTTGGGGTAAAAACAATTAAATTGCGGGATAGTCTGTGTCGGTACGTGTGAGATACATACACCTTTTGATATCATATTTTCTATTCCGCTATTCAATCTACACCTTTGGAGTAAAAACAATTAAATTGCGGGATAGTCTGTGTCGGTACGTGTCAGATACATACACCTTTTGATATCATATTTTCTATTCCGCTATTCAATCTACACCTTTGGAGTAAAAACAATTAAATTGCGGGATAGTCTGTGTCGGTACGTGTCAGATACATACACCTTTTGATATCATATTTTCTATTCCGCTATTCAATCTACACCTTTGGAGTAAAAACAATTAAATTGCGGGATAGTCTGTGTCGGTACGTGTGAGATACACCTTTCCAATTTTTGGGGCGCATCTCATACCGCCGAGGATTGCAGGGTGCTTCAGTGTGCCTCCTGCCTGTTCCGAACTCCTCCTACTCCTCATCCTGCCTTTGGGGGTACAAAAAATAGTAATCGGGGCCTAGTCTGGTTCTGTACGTGTGAGATACATACACCTTTCGATAATATTTTCTATTCCGCTATTTAATCTTCACCTTTGGGGTAAAAACAACTAAATTGCGGGATAGTCTGTGTCGGTACGTGTGAGATACACCTTTCCAATTTTTGGGGCGCATCTCATACCGCCGAGGATTGCAGGGTGCTTCAGTCTGCCTCCTGCCTGTTCCGAACTCCTCCTACTCCTCATCCTGCCTTTGGGGGTACAAAAAATAGTAATCGGGGCCTAGTCTGGTTCTGTACGTGTTAGATACATACACCTTTTGATAATATTTTCTATTCCGCTATTTAATCTACACCTTTGGGGTAAAAACAATTAAATTGCGGGATATTCTGAGTCGGTACGTGTGAGATACATACACCTTTTGATATCATATTTTCTATTCCGCTATTCAATCTACACCTTTGGAGTAAAAACAATTAAATTGCGGGATAGTCTGTGTTGGTACGTGTGAGATACATACACCTTTTGATATCATATTTTCTATTCCGCTATTCAATCTACACCTTTGGGTAAAAACAATTAAATTGCGGGATAGTCTATATCGGTACGTGTGAGATACACCTTTCCAATTTTTGGGGCGCATCTCATACCGCCGAGGATTGCAGGGTGCTTCAGTGTGCCTCCTGCCTGTTCCGAACTCCTCCTACTCCTCATCCTGCCTTTGGGGGTACAAAAAATAGTAATCGGGGCCTAGTCTGGTTCCGTACGTGTGAGATACATACACCTTTTGATAATATTTTCTATTCTGCTATTTAATCTACACCTTTGGGGTAAAATCAATTAAATTGCGGGATAGTCTGTGTCGGTACGTGTGAGATACATACACCTTTTGATATCATATTTTCTATTCCGCTATTCAATCTACACCTTTGGAGTAAAAACAATTAAATTGCGGGATAGTCTGTGTCGGTATGTGTCAGATACATACACCTTTTGATATCATATTTTCTATTCCGCTATTCAATCTACACCTTTGGAGTAAAAACAATTAAATTGCGGGATAGTCTGTGTCGGTACGTGTCAGATACATACACCTTTTGATATCATATTTTCTATTCCGCTATTCAATCTACACCTTTGGAGTAAAAACAATTAAATTGCGGGATAGTCTGTGTCGGTACGTGTGAGATACACCTTTCCAATTCTTGGGGCGCATCTCATACCGCCGAGGATTGCAGGGTGCTTCAGTCTGCCTCCTGCCTGTTCCGAACTCCTCCTACTCCTCATCCTGCCTTTGGGGGTACAAAAAATAGTAATCGGAGCCTAGTCTGGTTCTGTACGTGTGAGATACATACACCTTTTGATAATATTTTCTATTCCGCTATTTAATCTACACCTTTGGGGTAAAAACAATTAAATTGCGGGATAGTCTGTGTCGGTACGTGTGAGATACATACACCTTTTGATATCATATTTTCTATTCCGCTATTCAATCTACACCTTTGGGGTAAAAACAATTAAATTGCGGGATAGTCTGTGTCGGCACGTGTGAGATACACCTTTCCAATTTTTGGGGCGCATCTCATACCGCCGAGGATTGCAGGGTGCTTCAGTCTGCCTCCTGCCTGTTCCGAACTCCTCCTACTCCTCATCCTGCCTTTGGGGGTACAAAAAATAGTAATCGGGGCATTAGTCTGGGTTTGTACGTGTGAGATACACCACCGTTTTGTATTTAATATACACCCTTTTGGAGTGTAAAAAATGAAATTACGGCATAGTCTGTATCGGTACGTGTGAGATACACCTTTTAAATTTTTTTGGCGCATCTCCTTCCACCGCCAAGGATTGCAGGGCGCTTCAGTTTGCCTCCTGTTACGAACTCCTCCTACTCCTCTTCCTCATCCTCCCTTTAGGGTATAAAAAGTTTTAATCGGGGCCTAGTCTGTGTTTGTACGTGTGAGATACACCGTTTTTTTATCCTTTTTTCTATTCCGCTATTCAATATACACCCTTTTGGGGTAAAAAAAATTAAATTGCGGCATAGTTTGCATATTTGACTATGAGATACACCCGTGCAAAACTGTTGTTGTTTTGTTCCCCTATTCAATAAACACCTTTCTAGGTCAAGATCATAAATTACAGAAATATGAGGAGACCGTCAAATAGGGGCCGTGGCCTGGGTCGTGGTGCTGCTGGTAGAGCTCCTGTTGCAAGGAGAGGACGTGGTCGATCTGTGCCAGCTACACACACAAGTGAAACACCTTCCTCAGGTGTGAGTAGGCAACAGAACCTGCAGCAGTATTTGGTAGGGCATCATACGCCTCTAGAAGTGATGAGGCCAGAAGAAGTAGAGGCGATAGTAGATTGGGTTGCTGACAGTGCCTCCAGTTCCTTCACATTGTCTCCCACCCAGTCTACTGCAGAAAGGTCAGAGTTGGCACCTGCAGCCAATGTCCAACCGTCTTTCACCTCACCCCCTTGCAAATCAGGCAAGCAGTCTGAGCCCCAAGTCATACAGCAGTCTCTTCTTCTTTTTGAGGAGTCTGTCAGCAGGGTTTCCCAGGGCCATCCACCTAGCCCTGCCCCAGAAGTCAAAGAGATTGAGTGTAGCGATGCCCAACCACTTATTTCTCAAGATGAGTACATGGAAGGACCATCGCAGCACATCTCCGATGATGACGAAACGCAGGTGCCAACTGCTGCGGCATTCAGAATTGTGGAGACCGACAAGGAGGGCAGGGGTGAAGACTGGGTGGAAGATGATGTGGAGGACGATGAGGTCCTCGACCCCACATGGAATGAAGGTCATGCAGGTGACCTGAGTAGTTTGGAGGAAGAGGCGGTGGTTGCACAGAGCCACCAGCACAGCAGAAGAGGGAGCAGGGTGCAGAAGCGGAGCGGCAGTGCCCTAGACACTACACCTGCTACTACCCAACGCAGCAAGGGAACGAGCGCACAAAAAGCCAGCTCAAAGGAGTTCTCTAGCGTGGAAGTTCTTCAGAAAATGTGCTGATGACAGGACACGAGTGGTTTGCACCCTGTGCAATCAGAGCCTGAAGCGAGGCATAAACCTTCTCAACCTGAGCACAACCTGCATGATCAGGCATCTAAGTGCAAAGCACGAGCTGCAGTGGAGTAGACACCTTCAAAACCAAGAAAGGTCTCTGGCTCCTCCTGCTTCCTCTTCTGCTGCAGTCTCAGCCTCTCCATCCACATCTGTAGTGATACCGGCACCTGCCACCCCGCAAACAGACGATCTGTCAGCAACACCACCACCTGGGTCACCAACCATCTCCACAATGTCCCGTGGAAGCGTTCAGCTTTCCATCTCCCAAACACTTGAGAGGAAGAGGAAGTACCCCCCTACCCACCCGCGATCCCTGGCCCTGAATGCCAGCATTTCAAAATTCTTGGCCTTTGAAATGCTGTCATTCCGTCTGGTGGAGACGCACAGTTTTAAAAACCTTATGTCGGTGGCTGTCCCACAGTACGTCGTGCCCAGCCGCCACTACTTTTCCAGGCAAGCCATCCCTTCCCTGCACAACCAAGTGGGTGAAAAAATCAGGTGTGCACTGCGCAACGCCATCTGTGCCAAGGTCCACCTAACTACCGATACGTGGACCAGTAAGCACGGTCAGGGGCGTTATATCTCCCTAACGGCACACTGGGTAAATGCAGTGGCGGATGGGCCTGAGGCGGATAGCAATTTGGCGCATGTCCTTCCACCAATGAGGATTGCAGGGCGCTTCAGTTTGCCTCCTGTTTCTAACTCCTCCTACTCCGCTTCCTCATCCTCTACCGCCTCCTCATCCGGACAGCGTAACACCTTCACCACCAACTTCAGCACGGCCAGGGGTAAACGACAGCAGGCAGTTTTAAAACTTGCCTGTTTGGGGGAAAAACCACACACCGCGCAGGAGTTGTGGAGGAGCATGGAACAGCAGACAAATGAGTGGTTGCTGCCAGCGAGCCTCAAGCCCGGCCTGGTGGTGTGCGATAACGGGCGAAATCTCATAGCAGCTATGGGCCTAGCCGGTTTGACGCACATCCCTTGCCTGGCGCATGTGCTGAATTTGGTGGTGCAGAGGTTCCTTAAAAACTACCCCGATATGTCAGAGCTGCTGCAGAAAGTGCGGCCGTCTGTGCGCACTTTCGGCGTTCTCACCCTGCTGCTGCTCGCCTGTCAGCGCTGCAGCGTAACTTCGGCCTTCCCGCTCACCGCCTCATATGTGACGTGCCCACAAGGTGGAACTCCACCTTGCACATGCTGCAAAGACTGTGCGAGCAGCAGCAGGCCATAGTGTAGTTTCAGCTGCAGCACGCACGCGTGAGTCGCTCTGCGGAACAGCACCACTTCACCACCAATAACTGGGCCTCCATGCGAGACCTGTGTGCCTTGTTGCGCTGTTTTGAGTACTCCACCAACATGGCCAGTGCTGATGACGCCATTGTCAGCTTAACTATCCCACTTCTATGCCTCCTTGAAAAAACAATTCGGGCGATGATGGAAGAGGATGTGGCACAGGATGGGGAGGAGGAGGAGGAGGATGAAGAGGTAACATTTCCAAGGCTTTCAGGGCAGTCATTCACAAGGGGCTCCGAGGGTGGATTCCTGCACACACAAACGCCAGGGACACAATTGTCCAGCAGGGGCACAGTTCTGGAGGATGAGGAGGATGAGGAGGAGGAGCTGGAGGAGGAGATGGAACCATGTTCACAGCAGGGTGGCACCCAGGCCAGCTCATGGCCATCACTGGTGCGTGGCTGGGGGGATACAGAGGACACGGACGATACACCTCCCACAGAGGACAGCCTTTCGTTGCCTCTGGGCAGCCTGGCACACATGACCGATTACATGCTGCAGTGTCTCCACAACGACCGCCGAGTTGCCCACATTCTAACTTGTGCTGATTACTGGGTGGCCACGCTGCTGGATCCCCGTTACAAGGACAACGTACCGTCCTTAATTCACTCACTGGAGCGCGATCGCAAGATGCGTGAGTACAAGCGCACGCTGGTAGACGCGATGCTGCTGGCATTCCCACCTGACAGCGGGGCCACAGTGGAAGCACAAGGCAGAGAAGGAGGAGGAGGAAGAGGTCGCCAACGCAACCAGGGCACCGCCAGCACCTCAGAAGGCAGGGTTAGCATGGCCGAAATGTGGAAAAGCTTTGTCAGCACACCACAACAAACAGCAGCACCAGCAGCTCATATGGAACGTCTTAGCAGGAGGCAGCATTTTACCAACATGGTGGAGCAGTATGTGTGCACACGCCTACATGTAGTGAATGACGGGTCTGCCCCCTTCAACTTCTGGGTCTCCAAATTGGGCACATGGCCTGAGCTTGCCCTTTACGCCTTGGAGGTGCTGGCGTGCCCTGCAGCCAGTGTATTATCTGAACGGGTATTTAGCACGGCTGGGGGCGTTATCACAGACAAGCACAGCCGCCTGTCCAGAGACAATGTGGACAAGCTCACGTTCATTAAAATGAACCAGGCATGGATCCCACGGGACTTTTCCGTACCTTGTGCAGAATAGCGATGGATACCGACCTTACCCAGCCATTGTTCTATTTTTGCTCTTTCTCACTCTTTTGGGGTGTACCCTCATTTAAAATTTGTGAAAAGAAGCAGTGTTGGCTACCTCGTCCTCCTCAGGGCCAGATTAACGTAGGGGCTATTGGAGCTGCAGCTCCAGGCCCCTTCCTTTATATAGGCCCCGGGTTGGCCATATTCACTGTTACCGCTCTTCTGTCACTTGTAAACACAGAAGTCTGGCTTCTATGCTCGCTTCCCCAGGCAGCTCCCTCAGAACCTCCCCACACAGCACGAAGGCTGGACAAGGAGGGACAGTTACCGATGCATGGATGTGTTTATGGGCTTCAGAGACAGAATCCCATGTTGAATTAGGCATGAATGGCTGCACCCTTCCTCCTCTGGGTGCATGCCAAGGCACGGCCCTTAAGGCCCTTCAAAATCCTCAGCACCAAGCCCATGATGCTCTTAATCCGGCCCTGGTCCTCCTCCACCGCCGCTTCCACCTACACCGCCCATAGGTGTGCGCAGCCTATTGCATTAGGGTGTGCACCCCAAAGTTGAAATACACATGCATGTGTTTTCCTACATGTACATGGCCCCGATACATTATTCTCCCTGCTGGCAAAGAGAAATAGAGCAGAGCAGGTCCGAGGGAGATCTTTCCCATCTCCTCACTGGCAAACAGAGCGATAATGCTATGTGCCCTAGGTGATTAGGGTGTGCCCAGGCACGTCCAGCACACCCTGTGCGCACGCCTATGAGACCGCCACATCCACCACCACCTCAACCTCCCTCCTACTCCATATGGGCCTCGTCCTTCAGAGATGAAGAACATTGTTTTATTTTTCTGTTTTTTTTTGTTGTTTTAAGTTATTTCCCTGTCCACATTTGTTTGCAGAGCACTTGCCATGCTCTTAACAACGTTTTGCTGCCATTTGCAACACTCTAGCCCTTTCCATTGGTGTTTTAGAGCCATTTTAGTGCCTGAAAGTTCGGGTCCCCATTGACTTTAATGGGGTTCGGTGTTCGGGAAAAGTTCGGCAAAAGTCCGGGACACGGACCCGGACTTTTTTTTAAAGTTCGACCGAACCCGCCGAACACGGACATCCAGGTGTCCGCTCAACTCTAGTGAAGATGCATATTGAGGTTATCCTAACCCCAGAGGAGGAGGAGCTGTGGAAAGAGCAATGTATGTTTGAGTCAAACTATGTCCAACAAAGTTAATTATTACTAAAAACATGATTGTCTTTTACATATTGGAGAACAAAGAATCCCATTTGTGGTGATACATATACATCGATGTCCAAATCTAGCTCCATGACTTAGGTTGACCCACACTGGTGATTACCTCAAAATGATGTTGCCATTATTTCAATTTTCCATTCATTACACACCTCAAAGTATCATAGCAACATGTGGAGGCTTATACACATCACCATGGCTAGTGTTTGGGGAGGGGGGGGGGGCTGTTTTATTTGCACATAGGCAGAAGCCACATCACTAATCTGACAAGCATATCCTGTCACCAGTGACTCACCCCCCACAAAGAAAAGTCTACTTTAGTTATGTGTTACTTACCACAAAGCCTCGTACACACTATACTACTTTTGTTGTTAGATTTCCTTTAGATTTTCCTTCAGCTATGTAGTACAAGGGCCTGCCTGATTGCATACAAATTTAAAGTGTTTAGATTGGACCTCATATTATATGTTTTTGGTAAATCTAAAGGAAAAATCTATAGACCATTGGATAGTGTGTATGGGTCATTACTTACCAAAAGCTAGACAAACAAGAAAGGGCACAATCTCTATTGTTGTTGCCTTCTAAAAATTTGTACTTTTGAGGTGTTTTATCATGTATATGCTAAAGTGACTCTTTAAGACATCTTGGAATATGTATGAATGTAATTTGTGGAATCATGTGTTATAGCTAACATCGAAGTCTCAACACAAACATATGTTATTGATCAAGCAAATTATGTGTTGACGCCCTTTTCACACTGGGATGCATACAGGCGACCCAACTTGCCGGGGCGACCTGTATAGTCGCGGTGCACAGCGCGCACCATGACCTCGGAGAAACCTGCAGGGTCTTCATATCATTGAAGTCAATGCAGGTCGCTCCAGGTCGCCCCAAAGAAGCTCAGGACCCTTTTTCTAAGTCGGAGCGACTTGTGTCACTCCTATTAGAATAGGTCCTGTGCTAATCTATGGCAGGCGACCAGGTCGCCTGACAAGTCGCCCCAGTGTGAACCGGCTCAGGCTGCCCATACACAATACAAATTGAATATAACTGGCATAACAAATTAGGATAAATTTTATGTGGCAGATTTAGCAACACAATCACAGTCAAATCAGACATAATCCTTTTTTGTGGTCCACAGAAGAATTGGATTGCATAGTGGTTCACAGCAGTGCCATCCGATTCCTGTTCGACCCAAAAAATCCCAAAACAATCTCATCTGTGGGTGTTGTTTAATTGCAATGGACACCCCCATGGATTCACATATGGCAGTGTGAGATGCATGTGCTGGGAATGCGATCCATGAACACGCAGGCAACTTGGTTTGTTATCACATCAGTATCAAGTGAACACACACTCATGTATTGCCTTTTTGTCCGTATTTTCGAATGCAATCCTTTGAGGACATGTCCAGTCCAGATTTTAGTGATCACTCAATCCATCTCAGGTGAACAAATTAGCTGCCGTTTGCACATCCATCTTATGATGGCAACTCTTAGCAAAACCTGTCTACCACCAGAGCTTGCAGTGTGTATGTATGTCTCCCTCTAAATATTTTTTCACTTTATTTAGGGAATATCATGTTTATAATCTTGCATCTATGAAAAGGCGCAATCCATTTTTCTTTATCTAGATAGATTCCAAAACGTCTTAGCAATAAGTATTTGATATTTGTTTGTAAAATATTGAGCACATGTAAAATCAAGCTCTAATCTCTCTCTCTCTATATATAAATATATATAAATATAAATATATATATGTCTGTATGTTTGTGTGTGTGTATATATATATATATATATATATATATATATATATATCTATATATATACACAAACATACATACACTTACACGCGACATAGCTAGAAAGATTATGTCACTATAGATATAGGAACAGGTTCACATACAGGAAGTTTCTATAACAGGGTCTTCACATCTATTAGACAGGAAGTGCACACGTGGGAAAGTATCACTCAACCAAACATTACGTGGACACCCGCTAGATAGGCGACAGCCCCCCCCCAAATGTCGCACATTCATGTTCGCACACACACCCCACCAACCCCCCCCCCCAACTTGCAGATGAACGCCACGACATCTGCAGTATAGAGCGCTGGTGCCATTTTCTCAGAATTGCGGGAGGAACTGTACACATTCCGGAAACGTGTGCCACCGATAATAGTGTAATTTCCGGTTGAATTTAGAAATGTGAGAACGCTGTTTCTACTGTTAGCGAATTCACGAACAAAAAGAACCAGTGCCTAGACACAATCTGCATGTATATCAAACATAGGAAATAAATGATAACATTCATTTGTGGAGACAAAAATAAATTTTTATTTATACACATGAATAATGTTTGGCAAAGACTTTTGAAACATGCCCGCCCACCACCATCAATGTTTATTACAAACAGGATACACAGCTCTAACATTTAACATGACATTTTTTGTGCGGGTCTCCACAGTATCCCAGTGAAACCACACAAATGGTAAACAAATGCAAACATGAACCTTGTACAACATTTGGACCATATACATCGACAAAGATCCCAGAATATTCAGATACATGTGCAGATTGACTAAACAATACACAATTATGTTAAAACCAATAAATACTTACAAAGAGTCAAGTGGGCTATGTGTCTTTAGACATAACAGCCAAATACCACCTCCCACCTAAAAATAACAAAGGCCCCCAAATCTTTAACATAAAGCATGTCCCACGTACAATATATTGGACCTGTTGCCAGACCAAATCTTATCTCATGTCTCAGTGTTTTTTATATAATCAAGTAAAAAACACACCCAGGAGAAAAATTAACTCTGTGTGTCCTGTGTTTAGATTCGAGCATGCGCAGTTGAATAAAAAAGGCAAATAGAAAACTAGAGAGAGAGAGAGACACCTAAAGAAACCAAATACATATATGTCTGTATGTATGTAGATATGTGTATATATGTGAAATAACAAATGTTTTTTTTTGTTTACTTAACATTATTTATAATGATTATATACAGGTATACATACATATATATCTCTACAATTACATGATATATATATATATATATATCTCTATATATATATATATATATATATACATAGAGAGAGAGAGAAATATATTTTCTAATAAATCTTGTAACACACATTTTGGGTTTAAAATCATTTAGGGGGGGGGGGGGGGTTGTTGACTGGCATTTATTTGTGAGTTCAGATTGTTGTTTCAATGAAGATTGAACATATAGGTAGTGATGTCTCGAACATAAAATTCGCCGTTCGCGAACGGCGAACGCGAACATCGGCGAATGTTCGCGAACCGGCGAACATTGCGAACCGCCATAGACTTTAATAGGCAGGCGAATTTTAAAACCCACAGGGACTCTTTCTGGCCACAATAGTAATGGAAAAGTTGTTTCAAGGGGACAAACACCTGGACTGTGGCATGCCGGAGGGGGATCCATGGCAAAACTCCCATGGAAAATTACGTAGTTGACGCAGAGTCGGGTTTTATTCCATAAAGGGCATAAATCACCTAACATTCCTAAATTGTTTGGAATAACGTGCTTTAAAACATCCAGTGTGTGTATACGATCAGGTATGATGTTGTATCGATCAGGTAGTGTAAGGGTTACGCCCGCTTCACAGTGACAGACCAAACTCCCCGTTTAACGCACCGCAAACAACCGCAAACAGACCAGAACCGACCAAAATGGGACAGGAACTGGGCTTGAAGGGTTAGGGTTAGGTTTAGTGTTAGGGGCTAGGGTTAGGGTTACGGTGAGATACTTAGGGTTAGAGTTAGTAACCCTACCCCCACGCCTCTAACCCTAACCATCTAACCCTAAGCACTAAAAATAAACCTAACCCTAGCCCTAACCCTAACCCTAGCCCTAACCCTAATTCTAATTTTTTTTTCTGGTTCTGGACATGCTACAGAGCTGAAACTTCACAGGTACACTTTTTAGACCCCCAGACACTGAATCACACAAAAAAAGTTCTTAAAAATTGTAATTTTTTGTTAGAGAGCCAATTATTGGAAAAATTAAAAAAAAAAAAAAAAAAAAAAATTCTTTGTATTTAGCATCTGGGGGGTCTAAAAAGTGTACCTGTGAAGTTTCAGCTCTGTAGCATGTCCAGAACAAGAAAAAAATATGAATTAGGGTTAGGGTTAGGGTTAGGGTTAGGGTTAGTGTTTGGGCTAGGGTTAGGTTTAGGGTTAGGGTTATTTTTATGGCTAGGCTTAGAGGGTTAGGGTTAAGGTTAGAGGGTTAGGGTTATGGTTAGAGGGTTAGGGTTAGGTTTAGTGTTAGGGGCTAGGGTTAGGGTTACGGTGAGATACTTAGGGTTAGAGTTATTAGCCCTACCCCTACCCCTCTAACTCTAACCCTCTAACCCTAAGCACTAAAAATAACCCTAACCTTAGCCCTGACCCTAACCCTAGCCCTAACCCTAACCCTAACCCTAACCCTAGCCCTAACCCTAATTCTATTTTTTTCTGGTTCTCGACATGCTACAGAGCTGAAACTTCACAGGTACACTTTTTAGACCCCCCCAGACAATAAATCCAAAGAATTTATTTTTTTTTTTTTAAGTTTTTTTTTTTTTAATTTTTCCAATAATTGGCTCTCTATTAAAAATGACAATTTTTAAGAACTTTTTTGTGTGATTTAGTGTCTAGGGGGTCTAAAAATTGTACCTGTGAAGTTTCAGCTCTGTAGCATGCCCGGACCAGAAAAAAAGATCATTTTTCAGTAGAGCAGGGATGGTGGGAACCCCTTTTACACCTATATGATCTTTTTTTCTGGTTCTGGACATGCTACAGAGCTGAAACTTCACAGGTACGCTTTTTAGACCCCCAGACAATAAATACAAAGAACATTTTTTTTTTTAAGTTTTTTTTTTTTTTTAAACTTTTCCAATAATTGTCTCTCTATCAAAAATGACAATTTTTAAGAACTTTTTTGTGTGATTTAGTGTCTAGGGGGTCTAAAAAGTGTACCTGTGAAGAGTGTACCTGTGAAGTTTCAGCTCTGTAGCATGTCCAGAACCAGAAAAAAAGATCATTTTTCATTAGAGCAGGGATGGTGGAAACCCCTTTTACACCTATATGATCTTTTTTTTCTGGTTCTGGACATGCTACAGAGCTGAAACTTCACAGGTACGCTTTTTAGACCCCCCCCCCCCAGACACTAATCCAAAAAAAGTCATGCCTGCCACTGTATATATCAGTGGTGGGTGGGCAGTGGCACTGCAGTGGGCACAGTACACTCTGTGGACCTGACAGTCACTGGCACCCAGGCAACTGCAATTATAAAAAAAATATATATATTATTACTTTGCAAGCTGCTGTGCCACGTATATATATCAGTGGTGGGTGGGTATGCAGTGGCACTACAGTGGGCACAGTACACTCTGTGGACCTGACAGTCACTGGCAGCCCAGGCAACTGCAATAATAAAAAATATTTTTTTTTTTTTCAATTTGCAACAAGATGCTGTGCCACGGTATATATATCAGTGGTGGGCAGTGCACTGCAGTGGGTACAGTACACTCTGTGGACCTGACACAGCACTCACTGCAATTATGACAGAGGAAAAAAAAAATATTTTTTAAAATGCAAGGTACTGTGCCTGTGCCACCCGAAATGAGTGTGGTGTGCACACAGTACAGTCTGTGGTGGGTCTGTGGCCTCTCACACACAGCGGGCAGGCAACTGCAGTGTACAATAGATATATATATATATATATATATATATATATATATATATATATATATATAAAAGAAAAAACTCAATTACCAGCCCTTAAAAGGGCTTTTGGGGACACTATATATATATATATATATATATATATATATATATATATATATATAAAATTACACAAATACCAGCCCTTAGAAGGGCTTTTTGGGGTGCTGTCAGGATACTGTCCTTACAGCAGTAGTGGACCAAGAACACTGACTAGCAAGACCAGGAACTGACTAACAACTGTCCCTAGCTATTAACAGCAGCAGCAGCAGCAGCAGCAGCTCTCCCTGCTCTCACTAACACACACTGCTTCAGAATGATCTAAGATGGATGCTGCCCTTGCTTATTTATAGGAGGTGGCAGGGTGTGGGAGGGAGGTATGCTGATTGGCTGGAAATGTGCCTGCTGACTGTGAAGTTCAGGGTCAAAGTTTGCCTCAATGATGTATTATAGGGGGCGGACCGAACATCGCATATGTTCGCCCGCAGCGGCGAACGCGAACATGCTAAGTTCGCCGGGAACTGTCCGCCGGCGAAAAGTTCGGTACACCTCTACATATAGGTAGCAAAAACCAGGCTCAGCACTCCTAAGCATCATTAGGCTACGTTCACATCTTGGTGTTGTTGCTATTACAGGCATTATTTCTAGGCGTTTTTGCAGGCGTTTTACAGGCATTTTTACTTGGGTTTTTTGTGCAGGCGTTTTTAGATAGAAGAGAAAAATAACGTCCCCAAAACGGCCCACAACGCCGACATGTGAACGTAGCCCGTTTTGGGGTGCTTTTGGGGAGTTTGTCTGCTCTAGGATCCACTATCAAAACGCACAACAAGACTAATCCTATACATTTCAATGCACCCTGTTCACATCTGAGTATTTTGACGCCGTGAGCAAAACGCCCAACGCTGCAAAAAGTACATGAGCTTCTTTTTGGGCAGATTACACGCGTTTCCCATTGATCTCTAATCAATCTAAAAATGGCTGCACAAAAAACGCATGTCAAACGACTGTGAAACGCCTGCTATAAAGACCATAAAAACGCCTGGTAAAAAAGCCCTTCAAAAGGTCCATAATAACAACGCCAACATGTGAACATAGGCTAATAAGTGTGGAGTTGTAATGACTGAGAAATAGCACAATGATTAGGGAATCTGCCTTCCTGCTGTAGGTTTGTGAGTTTGAATCCAGAATGAGCCCTCTGTATGGGCAACCCTTTTTTTCTAACCCTCCATAGCCATGTGTATCACCAAACTCTTAATATAAAGACATCAACTAAATCCAAAAGATGCCACATAAAGTCAATATCTAGCAATATTGAGAGATTGAGCTATATTTGTTTCTTTAACATACTTTGCTAATTTGCCAAGTATGGGGATATACCTGAAGGAAAATGTGTACTAAAATGCCCAAGCTTGGCCATACCCATATGGAAGAAATATGCATTTCCAATATATTTAGAGACCAAAATTTTGCCAAATATATTTAATATGGCCCGAATTGTAGCATTTCCAAGCGATTTCCTAGGTATTTGGTATAGAACAAAATCTTAACAATATATTTTTTATATTTTTTTCTTCCATGTGGGTACATGTTTCCCGAGTAAATATTTTGTGGGATACCCTAGATAATGTGGAGGTTCGATGTAACATTGTTCTAGTGAAATCTGATTGAGCAGGAAAGGTGTCTAGAACGTGGTAATGTGATGGAGTTTACTAAGGAATAAACTATGTGCTTTTTTTTTTTTGTAATCCGCCAGTTCTTTCCATTTTACATGGGCGATACAGCGGATTTTTCGTTCATATTCAACAATCTGCATGCTTGAGTTTGGTCCAGCGGAACTTTTGGAGCTTAGCTGGCGTTGCGCATGCGCACATTCGCTCTTTTGCAGCTCAGGACTTGAGGAGCTATTTTTACTTTCTACACTTTTGCAGAAATCTCTCTTTCTAGGTCAGTTTTTGACACAGTTTAAAAGCTATTCATCTCCAAATGAGCTCCCACACCTTCCACAGTGATTTGGGATTTTTGGGGGTACTCAAAAAAAATTGGCAAAACATTAGTCTAGCTTTTAGCTGACCTGTTTTTAAGTCGCGCCCTGACATTGTAGCATCTTAATGAATCTAACACTAGACGTTATTGGCCGCCCGCCGTACTTTGAATACCGATTTCAGACGTTCAGATTCGCCGGTTCGCAAAAATCCTGGCATTAGACAAATAGCAGTACTATGAATTAGGCCCTTAGTCTCTCATCATTCTGATTGTGCATTAATGCATAATAAACTGCTGCAGTAGTGCACTCACTCACTGCAATAATTTTAAATCAGTACTGCAGTGCAGTCAGTGCAAAACTGCTAGAAAAAAAGCTAGGCAGCAGCTACACATTGGATTGGACTTTAGTCAGTGGAGTGGACTACCGCTGCAGTGCGGCACTAACAGCAACTACTGCAGTCAGTGCAAAACTGCTTGAAAAAAAGCTAGGCAACAGCTACACAGTGGATTGGACTGGAGTCAGTAGACTACCGCTGCAGTAGGGCACTTACTGCAATAATTAAAAAAAAAATTAAATTTAAATTTAAAATTATTGCAGCAGTGAGTGGCGCACTACTGCAGCAGTAGTCCACTGACTCCAATCCATGGTCTAGCTTTTTTTTTCTAGCACTTTTGCACTGACTGCAGCAATGACATTGGCTATATCAGCAGGACAAGAATATCCTCCAGGTCCATATTCACCGTAATATGTGGTAAGAGCTCGCTTCTGCTCCAGCATCCTTTGCAGCATGTGTTGCGTTGAGTTCATCGTGTTGGAACAGCCTGTATCAAGTTGTTTTTGGGTAGGCCAAGGTCTTTCTGAATGCACCTCAGTCGCTGCTTGGCAAGGATTGAATGGTGGAAATGGCCTGCGCACTACTTCAGCATGCTAATTATGTCAAGCAAAGTTTTCTGGTTTTCTGGTTTGACAGACCATCATTTACCACAAGTTGGAGGGTGTGTGCCATGCAACTGAAGTCTGACACTTCAGCAAGTCTGATTCCTTTCACCATGTTCGCTCCGCTGTCTCGAAGCACAAGCATCACTCGGTCTTTGGTGATTCTCCATTCTTCAAGCATGCCTAGAAACATTTCTTTTATGTACTCCCCAGTGTGGGATCCTTGCATCACTTTTGTATTCAACACCACATGCCTTCATGTCCATCCGCTGTCAATGTTGTGGCATGGAAGACTCATTAGTGATTTTGTTTGTCCTGACCAGCAGTCAGTCATGAATGACAGTGAGTTGCCAGCATTCTCTGGTTTCAGCATAGCTTTTACTTTCTCAACGACCTTTTGGTGAATCTTTCCCAGCATTTTGGTTCGATAAAACTCTTCAGTGTATATCTTGGCTCAACTATGGACATCAACCGCTTAAATCCAGAGTCAGACACCATTGTAAATGGCTGGCTATCAGTGACCATCATCTCTGTGATTACTCTGTCCAGCAGTAGGGATCTTCCATCCGATTTTACCCACCTGTTTTTTTCCTGAAACATATCGGTTATTGTTGCCTGGGATAGTGATGTTTCACCTTGTGATTCATTTTGTTTTTTCTGTCCTGCATGAAACAGTTCAACATGATGAACTCTTAGATGGGCCCAAAGATTTGACGTATTTTTGGTTTTTGCAGTTATTGATCCCATGCTACATTGTTTTTGCACGTGTTGCACAGTGCTGCTGATTTTCCTGGAGATGGAGATGAGAAATAATCCCACACCACACTTTTAATTTTTCTATCTCCATCCATCTCCATTGAAACAATAAAGAGTCAGACACTAATATAGGCTTACACAAAATGGCTGGCTGGCACTCTGTGGTGGCTGGCTGGCACCCTGTTGTGAGTGGCTGTCTGGCTGGCAGGCACCCTGTGGTTCTTGGATACCTTTTTCTTGCGACCCGGGGGCACGAAAAAGAGATTTATGAGCATTAAAGGAAGGCCCCTGCCTAGGACGTGGCGCCTTGCCCTTAGAGGATTGGGGAAGATGAGTGCTCTTACCCCCGTGATACATTTGATCAACTCGTGCAGAGAGGATCCAAACAGCCTCTACTTACCTATGAAGGGAAGATCAGTCAAGGCCTTTTTAGAAGCCTGGTTCGCCGACCAGCTTTTCAGCCACACCATGCACCTAATAGCAATCCCCACTGCCGATGCCCTGGCCTTCAACAGGGCTGAATCCAGGAATGTATCCCACATGAACACTAGGGCTTGAGCCAACTGGTCCAGCAGTTCCAACACCGCAGGGGGGAGCCATTCAGCTTTCAAGTTACTTATAAGTAACTTCACACATTCTGTAGCAGTCTGCGCTACCAAAACATTTACAAAGGTAGTCTTTAGTATGTGACCTGCTAACACGTGTAAATGGTGGGACAAAGATTCCACCAGTCTATCCACGGTGTCCACATAAGTTGGACTCTTCCACCGGTACCAGATTTGCTTTATTCAACCTGGACAACGGGGGATCCACTTTTGGGTGGTACAGTCCACCTAGTGGACACTGCCTTCACAAAGGGGTAACGGCGTGCAAAATGCTCAGGCACCACTAACATGTACTTCATCCACAATAGTATGAAACAATTCTGGGCAAGGGAACACCTTGCCGGATTTACGTGATTTGCGGGAGCCAAAAGACACCTGCGTACCTGGCGCTGTGGGTTCATCAGCCAATTTTAAAGTTTCCCGCCCTTAAACTATCAGAGCTTCCACCAAAGCAAGTTCCAGCGCGGTGGCTGAGGAGGACAGGTCCTCTTCCGCGTCAGAATGAGATGACACCAACCCCTCAGGGTGGTCTGCGGTGGCCATGTCTATCTCAGAGTCCGAAGTACCCTGCAGATGGGAGGTGAGGGTGTTTGCAGCTGGCAGCACTAGCAATGACAAAATATACCTTAGACATCAAATTTTGCAAAAAAAGCTGCAATCTCTGCAATCTGGCTTAGACTGAGAACCAGAAGGTCCCACAATCGCTCCCAGGGGGTCTGCAGGTGAAATATTATCCTGGGACTCCATGTTACACTTTTTAAAATAATTGGGCAGTGCCACTTTAAGACCTCCAAAGTGCGGTCTCACCGCTATGAGTGCGGGCTCACAATCCCTGGTTATTATAAGATAATAGCAGAGTGAATGAACAAAAACCCACAGGAAACCCCAGGAAAACATTACCAGACCACAGCACGATCTGTGCAAAAAACGAAACTGACACTGACTGTACATGAAGAAGAATAGAAAACTCAGCCTCTAAATTTAAAAAGCCATGCCTCATGCCTGTCCAGCCTATGGACCTCAGGAAAATGGCCGCTCTTGCATTCTCAATAGGTTATTATAGAAAATGGCTGCCCATATAAACTAATGGGAATATAAAATATAAAATAAATATAAAATATAAAAATCATATTATATATATATATATATATATATATATATATATATATATTGTGAGGGATTAGCTCTGTGGTAGGCGTATGGGTGACCCCTTGGGGGGTGCGTTTTCACAGAGAAATAGCCCAAAAGTGCTTGTAAACAACAGGTTGGTTTATTACTGGTGTTTTCTTCACCAGACTGCATGCAGCAAAAACATTCAAAATAAAATAAAACAGAAAATAAATCCTTGCCTCTGTGGGCGGCTACCTTCTCACAGCTGGAACCTGCCTAAGAAGTCTTCCCAACCTACTGTTGGGCCGACACTGCTGATCCTACAGCAGACACTCAAATGTCCATTTGTTTTCTTTTCACATATAAACATTGTCCATTGAACATGTCCCTTTGTTTTCTTTCACACAGAAACACTTCGTCTTCTCACCTTTGAGACGTCTTCACTCGTTTTTACCCTCCTGAGCGCACACCGCTTCAGGAGGTCTTCCCCATGCTCACTCAGCTTTCAGGGGGCACACAGGACTGTCCTCTACCCACATGGCGTCAGGATGCAGCCGTTTGTCTGCCTTCCTCTCCCAGCCCACACGGCGACAGGAGGCAGCAATGCATAGACTTTCTTTGGACAAATTATAGAGGCCTTAATTTCCTCATTCTGAACAGCTGAAGGCCTTTCAACTTCTTTACACCTTCCTGCTGCCTTTGGCAGCCGACACCCTATAATAATTAGTGAACTTTTCAAAGCAGGTGGGAATGTGTCTCCTCTCAGTGACTACATTCCCAGATTTACCTGACTTCCTGTCACAATATATATACACACGGTATATGGCATACTTCTACATTGTTTCTGGCTATACTCGGTGTGGTTTAAGCACCTTATAAACGTCCGTGTATAGAGCCTGGTACAGCAAAACTGACATATAAAGAAAAAATAAATAAACAACGTGCATGCAGCCAGGCAGGTCAGGAAAGGGGGAAGGGGGGAGGGGGGAACGAGTTAGCACCCCTCCTCCTGAATCATACCATGTTGATGGGGATAAGGGCCTCTTCCCCCACAACCCTGGGCAGTGGTGGAGTCTGTGGGCTTATCAGAATCTGGAAGCCCATTTAAGAGGACCCCCATTTTTTTGTTTTTTAGTAAAGGACTGGTCATAAACAGGCTCCTGTTTTTTTTTTACACTACAAACAGGATCTCGGGCCCCCTTGTTAAAGAGGGTGTCCAGATTCCAATAAGCCCCCTGTCCGCAGACCATAACAACCACAGACAAGGTGCTTTGGGGTGGGGGAGACAGAGTCCCAAGTCCCCACAGTCCCCCTACAGTGCCATCAGTGCCAATCAGTGACCTACACTACCATCACAGTGCCCCTACAGTACACATCAGTGCCACTACAGTGCACATCAGTAAGCGATTATCAGTATCCTATAGTGCCATCAGTGAGTGCTTATTAGTGCTCATCAGTGACCTACAGTGCCATCAGTGCCCATCTGTGAGTGCTCATCAGTGTCACTACAGTACCCTATTAGTGCTCATCAGTGCCACTCTATCAGTGGATTGTCATCAGCGCCCGTCAGTGCTGTAAATGTGTAAAAAATGTGGTTTCATTGTCTTTCCACATTTTCCAAAAACTTGTGAAAAGTTCAAGACTCATAATGCCTCATAGAATATACCTTGGGGTGTTTGCTTTTCAAAATAGGGTCAGTTTGTGGGCATTTACATAGTCCTTGTGCTCCAGGACCTTCAAAAGTGTAATAGGTAGTAAAGAAATTAGATGTGTAATTTACATCCATAAAACTCCTGACGGTGCTCCCTCGCCTCTCTATGTGGCCAGGCTGTGAAAGTCTTACGCATGTGGTATTGGGGCAGCAGAAGGTGTTTTGGGGTGTAGTTACAAGTATGCATATGTCTTGCGAGAGAAATAACCTGTTAATTTGACAATTTTGTAAAAAAAAAAAAAAAAAAACATTTAAAAAAAATTTAATTTTGCAAAGAATTATGGGAAAAATTACAACTTCAAAAAACACAATGCCTCCTACTAAATACCTTGAACTGTCTACTCTTCAAAAGAGGGGAATTTTGGGGGTATTTGTACTGTCCTGGTTTGTTAGTGTCTCAAGAAATTAGTACATCAGTACATCAGGTGTGATCAATTTTCAATGATTGGCACCATAGATTGTAGACTCTATAACTGTCACAAAGACCAAATATTATGCATGTATTTGGGTTATTTTTACCAGCTAAATGTAGCAGTATAAATTTTGGTAAAAATTCATAAAGAAAAAATACTAAATTTGCAAAATTGTATAACAGAAACAAAGAAAACTACATTATTTTTTTTTTTACAAAGTTCAGTCTTTTTTTATAGTGCAAAAAATAAAAAAAAAACAGTGGTGAATAAATACCAACCAAAAGAAAGCTCTATTTGTGTGAAAAAAGGACAACAATTTCATATGGGTACAGTGTTGCATGAGTAATTGTCATTCAAATTGTAAGTGCGCTGAAAGCTGAAAAACTGGATTTTTGTTGCTCACCGTAAAATCCCTTTCTCTAAATTAATTGACGGACACAGCTTCCTCTTTATTCTTGACCATAGGGTTATATTGCCACCTAAAGGAGTAGAACACCAGGCAGAAAAAAGGACTCGGCACCGCCTATGGGCAGTCCTAGCTGATAGTCAACCTTCTCTGTCATAAGCAGCTCAAAAAGGGATATTTATGGTGAGTAACAAAAATCCAGTTTTCTTTTACGTTCATTGATGGACATAACTTCTTCTTTATTCTTGACCATTGGGATGTTTCAAAGCAGTGCCTCAATAAGAGGTGGGGGAAACCTAAAAAAAAAATAGGAGCAACCAGGCAAACATGACAACCACCCAAACAATCCCTAAAAGGGGCCACAAGGAAGCGTAAACAGCCGCCTGCAAAACTTTGCACCCAAACAGGGAAAATTTAGTAAGAGAATGCACAGACCAGGAGCTGCCTCGCAACCCTGAGACACCGATGCTCGAAAGCACCAGAGGCACCAGCGCCCTCCTGGAGCGTGCCGTAACAGGCAAGCGAGGTACCTGCTCTTAGGAGGGAACGTCCAAAAGAAAAAAACATGGCAGGGAAGGTCCATAACAAAAAAAAAGACACCTAACCACCCAACAGGAGAATTGCAATGGACAAGGCCACATGAACCACACAGACCACACAGACCACACAGGCGCCCGACAGAAAGCCAAAATACTCACAAGGGCAACCCTCTGAGAAAGGGAAGATGGGTAATAGGGATGATCGAACGGTTCGGGTCGACCATTGGTTCGACCCGAACATTGGCTGTTCGAGGTTCGGCCGAATTTAGAACTTTTTGCTGAAAAAGTTCGGAATTCGGCAACTAGAACCGACCAAAATGCAATGGTTCAGGAAATGGGCTTTAAAAGCCTGTGAATGGACCAGAACCATTAGTAAAAGCCAATTAAGGGGGCAGGAGAATGCTAGGAATGTGATTGGAGTGACTAGGGGGTCCATAGACCAATCATTAGTGAATACGCCCCCCAGTATATAAGATAGCCCCCGCCAAAAAAATGCCTGCAAGAACAAACCTGGGCTTTTTTTTTTTTGACGCTGGCATTTTTTTTGGCATTTTTTTGGGGTTCTTTGGAGGCAGGCAAAACATCTGAACTTCTGTATAGGGGTATATATATATACACACACACACTTATATGTATTTTACACTTACACATATATAGGTGTAATAGGAGCGCAGCCATATTAGTGCAAATTATTTCATTAGCAAAAGTAAAAGTGTTCTGCTACTTTCACACCTATATATGTGTATGGGTATATATAAATATAAGTGTGTGTATATATACCCCTATACAGAAGTTCAGATGTTTTGCCTGCCTCCAAAGAACCCAAAAAAATGCCAAAAAAATGGCAGCGCCAAAAAAAAATTCCCAGGTTTGTTCTTGCAGCCATTTTTTTGGGCATTTTTTTGGGTTCTTTGGAGGCAGGCATGACATCTGAACTTCTGTATAGGGGTATATATATACACACACACTTATATGTATTTTACACTTACACATATATAGGTGTGTTGGGAGCGGAGCCATATTAGTGCAAATTATATCATTAGCAAAAGTATAGTGTTCTGCTACTTTCACACCTATATATGTGTATGGGTATATATACATATAAGTATGTGTGTATATATACCCCTACACAGAAGTTCTGATGTTTTGCCTGCCTCCAATAACCCCAAAAAAATGCTTGATACTAAACCGGCAAGGTGTGAAAAGAGCGGAGCCATATCCCTGTTCTATAAGTAACAAAATACAAACAAACAATCTTTTTTTTCTGGTTCTGGACATGCTACAGAGCTGAAACTTCACAGGTACATTTTTTAGACCCCCCCCCCCCCCGACACTAAATCCAGTCAAAATCAAAAAATCTCATTTTTTTTTTCAATAATTGGCTCTCTATCAAAAATGACAATTTTTAAGAACTTGTTTTTGTGTGATTCATAGTCCCTGGGGCATGACCCAGAACCCTAGGCACTTTTTAGGGGCATTTATTGGGTTTTAGGGCTTTAAAATTGTGTTTTTTGATTACCGAAATCCGGGCCGAACTTTCGGGAAGTTCGGATGTTCTGGCCGAACCGAACTTTTGAAAAGTTCGATCATCCCTACTGGGTAATATCCTCCATACTCTCAAAGGGAAGGCTTTTAGAGAACCAAGCCCCCAACCTAAGCCCGATAGGGTAACAGAGAGAACACGGGGGAATGTCGACGAGGAACCCCTGGAAAATCATCTAGGGCGGTCTAGACCCTGGGGAGGCGACCCTCCTGAAGAGGCAACCACCAGGGATCAGCCATACCATGTCAGCATACTACAGACCAGTTTGGGGCCACCCAAAGAACCGGAACCCCTACAGTTGCCCTCTAATGAATTCTGCAACAGACAAGGGAACATAGCACATCCAATGCATCCGCCCAGAGCAGTCTCCCCCAATTGTTACACCTCCTTGTAAGGCAGGAGATCAGAACAACCCCTCCAGGGATTCTCCACTGTAGGCAAAAATCGGGAGCCGCCGCCTGAGGCCCCACAAAAAAAGGGAGCCGTCCGCCTCCTGAGGCCCCGCAAAAAAGGGAGCCTTACGCCGCCTGAGGCCCTGCAAAAAAGGGAGCGGTCCGCCGCCTGAGGCCCCGCAAAAAGAAGCCGCCACCTGAGGCCCCACAAAAGGAAGCCACCACCTGAGTCCCCGCAAAAGGAAGCCGCCACCTGAGGCCCCGCAAAAAGGAAGCCGGAACCTGAGGCCCCGCAAAAAGGAAGCCGGCACCTGAGGCCCCTCAAAAGGAAGCCGGCACCTGAGGCCCCTCAAAAGGAAGCCGGCACCTGAGGACACGCAAAAGGAAGTCGCCACCTGAGGACACACAAAAGGAAGCCGCCACCTGAGGACACGCAAAAGGAAGACGCCACCTGAGGCCACGCAAAAGGAAGCCACTACCTGAGGCCCCGCAAAAGGAAGCCGCCACCTAAAGCCCCACATAAGGAAGCTGCCACCTGAGGCCCCACAAAAGGAAGATGTTGTCGTTAGAGGCTGTTGTCTGAGACCCCATAAAGAAGGCTGCCGGTCAAGGCCCCATATGGTCCCCAGATAGGGGATGAATCAGATATTAAACAAATTAAGAACAGACACTACACTCAATCTTAGTCAAAAGGCCCTGTCTGCGATCCCACAAGGAAGGCAGCCAGCTGAGGACAAAAGGGAGCCACCGCCTTAAGCCCCACGGGAGGCCAATGTCTGAGGCCCCGCAAAGCAAGCCCACCATCCAAGGCCCCACAAAGGGAAGCCCCACCATCCAAAGCCCTGAAAAGCAAAGCCCCACCATCCGAGGCCCCGCAAAGCCCCACCATCTGAGGCCCCGCACAGTGAAGCCCCACCACCCGAGGCCCCGCAAAGCGAAGCCCCACCATCCGAGGCCCTGCAAAGCGAAGCCCCACCATCCGAGGCCCCACAAAGCGAAGCCCCACCATCCGAGGCCCCGCAAAGGGAAGCCCCACCATCCTAGGCCCCGCAAAGGGAAGCCCCACCATCCTAGGCCCCGCAAAGGGAAGCCCCACCATCTGAGGCCCCGCAAAGGGAAGCCCCACCATCCGAGGCCCCGCAAAGGGAAGCCCCACCATCCGAGGCCCCGCAAAGGGAAGCCCCACCATTCGAGGCCCCGCAAAGTTAGGACACCATCTGAGGACCCGCAAAGGGAGGACACCATCCAAGGACCCACAAAGGGAGGACACCATCCGGGCACCCGCAAAGGAGGACACCATCTGAGGACCTGCAAAGGGAGGACACCATCTGAGGACCCGCAAAGAGAGGACACCATCCTGAGGACATGGTCTAAGACCCCTCTAAAAAGAAACCGCCTGCTGAGGCCTTTCAGGCTCCGAGAGCCCGTAAGCAGCCCATCGTCTGAGACCCCGCAAAAGGGGATCACGGTCTGAGACCCCTCCTAAGGGTAACGCTGGCTAAGGCTCTCAGGCCCAACACAGGCCCCAAAAGGATGGCCACTGCTAGGGGGCCACAAACACAGAAATGGCTATCGCCTTCACCTCCACACTACGAGAGGAAGCAAAAGTGGCAACCTAAGGTCGCGATCGCTAGTTGTCGCAAAAGCCATGGCCTAAAGTTGCGGGCGCGGCCGTACCATGGGTAAGTCACAAAAGCCGCAGCCTAAAGTACCACGGGGGGCCCCAGTAACAGCCCCACCCCTAAGCCTATAAACGGGCATCCCCCAGTTCATCAACTATCCCCCCGTGACTCAGAAGGACTCTGCAACAGAGTCCCCACCTCAATATGCCCTAAACTTTAAGGATAGAAAGAGAACAAGTCCGGAGGGGGGGAGAAGAACCCTGTAGGGACTGACCACCTCAGGGAGTACCCGTGCCCCACACCGCAACCAGGGAAGGAAGGGTGGGGGCATCTACTTACCGATCAAGCGGTGCGAGTGCGCAACACTTCCAAGACAGAGCCTCCTTTCCACCGAAGTGGAGGCGCCTGGTCAAATATGCTCCCGTGAGAAGTTTAACTGCGGAGCCATGTGCCGGCGTCCTGGTAGCACCAGATGTGACCGTACATGGTTGATGGCTCGCTCCTGATACATTAGCAGTCTGGTTTGTTCCTCCTGTGCAATGAAAGTTCGGCCTGCTTCTCCTCCCTATCTGCTGGTCCATCTCTCCCTCTGAACTCCCCTCCTCTTCCTCTCTTGTGGACACCCACGTGACGTCCATAGACACGTCATCATCAACGTCACCTTCCCCACCACTAACATTTGAGATCTCAGAGTAGGCAGCAACAGTGGGGACAAACCTCCTTGGGCTGATCTGGGTACTGTCATCAGACTGCTGAGTGGCTGCTGCTGTTGTTACCTCCTCTTCCTGATCCGATGCCAAGATTGGCTTTGCATCGCAAATGTCTTGTGATGGATCGGAAAATTCCTGTGACTCAAGCGGAGGGTATATGGTGGTGGTGATGTCTTTGGGGGTGCACACAGCAGAGAGTGAAGAGGGTACAGATAGAGAGGATGAGGAGGGTGCAGAAGAGGAAGGCTGAGTGAGCCACTCAACCAAGTCTGGTGCGTCCTTTGACGTAATGGAACGCACCTTCTGCAACTTTCCACTTTGGCTCCGGCCTGGTGCTCCTGCCCTACCCCTACCACCCCTGCGGAAGGGCCTGCCTCTTCCTCTGCCTGTCATTTTTTAAATGACCCTGTGACAATAGTCTCTAGAGAAGCGCAGTATATGTGGAAGAAGGTATATAACACCACGCTTCAATCTGTCGTTTTGGGGGGCCACTGGTCTATCACACCAGTTATAAAAAAAAATTCCCAGTAACTTTTGTCATTGTGTGTGGCAGAGGCAACATTTCTGCAGTACACAAATACACTATTATGAAAGTATATTGTTATATAGCATCCCGCTTCAACCATTCATTTTGGGGGGCCACTGGTATATCACACCAGTTATAATACTTTTTTTTCCCAGTAACGTTTGTCACTGTGTGTAGCAGAGGTAACGCAGCAAAAGAGGCAAAATTTCTGCAGTACCCAAATACACTATTATAAAAAGTATATTGTTCTATAACACCCCACTTCAAATCCACTATAATATGCTTTCTATATTAGAAAGTATATTATAAGTGTATTACACCCCTATATACTGCACACCAAACAATAGTACACCTATACCAGTCCTTAAAAGGACTTTTGTGGCCCTATTACCTAGCGATTTGTGTCACTGACAGTCTGTCCCTGCTCCACAGAGCAACCTCTCCCTACACTGACAAAAGACAGAAAATAGGCCAAACAATAGTACAATTATACCAGTCCTTAAAAGGACTTTTGTGGACCTATATTACCTAGCGATTTGTGTCACTGACAGTCTGTCCCTGCTCCACAGATCAACCTCTCCCTACACTGACAAAAGCACCTATACCAGTCCTTAAAGTGGAGTTCCAGCCTCAAATACCTTTTTTAACTAAAAATACCTCTATAATACTAATCCATCGCCCTTTACAGAACCGCTATTCTCATACTTACAAGGTGTACAATATTGGATTTTAGTCAAAATCTTATTTTTAAAAAACGCTGTCTGGGCGTGGGCATCTGAAGCCACAGTGTAATCTGCTGTGTCCTCCTTCCTGATTCCAGGGAGTGTTCTGGGAGTTCTTCCTGATTCCAGCCTCCTGGGAGTGATGATAAACAGCTCCCAGGATGCAATGCAAAGGCGGAAGTGATGTCGGTGGCCGTGGCCACAGAGGGGGGAGAAGGAGGAAGTACAATCAAAAATGCCCTGAAAATAAGGTAAGGGACCCCGGAAAAAAATTTAAAATGCCCAATTGTTGATCAGCATAGCGAGCACTCCAGGAATCACTAAAGTTGCAAAATAGGCCAGAACTCCGCTTTAAAAGGACTTTTGTGGACTTATTTGCTAGCGATTTGTGTCACTAATAATCTGTCCCTGCTCCACACAGCAAATCTCTCCCTACACTGACAAAAGGCAAAATGTAAAATGGCCGCCAGATCAGGTCTATTTACTGTATAAGGTAGGGGATATGTCCATGTGCTGAAATGTCTCAATTGGCTGTCCTGTACCACCTGATGGATATGTCATGGGTCAAAGTTCTTCACAATGTAAACTAATATGGCCATATGTTCGCATGTTGGGCAAATCGCGAACGAGCAAAGTTCGCCGCGAACCGACTGCTGGGTGAACCGCAAGGCCATCTCTAGTAAAAACATTTTGGCCAAAAAATTGTGTTATTGGTATTCTGCCTATAGGAGAAAAAGGTGCTGAAAACACACGATTTTACCATGAATTTGCAGCGATTTTGATGTGATTTTACTAAAATTTGCAGCGATTTTTACCACAAATTTGCAGCAATTTTACCATCATTTTACTGTGCTTATAGTTTGCTTTTCATAGGTCATGTGACTCAAAAACCCCATTAAAAACGTAACACGGATGAGTTAATGATGCATTTTGAATGTATTTCAATGGGGAGGTGCGATTTTTTTTTTTTAACTGACCAAAAATGCAGCAAGCAGGATTTTTAACACAACGGAAGCGCAACAGACCAGTGTAAAGATATACATAGAATTTAAAGGGATAGATTTCCAGCTATTTCGAGCATTGCAACCAGCTCCAGCCCCCCACCATCCATCTCAGAGCACCTCAAGGACTCCTTTTATTGCCCTCGGGGACGGTCCGCAGGGATCTCTCCCGCAACCCGGGCTTCGGAGCGGAGGCCTCGGGCCTACACAAGATGGCGCCGAATGCGCCGGAGGATCGAGATCCCGGGACGGAGGGGATGGAGGATAGAGATGGAGGGGGTCACCTATCCCCCCATGCACTCCCGGAAGGCGCTGTGAGTAACAGCATCATTGCTGTCCCATCCCCGGCATCCACAGAGTCGCTCATCGGGCGTTCCCTAGGGGACTTACTTCACACCCTGGTCCGAGGCCTACAATACAGCCCCTCCGTTTCCAACCTCTCTGAGCTTACTCCCCCTGCTCACACTATGGACTTTACTGCCATGATGTCGGCCTTCTCTAAAATGCTATCAAATGGTTTATCTCAGACAGCCAGCCAAATCACACACACCATCCAAGCAGATCTGCAAAACCTGGGCTCCAGAATTGAAATCATGGAGTCCAGGATGGACCAAACAGTCTCCAGAACTAACCAAACACAGACCGCATTCAGGATCTTACTGATCGCCTGGAAACCGCCATTTCCAAAATTGATGACCTTGAAAATCGCTCAAGGCATTATAATTTCCGCATTAGGGGATTACCTGAAGCAGTTCAGGATGTCCATGATGCTGTTCAAGGATTTATTGCTTCCCTGATTCCCAACATCCCAACACACAGGCTGGAGTTAGACAGGGCACACAGGGCCCTCCAAGCACCCCGGAAGGATAATCTCCCCAGGGACATTGTGGTAAAGCCACACTTTTACAAAGTGAAGGAAGAAGTCATGCGACTTGCCAGGTCCTCTGATCGTCTGGAAATTCAAGGACACCCAGTCCAAATTTTTGCAGATTTATTGCCCCTGATGATCCATTCTCTTAAACCGCTTCTACATGCTTTAACCCAAAAGGCAATCAAGTACTGGTGGTCGTTCCCTTTCCGTCTATCTTTTGCCTATAAGAGTAAGACACTTGGTTTCTCCAGCTTTCAGGAAGGCGAAAAACTCCTTCTACAATTGGGCATCATCTCCCTGGAACTCTCACGTTCTGCATCCCCTGCTCCGGTGGGCCCCTCCAAGCGGCCTTCACCAGCTAGCCCCATTGCCCCTGCGTGGCAGAAGAAACAATCTAAGCGATCCAAGGACGCACATGTCACCTGAACTGCTATTCAGCTTATTTTGTGTTTTTGTTTCTCTCTCCCCTCTCTGAAAAATGTTCTCCTTTTTTTTCAGCTAGGGGACCCCTTGGACACTTTTTTGGACTATGTTCCCGGTAAATTTCGGGCCTGGGACCAGGCCTGGTGTGTTAAGTTCGTAAATTTTTGCTATCTGTTGCTATTTCTCTCATAGGTTGGCCGTACATTGAAATATTGCTGTACGGGTCTTTTCTTTTCCAATATCCCCATACCTCACCCTTGCTGTGGTGGTCACATTATTGCTTAGGGGGGATGGTGGGTGGCCTTTGTTGGCATTTGTTGACTGACGCCCGTTGGGGGTGTGCAGCCTTCACCGGGGGCCCTGCGCCAACTCCCTGAGGAAATAGGGGGAGTCATCACTCCTTGGCTCGCCATCTGGTGCCCCTGGAATGACTTGCATGTTGGCTGGGTGGGAGATTTGGGGTGGGTTGTAGTTACTAGGTTTCACCAAATTTTCTTTTTCATTTATGATCATTATCATAGCATTTGGGTTGGGGCCTGGGTCGGTCTGGGGCGCGAGCTTTGCGCCTCCCTCTGACCCTGTCCAGTGTGATATGCCCTGGGCGGTGTCAGACGTCTGTCTGCAGCTTTTGCGGACAGGTAATTTTTTCCTGTCTCTTGGTCTGGGTCTAGGCGGGCCTGGCCCGGACCTGGGGGGAGGGGGGGCTCCCCTGGCTTTCATGCCTCAGGGGCCTCTGGGTTGGTCCTCTTCTTCTCCGTCCCTTTCTCTTCTTCTCTGCCTTATTCTCTCCTATATATCTGCTTCTTCCTCAGATGCTGGAATGGACACTGTCTCCTTGTCAGAAGGTGGGTGGTTTGCTGTGAAGGTGCTCCGGTTCCACCGACTTCCCGATCTATTCAGGACTTCAGGTGGGTCTTTCATTAGCGTTTTGGCTCCTCCCTGGACTTATGGCTGTAAGTAAATCATCACTGGCTCCTCTAAAAATTGCATCGCACAATGTTCAGGGCATGAATTCCCCTATTAAGAGACGGAAATATTTTCAACATGCACACTCACAAAAATTTGAAGTGCTCCTGCTCCAGGAAACCCACTTTCCTGATACCTATTTGCCTAAATTCATTCACTCCAAATTTCCCCAGTTCTTCCTGGCCAATGCAGCGAATAAGACAAAAGGGGTTGGCATTTTCTTTTCTAAACACTTGGGCTTCTCCCCCTCCTCAGAAGTTAGAGACCCGGAAGGGAGATATTTTCCAGCTTCAATACCGGAAGTGTGTGTACGTGCGGCAAGGGAGCGAGGAGGAAGAGGAGCTGCGGGGACACGTGCGGGGGGAGCCGCACAAGGGGTGCGGGTGCACCGTGCAGGGGGCCGGTAACCACCAACTGAGCGGCGGTGGAGGACGGGAGCCGCTAGAAGAGCAGAGGGAGCGGCAGCAGGGACGTGAACAACCGCACCAGGATACCGGGTGCAGGGACCGAGGAAGAGCGCGGCGGGGGAGGTCGGAAACTGCCTCCCTTAGTGCCTGCATGAAGAGGAGGAGGACCGTCCGTGCCCAGTGAGGAGGAGGAGACATCCGTCCCAGTGTGTGTGTGTGGCAGCAGCTGTGAGTAAGGCAGCAGCTGCAAACAGGGAGAAAGCTGTGTGACTGAGCTCTGTGAGAAATCAATAGCTGTTTGACAGTGCTGTGACTGACTGCTGTGTGACTGTCTCTGCAACAGAGTACCTGGGAAGTCTGGTGAGTATCCTTGCGACTGGTAAGTATCTTGCGACTGGTAAGTATCTTGTGACTGGTGAGTATCCTTGCGACTGGTGAGTATCCTTGCGACTGGTGAGTATCCTTGCGACTGGTGAGTATCTTTGCGACTGGTGAGTATCTTTGCGACTGGTGAGTATCTTTGCGACTGGTGAGTATCCTTGCGACTGGTGAGTATCCTTGCGACTGGTAAGTATCTTGTGACTGGTGAGTACCCTTGCGACTGGTGAGTATCCTTGCGACTGGTAAGTATCTTGTGACTGGTGAGTACCCTTGCGACTGGTGAGTATCCTTGCGACTGGTGAGTATCCTTGCGACTGGTGAGTATCTTTGCGACTGGTAAGTATCTTGCGACTGGTAAGTATCTTGCGACTGGTAAGTATCTTGTGACTGGTGAGTACCCTTGCGACTGGTGAGTATCCTTGCGACTGGTGAGTATCCTTGCGACTGGTGAGTATCTTTGCGACTGGTAAGTATCTTGCGACTGGTAAGTATCTTGCGACTGGTAAGTATCTTGCGACTGGTGAGTATCTTGCGACTGGTAAGTATCTTGTGACTGGTGAGTAGCCTTGCGACTGGTAAGTATCTTGTGACTGGTGAGTATCCTTGCGACTGGTAAGTATCTTGTGACTGGTGAGTACCCTTGAGACTGGTAAGTATCTTGTGACTGGTGAGTATCCTTGCGACTGGTGAGTATCCTTGCGACTGGTGAGTATCTTTGTGACTGGTGAGTATCTTGCGACTGGTGAGTATCCTTGCGACTGGTGAGTATCTTTGCGACTGGTGAGTATCTTGCGACTGGTGAGTATCTTTGCGACTGGTGAGTATCTTTGCGACTGGTGGGTATCTTTGCCACTGGGAGTATCTTTGCCACTGGTGAGTATCCTGCGACTGGTGAGTATCCTGCGACTGGTGGGTATCTTTGCGACTGGTGAGTATCTTGCGACTGGTGAGTATCTTGCGACTGGTGAGTATCCTTGCGACTGGTGAGTATCCTTGCGACTAGTGAGTATCTTGGCGACTGGTGAGTATCTTGACGACTGGTGAGTATCCTTGCGACTGGTGAGTATCCTGCGACTGGTGGGTATCTTTGCGACTGGTGGGTATCTTTGCGACTGGTGAGTATCTTTGCGACTGGTGAGTATCCTTGCGACTGGTGAGTATCTTTGCCACTGGTGAGTATCCTGCGACTGGTGAGTATCCTGCGACTGGTGGGTATCTTTGCGACTGGTGAGTATCCTTGCGACTGGTGATTATCCTTGCGACTGGTGAGTATCTTTGCGTCTGTTGGTTCTTTGCGACTGGTGAGTATCCTTGCGACTGGTGAGTATCGTTGCGTCTGTTGGATCTTTGCGACTGGTGAGTATCTTAGCGACTGGTTAGTATATTAGCGACTGGTGAGGACCCCAGGTTTAGTACCAGGGGAGACAGAGGTAGTGTAGGTAAGGAAGAGCAGGTCGTTAATATTATCCCCATAGAGTAGAGGGTAATAATGTCCAACAGGATTGCGGATGCTACTCAGTGCACTTCTTGCTGCATGTATGCGTTCCTTGATGAACCAATCGAGGGCGAATACTGCTGTGCAAGATGTGAGCGACTTGTTGCTCTGGTAGACCAGATCCTGGACCTACAGAACACAGTGGCAACACTGCGTGGCATCAACAACCTGGAAAGGAGCTTGGACATTGCCTATCAGGCGCTGGTAGGGGCCAGCATAGAGGAGGGAGGAACAGAGGAGACGCAAGCAGCAGAGGTACGCAGCTGGGTGACTGTTAGGAAGGGTAGAGGGAGGAGTGCCAGGGAGGCCAATCCTGAGTTGGTACACCCTAACAAATTTGCCGAGTTGCAGGTTGAGGGGGATATCAACTCAGGGGTGGCAGAGCTGGAGAACGCGCCCTCCCCCAGCTGCCAGGGGGGGGTCGGCTCCAGGAAGAAGGGGGGCGGTAACTCAGGAAAGGTTAGAAAGGTTGTGGTAGTTGGGGACTCAATTATCAAGAGGACAGAGAGGGCAATCTGTAAAAAAGATCTCGTGAACCGAACAGTTTGTTGTTTACCGGGCGCCCGAGTTCGGCACATCGCAGATCTGGCAGACAGATTGATGGGGGGGGCTGGGGATGACCCAGCGGTCATGGTGCATGTGGGCACTAATGACAAAGTTAAAGGTAGGTGGAGGATCCTTAAGAACGATTTCAGGGACTTAGGTAATAGATTGAGGAAAAGGACCTCCAAGGTGGTTTTCTCTGAAATACTGCCTGTACCTCGAGCCACACAGGAGAGGCAGAAGGAGATTAGGGAACTTAACAAGTGGCTAAGGAATTGGTGTAGGAAGGAGGGGTTTGGGTTCCTGGAGAACTGGGCTGACTTCTCAGTCGGCTACCGGCTCTTTAGTAAGGATGGGCTGTACCTTAATGGGGACGGTACAGCTCTTTTGGGGAGAAAGATGGCCACCAAGTTGGAGGAGCTTTTAAACTAGGAGACGGGGGGGAGGGCTCAGAAGAAGAGTCAGTCAGGAGGGAGCAGAGGACTGAAGGCAGCTGTAGGGTCAGCAGCGACAGTAGGTCCACAATGTCAATTGGCAGGTCTGTGCGGGAAAATCTCAGACCAAACAGGAATAAACATAACCGCCAATTGCGCTTAACTTCCGTAAAACTAAGAGGGGTATATGCTAATGCCAGGAGCCTAGCTAATAAAATGGATGAGTTGGAAATATTGGTACATGAGGAGGACATAGACCTTGTGGGAATAACAGAGACTTGGTTTGACCCCTCACATGACTGGCTGGCCAATATCCAAGGGTATACGGTGTACCGGAAGGACAGGGTAGGAAAAAGAGGGGGAGGGGTATGTCTCTATGTCAAGAACAATATAAAGGTGATAGAAAGGAGTGACATTACGGATGGTATGAGCATGGATTTAGAATCTGTGTGGGTTGAACTCCATAGGGAAGGAGAAAAGGGGAAAGTAATTGTGGGGGTTTGCTATAGGCCACCTAACCAAGGGGAGGAGGTAGAGCTGGAATTCTTAGCACTAATGAGTAAAGTGGCAAAATTGGGATCAGTCGTCATATTGGGGGACTTCAATTATCCCGACATTGACTGGGACGAGGGGACTGCACACTCACAGAAGGCCCGCCTATTCACGGAAACCTTACTGGATAATTACATGTCACAGTTGGTGGATTCTCCGACTAGAGAAAATGCAGTCCTGGATCTATTGATCACTAATGACCCAGACCTAATCTCGCAGGTAGGAGTCCAGGACAATCTGGGCTCTAGCGATCACAGGATGATCACATTTAGTATAAATAACAATATAACAAGGCAAGTGGGGAACATAAGAACCCTAAACTTCAGAAGGGCAAACTTTCCAAAATTGTACTCATTGATGGAAAGGGTAAACTGGGACCAAACCCTGGGATCCCTGACCACAGAGGAAAAATGGGAATGCTTTAGGAACATATTAGGCAAAGGCATCTTGCAGTGCATTCCTATGGGAAATAAATTTAGAAGAGACAAAGCCAAACCTGGCTGGCTAAACCGTAGCGTCAAAAAAACTTATTAGGGGAAAAAAATTGGCCTTCAAGAAGTATAAATCAGAGGGCACAGTATCGGCTTTCGAGCAATATAAGGAGGCAAATAAGAAAAGTAAACAAGAAATCAAGATGGCTAAAATCAACTTTGAGAGACAAATAGCGGAGGATAGTAAAAAAAACCCAAAGAAATTCTTTAAATATATCAACAGCAAAAAAACTAGGGCAGAGCATATTGCACACATAATTAACAATGATGGGAGGATGGTTACAGAGGACACTGAAAAAGCAACCGTGCTGAATGCTTTTTTCTCGTCAGTCTTTACACAGGAAACGGAGGGGTACACTGACCATGACTGTTTGGTTAGTAGTAATACACATGACTTGCCACTATGGTTAACAGAGGGTGAAATCAGGGAAAGGCTGGATAAACTCAACAAAAACAAATCACCAGGCCCGGATGGCGTACATCCGAGAGTACTCAAGGAACTCAGTAAGGTTATATCCAGACCACTGTTCCTGATCTTTGCTGACAGTGTTAGGACAGGAGATGTACCAGGGGATTGGAAGAAAGCTAACGTGATTCCGATATTCAAAAAGGGCCAGAGGCATATCCCGGGAAATTATAGGCCTGTCAGTTTGACATCAATAGTATGTAAACTTCTGAAAGGGAAGATAAGGGACTATATCGTAGAGTTTGCTAAAGACAACAACATCATCAGCAGTAATCAGCACGGGTTTACAAATGGGCATTCTTGTCAAACCATTCTATTAACATTTTTTTACGAGGAGGTGAGCTGTGAGCTAGATAGGGGGAGACCAGTGGATGTGGTGTACTTGGATTTCGCTAAGGCGTTTGATACAGTTCCCCACAAGCGCTTAATTTATAAAATAAGATCTGCAGGTATCGACAGCAGGGTTTGCTCTTGGATACGGAATTGGCTTAAAGGGCGTGTCCAAAGAGTGGTAATAAACAGCGCATACTCAGACTGGTCTGAGGTAGTAAGCGGGGTGCCCCAGGGCTCAGTCCTGGGACCAACCTTGTTCAATTTATTCATAAACAACATTGAGGTCGGGATCAGTAGTTCGATATCAGTTTTTGCAGATGACACAAAATTGGCCAGAGCAATAACTGCACAGCATGAAGCAGATATCCTACAGAATGACCTGGACAAAATTACAGAGTGGGCAACGACATGGCAAATGAGGTTTAACGTGGAGAAGTGTAAGGTTTTGCACTTGGGGACTAAAAACATAAAAGCACAATACACGTTAGGAGGGGAACCCTTGGGGGAATCAAAAATGGAGAAGGATCTGGGAGTCTTGGTTGATGATAGATTAGGCAACAGCATGCAATGTCAAGCGGCAGCTGCCAAAGCCAGCAGAATATTGGCATGCATAAAGAAAGGGATGTATTCCAGAGATAAGACTATAATCCTTCCACTTTATAAAACTCTGGTCCGACCGCATCTGGAGTATTCTGTCCAGTTCTGGTCGCCAGTCCTCAGGAGGGATGTGTTGGAGCTGGAGAGAGTCCAGAGAAGGGCAACTAAACTAATTAGGGGATTGGAGGACCTTGACTATGAAGAGCGTCTACAATCGCTCGATTTATTCTCCCTGGAGAAGAGACGTCTGAGGGGGGACATGATAGCAATTTATAAATATCTTAATGGGGATCCCAGCTTAGAAAAAAAGCTGTTCATTCGAAGGGATTGCATGAGGACTCGAGGGCATACAATGCGATTAGAGGAGAAGCGTTTTAACCTCAGGCAACGTGGGGGTTCTTTACTGTTAGGGCTACAAGATTGTGGAATTCTCTACCACAAGAGGTGGTTTCTGCGGGTAGTATGGTGGCTTTCAAAAGACTCTTAGACTTACATCTCAAGGATCAGAACATTCAGGGGTATGTGAGATGATTACAGCCACACACACCTACACAGGTTGAACTGGATGGACTATTGTCTTTATTCAACCTCACCTACTATGTAACTATGTAATATATTCTGGTGTCGGGGACAATGGAGGGGATTCCTTACACGTTCGTGTCCTACTATGCCCCCAATCAGCGACAGGCTCGGTTTTTCTTCAAAATGTGGACGAAGCTTGAACCGTATCTAACAGGTACTTTGATAGTTGGGGGGGACTCCAACACGTCTTTTGATAGGATGTTAGACAAGTCTAGCCTGAGACGTCCACGGGTCTTAGGGCCACCCAAACGTGGTCTCACCATCGCCAAGCAATTTCACTCACTGGGTCTGATAGACATATGGCGGGAACTCAACCCTTCCTCCAGGGAATATACACATTTCTCTGCCCCTCATGGTACATTTGCCAGGATTGACCATATTTTCCTGTCATCTGCCGATGTTCCTCTGGCCGTTAAAGCGAATATTAGGGAATCACCTCTGTCGGACCACTCCTTGGTCATCTTGGAACTCCTGTTCCCCTCGATCATGGGATGGGGTGCGCAGGTGGCGTCTGAACGAATCTCTGCTCAGTAATCCTTCTCTCTGCAACATGCTGGAAAAAGACATTACTGAATACTTCAATTGAACACACAAAGTGGGGTCTCGCCAGAAATCCTGTGGGCTGCTCATAAGGCTGTCATGCGGGGTAAGCTTATCCAGTTGGCGGCGAAACTTAAGCGGGAAAATCAAATTGATATAACTACACTAGAAAGGGAATTCCAGGATCTGTCCAGGGCTCATAAGAAAAACCCCACCCTAGCGTTGCGTCAGCGCTTGAAAGCTAGCCGTATGGCCCTGAACATGGCTCTTACCACCCGGGCAGAGAAAAGTTTACGGTGGTCCTCTGCACAGTTTTATTACCAAAGCGACAAAATAGGGCCCCGGCTTGCTGCCAAACTGTCCCCCAGACCCAGATCCTATGCTTTTCCTAAAATTAGGACTTCGGATGGGTCCATGACTCAGAACCCTCAAAAAATTATGACCGCCTTTCACAAATTCTATTCTCAGTTATACACTTCCAGTGAGGGAGCGACCCTCCAAAGCAGGACAGCCTTCCTGGATGGCCTTGCGCTACCCAGTATTTCCAAAGCTCATATGAATTCCATAGAATCCCCCATTTCGGAGCTAGAAATCCTAGGGGTCATCAAGCATTTGAAAAAGGGATCAGCCCCCGGGCCTGATGGGTTTTCCTCGGGTTACTATAAAGCGTTTGGTCAAGTGCTCGCCCCGCATATGGCTCGTTTTTTTAATTCCCTCAGAAAGGGACAGCAATTAGAGGCTTCGGCCAATACAGCATACATTTCGGTTATCCCGAAGCCGGGCAAGGACACCTCTGACTTTAAAAATTATAGACCGATCTCACTGATCAATAACGATTTAAAAATTATGACGAAAATATTGGCCAATAGGCTGGCGGATTTTATAGGCCGCTATATCCACAAAGATCAGGTGGGGTTCATGCCGGGGAGGCAGGGACCAGACCAGATCCGGAGGGCTGTGGACCTCATTTCTCTTCTGGGGGCTCCCTGTGACGGCGGGAGACCTCAACAGGGTTTCCTCCTTTCCTTGGACCTCCAGAAGGCCTTTGATATGGTCGAATGGCCGTATATGTTTGATGTCCTGGGCAGGTGGGGCTTTGGCCCCTCTTTCCTAAATGCCTTGAGAGCCCTTTACTCCTCTCCTACTGCGCACGTGAAACTGCAGCGCCACTATTCGGACGCGTTTACGATATACAGGGAGACCAGACAGGGTTGTCCACTGTCCCCCCCTATTTTTGCGGTGGCCATCGAAACGCTGGCTATAGCAATCAGAAGCCATCCTGATATTAAAGGCTTTTTTTGTGGGGGTAGAGAACACAAGTGCGCATTGTTCGCTGATGACCTTCTTCTTTTGCTCTCGAGCCCGGTCGTTACTATTCCCAACCTTCTCCGACTATTGGAGGAGTTTGGGAAAGTCTCAGGCCTCCAGTTAAATCTCTCTAAGTCAGTAGCCTTGAATATTAGTCTCCCGCAGTCGATATTGCAGACCCTCCGGGAAAATTTTCCGTTTTCCTGGGCCTCCGCCTCTATCCCGTACCTAGGGGTCAATCTGACCGCCTCCATTTCTTCATTGTACCAAGCCAACTATCCGCCTCTTTTCGCTAAATTGTCCGCCGAGATGGAACTTTGGGCCAGAGGGAACATCTCCTGGTTGGGAAGAGTTCATTCTGTTAAAATGAACCTTCTCCCCAGGATATTGTACCTTTTTCGTTCACTCCCGATACAGATAGCTAAGGGGAAACTGCAAAAGCTCCAATCCAAGATAGTTCAGTTTATTTGGGGCACCAGAGGCCCCAGACTCCCGCGGAGGGTCCTTTTCAGAAGCCGCTTACAGGGGGGGCCTAGGGGTCCCCCTGCTCTGGAGATACTACCAGGCGGCCCAACTGGCACAATTCTTGGTAGTTTATGCTATGGGGGGCAGACCAGACTGGGTTGATATGGAACGACAAGCGGTTCCCAATCACACTATAGATTTCTTGGTTTGGGCCCCTCCGCGCAGGAGACCTCCTGTTTTGGCACCTTCCCTCTCTCACTCTTTAGCGCTGTGCGATAGGCTTTATACGCACCCTTCACTTATCTCTGCTCACAAACCCCTGACACATATTTTTAACAATCCGGACTTTGTCCCAGGATTAAACATAAGTGCTTTTAGGTGGTGGACCAACAAGGGACTATTCAGGATAGGACACTTCCTTTCACCTCAAGGCCCCTTGTCGGTCGCACACTGTATGAGTAAGCTTGATATGCCCTCCTCAGAAAAATTTAGGTTACACCAGATTAGACATTTCCTGTCTTCTTTGGTCGCAGGTTCGGATGTGGAACCCCGGGCCACTTCCTATGAATGCTGGTGTGCGCAAGCTCAAGTCCAGAGGGGAGGTATTTCGTTGATTTACAGGGCTTTGATCGACTCTCCTGAAAAGCCTGGCTACGCCCTTTCCTGGGAAAGGGATCTTGAGTTATCGTGGGAACCGGACACCTGGAACTCCATCATCCGGAGGGCTTTTAAAGGTATTTTGAACATGTCTCTAGTAGAAGCAAATGTTAAGATTATCACTCGTTGGTACCTTGTTCCCACCCGAATAGCTAGAATGTACCCGGGCACTGATCCTCTTTGCTTTCGCGATTGCGGACATCAGGGTTCCTTGCTCCATATTTGGTGGGAGTGCCCGCGTATCCGTAGCTTTTGGAATAAGTTGTTTTGCTTGATCCGCAAAGTCACAGGGCTCTCAGCTCCCAGGACCCCAGAAGTAGCGCTGCTTCTTGGCTCTGGCGTAAAAGGGCCTAGAACCAGTGTGAAACTCATGCACTTTATGTTTTTGGGAGGGAAGCTTACCTTGGCTCGGGCATGGAAGTCTCCCTCAGTCTCTATGGGGGCGACCAAACGCAAAATCCCCTGGATCATGACCCAGGAGAAGATGGTTAGCATCTTCCGAGACAAGCAAGCGGAATTTGAGGCCATATGGGAGCCCTGGTGTCTGTACATCTCACCTCCTTCATCCTAATTACTCTGGTGAGAGTGGTGGGAGTTGTTTTGTATTTCCTCCCTCCTGTCCCTTCTCGCATCCACTCCAGCATCTCTGCCCTTTCTCCTTTCTCATCTTGAGCTCTTTCTTTTCCTTCCCCTTTTTTTTTTTTTTCCCTTTCTGATACTTCGTATTTCCTCCTTTCTTGTGGCTTATAGTTTATCTACCTTTCTCAGGACCTATATCTTCATAGGGTGATTATATGCAAACACAATTCACAGGATTCAGGGTGGGGGGTTTCCCCTCCCTGGTTTTCAGCGGGCACTTGTCACTTAAACGCATGTCCTATGTTTTGTATTTCTATGCTCTGTCAGCAGGCCGGGACTCTGTTCTGGTCCTCGGACATTTTGGTAATTCTATTTTAGTAAGCATGTCTATCTCGTTCTGCACTGTTTCTATTGGTTTCCTTATGAGGGCACTTCCCATGTGGGCCTTGTTTATGTCACATTATGAATCTGACTTTTGCAATATTCCCTGAGATTGTATGTTGTTATTCTACTTATGTCTTACAAAATAAAAAACTTTTGCAAGTAAAACATAGAAATTGAATATCTGTTGGATGAGAAAAGTCACATGTCAAATCTGTCATATTGGTTGCCATCTTTTATGCCTTCATGGTAGACTGTTAATCATCTTAAAAGTCTTTGGTTATGATCATCTTATTATTCTGAGATAATTTTCTTTGATTTTATTCTCATACTACCTTTGTGATATATTTTATTGCATTTTATTCTAAACTTTGTGTTTATCACCAATCATATTTTTTACATTTTATTTTGCACTGAAGTATTTAATAAATATATATATATTTTTTATCAGAATTGTATCCTCCTTATCTTCAATTTAGCGTCACTTAAAACGATCTTGCATTTTGTTGATTTATGCAAATAAGTTGAGAATCTCCTGACTAACAGATCTGTTATATCAGAGCAGTATAAACATTCTGACAGTTTGTTCAGTTGGAGTATCCCACTCATCCCTTCTCCCATCCCAATTATCAAATAAAAAAAAAAAAAACCCTGGACTGTTTTCTGACTGAGCCAAGCACTTAGAATATGCTAAATCGTCAAATTGTTGCAATAGGTAACACAGGGAACCCGTAACCAGCAGCTCCCATGGGAGTAGTGCTACATTTATATATTAAAAAATAAAAAAACCCAGAGTTGATCAAATAGCACCAAAAGAAAGCTCTATTTGTGTGAAAAAACCAACGGTTAGACTTACCGGTAACAGTGTTTTTACAAACCTTCCAGGACCCCTTCACTGCCCTGTCACAGTGTACACTATATACAGTGATTACTGATCACTGTATTAGTGTCATGGGTGATGATAGTTAGACTAATTAGTAGGGATCGACCGATATCGATTTTTCGTTGCCGATACCGATATTTTGGTCATATATCGGTATCGGCCGATTTTTTGAATTTAAAGTTTTGCAAAATAAACACAATTCTGTTACTGAACATGTTAAGGTTTTTTTATTAACATTTTTAAAATTAAGGGTTCGTTCTTCACACCTTAACTGCATGAAAATGGATAGGAAAGCCGCAGTTGCATACTCAATACCTGGTAGCCTTGGACGCACTAATTCAGCTTTGTAGGTCCTGGTGGCCTGAATAAATCTGGTAGGTGGCCATTACTGACCAAGGTGGAGTAGCACCACTTGCCCACAGATCAGCACTGTTTTTTTGGAAGCACGGATCACTTTATGGAGGAATGAGACCATCACCCATCATCAGTTTTGTTTAAGGGAAAATTAACTTGGCACTTTTTATTCATCCAATAAGTTTACATATTAACCTCAGGCACTTTGGAATGTATTGCACATTGCACTAATTATTGCACAGTGTTGTATAATTTAATGGAATAATATATGTTAATTTTGAAACTTGAATATCACGATTTGGACATATATGCACTTTGGATTTATTGCAATTTTCACATATTTATTTGCACGCTGAAGGCACCGTTTATTTGTAATTTTAGCACCGCCTCAACACCATATCATTTGCATATATTGCATAATTTCATAATATAACCATACACTATTTAGTGCAGTCAGTGCAAAACTGCTAGAAAAAAAGCTAGACAGTGGATTGGAGTCAGTGGACTACTGCTGCAGTGGTGCATTCACTACAATGATTTTAAATCACTACTGCAGTCAGTGCAAATTAAACTGCTAGAAAAAAAGCTAGACAACAACAAACAGCTAGACAGTGGATTGGAGGAGTCAGTGGACTACTGCTGCAGTAGTGCACTCACTGAAATGATTTTAAATCACTGACTGCAGTCAGTGCAAAACTGCAAAAAAAAAAGCTAGACAGTGGGGAGTCAGTGGACTACTGCTGCAGTAGTACTCACTCGCTGCAATTATTTTAAATTACTACTGCACTACTAGAGTGACTGCACTGCAGTAGTGATTTAAACTTATTGCAGCAGTGAGTGGCGCACTACTGCAGCAGTAGTCCACTGACTCCAATCCACTGTCTAGCTTTTTTTCTAGCAGTTTTGCACTGACTGCAGCGCAGCCAGTGCAAAACTGCTAGAAAAAATGCTAGACAAAAGCTAGACAGTGGAATGGATTGGAGTGGAGTGGACACTAGTACTATACTACTACACTTTAAATACTCCCAGTTAAGTAGAACAATATTATAGTGCAGAAAGCATAACATTTCAGCATGTTCACCAGTTAAACGGCTTCGGTTTTTTCATAAATTGCTGCCACTTCACTAAAAACACGCTCACTTGGTACTGAGAAAGGAGGAGCAGAAAGGTATCTTCTAGCATGAGAAGCAAGTCTTTTGTAGCGTGCCTCATTTTCTTTCCACCACTGAAGAGGATCACCACTTCTTCTGTCAATTGCTGGTTCCTTCAAATAGAGATGAAGTTCATCATCCAGGCTCATTATTGCAGATTCAGAAGAATCCTCTGCATGAGGCCCCAATATAACCCTGAACATGGCATCTATTCGATCACGATGAAGTTTCTCTTCTGTCCATTGTCTTTTTTTGGACATTTTTCTCTTTTTGAAGCATCCTGCTCTTCCACATTAGAGAATAGATGAGAAATAGTCCCACACCACACTTTTAATTTTTCTATCTCCATCCATCTCCATTGAAACAAGAAAGAGTCAGACACTAATATAGGCTTACACAAAATGGCTGGCTGGCACCCTGTGGTGGCTGGCTGGCACCCTGTTGTGGGTGGCTGGCTTTGGGTGGTTGTGTTGTGGGTGGCTATCTGCATCCATCTCCATTGAAATTTGAAAGACACTTCTAAAATTGAATATAGGCTTAAAAAAACTGGTTGGCTGGCACCCTTTGGTGGCTGGCTGGCACCCTTTGGTGGGTGGCTGGCTGGCACCCTGTGGTGGGTGGTTGGTGGGTGGCTGGCTGGCACCCTGTGGTGGATGGCTGGCTGGCACCCTTTAGTGGGTAGCCTGCACCCTGTGGTAGACAGCTGCCTGGCAGGCACCCTGTAGTGGGTGGATGGCTGGCACCCTGTGTGGTGGGTGGCTGGCTGGTACAGGCCCAGGGCCTGTGGCTGGCAAGCTGGTACAGGCAGGGCCTGAAAAAGAAAATGGCGGCGCGGACACATCGGCAAAAGTATGACTTTTTGCGAATTTGCGAACAAGCAAAATTCGCCGCGAACCGACCGCCGGGCGAACCGCAAGGCCATTTCTATATACTAGTAATGGAGGTATTTAGTTTGTGTGTGTGTGTGTGTGTGTGTTAGTGCTACTGGCAATCTGTCATTGACCCTAACTGACGCTAAATAACTGTTAACTGGGGGGGCAATCAGGGGGTTAAAACTTTATTATAAAATGGGGTGGGACCCTGACCCTATGGAGGTTGCCAATATTGTCGTGATGTCAGAAAGTTATGTAGACAACTAGAGGGTACTGCGTTACCATAATCCCTAAACATTGGTTTAGAAAGAAAACCCCCTAAGTAACATGTGGGACTTTAGAGATAACAGTGGGTTCTATCCATAAGAAAGATTAAATGTTGTTGATCTAAAATATTTTAATTTTATTGAAAATTGATATCACTTATATTCAATATTGTTTCTCTTATGTATATACAGGGTATTATGGCTTGTTACACAGATAATAGCTCATCCATTGCATTGTAACGATACATGATACAAACATGGTGTAACTCAAATGAGTGGTATACAATCCAACGTGTTTCGATACATGTGTGATCTATAACATACAAATCTTCATCAGGGATTCTGATTCCACTCCTGAAAAGAGTACAACATAGTATAAGCTTTATACATTTTATAAACAGTATACAAAAAAAAACATCTTTACATGTGACTTTTTCCTAGAGGGAGCCAAGAGAAAACCACCCAAAACACCACCTTCTCCCCCCCACAAAAAATTCCACCACATACCTGATGACCAACACCCTGCTTTATTTCTCCTTGTAGGTATCCTGTATACTCTAATGGAGGCTAGAGACAAGCGTGCAAAATTCCTGCTTCTTATTCCTATAACAATAAGTATGTCCATTAGCTGGTATGTTTTTCCCTCCAGGGGGAGCGGAGGACAGAACAAAATAAAGTGACCGAAAAATAGGTCTGCGACAAAAATCTAGCGAAAGGGCTCACCTGATTTTTATCATCCAGAGAATCACTGTTTAAAAACATACACAGAGGTATAATAAGACTGTAATATTCCCCTCTGTTCCAACGTATCAAATCAGCATTTGTTCCTCCTCCATCTATCATAGAAAAAAGATAGATAAAGATAGGGATTACCCAGCTGAGGGCTTGGCGAGAAACTTGTTCAAAGTTTACATGGGTTCACTCTTTATGTCCATATCGACTATCCTTACCTTGATACGGGGTCTCGGTCCGGGAGTTTTTAATCCATAGTAAAGCAATCTATATTCTTGGAAGGAAAAAGGGGCAAATCGAGAGCTCACTTATAGAGGAGAGCAGTTTCCGAACCTTTTTAGAGATCTTGATGATTTCATTTTCTGTAATGATCGAAAATATATACAGGAATCTTTTAAGTAGTATATAAGCATATAATCTGCGAAAAAAGGGGGAAGCATCTAGTGCCCCAAATCAAAGCCTCTTCAAGAGTTTGTGAAGTGACTAGTACTTACAGCAATATTTACCTTGGTTTTCAAACTTTATATATTATATATAAAGTAACAAGCTATAATACCCTGTATATACATAAGAGAAACAATATTGAATATAAGTGATATAAATTTTCAATAAAATTAAAATATTTTAGATCAACAACATTTAATCTTTCTTATGGATAGAACCCACTGTTATCTCTAAAGTCCCACATGTTACTTAGGGGGTTTTCTTTCTAAACCTATGTTTAGGGATTATGGTAACGCAGTACCCTCTAGTTGTCTACATAACTTTCTGACATCACGACAATATTGGCAACCTCCATAGGGTCAGGGTCCCACCCCATTTTATAATAAAGTTTTAACCCCCTGATTGCCCCCCCAGTTAACAGTTATTTAGCGTCAGTTAGGGTCAATGACAGATTGCCAGTAGTACTAACACACACACACAAACTAAATACCTCCATTACTAGTATATAGAAATGGCCTTGCGGTTCGCCCGGCGGTCAGTTCGCGGCGAATTTTGCTTGTTCGCAAATTCGCAAAAAGTCGGACTTTTGCCGATGTGTCTGCGCCGCCATTTTCTTTTTCATTCAGAAGAACTTTGACCCATGACACAGCCATCAGGTGGAACGGGACAGCCAATTGAAACATTCCAGCACATGGACAGTCCCCCTACCCTATAAATAGACCCAATCTGGCGGCCATTTCACATTCTGCTTTCTGCCAGTGTAGGGAGAGGTCTGCTGTGCTCATCAGGAAGAGTTTGCTAGACACATGTAGCGCTGTGAAGATCCACAAAAGTCCTTTTGAGGGCTGGTATTTCGGTATAGGTCTAGTATCATTTGAGCTTAGGTAGAGGTATCCTGTGGTTGCTGTAGGGGCAGTTAGAGATCGGCTACAGTCACACACAAATCGCTTTGTCAATGTCCACAAAAGTAATTTAAAATGCTCCAATGTCGTTTTAGGGTCTATTACAGTCTCTTTACTATAGGGGCAGGTATCCTGTGGTTGCTGTAGGGGCAGTTAGAGATCGGCTGCAGTCACACAAAAATCGCTTTGTCAATGTCCACAAAAGTAATTTAAAATGCTCCAATGTCATTTTAGGGTCTATTACAGTCTCTTTACTATAGGGCCAGGTATCCTGTGGTTGCTGTAGGGGCAGTTAGAGATCGGCTGCAGTCACACACAAATCACTTTGTCAATGTCCACAAAAGTCATTTAAAATGCTCCAATGTCATTTTAGGGTCTATTACAGTCTCTTTACTATAGGGCCAGGTATCCTGTGGTTGCTGTAGGGGCAGTTAGAGATCGGCTGCAGTCACACACAAATTGCTCTGTTAATGTCCACAAAAGTAATGTAAAGGGCTGCAAATTTTTTGATATTGCTGTGCAGTGCACTAAAAAGGGGGTGGGGGTGGTAATCCACAGTATAATATACTTTGTAGAAAGCATATTATAGTGGATTAGTACTATTATTGTGCACTGCGCAGCATTGTGACAGGTGTGGTGGTGAGACTGAGCGTTTATGCAGCAACACTATAAAAAGTGACAAAAGCACTTATAATGTATTATAACTGGTGTGATAGACCAATTGCCCCCCCCCCCCCCCAATGCCACATATTGAAGTGGGGTGTTATCTGAGTAAACTTTTTCAAGTGTTTTTGCGTCATGCAACAATATTGCCTAGTTTGCTGAGTGAAGTCTGGTACACACAGTGCCAAACTCACTGGCCAATTTTTTTGAACTGGTGTTGCACACCAATGCCACATATTGAAGTGGGGTGTTATTTAACAGTATAATTTTTTAAGAGTGTATTTTAGTCCTGCAAAAATGTGGCCTCTTGCTGTGTAAACAGTGCTACACACAGTGACAACAGTTACTGGCCAATTATTTGTATAACTGGTGTAATAAACCTGTGCCCCCCCCCCCCCCCCAATGCCACATATTGAAGTGGGGTGTTATCTGAGTAAACTTTTTCAAGTGTATTTGTGTCATGCAACAATATTGCCTAGTTTGCTGAGTGAAGTCTGGTAAACACAGTGCCTAACTCACTGGCCAATTTTTTGTACTGGTGTGCTACACCAATGCTCCCCCCCAATGCCACATATTGAAGTGGGGTGTTATCTGAGTAAACTTTTTCAAGTGTATTTGCATTATGCAACAATATTGCCTAGTTTTCTGAGTGAAGTCTGGTACACACAGCGCCTAACTCACTGCCCAATTTTTTGAACTGGTGTGCTACACCAATGCTACCCCCCAATGCCACATATTAAAGTGGGGTGTTATCTGAGTAAACTTTTTCAAGTGTATTTGTGTCATGCAATAATATTGCTTAGTTTGCTGAGTGAAGTCTGGTACACACAGCGCCAAACTCACTGGCCAATTTTTTGAACTGGTGTGCTACACCAATGCCACATATTGAAGTGGGGTGTTATTTAACAGTATCATTTTTTAAGAGTGTATTTTAGTCCTGCAAAAATATGGCCTCTTGCTGTGTAAACAGTGCTACACACAGTGACAACAGTTACTGGCCAATTATTTGTAGAACTGGTGTAATAAACCTATGCCCCCCCCCCCCCCAATGCCACATATTGAAGTGGGGTGTTATCTGAGTAAACTTTTTTTTGTGTCATGCAACAATATTGCCTAGTTTGCTGAGTGAAGTCTGGTACACACAGTGCCAAACTCACTGGCCATTTTTTTAACTAGTGTGCTACACCAATGCTCCCACCCAATGCCACATATTAATTGAGGTGTTATTTAACAGTATACTTCTCTAAGAGTGTGTTTTAGTCCTGCAAAAATTTGGCCTCTTTTGCTGTGTTCACTCTGCTACACACAGTGACAACAGTTACTGGCCAATTATTTGTAGAACTGGTGGACTGACGGACCGGCAGATAGGGAGGAGAGGCAGGCAGAACTTGCATTGCAGGTTGGTAGAGAAAGAGAGGTAAGAAAGCAGACTGCAAGAGGTAGAAAGCAGACTGCAAGAGGTAGAAAGCAGACTGCAAATGTATCAGGAGCGAGCCATCAACCATGTACAGTCACATCTGGCGCTCCCAAGACGCCGGCACATGGCACAGCAGTGTTGGCTTTTATTAATGTGTCTGTTGCTGACACCAGTGTTGCCATCTGCAGCCTTTGCAGTCAGCGCATAAGTCGCGGTAAGCCCAACACTCACCTAGGGACAATCGCCTTAAGAAGGCCCCCCAAATCCCATCACCAAGCCCAGTGGGAGCAAAACTGTCAGAACCCACAAAGCCACACTCCATGCTCTCACCGTCCAGCCTCTTCTCCTTCTCCTCCTCCTCCCCCTTCTCCTTCTCCTGTCTCCTCACAGTTGTCCAACACTTCACCTTCCATGATGCCTTCGTAACGTTTTTCTGGAAAAAGGCAGGCTTCTGTGGCTCAAATGTTGTAGCGTAAAAAATGGTGTCAGTTCAACCCATGTGAGCTCATGTTTGCGGCCTAAACAGCCTGCCACCAACTTGTGTATACTGTGAACACCTACTGTACCTCTAGCCATCATATACTACGTTCTTTGCTGTCAGTTCAAACCATGTGAGCTAATTTTTGGAGCCTATCTGAGTATATTTATACAAGTTGTAACTGATCTTTGTACCCCAGCTGGGCACATCCGCCGAATCTGTGTCTCCTGTCCTCCAAACGCACCCACAGCCTGCGGAGAAGCCATACCCAGCCCGTAACCCCTCAATCACGAGACAATCCACACAGGTGTTGAGGGTTAACCATGCAGAGCTTAAAACAGTTTATTACATTACAAGACAACAGTTTTACATACAGTTAGGGAAACTCCCCTTAGCCTTTCCACAGAAGGGGGGAAGGGAACCAACCAATGAGAACTGAACATTTGTACATTTGAAACATGCAGTCTTAATACACACCCCTGCGGAGAGATGTCTCCAACTCAGACCATTGTCTGCCATGAATCCACACACTTAGACACAGAAACAGGAGGGGGGGGGGGATGGGTTGTAACATTACATTACATTAACTCAATGCCATGAGTCAGTTGTTCAGAGGATGAATAAAGGGAAAATAAAATGCAATGTCCCAAACTTATAAGAAAATGACACAAAGGAGTTTACAATCCAGGGACAGGGTGATCCGTCACCCATAGTGACGGTTAGTACCGTCACATCTCTTCCCCCCAAAGGTAGACTAATCCAGGTACTAGACCTCCAACTGGTCTGTGCCTGAATTAGTCGGGTAACAAATCCCAAAAAGAGTCAATGTCTGTTTGCCTGGATAATTCGTCGGCGTTGCTTCCCAGGGCAGTAGTGGATGGTAAAGTCAAAAGGCTGCAGCGCCAAACTCCAGTATCTTCTGGCCCATAGTCTGTCGGTAGTAGGCTTGCACACAGTCCCCTCCAAAACACACAGTGACAGTGGGTTCTGTCACATTTCTCCCCTTTTAAAAACAGGCTAACGAGGTTCCTGACCCTCAACTGGTCTGGACCTGCGTTAGTCACAAACTTCCACCCCAGGCAACCAGGAAAAGTAAAAGAACGACTCTGGCGCTGGGGAGCAACACCGCACATAGGGTCTCCCATGAATAAAAACAGCCGCTGCAGAGTGGGAACAGCTGTCTGCACTCCTCTGATCCGGGGCTGGGTTGCAGATATTGGTGGGAGCTGAATAATTCTCTGCCCTGATGCCAGCGCTTCCGCTGGTAGGGAATGTAGGCTGGTAGGGCTATGCATTTGGGGAGAAAAAGGTACTTGCTTTTCTCCTGGTGTAGTTACGAGCCGCTGAGAAGGTATCTTGCAGGGACTGTCTCCCGGATTCTTCATCTCTGGTTCTGATGCTGGGCAGAGACCATCAGCGCTCTGTCCTGTAGCCAGCGCTTCTGCTGGGGGGATGAACATTGGGGTAGTGTCCAATTGCTGGGGAGGGAGAATTGCTTCCTCTACTCCCGGTGGGGATATCTGCTGTTGGGAAAACAGCTCACGCAGATCCTCTCTCAGACTCTCCGGATCCAACTCTTTTTCTGATGCTGGGCAGATGCCAGGGGCACTCTGCCCTGTAGCCAGCACTTCTGCTGGGGCGATAAACACTGGGGTAGTGTCCAAGTGCTGGGGAAACGGCTCACTGAGGTCACCCCTCGGACTCCCTGGATCTAACTCTGAGGGTGGGCAGAGGCCAGCGGCACTCTGCCCCGTAGCCAGCGCTTCTGCTGGGGGGATAAACACTGGGGTAGTGTCCAAGTGCTGGGGAAACAGCTCACTGAGGTCACCCCTCGGACTCCCTGGAACTACCTCTGAGGGTGGGCAGAGGCCAGCGGCACTCTGCCCCGTAGCCAGCGCTTCTGCTGGGGGGATAACCACTGGGGTAGTGTCCAAGTGCTGGGGAAACGGCTCACTGAGGTCACCCCTCGGACTCCCTGGATCTACCTCTGAGGGTGGGCAGAGGCCAGCGGCACTCTGCCCCGTAGCCAGCGCTTCTGCTGGGGGGATAAACACTGGGGTAGTGTCCAATTGTTGGGGAGGGAGAATTGCTTCCTCTACTCCCGGTGGGGGTATCTGCTGTTGGGAAAACAGCTCACGCAGATCCTCCCTCAGACTCTCCGGATCCAACTCTTTTTCTGATGCTGGGCAGATGCCAGGGGCACTCTGCCCTGTAGCCAATGCTTTTGCTGGGGCACCAGATGAGATACTCTGGACTTGCTGCTGATCACCATTTCCCAGCCTTCCAGCGCCTGTCTCAACTCCCCCTTCTGAGACCTTCATGCTATTAGCTTGTCTCGCTGCCTGGTGGACCTCCGGTGCGTTCCGGCATTCTAGCGCTCGCAGTGCCCTCTGTATCATCGCTGCTTCTTCCATTGCAGTTAGTACGGGAAAACGCAGGGGCACCCCTGGCCCCATTTGCTTCTCATCTTCGTGACTGTCTGCTATTTCTCTCGGACAGTCCCAGGCAACGGGAGCCATGCCAGGCTGCTGATCACCGTCAAACAGCCGCTTGTAGGCAATCTCGAGCTCCCATTCCTGCTCAACCAGGAACTCCAATTCCTCCAGGTCACACGCCTCGTCGGGGAGGTCCAGCACCTCATCTCGGAAATCCAGAATGTGTTCCAGCCGCCACTCCTCATCGCTCCCAAAGTCTGGGTCTCCGTACATTTTTTGATGGAGCAGCCCCACGCCGCCATAGCCAACGCCTTCTGTCGGGCTGCCATCTGCTGTACCTGGCCACAGTTGAGCCGCGAACCACCGGAGGGCTCTGTAGCTGGCGTCCAGCCTAATTTCCTCCTGGACCAATCTTCCGAGCTCCGTCTTCCCTTCATCTCGCGGTCGTTCCCTCAGGAACACCTCTCGCGCACGGTACTGCTTCCGGTACATCTCTGTGGAGGAGGGAAGGATCTTCCCCTGATGGTGCCGCTCGTGGCTTAGCGCCTCATGCCAGAGTTGCCGGCGGATCACATCCTCCCAGCCGAGCCTGGTGTGCTCTGTCGCTGGTCCCCGATGTTGCTTCCGCATGCCTTGCAGCCTCCTCCCGAACTCCGCTCTCATGCTGGCTGGTCCCCGTATCACTCCTCGGCAGCTGCCCAGATCTTGAATCCTGGTGGTGGTTTGGATGTCCTGGACTGCAGGAGACATCCCACCGCTGCCAACCAATGTAACGGATCTTTGTACCCCAGCTGGGCACATCCGCCGAATCTGTGTCTCCTGTCCTCCAAACGCACCCACAGCCTGCGGAGAAGCCATACCCAGCCCGTAACCCCTCAATCACGAGACAATCCACACAGGTGTTGAGGGTTAACCATGCAGAGCTTAAAACAGTTTATTACATTACAAGACAACAGTTTTACATACAGTTAGGGAAACTCCCCTTAGCCTTTCCACAGAAGGGGGGAAGGGAACCAACCAATGAGAACTGAACATTTGTACATTTGAAACATGCAGTCTTAATACACACACCTGCGGAGAGATGTCTCCAACTCAGACCATTGTCTGCCATGAATCCACACACTTAGACACAGAAACAGGAGGGGGGGGGGATGGGTTGTAACATTACATTACATTAACTCAATGCCACGAGTCAGTTGTTCAGAGGATGAATAAAGGGAAAATAAAATGCAATGTCCCAAACTCATAAGAAAATGACACAAAGGGGTTTACAATCCAGGGACAGGGTGATCCGTCACCCATAGTGACGGCTAGTACCGTCACACAAGTGTATTTGTGTCCTGCAACAATATTGCCTCTTTTGCTGAGTGAAGTCTGATACACACAGTGCCAAACTCACTGGCCAATTTTTTGAACAACTGGTGTGATAAACCAGTGGCCCCTCAATGTCACATATTGACGTGGGGTGTAATCTGAGTATACTTTCATAAGTGTATTTGTGTCCTGCAACAATATTGCCTCTTTTGCTGAGTGAAGTCTGATACACACAGTGCCAAACTCACTGGCCAATTTTTTGAACAACTGGTGTGATAAACCAGTGGCCCCCCAATACCACATATTGAAGTGGGGTGTTATCTGAGTATACTTTCATAAGTGTATTTGTGTCCTGCAACAATATTGCCTCTTTTGCTGAGTGAAGTCTGATACACACAGTGCCAAACTCACTGGCCAATTTTTTGAACAACTGGTGTGATAAACCAGTGGCCCCCCAATACCACATATTGAAGTGGGGTGTTATCTGAGTATACTTTCATAAGTGTATTTGTGTCCTGCAACAATATTGCCTCTTTTGCTGAGTGAAGTCTGATACACACAGTGCCAAACTCACTGGCCAATTTTTTGAACAACTGGTGTGATAGACCAGTGGCCCCCCAATAGCACATATTGAAGCGGGGTGTTTTTTAGCAGTATACTTTTCTAAGATTGTATTTTAGTCCTGCAAAAATTTGGCCTCTTTTGCTGTGTTAACTGTGCTACACATTGACAACAGATACTGGCCAATTATTTGTAGAACTGGTGTGATAAACCTGTGGCCCCCCAATACCACAGATTGAGGCTGGGTGTTATCTACACAGACACATGGTCTAGCAAACACGGGCAGGGAAGGTATATCACTTTTACTGCCCACTGGGTGAACCTTCTGACGGCCGTTAAGCATGCAACCCGTGGCACCCGTGTAGATTTAGTTGTACCGCCACGGATTGCAAGCAGGCCTGCCTCTTCTTCTCCTCCTCCTCCATCCTCCTCCTCCATCCTCCCCGGCTGACTCCTCCTCTTCCGCTGCTACCGTCTCTTCTCCTGCGCTATACAATGCAAAAAATGTGCAGCGCTAAAAATGGAAATGTCCAACAAACTAAATTGTCCAATCACAAAAAACATTCCAATAAAGGTGAAAAATGAGATGATGATATAGGATCCAATAAACTGGATGGTGTACATCAAATAGTGCAGCAATTCCCAACACCGGTGAAGGTAAGGATAAAATTGCGCTCACCAGATAGGACCCCAAATACCTTATAGTATAGGAGTCAAACAGGCTTAGAGATGATGAGGTGTCCCCACAGTATTCATCGACCACAGTAGATACCATACAGATCTCCGACAGATGAAATTATTCAGAGGCTCCACTTCCACATAATGGGTGATGAATCCCAAAAAGGAAGGAAGGGACATATAGCGTAATATTGCTAAAAACCAATTTAATTTAAAAAAGCTGATACACTTACAGACATCCGTGAAAGATAGGCATATAGGTATATAACAGCTGGGCTGACCAAGTCCTCTTTACATGTTTTGGCATAAATGCCTTTTTCAAAAGATCTTGACTGTTTGACTCCTATACTATAAGGTATTTGGGGTCCTATCTATCTGGTGAGCGCAATTTTATTCTTACCTTCACCGGTGTTGGGAATTGCTGCACTATTTGATGTACAACATCCAGTTTATTGGATCCTATATCATCATCTCATTTTTTTACCTTTATTGGAATGTTTTTTGTGATTGGACAATTTAGTTTGTTGGACATTTCCATTTTTAGCGCTGCACATTTTTTGCATTGTATTTGATTTTTCACTTTTCTGTCTAGTGATTGGTGCTAGCTGCTTTTATTTCCTTTTTTAAGTTAGCGCAGTAATTTTTTATTCACTTTGGTACATCTTCTCCTGCGCTGCCCAAGATCCCCAGAACCTATTCCACATGCCAGGTGAGACGTTGCCATGCTGTGCAGTGTCTGTTGTGCCTGGAAGCCAAGAGCCACACTGGTCCTGCATTCCTTTCAGCTTTGCATTCACAGGCAGATCAGTGGCTGACACCGCTGAATTTTTCAGTTGGTAAAGTGGTGTGCGACAACGGTGCCAATCTGCTGAGCGTGCTGAAACAGGGCAAAATAACACACGTGTCAACTTGGTGGTGCAGCGGTTTGTTGCCAAATACCCTGGGGTCCAGGACATCTTGCGGCAGGCCAGGAAAATCTCGGGCCTTTACCGAAGATCTTACACAGCCATGGCTCGCCTTGCTGAGATTCAGCGGCGACACAACCTGCCCCTCAGGCGTCTTGTTTGTGACTGCCCGACGCGATGGAACTCAACGTTGCATGTGCTCGATAGGCTGCTCCAGCAGTGATGTGCAGTTAGGGGGCATGGCCGGCCACTGATGTGAGAGCAGCGCGGTTCCGGAGCTCTCTCCTGCTTGCCCTGATCCTTCATCGATCCTGCAGAACCCCGAGCCGCTACTCACCTGATTCCGACGCTTGTGTACTCCTGATCCCACGGTGCATCGGCGGAGATGGTGAAGATTGGTCCCCCTGGTCCGGAGGCGCCTGGATTCCAGCCGTCGGCCTCCCTCCTTGAGCGGTCCCAAGATGGCGCCGGCCCGCCACGGAGCTTGAGTCAGCCTGCTGCTGCTGCACGATCCTCGCAGCTATCCGCCTCTCTCTCCCAGGGTGGTGCTTCGGGGCCTGGTGACTCTTCTTCCCTGCACCGGCATGAGACTGTGAGTACTCTTCTTTACCCCTCCCTGGGCCCCCCTGGTGAGGCGGGGGTGGAGGTGGATAGACCTGAGCCATCCCTTGCTGCCATTATGGATGCCATCCGCCAATGTCAGGCCTCTCTCACTACTCAAATTGAGTCTGTGAGGATGGACATGTCATTCCTGAAGCAGGATGTTCATAATCTCCGCCATAGGGTGGGCAATGCGGAGCAACGTATTAGCGACCTGGAGGATGCCCACCGCCCCTTGCAGGCCTCTGTGTCCGACTTGCAGAGGGGTCACACGGCCACCACTGATAAGATTACTGACATGGAGGATCGCCTCCGACGTAATAACCTCCGCTTTCTGGGATTCCCTGAGGGGGAGGAGGGAAAGACCCCCGAATCATTTATGGAAAAGTGGCTCCTTGACACCTTTGGAAAGAACGTTTTTCCTCCTTTATTTGCCATTGAACGGGCGCACAGGGTGCCATTGCGCCCCCTACCACCAGGGGCGCCACCTCATCCTCTTCTCATTAAACTTCTGCATTTCCGTGACAGGGAGGCTGTGCTACGGGCCTCCAGGGAGAAGGGTCGTGTCTCCTACAATAATGATGTCATCTCCATCTTTCCTGACTTTTCTGCAGCCACCCAAAAGCAGCGGGCCTCCTTTATGGCAGTTAAGAGACGGCTGCGTGAGCTCCAGTTGCCATATAGTATGCTTTATCCTGCCCGTCTCCGGATCATCTCTCAAGGCAAGGCTCATTTCTTCCAGGATCCTTGGGAAGCCGCGCAGTGGGTGGACTCCTTGGGCCGTGGCTCTCCTGGCCGCCAGGACCGTCGGTCTCCTCCCAGATGAAGGACTGTCTATCTGCTGACCGTATGGTTGGGCTCTGAGCTTGTCCTGGTGCACTTCATGGACCCTCTCTCGCTTGATTCTTTGGGACAGATGAGTATTCCTTTTTTCTGGGGGTCGGGGTTCCTATTTTTCTGTTTTTTCTGATGGGCATTTTGGGATGGGGGCTCCCCCCTCATCTCCTTCTTTTTTATAGTTTTTTCTCGTTTGCCTACTACAGGACGAGCAGATCCACGTTTCCCTGCATTTGACTTCCTTTTGTTGTTATGGGCTACAAAGCTCTCAATTGTTGGGGTTTGAGGGCCGGGTGGGCTAGGGTGGGGGGAGGGGATGTTTGTTACTGTTGCCCTCCGCAACCTGCGGGTTTTGGTGGGTTTCTCATTTTTGGTTTGTTTGTTTGCACCATTCTGATCCACAGGGTCGGTACAGTTTGTCCTTTTTTTGTTTTTGGTATCCTGTTCTCTCCTTATGCGATACAGTTGATTTTGTTTAATGTGTTATTGTGGTCACTCTTCTTATGTCTTATGCATACTCTTTTTACTGGGCTCCTCTCAGATGCTGGTTATGCTTTGGGTTTGCCTGTTTTTGGGCTGACCTACGGGGTGCTAACGCTGATTGTTGGTATATTTCTATGTCTACTTTACGTATAATTTCATGGAACGTCAGGGGGCTAAATTCTAAAGTGAAACGGTCTCTGATGTTTGACTATTTAAAACGCCATGGTCCTCATGTTGTTTTGTTGCAGGAGATACACCTCCAGGGGTCCAGGGTTATGGCCCTTAAGCAGGCACACGTGGCGTATGCGCTACATTCTACCTACTCTTCCTATGCCCGAGGCACGTCCATTCTAATTGCCAAGTCTGCTCCGATCACTATTAAACATCTGAAGACGGACCCCTCGGGGTGCTTTGTTATCCTCATTATTGAATATCTGGGTAAGCCTTATACCCTGGTGAATGTTTATGTCCCCCCGCCGTTTACGAAGTCATTCTTTGACCGTGTTTTGGGTTTGGTTTTGGAAATGGCGGAGGGCCCTCTTATTATGGCGGGTGACTTTAACACAGTCCTCGACAATGCTTTGGACCGCTCTGGAGCTGCTTCTTCCCAACATACCCCCCTGCGCTCCTATTTGGACAAATTGGACCTCACGGACGCCTGGAGGTGGAAACATGGGGGGATTACTGAGTTTTCTTGTTATTCGAGCTCACACCACACTCTATCTAGAATTGACCTCTGTTTGCTCTCTCGGGAACTGCTGGGTCCACTCTCGGGGATCAGGTACCTCCCTCGGGCGGTATCTGACCATTCCCCTTTGCTGGTGGACCTTGCTTTGGGGTCCCCACCTAACTATAAACTGTGGAGACTGAGCCCTCTGTGGCTGGCGGACCCCGCGGTGACTGATCAGGGGCTCACGGAGTTGAATTCTTACTGGGCGCTCAATGGACAGGAGGGGTCGGCACTGCTGACCTGGGACGCCTTCAAGGCCACTATGCGGGGCACTTTCTCGTCTGCCATAGGCCATGTTCGGAAGGCACGTCAGACCAAGTTGGTTGACGTCGAACGGGCATTGCATGCGGCTGAACGGCAATACTCTGACGACCCCTCCCCTCAGAATCACGCCGCTTGGCGGGCCAGAGCCCGTGATTTGGTTCTCGTCCTTATTGAGCGCACCCAGAAAAAACTGTTGTATCAGAATCAAAGAATTTTTGAACTGGGGGATAAAAACAGTCGCCTGTTGGCCTACTTAGCTAGGCCGGATTTTCAACCTTGTATCATTCCCCGGGTCACCAGTTAGGCCGGTGTCATTGTAGAACAAACTCCTGATATTCTTCATAATTTTGTTGAATTTTATTTCTCTCTATATCGCAGCCAGGCTCATTACACTATTATGGAACTTGATGATTTTCTGTATGATATTGATTTGCCCGCACTGTCGGTCGACCAATCTCGCTTCTTAGACTCCCCTTTGACGACAGATGAGATTGACAAGGCCGTGGCTACGTTTGCTCATAATAAGACACCTGGCTTGGATGGTTTCCCCATTGAATGGTATCTTCACTATAGGGAATTATTGGTCCCCCATTTGTTGAAAGTGTTTACTTGTGCTCTGAAGGAAGGACGTCTGCCACCCTCTATGACGGAAGCCCTTATAGTACTCATCCCGAAGCCGCGCAAAGACCCTCTTTTCTGTGAATCGTACCGTCCGATCTCACTTATTAATACGGATGTGAAGATCTTGGCCAAGGTCCTTGCGAGACGGCTGAATACGGTTGTCACAGACTTGGTTGGGGCGGACCAGTCGGGCTTTATTCCTGGCCGTTCTACCTCGATCAACTTGCGTAGACTTTTTACCAACCTTCAGACGACTCATGCTTCTGTGGGGGCCAGGGTTGTGGTAGCCCTGGACACTCACAAGGCTTTTGATTCCGTGGAATGGCCTTATCTCTTGGAGGTGTTGGCGAAATTCGGATTTGGACCGGGGTTCATAAAATGGGTAAAACTTCTATATTCTCTCCCTCGTGCCCCTATCAGGGTTAATAATTCTGTGTCTGACTCCTTTCCCATTTTTCGGGGTACTAGGCAGGGGTGCCCATTATCCCCGTTGCTGTTCTCCCTGGCCATTGAGCCTTTGGCTGTGCAGATCCGCCAGTGTGCGGCTGTTGCGGGCTTTGTGATCAATGGCTTGGAAGAAAAGGTTTCACTATACGCGGACGATATGTTGATATATCTAGCGGATCCATATCAATCCCTCCCCACTCTATTGTCCATTATTGATCGCTTCGGTCACTTCTCGGGTTTTCGGGTGAACTGGAGTAAATCTACTCTGTTCCCCCTGGATCCCTAGGTTTTGCCCCCTTCTCTCGCATCTTGCCCTCTCCAGGTGGTGGATCGGTTTCGATACTTGGGGGTTGAAATTCAACTTCCCTTGTCTCGTTTCCTCCCCAATAATCTGGATCCTTTGTGCGCCCGACTTAAATCTTCTTTGCAGCTCTGGTCCCAGCTTCCTCTCATGGTTTTAGGTAGGATCAATATTTTTAAAATGATATTCCTTCCCCGATTTCTGTATGTGTTGAGTCACTCCCCGGTCTATGTCACCAAACGTCGTTTCCAGGTCATTGATTCGCTCCTCACTTCATTTATCTGGGGGGGTCGGCCGGCACGTGTGGCCAGAGACGCTTTACAGTTACCCGTACTGGCAGGAGGACTGGCGGCGCCCAACCTACGCCTTTATTACTTGGCCTTCCAGTTGGCACACGCACATTGGTGGTTCCATCCCGAGGATAATCATGCTGCGGCGGCCTTGGAGGCGGCTATTTTTACATCCTATGAATCTCTACAAAATTTACTGCACCGTAGATCTACTATGGGCAGGCTGAACACTGCACTTATCTCGGTCACTCTACGGGTTTTTGCGGCTACCGCATTGGGCGACGCCGACCCTCCGGGGTCGTGTTCCCCTAATGCCCCCCTTTGGCATAATCCACGGTTTCGGGAGTTTTTCGGTCGGGATGACGGTATTTTTTGGGCCCGCCTTGGGGTGAAGTCTGTTGATCACCTGTATGTCCGGGGAACCTTCCGGTCCTTTGCGGACATGCAGTCCACTTTTGCTGTACCGTCTACGGCTCATTTTCGCTACCTCCAACTGAGACATGCGGCGGCTGCACAGTTTGGCCTCCGGGATGTCTCACTGGAGCCGTCCCCCTTGGAATATCTCCTTTCTGACTCTTCACATGAGAAATTGGTCTCCACATATTATCGTAGGCTTTTGCATTCTAAGTCTAAGCGCTTGGCGGTGGTTGAGTCCCAGTGGCGTGAGAACATCCCGGACTTGACGGAGGAGGTGTGGCATGACGTCCTTCCTGAACAAATCCCGGTTGTAATTTCCTCCAGGGATAGAGTCATACAGTTAAAATTCCTGTATAGAGCTTACTACACCCCCCTGTTCCTTCATAAAATTGGTAAATTATCCTCCCCCCTCTGCTCTAAGTGCTCTGATGGTGAGGGATCCTTCTTTCATATGTTTTGGGATTGCCCCCCTATCCGTGCCTTTTGGTCAGGGGTGACGGCCTTTATAAACGATATCTCTCAGTTGTCCAATGTCTGTAACCCCCTTCGTTGTCTCCTAGGGTATGTGGATGATGAGGATGCTCCTGCTCGCACAAAACTATTTCCGCGTTTGCTCTTCTTCTATGCTAGGAAAGCTATTGCTCTCCGTTGGAAATCTTCCACACCCCCTGACGTTCCATTTTGGATCTCTATTGTTAATCAGGCTCTGCCTTTGTATAAACTGACGTATGAGGCCAGAGGATGTCCGAAAAAATTCCGCAAAATCTGGTCTCTCTGACCTTACTGCCTCCTCGGTGTCTGACACTACCTAGGCGATGTCTAAAGTGCCTTCTTTTGCTCCGAATGTGTTGTTATATATTGCATATGATATTGTGTTACCACCCCGGGGGTTTTCTGCTGTGCTTCTTTTACCATGATTACTGTGTATTCTCTGTACTGTTGTTCTATTTTGCCAGATGATTGGAGAGGATGCTTTGTATGTTATGTATCCTCTCTTTTCTGTTGTACTGCCATTTTTCTTTTGGTGTACTGTGTTTTGTTTGTTTAATAAAAACCTTTAAAAAAAAAAAAAAGAAATGTGCAGTTAATGACTACCTGTTCGAACTCCGTGGTAGGACAGGTTGTGTGGAGCTTGAGTATTTTTCACCTGACCAGTGGCTGCTCATGCGGGACGTATGCAGACTTCTGTGGCCATTCAATGAGATCACCAAACTGGTCAGTCACGGCCAGGGCACCATAAGTGACATCATAACTTACGCCTTCTTTCTGGAGCGTGCATTGCGTCGTGTCATTGATCAAGCCGTCGAGGAGCAGGAGCACGAAGATCAGGAAGTCGGAATGTTGGATGAATTCCCAGGGGGTGCTACGCCATCTGAGACAAATCAACAGCAGGAGTCTGAAGAGGAGTCAGAGGAGGAGGATGGTGCTGGGGGGGATGAGGAGGAGCAAGAAGAGCATGCTTTAAACCTTTCTGGGATCCCTGGTGTTATCTGTGGATGGGGGGGAGGGGGAGGAGAACGAGAACGACATTATCCCGGATGATGAGCTGGAAGCAGGCCGCTATACCGCTTCCAGTTTAGTGGGAATGGGGGCCTATATGCTGAAGTGTTTTAAGGGGGACCCCTGTATAAAACGCATAAAGGCCAAGGACCATGTACTGGGTGGCAACGTACTTAGACCCCCGGTAAAAAAACACAAAATGGCGGAAATGTTACCACAATCAGAGGGCGGTCAGAATGCAGCACTTCCAGGCCTTGCTGAGGGAAATGCTGCATTCTGCTTTTCCGTGCGCTGGCAGAGGAATGTCCAGTCACAGAGAGACAGTTGCGGGTAGCAATCCAACAGCGCCTGCAAGAAAAGGGCGGTTGGAAGATGTCTTGGTCACTTCAGATATGAGATCCTTCTTTCAGTCGAACCATCGACAGCTGTACTCCGGATCTAGCATGAGGGAACGCCTAGACCGACAGGTGTCCGACTACATCGGGTTAACGCCCGATGTGGACGCTCTGAGGAGTGATGAACCCCTAGACTACTGGGTGGGAAAGGCTTGACCTCTGGCCAGAGCTTGCACAATTTGCAATGGAAATGTTGGCTTGCCCCCCGTCCAGTGTCCTGTCCGAAAGGACGTTCAGTGCAGCAGGGGGGATCGTGACCGATAAGCGCACTTGCCTAGCTCATGACAGTGTAGACTACCTCACATTTATAAAAATGAATGAGGCATGGATCTCTGAGGAATTCAACACATGTGACCAGTAGACCAGGTTTCATCGAAATCCCTCCACCCACAACAATTCCTGGTCCTTGGCTTCGCTACATATAGTGGCATAAAAGGCATTTCATGTCCATTGAATGGCAAATTTTAGGGGACTTTCAGGGCCGACAATTATTTTTTCTGTGAATGCCTAATGTACCTCCAGCCACCAAATACTAAGTTCTTTGCTGTCAGTTCAAACCATGTGAGCTAATTTTTGGAGCCTATACAGGCTGACCCCTACAGTTCTGTGTACTGTGAACGCCTACCTTACCTCTAGCCATCAAAAACTAAGTTTTTTGCTGTCAGTTCAAACCATGTGAGCTAATTTTTGAAGCCTATACAGGCCGACACTTACAGTTCTGTGTACTGTGAACACCTACCATACCTCTAGCCATCAAAAACTACGTTTTTTGCTGTCAGTTCAAACCATGTAAGCTAATTTTTGCAGCCTATACAGGCCGCCACTTACTTCTGTATACTGTGTGAATGCCTAATGTACCTTCAGCCACAGAATACTACTTACTTAGCTGTCAGGTAAACCCATGTGGGCTAATGCTTGGGGCCTGGAATGGGTGACACTTACTTCTGTATCCTGTGAATGCCTGTGAATGCCTAATGTACCTTCAGCCACAGAATACTACATTATTAGCTGTCAGGTAAATCCATGTGGGCTATTTTTTGGTGCCTTTTTTGGCCAACACTTACCTCTGTTACCTGTGAATGCCTAATGTACCTTCAGCCACAGAATACTACGTTCTTAGCTGTCAGGTAAATGCATGTGGGTTAATTTTTGGGGCCTGGAATGGCTGACACTTACCATTAAAGTCAATGTGGCCTGCCACGGACTCACGGTCTTTTGAGAAAATTTGCAGATGTTCGTCCATCACTACTAGTATAGTGTTTAAAACAGATCAATATCTTTAATCTGATCAGAACTATACTAGCATCTGCATAGTTTAGTGTTCCCAAAACGTGGTGTTAGCACTTTCAGCACCAATTCCTGCCAGCACCTGCATTTAGCCCCTCAGCCCAGCCCACCCCACCCAAGCAAGTGCAGTAATCAATAGATTACTGTAACTTCCAAAACACACAACACACAAAATCGCAGCGTTAGAGTCAGGCCTGATCTCTGCTAGCACTAGCAGTTTTTTTTGTACTGGTTCAAACAGTCCTCAAAAACCAGGTGCATTTTTACCTGTGAGTCTCACTAGGTACCTGTAAATTTATTGGCCAAAATATCCAAACAGAGGTACACTAGTGAAAAGGCCTACAGAATACTGAGCAAGACCGATGAGAGCGATGGGGAAGCCTCAACTCAACAGTTGATTTTAAATTTCATGGCATCAACACATCTCAAAAAAGTTGGGACAAGGCCATGTTTACCACTGTGTGGCATCCCCTCTTCTTTTTATAACAGTCTGCAAACGTCTGGGGACTGAGGAGACAAGTTGCTCAAATTTAGGAATAGGAATGTTGTCCCATTCTTATCTAATACAGGCTTCTAGTTGCTCAACTGTCTTAGGTCTTCTTGGTCGCATCTTCCTCTTTATGATGCACCAAATGTTTTCTATGGGTGAAAGATCTGGACTGCAGGCTGGCCATTTTAGTACCCAGATCCTTCTTCTACGCAGCCATGATGTTGTAATTGATGCAGTATGTGGTCTGGCATTGTCATGTTGGAAAATGCAAGGTCTTCCCTGAAAGAGACGATGTCTGGATGCGAACCCGAGAGGAACATTCATGCCACAGACCTAATCCAGGCATTTTTTCTTGCCCATCCTCAGAAAAGCAGTTTGTTGGGCACCCAGAGGTTGCCCTTAAGGGGGGGGGGGGGGCAATGTTAGGAACGCTTCCAGAGCACACTGATGTGCTGTCATGAGTCTGCAACCTAAAAAGGTGTAAGATTCTGGTACCTGCGGTACCCTTAATCACCACTTTCTCTGTAATGCGTCCCACCTTTCTCTTCAGGTGGTACGCATATACCTTTAAGAACGATGATGTCACTGCTGAGCGCCGCAGAGCGGCTTTTTCAACCGCCGGCGGTCTCACTCACATTGTTCGTTCAACCTGCCTTGTTATCCACATGCTTTCAAGCCTGTCTCTCGATCGGAACCTCCAGCTATTCCCTTTACCTGGAGCAGACCGGAACCTCGCTACTGATCCCTGTATCTCGCTACTGGATCATTCCTTATCTACTGGACCTCTCTAAACTACTAACATTACAAGTGATAAGTACCCCACAGGGGAACCCTCCATAACCTTATTGCACTATCTACCTATGCACATTAAGGACTGTTACTACCTATCCATACTATCCTATCATCTGCACTGTTACATAGATTGCTAGCTCTTGAGCCTACTACCATCTATCATCTGCACTGCTGCATAGATTGCTAGCTCTCCTGTCTACTACTATCTATCCTTGCACTGGGTTAGTCTATCCTGTATTTGTCATCTGCTGTCCTCACCACCTGTTAGCATACTCGATACTAACCTATCTGCATTCCTAAATACCATCTTGAACTCTCCTATACAAACCTATCAAGTGATTACCATCCTTGTCACTGTTCACACCTGTCCCTTCAGCACATCACCTTCATACTATCATATACATCCTATCACTCCAGGAACATCTCATTGAGTGTGTATATATCTGTATGTTGAAGCTGACAGGCCCACGGTGATGAGTCCTGGAGAGTTGGATCTGGTATTCAACACATCTCTACATGACTACTGAGTGGAGATTTTGCAGCTGCAAATCCAGCCTATACTAAAAACGCAGGAGCGTTACAGATTGAAAAAAATGGATTCAGCAGAATTACCCACTCAAGTGACACAATTAACACAACAAGTAAAAGCGTTAATACTTGCTCTGACTGACGTACAAGAAAAGAATCAGACTCTGACACAGCAGGTAACCCAGCTCTCACGGTTTACTGCTGTTCAGCCTCCTGAACCTAAAATAAACCCTCCTCTAGTGTTTACAGGTGATCGGAAAAAATTTTGTGAATTCAAAAACGCATGTCAATTGCTTTTTTTGTTAAAACCTCGTACATACCCCACTGATCAAATAAAAGTCTGTACTGTTATTTCATACTTGACGGGTGATCCACGGGCCTGGGCAGACTCTCTCTTTGAGAATAATGATCAGATTCTCTACACCTATTCCTTATTCCTAGCGGAACTCGCTAGTTTATACGATGACCCCAATAGGCAGAGTACTGCTGATATTCAGTGGAGGGCCTTAAAACAAGGAAGGAGACCTGTAGAAGACTTTGTATCTGAGTTCAAAAGATGGACCCTTGATTCAGGGTGGAATGACACATCTTTGCGAACTCAATTCAGACTCGGGTTATCGGAAGCTGTTAAAGACGAGCTCGCCCGAGCGGATTTACCTGGCACCTTGGAGGCCTTGATACAACTTAGTATCAACATCGACAGACGACTGCGAGAAAGAAGGGCTGAAAAGATGGGAATGCCATTGTCTAGTCCTTCTCAGATTTCGGCCGTTGACCCTACTCCCATGGATGTAGGAACCATACGCCCACCTTTAACGACTACTGAACGAGCTAGAAGAACATCCAGAAATCTCTGCATGTACTGCGCATCCTCGGATCATTTGATAAGCACCTGTCCCCTTGTCCGCAAAAAAGAGGGTGAGTGTTCACATGTCTTGCTGGGAGGATTAACGACTTCCTTTTCTAACCCCTATCTTTTTGTTCATTTAATATTACAGTGGGACCAAACTAGGATCACCACCAAGGCTATGGTCGACACTGGATCTTGTGGAAACTATATTGATACACGCTTTGTTACCTTAAATAAAATACCTATTATTTCAAAATCTAAGCCTGTTTCTGTTAGTTTCATTAATGGTATTCCACTGTCTTCTGGTCCAATCACCAACTAGACACAGGCACTCCTTGCCACTACCAACGAATCACATGTGGAGACCATCACCTTTGACATACTATCCTCACCCCATTTTCCTATTATTTTGGGACTCCCCTGGTTACACACACACCAACCAATCATAGATTGGAAAAAACGGACTTTGGTTTTCCCTTCTCACTATTGAGAGAATACGTGTAACCTCCCATCTTATGGGAAGATTCTGTCTGTGGTGTCAGATGAAATTGCACCACTATGCTATCAGGATCTGTCCGAAGTGTTCCTTGAGAAAAATGCTCAAGTGTTGCCTCCCCATAGGGATTACGATTGCACTATCGATCTACTCCCTAACAGCAAATTGCCTTTCGGTCATGTTTATCCCCTTTCACAGGATGAACTTTCTCATCTCAAGGAATACTTGGATGAGAATTTGACAAAAGGGTTCATTAGACCCTCTACTTCTTCCACTGCTGCAGGACTTTTCTTTGTCCGCAATAAGGATTCCAGTCTCAGGACGATTATCGATTATAGGCAATTAAACACGATTACGATAAAGGATCGCTATCCTTTGCCGCTCATCCCTGAACTTATTGAACAGGTGCGTGGGGCTACTTATTTCACCAAATTAGACCTGAAAGGGGCATACAACCTAATCCGAATCCGTAACGGGGATGAGTGGAAAACAGCATTCAGAACCAGATACGGACTATTCGAATACCTTGTGATGCCATTCGGGCTATGTAATGCTCCAAAGCTTTCCAAAGATTCATAAACGACATCTTTAGAGACTTACTTGATGTCTGTGTTGTAGTATACCTAGACGATATACTTATTTATTCTCGATCTATGCCTGAACACATAAAACATGTAAGACTTGTGTTGTCCAGACTGCTCTCACACAGACTGTATGTGAAATTAAAAAAATGTCTATTTCATAAAGAAGAAATATTATTTCTAGGATACTTCATATCCAAAACTGGAATTAAGATGGATATGAGTAAGATATCCTGTATTCTAGACTGGCCTATACCAACAACTCGTAAGGCCCTACAGCGATTCCTTGGATTCTCGAACTTCTATAGGAAGTTCATCAAGAACTTTTCCGCTATTGTGAGACCTCTCACACAACTGACAAGTATAAAAAAAACATTCAAATGGTCAGAAGAAGCAAATCAAGCTTTCTGCTTGTTAAAATCAAGCTTTACTTCTGCTCCCATACTACGCCATCCAGACCCATCCCTCCAATATATTCTAGAGGTAGATGCGTCAAATATGGAAGTAGGAGCAGTTCTCTCCCAACAACCAACAAACACTTCATCACTCCACCCAGTTGCTTTCTTTTCAAAATCACTAAGCAGCCCAGAGGTGAATTACCCAGTGGGTGAAAAGGAGTTGCTTGCCATAAAACTGGCACTGGAGAATTGGCTGCTCGAAGGTACCCAGTTACCAATACTCATATATACAGATCATAAAAACCTTCAATACCTCCAGACTAACAAGACTCTCTCCCACCGGCAGGTACGATGGTCATTATTCTTTTTAAGATTTAATTTCCTAGTGACCTACACGCCTGCAGACAAAAATAAAAAAGCGGATGCGCTATCACGATTAACCGAAGATAACTGCGCCGAAATCCCTTCCATTCCCATAATACCCTATGAACGCATTATTGGTGTTGTCCGTTCCTTGAAGGAAGAGATTTTGCACAGTATAAGAATGGATTCACCTCCACCACAACTAAGTACTGATGCAGAAGGCTCCCTCTATTACAATGACAAACTCTACATACCCCCTACTATGCGCACCAAGATCTTGGAGTTATCGCATGATGTGCCCATGGCAGGACATATGGGTATAACGAAAACCTTTAATTTGCTCACCAGGCAGTTTTGGTGGCCTGATATGAAGACGTCTGTACAAAAATTTGTTTCTTCATGTGACATCTGTGCAAGGTCCAAAATTGACACTACAAAACCATCTGGACTACTTTGTAGTCTACCAATACCCCAGGTTCCATGGGAAGTTGTGTCCTTAGATTTCATAGTAGAACTACCACCCTCTAAAGGATTTAATACCATCCTAGTGTCAGTGGACCACTTGACAAAGATGGCACATTTCATTGCTATCCGTAGACTACCTTCATCTAAACAAACAGCAGAACTACTGATGAAACATGTGTTTAAGTTGCATGGAATTCCAAAAACTCTTTTGTCCGACCGTGGTTCACAATTCATCTCTATATTTTGGCAAGCACTTTGTCAAATTTTACGCATTGAGCGAAAGCTCACTTCTCCCTACCATCCTCAGACCAACGGACAGACTGAAAGAGTCAACCAGTGCATTGAGCAATATCTACGTTGCTACACATCATACTTGCAGGATGATTGGGTGGATCTCCTTCCTCTAGCAGAATTTGCTTACAACAACGCAACCCACAGTACTACGAAGCAAAGTCCGTTCTACTTGAACTATGGGTTTCATCCCACTCTTCTTCCACCACGCATCCTGCCATCGAGTAACCCAGTAGCCTTGGATTACCTTACCCAAATAAAAGACTCTTTGGGTTTACTCAATACCACTATATCACACGCTCACAGTCAACAAAAAAAGTACTACGACCTTCGTAGAAGACCTTCTCCTCAGTATGCTATTGGGGACCTTGTTTGGCTATCGACAAAGAACTTAAGATTAAAAATCCCTAGCAAGAAGCTTGGACCTTTATTTTTGGGACCCTTCCCAATTAAAAAACTTATCGGAAAAGCTGCAGTACAGCTCACCCTACCAGCAGATCTCAAGATCCATCCCATCTTCCATGTGTCGCTACTGAAGCCCCATGTTCCTAACCAAGGAATAAGGCCTACCATCTTGCCTCCACCTCCAATACAAGTTGAAGGCGGAGAAGAGTATGAGATCAAGGAAATTTTGGATTCTCGCATCCATAGAGGAAGACTCCAGTATCTCATAAGATGGAAGAACTATGGACCCCAAGACGACACCTGACTAGATACCTCTGATATTCATGCGCCTAGACTTATACGGAACTTTCACTCGAAACACCCAGAGAAACCTGTCCTATAGGCCTTCCGGAGCCAGCCTTAAGGGGGGGTACTGTAAGATTCTGGTACCTCCGGTACCCTTAATCACCACTTTCTCTGTAATGCGTCCCACCTTTCTCTTCAGGTGGTACGCATATACCTTTAAGAACGATGATGTCACTGCTGAGCGCCGCAGAGCGGCTATTTCATGGTAAGTGATTACCATTAGGGTTGAGCGAACACCTAGATGTCCGTGTTCGACGGGTTCGGCCGAACTTTAAAAAAAAGTCCGGGTCCGTGTCCCGGACTTTTACCGAACTTTTCCCGGACACCGAACCCCATTGAAGTCAATGGGGACCCGAACTTTAAGGCACTAAAATGGCTCTAAAACACCAAAGGAAAGGGCTAGAGTGCTGCAAATGGCAGCAAAACGTAATTAAGAGCATGGCAAGTGCTCTGCAAACAAATGTGGATAGGGAAATAACTTAAAACAACAAAAAAAAACAGAAAAATAAAACAATGTTCTTCTTCATCTCTGAAGGACGAGGCCCATATGGAGTAGGAGGGAGGTTAAGGTGGTGGTGGATGTGGCGGTGACATAGGCGTGCGCACAGGGTGTGCTGGGTGTGCCTGGGCACACCCTAATCACCTAGGGCACATAGCATTGCCAGTGAGGAGATGGGAAAGATCTCCCTGGGACCTGCTCTGCTCTATTTCTCCTTGCCTACAGGTACATGGCCCCGATACATTACTCTCCCTGCTGGCAAACACATGCATGTGTATTTCAACTTTGGGGTGCACACCTTAATGCAATAGGCTGCGCACACCTATGGGCGGTGTAGGTGGAAGCGGCGGTGGAGGAGGACCAGGGCCGGATTAACAGCATCATGGGCTTGGTGCTGAGGATTTTGAAGGGCCTTAGGGCCGTGCCTTGCCATGCACCCAGAGGAGGAAGGGTGCAGCCATGCATGCCTAATTCAACATGGGATGCTGTCTCTGAAGCCCATAAACACATCCATGCATCGCCAACTGTCCCTCCTTGTCCGGCCTTCACGCTGTGTGGGGAGGTTCTGAGGGTGCTGCCTGGGGAAGCGAGCATAGAAGCCAGACTTCTGTGTTTACAAGTGACAGAAGAGCGGTAACAGTGAATATGGCCAACCCGGGGCCTATATAAAAGGTAGGGGCCTGGAGCTGCAGCTCCAATAGCCCCTACATTAATCTGGCCCTGAGGAGGAGGACGAGGTAGCCAACACTGCTTCTTTTCACAAATTTTAAATGAGGGTACACCCCAAAAGAGTGAGAAAGAGCAAAAATGGAACAATGGGTGGGTAAGGTCGGTATCCATTGCTATTCTGCATAAGGTACGGAAAAGTCCCGTGGGATCCATGCCTGGTTCATTTTAATGAACGTGAGCTTGTCCACATTGTCTCTGGACAGGCGGCTGCGCTTGTCTGTTATAACGCCCCCAGCCGTGCTAAATACCCGTTCAGATAATACACTGGCTGCAGGGCACGCCAGCACCTCCAAGGCGTAAAGGGCAAGCTCAGGCCATGTGCCCAATTTGGAGACCCAGAAGTTGAAGGGGGCAGACCCGTCATTCACTACATGTAGGCGTGTGCACACATACTGCTCCACCATGTTGGTAAAATGCTGCCTCCTGCTAAGACGTTCCATCTGAGCTGCTGGTGCTGCTGTTTGTTGTGGCGTGCTGACAAAGCTTTTCCACATTTCGGCCATGCTAACCCTGCCTTCTGAGGTGCTGGCGGTGCCCTGGTTGCGTTGGCGACCTCCTCCTCCTCCTCCTCTGCCTTGTGCTTCCACTGTGGCCCCGCTGTCAGATGGGAATGCCAGCAGCATGGCGTCTACCAGCGTGCGCTTGTACTCGCGCATCTTGCGATCGCGCTCCAGTGAGTGAATTAAGGACGGTACGTTGTCCTTGTAACGGGGATCCAGCAGCGTGGCCACCCAGTAATCAGCACAAGTTAGAATGTGGGCAACTCGGCGGTCGTTGTGGAGACACTGCAGCATGTAATCGCTCATGTGTGCCAGGCTGCCCAGAGGCAACGAAAGGCTGTCCTCTGTGGGAGGTGTATGGTCCGTGTCCTCTGTATCCCCCCAGCCACGCACCAGTGATGGCCATGAGCTGGCCTGGGTGCCACCCTGCTGTGAACATGGTTCCATCTCCTCCTCCAGCTCCTCCTCCTCCTCATCCTCCTCATCCTCCAGAACTGTGCCCCTGCTGGACAATTGCGTCCCTGGCGTTTGCGTGTGCAGGAACCCACCCTCGGAGCCCCTTGCGAATGACTGCCCTGAAAGCCTTGGAAATGTTACCTCTTCATCCTCCTCCTCCTCCTCATCCTGTGCCACATCCTCTTCCATCATCGCCCGAATTGTTTTTTCAAGGAGGCATAGAAGTGGGATAGTTAAGCTGAGAACGGCGTCATTGCCACTGGCCATGTTGGTGGAGTACTCAAAACAGCGCAACAAGGCACACAGGTCTCGCATGGAGGCCCAGTTAAATTAAATAGCGGAATAGAAAATATGATCCAAAAAAAGTGTATGTATATCACACGTACACAACCACACTAGGCCCCAATTACTATTGTTTGTACCCCTAAAAGGCTAGATGAGGAGTAGGGGGAGTATGGAACAGGCAGCACCCTCAAACCTTCAGAAGTATGAGATGAACCCCAACAACTTGGAAAGGTGGATCTCTCTCACACGTACCGACACAGACTATCCCGCAATTCAATTGATCCTCAAAGGTTTTTATTGAATAGCGGAATAGGAAATATGATCAAAAAAAGTGTATGTATCTCGCACGTACACAACCACACTAGGCCCCAATTACTATTGTTTGTACCCCTAAAAGGCTAGATGAGGAGTAGGGGGGGTATGGAACAGGCAGCACCCTCAAACCTTCAGAAGTATGAGATGAACCCCAACAACTTGGAAAGGTGGATCTCTCTCACACGTACCGACACAGACTATCCCGCAATTCAATTGATCCTCAAAGGTTTTTATTGAATAGCGGAATAGGAAATATGATCAAAAAAAGTGTATGTATCTCGCACGTACACAACCACACTAGGCCCCAATTACTATTGTTTGTACCCCTAAAAGGCTAGATGAGGAGTAGGGGGGGTATGGAACAGGCAGCACCCTCAAACCTTTAGAAGTATGAGATGAACCCCAACAACTTGGAAAGGTGGATCTCTCTCACACGTACCGACACAGACTATCCCGCAATTCAATTGATCCTCAAAGGTTTTTATTGAATAGCGGAATAGGAAATATGATCAAAAAAAGTGTATGTATCTCGCACGTACACAACCACACTAGGCCCCAATTACTATTGTTTGTACCCCTAAAAGGCTAGATGAGGAGTAGGGGGGGTATGGAACAGGCAGCACCCTCAAACCTTCAGAAGTATGAGATGAACCCCAACAACTTGGAAAGGTGGATCTCTCTCACACGTACCGACACAGACTATCCCGCAATTCAATTGATCCTCAAAGGTTTTTATTGAATAGCGGAATAGGAAATATGATCAAAAAAAGTGTATGTATCTCGCACGTACACAACCACACTAGGCCCCAATTACTATTGTTTGTACCCCTAAAAGGCTAGATGAGGAGTAGGGGGGGTATGGAACAGGCAGCACCCTCAAACCTTCAGAAGTATGAGATGAACCCCAACAACTTGGAAAGGTGGATCTCTCTCACACGTACCGACACAGACTATCCCGCAATTCAATTGATCCTCAAAGGTTTTTATTGAATAGCGGAATAGGAAATATGATCAAAAAAAGTGTATGTATCTCGCACGTACACAACCACACTAGGCCCCAATTACTATTGTTTGTACCCCTAAAAGGCTAGATGAGGAGTAGGGGGGGTATGGAACAGGCAGCACCCTCAAACCTTCAGAAGTATGAGATGAACCCCAACAACTTGGAAAGGTGGATCTCTCTCACACGTACCGACACAGACTATCCCGCAATTCAATTGATCCTCAAAGGTTTTTATTGAATAGCGGAATAGGAAATATGATCAAAAAAAGTGTATGTATCTCGCACGTACACAACCACACTAGGCCCCAATTACTATTGTTTGTACCCCTAAAAGGCTAGATGAGGAGTAGGGGGGGTATGGAACAGGCAGCACCCTCAAACCTTCAGAAGTATGAGATGAACCCCAACAACTTGGAAAGGTGGATCTCTCTCACACGTACCGACACAGACTATCCCGCAATTCAATTGATCCTCAAAGGTTTTTATTGAATAGCGGAATAGGAAATATGATCAAAAAAAGTGTATGTATCTCGCACGTACACAACCACACTAGGCCCCAATTACTATTGTTTGTACCCCTAAAAGGCTAGATGAGGAGTAGGGGGGGTATGGAACAGGCAGCACCCTCAAACCTTCAGAAGTATGAGATGAACCCCAACAACTTGGAAAGGTGGATCTCTCTCACACGTACCAACACAGACTATCCCCCAATTTAACTGATCCCCAGAGGTTTTTGATTAAATAGCGGAATAGAAAATATGATCCCAAAAAAGTGTATGTATATCACACGTACACAACCACACTAGGCCCCAATTACTATTGTTTGTACCCCTAAAAGGCTAGGAGTAGGGGGAGTATGGAACAGGCAGCACCCTCAAACCTTCAGAAGTATGAGATGAACCCCAACAACTTGGAAAGGTGGATCTCTCTCACACGTACCAACACAGACTATCCCCCAATTTAACTGATCCCCAGAGGTTTTTGATTAAATAGCGGAATAGAAAATATGATCCCAAAAAAGTGTATGTATATCACACGTACACAACCACACTAGGCCCCAATTACTATTGTTTGTACCCCTAAAAGGCTAGGAGTAGGGGGAGTATGGAACAGGCAGCACCCTCAAACCTTCAGAAGTATGAGATGAACCTCAACAACTTGGAAAGGTGGATCTCTCTCACACGTACCAACACAGACTATCCCCCAATTTAACTGATCCCCAAAGGTTTTTGATTAAATAGCGGAATAGAAAATATGATCCCAAAAAAGTGTATGTATATCACACGTACACAACCACACTAGGCCCCAATTACTATTGTTTGTACCCCTAAAAGGCTAGGAGTAGGGGGAGTATGGAACAGGCAGCACCCTCAAACCTTCAGAAGTATGAGATGAACCCCAACAACTTGGAAAGGTGGATCTCTCTCACACGTACCAACACAGACTATCCCCCAATTTAACTGATCCCCAAAGGTTTTTGATTAAATAGCGGAATAGAAAATATGATCCCAAAAAAGTGTATGTATATCACACGTACACAACCACACTAGGCCCCAATTACTATTGTTTGTACCCCTAAAAGGCTAGGAGTAGGGGGAGTATGGAACAGGCAGCACCCTCAAACCTTCAGAAGTATGAGATGAACCCCAACAACTTGGAAAGGTGGATCTCTCTCACACGTACCAACACAGACTATCCCCCAATTTAACTGATCCCCAGAGGTTTTTGATTAAATAGCGGAATAGAAAATATGATCCCAAAAAAGTGTATGTATATCACACGTACACAACCACACTAGGCCCCAATTACTATTGTTTGTACCCCTAAAAGGCTAGGAGTAGGGGGAGTATGGAACAGGCAGCACCCTCAAACCTTCAGAAGTATGAGATGAACCCCAACAACTTGGAAAGGTGGATCTCTCTCACACGTACCAACACAGACTATCCCCCAATTTAACTGATCCCCAAAGGTTTTTGATTAAATAGCGGAATAGAAAATATGATCCCAAAAAAGTGTATGTATATCACACGTACACAACCACACTAGGCCCCAATTACTATTGTTTGTACCCCTAAAAGGCTAGGAGTAGGGGGAGTATGGAACAGGCAGCACCCTCAAACCTTCAGAAGTATGAGATGAACCCCAACAACTTGGAAAGGTGGATCTCTCTCACACGTACCAACACAGACTATCCCCCAATTTAACTGATCCCCAAAGGTTTTTGATTAAATAGCGGAATAGAAAATATGATCCCAAAAAAGTGTATGTATATCACACGTACACAACCACACTAGGCCCCAATTACTATTGTTTGTACCCCTAAAAGGCTAGGAGTAGGGGGAGTATGGAACAGGCAGCACCCTCAAACCTTCAGAAGTATGAGATGAACCTCAACAACTTGGAAAGGTGGATCTCTCTCACACGTACCAACACAGACTATCCCCCAATTTAACTGATCCCCAAAGGTTTTTGATTAAATAGCGGAATAGAAAATATGATCCCAAAAAAGTGTATGTATATCACACGTACACAACCACACTAGGCCCCAATTACTATTGTTTGTACCCCTAAAAGGCTAGGAGTAGGGGGAGTATGGAACAGGCAGCACCCTCAAACCTTCAGAAGTATGAGATGAACCCCAACAACTTGGAAAGGTGGATCTCTCTCACACGTACCAACACAGACTATCCCCCAATTTAACTGATCCCCAAAGGTTTTTGATTAAATAGCGGAATAGAAAATATGATCCCAAAAAAGTGTATGTATATCACACGTACACAACCACACTAGGCCCCAATTACTATTGTTTGTACCCCTAAAAGGCTAGGAGTAGGGGGAGTATGGAACAGGCAGCACCCTCAAACCTTCAGAAGTATGAGATGAACCCCAACAACTTGGAAAGGTGGATCTCTCTCACACGTACCAACACAGACTATCCCCCAATTTAACTGATCCCCAGAGGTTTTTGATTAAATAGCGGAATAGAAAATATGATCCCAAAAAAGTGTATGTATATCACACGTACACAACCACACTAGGCCCCAATTACTATTGTTTGTACCCCTAAAAGGCTAGGAGTAGGGGGAGTATGGAACAGGCAGCACCCTCAAACCTTCAGAAGTATGAGATGAACCCCAACAACTTGGAAAGGTGGATCTCTCTCACACGTACCAACACAGACTATCCCCCAATTTAACTGATCCCCAAAGGTTTTTGATTAAATAGCGGAATAGAAAATATGATCCCAAAAAAGTGTATGTATATCACACGTACACAACCACACTAGGCCCCAATTACTATTGTTTGTACCCCTAAAAGGCTAGGAGTAGGGGGGAGTATGGAACAGGCAGCACCCTCAAACCTTCAGAAGTATGAGATGAACCCCAACAACTTGGAAAGGTGGATCTCTCTCACACGTACCAACACAGACTATCCCCCAATTTAACTGATCCCCAGAGGTTTCTGATTAAATAGCGGAATAGAAAATATGATCCCAAAAAAGTGTATGTATATCACACGTACACAACCACACTAGGCCCCAATTACTATTGTTTGTACCCCTAAAAGGCTAGGAGTAGGGGGAGTATGGAACAGGCAGCACCCTCAAACCTTCAGAAGTATGAGATGAACCCCAACAACTTGGAAAGGTGGATCTCTCTCACACGTACCAACACAGACTATCCCCCAATTTAACTGATCCCCAAAGGTTTTTGATTAAATAGCGGAATAGAAAATATGATCCCAAAAAAGTGTATGTATATCACACGTACACAACCACACTAGGCCCCAATTACTATTGTTTGTACCCCTAAAAGGCTAGGAGTAGGGGGAGTATGGAACAGGCAGCACCCTCAAACCTTCAGAAGTATGAGATGAACCCCAACAACTTGGAAAGGTGGATCTCTCTCACACGTACCAACACAGACTATCCCCCAATTTAACTGATCCCCAAAGGTTTTTGATTAAATAGCGGAATAGAAAATATGATCCCAAAAAAGTGTATGTATATCACACGTACACAACCACACTAGGCCCCAATTACTATTGTTTGTACCCCTAAAAGGCTAGATGAGGAGTAGGGGGAGTATGGAACAGGCAGCACCCTCAAACCTTCAGTATGAGATTGTGTTCACTGTACCCCACAAAGATTGAGTTCACTGCACCCCACAATGATTGTGTTCACTGCACCCCACAAAGATTGTGTTCACTGCACCTCACAAAGATTGTGTTCACTGTACCCCCCAAAGATTGTGTTCACTGCACCCCACAAAGATTCTGTTCACTGTACCCCACAAAGATTGTGTTCACTGCACCCCAAAAAGATTGTGTTCACTGCACCCCAAAAAGGATGTTGTTCACTGCACCCCAAAAAGGATGTTGTTCACTCCACCCCAAAAAGATTGTGTTCACTGCACCCCACAAAGATTGTGTTCACTGCACCCCAAAAAGATTGTGTTCACTGCACCCCAAAAATGATTTTGTTCACTGCACCCCAAAAAGGATTTTGTTCACTGCACCCCAAAAAGGATGTTGTTCACTCCACCCCAAAAAGATTGTGTTCACTGCACCCCAAAAAGATTGTGTTCACTGCACCCCACAAAGGATTTTGTTCACTGCACCCCAAAAAGATTGTGTTCACTGCACCCCAAAAAGGATGTTGTTCACTGCACCCCAAAAAGGATTTTGTTCACTGCACCCCAAAAAGATTGTGTTCACTGCACCCCACAAAGGATTTTGTTCACTGCACCCCACAAAGATTGTGTTCACTGCACACCAAAAAGGATTGTGTTCACTGCACCCCAAAAAGATTTTGTTCACTGCACCCCAAAAAGATTGTGTTCACTGCAGCCCAAAAAGATTGTGTTCACTGCAGCCCAAAAAGATTGTGTTCACTGCAGCCCAAAAAGATTGTGTTCACTGCAGCTCACACACAGAAAAATGGATGTGGATCACTGACACCTGCCTATCTCCAATCCCACACCACACAGCAATATCGATTGTAGTTTGTAGAACACAGTTTCCCTAAAATTCAGCAGACTCTGTCCCTAACAGGATTGAGAAGAGATCGTAGATCAGGATTGAGTGCAGACCCCACCCCCCACACAGCAATATCGATTGTAGTTTGTAGAAGACACTGACCCTATATAATTCAGCAGACTCTATCCCTAAAATGCCTACAACTCGCCCTGCCTAAACACTCCGACCTGTCCCTCAATTCTATCCGGACACAAATGGTTTTTTCCTGCCTATCTTTCCCTAATCAGCAGCCAGCACGTTGATGTGTGCTCTGTCCCTGAATCTAAGCAGCATAATGACGCCGCTGCGGCTGCCTCGAACTTATAAAGACTTGGTCACATGCTTCAGACGGCCAATCACAGCTACTGAGACATTTGCAGGCATGGCTGGGATGGCTTAAGGCACACCAGTTAAACGATTGTTGATTGGCTGTTGAAAGCCCGCCATGAAAAGAGCGCCAAAGCATGCAAAACCCGGAAATAAAACGACCGAACACGGATTTTTACCCGAACATACAGTAAAGTGTCCGTGTCCGTGTTCGGGTACAAAAAATCCAATTATTCGGTACGAACACGAATAATACAGTCCGTGTTCGCTCAACACTAATTACCATCCTTGTCACTGTTCACACCTGTCCCTTCAGCACATCACCTTCATACTATCATATACATCCTATCACTCCAGGAACATCTCATTGAGTGTGTATATATCTGTATGTTGAAGCTGACAGGCCCACGGTGATGAGTCCTGGAGAGTTGGATCTGGTATTCAACACATCTCTACATGACTACTGAGTGGAGATTTTGCAGCTGCAAATCCAGCCTATACTAAAAATGCAGGAGCGTTACAAAAGGGTTAACCTAGAGCAGACTAATTGAAATAATTGGCAAATAGGCTGCCTTATTTAGACAGCTCAGCAGCACTGTGTCTTTGCTGTCTTGTCTGCAGCTCCTCCTGTGTTCCTGAAGCCTGTGTCATGTTACCTGTTTGATACCCGTTTTGACCTTTGGCTGGTTTCGGACCTTGTTGACCTGCTGCCCGTCCTGACATCTAGCTTGTTTGGCCATTCTTTCGGATCTCCCTTATCTGCTTATCCGCCTTCGGATCTTGACCGATTTCTCCCTTGGTGGGGCGACCCTGAGGACCGCGACCTGGTATCCACACGCAGCGAAGTCCATCCTCATCACTAGAGGCTCTGGCGAAAACCAGTGGATACTTAGATTCCGCACCTCAGGTTAGCCTGTGTCACTTACCTTGGGGGTTCTCGTCTAAGCTTCGGCCTCTGGCACACGTGGGGCCTTCCTCTGCCATCAGGCTACCACTTGTATCCCTAACACCATGCTAACAGAGTCATCAAAAAGAAGAAGAGATTGCTGCATGAATTGGGGCTCAGACTGCTTGGCTGATTTGCAAGGGGGGTGCAGTGACTGTTTGATGGACATCGGCTGCAGGTGCCAACTCTGACCTTTCAGCAGAAGACTGGGTGGGAGACAATGTGAAGGAACTGGAGGCACCGTCAGCAATCCAATCTACTATCGCCTGTACTTGTTCTGGCCTCAACATTTCTAGAGGCACATTAGGCCCTGCCAAATACTGCTGCAGGTTCTGTCGCCTACTTGCAGCTGAGGAAGGTGTTTTACCTGTGCGTGTAGCTGGCACAGATCGACCACGTCCTCTCCTTGCAACAGGAGCTCCACCAGCAACACCACGACCCAGGCCACGTCCCTTATTTGACCTTCTCCTCATATTTATCGAATTTTGGATCTTCCCCGAAATGGGTTTTTATTGTAAGGTGCAATACAACAGTATACAACGGGTGTATCTCACACGTACAGATACAGACTAGGCCACAATTTAATATTTTTTCCCTAAATGGGTGTTTATTGAATAGCGGACTAGAACAACAGTATCCAACGAGTGTATCTCACATGTACAGATACAGACTAAGCCGCAATTTAATATCTTTCTGTCCCCAACATAGTTTTTTTATTGCAAGGCGCAATACAAGAGTATGCAATGGGTGTATCTCACTGTAACATATGCGGACAGGGCAGCAATAAACTCTTTTGTACCCTAAATAGTTTTTTTTATTGCAAGGCACATTACAACAGTATGCAATGGGTGTATCTCACTGTAACATATGCGGACAGGGCAGCAATAAACTCTTTTGTCACCTACATAGTTTTTTTTTTGGAAGGCGCAATTCAACAGTATGCAATGGGTGTATCTCACTGTAACATATGCAGACAGGGCCGCAATCAACTTTTTTGGTCCCCTAAATAGTTTTTTAATTGCAAGGCGCAATTCAACAGTACGCAATGGGTGTATCTCACTGTAACATATGCAGACAGGGCCGCAATCAACTTTTATTGCCCCTAAATGTTTTTTTTATTGCAAGGCGCAATACAACAGTATGCAATTTGTGTATCTCACTGTAACATATGCAGACAGGGCCGCAATCAACTTTTTTGGTCCCCTAAATATTTTTTTTATTGCAAGGCGCAATTCAACAGTATGCAATGGGTGTATGTCACTGTAACATATGCAGACAGGGCCGCAAACAACTTTTTTGTCCCCTAAATAGTTTTGTTTTTGGAAGGCTCAATTCAACAGTATGCAATGGGTGTATCTCACTGTAACATATGCAGACAGGGCCGCAATCAACTTTTATTGCCCCTAAATGTTTTTTTTTATTGCAAGGCGCAATACAACAGTATGCAATTTGTGTATCTCACTGTAACATATGCAGACAGGGCCGCAATCAACTTTTTTGGTCCCCTAAATAGTTTTTTTTATTGCAAGATGCAATTCAACAGTACGCAATGGATGTATCTCACTGTAACATATGCAGACAGGGCTGCAATCAACTTTTTTTGTCCCCTAAATAGTTTTTTTTTTATTGCAAGGCGCAATACAACAGTTTGCAATGGGTGTATGTCACTGTAACATATGCAGACAAGGCGGCAATAAACTCTTTTGTCCCCTAAATAGTTTTTTTATTGCACGGCGCAATACAACAGTATGCAATGGGTGTATCTCACTGTAACATATGCAGACAGGGCCGCAATCAACTTTTATTGCCCCTAAATGTTTTTTTTATTGCAAGGCGCAATAAAACAGTATGCAATTTGTGTATCTCACTGTAACATATGCAGACAGGGCCGCAATCAACTTTTTTTGTCCCCTAAATAGTTTTTTTTTATTGCAAGGCGCAATACAACAGTATGCAATGGGTGTATGTCACTGTAACATATGCAGACAGGGCCGCAAACAACTTTTTTGTCCCCTAAATAGTTTTTTTTTTTTTGAAGGCGCAATTCAACAGTATGCAATTTGTGTATCTCACTGTAACATATGCAGACAGGGCCGCAAACAACTTTTTTTGCCCCCTAAATAGTTTTTTTATTGCAAGGCGCAATACAACAGTATGCAATGGGTGTATCTCACTGTAACATATGCAGACAGGGCCGCAATCAACTTTTTTTGTCCCCTAAATAGTTTTTTTTTATTGCAAGGCGCAATACAACAGTATGCAATGGGTGTATCTCAGTGTAACATATGCAGACAGGGCCGCAATCAACTTTTTTGGTCCCCTAAATAGTTTTTTTATTACAAGATGCAATTCAACAGTACGCAATGGATGTATCTCACTGTAACATATGCAGACAGGGCTGCAATCAACTTTTTTTGTCCCCCAAATAGTTTTTTTTTATTGCAAGGCGCAATACAACAGTTTGCAATGGGTGTATGTCACTGTAACATATGCAGACAAGGCTGCAATAAACTCTTTTGTCCCCTAAATAGTTTTTTTATTGCACGGCGCAATACAACAGTATGCAATGGGTGTATCTCACTGTAACATATGCAGACAGGGCCGCAATCAACTTTTATTGCCTCTAAATGTTTTTTTATTGCAAAGCGCAATAAAACAGTATGCAATTTGTGTATCTCACTGTAACATATGCAGACAGGGCCGCAATCAACTTTTTTTGTCCCCTAAATAGTTTTTTTTATTGCAAGGCGCAATACAACAGTATGCAATGGGTGTATGTCACTGTAACATATGCAGACAAGGCCGCAAACAACTTTTTTGTCCCCTAAATAGTTTTTTTTTTTTTGAAGGCGCAATTCAACAGTATGCAATTTGTGTATCTCACTGTAACATATGCAGACAGGGCCGCAAACAACTTTTTTGCCCCCTAAATAGTTTCTTTATTGCAAGGCGCAATACAACAGTATGCAATGGGTGTATCTCACTGTAACATATGCAGACAGGGCCGCAATCAACTTTTTTGGTCCCCTAAATAGTTTTTTTTATTGCAAGATGCAATTCAACAGTACGCAATGGATGTATCTCACTGTAACATATGCAGACAGAGCCGCAATCATCTTTTTTGGTCCCCTAAATCGTTTTTTTTATTGCAAGGCGCAATTCAACAGTACGCAATGGGTGTATCTCACTGTAACATATGCAGACAGGGCCGCAATCAACTTTTATTGCCCCTAAATGGTTTTTTTATTGCAAGGCGCAATACAACAGTATGCAATTTGTGTATCTCACTGTAACATATGCAGACAGGGCCGCAAACAACTTTTTTGCCCCCTAAATAGTTTTTTTATTGCAAGGCGCAATACAACAGTATGCAATGGGTGTATCTCACTGTAACATATGCAGACAGGGCCGCAATCAACTTTTTTGGTCCCCTAAATAGTTTTTTTTTATTGCAAGATGCAATTCAACAGTACGCAATGGATGTATCTCACTGTAACATATGCAGACAGGGCTGCAATCAACTTTTTTTGTCCCCTAAATAGTTTTTTTTTATTGCAAGGTGCAATACAACAGTATGCAATGGGTGTATGTCACTGTAACATATGCAGACAGGGCTGCAATAAACTCTTTTGTCCCCTAAATAGTTTTTTTATTGCACGGCGCAATACAACAGTATACAATGGCTGTATGTCACTGTAACATATGCGGACAGGGCAGCAATAAACTCTTTTGTCCCCTAAATAGTTTTTTTATTGGAAGGCGCAATTCAACAGTATGCAATGGGTGTATCTCACTGAAACATATGCAGATAGGGCCGCAATCAACTTTTTTGGTCCCCTAAATTGTTTTTTTATTGCAAGGCGCAATTCAACAGTACGCAATGGGTGTATCTCACTGTAACATATGCAGACAGGGCTGCAATCCACTTTTTTGGTCCCCTAAATAGTTTTTTTATTGCAAGGCGCAATACAACAGTATGCAATGGGTGTATCTCACTGTAACATATGTGAGCAGGGCAGCAATAAACTCTTTTGTCCCCTAAATAGTTTTTTTTATTGGAAGGCGCAATTCAACAGTATGCAATGGGTGTATCTCACTGTAACATATGCAGACAGGGCAGCAATAAACTCTTTTGTCCCCTAAATAGTTTTTTTATTGCACGGTGCAATACAACAGTATGCAATGGGTGTATCTCACTGTAATGTATGAATGAAAAAAACTGAAAAAAATTTTTTTTACCCTAAATACTGTAAAATCATTATTTTCCCCTCACATTGGTGCTTTTTGAAGAGCAGGTTAGAAAAGCAATGTCTGTCTGACATACAGTCTTTAAAGTTAAATATGAAGGAAAAAATGTTTTTTCTTTTTTCAATGCAGATTAAGCACACACATATGCACTGAGGTTGCATGAAATGTGCAGCACCGCATGCCTAACAGACTGATAACATTTTTTTGTTTCTCCCTTCTCCTCCTCACTTGGCTCAGGTCAGGGCATAAAGATCGTTCTACTGCACCCCCACACAATAAAATCAATGTAGATTGCTGTCTGATTAACTACCTCAATACTGGGCACTTTAACCCCCTTCCTTCCCAGACCAATTTTCAGCTTTTAGTGCTGTTGCATTTTGGTGCACAAATAAAAAAAGACCGAAAAGTTTGAAAAAAAAAAAAAGTTCTTTTGTTTAGGTTATAAAATTTTGTAAATAGATAAGTTTTTTCCTGCACTGATGAGCACTGATGACACCGCACTGACAGGCACTGATGAGGAGACACTGATGGGGTGGCACAGATGGGGTGGTACTGATATGCAGCACTGATGGGCACTGATAGGTAGCACTGATATGTGGCACTGATAGATAGCACTGATATGCAGCATTGGTGGGCACTGATAGGCAGCGCTGATGGGCACTGATCGGCGACACTGATGGGCACTGATCGGCACTGATTGGCGGCACTGATGGGCACTGATAGGCAGCACTGGTGGGCAATAATGGGCTCTGGTGGGCGGCACTGACAGATGGCAATAATGGGCACTGGTGGGCAGCACTGATAGATGGCATTGGTGGGCAGCACTGATAGGGAGGGCACCACTGGCAGGCTCTCTGAGCCCTGTTTGCCATCCCTGGTGGCCATGGTGGGCATCCCTGGTGGTCATGGGTGGGCATCCCTGGTGGCTCTAGTGGCACCCCCCCAGGGTTGCACTGGTAATCAATGTTCTGATTACCAGCACAGACCCCCCTGTAATCAGTGAGTAATTAGAAATACTCACTGCTATCCCGGCTGCAGTACAGATCATCCCTCTTCTCCTCACTGACAGGATCTGTCAGGAGGAGAAGAGATCAAAGCCGTTACAACGGCTGTGTTTACATTACATGACAGCTGTGATTGGACTGATTGGACAAAGCCGTCATGTGATCAGGAGGGCCAATCACAGGGCCCTCCTGCCGCAACTTGTTGCTCTGTGTCCGAGGGACACAGGCACATCGAGGTCGCGCCGCTGCGCGTGCCTGCGGCAGCGCGATCTCGCTCCTTCTGAAGGACGTTCCGGAACGTCCGATCAGAAGGACGAGACTCCCACCCGGCCGTATATGTACAGTGGCCGAGTGGGAGGTGGTAAAGCAGTTCCTATCTATGCTTTCCCTAAAAGCAATCTCTCCAGCCTGGCCCTACACTAAACTGCTATCTCTCCCTCCTGGCAAAAACATTGTTCACTGCACCCCACAAAATCAAATCAATGTAGATCGCTGTATAATAAAGCAGATTGTTCCTCCTATGCTTTCCCTACAAGCAATCTCTCCAGCCTCGCCCTATAGCGAAGTCCTATCTCTCCCTCAGCAGCAGCAGTCAGGAACCTCTCCCTACAGTAGTATTAGCAGAGTGACGCGTGGCGCTGTGTGACTCTAGCTTATATAGAGTCTGGGTCACATGCTGCACTGGCCTATCACAGCCATGCCATTAGCAGACATGGCTGTGATGGCTTCTAGGGCACACTAGTTAAACGCTTGCTGATTGGCTGCCTTGCACCTGTTGAAAGTGTGCCATTAAAACCATGCCAAAACATTAAAATAACGTTACCGAACAAAGGACAGTACCCAAACATATGGTGAAATGTCCGGGTTCGGGTCTGGGTGCCAAATACCCAAAAATCTGGTATGAACACGAACAATACAGTCCGGGTTCGCTCAACTCTAATAAACACCCAATTTGGGATAAAATATTACATTGCAGCCTAGTCTACATAAGTTACAGTGCAACAAGGAACACAGGTCTCGCATGGAGGCCCAGTTACTGGTGGTGAAGTGGTGTTGTTCCGCAGAGCGACTCATGCGTGTGTGCTGCAGCTGAAACTCCACTATGGCCTGCTGCTGCTTGCACAGTCTGGCCAGTATGTGCAAGGTGGAGTTCCACCTTGTGGGCACGTCACATATGAGGCGGTGAGCGGGAAGGCCTGAAGTTATGCTACAGCACTGACAGGCGAGCAGCAGGGTGAGAATGCTGAAAGTGCACACAGACGGCCCGCACTTTCTGCAGCAGCTCTGACATATCGGGGTAATTTCTAAGTAATTCAGTACATGTGCCAGGCAAGGGATGTGTGTCAAACCGGCTAGGCCCAGAGCTGCTATGAGATTTTGCTCATTATCGCACACCACCAGGCCGGGCTTGAGGCTCACTGGTACCAACCACTTATCGGTCTGCTTTTTTAATGCCCCTCCACAACTCCTGCGCGGTGTGTGTTTTTTTTCCCCCAAACAGGCAAGTTTTAAAACTGCCTACTGTCGTTTACCCCTAGTTGGCAGTGAAGGTGTTACGCTGACTGGATGAGGAGGCGGTAGAGGATGAGGAAGCGGAGTAGGAGGAGTTAGGAACAGGAGTCAAACTGAAGCGCACTGCAATCCTCGGTGGTGGAAGGACATACGCCAAACTGCTATCCGCCTCAGGCCCAGCCGCCACTGCGTTTACCCAGTGTGCTGTTAGGGAGATATAACGTCCCTGACCGTGCTTATTGGTCCACGTATCTGTAGTTAGGTGGACCTTGCCACAGATGACGTTGCGCAGTGCACACCTGATTTTGTCACCCACTTGGTTGTGCAGGGAAGGGATGGCTTGCCTTGAAAAGTAGTGGCGGCTGGGCACGACGTACTGTGGGACAGACACTGTCACAAGGCTTTTAAAACTCGGCGTCTCCACCAGACGGAATGACAGCATTTCAAAGGCCAGGAATTTTGAAATGCTGGCATTCAGGGCCAGGGATCGCAGGTGGGAAGGGGGGGGGGTACTTCCTCTTCCGCTCCAGTGTTTGGGAGATAGAAAGCTGAACGCTTCCACGGGACATTGTGGAGATGGTTGTACGTGACGCAGGTGGTGGTGTTGCTGGCAGATCCTCTGTTTGCGGGGTGGCAGGTGCCGGTCTCACTACAGAGGTGGATGAAGAGGCCGAGACTGCAGCAGCAGAAGAGGAAGCAGGAGGAGCCAGAGACCTTTCTTGGTTTTTGAGGTGTCTAAGTGCAAAGCATGAGCTGCAGTGGAGTAGATGCCTGGTCATGCAGGTTGTGCTCAGGTAAAGAAGGTTTATGCCTCGCATCAGGCTCTGATTGCACAGCGTGCAAACCACTTGTGTCCTGTCATCAGCACATTGTCTGAAGAACTGCCACGCTAGGGAACTCCTTTGAGCTGGCTTTGGTGTGCGTGGTCCCTTGCTGCGTTGGGCAGTAGCAGGCGTAGTGTCTAGGGCACGGGCGCTCTGCTTTTGCACCCTGCTCCCTCTTCTGCTGTGCTGGTGGCTCTGTGCGAGCACCGCCTCTTCCTCCAAACTACTCAGGTCATCTGCATGACGTTCATTCCATGTGGGGTCGAGGACCTCATCGTCCTCCACATCATCTTCCACCCAGTCTTCACTCCTGCCCTCCTTGTCGGCCTCCACAATTCGGAATTCCGCAGCAGTTGGTACCTGTGTCTCGTCATCATCCGAGACGTGCTGCGATGGTCCTCCCATGTACTCATCTTGAGATATAAGTGGTTGGGCATCGGTGCACTCAATCTCATTTAAAGAGTGCCCAGATGAGACTTTAATTGAGGTGCACGCAATAGTCACTACTATGGAATAATGAATGGATTGGTTTATTATAAAAACATAACTGAATATGAATAAGTATCGACAAGTAACAGATGTCAAGATATTAATACAAAACATGATCAACATGACAGGATTACAGAGCAACATACATATGAAGCAATAGACTTAGTTTATAGCTTTAATTGAGTAAAAACATACAATAAAAGTATAATGGTTAATGCACAGGCCAATGAGCATCTGTGCAAGGCATATGTAGCAGTAATACATGAGTAGAATGTCTTGGATTAAAACTCAACAGAAAATCTTGTAGAAAACTTGACGCGTTTCGTGGGTCTGTTGGCCCACTCATCAGGAGTAAATAATTATGTAAGCCTGTCAAAGACAATAGTGCACATGTTATAAAATAGCCAGCAAGTATGGAATATCAACAAGTGTATGACCCAAGTGGAGAAAACCATACTTACATGCGGCTAAATATGACTAGTGGAGGGAATGCTGTCATGTGGTGCTCCCTCTAGTGGCAGGACATTGTCTGCACCGGGAGCTGCGATATATCATCTCTCACGGCTCATATACCATTCATGGTACTGAGCAGTTGTTCCGTTACTAGGTAACGCCATACGCCGGGATGAATGAATCCTGGACTTTGAGGAGCAGAGGGAGGCGCACACCGTATTTAAGTCCCCAATGAGCGCACGTCTCCACCTCTGAAGACGTCACTACGCTCTGACGAAACGCGCGTCAGGTGGAACGCACGCCGTCAAACCCGGAAGTCAGCTGGAACGCAAACCGCTCTCCACGCTACAGACATCCATCATAGGGATTGCACAGCGTTATTTTTCATGTAAATGTACTTTTTGGCACAATAAATCCGTTGTAAACGATATGGCACTATCTGGAGCCTCCTTCTTATTTCCCCATACACCACCGGAGGAACCGCACGGAGCCCGCATATCCCGCCTGGGGGATCCTGGTTAAAGAGGGAGAGGAGCCCAGCAGTTGCTGCCATCCAGACCTGGAGGGTCACACAAAGCTCTGATGGTCTCTTTACCGTAAGGTAGTAGAGACCCAACCTATCTGGTGAGTGTACATCTTCCCTCAGTGTCTGCATGAATGAACACTTTATCTCATTGGAGGAATTAACACCAAGCACCAGCACTTTTTCTAATTTTTTCATTTTTTTGGCCCTTTGTTCGTTTGAGAAACTACAAACGGGCCACCTATGAACTATATTATATATCACTTTGCACTTTGATATTATATTGTATTTTGGACTTGATTATTGGCACATTCACTATTTATTTATTTATATATGTATTGTATAGGGGTTAGCCCAATTTTACTGTTTTTAGTCATGCAATTTTTAATTTTACATACAATTAATCCGCTAGTTCCTGCACAAATCAGCAAGCGTTATATCGTTTCTCAATAAGTTGGGAACTACCTACACGTATACCTTCCTATTTTATAGCAGCTGCTTAGTCCACATACCAATTCTACTTACCTCTACCTTTAGCACACATCTGGTTAGGTACTCCTAGGCGCGAGAAATATATTCCATTGAATATATACATTTGCTAAGATATCATGGGAAAGAAGATTTTTTCTCTCTCCCCCTGCTGTCCCCTCCCTTTGTGGGCGGCCACCTATATATATATATATATATATATATATATATATATATATATATATATATATATATATATATATATAATATATATATCTTGGCGCCATGTCCCCGCTGTTCATTTGAATGGCCGCATCTGCGGCGTCCACACGTGCAGGCGGTGATTCCATCTTTGGTTGTGGTTGCCACTGGCAATCCCCTTTTGGACGGACACATGCCAGTTGGCGTCTGACCGCCCTTCACACCATCACATGGCGTTAGGGACAGGATTTGCCTGCATTTGTTATGGATTTTCAGGTGAGGAATGCTTTGTACACTCTCTACTCCCATCATGTTTTGGCAATCCTCCACATTTGTTTTCTTGGCACATCATGGTGTCTTCCTCAACAACTTCTTTCAAGGAGAGAGAGAGAGAGAGAGAGAGAGAGAGAGAGAGAGAGAGAGAGAGAGAGAGAGAGAGAGAGAGAGAGAGAGAGAGAGAGAGAGAGAGAGAGAGAGAGAGAGAGAGAGAGAAATACAGATCTATATATAGTATATTGGATTCAGGTCTGGACTTTGACTTGGCCATTCTAACACCTCGATATGTTTATTTGTGAACCATTCCATTGTAGATTTTGCTTTATGTTTTGGATCATTGTCTTGTTGTAAGACAAATCTCCGTCTCAGTCTCAGGTCTTTTGCAGACTCCTCAGGTTTTCTTCCAGAATGGTCCTGGATTTGGCTCCAACCATCTTCTCATCAATTTTAACCATCTTCCCTGTCCCTGCTGAAGAAAAGCAGGCCCAAACCATGATGCTGCCACCACCATGTTTGACAGTGGGGATGGTGTGTTCAGGGTGATGTTGCTTTTACGCCAAACATAACGTTTTGCATCGTTGCCAAAAAGTTAGATTTTGGTTTCATCTGACCAGAGCACCTTCTTCCACATGTTTGGTGTGTCTCCCAGGTGGCTTGTGGCAAACATTAAACGACACTTTTTATGGATATCTTTAAGAAATGGCTTTCTTCTTGCCACTCTTCCATAAAGGCCAGATTTGTGAAGTATACGACTGATTGTTGTCCTATGGACAGAGTCTCCCACCTCAGCTGTAGATCTCTGCAGTTCATCTAGAGTGATCATGGGCCTCTTGGCTGCATCTTTGATCAGTCTTCTCCTTGTATGAGTTGAAAGCTTAGAGGGACGGCCAGGTCTTTGTAGATTTGCAGTGGTCTGATACTCCTTCCATTTCAATATTATCGCTTGCACAGTGCTCCTTGGGATGTTTAAAGCTTGGGAAATCTTTTTGTATCCAAATCCGGCTTTAAACTTCTCCACAACAGTATCTCGGACCTGCCTGGTGTATTCCTTGTTCTTCATGATGCTCTCTGCGCTTTAAACAGACCTCTGAGACAAACACAGTGCAGGTGCATTTATACAGAGACTTGATTACATACAGGTGGATTCTATTTATCATCATTAGTCATTTAGGTCAACATTGGATAATTCAGAGATCCTCACTGAACTTCTGGAGAGAGTTTGCTGCACTGAAAGTAAAGGGGCTGAATAATTTTGCATGCCCAATTTTTCAGTTTTTTATTTGTTAACAAAGTTTGAAATATCCAATAAATTTTGTTCCACTTCATGATTGTGTCCCACTTGTTGTTGATTCTTCAGAAAAAATTACAGTTATATACTTTCGCAAGGCACTGTATATATATGTATTTTTGATTTTGGGGGGGACATTTCTTTTGGGGTTCAGGTTTCAATGAAGATTTGGGTGATGGTCATACATATAACCAAGCCCAAAATCATGCCCATCACTCATAAACATCCTTAATACGTTTTGCGATGTAAGGACTGACAAATAGCACAATGATTAGGGAGTCTGCCTTCCTGCCCTTTGTTTGTGGGTTCGAATCCCGAAACAGCTCTCTCTATGGGAAATAATTTGAGGTCTCCAACCCTCAAAATGTTACCATGAATACATTTAGGCAATCTATATTGAGAGCTATACATATATTTAGGTTTTTACCAAATGTGCCAAAATATCCAGGTAGGGGATGCAGCTGCAGTAAAATCTGTTTCAAAATGCAAAGGCTTGGCCATACATATTTACTCAAAAACGAGTTTTGGGGCAACCCTATATAATGTTGGGGTTCTATATAGAAACTATATATAACATTGTTCAAGGGAAAAAATGATTGAGCAGGAAACCCCTAAAAAAACGTTGGAATATGATGGTGTTTACTAATGAATCACTTGCTAGGAGTATGAACTGTGTGCAGTGACAACATGCAAGTTTTCCAAGTTCCCCAGTTCGTTCCAGCTTACATGGGCGAAAAGGTGAGTTTTACCTTCAAATGCATTATAAGGCATGCTTACGTTTTGCAAAATGTCATTTTTTCAGCCCAGTTGGCGTTGTGCATGCGCACATGTGCCTTCTAGCAGCTTTGGACTTCAGGAGCTATTTTTACTTTTTACACTTTTGAAGAAATCTCTTTATATGTAACTTTTTGACACAGTTTAAAAGCCATTCATCTCCAAATGATATCCCACATCTTCCACAGTCATTTGGGCTTTTTTGGGGTGCTAAACAATGTTTTAGAAAAAAGTAGTCAAGCTTTTAGCTGAACTGTTTTTAACTCTCGCCATGACGTTATTGCGTCTTAGTGAATTTGACATTAGGCGTTATTGTCCGCTGGCAGTACAGTGAATTCCAATTTCATAAGTTAAACTTCGCCATAGCGCAAAAAGCCCGGCGAAGGCAAAATGGTGGTACAGTTAATTAGGCCCACAGTCTCTAGTCCTCTGATGTCGGTATTGGATCTGATATGTTGCAAAAGTGGTTCTAAAGAAAGTATAAGGAGAAGCGGAGAAAGAGGACAGCCCTGTCTCGTTCCGTTACTAATAGTAAATGGGTCGGAGGCGACTCCATTCACCTTGAAGTTGGCAGTTGGATTTAAATAGATAGTGAAGAGATCCAGGACAAAACAGGAGCCGGCGTTCCAATGTGTCGTAGGGTGGCTAAAAGGAAACACCAATTCATCCTGTCGAACGCTTTCTCAGCGTCTGTTGATGATAGCATAAGCAGGTGTAGCACTACTCCCAAGGGAGCTGCTGGTTACCGGTCTTCCTGGGTTACCATTACCAACAGCAGAACACTCTGACATATTTCCAAGTGTTTTTATCTCAGACAAGGACCAGTCCAGTTTCTTTGGTTTTAATGTTTTATTAGGAACTTGGATAGGAGAAGGGATGAGTGGCATACTCCACTTGAACAACTATGCACAATAGGCAGGGACGACTTGAGTAAATGCTGGTTAACGCTGAATAACTCTGGGTAACACAGAAATTGAGCTAGTCATGGCTAGGCTGCTGGATTCAGTCTGTCACTAGCTGTGATGCAGAACTGAAGTAATTCTCTGAGGTAATCTGTACTCTGAAGCAACGGAACTGTACTGCTGAAGTAATCTGTACTGCTGAACAACTCCAAGGCCCTTACTGGCACCCCCTTTGTTCCTAATCTTCAGGGTTCACTACATGGCACCCCCTTTACTGTAACACTTGAGTGAGCTGGCTCCTTGATCACCGGACTTCTCTGGAGTGGTCCCCTCTTAGGCAGACCCCTTGGTACTCATTATACTGTTTTTCCCAAAGTCCTCTGCCCAACAGCTCCACTGGTCAACACACTGGATCCTCTGCAGCCCAGCTCCGATCCTCTGAAGCCCAGCTCCACTCCTGGTACCTAGGCCGACCGCCTGGACCTTCCTCACTCTGCAGCAGGAGAGACAGCTGTTCACCTCCTCCTGGGGCTTTTCCCCTGCCAAAAGACACTCTGCCTCAGATGCTCTCTGCTTTTATTTCCAATCCCATGATGCACCTCTCCAGGTGCCAACCCACTGGGACGTTTACAAAAGCCTGTGTATCATTTGCCCAAGTTTCCTCCACTATCCAACAGACCTCCCTCTTGGACGCAGTGGGGACACTCCCTCAGATCAGATGAATACACACTGAGCACACTGAGCAGGCCTAACTAAAGATCAAGCAACTATGGTTTTCCTGCTGCTTTCCTGTTAAGCAGAAAATGCCAAACTATATCTTCTATCTAGCACCTGACTAGGAGGATGCTAGGGTACCAAGATATTTGGCTCTTGCAATGATATCTATAGTCCTGATCGTGTTGTCCCTGGCTTCTCTATTGCGAACGAAACCAACTTGATCCAAGGGTACAATACGTTGGAGTACTGAGCTCAATCTCTCAGCAAGAATTTTTGTAAACAGTTTCAGGTCACAGTTAAGCAGTAATATGGGCCTATAACTGGCACAGAGGAGATGGTCTTTTCCCGGTTTCGGAATAACTGATATACTTGCGTGCAAGAGGTCTGGGGGCATGGAGTGGTCATCCTGTAACCCGTTAAAATCCGTAGTAAACTGGGGCACTAGGTGTTCTTGAAAAGTTTTGTAATACGAGACTTTAAACCCATCAGGTCCAGGAGATTTGACCATTGGGGTCCCCATTATAGCGCTCTCAAATTCTTCTGCGGAAATGGGTTAAGAAAGCATCGCTATCTCCCCCTCCATAAGAGAAGGCAGATTTGCAGGCATTAATATAATCTTTGATTGTCGCCAACCTATTAGAGACGTTTGCCATGGCAGAGGGAGAATGTAAATTATAGAGTGAGGCATAAAAATTGCAGAAGGCTTCGGCCATGGTTTGTGATGTACAGTATATGTTTTTGCACCCGAGGGAGTGGATAAAACTGGAATGTAAGATAAGTTGGATTGGGTATGTAAGGCACTAGCCAGAGATTTACTGCATTCATCCCCAAATTCATAGAAAACTGCATGCTTTCAAAAGGTTAGTCTTGGCCTGAAACAATGAATGTTCCTTGATCTGTTCTCGAAGGCAAACTACTTCAGCGTCTATGAGTGGGTTTGAGTGCGTTTTATGACTTTTTTCACAGTCATGTAATTTAGATAGTAACTCGGCGAGTGTGTTTGCTCACTTACGTTTTACTCTAGGACCATGTTTAATGAGCACTCCTCTGATGTAGCATTTATGAGCCAACCACAAGGAGAGAGGGTTAGCTACTGAGTCTTTGTTCGTCTGAAACAAGAATTGCAATTCCTTGAGAATGTCCTCTCTGATTATGGGGTCTTGTAAAAGTGATTTGTTTACCTGCCGGGTAGCGGGTCTAGGGATCTTGGGGAGAATGAAAGAGTTCCCTAAGCCGAGTTTGGAATCTCTGGGGCAGGGCCGAAGATCCTGTTGATGAGTCCCTATGTGGGTCAATAGTGAAATTAAAGTCTCCCCCCCCCCCCAATACAACCATACCTTCCACAAACGACGCCAAAGAAGACAAACATGTTTCCAATGCCAAGACCTGGTCCACGTTTGGTAGATAGATACTGTATTTGCCAGAGTGAATGTTTGAACTGAATTTTACCTTTCAAAAACAGGTATCTGTCCTCATGGTCCGTCTGGAGAGCCAGGAATTGCCAAGGTAGAGTCTTAGCTAATAAAATATTTGTTCCTTTAGATTTGGATGAGGGAGACGCACTATGATAGGCTGTTGGGAAGTGTTTATTGGATAGCTTTGGAATTCTGTCAGCCCGGAAATGGGTTTCTTGTAAAAATTCTACCTGAGGTCGCTGTCTCCAAAGATCAGTGAGACAGCTGGATCTCTTCTCGGGCGTGTTGAGGCTCCTGACATTCCAAGACAAAAGCTTAGTCATTGTGAAGGAGCGGGCTCTGGCCGCCGAACCACCCCGAGGCTTGAGATGGGAAGGGGGGTAGGATGAGAGAGAGAGAAAGGAGGAGAAAAAAAAAAAAATACCACAACTGCAAAAGAAAGGAGTGTAGTAGAGAGGAGATAGAAAGACGAGAAATTAAGTTAGGGTGAGTGGATAGAAAAGTGAGGTGAAGAGAGTGGGAAGTACTAAATCTCAAGAAGGAAAGCGGCTGCCATTATGGGCAGCTAAGGCCTAGTGGGGGAAAAGGTAAGGCACTTCAGGGCTCGAGCCCCTAGGCCGCTAGAGCCCCCCCAGCCCACAATAATGTGGACCAGTCCACAATGGGATTGTATAATCGTAATTATTTCTCAGAGTTGTAGATTCACAGTAGGAGGGCATATAGATGGAAGTAGGATTGTAGCCGAGAACAGTACCTAGCCTGTTGAGAGACCTTCTGGTGGAGGGACTGTTCCCCATCTCTGGAGTCAGAGCCCCATAAACTGTTAATCAACCATTCTGTACCTGCCTAGATATATGCCTCGGACGAGAAAATCAAACAAAAACGCACTGTAGTCCTGAAACCTGAAAAAATGGATAACTTTACTGGAACATAAAAACCAACAGATACAATCAACAGAGAACAATGCCTAGTCTGAAGACATTGCTCAAGACTATTCCGGGGTGATCGTCACTACAAATAACCTTTGACATGTCCCTGGTAGAGAGGTATCCCAGCTCAGTAATCATGAAACCCCCGGGTCCACAGATCGCCTCTCGAAAGAGGGGACAAGGGTGACTCTCGACCACTGATCAAATGGGCCTGGTAGCTATCACGTATATGGCCTAGTGTCAAAGATCAGCACCCCCCATGTCAATTTAGCAATAATGACCGTGTATTCAATCCTCATACACCAATCTATGAGCATGTGCGAATCCAACCCCGATTAAATCTGAGAACCGATATTGAGCTGGCTAGAGGACCAACCGGGGGGAGATCCCAGCTGTTCCCCTAGAACACTCACTGAAAGAGTGAGAAAGAGAAAGAAAAAAATGTTAATATTTTATGCCAAGCAGTTTAGTAAAAGTGACATTGCATTTAACCTTCATACAATAACTAATGCAATAAAAAAAAAAAAAATTGTGTTACATGCCAAGCAGTTTAGTAAAAGTGACATTGTATTTAACCTTCATACAATAACTAATGCAATAAAAAAAAAAAAAAAAATTGTGTTACATGCCAAGCAGTTTAGTAAAAGTGACAATGTATTTAACCTTTATACACTAACCTCTAAATAGGTGTGGGTCTAGCCCAAATTAGTGCTGATATCTGTTGGTAAGATGGTTGAGGGACCCCCCAGGAGAGGGTTCCGAGAGCTTTCCAATGTCATGGAAAAAAAATAAAAGGTGAGATATTATTACATGCCATACAGTTTGGTAAAAGTGACTTTGTATTTAACCTTTATACAAAAAACCTCTAAGCATGTGTGGGTTTAGCCCAAATTAGTGCTACCATCTGATGCTATGGTGGTTAAGGGATCCATCGATGGTTAAGGGATCCATCGGGGGAGAGTCCTGCGAGCTCTCCCTTAAAAAAAAACAAAACACTTCTCTTCTCCATTGAATGTGTCTCAAAGAGGACTCTGAAAGGTCTTCCAGTTTCCTGGTGCCGGTGTATAAAGAAAGGATCTGCACTATATGCAGCTGAAGTCTGACTCTAAATGAAAAGGTTCATCCTCGCTTTCGCCGTAAATCCCCTCTCCCAGAGTCTAGAGTTTGCGATCCCGGGGAGTCTGTAGCCCCCTGCGTCTAGGTCAGCGATTTTGCCTCGCCCTCTGTGGCCTGCCAGACAGAGTGTCCGTAGATCCCACAGTCGGTAAATTGAATGCCAACCAGTTAGGGAGAGATATGGGGGGCATTTCCAAAGAACCGAAGAAGGCCGATAATTCTAGAGGATGCCTCAGAGTGTACGTGTGATTATCTAGGTGATCCCAAATTCAATGAACTTCTCCAGCAGAGGCTTCATGCATCTGTGCATTTGAAGGGTCCTTCTGGAGAGATCTGGCAAAAGGAGGATCCGTGCTCCGTCAAAATCCAGGGAACCCTTCCGCTAGGCTTTCTGGAGGATGTCCTCTTTAATAGAATAGTTGTGCAGGCAGCAGGGGACGTCTCTGGGTCTGTATTCATTAGAATACCTAGGACCGAGGGTTCTATGAACTCTATCTATATTTATGGTGGAGTCATGAGGACATTCCAGATGTGTTGAATATGTCCATTACAGTGCATTTAAGTTCTGACTGCCGGGTGGCTTCTGGTAACCTGCAAATTCTAATGTTTTGCCTGCGGTTACGGTTCTATAAGTCATCTAGGAGCAAAAGCAGCTGAGTAACATGTTCTTTTTGTCTCCTCTCATCTCTTGCAGACCCGAGACAGATTGGGTGATGGCAATTATTTCAGTTTGTAATGGAGACCCTGGCCTCCACTGCAGTCACATCCTGTTTAATCCCAGCTAATTCACCCCTGAGTATAGTCTCTACCCTGATTGACAGGGAGTCAAAGTCCTCCCTAGTCGGCAGCCTCTGCAGTAGAGCCCAAGAAGCCTAATCCAAAAGATAGTCAAGGGGGACCCCTGTGAGGTTAGGGAGGTGTGGGTAGGACTCACTGTGGGTGCTTCTGAGTGCATTGATCCAGGCTGGTTGCTGGCCAGAACATTCTGCGGCTGAGCACTCAGAGCCAGAGGTGATTTCTTGAAGTGGCAATGTGCTGAGCGAGGTGTTGCTAAACTCCTCTCCTGGGCTGCAGAGAGATATCAGTGAGAGAGCGTGGCAGGCAAGGAGATAGATCGCTGGGAGAAGAAAATGGTGGCAGATCATTGTCAGTGCCTGCTCTCTTCTTCAGTGCCTGAGGTATGCAAGCCATGATCCGTCCATGTGGCTTCTGTCGGCGCCATTTTAGTCACGGCCGGAGTGGATGCGGCTGGCTGGACCGGGATTAAAAAGCGATCCATGTACCCCGCAGGTCCCAGATAGGGGCAGTCTGTCCTCGGGTGCCTGAAGATGTGCTAGAGACCGAGAAAATAAATGATAAATGATACTTCTTTATTACAGGGTGGTTAGAGACCTGTGGGCCGGGAGCTCACAGAAGACACATCTTCACTCCTTCAGGCCGAGACCACGCCCCCCCCAACACCCACTTTTCACCATGACCACCAAACGCTGCTGTACACCTTTCATGTGGCATTTTCTTTAGCCCCCATAACAAAACCAGCCATACCATGAAAGGGACAGACGTTCCCAACCCCCCCCCCCTTAACCGCTTGCCGACTGCTCACAGTATATTTACTGCGGGAGTCAGCCCCTCACAGGCAGAGTGACGTAGGTCTACGTCGCTAGCCTGTGAGGCTCTGGGGAGCGAGCGCGCGCCAGCGGAGGCGCGCTCCCGCGCGGTCACGGACCCCCCCCCGCGCATGTGACTGGCGGACCCGATGTCCGCCGGTCACTCGGCGATCGGCGGGGGAGAGGGAGAAAGTCAGGCGGCTTGTGTAAACAAGCCACCTGTCATTCTCCTCGGTGTAAAGACACTGATCACACGGATCTACTATGTAGATCCGTTGATCAGTGTCCTTACAGTTCAAGCCACAGCCAATCACAGTAGAAAGCATGCCCCTAGGGACACACACAGCCCCTCCCTCCCAAATAAAGTTAACCCCTTCAATACCAGTGTATTTTTACAGTAACAGTGCATATGTATAGCACTGATTACTGTAGAAATGTCACTGGTAACCCCAAAAGTGTCAAAAATGTCAGTCAAGGGTCCGATCTGTCCGCCCCAATGTCGCAGTACCGCAAAAAAAAAAAAAAAAATCGCAGATCGCCGCCATTACGCGTTAAAAAAAAAAACAACAAAAATAACAAAAATCTTTCCCTTTGTTCGTAAACGCGATAACTTTTGCGCAAACCAATAAAAATACGCTTTTTGCGATTTTTTTACCAAATATATGTAGCATAAAACAAATTGGCCGAAAATGTTAAAAAATTTTGATTTTTACATTTTTTTTGGGGGAATTTCATATAAAAAAATGTGAAAAATATTGTTATTTTTGCAAAATGTACGCTCCTTTTTTGTTTATAGCGCAAAAAGTAAAAAGCGCACAGGTGATCAAATACCACCAAAAGAAAGCTCTGTTTGTGGGAAAAAAAGGTCGTCAAATTCGTTTAGGTACAGCGTCGCACGAACGCGCAATTGTCCGTTAAAGTCACGCAGTGCCGAATCGCAAAATACCCCTTGGTCGTTTAGCAGGAAAATCCTCCGGGGCTTAAGTGGTTAAAGCAGAGTACAACAATTATCCAGCACTCCACTTGAATTGACTACTCAGTATGTTGTAATATCTATAATCACCTGATTTTGACAATTTTTTAACGAATCTTAAAGGGTAACTTTCGTGGGGAAAAAAATAACAAATAAAAAAAACAATATAGCTTATACAATTGCGACACAAATCATATTGTAATTAAATGTTATTAAAAAATACCTTTCCTTCAATGTGCAGCTGCTGTAATTTTCTGAAAATTCAATGCAATATGGCCAACTGGAGCTGTTCTGTACACAGAATGTGTCCTGACCACACCCCAGAAACATAATTTCCTGTCATTTTTGGTGAGATACTCCCAATAGGAACACGTCTAAAAGGAATGCAGGCCCAGCAGATTTCCTCAATAGAGTCCTGCGGCTGCCAAAGCTGATAGATAATTATGAAACCACTCCCATTAGACCCACTCGGCACAGAGAAACAAACAATGATTTCTTCAGAACAACAAAAGGTAGTAATCTGTAACCAAGTTTGTTAAAATCCCTGCAATGTACAGAGATCACCCAGAGGGGAATGTTTTTTTCTCAACAAAAGTGGAGTTACGCTTTAAGCAAGATGAACAAAAGATCACATTCTTAGAAACATAACTGTTAATAATCACTAGGATGTTTTTTCTCATAATTTATTCTTTAAAATCACTAGGATGTTTTTTCTCATAATTTATTCTTTAAACTCATGTACTTTCAGGTTTAGGTAATAAGGTTGCCAACAGAACAGCTTGCTTCCTATTTTTCAGTTTTGCTAAATTACACTAATAGAATGACATTTGGAATGAGGAGTAGGGGGGTTCAAATTAGTGCATTAAGAATGAATGCTGAATATTACTGAGAATAATAATATATTAAAACCGAGAACAGCATAAACACAAGTTTGAAATATTATTACATCTGCATTTATCTGAGTGTGTGTACCCATAACTAAATGTACACATACAGTATTATGTGTATTTGATTATATTGCAATAGAAACACTTTTGACATCAGAGTGGTTTCATGGCTTTTTTTTTTTTTTTTGTCCTTCGAAAGAATTTACACCTACCACCACCACTCTTATCCCAGCAACATACTTCAGAATGGTTTAAGAGAAACTTTACATTTTCTCCACTCCCTCTCCTACCCTTTTCACTGGGTTATCCATAAAAAAATGACAAACAACAGACTCACATATGTAGCAATCCAGCTGTGTTCTTTAGGGACCCAAGCTTCACTGCTTTACGCCTGATCTATGCAGCCACCTTCTTCTCTGGCATCATTAGGAGCTGATTGCGTCTTCAAAGTTCTTGAAGCCATTTCCAATAATGTGCATGTTCTATGGCCTATCATCAGATGGCCAGCTGCAAGACCAATGAAGAGAAAGCAAGCACCCTGATGTTGCACCATGGCTCATGCACAGTAGATTATTCTGAGGCCTCCTAAGATGCCTGAAATGGGAATCTCAGAAGGCTGAGGACTACTGCATATATCATTCTTGCCTAGTTGAGAATCATGGAACTGTGGGGAGGGTTCCCTGAAAAAGAGAGGAAGTGGGTAGGTATTTAGATGACAGAAAGTGTATGGGGAGGATGAAGGCTCACTTTGAGAACAGGTAACCACTCTAGCGCTCAGTACCTCCTGCCAGATTCAGGAAGTGATGTCATCTCCTCACTAGAGTACCTGTAGCAGTTGCTTTTATTTGAGCATGACTTTTGTGATCTGAAAAATGCTGAGTAGGTTTGGGGGAGGGGGGATCTTACATCTCGTTTGAGGCTAGAAATGGCCCTGACTTTCGCACTGCAAAAATAATGTTTACATAATTGTTAGTAGAGTATTCCTTTGAGGTAAAGCTTATCTACATGCATTGCCTTGTGTAGTCTACTAGCACTGATAATTACAAAATGATAATGCCATCTTCACAGTTTATTACCACATATATACATAGGGAATTATCACCTTATCTGCTTTTCAAAGTATGGCTGGTGATCAGATGAACAAATTCAAGGCTACTAGAAAAATGATGTTGTAATTTCAAGGGCATCATAAGGAGCTGTCTAACTTGCTACCAATAAAACACCTTAATCACACCTTTGTCTCTGTTGTAAAAGTGGTACTATTGATAGAACTGCCTATTATGTGAAACGTTTCGCTGATAACAGACTGACATCACACAATAGTTTGGATTAGAGTAGCTATAGGTCAGCTCACATAAACCTGCTGTAAATGCTGCATGTGATAGTTCTAAAATGTATTAAGAGCAAGTATTCGTGGAAGGTATGCAGGATTTCCTAAATATAGTACAGAGAACTGCAATGTACATTGAGGGCATGTAAACCCAAAAAACAAACTTCTATGTTCTACCCTACTGATTATCAGTGGCGTAGCGTGGGGGGTGCAGGGGGGGCCAGCCGCACCGGGCGCAACATCTGGGGGGGCGCATCCACAGTGTCACTCTGTCTGTCTGACTCTGACATACACAGTTCACACACTGTCTGCGGCTGCCTCCATCTTTAGGCTGGGAGATGTCCAGCGCGGCTGCCCTATGGCTGAAAATGGTGGGTCAGGGCAGGGCTGGACTGTGCCTGACCTGTCCAATGGTGTAGAGTGGGGTGGCGTTGCAGGCCAAGCCCCGCCTATGCCGCCTCTCCTCACTGCTTAGTCAGTTTAGCAGCGAGTGAGTCAGCAGCCTGGCGCTGTCTCAGAGTGGGGTTTTTTTTATCACCTGATTAGAGCCAGAGGCTCTAATAGGCTACAAAAAAGGGTGGACCCGGGGCGCAGAGCAGTGCGCCCCGAGCCCACCTATTGTGTGACAATAGCGAATGAAAATTTGCTATTGTCACACGGATCCTCCTCCTGGCCAATCCGAGACCCGCTTCATGATTGGCCAAAAGGCAAACGCATGCCATTGGCCGAGGAGGAGGCGGGAGGACTAGAGGAGATGCGGGGAACTGAGGAGAAGCCGCCGCTGCAGGTAAGTCTCTCTGCATTGAAGGGGGCACGCTGGTCTGTCTGCATTGAAAGGGGGCAAGATGATCTCTCTGCATTGAAGGGGGGCACGCTGGTCATTCTGCATTGAAAGGGGGCACGCTGGTCATTCTGCATTGAAAGGGGGCACGCTGGTCTCTCTGCTTTGAAAGGGCACGCTGGTCATTCTGCATTGAAAGGGGGCATGCTGGTCATTCTGCATTGAAAGGGGGCACGCTGGTCATTCTGCATTGAAGGGGGGCATGCTGGTCATTCTGCATTGAAAGGGGACACGCTGGTCATTCTGCATTGGAAGGGGGCACGCTGGTCATTCTGCATTGAAAGAGGGCACAGTGGTCTCTCTGCATTGAAAGGGGGCACGCTGGTCTCTCTGCATTGAAAGGGGGCACGCTGGTCATTCTGCAATGAATGGGGGACACGCTGGTCATTCTGCATTGAAGGGGGACACGCTGGTCATTCTGCATTGAAGGGGGGCACGCTGGTCATTCTGCATTGAAGGGGGGCACGCTGGTCATTCTGCATTGAAAGGGGGCACGCTGGTCTCTCTGCATTGAAAGAGGGCACGCTGGTCATTCTGCATTGAAAGGGGGCACGCTGGTCTCTCTGCATTGAAAGGGAGCACGCTGGTCACTCTGCATTGAAAGGAGGCACGCTGGTCATTCAAACTTGTATTTAGATGCATTTTACTTTAATTACATCAGTATTTTCATAACAAACAATACATGTGCTTAGGGGGTAAGGGTTTCTTTAACTAATCTAGTGGAACAGACTAAAATCCCGCGGGTTAGGGGGCGCAAATTACTTGCCTTGCCCCGGGTGCTGACAACCCACGCTACGCCACTGCTGATTATACTAATCAGTATAACCCTAATAATAATAACTAATAAGTATAACCCTACTGATATATTAATCTACTGATTAATATATAATTAAAATAATTTTGTTATATCCATTTGATAAGTTAAAAAAAATACCTGTACACATCCAGCCTCCACTGCCCGCAATTGAGCCACTAAGCTCCCCGACTCACAGTGCAGACGACCAGGTATAGGAGGATACCCGTATCACGACCACGATGACTCTGGATCCGTCTTCTGGCAGAGACCAAGGCCTATTCCACCTGCCGCCGACATCACGACCTCCAGGAGCCTGCCATTCAGACGGCGCGGTCTGAGTCAATCCGCTCTCATCCGGCCTCCACAGCCCACAATTGATCCCTGCCAACTCTCAAGGCCATGGTGGGAGCATTGGGATCTGGCAGATACCAACATTGAGAGCCCGGGAGAACATCCGGCACAGACTGCGGCCTACCTCGCCTGTCACCACCATCAAGGTCCTCCTAAGTCCTGGCACCAACATTGGGTCATAATAACTGGGGCCCCTATTCTTACCTACAAAAGAGGTGGGGTGGCCCTGGCGGGGGGGGGGGGGGGGGGGGTTTGCAGAGACTGGCTAAACATACCTCGGCATTTGTGGCTTTCTTGAGTACAGTATAAGAGACTTAAAATCTCTACCCATCTCATCTACACCCTAGCAAATTGCTGTCTATACTTCAAATGCATTGCATAGTGTTTTCTATACTACTGTTATAATATCAGGGCTCCATTCACCACCATTCTTCCGGTCATAGCGGCATATAGCCGCATATAAGGACAGTATCATATGTTAATCCTCCTCAGGACAGGCTCACCAGCTGTCATCTAACCACACAGGGATATACCTGTATAGTACTATAACCCACTGGCCGCTTCACATAACACTATGACATCAAAGAAAAGAAAGGGCAAACAGAGGCCGGGAAAATTGACTAATTTCTTTCACACCCCAAGCAGCTATACCCCCCAGGAAGGGGCAAATACTACTTGTGGCTCTCCACACGGCTTCCCAAAACAGCTGGAACCTATGCCCACTTAATCTTCCCAAAAAACTCAACCTCTGAGGGAGGAAGGTCCACATTCCAGTTAGTCTTCCACCACATCATGCCCGGTTAAATCCAAACCCAAGCTACAACATGACAAGGACTCTAAGGGGATGTCCAACAATGACTCCTCTCTGGACCCAACAAGGGAACTTCGTGACTCTATACTCTACAAACAACAAGCCGGTCATGGACACCATTCTGAAGGACATGTTAGTGTCCCTCCACACTACAATACAATCAGATATTCTTTCATTGGCACAACTATTTAAATCCGAGAGAAGACGAAATCTATAAAAGTTAAAGCGAAAATGAAAGACAGATCTAGTTGTAAGAACGTCAAAATTAGGGGAACCCCAGAATCTGTTAAACCACAAGACCTGAATACATTCCTGACAAATATACTGAATGAAGCAGTGCCTGACGCTCCAGTAGAAGATCTAGTAATAATAGACCATATCCATAGATTACCTAAACCCAAGCATATTCCTGACAATGTCCCAAGAGACACTATCATGAGGATCCATTATTTTCATATCAAAGAGAAACTCCTGGCGGCTGCTAGAAATAAAGATACACTACCGGACAGCATGATGGACATTTTGTTTTTTCAGATCTGTCAGCCTTTACAATGCAACAAAAGAGAGAGCTAGCGACCATCACTAAGCCACTTCTTAACCACAACATTACCTACAGATGGCTATATCCTGCAAAACTTCTAATCTCGAAGAACGACTCAACTTACTAGGTTACATAATTGAAGGAAGGGCTCCGACTCCTAAAAGATTAGAAAATCCTAGACCCCCAAGTCAACTCCTCGTTCTACAACCCCTAGCCCTGTCCATGGTCCTCGGATGCATTCTGACACTGACTCAGGTTGACCCTGTACTCATGATCATATACCAGTATACACGGGCTGGTGAGCCCTCAAGTACATGTCACTCTATCTTTTGTATACCCCCGTTCTGAAGCGGATAGTTTTTGGAATCCACCCGGATTCATTACAGAATCGCTTTTTATTTAGGGATTTACCAAAAAGTTTAATTCTACATTATTGTAGCTCGATAAGAGCACTGTTGCTTCTCACTGAGTTTAATGCAATGTATATCTTTCTGTTCTTTTCAAGTTTATTTTCTCCAGTGTACCCGGGACATTTAACATAGTTTTTGCAGAAATCGACGATAAGAAGCTTGCGACAGAAGAAGACAACCCCCTCTACAACTGTAAGAGACTGATAGCCTTACGTTTATATCTTGCGGTAGGCAGCTAATATATATTTTTGTGGTACTAAACATGACATTTAAAATATCTTTGCTTAATGTAAAGGGCCTAAATAGCCCAGCTAAAAAGGAGTATGGCATGGTCAGAAGCTAAACGCTTGAAGTGTGACATCTTTTGTTTGCAGGAGAGTAATTTTTTGTCCCATTCACCCCCTTCCTTTTCCCAGTGGAACTTTTCACATATTTTTTACTCTAACTCCCCAAAAAAGAAGGGAGGAGTTGCAATTGCGATAAGGGACATGGTCTCCTTTAAACAAATAAAGGTATTGAATGATGACAATGGTAGATAGGTAGCATAGGTATGCAAAATAAATGGCGGCATCTACACCCTGGTAAATGTATATCTCCCTAATGCACACCAACTGAAATATCTCAACAAAATTTGGAAAAAAATATTCCCCATACACCAGGGCCACATAATATTATGCGGTGAGTTTAATTCCATCCCAGACATTGACTTAGACTGCACCACTTCGGGTAAATACAAAACAACTAGACCTACCCTTAAAATATTTTGCTAGCAGGTGTTTTTGTTGTATGGAGATGTCAACATGCGTCGGAAAAAGAGTTTACTAATTTCTCACAAGTGCACCACACATATTCCAGAATAGACCTTTTTCTAGTGGACAAATTCTTACTTCAAAAAGTCAGCAAATCTGAAATACGCACTAATACTTGGTCTGACCATGGCCCTATATCAATCATTGTGGGCGACACACTAACAGAAACCAGAACTAATAGATGGAGAATTGATGTATTTGTACTTTCCCATCCGACATACAAAAAAGAAATCAAAAAAACCCTCACTGAATTTTTTGAGCTAAATGCTCACTCGGTCTCGGACCCTTTCATACTATGGAACGCCCACAAGGCTGTGATTAGAGGCATGCTCATTCAACTGCATAACAGCGTTAAAAAACAAAGACAAAAACAATTAGATGACACACTTCATGCAATACAGGCCCTGGAACAAAATAAAAAACGCACCCCACCCCATCCCTAAAGGAGAAACTATTCTCAGCTAGACAGACTCTAAGATCAATACTTATACAGCAATATGACAAAAACCTCAGAACCCTTAAAGCTAATTCGTACGGCCACAGCAACAAAGCAGGTAAATTGCTAGCGAACCAATTGAAAGAAAAAATCATTAAACAAAGAATACCATACATTTGGAATTCTGATAACAATGAAAAACTATATAACCCCAAGGATATAGCAGAATCCTTTATGAAATATTACAATTCCCTTTACAACTTAGAATTGGACCCCAAAACCCCACAACCATCAACTTGCCTGATCAAAATTTTCTAGACTCAATTTATCTTCCAAAATCATCATCTAAAAAGACCAAAAGTTCCTCAATACCCCCTTTACACCTAATGAAATCAAACTCCTCATTGGTTCTCTGCCCCAAGGGAAATCCCCAGGTCCAGACGGGTTCTCTGCAGAGTATTACCAAAACTTTTTCTCAACACTAATTTCACATAGGATTCCAGTCTTTACAAAAGCTTCTATAAACGCGTTGTTCCCTCCAGAAATGTTATCGGCTACTATTATCACACTCCCTAAACCAGGTAAACCTCCTTCTGACCAATATCTTTGCTGAATGTAGACATTAAAATGTATGCCAAACTAATAGCAAATAGAATAGCCACATTACTACCATCATTGGTCAATCCCGACCAGGTGGGCTTTGTGTCAGGAAGAGAGAGAAAGAGAATGTTAAACTTGATTCACTTGGCTCGGGAGTCAAAAAGGCCTTCTCTGCTCCTTGCACTGGATGCGGAGAAGTCCTTTGACAGGATCCATTGGGGCTACCTAACTCGGGTATTGGAGAAATTTGACTTCCAGGGACAGATATATTCTGCGATACTAGCATTCTACTCCTCTCCCTCCGCACACGTGTTCAAGGATTTGTTTTCATCTCCATTTAAAATCACTAACGGCACCCGTCAGGGGTGCCCACTTTCCCCATTGATATTCGCTTTGCTTTTGGAGCCGCTAGCGGAGAAAATCAGATCAAATCTTTTAATATCCGGGATTGTATCCAAACAGGAACATCATAAAATCATGCTGTTCGCAGACGACGTTATACTATCCCTTACTGATCCGTTACATTCTCTACCAACAGTATATCACATGCTAGAACAGTTTAAAGCTGTCTCCTACAAAATCAAGGCCTCGAAATCTCAACTACTAGATATAAATATCCCCAAAAACATGAAAGAAACCATTACCCAACATTTCCCATTCCAATGGGCTCATAAGCAGATCACATACTTAGGTATCAACCTAGCCCCCAATACCTCGGATCTTTACCAGCTCAACTTCCTCCCTTTAATTCAGGAAACACAAACAGAACTAGCGAGACTAAAAAAAATTGTATATATCCTGCTCAGGTAGACTGGTAGCATATAACATGCTCATCTTACCAAAAATGTATTACATAATTTTATACTACTTCAGTTCCCTAGCAATAACTGTCCACAAATCATTCCTTCTAAAAATGCAAACAGCCCTCTCTAAATTTGTTTGGGCAGGGAATAGATCCCGATGTCAATCAACAATTTTGATCAAAAGAAAATTAGTAGGTGGCATGGGCTTACCTATCCTTGAAGACTACTACACAGCATCTCTTAGACCAACTGAAATACTGATTCAACCCTACACAGAAAAAAACATGGTCCATACTGGAGTCGGATATAGTTCACCCAAACACCTTAAAAGATCTCCTGCTAATTAGCCCACCTTTAGAAAATATCACCCTAAAAGACCATCCAAGCGTCATGGCTTAAGTCACAGCCTCGAAAGATTTTATGCTCCACAATTATTCACATGGCCAATTTGAAATTATCCAACTACCCTTGCAGGCATTAAAATTTCTAATTGCAGATATATCTCTTAAAACATGGATCTCTGCATCAGAGATGGTAGTTTGGAGTTTGCTAAAAAACACCTGAAGGACTCCAAGATGGTGAGAAATAAGATTTTCTGGTCTGATGAGACCAAAATAGAACTTTTTGGCCTTAATTCTAAGCGGTATGTGTGGAAAAAAACAGGCACTGCTCATCACCTGTCCAATACAGTCCCAACAGTGAAGCATGGTGTTGGCAGCATCATGCTGTGGGGGTGTTTTTCAGCTGCAGGGACAGGACGACTGGTTGCAATCGAGGGTAAGATCAATGCGGCCAAGTACAGGGATATCCTGGACAAAAACCTTCTCCAGAGTGCTCTGGACCTCAGACTGGGCCGAAGGTTTACCTTCCAACAAGACAATGACCCTAAGCACACATCTAAAATAACAAAGGAGTGGCTTCACAACAACTCCGTGACTGTTCTTGAATGGCCCAGCCAGAGCCCTGACTTAAACCCAATTGAGCATCTCTGGAGAGACCTAAAAATGGCTGTCCACCAACGTTTACCATCCAACCTGACAGAACTGGAGAGGATCTGCAAGGAGGAATGGCAGAGGATCCCCAAATCCAGGTGTGAAAGACTTGTTGCATCTTTCCCAAAAAGACTCCTGGCTGTATTAGATCAAAAGGGGGCTTCTACTAAATACTGAGCAAAGGGTCTGAATACTTAGGACCATGTGATATTTCAGTTTTTCTTTTTTAATAAATCTGCAACAATGTCAACAATTCTGTGTTTTTCTGTCAGTATGGGGTGCTATGTGTACATTCATGAGGAAGAAGAATGAACCTAAATGATTTTAGCAAATGGCTGCAATATAACAAAGAGTGAAAAATTTAAGGGGGTCTGAATACTTTCCGTACCCACTGTATATGCCATACTTCATAGCTAAATTTTCCAACGATAAAGGGAAAGCATCAGACCAATGTTGGAGAAGCTGTGCACGAGTCTGTACCCTGTTGCATATGACATGGTCTTGTTTACATCGTTGCAGCGTGCATAATAAAACCCAATCCAGCCTTGGTTATTCTTAGCATAGGATCCCATACCATACATGCCTCTCTCAGACCGATATGTATGCAAATACTTTTTGCCTCAAGACTCGTATTGTTAAGAAAATGGAAATCTAATGAATCCCCTGAAATGAGAGAAGTTATCAGGCTGCTAAACGAAATATTCACGTATGAATGTGCAAAGAAACATAGGTGAGAGTGCTGAAAGAAAAAAAGGTTTTAATCCCAACCATTAACAGACAGCACGTTGAAACCAAAACTATCAGAAGAGAGGGATGCAGGCTTCACAATAGTGAGCCATAAAGGTATAAATAGATGACCATTGGACCACTCTGCAGATCACCCCTCTGGATCCACATGATGAAAACTCGCCCAAGTAGTTGACATACCTCTATTTGAGTGCAAAGTTATCGCCTCCGGGTAAGCCAATCCATTTGCCTTATATGCTTGTTGCATACCCTGCACGCTCAATGCAGCAATTCTCCCCAGAAATGGCACAAACAGGCGTTCAGAGAGTCTAAATGAGGCCGTAGCCTGCAGGTAAGCGTGTAATGTTTTGACAACATCTAGTGGATGTGCTCTGTCACTCTCAGCCATCTTGAAAGTGGGAAGGACAATTACCTGGTTCTCGTGGAATACTGAAGTCACTTTAAGATTTGGATCCAACATAGGAATCAAGACCACTCAGTCTGGGTAAAAGGTCAAAAAGGGCTCGTTATGTCCGAGGGTCCCAATCTCAGAGACCCCCTTTGGAGATGTAATGGCCGCGAAAAATGCTGTTTTGATGGACAGATCCTTAATCAAAACTGCCTGAGAATGATCAAATCCAGTATCCGAAAAGAGGTTGAGGTTGAGGTTGATCCCACTTAAGAAATCTTGGCTTCCTCTGAGGTTTAAACCTGACTGACCCTGTGAAAAACTGCACCATCAGGGAGTGATTTATCAATGTCACACCAGTGAAGGCTGAAAGATACGAAGTTTGCACTTTGAGGGACACTCAGGCCAAGATCCAGGCCAGATTGTAGAAAATCTAGGAAGCTAGAGACTTTAGGCTTAGTGCATGACCCGCCTAAGGTGGCTACAAACTCACTAAATGTTAACCAGATCCTATTGTAGCCATTCTGGCACTCAAGTAGAGAGGACACCAGAGGAACACCCAAGGCCCACTAGGCTCTCCCTCTCAAGAATAAGACCCTCAGGTAGAGGCGAGCTGAACATGGGTGTAGAACTATGCCTTGCAAAAGGAGATCCAGCCTGAGAGGCTACCTGAAGTTCCATTAGTAAGTCACTTACAGTATCTGACAAAAGTGTGTACACCCCTCAGATTTTTGTAAATATTTTATTATATCTTTTAATGTGACAACACTGCAGAAATAACATTTTGCTATAATGAAAATTGAGTGTACAGCTTTTATAACAGTGTAAATTTGCTGTCCCCTCAAAATAACTCAACACAGCCATTAATGTCTAATCTGCTGGCAACAAAAGTGGGAACACCCCTAACTGAAAATGTCAAAATTGAGCCCATTTAGCCATTTTCCCTCCCTGGTGTCATGTGACTTGTTAATGTTACAAGGTTTCAGGTGTGAATAGGGAGCAGGTGTTTTACATTTGGTGTTATTGCTCTCATGCTCTCATACTGGCCACTAGAAGTTAACATGCCACCTCATGGCAAAGAACTCTGAGGATCTGAAAAAAATAATTGTTGCTCCACATAAAGATGGCATAGGCTATAAGAAGATTGCCAAGACCCAGAAACTGTGGCCAAGACCATACAGTGGTTTAACAGGACAGGTTCCACTCAGAACAGGCCTCGCCACGGTCGACCAAAGTAGTTGAGTGCATGTGCTCAGTGTCATATCCAGAGGTTGTCTTTGGGAAATAGATGTATGAGTGCTGCCAGCATTGCTGCAGAGGTTGAAAGGCGGGTGGGGGTCAGCATGTCAGTGCTCAGACCATATGCCGCACACTGCATCAAAGTAAAAGTGTGTCTTGCCTTCAGTCAAGCATGGTGGTGGAAGTGTCATGGTCTGGGGCTGCAGGAGTGCTGCCGACACTGGGGAGCTACAGTTCATTGAAGGAACCATGAATGCCGAAATGTACTGCGACATACTGAAGCAGAGCATGATCCTCTACCTTCAGGGACTGGGCTGCAGGGCAGTATTCCAACATGATAACGACCTCAAACACACCTCCAAGGCGACTACTGCCTTGCTAAAGAAGCTGAGGGTAAAGGTGATAGACTGCCCAAGCATGTTCCAGACCTAAACCCTATTGAGCATTAGTGGGGCATCCTCAAATGGAAGGTGGAGGAACGCAAGGTCTCTAACATCCACCAGCTCGTCATGGAGGAGTGGAAGAGGCAACCAGTGGCAACCTGTGAAGCTCTGGTGAACTTCATGCCCAAGAGGGCTAGGACAGTGCTGGAAAATAATGGTGACCACACAAAATATTGACACTTTGGGCCCAGTTTAGACATTTTGACATATGGGTGTACTAACTTTTGTTGCCAGCGGTTTGGACATTAATGGCTGTGTTGAGTTATTTTGAGGGGACAGCAAATTTACACTGTTATTCAAGCTGTACTCTCACTATTTTACATTGTAGCAAAGTGTAATTTCTTCAGTGTTATCACATGAAAAGATATAATAAAATATTTACAAAAATCTGAGGGGTGTACTCACTTTTGTGAGATACTGTAGTTCCCTGAGTTTCTGTTAAGCCTTGTTAGGTATCTTAGGAAAGTTATCAAGTCTCTTGAATAGTGCATTTTCTATTGCTTCTGCTGAGCCATAACATTCTTCAAGTCTATCCCAGAATATTTTAAGGTCAGCGTCTGGGTAGTTTATATTTATTGTCCTGATAAGCCTAGCTCGTTCAGTGGACTCGTTTTTAAGCCGTCTGATCAGGAGGTTGATCTCTTCACTACATGACAGGTCTAAGCATCTGATAGTGTTTTAGAAAGAAGATCGCCAGGCTCTATAGCTTTCAGGGTGGTCATTTAACTTTTTCCTTTTGTGACTAACTACAGTGCCTTGCGAAAGTATTCGGCCCCCTTGAACTTTGCAACCTTTTGCCACATTTCAGGCTTCAAACAAAGATATAAAACTGTATTTTGTTGTGAAGAATCAACAACAAGTGGGACACAATCATGAAGTGGAACTAAATTTATTGGATATTTCAAATTTTAACAAATAAAAAACTGAAAAATCGGGCGTGCAAAATTATTCAGCCCCCTTAAGTTAATACTTTGTAGCGCCACCTTTTGCTGCGATTACAGCTGTAAGTCACTTGGGGTATGTCTCTATCAGTTTTGCACATCGAGAGACTGAAATTTTTGCCCATTCCTCCTTGCAAAACAGCTCGAGCTCAGTGAGGTTGGATGGAGAGCGTTTGTGAACAGCAGTTTTCAGTTCTTTCCACAGATTCTAGATTGGATTCAGATCTGAACTTTGACTTAGCCATTCTAACACCTGGATATGTTTACTTGTGAACCATTCCATTGTAGATTTTGCTTTAGGTTTTGGATCATTGTCTTGTTGGAAGACAAATCTCCGTCCCAGTCTCAGGTCTTTTGCAGACTCCATCAGCTTTTCTTCCAGAATGGTCCTGTATTTGGCTCCATCCATCTTCCCATCAATTTTAACCATCTTCCCTGTCCCTGCTGAAGAAGAGCAGGCCCAAACCATGATGCTGCCACCACCATGTTTGACAGTGGGGATGGTGTGTTCAGGGTGATGAGCTGTATTGCTTTTACGCCAAACATAACGTTTTACATTGTTGCCAAAAAGTTTGATTTTGGTTTCATCTGACCAGAGCACCTTCTTCCACATGTTTGGTGTGTCTCCCAGGTGGCTTGTGGCAAACTTTAAACGACACTTTTTATGGACATCTTTAAGAAATGGCTTTCTTCTTGCCACTCTTCCATAAAGGCCAGATTTGTGCAGTATACGACTGATTGTTGTCCTATGGACAGAGTCTCCCACCTCAGCTGTAGATCTCTGCAGTGATCATGGGCCTCTTGGCTGCATCTCTGATCAGTCTTCTCCTGTATGAGCTGAAAGTTTAGAGGGACGGCCAGGTCTTCGTAGATTTGCAGTAGTCTGATACTCCTTCCATTTCAATATTAGCGCTTGCACAGTGCTCCTTGGGATGATTAAAGCTTGGGAAACCTTTTTGTATCCAAATCCGGCTTAAAAACTTCTGCACAACAGTATCTCGGACCTGCCTGGTGTGTTCCTTGTTCTTCATGATGCTCTCTGCGCTTTAAACGGACCTCTGAGACTATCACAGTGCAGGTGCATTTACACGGAGACTTGATTACACACAGGTGGATTCTATTTATCATTAGTCATTTAGGTCAACATTGGATCATTCAGAGATCCTCACTGAATAAATTAAATAAATTTCGTTCCACTTCATGATTGTGTCCCACTTGTTGATTCTTCACAAAAAATTACAGTTTTATATCTTTATGAAGATAGAAAAAAGATAACACTATACTAGTGTATCTCCCCACGCCTCGGAAAAGGTTTTGTTTAAATACAAGATAAAAATATAAAAATGTGTGTAATTAGTGAGATATAAATATACAAATATATATTGTGTGGCAGCAGCTGTAGATTTAAAATGGATGATAGAAAAATAGCCTAGGCTATATACAGCGCTTGCCGCAGAAAAACAATTAAACTTAATGTATGTGAACAATGTTGAAAACTTATCTTTACAGTATAAGTGAAAATACAAATCAATTAAACACATGAAAATAAAAAGTTCCAAGGAATTGATAAATAAGTCTTTTCCAGTGGTGATCAATATATGTGAATAAAATAAATGTAAAAAATTCAATAAATAAAATCTTTTCAAGTGGTGATCAGGTGCAAAGGGCTTCGTGCTCAATAAATAAATGTTTGTGACTTTTGTGACGTGGATTCCTCTTTTCCTGTGGCTTGTGGTAGAAATAAATGACTTACCAGAATTGTTGGGTCCTATGTGCTGTATAGCACTAGGACCTACAGCGCTTGGAGGCCGTTCAGGCCGGATTGGGGATCCCCTTTGTGGATGATCCTGGTGGGATACAGGTTAGGTTCCTCCTTACCCGATCTCGATCCTCAGGATATGGGGTTAAAAGAAAGGCTCCAGATAGTGTATTATCGTTTTAAAAGTTTATTCATTAAATATTCATAAAAATCAGAGCGAAGAAAGACTCAAACTCCAAGTTTGCAGGCAAAGAAACTGCTTACAAACACCTCCTAGCAGAGTGGCGAACGGAGTCTTCCGGCTTGCGTTCCACGTGGTGAGTAGCGTGCTGACGTGCGTTCCCCAACCTTGACGCGTTTCGTCAACTTCCTGTGACGTTTTCAAAAGTTCCTGTGACGTTATCTTTATGTTTGAAGCCTGAAATGTGGCAAAAGGTCACAAAGTTTAAGGGGGCCGAATACTTTCGCAAGGCACTGTAGTGTTGTGCAAAGAACTTGACAAAGTCTACTGTGGCTTGATAGCTGGCTGTGTATTTCTATGGTGGAAAAGTAGTGCGTGATCATACTTTAAGAGTTTCTGGTTTAGCCTGGTCCTTGGCATACCGTTCTGATGTGAAGGCAGGACCTGGAGGATAATTTGTAGATTCTGGTACCTTGCATGTAAGATGTCTGACGTAAGAGGTTTCACTTTGCTTGGAGTCCTCTTGTTTGCAGATTTGAGACTTGTCGCTGACTTGCGGTGGTGCTATGTAGCATCTTCAGTTTGTCTCCTCAATGTAGTCTTTGTTGCTGCTTGGCCTGGAGTTTTGATAGACATAGTCTGAAGTGTGTTGTAGAGGATCTTGAAGTTCAGCTTCTGGACCAAGCACACTGTTGGTCAACTGTGTTTACTATCAGGGTATTTGACTAATTCTAAAGCCTCTGCTTTGACTAAAGCGACCGCCCCTTCTTTCCCTAAAGTAAGCTCCACTAGGTTTGCTTCTAGTAGGGCTTTCTACATTTCCAAAGATGCACTTTTTCAAACCTCCCTCTGTTTCTGATTGGCTTCTAATCATGCTCTCACTTTTTATATGCATTTCTTGCTCAACGAAGACTGCTCTGGCTTTTGCAGCCCCAGCTTTTGCACAGGGAATAGCGAGTGCATTACTTGTGGATGAAGATCTGGAGGAATCAAAGGCTTGGGACCTTGTTTTAACCACTTGCCGACCATCCACCGTACTTATACTGCGGCAGGTCCGCTCTGTCCCACGAAACAATGTACATGTACGTCGTTTTGCTAGACAGCTAGTGCGGGCACGTGCAGATTGGTCACCAGGGGAGCTAATCAGCGGGTCTGGTGGCCAGCACCCACAATCACTCTTGGTGGAGACAGATTGGCGGTCTACCGATGTAAACATGGCAGACCACTGTTCTGTCAGTAATAAACACAGGGATCCTGTGTTTCTCCTATTTAGGAACAAAGGTCTCTGTGTTCATCCAGCAAGCCCATCCCCCACACAGTTAGAAAGCACTCTCTAGGGACACATGTAACCCTTTGATCGCCCCGGATGTTAACCCCTTCCCTGCCTGTGTTATTAGTACCAGTGCATATTTTTAGCACTGATTACTGTAGTAATGCCACTGGTCCCCCCTAAAGTGTGAAAAATGTAAGTTAGGGGTCCGATCTGTTCGCTGCTATGTCGCAGTCCCGCTAAAAACCGTTGGTCGCCGCCATTACTAGTAAAAAAATAAATACATAAAAATTCCATACTGTAAATCTTTCCATTAGTTTGTAGATGCGATAACTGTTGTGCAAACCAATCAATATACACTTATTGGGATTTTTTTTACCAAAAATATGTAGCACAATACATATTGGCCTAAAATGATGAAAAAATTAGATTTAATTTTTTTTTTTTTTTCATTGGGAAGGTTTTATAGCAGAAAGTAAAAAATATTTTTTTCTTTTCCAGAATTTTCACTCTTTGTTTATAGCGCAAAAAAAAAAAAAAAATTGCAGAGGTGATCAAATACCACCAAAAGAAAGCTCTACTTGTGGGAAAAAAGGACATCCATGTTATTTGGGTACAGCGTTTCACGATCGCGCAATTATCAGTTAAAGTAATGAAGTGCCATATCCCAAAAAAATGGCCTGGTCATTAAGGGGGTAAAACCTTCCGGTCCAGAAGTGGTTAAATGAAGGTGGCTGTCTCTGTGACATGCTGCTTGTGGAGTTGCTTGACTTGTAGAGACTGCTGTATACAAAAGGCTGCGCTGAGAGTATAGCAGGCCTCTTTGTAGCCACTGTATCTCTGGCAGTCCCGGTTTTAGCAGCCGTTGTTTCATTGTTCTGTCCCCGCTACACATCTCCCTGTGTGTAGCTCGACATGCAGCTAGACCCTCCTATTCTGCAATAAGCCAGACTGAGTCATTTTGAAACTTTGTTCACAAAACAGCGTGGGTCAAACTTTTGAGAAAAAACAAATACAGATACAGTGCCTTGAAAAAGTATTAATTCCCATTGAAATGTTACAACTAAAATCGTAAATGGAATGGGGTATGTACAGGGGCTTAACAAACGTGGGTTATTTAAGTATTACATACCATAACTACACTACAGTACCAATAAAGTTCCCCTCAATCTAGGCAATAGGAGGGACAGACATGCAGTAACAAGTGCCCTCATTCTACTATTTTGCAGAAAAATACCAGGTAAAATAGCATATATCATGATATAGATAAAACATACATGTTTTTATGAATAAGATATTTAACTGGTTAATATATTTGTTCAAGGGAACATCAAAGCAAGTTCACTTATTCCAGAAATAGATGCAAGTCAGTTGCTAGCCCTCTGTGCCCGCCCCAGACATATACAACATATGTATACCTCTGACATGTTTGTGCATATAAGTGCAGACTGTGGAAACAATTTTATAGAAACTGTTGCAAAAAGTTGTATAATATATGAAATTTACAATATATTTGTTTAAGATTACCAGATGATACACCTATCGTTGGTTCTGAAGAAGAATACAGTGAAACGCGTCAACCAGCAATTAAGATAATATCTCAATCAATTGCTACAAATATATAGGTATTCTTAGTGATAGTCCCATTGATGTCACTATAGTTTGATATGTATTTTTAATAGTTGCCATTTTGGGCATGTATTGTGGCTTTTTTATATGTTTAAATAAAAGATACACTTTTATTATTATATCAATGTCAGTGTGCCAGTAAAATCCACCACAGCAGGACTGTGTCTTGCAAATTTCGTTAGTATATACTCTATTAGGATGCGGCACTGGTAAAGGTCTTTCCTCTTTATTGTCTACTCTGTTTGCTGTGGTTGTAAAATATGGCCACTGAAATAGACAGGGCTTTTTTTTTCTCAGAGAATAGGTGCTGAAACTCACCCTCCCCGCTCAAACTTTGCCCACAACCCCACCCCCATCCACGCCTTCCTCAGAGGTGAAAAATTACACGGTCACCAAATAGTGGGTGTGATCGAGGCTTAGAACTGCGTATCGCAGAAGGCACAAGATTCAAAAAAGTGAAGCACACAAGAGTAGATGACTCAGGAGTATGTATTGTGCAGTGATGAGGAGTGCATATCATACAGGGTGCAGCAGCCATAAACATGTACAGTACACAACATTAAAAAAGGTACAGTATGTACCGCACAGCATAGAGACTATGATTAGCAGCATGTAAGGTACACTGTACATATATAATCTGAGGTGTATGATACACACTCCTAATGGCTACCCCTGTATACTGTGCTATACACAACATAATCATGACCCTGCTCTCTTTATACTAGGCTGTATTTAACATACTTCTGACCCCTGCTCTCTTTATACTAGGCTGTATTTTACATACTTCTGACCACTGCACTCTGTCAGTTCTGCTGTACCTTACATACTCCTGTTGCTGAACTCTGTATTCTGTGATGTATTTTGCATGAGTCTGACTGCTGTAATCCCCACATACAGAGTGGTTGAGGCAAAGAGGCAGCACACAGAGTACAGTGTAAAGTGCAGTCTAACATACAAAGTGCAGGCCTCAGGAGTATGCAATGTAAAAGCCATTGTACAGAGTGCAGAATTTGGGAGTATTGTTCAGGGGCCATTAATATGCAACTGTAAGACATCCCCCCACACAAAAAGCTCTCCTCACCTATTCACAAATCCTCAAATTCACAAATATATATATACACAGTATCCCAAAAAAGGAAGTACACCACTCACATTTTTGTAAATATTTTATTATATCTTTTTATGTGACAACACTAAAGAAATTGCACTTTGCTACAAAGTAAAGTAGTGAGTGTACAGCTGGTATAACAGTGTAAATCATGGGTGTCCAACCTTTTGGCTTCTCTGGGCCACATTGAGTGTAGAGAAATTTTCTTGGGCCCCATATAAAATATATGCTATAGTTAAGGTATATAAGTAATAAAACGTTGCCGTGCCCTTCCCATGCTGCTGCACCCCCCCAGCACTAATTTAACACAACTAGTGGATGATCTCCTCCGAGGCAGCCTCTGCCTACAGTTAGTTGGAAGCTGCTGTGGCCATGCCCCCGACTCGACTTCCTTCCCCCCCAGCAAAAAAATAAATAAATTGTCAGGGGGCAGTGGGCCGTATTGCCTGCGGTTCTGGGCCGCATGCGGCCCCCGGGCCGCAGGTTGGACATGCCTGGTGTAAATGTTCTGTTCCCTCAAAATAACTAACACACAGCCATTAATGTCTAAACCTCTGGCAACAAAAGTGACTACCCTAAGCTTCTTTAGCAAGGCAGTGGTTGTCTTGGAGGTGTGTTTGTGGTGATTATCATGTTGAATACTGCCCAGTTTCCAAAGGGAGGGCATCATGATCTGCTTCATTATGTCACAGTACATGTTGGCATTCATGGTCTCCTTTAATGAACTTTAGCTCCCCAGTGTGGCAGCACTCATGCAGCCCAAGACCATGACATTCCCACCACCTTGCTTGACTGTAGGCAAGCATGGCTTGTCTTTGTACTCCTCATTAGGGATGATCGAATGGTTCGGGTCCACCATCGGTTCGGCCCGAACATTGGGTGTTCGAGGTTCGGCCGAATTTAGAACTTTTTGCCCAAAAAGTTCGGAATTCGGCAACCAGAACCGACCAAAATGCAATGCTTCAGGAAATGGGCTTTAAAAGCCCGTGATTGGACCAGAACCATTAGCAAAAGCCAATTGAGGGGGCAGGAGAATGCTAGGAATGTGATTGGAGTGACTAGGGGGTCCCTAGACCAATCATTAGTGAATACGCCCCCCAGTATATAAGATCGCCCCCGCCATATTCCTAGCATTGTTATACTGGACATGGAAGAGAGTGGAAGCAGTTCTGTTAATTTTACTTTAAAAGTGTCATTTAGCATTTATTAGTGTGAGGAAAGGGATATCTAGTGTAGTTAGAGTGCTCCTTAACACTTTCCCTACAGAAACTAAATTTTTGAAGCTAACTTAAGTGTAAAGTGTAAAGGGACCGTAGTGTAGTGTAGGGTTAACTGACAGTGACTGCTATGGAAGGGTGACAAAACCCTTCCATAGCAGGGTGACCGCTATAGAGAAATGATCATTTCTCTGAGTTGCTTCGGGACAGGAATATGGCTTCTCATCAGCCAAGCATTTTTCATGCTGCAGGGGCTGCCACTGGCAGTGCTTTTTTGAGGACATGTTTGATGTCAGACATGACATCTGAACATGTGTATAGGGGGTATATATACACATATATGTCTGTATATATACCCCTAGACATATATAGGTGTGATAGTAGCAGAAATATATGCTTGCGCTAATGAAATCATTTACAGTAATATATTTCTGCTACTATCACACCTATATATGGCTAGGTGTCTATATACATATAATTATGTGTGTATATATACCACTTCACACAAGTTCAGATGTTTTGCCTGCCTCAAAAGAACCCCAAAAAAACGCTAGCGTCAAAAAAAAAAAATGCCCAGGTGTGTTTTTGCTGGCATTTTTGGGGGTTTTTGGAGGCAGGCAAAACATCAGAACTTGTGCACAGTACCACTATACACAAGTTCAGATGTTTTTCCTGACTGCAAAGAACCCCAAAAAAAAATCGGATTTTTGTAAGATCATACCGTAAAATCCTTTTCTCTTAGCTCATTGACAGACGTAGTCTTCTTGATTCACATCAATTGGGTTATGTTGTCTCCGCAGGAGTAGGACTAGGCAGAAAGAAAAAAACGTTCTGGCTCCACCCTAGGGGCAGTCCCAGAGGGTATATTCTCCCTCTCTCTGCTACAAGGAATCAGTTCTGTTATAAAGCAGCAACAGAGAATTTAACCCAACCCAACTCAATGATAGAGGGGCGGGTACTACGTCTGTCAATGAGCTAAGAGAAAAGGATTTTACGGTAAGATCTTACAAAAATCCGATTTTCTCTGTCGCTCATTGACAGACGTAGTCTTCTTGATTCACATCAATTGGGACATCCAGAAGCAGTGCCACAAATGAGGGGCGGGATTGACAGAAATCAAAATCCAATCTAGAAGGCCCAACCGGTCCCAACTAGAAGTTTTAAAGGCTCATTATAAGCAAAGAATGAGACTCAAATAAAAATTCCAACGGAAAAAAACCCTCGAGGTAGACCACTGGTCTCCTCAAATGGCGGCCTGCAAAACCTTGCGGCCAAACGAGGCATCAGACGATGCCATTACATCAACTTTATAATGTTTTGTAAAGGTATGCACCGACGACCAGGTAGCCGCCTTGCACACCTGGACCACTGACGCCTGATGGCGAAAGGCCCATGACGCACTAAGTGCCCGAGTGGAGTACGCCTTAACAGGGAACGGGGGCTCCCGACCCTTAATAGAATAAGCCTGTACCACCGTCTGTCTGATCCATTTGGAAATAGTCGCGGCAGATGCAGGCAACCCCTTTTTGGGTCCATCCGGGATCACAAAAAGTGAATCCGTCTTGCGAAACGAGTCTGTCGTTTTCAAGTATACCCTGATCGCCCGGACCACATCCAAGGAGTGTAAAGCAAACTCCCGAGGATGACTGGGCTTAGGACACAGGGAAGGTAATACAATTTCTTCATTCAGATGAAATTCTGAAACCACTTTTGGTAGGAAGGATGGATTCGGACGAAGAACCACCTTATCTCTATGAACCACCAGATATAGGGAACGACAAGATAATGCGGCCAGTTCTGACACCCTGCGTGCAGAAGTGATAGCCACCAAGAAGGCCACCTTCTGGGACAACGTAGGTAGAGGAATCTCCCTAATATCTTCAAAGGGAGGTTTCTGAAGAACCGACAATACTAAATTAAGATCCCAGGGTGGTAACGGCGCGCGCACTGGCGGAGCCAGATGTCGCACCCCCTGGATGAAATTCCGCACCAAGGAATGAGTAGCCAAAGGCTTCTGAAAGAAGATAGCTAATGCTGAGACCTGACCCTTGATAGTGCTCAAGGCCAGTCTCTGCTCAACCCCTTGTTGCAGAAAAGCTAATATTCGACTAACCGAATAGGATCGTGGGGTGAACCCCAGGGGTTCACACCATGCAATGTAGGACTTCCATGTGCGATGATAAATCTTTCTGGAAGTCGCTTTCCTTGCTTTAACTAGAGTAGGAATAACTGAAGCTGTCAATCCCTTGTCCTTCAGCACCTGGGTCTCAATAGCCAGGCTGTTAAAGCCAGCGATCGTAAAGCAGGATGGAAGATCGGTCCCTGAGACAGTAGATCCTCCCTGAGAGGAAGTCTCCACGGGACGTCCGCCACCAGTCTGACCAAGTCGGCGTACCAAGCTCGGCGAGGCCAGTCCGGAGCTACCAGGATCACTGGAATTCCTTCCTCCTCTATCCTGCGAAGAAGTCTTGGCAGTAACCCGAGAGGAGGGAAGGCATACATTAGCTGGTATTGCCCCCACGGGGCGACCAGTGCGTCTGCGGTCTCTGCTAGAGGATTGCGGGAGCGAGCCACGAATCTCTGTACTTTCCTGTTGAATCGTGATGCCAACAGATCCACATCCGGGGTGCCCCAACGTAGGCACAACTGGTGGAAAACTTCTGGATGGAGGGACCATTCCCCCTGATCCAGAGTCTGACGGCTGAGATAATCTGCCTGCCAATTTTCCACCCCCGGAACGAACACCGCAGAGATAGCTGGAACAAATTGTTCCGCCCAGCGAAGAATGCAAGCCACTTCCTTGGCCGCTCGGACACTCTTGGTGCCCCCCTGGTGATTGACATAAGCCACAGCCGTGGCGTTGTCCGACTGGATCCGAACCGGGCTGCCCTGGAGCTGCTCGGTCCAGTGAATCAGACAAAGTCTGATCGCTCTCAGTTCCAATACATTTATCGGTAACCTGGATTCTTCCGGGGACCAAAGTCCCTGAACGGATAACTGACCGAGAATTCCTCCCCATCCGGATAGGCTGGCATCCGTGGTCACTATCGTCCAATATATTGGCAGAAATGACTTTCCCTGGCTGAGCATCGGAGACCGAAGCCACCAGACCAGAGACTCTCTGGTCTGTTCGCTCAGTCGGATCCGATAGTCCAGGGATTCCGGATTCCGATTCCATCTGAGGAGAATCTCTTGCTGAAGAATTCGGGTATGGGACTGGGCAAATGGGACTGCTTCGAAGGAAGCCACCATCAACCCCAAAACCCTCATGCAAGTCCGAAGGGAAGACCAGCTGTTGGATAGTAACAACTGGACTGCTGATTGAATCTTCCGGAGTTTCCCTACCGGAAGGAAAACTCTTGTCCTGACTGTGTCTAGAATTAGACCCAGATATTTGAGCCTCTGGGTGGGAACCAGAAATGACTTTTGCTGGTTCACCAGCCACCCGAATTCCTGTAAAGAAATTATAGTAATTTCTATGTTTTGTAGCAGGGTCTGAGGAGACTCTGCATGAAGCAGGAGATCGTCTAGGTAACCTAGAATCGATATGCCTCTTTGGCGCAGTAGTGCCAACATTGGGGCCAACACCTTCGTGAAGACCCGAGGAGCCGTGGCGAGACCGAAAGGTAATGCCGCAAACTGATAGTGGTTCTCTTCTACGGAAAAACGTAGAAACCGCTGATGTCCTGCGAAAATGGGAATGTGAAGATAGGCGTCCTTGATGTCTATGGACGCTAGGACATCCCCTGGATGCAGGAAGGCTGCTACTGTGCGAATGGATTCCATCTTGAATTTTCTTATGTAAATAATAGGAGTAAGAATATAAAAACCCACTCAACCCAGCGCTAATATAATAGAAACTCTAAAAACAAAGCAGCCGCTATAAAAATCAAATGATATCAGAAAGGTGTATAATGAGAAACGGAGGAAGCTCATATACACTAGCAGCGCTAATTATATTATCTTATGTAAATAATACCTCAAAACAAAGGTTATAGAATTCAACATCAAAACAATAATTCTCTGTATAGGATGTCCATGCAAAGTGAGTATTGTCCGTAAATGTTAGGTGATACAGTTCATATACTGAGTGGGTTCCTGGAGTGCAAGCCCATGAACACCCAATGGTGCTTCCTGTTAAGGTGGACCACCGTCACCACACCTCAAAGTAAGTGCCCCCCTAGGTAGTAAAAACTCACCACAGGATGGCAAAAGGGACGCCTTATATGGGATGTATTCCACAATGTGGTAAACGAATTCCAGGTAATACCTCTCCGGATTAGCCAAAATCTGATATATAATCGGGACTTCCGTTCAGCATAGACTGCACCAGACACCACAGGATGGCATAGGGGGCGCCTTATATGGGATGTATTCCACAATGTGGTAAACGAATTCCCGGTAATACCTCTCCGGATTAACCAAAATCTGATGTATAATCAGGACTTCCGTTCAGCATAGACTGCACCAGACATCTCAGATCTTCCCATGTGGCATGGCGGGCTGAGCGGACTCCAGCTGCTGTAATCCGGGAACCTTTGCCGGACAAAGCCGCTCGCCCTCCGCACTCCCGGATCACCCTGAGCAAAGCTCAGGGTGATCCGGGAGTGCGGAGGGCGAGCGGCTTTGTCCGGCAAAGGTTCCCGGATTACAGCAGCTGGAGTCCGCTCAGCCCGCCATGCCACATGGGAAGATCTGAGATGTCTGGTGCAGTCTATGCTGAACGGAAGTCCTGATTATACATCAGATTTTGGTTAATCCGGAGAGGTATTACCGGGAATTCGTTTACCACATTGTGGAATACATCCCATATAAGGCGCCCCCTATGCCATCCTGTGGTGTCTGGTGCAGTCTATGCTGAACGGAAGTCCCGATTATATATCAGATTTTGGCTAATCCGGAGAGGTATTACCTGGAATTCGTTTACCACATTGTGGAATACATCCCATATAAGGCGTCCCTTTTGCCATCCTGTGGTGAGTTTTTACTACCTAGGGGGGCACTTACTTTGAGGTGTGGTGACGGTGGTCCACCTTAACAGGAAGCACCATTGGGTGTTCATGGGCTTGCACTCCAGGAACCCACTCAGTATATGAACTGTATCACCTAACATTTACGGACAATACTCACTTTGCATGGACATCCTATACAGAGAATTATTGTTTTGATGTTGAATTCTATAACCTTTGTTTTGAGGTATTATTTACATAAGATAATATAATTAGCGCTGCTAGTGTATATGAGCTTCCTCCGTTTCTCATTATACACCTTTCTGATATTGAATTTTCTTATGTTGAGAAAGGAATTGAGTGCCCTTAAGTCCAGAATTGGACGCACTTTGCCCTCTTTCCTGGGTATTGTAAATAGGTTTGAATAAAACCCCTGAAAGCGTTCTGTCCAAGGAACGTGGACTACCACTCCTTGTTGTAGTAAATCCATGACTGCTCTCCGCAGATCTTCTAAACGATCCGGGGATAGTCGGATATTGGAAGGGAAGAATCGCGCCGGTGGGAGAAATCGAAACTCGATCTTGTACCCTGACCTTATGATTTCGCAAACCCACTTGTCCGGGATTCTGGAAAGCCATGGATCCGGGAACCGGCGAAGACGTCCCCCCACCCCAGTTATGGGTGGGGGCGCACCTTCAGGCTTTGGTAGACTTATCTTCTGGTCTGGAGGGGGCGGGCCTTTGCTTGCCCGACCAACGACCCCTGAAGCCTCCTGAAGGAGCTTTGGAGGACTTAATTTTTTCACCCGCGGGGCGAAAACATTTTTTGTGAGCAGAAAAAGAAGGCCCTCGTCTTTGACGAGGTCCTTTACCCTTAACATTTTGCGGTAAAAAGGTGCTCTTTCCTCCCGTGAGATCCTTAATGATCTCATCTAAGTTGGCTCCAAATAAACGCTCTCCTAAAAAGGGGATATTAGCCAATGCTTTTTTGGAACCTTGGTCGGCTAACCAACCTTTTAGCCACAGTGTACGCCTGAGAACCACTGCTGAAACTGATGCTCGCGCCAATAATAGAGTGGCGTCTAACGCCGCATCACACACAAACTGTAACCCCTGTATCATCTGTTCCAACAAATCTGATACCGCCTGAGGGACCTCTTCTAAGTCCCGGCGCAACCACTTGGTCCATTCAGTTACAGTCTGCGAAACCAGCCCAATAGCAATTATTGGTCTGAAAGCTGATCCAATCAAGGAAAACATGGTGCGAGACATAGCTTCTATCTTGCGATCCACCGGATCTTTAAAAGACAGAGCGTCTTCTAGAGGAATAACCGTGGCTTTATTCAATCTAGCAATTGGTGAATCCACCACAGGTGGTTCTGTCCATTTCTTAATGAGGGTTTCCTCAAACGGATAACTCCTGTTAATGCGTTTAGAAATAGCAGAAGTGCGTTTTGGCAGACTCCATTCTTCTTTGATTGGATTGCCAAAACATTTGGGCAATGGAAAAACCTTCGCCACTTTGATGCGTTTTTTAGTCCCAAAGGGGATTTCAGTTTCAGCTATTTCCGACGGAGTACCCTGTAATCTTAAGGTTTCTTGAACAGATACAATGAGTGCGTTTACCAACGCTTCCTCTCGGGCTATGGCTGATGCCGAAACATCCTCCTCACTGTCTGAAGAGACAGTACCCGAGACACCAATCCCAGATGAGGTACCTGCAACTGCAGAAATAGGCTCAGATTCTGAATCCGAAGTTTCAGATAATAAGGGGTTAGGCGGGGGTCGCTTTCTTGCGCCCTGTCCCTGACAAGCCACTTCCACCCGGGACACAAAAGTTTCCATAATAGCTGACAATGATTCAATCGTCAGTGGGGTGCTGGAGGATCCTGCAGACACCGAGGGGATCCGGTGGAGATACATGAGTGGCAGGGTCCATGTTAACTCAGGACACCTCTGCCAGAAAAAACAAAAACCCTTCTTTTTTTTTTTTTTTTTATGTGTATCCCCCTAGCGCAATAGCGCCCCTCAGAGTACCTGCTTCTTGATCCCCACAGAGAGAGAGAGGGACCCTCAAGGCTCACCACCCGATGCAGAGAAGTTTCCTACCAACTGCAGTCAGCTTTTGTCTCTTATAGACTGGAAAGAGCTGTGTTCGTTTTCCCGGGTAGAAGGAAGTGGCTCCGCCCCCTGTGTACGCCTTCCGGCGTTCCCAGCTCTCCTCGAGGTTAGCTGGGCTCTTCAAACATGGCCGCCCCCATACAGGAGACAATAGACTCCAAAAAAATGGCGGCCGACGTGACCTGCGGACATACATGTACCTGGTCTACAGCAAAATGGCGGATTGCCGAAGTCTCGTTTTCCCAGCACATCCACCTGTATATCATGCTGATGGTGGTTTATCGATCTGCAGGAGGTCCACTACAATTAAGGTGGGATTATACCTCCTATGTCTGCTGCAATACTGCAGTCTGCTGGGTAGAGTGTTAGCTCCCAAACCAAGTCCGCTTGCCCATTGTATTTACAAGGGGGACTTTTAGTGTCAGATAGATACTGACCATGTATGGAGGGGCCCATATTCCACACTGCCTCATAACGAGGAAAAAAGGAAACATTTACTCACCATACCGAACCGACAGGCACCCTCTCTTCACAATACCCTCTCCACCGGGGTGGGGGGTTGTTGACCAATCCGGACGCCTCGACTCTCTGGTTCCTGGCGTCCAAGCGAGACTTTTAACTCGCAAGGTCAGTCCCTCCAATGGGACTCCGTCGCGGCCGACCCAGCGCGGAGCTCTGGTCTGCACGCGCTCGTAGGCAGAAACCGGGGTGACCACTGGATCTCAACATCCAGCCCGTCGCCCGGCCCCGCATACTTACTTGAATGTGTCGCGGCCGACCAAGCGCGATGCAATGGTCTGCGCGCGCTCGTAGGCCGGCTGGGGTGACCACTAGTGTCGCCCAGATCCGGCATAATTGCTTGAAGATCTCACAGGAAAAAACACTGGAGAAAACTACCTAAAAAAATATTTTTTCTAAAAAAAAAAAAATCTTGCCAGGACCAAAAGATCCCAGCAAGGAACTTAGGTCCTTACTCCTGACTAGACAGAAAAAAACAGATTCCTTGTAGCAGAGAGAGGGAGGATATACCCTCTGGGACTGCCCCTAGGGTGGAGCCAGAACGTTTTTTTCTTTCTGCCTAGTCCTACTCCTGCGGAGACAACATAACCCAATTGATGTGAATCAAGAAGACTACGTCTGTCAATGAGCGACAGAGAAATGCCTGCTATTAAACCGGCAAGGTGTTACAGCAGCGAAGCCAACCTCCTGTGCTGAAAGTTTTCTAATACAAACGATCTTTTTTTTTATGGTTCTGGACATGCTACAGAGCTGAAACTTCACATGTACACTTTTTCGACCCCCCAGATACGAAATCCAAAGTCAAAATAAAAAAATCTCTCTTTTTTTTTCAATAATTGGCTTTTTTATCAAAAATGACAATTTTTAAGAACTTTTTTTGTGTGATTTTGTGTCTGGGGGGTCTAAAAGGTGTACCTGTGAAGTTTCAGCTCTGTAGCATGTCCAGAACCATAAAAAAAAAAAAAGATTGTTTGTATTAGAAAACTTTCAGCAAAAAATATTCAGCTCTATAGCATGTCCATAACCAGAAAAAAAAGATCATATAGGTGTAAAAGGAGGGTCCCACATCCCTGTTCTACTGAAAAATTATCTTTTTTTTTCAAAATCAAAAAATCTCTCTTTTTTTTTTTTTTCAATAATTGGCTTTTTTATCAAAAATGACAATAGTTAATGGGGCATGACCCAGAACCCTAGGCACTTTTTAGGGGCATTTATTGGGTTTTAGGGCTTAAAAATTGTGTTTTTTGATTACCGAAGTTCGGGTCCCATTGATTTCAATGGGGTTCTGAAATCCGGGCCGAACTTTTGGGAAGTTCGGATGTTCTGGCCGAACCGAACTTTTCAAAAATTCGATCATCCCTACTCCTCATCTGGTAGCCACCACACACGCTTGACACCATCTAAACCAAATAAGTTTATCTAGGTGATATCTAGGTGAGTCAGAGGCGTAACTAGAACCTTCAGGGCCCTGATGCAAGAAACCATGAAGGGCCCCCCAGACCCCTGGCCGGGGCCCTTACCTTCAAGCCTAGGGCTCTTCCCACTAATCCTGGGGCTCTTTACACTCGTTGCATGGCCTTTTATTTCAGTCCCGCAGCAGGATTCTTTCACAAGTTCTGCAGTGGGCCCCCTTCCTACAATCTTGGGGCCTCCCCACAGTGGTGCAATGCCAGGGTCCGGTCGCAAGTGTGACCTTTGCGATCCTGAAAGTTCACCCACTGGTTTGCTACCGGGCCCCCTGGAGCATGGGGCCCGGTAGCGATTGCAACCCCTGCAACCCCTGTAGTTACGCCCCTGAGGTGAGTGTTTCTCAACTCCGGTCCTCAGGGCACACTAACAGGCCAGGTTTGCAAGAAAACTGAAATACATCACAGGTGATATCATTTGCTGCTCAGTGATTGCAGTATTCTAGTCAGCATCTCCCCAAGGTAATACTTAAAATCTGGCTTGTTAGTGTGCCCCAAGGACCGGAGTTGAGAAACACTGATCTAGGTCTCATCAGAACACAGAATATGGTTCCAGTAATCCATGTCCTTAGTCTGCTTGTCTTCAGCAAACTGAAAGCTTTCTTTTGCATCATGTTTAAAAGAGGCTTCCTTCTGGGATGACAGCAATGCAGACCAATTTGATGCAGTGTGCAGCGTATGGTCTGAGCACTGACAGGCTGACCCCCCCCCACCCTTCAACCTCTGCAGCAATGCTTGCAGCACTCATACGTTTATTTCTTAAAGACAACCTCTTGATATAATGCTGAGCATGTGCACTCAACTCCTTTGGTCGACCATGGCGAGGGCTATTCTGAGTGGAACCTGTCCTGTTAAACCGCTGTATGGTCTTGGCCACCAAGCTTCAGCTCAGTTTCAGGGTCTTGGGAATTTTCTTATAGCCTAGGCCATCTTTATGTGAGCAACAATTCAATTTTTCTGATCCTCAGAAAGTTCTTTGCCATGAGGTGCCATGTTTAACTTCCAGTGACTAGTTTGAGAGAATGAGAGCAATAACAGCAAATTTAACACACCTGCTCCCGATTCACACCTGAGACCTTGTAACACTAACGAGTCACATGACACCGGGGAGGGAAAACAGCTAATGGGACCCAATGTGGACATTTTCACTTAGGGGTATACTCACTTTTGTTGCCAGCGGTTTAGACATTAATGGCTGTGTATTGAGTTATTTTGAGGGGACAGCAAATTTACACTGTTATACAAGCTGTACACTCACTACTTTACATTAAAAGCAAAGTGTCATTTTTTTCAGTGTTGTCACATGAAAAGATATAAAATATTTACAAAAATGTGAGGGGTGTACAGCATGCAGGTAATTTCTTAAAAGTCTGGTGGGTCGCCAGCTTTATTGAGCAGAGGTTTGCACATATGAAAAAATAACAAAACAGTAAAATAAATCATTGCCGTCTGGCGCTAAACTATACAGGAATTTTCCTTACTATATAGTGTGGGGCTGGTCCCCATCACCCACAAAACATGGTAAAACAAACCTTTTCTTTTAAGTCCAAAAAGACCTCCTCTCTCAGATTCCCTTCTGAGTTTTTAAGCCAGAGCATTTCTGTGCTCTCTTCCTTTTCATTTAAAGTCCACCTGAGCATGGACTCAGGTTACCCACAATCTCTGGACTGGAACCTAGCCTGTTACAGAGGCTGGGAAAACCCGGGCCGGATTCCGGTTCAGTCTCTCACTATAGAGAGATACCCGTGTTGAATGCTTCACCAGGTGCCACATCCCAAATAAAGGCTAGAAAGAAGATCCCCTGTTGGTGGGACTTTGTAGGCACTCAAGTATACGTATACACAGTACTTAAATTTTTTTTACAAGTTTTATTAACAAATTACAAAATAACATAAAAGACGGTAAGTTCAATAAGATACATCACATTGGCAGATAATGAATAACCACACCATTTCAGTCTCTCACTACAGAACGTATGCAAGGTGAAATATAGCGATTATCTACTACCTCACCTTGCATACCATCACATATCCTCCCCCTCTGCTCAAGTGCCTGCGATTGAGCAATTGACCCAAGCATACAGGGCATGCGGGAGAGGGCATCTGCATTGTTTTGGAGCTTGCCCGGCCTATGCTCTACTGTAAATTTAAACGGCTGTAGAGCCAGGAGCCATCTTGTCACACGGCCATTTTTCTCCCTGTTGTCACACATCCACTTTAGGGGAGCTGTCAGGGTCCGGACTAGCGGCAGGTGACTGCACTGGAGGTGGATCCTCTGTGTCAGTGAGGGATTGGCGTGGACCGTACCAGGGGACTGGTTCTAAGTTACTACCAGTTTTCACCAGAGCCCGCCGCAAGGCGGGATGGACTTGCTGCGGCGGTAGCAACCAGGTCGTATCCTCCGGTAACGGCTCAACCTCAAAGACAGCTGATTCAGGCGCGGTACAGAAGGACAAGGCAAAGGCAAGGTCAGTTTTTCCCTGACGCTGTGGACGAACTGGACAGTCCTTTAAGAAGTGTTCGGAACTCGCACAGTATAAGCAAATTCTCGTTCCTCCGGCGAGACCTTTCTTGCTGGGTCAGGCCAGCCCGATCCACTTGCATGGCCTCCTCGACGGAAGGCACAGTAACCGGCTGCAAAGGTTGCTGGAAGAGAGGTGCCAGGCGTGGAAATCACCTGTTGCGAACCAGATTCTTTTCTTGGCGAAGTTCCTGACGTCTTTCAGTGAAACGCATATCTATGCGAGTAGCCAACTGGATGAGTTCCGTCAGGGAGTCAGGTATCTCTCGTGTGGCCAGAGAATCCTTGATATGGCTGGATAAACCTTTTTTAAAAGTTGCGCAGAGGGCGTGGTTGTTCCAAGTTAGTTCGGAGGCCAGTGTGCGAAATTGTATAGCATATTCGCCTACTGTAGCGTCTCCTTGGACGAGGTTTAGCAAGGCCATTTCTGCTGACGAGGCACGGGCAGGTTCCTCGAAGACACTGCGGACTTCAGAGACGAAAGACTGGACGGAGGCAGTGGCAGGATCGTTGCGGTCCCAGAGTGGCGTGGCCCAGGCCAAGGCCTTCCCAGACAATAAGCTGACCATGAAGGCCACCTTAGATCGTTCCGTAGGAAACTGGTCGGCCAACATCTCCAGGTGCAGGGAACATTGGGACAAGAATCCCCGGCACATCTTAGAATCCCCATCAAACTTGTCCGGGAGAGACAAACGGATTCTAGCGGAGGTGGCGGTCACCGGCTGCAGAGGTGGAGCGGAAGCGGAAGCAGAAGCAGGCGGCTGCTGCCGTGCGGGAAAAAGCTGTTGCAGCATGGCAGTCAACTGTGCCAACTGTTGACCTTGCTGAGCAATCTGCTGGGACTGCTGGGCAACCACGGTAGAGATGTCAGGGAGACTAGGCAGGGGCACATCAGCGGGATCCATGGCCGGATCTACTGTCAGGGTCCGGACTAGCGGCAGGTGACTGCACTGGAGGTGGATCCTCTGTGTCAGTGAGGGATTGGCGTGGACCGTACCAGGGGACCGGTTCTAAGTTACTACCGGTTTTCACCAGAGCCCGCCGCAAGGCGGGATGGACTTGCTGCGGCGGTAGCAACCAGGTCGTATCCTCCGGTAACGGCTCAACCTCAAAGACAGCTGATTCAGGCACGGTACAGAAGGACAAGGCAAAGGCAAGGTCAGACGGAGCAAAAGGTCAAGGCAGGCGGCAAGGTTCGTAGTCAGGGGCAACAGCAGAAGGTCAGATACACAGGCAGGGAACGATACACCAAAAGCTTTCTCAAGGCACAAAAGGCAACAAGATCCGGCAAGGACAGGAAGGGGAAGTGGGTTTTTATATGTTTTGGCTGATTGGACCAGGCGAGGGCCGAACGGGAGGTGAGTGTGCGGCGCGGACGGGAACGTCCCGCCGCGCGGGAAGACAGTAAGGAAGATGCGGGGGAGCGGTGCTCACGGTCGGGGAAGGTGACCGGAGCGCCGCTACCCGCAGCACGCCTCGAGTGCTCCGGGGACGCTGCAGGACCCGGAGCGCTCGGCGTGACAGGAGCTTGGTCAGTGACCAACTTAAACTACCTCCCCAACAAGTAATACTTCAGGGAGTCCAAAGTCCACTTAATAGCAAGACACTCTTTCTCGACAATAGCATAATTTTGTTCATGCTTGTTCAGTTTTCGGCTCAGGTATACAACCAGGTGCTCCTCACCACCTCTGTTCTGGGATAGTACAGCAGCTAGGCCCACCTCGGAGGCATCAGTCTGTACCACAAACTCCTTTGTGAAATCCGGGGTCACCAGCACCGGTAGTACACAAAGTGCCCGCTTTAACTTCTGAAATGCCTCCTCCACTTCAGGATTCCATTTGACCATGACCGACCCTCTACCCTTCGTTAGGTCCGTCAGAGGGGCGGCAAAGTTAGGTATAAACCGCTGGTAATACCCCGTAATGCCTAGGAAGACCCGAACTGGTTTCTTGTTTACTGGTTGGGGCCACTTTTGAATTGCCTAAATCCTATTGGTCTGAAGCTTGACCAGTCCCCGACCAATAACGTACCATCAAACTTGGTATGCATCAAACTTGGATATACTGTTATTTCCTAAAATCGTTACAAAACATGATAGTGTCATCAGGTTTTGGGACCAGTACTATGGGGCTCGACCACTCACTGTGGGAATCTTCTATCATGTCCAACTCTAACATAATTTTGATTTCCTTTGCGACTGCCTCTCGCCTGGTCTCTGGGATTCTTTATGGCTTTAAATTTACGCGAAACTCTGGTTCTGTCACTATATCATGCTGGACCACATTGGTCAGTCCAGGTAAGGGGGAGAAAAAAATCTCTATTTTTGTACACAAACTCCTAACGTCATTTTGTTGTGCCACCGACAGGGAATCTGTTATGGGGACGTCAGGTGCTACCGGTACCCGGTCTGCTGGGGCTGGAGATACTGCTAATAAAGTCTCTCTGTCCTTCCAGGACTTTAAGAGATTCACATGATAAATTTGTTGTGGTTTCCTTTTCCCTGGTTGGTAGACTTTAAAGTTGACCTCTCCTACCCTTTCGATAAATTCAAAAGGACCCTGCCACTTGGCTAGGAACTTTCTTTAAACCGTGGGAACCAGTACCAACACTCTGTCCCCTTGGCTGAAAGTTTGGACTCTGGTACCCCAATCATAGACCCTCCTCTGGGCCTCCTGAGCTCGATATGTTCTCGTACCAGTGGCAGGACAGCAGCGATTCTAGCTTGCATCAGGGAGACATGCTCTATGAGTCTTCTATATGGGGTGGCCTCACCTTCCCATGTTTCTTTGGCAACATCCAGCAGCCCCCTGGGATGTCTACCATACAAGAGCTCAAAGGGAGAATAACTTGTGGATGCTTGCGGAACCTCTCGTATGGCAAACATAACATATGGGAGCAAAAAATACCAATTTCTCCCTTTGTCAACCACCTTATTAGCATACTTTTCAAGGTTTTATTAAATCTTTTGTCCAAACCATCTGTTTGGGGGTGGTAGACAGAGGTACGGAGATGGGAGATTTTATATAATCTACACAGTTCCTTGGTAACCCCTGGAGATAAATGGGGTGCCCTGATCGGTTAAGATGTCTTTTGGAATTCCCACTCGACTAAACACCTGGACTAACTCCTTTGCGATAGCCTTAGCGGAAGTGTTACGCAAGGGTATGGCCTCAGGATAGCGTGTCGCATAGTCTAGGATTACCAGAATATGCTGGTGACCCCGGGCAGACTTCACTACCGGCCCCACCAGGTCCATGCCAATCCTTTCAAAAGGAACCTTGATGATTGGTAGAGGGACCAGGGGACTGCGAAAATGGGGCGACGGTGCCGACATTTGGCACTCAGGGCATGATTCACAGTACCCCCTGACATCTGCATGCAACCCGGGCCAGAAAAATCTCTGGGCGATTCTCTCCCTGGTCTTTCCGATACCGAGATGTCCCCCCATTACATGACCATGGGCCAAGCCTAGGACCAACCTGCGGAAGGGTTTGGGAACCAGTAACTGTTCAACCTCATCCTCTCCACGTTTTACCACCTGATACAGTAAATTGTTTTTAATGGCCATGTAGGGAAAAGACACCCCCCAGTGAGAATCTACTGGTTCCCCATCCACCATCTTAACGTTTTCTCTGGCTCTAAGGAGGGTGACATCGCGTAGTTGGTCGGTACAGAAATCCTCTCTCCTGACCTCTAAGTCGGGTACCACATTCTGGATCTCATTGCCAGGGCCAGAAATGTCCTCCTGTTCGTTACCCTCCGGCTGGGAGCTAGCTTCCAGGTCCTCCGGCTCCCCAGCCATGACAGGGAAAGGAAGAGGATCTCCAGCTCCCTCGATTCCCCCATCAGTGTTTCCTTCCCTTTGGCAAAAAGGGTCTGGTGAGAGTTCCTGTGCTTCCGGAGCAGGGGAGCTCTATTCACCAGCCTCCCCTTGCTCTCCCACAACCTCCAAAAATGGGGGAAATCCCTCCCCACTAAAGCTTCATGAAGTAGCGAAGGCATCACCCCACTGAATGGGTCACACTTCCCCAAGGGGTATCAAACTCAACCACTGCTGTCTGGTAATCCCGAGTGTCCCCATGGATGCAAATGACCCCAATAGAACTGGGGTGTAGTTTTGTGGGATTTACACAATCACTTCTGACTAGTGTCACCACACTTCCAGAGTCTAGGAGGGCTGTGAGCAGCTTTCCATCATCTGCAATAACACATTTGTTTTTCCATGCGACTCTGACATGATGCAGTATATGCGACCTGTGCAAACAGAGATATGCATCTTTTCATCATCATCAGCAAAATCGCATTACATAGGTTCATCATTTACAGGACAGTTTGCAGCAATATGCCCAAATGCATGGCAGCGGAAACACTGTATGTGCTCTACCCCCAGTCCTCTTAGCGGTCCCAAAGACCTTCCTGGCTTCTTTGGCCAGTCTCCAGGCCTAGGACCCACAGTCTCATTAGCTGTAACAGTCTTATCTAGTTTCCCCATGCACTTGAACCCTGGAACAGTCTTACCAGAACCGCTGGGCTATCTTGCACCCCTAGACACACTGAAGTGGGGCGTAGATGGGTTCACCAAGACCTCAGTAGCGCTGTACCTCTCCGCTAGGTCCATCAATTGGGCTGCAGTTTTGGGGTCCCCCTGTCCGATCCACCTCCTCAGAGCAGCAGGGAGTGCATGCAGGTACTGGTCCATTACCACACGCTCCACGATCTGGGGGCCCGTCAAGGTCTCTGGTTGCAACCACTTTTTGGTGAGGTGGACCAGGTCAAACATTTTTAGAACCGGGTGGCTTGCTGCTGTAGGTCCACTGATGCACGGGCTGGGCCCGGACTGCCATGGTGACACCCAAGCGTGCGAGTATCTCTATCTTCAGAGTCTCATAGTCCTGGGCCTTATCCGGGTCCAGGTCAAAATACTCTTTTTGCGGTTCTCCGGTCAGAAACGGGGCCAACACACTGGCCCACTGTTCATTTGGCCGACCCTCTCAAAGTCGCAAGGTATGCTTCAACATCATCGGCCGGTGTCATCTTCTGCAGGTGGTAGGAGGCATGCACCGGGGGCGCCCCCAGCGGCCGGTGCCCCCCCTCCCCTCCAATCCCGGAAGCCACCCGCCCGGAGCTCGCTGTGTGTCCAGGGCCAGGCAGGACTCAGGAGATGACAGTCTGTGTGTGTCGGAGCTCGGTGCGATGGGTGGCTCCCCTCGTCACAGGGCTCCGCCCACATGACCTCATCAGCAGGCTCCTAGGCAGCTCCAGGCTCAGGCTGGTGGTGGATGAATGCTGCACTCTCTCTCTGCCAGTGACGGAAGGCCTGGCTGGCTCCCAGGTACTATGATAAGAAGTTAAAGAAGAAGAAATATTTTAAAATTAAATGTAGACCATACTATATATATACTGTATATATACTGTATATATAAATATATAAATATATATACAGGATGTGGCCTCCTCTATATATATATATATATATATACATATATACAGTGCCTTGCGAAAGTATTCGGCCCCCTTGTACTTTGCGAACTTTTGCCGCATTTCAGGCTTCAAACATAAAGATATAAACCTGTAATTTTTTGTGAAGAATCAACAACAAGTGGGACACATTAATGAAGTGGAATGAAATTTATTGGATATTTCAAAGTATTTTAACAAATAAAAAACTTAAAAATTGGGCATGAAAAATTATTTAGCCCCCTTAAGTTAATACTTTTTAGCGCCACCTTTTCCTGCGATTACAGCTGTAAGTCACTTGGGGTATGTCTCTATCAGTTTTGCACATCGAGAGACTGAAATTTTTGCCCCTTCCTCCTTGCAAAACAGCTCGAGCTCAGTGAGGTTTGATGGAGAGCGTTTGTGAACAGCAGTTTTCAGTTCTTTCCACAGATTCTCGATTGGATTCAGGTCTGGACTTTGACTTGGCCATTCTAACACCTAGATATGTTTATTTGTGAACCATTCCATTGTAGATTTTGCTTTATGTTTTGGATCATTGTCTTGTTGGAAGACAAATCTCCGTCCCAGTCTCACATCTTTTGCAGACTCCATCAGGTTTTCTTCCAGAATGGTCCTGTATTTGGCTCCATCCATCTTCCCATCAATTTTTTTCCGTAAACTTCCCATCAATTTTAACCATCTTCACTGTCCCTGCTGAAGAAAAGCAGGCCCAAACCATGATGCTGCTACCACCATGTTTGGCAGTGGGGATGGTGTGTTCAGGGTGATGAGCTGTGTTGCTTTTACGCCAAACATAACGTTTTGCATTGTTGCCAAAAAGTTCGATTTTGGTTTCATCTGACCAGAGCACCTTCTTCCACATGTTTGGTGTGTCTCCCAGGTGGCTTGTGGAAAACTTTAAACTACACTTTTTATGGATATCTTTAAGAAATGGCTTTCTTCTTGCCACTCTTCCATAAAGCCCAGATTTGTGCAGTATACGACTGATTGTTGTCCTATGGACAGAGTCTCCCACCTCAGCTGTAGATCTCTGCAGTTCATCCAGAGTGATCATGGGCCTCTTGGCTGCATCTCTGATTAGTCTTCTCCTTGTATGAGCTGAAAGTTTAGAGGGACGGCCAGGTCTTCGTAGATTTGCAGTGGTCTGATACTCCTTCCATTTCAATATTATCGCTTGCACAGTGCTCCTTGGGATGTTTAAAGCTTGGGAAATCTTTTTGTATTTAAATCCGGCTTTAAACTTCTCCACAACAGTATCTCGGACCTGCCTGGTGTGTTCCTTGTTCTTCATGATGCTCTCTGCGCTTTAAACGGACCTCTGAGACTATCACAGTGCAGGTTACATAGTTACATAGGACTGTTACATAGTTAGTGAGGTTGAAAAAAGACACAAGTCCATCCAGTTCAACCCATGATGCGTGTGTGTTTGCTTTTAACCGTACATTGTGTACCCCTGTATGTTGTGGTCTTTAAGGTGTACATCTAATAGTTTTTTGAAACTATCTATGCTCCCCGCTGATACGACTGCTTGTGGAAGAGAATTCCACATCCTTACCGCTCTTACAGTGAAGAACCCCTTACGCACTTTAAGGTTAAACCGCCTTTCCTCAAGTTTTAGTGAGTGGCCACGTGTCTTATTGTATTCCCTTTCTCTGAATAGTTTGTTCCTTATGCTAGGGTCGCCAGTACAGTATTTGTACATTGATATCATATCCCCCCTCAATCGTCTCTTCTCCAGAGAGAATAGGTTCAGTGCTTGTAGTCTTTCCTCATAGCCGATGTCCTCCATTCCCCTAATTATTTTTGTTGCCCTCCTCTGGACTTTCTCCAGTTCCAGCACATCCTTCCTGCGGACCGGTGCCCAGAACTGGACAGCATACTCCAGATGTGGCCGGACCAGAGTCTTGTAGAGCGGGAGAATAATCTCTTTATTTCTGGAGTGAATCCCCCTTTTTATACATCCCAGTATTCTGTTGGCTTTGCTTGCGGCGGCTTGGCATTGCATGCCACTGCCAAGCCTGTTGTCTACTAGTACCCCCAAGTCCTTTTCCATCCTAGACTCACCCAGAGGTTCACCCCCTAGTGAATAGCTTGCTTTCTGGTTTCTGGCACCCAAGTGCATTACTTTACATTTTTCTACATTAAACCTCATCTGCCATGTGGTTGCCCACCCCGTTATTTTGTTCAGGTCTGCTTGCAAGATTTCCACATCCTGCATAGAAGATATTGGCATGCCTAATTTAGTATCATCTGCAAATACTGAGATTGTACTAGATATCCCCTCCTCTAGATCATTTATGAATAAATTAAACAGGATTGGTCCCAGGACAGAAGCCTGGGGGACCCCACTTTCCACACCCGCCCAATCCGAGTACTCCCCATTAATCACCACCCTCTGGACTCTCCCCTGGAGCCAGGTCTCTATCCAGGTACTCACCTTATGATCCATACCTACCTTCCTTAGTTTGTACAGTAAGCGTTTGTGAGGAACGGTGTCAAAGGCCTTTGCGAAGTCCAGATACACCACATCCACAGGCTTACCTTTATCTAGGTGGCAGCTCACTTCATCGTAGAAGGTTAACAGATTGGTTTGGCACGAACGATTTTTCATGAATCCATGCTGATTTCTACTTATAATACCATTTTCATTACTAAAGTCTTGTATGTGGTCCCTTATCATCCCCTCCAAAATTTTGCAGACTACTGATGTTAGGCTGACCGGCCTATAGTTACCCGGGATATATCTCGGCCCCTTTTTAAATATTGGTACCACGTTGGCTTTTTTCCAATCAGCTGGCACCATACCCGTCTGTAAACTATCCTTAAAGATCAAGAATAATGGTCTGGCAATCACCTGGCTGAGCTCATTAAGAACCCTCGGGTGCAAGCCATCCGGTCCCGGGGATTTATTTATGTTAAGTTTCTCTAGTTTAGCTCTAAGTCTATCCTCTGTTAGCCATGGCGGCACTTCCTGAGGTGTATTATTTAGTTCGGCCTTACAAGCGGGTTTCGTGTAGCCCCCCGATTCCTTTGTGAAGACTGAAGAAAAGAAATTATTTAACACTTCCGCCTTTTCTCTGTCCTCAGTGGCCATTTTTCCTTTATCATCTTTTATGGGGCCAATGTGCTCTGGCCTGGCTTTCTTACTGTTTATATACTTAAAGAACTTCTTGGGGTTCTTTTTGCTCTCCTCCGCTATATGTCTCTCGTGTTCTATTTTAGCCGCCCTGATTTCATCTTTACATTTCTTATTACACTCTTTGTAGTGCTTAAATGCTGCCAATGACCCCTCAGTCTTGTATTTTTTGAAGGCCTTTTCTTTAGCTCTAATATACATTTTAATGTTGGAGTTTAGCCACCCAGGGTTTAGTTTTGCTCTTTTAAATTTATTTCCCTGTGGAATGCACTGGCCCACTCCCTTGTTAAGTATGCTCTTGAAGCACTCCCATTTTTCCTCCGTGTTCTTTGTTCCCAGGGTTCTATCCCATTTGATATTTTCTAGCAGCGAGCGCAGTTTAGGGAAATTGGCTCTGAAATTCAGCGTCCTTATATTACCCTTGTGTTTCCTATTACTGTAATTAATACTGAAACCAATTGACCTATGGTCACTGTTCCCTAAGTTGTCCCGTATTTCTATATCCGTGATCAGGTCTGTATTGTTGGTAATCAGTAGGTCAAGTACCGCATTGCTTCTTGTCGGTGCATTCACCATCTGACCCATGAAATTGTCCTGCAAAACATTTAGGAACTGCCGAGCCTTGGCTGAGTGTGCGGTTCCTTCTGCCCAGTCTATATCTGGATAATTAAAGTCCCCCATTATAATGACATTTCCCATCCTTGCTGCCAATCCTATCTGTAACATGAGGTCCGCCTCACCCTCCTCCCTCTGGTTGGGGGGCCTATAGCATACGCCCAATATTACCTTCCCCGCCGTGCCTTCCCTTTGAAGCTCTACCCATAGGGATTCTGCCTCGTCCATAGCTCCATTATTAATATCATCCCTCATATTTACCTGTATACTGTTCTTAATATACAAACATACCCCTCCCCCTTTTTTACTTTCTCTATCTCTGCGATAAAGGGAATACCCCTGAATGGACGCCATCCAGTCATGAGAGCTGTCAAACCAAGTCTCAGTTATCCCCACAAAATCTAAGTCCTCCTCAAATATCAGCAGCTCCAGCTCTCCCATCTTGTTGGCCAGGCTTCTGGCATTGGTATACAAACCTCGTAATTTTGATCGGTTATATTTATCCTCTTTTGATGTTTTTAGGCTGCTCTCTTGATTTTTCCCCGTACCCACCCTGGGTATAGGAGTTCCGCACACCCTATCGCTAATGCCCCCATTTCTGCCCTCTGAAACTTGCTTTCCACTGGGTAATTCTACATCTGTACCCTCCCCCCCATTCCCTAGTTTAAAAGCCCCTCTAACTTTTCGGCCATCCTCGCACCCAGTACGGCTGCACCCACCCCATTTAGGTGCAATCCGTCCCTACCAAAGAGCCGGTGACCGACTGAGAAGTCGGCCCAGTTCTCCAGGAACCCGAAACCCTCCTTACTACACCAGCTCCTCAGCCACTCGTTAACTTCCCTAATCTCCCGCTGCCTCTCTGGTGTGGCTCGAGGTACAGGTAGTATTTCGGAAAATATTACCTTGGAGGTCCTAGTCCTCAACTTAGCGCCTAAGTCCCTGAAATCGTTTAGGACTCTCCGTCTTCCTCTGCCTATGTCATTGGTACCCACGTGTACCATGACAGCTGGGTCTTCCCCAGCCCCACCCAATAATCTGTCCACCCGATCCACTATGTGCCGAACCCGAGCGCCCGGCAAACAACAGACTGTTCGGCGCACACGGTCTATGTCACAGATTACACTGTCTGCCCTTCTAATAATTGAGTCCCCTACCACCAGCACCTGTCTTTCCTTTCCCTTTCTCCCAGCCTCACTGGAGGAGTTCTTCCCCTGGCAGCTAGGGGCGTCGCTCTGCTCCAGCAATGCTGGTCCCTGACTGGTTTCCCCAACATCACACAACGGGGCGTATCTATTGGGGTGCTCCAGCCCAGGATCAGCCTCCTTGCCTTGTTCCCTTCTACCCCTCCTAACTGTCACCCCTCTACTCTGCTCTGATGCCTGCACCTCCGATACTCCGCCCACCTCTGTGCAGACCCCTGCCTGCACCTGATTGGTACAATCCTGGCTCTCCTCCGGCATGGACATTCGTCTCAGTGTTGCCAGCTGCTTCCCTAGATTCAGGACCTGAGCTTCCAGGGAAGCAACGTGCTCACATTTTGCACATTTGTATTCGCCTTCGATCACATGACCGAGGAACGCATACATATCACAAGATGTACACCGAGTCGCATCTCCACACCCGCCGGGCATTGTACCTACTATATAATCTAATGGGGATTCAGTAATTTAAGCCTATCCTATGTGGCTATTTCCTGGCTTCCTAACGCTACCTTCTCACCCTCTGGTATTCCGCTCCACTCACTTGACACTCAGTTGCACAACACTCACAATCTCACAGCCAGGTCAGACGCACAACACTGAGTCGCACCGCCCGGTCAGACGCACAACCCTCAGTCGCACAGCCCGGTCAGACGCACAACACTAAGTCGCACAGCCCAGTCAGACGCACAACCCTCAGTCGCACAGCCCAGTCAGACGCACAACACTAAGTCGCACAGCCCAGTCAGACGCACAACACTAAGTCGCACAGCCCGGTCAGACGCACAACACTAAGTCGCACAGCCCGGTCAGACGCACAACACTAAGTCGCACAGCCCAGTCAGACGCACAACACTAAGTCGCACAGCCCGGTCAGACGCACAACACTAAGTCGCACAGCCCGGTCAGACGCACAACACCGAGTCGCAGGTGCATTTATACGGAGACTTGATTACACACAGGTGGATTCTATTTATCATCATTAGTCATTTAGGTCAACATTGGATCATTCAGAGATCCTCACTGAACTTCTGGAGAGAGTTTGCTGCACTGAAAGTAAAGGGGCTGAATAATTTTGCACGCCCAATTTTTCCGTTTTTTATTTGTAAAAGCAGCACAGCTCATCATCCTGAACACA